>NC_088612.1:20565000-21815000 GCF_036013475.1 Columba livia | reverse complement strand
GTTTTCAAAAATCAGCTATTTTCAATAGAGGTGTATACTATGACAGGATGGACAAGAAAGATTGTGAGATATATCTATATATGTTCTAAGCTATTTAAAAGGCATATTTTGCAAGTAATTTTTTTAGTTGGATTCATCAATCTTAATCATCACTGCATTGAATGTACAGAGAAAACTACTCATCTTGTAAAATTTGGGGTCCCTGTTGTAAGCCAGAAATAGCTGTGCCTGCCTGCTCTAGTAGAACAATGTCAGGACTTTGTTCTTTGTTCTTTATGAAAAAAAAAACTGAAAGCAAGTGTGTACTCATCTGCATTTCAGAAGACGAACGATGGTGACAGAACTGACCGTGTTGTCTCATTGGGCAGTATGATCGACTTTCAGTGGGATAAGCCCGTTCGTCTGGAACTTGCACCAGGTAACTCGTCTCCTGCAAGTTCAGTCTTGCTCCGTCACAGTATTGCGGGAGCTGAGATCTTGGCTTTTGTCCCATTCGTCTGCTGCTGAGCAACCTAGAGACATTCTTTAGGCAAAGTATACATTCCAATAGGAAAAGCAGTTTGTGATCACAAGCTCAGGCAGCCTCTTGCTTTATTCTCATCAACATCCAAAAGAAATGCTGAGGCCTGTATGATACCTTGGGGCACCTTCTGCTGGCTGTTTATACAAAATTGGAAATTGTGCAGTTTTTCACATGGAAGAATTGTCTAAAAGAGATTGCAACCAATAAAATGTGAAAGTTGAAATCCACTTAATGAAATGTAGGCACAATACTGGAAAGAAAGCATCAAGAGTGATTCACATGATGAGTTATGAGTTTGATCGATGAGATCATGGCTTGCAGCAGGAAGGTACAGATGAGGACAACTGAAATATGAATGTGGGCGAATGTGAGAAATTAGCCATGTTTTACTTCATATATACATACATCACACACACATCATTTCTATTGTGTTTGATTACATGTCTGAAGTATTGTAATGCTGTTGCTGCTCACAACAGTGGAATGTTGACATTTTGCTTTTGTTTCTTACTGTTCTAGCAATGCTGAACCAGACAGAGCTCAGCGAGTTCATCCTTTTGGGTCTCACTGATATCCTGGGGCTGCAGTACTTTTTCTTTGTCTTCTTCCTGTTGCTCTACTTGACCACTCTTCTGGGAAATGGTGCCATTGTGACCATGGTGATAGCTGAGCCCCGTCTTCACACACCAATGTACTTCTTCCTGGGGAACTTGTCCTGCCTGGACATCTTCTACTCCACAGTCACTGTTCCCAAGATGTTGACTGGCCTTCTCTTTGGGCATCAGCCCATCTCTTTTGGTGGGTGCTTAGCACAGATCCACTTCTTCCACTTCCTGGGCAGTACTGAGGTTGTGCTACTGGCCACCATGGCCTATGACCGTTATGTGGCCATCTGCAATCCTTTGCGCTACACCCTTGTCATGAGCCCCCAGATTTGTCTGCTGCTGGCTGCGGCCAGCTGGTCCATTGGTTTTGTGCATGCCATGATACATTCAGTCATGACCCCTCAGCTGACTTTCTGTGGCCACAACCACATTCATCACTTCTTCTGTGACATCAAGCCACTGTTGAATTTGGCTTGCAGTAGTACCAGCCTCAACATGACCCTCCTCAATGTCATTACCACATCTGTTGCACTAGGCTCCTTTGCTCTCATAGTCCTCTCCTACCTCTACATCATCTGCTTCACCTTCCACAAAGTCCGGTCCCAGGAAGGAAGATGGAAGCCCTTCTCCACCTGTGCCTCCCACCTCACTGTTGTGGCACTGTTGTACATTCCAGTGCTCTTCAATTATGCACGACCCTCCTCAGGAAGCTCCCTTGAAAGGGATATGCAAATGTCTCTCCTGTACAGTGCTGTCACCCCAGCTCTGAACCCCCTGATCTACACTCTTAGGAACCACGAGATGAGAACTGCCCTGAAAATAATGCTAGGGAAAAAATCACGTTCCTGGAGGAATGTGACTAAAACAAGGACAACGCACAGAATGTAGTTCACTCCACCTCTCCTGTTTCTAAGAGAGAGCTCAGGACACTGTGTTGCAAGAAACTGGAAAACGACGGATTATCTCATTTAGTTTAACACATTAAGAAGGTAACTGTGTAGATCTAAATCAAAGTTGAGATATTCGTGGACTTGATGCTCCTTCCATCATATTTAGATGCGATGTGTATGGTAGCCCACGTGGTCTCCAGCTTCTAATACAGAAGCATTTGTGCCTCTTGCAGGACTTGAGGCAGAGCTGAAAGTCCCATGCAAGTGTCCTAGATGTCTAAGATATGAAATTACTTAACAACTCTGCTAAGGCAGCTGAATGACCCTGTGGTCATTCAGAGCTCCTATATAGCTGAAGAGAGTTAGCGTGTGCTATGTTTTGGGTGGACGTAACTTGAGCGTGATATTGTCAACATTTGACTTGAGTCAGCCCCGTGGAGGGATCTGGTGAGCAGTGAAAGAATTCATCTGTATTTACATGAAATACTACAGACATGTTAAATGTCCTCGAGTATCCTACCCTGACTTTGCCTTCGGATCCAGAACTGGAAACGTCTGTTGCAGTTTCTTTGTCACACTCCATGCCTGTTAATTAAGGACATTTCTAAGAGCACTAGATATCTATTTGTACTTGGGTACCAAATCCCAACCTTAGTGGGGGTTGCAGCAGTCTATAAGTGCTTCATTTTGAGATTTTGTGTGTCTTTACACAGACATTCAGCACCTTCAGTCTTAGCCTGGGTTACAGTTCCATGTCATGGAATCATATCATAGAATCATAGAATCATTTCAGTTGGAAGAGACCCTCAGCATCACTGAGTCCAACCATAACCCAATCCTAGCACTAAACCATGTCCCTAAGAACCTTCTCTAAACACCTTTTAAACCCCTCCAGGGATGGTGACTCCCCACTGCCCTGGGCAGCCTGTTCCAATACCTGAAAACCCTTTACAGGAAATATTTTTTTTCTAATATCCAATCGAAACCTCCCCTGGCACAACTTGAGGCCATTTCCTCTTGTTCTATCACTTGTTACTTGGGAGAAGAGACCAACCCCTCCATTCTCCAACCTCCTTTCACGCAGTTGTAGATAGCAATAAGATCTCCCCTCAGCCTCCTTTTCTTGAGGCTAAACAGACCTTGTTCCCTCAACTGCTCCTCATCACACTTGTGCTCCAGCCCTTTACCAGCTTCATCACCTCCTCTGCAGGACTCTCCCCTCTTACGATGAGGGGCCCAAAACTGAACACACTATTCAAGGTGAGACCTCCCCAGCACCGAGTGCAGTGGCACAACCACTGCTCTAGTCCTTCTGGTCACACTATTCCTGATACATGCCAGGATGCTTGTGGCCTTTTTGGCCACCTGGACACACTGCTGGCTCATGTTCAGTTGGCTGTCAATCAACACCCCCAGATCCCTTTCTGCCAGGCAGCTTTTCAGCCACTCTTCCCTAAGCCTGCACCGTTCATGGGGATGTTGTGACCCAAGTGCAGGCCCCAGCACTTGGCCTTGGTGAACCTCAGAAAACTGGCCTCTGCCCAGTGATCCAGCTGGTCCACATGCCTGTGCATGGCCTTCCCACCTGCCAGCAGATCAACACTCCCACCCAATTTGGTGTCATCTGCAAACTTAGTGAGGGTGCACCCAATCCCCTCAACCAGATTATTGAAAACAAGATTAAACAAAACTGGGCCCAGTACAGAGCCCTGAGGACACCACTCATAACCAGTCACCCACTGGATTTGGCTCCTCTCATCACAACTCTTTGGGCCCGGCCATCCAGCCAGTTCTTTATCCATTGCAGATACACCATCCAGGCCATGAGCTGCAGCTTCTCCAGCAGATGCTGTGGGATATGGTGTCAAAGGCCTTACTAAATTCTAAGTACACAACATCCACAGCCTTTCCCTCATCTACTACGTGGGTCATCTTGTTGTCCAAGGAGATCAGGCTGGTCAAACAGGACCTGCCTTTCATAAACCCACGTTGACTGGGCCTGATCTTATGGTTCTCTTGTATGGGCCATGTGATATTACCCAAGATCACCTGCTCCATGACCTTCCCTAGCACCAAGATTAGACTGACAGGTCTGTAGTTCCCCGAGTTCTCCTTACGGCCCTTCTCCTAGATGGGCATCACATTAGCCAACCCCCAGTCAACTGGGACCTTCCCAGTTAGTTAAGATTGCTGATAGATAATGGAAAGTGTCTCAGTGATCACCTCTGCCAGCTCCCTCAGCATCCTTGGGTGTATCTCATCTGCCCCCTGTGGAGGGGTTTTGATAGATAAAGATTTGTTCCTGAATTAGTCAGGCTCAAAGGAATCTCAAGGCCTCTTCGAGAAGCTGAGATCAGAGTCTGCTGTGAGAAAGAGTGGCGTTCCTCAATCAGCGGGGTCCTGGCGTGGCGTGAATCATCGGACGTATCATCAGTGAGACTCCAGCGCATGGACAGGCCACAATACTCATTTAGCGAATCCATGCTTGGAGCGTGGACGCATGATCGGAATATAGTTACGTATATAAGGAGACTTGTTTCTGTAATAAATGGCTTTAGCGTGATTCACATTGAATCGACTTGTTTTGCTGAGTCCTTATTTCGTTCCAACAGACCCCAAAGACTTGCGGATATCCAAGTAGTGTAGAAGGATGCTAATCATTTATCCTTGGATTATTGGGTTTTGATTCTGCTCCCCATCCCTGTCTCCTGGCTCAGGGGGCTGGGTACCTGAAGCACAACTGTTCTGACTATTTAAGAATGAGGCAAAGATGGCATTTAATACGTCAGCAGCCTTTCCCTCATTTTCTGTCACTGTGTTTCTGTCTGTATCTCTCAAGGGATAGACATTCTCCTTAGACCTGCTCTTGTTGCCAACATATTTACAGATACATTCTTTGTTGCCTTTTACAGAGGTAACCAGGCCCGCATCTTGACAAAACGGAGTGCAACAGACTTATCACAGAATGTCAGGGGTTAGAAGGGACCTGAAAAGCTCATCCAGTGCAATCCCCCCATGGAGCAGGAACACCCAGATGAGATTACACAGGAAGGTGTCCAGGTGGGTTGGAATGTCTGCACAGAAGGAGACTCCACAACCTCCCTGGGCAGCCTGGGCCAGGCTCTGCCACCCTCACCCCAAACAAGTTTCTTCTCAGATTTAAGTGGAACCTCCTGTGTTCCAGTTTGCACCCGTTGTCCCTTGTCCTATCACTGGTTGTCACTGAGAAGAGCCTGGCTCCATCCTCCTGACACTCCCCCTTTCCTTATTGATAACCATTAATAAGGTCACCCCTTAGTTTCCTCTTCTCCAAGCTAAAACTTACAGGTTTAACCAGTCAGTTTACAGGGAATGTTGGTGGGGGGACACATAAGGGGATGCTGCTGGCTGAATACGAAAGGCAGATGGCAAAGCTTGTATGCTCCAAGTACCTCAGTCAATAGGGAAAGGAGGAGGAATCACCTGTGGTAGGGATCAGGGTAAATATGGGGCTGTGTCTTCCCACACTTTTGAGGGAGGCCATAAAGACTCCAGTGCACTTTATTTATCAGTGTCCTCCAGGGTGAACAAACCCAGGGACTTTGGCTGCTCTTCATTTGGCTTCCTCTCCAAGCCCTTCAGCAACCTTTTAGCCCTCTTCTGCACACTCTAGTAGATTAAAATCTTCTTTATCCCATGGCACCCAGCCCTGCACACAGTGTCTCAGGTGAGGCCGCTCCAGTGCAGAGCAGAGCGGGACAGTCCCCTCCCTCACCTGGCTAGCCATGCTGTGCTGGATGAACCCCAGGTTACGGTTGGACCTCTTGGCTGCCAGAGCACACTGTTGGCTCATGTTCAACTTGCCGTCAAACAGAACCCCCAGGTCTTTCTCCGTGGAGCTTCTCTCCAGCATCTGGTCCCCCAGTCTGTATGTACAGCAAGGGTTGCCGAAGAGGGGAGAAGGACAAAGCAAGGCCCTTGCGCTTGCCAGCCCAAATGCGGGGGTACTGAGGTTTGCAGGGAAAGCTCGATGCAGCCTGGTGATGGGTGCAGGGAAGAGGAGGGCAGGAGGCCTGAGCAGCAGCTCTGGTGCTGGCAGGTCCAGGCAGCATCAGGCAGGACTGGAGAGGTCCCTGCAGAGCTGCTGGGGGGAGCAGAGTGGCGCAGCGGGAGCGTGCTGGGCCCATAACCCAGAGGTCGATGGATCAAAACCATCCTCTGCTACTTGCTTTTGGCCTCGCTCCAGCCCCACCAGACACTGCCTCTCCCTTGCAGCGTTCACCAGGTGCTCCCTGCACTGCTGCCCTCCTGCCCTCTGGACACCCAGGGCTGTCCCAGTGCCTGAGCCCCCTCTCTCTGCCAATGACACCTTCTCCTTTGGGAAGATGCATCCTGCTGGTGCAGGTAAAGGAGCCTGGTGTGAAGGAGTCTGGAACAGCCATTCTCAATAAACGGAGAGGCTACTTTGGGACAGAAGGCAACAGTGTGTCCTGGAAGAAAGGCCCAGGGTTTGAAGTCAGCCAAGACAATCCTAGCAGAGGAAAGCAGTCTGGATCATGCAGGGTCTCCAACATGGGGGTGCAGGGAAGCAGCAGCAGAGAGCATCAAACCACCCATCTCTGGGCTATCAATGCACTCTGTGAGGGCCAATGTTGAAGAGCTTAAGCTGGAAACTGCATAACCAGGTCTTATGAACAGAAAGCAAGATTCTCAGGGCTTAGGAGCCTGGGTCTTGTAGCAGAAGGCATGTGAGGCTTGTGCAAAGAGCTCTGGATTTCCCTTGAAAAGCCCTGTGAGTAGTGGGTGCCTGGTGGCCCTGGAGGAAGAGCGTTTGTACTTGGTGATGGCCAGGCAGATGGAGAGAGTGCCAGGCTCACCCAGGACTATATGGCTGAACTGGGGTGGCCACAGGAGAAAGACAACAGGTGTTCAGCAGGTCCCATGGTGTAATGGTGAGCACTCTGGACTCTGAATCCAGCGATCTGAGTTCAAATCTCAGTGGGACCTCAAGTTTTAGCTCTCTCAGAGCTTTCCTCAGCATGCACACACCTCCCCAGCCATGCTGTTGGGTCACTTCTTTAATGCATTCCCACCAGCCCTCCTCTCCTGTGTTCCCAGCCCTGGCAATGACATCAGTGCCCCTTCTCCTGCCCTGTGCCCAACAAACCTCTGCCAGTTTCCCGAGCTCTGGCCCTGCCCCATCTCAGCTCCCTTCTTCCTGATGGCTGCTTCTGGATGGGGGATCCAGCAGCGGCTCAGCAAATCACACAAGAGCTGAGGTGCAGATCATGCAGGCCAAGCATGGCTCAAAGCAGGGTCAAGAAGAGGAGGCTGTTGAGGGCCTTGTCTGGTTGGCTGTTGGACATTTTCTAAGATGGAGAATCTACAGCATTGCTGGGAACCTTTTCCCCATCTTGACTACCACTGTTTCTGGCATTAAGTTTATTTCCTCTCCTGTCCGATGATTGTGGTGTCCTGTCAGGGAATTCCACCCACCCTGGCACTGTTTCTGCATGGAGACACAGTCACTGTCATGGGAAAGAGCAGGTTCTCCCTCTTTCTTGCAGGGTGGTTGAACAACTGACAGAAGAGGAGGACAAACCACCATGGGTCTCCAGCTATGCTGCACAAAGTCTTTGATGAGAAGGAGCAAAAGCAGTGGCACAGAACAAAGACCAAGAAACACATCTGCAGGGTTCAGGGCAACACAGAGAACAGACAATTGCCCAAGCAAAAGCTGGAAACACAAAGCACTTGCCTTTCCCCATTCTGCTCCACCTGCTGGCAATCCCAGCCCAGCAAGAGCAGTCCCTAACTCCAGCACCCTCCCCCAGCACCAGGAGGTTCAGCAAAGCAGAAGAGAACGAGCCCTTTCTCAAGGAGCTCAGAGCAAAGCAGAGCCAGAGGAGGCACAGCGAGGCCTGACGTGCAGCCAGGAGCCGTGGGCACAGGTCCCTCCTGCCAGCTGGCATGAGGACACCCAGCCCATCTGCAAGGCCTGGCCACACTCCTGCTGTGCAGTCCCCATCATTCCTCCTGCTCCAGAAGGGATGATGCAACAGGTTCAGCAGTTCGGACGGCAGCGGGGGGGGGAGGCAGGCACAGCCCTGGCCCCCCCAGACCAAGGGAGCCCCCAGAAGAGATGGGAACCCCCCCAGTGCTGAGGGAGCTCCCAACAGCAGCTGACAGAGAGGATCCCACAACTGTGTTCTGAGGGAAAGAAGTGAGGATGGGGCCCAGCAGGGTCACCACCACTGGAGAGGCCTCAATGGCCACCGTCGAGTCACCACAGCGGGCGACACAGGGCTCACTGCAGCTGCTTGCAAGTGGGGTTGGGCCAGAGGAACCACAAGGTGCTGGGATACAGGGTCTGAAGCAAGACATCTCTCGGTGAGGGGGGCAAAGCTGAAACACAGAGCACAGACACAACACAGTTTCAGTCTGTCTTTCTTGTCCTCAGTTCTCTCTGCAGATGCACTTCACTGTCCTCCATCTGCCTTTTAACTATAAGTACAGAACTTGCCTCCAGCTCATCTTGTTGACATGTACAACAGGCGTGATGCCTCGGCTTAGAGCTAGATTCGAACGTCTAGGACCAAGGAAGTGCCTAATTGATTGCTAATGTCACAAGGACCTCCTCCTGCATTACCCAGTGTAAAAGCCCAGATGAAGATTGATGCAACTAGTGCAGTACAAATAGGCTGTGTGAAACAAGGGTCTCAGAAATCAGCTCTTGAGAACACTCAGTGTGCACAGAGCTGCCATGGCCCTCACTGTGCTCTCTGAGTTGCATGGTCCAGAAAGGCTGAACCACTGTTGAGACAGGACCCAGCTCAGCAGATTAAAAGCCCCTGTGGAGAGCCTGATCATACCCCATCTCCAGAACAGGCAGTGCTGCATGGAAGGAGGCACTGGATGCACTTGAACATTTGGTTAGAGACCATCTGTCTAAAGCAGAAATTCTGCTGAGCAAGCAGACCTCCCTGCAGCTGAGCCCCATTCATCCCCTTGTGCTTGAAACAACCTTCCTCTTCCCAGCTCTCCCAAGCCAGCCCCATCAGAAGGGAAAGAGGTGGCAGCCCTTCAACAGTTCTAGTGCTGCGCAAGTTCAGGCAGCCCAAGGATCCACCTGAGTAGCCACCATGACAGCAGTTCAGCCCATGGGGAGAGATGGAGCATTTAAACACACAGTAGCTGTTGCTTGATGAGTCTTTGCTGATGCTTAATTACTGGAGACTATGAGTAAGTTGTAGCAGAATGTTGAAACTGTATAATCTCATACAGGAGAAGAGATGCACCTCTACAGGGATGTGGCAAAGTTGAACAGCAAGGAAAAACCATTTGGGGCTGGAGGGAAGTCCCTTGTGGGTTGGAATGACAGCCACGACGACCTTGTTCATGTTCATCAGGCTGTACCACATCCAGGTTTTGTGATTAAAGAGATGCCCTTGTCCTTTCTTGAAAGAGACCCACACCCAAATGGGCCTTGTTTTCTCTGCAAGGGAACCCCAGAGCCCAAAGTCTTGCATGGCCGGCTTATGAGGACAAGTGCAGGGCAAGAAACCAAATGCTCATGGCCATTTTTCTTGGGTCAGGAGTGGCATGGCCCATTCCATGCATTACAGACTACAAAGGCACATTGGATCAGCCTCCTAGAGCACCTGGGAAAAACCCTGAACTGCCAGCGAACATGAGTCATTGCTGTGAATTTTAGTGGACATGTTGTCCTGGCCTCAGGTGCACCAGCAATACCAGAGCTAATAGCCTCATGAAACCACTGGTGCTTCTACGTGATCTTGAACTGTTGCTGTGTTCCAAGGCATGACCTTTTGCTGTCTGCTCAAGGACTCATGTGGCAGTGTTAGGTCAACTGTTGGACTTGATTTTCTTGAGGGTCTCTTCCAACCAAAACGACTCTTTCATTCAGCATACCTGAGAAGTACAACAGTTGGAATGGGTGTCTGGAGGTCCTCTGCTCCAATGAACTGCTCCGAGCAGCTCAAATTCCCTGATAACTCAACAGCTTCACGCCTCTTACCCTTTTGCATTTACATCCATCTCCTGCTCCCCACATTGCTCATCTTCACTAGACTCCATAACCCTAGTGACGTGAGCCTTACCCTATACACTACGTGCTCCAGCCCTCACGTTCTGTCTGTTCCTCTGCCAGTACTTCTCTCCAGAAGATCCCAGGGTTATGGGATGAGGTCTGGAGGTGGATGGGAAGTAAACAGGAGGATTAGGAGTGAAGGCTCCTTCCAGGATTTACAGAGAAATTTCTGCTTCTACAGACTTTCCCTCTTCTTCCTGTCACACCTGCTGCCCAGAAGAGGGGTATACTCAATCGCATGAAAGTGAAATGCAGACCAGGTGGCATTCACACATCCAGCACTCATGGTCTTCATGGAGCACTACCAGATTTCTTGGCTCATTCAGATCAAACCTAGATATCGGTGGGTTTCAAAAGTGGGATGAAACAAGCAGACTGAGAAGGAGAAAGAGAAGTGGCCATCCCTGAGGTGTCATTATACAGACCACATGAAAAAATCTATTCATCTCATTTCACCAGACCTTTCTGTGTAACTGCTAAACAGTGCTGCACCCTCACTGCCATCTCCTGGTGGCCCGCAAGGGGCACAGTGCAGCCCTGGATGTGCTGTCCTAGAGACAGTGACTTCCCCAATGGTGGCAGAGTTCAGAAGTCAACAAGACAAGGCTCAGAGCTTCCTGAGGTAAGTGGGAAGCTTTGTCTGCTCAGAGCAGGAGATTGCCCAAGAGGACCTTCTCAGGTCCCTTCTAACCATCATTATTCAGAAAAGCATGGAGTCTCAAGAGCCCTTGAGCAGCAAACAAACAGCAATGCCTTGGAAGTCAGCAGCAGCACAAGGCTGCATAGAAGCACCAGTTGATTCAGGAATGATGCTAAAAGGTGTGGTAATGCCTTTGAGGAAAGCAGAGCTTTCAGAGGAATGAGGCTATGAGTCTGGTATCTCTGACATGCCTCTGAGGCTGAGGCACTTTGTTCACTGGAGTCCCCAGCATGATGACTCACATTTGCCAGGAGCTCAGGGTTTTTCCCAACTCTCTCACATCATGATGACTCCCAGGTGCCCTGTGAGACTGATCCAATGTCCCTTTGTAGTCTGAAATGTATGGAATGGGTCACCGCATCTGTGACCAAGAAAAAAGGCCATGAGCTTTTGCCTCTCTGCCCTGAACCTGTCTGCAAAATTAGGCCATGCAGACCTCTGGGGTATGGGATGCTCTTTCTGAGCAAATCAAGTCGATTTGGGTGTGGGTGTCTTTCAGAGATGGGCATGGGCTTCTCTGTGATCACTCTCCTATGTGCTGATTTGCTTCTTTTCAAAAGGTTCTTCACTTCTTGATCTGAGCCTCGATCCCTGGTTGGAAGAAACATGAAGGCCTGGTTATCAAGGGATGTGGCTATGGAGATCCCATGGAGAGGTTACTTGAAAGAGACCGGCTTGACCCTCTGGTCTGCTCTTCGTTATTATTAATCTGCCTTTTGTTCCCTGGGCTCATGGGCCGATTAAACAAGCTGTGGCAGAGCCTGATACGAGTATTTAAGGTCCTTGTGGCCCTCAGTCCTGCTTTCAAGGGGTTTCCCTCCAGCCCACAATGATCCTTCTTTGCTAGTGAGCTTTGCAACATCCCTGCAGAACGGCATCTATTCTTCTGTACAAGATTGTGCAGTCTTGAACCTAGTGCAGAAGAATTTATCCCAGGGGTTAAGTCTGGGGTAGTATGACTACAATTGACATGCAAGATATACTCAAAAGGTATACTCAAAAACTTTTTTGTCACAGTCTTCACTGGCAAGTGTCTTAGCCACAAAACCAAATTAATGGAATCCAAAGGCAGGGCCTGGGAGAATGAAGTACCAGTCATCACGGGAGATCAGGTTCAAGCCCATATAATAACAAACGTGAATGTGCACAACTCCACAGGACTTGATGAGATGCGTCCAAGGATGTGAAGGAATTGGCAGATGACGTTGCTGAGCCAATAGCGATTAAATTTGAAGAGCTGTGGGGGGTTGGTGAAATTTCTGGAAAAGTGAAAACATAACCCCCACTTTTAAAAAGGGTAGAAAGGAAGACTGAGGGAACTGCAGCCTGGTCAGTCTCACCTCTTTGCCCAGCAAGACCATAAGGCAGATCCTCCTGGAAACTAGCCTAAGGCACATGGAAACAAAGGTGATTGGTGACAGCCAACATGGCTGTCATGGTAAATTGTGCCCGAGAAACTTATCGGCCTTCTACATATTGGCTGAGGTGTCACACTCAAAGAGTTGCAGTCAACGTCTTGAAGTCCGGGGGAAGACCTATGATCAGTGGTGTCCCTCAAGGGTCTGTACTGGGACCAGTATTATTTAAAATGTTTGCTGAGAATATAGACAGTGGGATTGAGTTCACCCTCAACAAGCTTGCAGATGGCACCAAGTTGAGTGACATGGTTGTTACTCTAGAGGGAAGGGATGCCAGCCAGAGGGACCTTGACAGGCTAGTGAGGGGGCTCAAGGCGAACCTCATGAAGTTCAACAAGGCCATATGCAAGGTCCTGCACCTGGGTCAAGGCAATCCCAAACATGGATATGGGCTGTGCCATGAGTGAATAGAGAGCAGCCCTGTGGTTTAGGATTTGGGCATATTGGTGGATGAAGAACTGAATATGAGCTGCCAATGCATGCTTGCAGCCCAGAAAGCCAGTTGTACCCTGGGCTGTATCAGAAGAAGGGTGGCCTGAAAGTCAGAGGAGGTGATTCTGCCCATCTACTCTGCCCCATGAGACTCCACCTGGAGTACAGTGTTTAGATGTAGTGCCTCCAACATAGGAAATACATGGACCTGCTCAATTGGGTCCAGAGTAGTACACACAGATGATCAGGGGTCTGGGCGCCTCTCCTAGGAGGAGAGGATGAGAGATTTGGGGTTTTTTATGCTAGAGAATAGAAGGCTCTTCAGAGACCTCAAGACGGGGAGGGACACTTTGTCAGGGAGTGCAGTGACGAGAAGAGAGGCAAAGTTTTTAAAATGAAAAAGGTTAGATGTAGATTAGATATTTGAAAGAAACTCTTCCCTGTGATGGTGGTGAGACACTGGAACATGTCATCCAGAGAAGCTGTGATTGCCCCGTCTTGGAAGTGTTCAAAGCTTGGTTGGAAGGGCCTTTGAGAAACCTTTTCTCGTGGAAGGTGTCCTTGTCCATGTGAGGGGGGGTAGAAAAAAGTTATATTTAAGGTCCTTTAGAATCAAAACCCATTCTGTGATTCAGAGCTCATTCCAGTTATTATGAAGTGGGAGCAAAATATTTCAGATGAAAGGGGCAGGCACTCAATCACCAGCAAGGCTTTGGCAAGCAACAACTAATGGGAGCTTAGATGCTTCATGAGCAAGGAATGTTTGTGGCCACACGGGGCAATAGGACACAGCATAAAAGCCTGCACTGCTCCAGGCTCTGCATCCTCCTCTCTTGCCTCCCTTTCCTCCAGGAACGAGGTAAGACTCTGTGCACTCCATCTCTCCCCATGGGCTGAACTGCTGTCATGGTGGCTACTCAGGTGGATCCTTGGGCTGCCTGAACTTGCGCAGCACTAGAACTGTTGAAGGGCTGCCACCTTTTTCCCTTCTGATGGGCCTGGCTTGGGAGAGCTGGGAAGAGGAAGGTGGTTTCAAGCACAAGGGGATGAATGGGGCTCAACTGCAGGGAGGTCTGCTCAGCAGAATTTCTGCTTTAGACAGATGGTCTCTAACCAAATGGTCAAGTGCATCCAGTGCCTCCTTCCATGCAGCACTGCCTGTTCTGGAGATGGGGTATGATCAGGCTCTCCACAGGGGCTTTTAATCTGCTGAGCTGGGTCCTGTCTCAACAGTGGTTCAGCCTTTCTGGACCATGCAACTCAGAGAGCACAGTGAGGGCCATGGCAGCTCTGTGCACACTGTGTGTTCTCAAGAGCTGATTTCTGAGACCCTTGTTTCACACAGCCTATTTGTGCTGCACTAGTTGCATCAATCTTCATCTGGGCTTTTGCACTGGGTAGTGCATGAGGAGGTCCTTGTGACATCAGCAGTCAGTTAGGCACTTCCTTGGTCCTAGACGTTCGAATCTAGCTCTAAGCCGAGGCATCACGCCTGTTGTACATGTCAACAAGATGAGCTGGAGGCAAGTTCTGTACTTATAGTTAAAAGGCAGATGGAGGACAGTGAAGTGCATCTGCAGAGAGAACTGAGGACAAGAAAGACAGACTGAAACTGTGTTGTGTCTGTGCTCTGTGTTTCAGCTTTGCCTCCCTCACCGAGAGATGTCTTGCTTCAGACCCTGTATCCCAGCACCTTGTGGTTCCTCTGGCCCAAACCCACTTGCAAGCAGCTGCAGTGAGCCCTGTGTCGCCCGCTGTGGTGACTCGACGGTGGCCATTGAGGCCTCTCCAGTGGTGGTGACCCTGCCGGGCCCCATCCTCACTTCTTTCCCTCAGAACACAGTTGTGGGATCCTCTCTGTCAGCTGCCGTTGGGAGCTCCCTCAGCACTGGGGGGGTTCCCATCTCTTCTGGGGGCTCCCTTGGTCTGGGGGGATCAGGGCTGTGCCTGCCTCCACCCCACTGCCAACTGAACTGCTGAACCTGGTGCATCGTCCCTTCTGGAGCAGGAAGAATGATGGGGACTGCACAGCAGGAGTGTGGCCAGGCCTTGCAGATGGGCTGGGTGTCCTCATGCCAGCTGGCAGGAGGGACCTGTGCCCACGGCTCCTGGCTGCACGTCAGGCCTCGCTGTGCCTCCTCTGGCTCTGCTTTGCTCTGAGCTCCTTGAGAAAGGGCTCGTTCTCTTCTGCTTTGCTGAACCTCCTGGTGCTGGGGGAGGGTGCTGGAGTTAGGGACTGCTCTTGCTGGGCTGGGATTGCCAGCAGGTGGAGCAGAATGGGGAAAGGCAAGTGCTTTGTGTTTCAAGCTTGTCCTTGGGCAATGGGCTGTTCTCTGTGTTGCCCTGAACCCTGCAGATGTGTTTCTTGATCTCTGTTCTGTGCCACTGCTTTTGCTCCTTCTCATTAAAGACTTTGCGCAGCGTAGCTGGAGACTCATGGTGGTTTGTCCTCCTCCTCTGTCAGTTGTTCAACTGCTCTGCAAGAAAGAGGGAGAACCTGCTCTTTCCCATGACAATGACTGTGTCCCTATGCAGAAACAGTGCCAGGGTGGGTGGAATTCACTGACAGGACACCAGAAGCAATGGACAGGAGAGGAAATAAACTTAATGCCAGAAACAATGGTGGTCAAGATGGGGAAAAGGTTCCCAGCAATGCTGTAGATTCTCCATCTTAGAAAATGTCCAACAGCCAACCAGACAAGGCCCTCAACAGCCTCCTCTTCTTGACCCTGCTTTGAGCCAGGCTTGGCCTGCATGACCTGCACCTCAGCTCTTGTGTGATTTGCTGAGCTGCTGCTGGATCCCCCATCCAGAAGCAGCCATCAGGAACAAGGGAGCTGAGACAGGGCAGGGCCAGAGCTCGGGAAACCTGCACAGGTTTTTTGGGCACAGGGCAGGAGAAGGGGCACTGATGTCAGTGCCAGTGCTGGGAGCACAGGAGAGGAGGGCTGATGGGAATGCATTAAAGAAGTGACCCAACAGCAAGGCTGTGGAGGCGTGTGCATGCAGAGGAAAGCTCTGAGAGAGCTAAAACTTGAGGTCCCACTGAGATTTGAACTCAGACCAGTGGATTCAGAGTGCAGAGGGCTCACCATTACACCATGGGACCTGCTGAACATCTGTTGTCTTTCTCCTGTGGCCACCCCAGTGCAGCCATATGGTCCTGGGTGAGCCTGGCACTCTCTCCATCTGCCTGGCCACCACCAAGTACAAACGCTCTTCCTCCAGGGCCACCAGTCACCCGCTACTCACAGGGCTTTTCAAGGGAATGCAGAGCTATTTGCACAAGCCTCACATGCCTTCTGCTACAAGACCCAGGCTCCTAACCCCTGAGAATCTCTCTTTCTGTTCATAAGACCTGGTTATGCAGTTTCCAGCTTAAGTTCTTCAACATTGCCCCTCACAGAGTGCATTGATAGCCAAGAGCTGGGTGGTTTGATGCTTGTACTTGTGCTCTCTGCTGCTACTTCCATGCACCCCCATGTTGAAGACCCTGCATGATCCAGACTGCTTTCCTCTGCTAGGATTGTCTTGGCTGACTTCAAACCCTGGGCCTTTCTTCCAGGACACACTGTTCCCTTCTGTCCCAAAGTAGCCTCTCCCTTTATTGAGAATGGCGTTCATCTCCTAAGGCTGTTCCAGACTCCTTCACACCAGGCTCCTTTACCTGCACGAGCAGGATGCATCTTCCCTCTGCTCTTTCCCACTCTTTTCGTTTCTTCCTCCTCTCTCAGCCTGGCTTTTTCTGCCCTTTCTCGAATATGTCTTCACAGAGGGGCCACACACATTGCTGATGGCTCAGCTTTATGGTGCAGCAGGTGCACTGCAGAGCTGGAACTGTCCACATCCCACACAGGTCTTCCCCTTACCTCTTGACACAGAGGTGGTTCCCACACTAACAGGCTTGTCCTCCTCCCCAGCTGCAGAGCCCTGATGGTCCCCTCTTGTGTCTGGGAAGATGGGGACTGAGTTGCCTGGTGGCAAGTGGGAAACAGCAGTGTCCCCAGGACATCCCCTGCCTGCTGGGGGGAACGGTGTGCTGTGCTCTGGCTGCTGGTCCACAGCCTCCTCTGCCTTGCTGATGGGCACTTTGGAAGTGGTGCCTGCAGAGAAAGCAAAGGAGAAGGTGTCATTGGCAGAGAGAGGGGGCTCAGGCACTGGGACAGCCCTGGGCAGCCCTGGGTGTCCAGAGGGCAGGAGGGCAGTGTGGGAAACTGCAGCAGGTCTGTGGAATCCTTGACAGAAAATATGAGAGCAGAGATCAGCCTTGAGATATTAAGATTTACCCTTGAGAAGGTTGGGAGTAAAGGAGTATCCGGAGAGAGGAGAGATGTACCCGTGAGAAAGAAGGGGATAGAAGAATAACATGGATGATAGAAAAATTAACCAATGAGATGTTAGTGCTGTAACTTGTAACCAATAGTGAAAAGACACATGAACTGGCAGAATTGTATAAAAATGCACTTGTAGCAATAAATGGCACTCTATTACTTTCATCTTGAAAGAACTTGGTCCATGTTGTTTGTCCGTCTCAACCACGCCATATGGTGACCCCGACGTGATCCTGCCTGAAGAGGATCTCTCATGACAAGGTGACAGCGTGAAGCTGTGAACAGCCGAAGAAGAGCTGTGGAGACGGAGCTCGGTACAGCTGATAAGAGCAGCCGAGGAGAGCTGCCAAAGATCTGGATTGATTGAAAAGACACCTCGCTAAGGAGGAGGTGAGCTACCGGGAACAGGGAGGGGGTTGAAACTTATCTAAAGAAGAGAGTACTATATTATCTACATGGAAGCTGCTTCTGAAGAAGCAGGGTGTTAGCCTTCCGGAACTGACTTTAAGAAAAATGTTACTACGGGGCAAAGCACAAGGTTTAGAGGTTAATCCTGTGACAGCATTTAGTGTGTCACAATGGATGGACTTGGGGGATAAACTGCTTGACAGTGCTACCCAAGGTTCCAAGGAAGCAACTGAACTGTTAACAACGTGGTGTTTGTTATTAGATACTCTGAAAGAGTTAAAACAGCAACAGGCAGAGGCGGCGGAGGGGGATGGTCTTCCTGGCTCTCCTGGGCCAGATTTGGAGGAAAAGGCAAGATTAAGTACTAGTCCGACCTCCCCTGTTACTAAGGATTCGTCAAAACCGCCCAAGTCCATATTATCTGACACGGATAAGGATCTGTGGCACTTTCTTGGAAAGCTAAAAGGAGTAAAGGAGGAGCATACATATGTGTGGCCCCAAGAACAAAAAAAAGTTATAAAAGACTCGTATACACATGTGTGGCCCCGAGATCAGATAAAAGCTGTGAAATACTCACATGAAAAAACAGCATTGGGTTATAAACAATCTCGGGAGAGGCCCTCGAAACACCGGTCGGAGCGGTGCGTTTGGCTGACCGCTCCGCTGTCATCAATCACGGCTCAAACCTCTCCTCTATCATCAGCAACCGCGGTTCCGCCGTCCGCGTCACCGCCATTAATCACAGTTCAACCCTCTGCCTGGCCGCTATCAGTGGCGGAAGAAAAAAAATGGACTTTTTTTTTTCCTGTCCCTCCTTGCTTGGAGATTTAGGTGGGGAGGACCCCCCCGTGGTGAGCCAGACCGAGCCAAATAACGTAATTCCTATGGATTTGGGTCCCCCCAACCTGCCCCCGCCTCCCTCCCACACTGCCGAAAAGCGAATTCCTGAGGGTGGGGGTAGAGTTTCAGAGCGTAAACCGAACTTACCAAAAAGCTGGGATTTACCCCCAGTTTCGATTACAGTTAAACCGCGGGACCCTGTGCATTTCTGGAAGAGACACTAATTGACACACCACAACTACAGGCACGATAACTTTCTGAAATCCTGAGGCAGTCAACAGACCTCGCATATCAAGCTATGATAAAGGTGCCTGAAACCAACAATGCAGCCAAATCATTTGCAACTATTAATCAGGGTCCCAATAAGAATTACATGCAATTTATTGACCACCTTCAAGAGGCCATCAATAAGCAGGTTGAAAACTTAGAAGCTAACGAAGCATTGGTGTTGAAATTAGCAGTAGAGAATGCTAATGTTTGCTATCAATATGTTATCTGCAAGTTTTACAGTACATATTATGTGTTTCTGTGTATTGCCTCTCTGAAAACCAAGCAGCTTTTTAGGAATGTGAGTTATTTGTTTTACTAGTTGTTTTTCAGTGCGCCATAAAACTCTCTCCCCATTTTTCCCAGTCATGCTGCAAGCAGCCTGTGTTTTCTACCCCTCCCTCCCCCTTCTCAAGGTTTTTACTTGCAAGATGGGGTCAGGAATAATTGTTTTCAGTTGTGTTCCTAAAAAATCAGTATTAGGAAGTGTTTTAAAACTTAGGAAAGCACTCAGAATTATGAGGAAGGAAGATCTTGTTAAATATTGAAATCAGTGTTCACTGCTGTTTAAGTTAAATGATTGGGAAAAGTGTCCGGAGAATAGAATTTTGTTGCAATTAATGTTGTTTTTAAGGTGAGAAGAGTAGGACAAAATAAATCCCTACAAGAGATCATTAAATCATTTCGGACAGCTGAGAGAGAGTTAACTGATAACACACAGGTCACAGTAAACTTGCTAAAGTCTTCAAGATGCTTTCCTCATTAACCTGTTTTCTTTGTGGGTATCGGTTTAAGCATGTTGCAATTTTGGTAGGTCTTTGTTATATGGTACGATAAGTTCACAGTCTGTTAAATTATGAGAATCCGTTGACTCAAAATGTGCGTTTTGTGATAATACAGAAGATCATGAGTAATTTAGTTCTTTACTGCGTGAATGTGATGGTAAAATTTTGTGTGTAGTAGCTGTTATTTTTTTTCTTTTCTCTAGCATGCTACCTTTATTCCGGCATTCAGACTTGCGCAACTCTGTGACAGGCTGTGTCTCATCTCGGTGTGCTAGATTTGGCTTTTCCATATGCACACCATGTAAAGAATCCTGGTTTTGGAATAACAGCTGTAGCGCACCAGATGAGACACTAAACAAAACAAAAAAGGCCTTGCCCAGTCCAGCTCGCTGTGGGGGCCGATGGGGCTCCAGCGCGCACTGACTTTTTTTGTCAGGGAGACCCAGAGGTACCTCCACCTGGCTGAGCAGTAGGAAGCCCAAAGGTGCAATGCAAAAAATTGAGATATTGTCTTAAATTGGTGTAACTGTGATCCATCTGCTTATTTGAACTTGGTATATGGTTTTCACATCTGAACTCAGTATTTTAGTTTGCGTATTCATGTTTGGTACCAAAAGAATCTTGTTTGGGGAGATAATTACAAAATGGGAACCGGTTCCACTGCTAAATTTCCACCTTGCCTCCCCTTAGGATGCATCCTTACACATTACAGTAATTGCTTATATTGTTAGAAAAGCATTTAAATTGTTAAAATGCCATGATAGCTGTGAATTTGGAAGAGGTTGTATTTAAAAATTGCTAGAATATTAACTGATTTGCATCTAGGAAAATAGACTAATGGATTTATGTTTATTATACTGGTTTATACTGTTTTTTGACATCTCTAAATTGTAAAAGGTAAATGGAGCTAAGGAATGTAACTATGGCTGAGCTACTTGAAATTGCATATAAAGTGTAGTTGGAATGAAATGGGAAAACAAAAGAGCAAAATATCCCAGGCCTGTGTGCAGCTCATTGTAACTGAGAAGTTTCCCAGAGCCTCCTATTTCGTACCAGCCATTATGCCAGCTGCGTGACCTTGATTATATCTAAAACTGCAGCAGGAACAGAAAGAAAAAACAACTGGAAAAACCTGGCTGCCTGCTTTTAAAGCAGTGAAAGGGGGGTTCCCTCTCCCCCCCCACTGCAGCGGTGTAATACTGAATGGAACAGTCCGAGGGTTAAGTTTAAAGGCATCCTTAGCAGACCCATAGTTCTAATGAAACTGGAAAATTAAACCAAAAATTTGTTAATAGACTTATTCTGTGGTAATTAGTTGTAAGTGACTTCTTAGTAAATTCACCATGCTAGTTTTTGAGGTCATGAGAGAGAGCGAAAGAAAGGCCATTTTTGAGACCAATGGAATGCCAAATTTGGAACAAAGTTTAAATACATGAATTCTTATAGTTGTTCGAAACTCCTATACCTCTCTTAGGTTAAGATTTGTTAAGTAAATTGTAAGCTCAAATAACGTTTTCTGAGAATTCTGTTTAGTTGCATAGCCTACAAGAAGCTGCTTGGATGGCGCAGATCTGCTTGCAGCAAGTGAGAAATCTCCAAGGAAATTTCAAATGCTGTATTTCCACTAGTATTAACAGCCAATGTTTCGATAAAGCAAATACTACACTGATTGATCTGAAACAGGACTTCGATCTGGTAAGGGAAAACAATATCCAATAAATATGACAGCCAAAATGGAGTTGGAAACTTTGAGGAATAAATTTATGACAACCTTGCAGGTTGACTGTATTCGATTGGACTTGCAGATTTGTCTATTTATAGCTACAACATAGAAATAACCTGTGTCTATTGTGGAACAGTATGATGAGATTGCTAGCAGACTGATATACTGCTTGTTACTCTGATCAAGATAAGCAGGGAATTAATTTAAGTTTCAATAGGCCATGATCCTTTTGTCATATATGTATCATTTGTGAAATTTAATTCTGATTTTTTTATTTTATTTGTAATATATGTCTTTGTAAATTACACTAGCTGGTTTTCTTAACAGCACAGCTTTTGGCATGCATAAATGTAAAATGTAAATTGCTGCAGAACCTGCAAGTCTTTCACATCAGGCATAGGCCATACTTGTATTTGGTCTGATCCTACATGCTTGCAAAGTTTTTGTCGATGGATCTGGGAAATCTCATAAAGCTGTAGTGGTTTGGTGTGAAGACAACAATTGGCATCATTCTGTAAAAATTATTGAAGGTTCAACCCAATTAGCAGAACTTGGCACAGCTTTACATTACTTAGAGCTTTTTAAGGAGGAACCTCTAAATTTGATTTGTGATTCTGAGTACGTAGTCAAGGTCCAATGCACGTATCTGCTTCTGAACTGTGCTTTTTGTTTTGTTCTTTTTTTTTTTTTTTTTTAAACAAAAAGGGGGGAGAAGTAGGGAAAACACCATAAAACCAATTGTCAAAAGGACTGTATGTGATGAATCACTTATATCTCTGTAGTTCAGCCCAAATTTGCCCTGTGGTGAAACACTTTGCAAGTGTGACCCAAAACCATGCTAAATCAGAAAGAACCTACATTAGTTATGGCCAAATCACTAGTTAATGGTCAATGGAAAAGGCCACACCAATTGATAACCTGGGGTAGAGGTTATGCTTGTGTCTTTACAGATCAAGGGCCGCAATGGTTGCTGGCATGAAACGTGAAACCTGTGTTATCTTTCTGACAATGATTGTTGCAGCTGCTGTGTTTTGGATGCCCGCACAGACAAAGACTAACATGTGGATTACTTTAGCCAACATGACTGACCAGGACTCCATATGCCTAGCTATGGCATCTCTGGAAAACCCGTTCCACACATGCTTGGTTGGCATCCCCCTTGATGACTACAGCAGCATCACACAATTGTTTCACAATAGTGGTCGGTGCAAAGGCATTGCATCAAACTGTAATAATACTAACATGGCACCTTGGATTAATTGCCTCCTGGAAATAGACATTGAACCACAGGAACTGGAATTGCTGGCATCTATGCCCATGGATGCTTGTATCCAGCCAGTTTGTGAAAAGTGTCAGAACAGTATACAAGAACATGAATGGATAAAAATGAAAAATGTTAATGCTACCCTTAGTGGCTATAAAAATGAAACTCATTGGTGCAATGCCTCGCAGAAGAATCCAAGGGATGTCATTGATAATGTGGGAACAGCGACCCCAAAACTTCCAGTATGGTGTATTCTTGATCTGTGGAGATAGAGCCTGACCAGGAATTCCTTCTAATGCTGTTGGAGGACTGTGTATTTTGGGACTACTAACTCTCTTAACGCCCAGTGTATCTATGATAATAGATCACAGAAGAGCAAGATGAGAAAAACACTTTTTGCATGTGTATGAGTCAAAATGTGATGATAATGTAAATTTTTGGGGATCAAGGTTAAGGGTTTTAGGATCTCTTGTATCTGGTGTTGGCACAGCTAAAAGCTTTAAACATTTTTGAAAATTAGGATGCTGGCTAGTTAAGCAAACTAACAGAACTTAAAAGGCTTTAAGTGGATTTTTTTTAGATGTAGATTCTGTAAGACATGCCACATGGCAGAGTAGGGCCACGATAGATTTTTTGTTATTAGCTCAAGGACATGGGTGTGAAGATTTTGATGGGATTTGTTAAATAAATTGCTTAGTGGTTGATGGTTTTTAGGATGGTTGTTATCAGTAGTGAAAACAGGACTGATCATTTTGATGATTGTTGTGGTTGTGTTACTAATGTTGCCATGCATGATTTCTCTGGTGCAAAGGGCCCTGCAGAGGACAATGAGGGCAGCATTTTTAGCACAAATAAAAAAAGGGGGAATTGTGGGAAACTGCAGCGGGTCTGTGGAATCCTTGACAGAAAATATGAGAGTAGAGATCAGCCTTGAGATATTAAGATTTACCCTTGAGAAGGATGGGAGTAAAGGAGTATCCGGAGAGAGGAGAGACGTACCCGTGAGAAAGAAGGGGATAGAAGAATAACATGGATGATAGAAAAATTAACCAATGAGATGTTAGTGCTGTAACTTGTAACCAATAGTGAAAAGACACATGAACAGGCAGAATTGTATAAAAATGCACTTGTAACAATAAATGGCGTCTATTACTTTCATCTTGAAAGAACTTGGTCCATGTCATTTGTCTGTCTCAAACGTGACAGGACAGCAGTGCAGGGAGCACCAGGTGAACGCTACAAGGCAGAGGCAGTGTCTGGTGGGGCTGGAGCGAGGCCAAAAGCAAGTAGCAGAGGATGGTTTCGATCCATCGACCTCTGGGTTATGGGCCCAGCACGCTCCCGCTGCGCCACTCTGCTCCCCCCAGCAGCTCTGCAGGGACCTCCCCAGCCCTGCCTGATGCTGCCTGGACCTGCCAGCACCAGCGCTGCTGCTCAGGCCTCCTGCCCTCCTCTTCCCTGCACCCATCACCAGGATGCATCGAGCTCTCCCTGCAAACCTCAGTGTCCCCGCATTTGGGCTGGCAAGCGCAAGGGCCTTGCTTTGTCCTTCTCCCCTCTTCGGCAACCCTTGCTGTACATACAGACTGGGGGACCAGAGGCTGAAGAGCAGCTCCACGGAGAAAGACCTGGGGGTTCTGTTTGACAGCAAGTTGGACATGAGCCAACAGTGTGCCCTGGCAGCCAAGAGGTCCAACCGTACCCTGGGGTGCATCCAGCACAGCATGGCCAGCCAGGTGAGGGAGGGGACTGTCCCGCTCTGCTCTGCACTGGAGCGGCCTCACCTGAGACACTGTGTGCAGGGGTGGGTGCCATGGGATAAAGAAGATATTAAGCTACTAGAGAGTGTGCAGAAGAGGGCTAAAAAGTTGCTGAAGGGTTTGGAGAGGAAGACAAGTGAAGAGCAGCTAAAGTCACTGGGTTTGTTCAGCCTGGAGGACGCTGATGAATAAAGTGCACTGGAGTCTCTACGGGGTCCCTCAAAAGTGTGGGAAGACACAGCCACGTATTTACCCTAATTCCAAACACAGGTGATTCCTCCTCCTTTACCCATTGACTGAGGTACTTGGAGCACACAAGCTTTGCGATCTGCCTTCCGTTTTCAGCCAGCAGCATCCCCTTATGTGTACCCCCACCAACATTCCTTGTAAACTGACTGGTTAAACCTATAAGTTTTAGCTTGGAGAAGAGGAAACTAAGGGGTGACTCATTAATGGTTATCAATATGGAAAGGGGGAGTGTCAGGAGGATGGAGCCAGGCTCTTCTCAGTGACAACCAGTGATAGGACAAGGGACAATGGGTGCAAACTGGAACACAGGAGGTTCCACTTAAATCTGAGAAGAAACTTGTTCCCGGTGAGGGTGGCAGAGCCTGGCCCAGGCTGCCCAGGGAGGTTGTGGAGTCTCCTTCTGTGCAGACATTCCAACCCACCTGGACACCTTCCTGTGTAACTTTATCTGGGTGTTCCTGCTCCATGGGGGGATTGCACTGGATGAGCTTTCCAGGGCCCTTCCAACCCCTGACACTCTGGGATTCTGTGATAAGTCTGTTGCACTCCATTTTGTCAAGATACGGGCCTGGTCACCACTGTAAAAGGCAACAAGTTTAATATATCAGCAACATAAGGAGCGGTAAGGGGAATCTCCATCCCTGATGGATACAGAGGGAAACATAGTGACAGAAGATGAGGGAAATGCTGAAGTACTAAATGCCATCTTTGCCTCAGTCTTTAATAGTCAGAACAGTTGTGCTTCAGGTACCCAGCCCCCTGAGCCAGAAGACAGGGATGCGGAGCAGAATGAAGCACAAATAATCCAAGGATAAATGGTTAGCGTCCTGCTACACTGCTTGGACATCCACAAGTCTATGGGGCCAGATGAGATGCACCCAAGGGTGTTGAGGGAGCTGGCGGAGGTGATCACCGAGCCACTTTCCATTAATTATCAGCAATCTTAGCTAACTGGGAAGGTCCCAGTTGACTGGAATTTGGCTAACGTGACACCCATCTACAAGAAGTGTCAGAAGGAAGATCAAGGGAACTACAGACCTGTCAGTCTAACCTGGTGCTAGGGAAGGTCATGGAACAGATAATCCTGAGGAACATGATATGGCATATAGAAGAGAACCATAAGATCAGGCCCAGTCAATGTGGGTTTATGAAAGGCAGGTCCTGTTTGACCAACCTGATCTCCTTGTACAACAAGATGACCCACGTAGTAGATGAGGGAAAGGCTGTGGATGTCGTGTAGTTAGATTTTAGTAGGGGCTTTGACACCATATCCCACTGCATCTCCTGGAGAAGCTGCAGCTCATGGCCTGGATGGTGTATCTGCAATGGGTAAAGAACTGGTTGGATGGCCGGGCCCAAAGAGTTGTGGTGAAAGGAACCAAATCCAGTGGGTGGCTGGTTATGAGTGGTGTCCTCAGGGCTCTGTACTGGAGGCAGTTTTGTTTGGTCTCTTTGTCAATAATCAGAAGGAGGGGATTGAGTGCACCCTCAGTGAGTCTGCAGATGACACCAAATTGGGTGAAAGTGTTGATCTGTTGGAAGGTAGGAAGGCCATACAGAGGGATCTGGACCAGCTGGATCATTGGGCTGAGGGCAAGTGCCTGAGGTTTAACAAGGTGTCGTGGTTTAACCCAAGTTAGCAGTACGACCAATAGCCATTCGCTCTCCCCCTCCCCTGCCCCGCCCCAGCAGGGGAGAGAATCAAAAAGGAAGGGAGAAACTTGGATTGAGATAAACACAGTTTAATAAAATAACTAAAATAACAAAATACTAATACACTACTAGTAAATAGATATATAGATATATATAGATATAGAGAGAGATATACAAATAAGAGAAATAAAATATACTCAAAACAATTCCAAATAAACTCTGGCCACAAATGAGCAGCTAATCCCAGCAAGCCACACCTGGTCCTAAAGCTGATCCCAGAGAGAGAGAAAGAGAGAAAAAAGGCAGAGGAGCCCAGAGGCCTCTGCAAAATGGCAAAAGGCTGGGCTGAGTGTCCCAACTGAACTTTCTGGCTACCAACAGAGAGAGAGAGTGAAAAACCAGAGAGATCACTAGAGCCAAAACTGGAAGTTTCTTGCTCCCCAACTCTCCTTAAATCATTAGCAGGATACTAATGGGATGGAATACTCAGATTGATCAGTCTGGATGTCAGTCAAGCTCTGCTCCATTTCTGCCGCCCTTCCTTGATGCCTCACACCTGTAAGCAAGGTACTCAAAATGTCCTTGGCTCTCAGACCAAAGCAATTAAAAACATTAACTCTGTGTTGGGGTGTTATCTGCTTGTTCTCAACTAAGGCCAAATAAATAGTGTGCTAGCTATAAAAAAGGAAAGTTTTCTAACTGCATGAAGAAAGTTAACCCATTTTCAGTCAAACCAGCACACAAGGCCAAGTGTCGGGGCCTGCACTTGGGTCACAACATCCCCATGAACGGTGCAGGCTCAGGGAAGAGTGGCTGAAAAGCTGCCTGGAAGAAAGGGATCTGGGAGTGTTGATTGACAGCCAACTGAACATGAGCCAGCAGTATGTTCAGGTGGCCAAAAGGCCACCAGCATCCTGGCATGTATCAGGAATACTGTGACCAGGAGGACTAGAGCAGTGGTTGTGCCACTGCACTCGGTGCTGGGGAGGTCTCACCTCGAATAGTGTGTTCAGTTTTGGGCCCCTCATCATAAGAGGGATATTGAAGTACTGGAGAGAGTGCAGAGGAGGTGATGAAGCTGGTGAAGGACCTGGAGCACAAGTGTGATGAGGAGCAGTTGAGGGAACAAGGTCTGTTTAGCCTTAAGAAAAGGAGGCTGAGGGGAGACCTTATTGCTATCTACAACTGCCTAAAGGGAGGATGAAGAATGGAGGGGATTGGTCTCTTCTCCCAAGGAACAACTGATTGGACAAGAGGAAATGGCCACAAGTTGTGCCAGGGGAGGTTAAGATTGGATATTAGAAAAAGATTTTCCCAGAAAGGGTTTTCAGGCAATGGAACAGGCTGCCCAGGGCAATACTGGAGTCACCATCCCTGGAGGGCTTTAAAAGGTGTTTAGAGAAGGTTCTTAGGGACATGGTTGGACTCGGTGATGCTGAGGGTCTCTTCCAACTGAAATGATTCTATGCTTCTATGATACGATTCCATGACATGAAACTGTAATCCAGGCTAAGACTGAAGGTGCTGAACGTCTGTGTAAAGACACACAAAATCTCAAAATGAAGCACTTATAAACTGCTGCATCCCACACTAAAGTTGGGATTTGGTACCCAAGTATAAGTAGATATCTAGTGCTCTTAGAAATTCACAGGCATGGAGCGTGACAAAGAAACTGCAACAGACGTGTTCAGTTCTGGATCCAAAGGCAAAGTCAGGGTAGGATACTCGAGGACATTTAACATGTCTGTAGCAGTTCATGTAAATACAGACCAATGGTTTCATCATTCAGCAGATCCTTCCAGGGGTCTGACTCAAGTCAAATGTTGATAATATCACGCTCAAGTTATGTCCACTCAAAACATAATACTTGCTAACTCTCTTCTGCTATACAGGGGCTCTGAACGACCAGAGGGTCATTCTGCTGCCAAAACAGAGCTGTCAAGTAGTTTCTTATCTTAGATCATCCAAGTCACCTGCATGGGGCTGTCAGCTCTGCCTCAAGTCCTGAAAGAGGCACAAATGCTTCTGTATTGGAAGCCGGAGACCACATATGCTACCATACATATGGCATCTAAATATCATGGTAGAAGCTTCAAGTCCATGATTATCTCCCCTTTGATTCATATCTAATTAACTTCTTAATGTGTTAACCTACATGAGATAATTGGTTGTTTTCCAGTCTTTTGCAATACAATGTCCCTCTGAGCTCTTTCCTTAGAAACAGGAGAGGTGGAGTAAACTACATTCTGAGCCTTGTCCTTGTTTTAGTCACATTCCTCCAGGAATGTGATTTTTTCCCTAGCATTTTTTTCAGGGCAGTTCTCATGTCCTGGTTCCTAAGAGTGTAAATAAAGGGGTTCAGAGCTGGGGTGACAGCACTGTACAGGAGAGACACTTGCACATCCCTTTGAAGGGAGCTTCCTGAGGAGGGTGGTGTGTAATTGAAGAGCACTGGAATGTACAACAGTGCCACAACAGTGAGGTGGGAGGCACAGGTGGTGAAGGGCTTCCATCTTCCTTCCTGGGACCGGACTTTATGGAAGGTGAAGAGGATGATGTAGATGTAGGAGAGGACTATGAGAGCAAAGGGGCCTAAAACAACAGATGTGGTGATGACATTGAGGAGGGTCATGTTGAGGCTAGTACTACTGCAAGCCAAATTCAACAGTGGCTTGATGTCACAGAAGAAGTGATGAACGTGGTTGTGGCCACAGAAATTCAGCTGAGAGGTCATGACTGAGTGCATCATGGCATGCACAAAACCAATGGACCGGCTGGCCAGGGCCAGCAGCAGACAAGTCTGGGGGCTCATGACAAGGGTGTGGCGCCAAGGATTGCAGATGGCCACATAGTGGTCGTAGGCCATGGTGGCCAAGAGCACAGCCTCAGTACTGCTCAGGAAGTGGCAGAAGTGAAGCTGGGCCAAGCACCCACCAAAAGAGATGGGCTGATGTCCGAAGAGAAGGCCAGTCAACATCTTGGGACCAGTGAGTGTGGCGTAGATGATGTGCAGGCAGGACAGGTTTCCCAGGAGGAAGTACATTGGTGTGTGAAGAATTAACTGTCCAATTTTTGACCCTTTTGGCTTATGAACTGATGGAAAAAGTGTCCATACCATAATAGAAATCACTCTGGTAAAATCAGCATCTATTATCCCCAGTAAAACAAAAACTCCTTTTCTGGATGTAGAAGATCTCCCCAGCAGTAGCGCACTCAACCCCGACCCAAAGGTCTGTGCATTTCAGTAGGAATGCAGCAAACCTGTGAATCCACCAGAGTTGTCTCTACTGCTGTTGAGACATCCACTCGTGCACTCCCTGAGGTGGCGGTGGCGCTGCTGTCCAAACAGCCTGCCTGTGAGGGTTGCTGTTTTGTGTCATTGCGCTGCCCCTCCCCGTGCTCAGTGATCCCTTTCCCAAAGGTCTACCATCTTTAGTAAATCTTGATCTGCAATCCACAGCCCTGTGCCCAAACTTTTGACGAGTACAGACACCTGCGTTGGCGTTACCAGATTCTTTTGTCAGTTGTCTCGGCTTATTCGCTTTGCACTGAACTCTTATGTGACCTGATCTTCCACAATTATAACACAAAGGTCCTGATTCCTGTTTACCTTTTTGAATTAATGGCTTTATGGCTGCTGCAAAAGCATTAGCCGTATAACCACCGTGCTCTTCTGGTGTACCCACCCTTGAACATGCCTCTAGCATATCAACTAAAGTAGAATTCTTTGGCATCATCTGTAAAATATGCTTACAAGCAGGATTAGCATTGTCCTCTGCTAAAGTCACAAGCAGTGATTCACGAACCGGATTAGTTAACTGTGACCTTTCCAATACTTCACGTAAATGCTCTAAAAATGCTGTGTAGGACTCATTTTGACCCTGTTTAACAGTAGTATATGGAGGTATAACTTTTCCATCTTCAGGGAGTGGTTTTAGTGCTTCTCTAGATAAGTTCATTGACTAATGTAATATTGGTGCAAGCAATCTAACTTGTCTTTGTACATCAGCAAAGTCTCCCTGACCTAAGAGCGTATACATTGGCGCTACTCACAGTGGATCTCCATCCCCTTTTTCTAGATTTTGTAGTACTGCTTGCTGTACCAAATCATACCAACGCGTTCGCCACAGTAACTGCTGAATTGGTGTTAGTATCATTTGCATCCACGTACGCAAATCTGAAGGAGTCATAAGATTAGTAGTAAAAATATTGTCAATAAATGCTTGAGTATAAGGTGACTGTAACCCATGTTCTTTTACTGATTTCCTCACCACATTAATTATTTCCCAAGGAAAAGAAGCCCAGTAATTAGGTTTCTGTTTCCCGTCATTCCCTGTACTCCCCAATATCACTGGATACACGGACGGTAAAACTTCCCCCTCAAGCAATGCATTTTTTATAACACCCTGCCACCTCATGGTAGGATTACCACCCACAGCACACTCCGCAGCTCCTGTACCACCCACCGCCCCCCCAGAATGCTTATCAGAAATGTTCTGTTCCAGTCTGTGTATTATCATGTCTTCTCTGTTCATTTGATCTTCTAAATAAGCTTGTTGAATCTGGTGTTGTTTCTCCAAACCTTCCAGTTTCCGAATAAGCTCTTGGGCTCATTTAGGCTTATCAGGAAACCCAGGATGAATCAGAGGTTCAGGAGTAGGCGGTGTAGATGGCAGCAGAGGAGGATAAAAGAGTTTCTTCTTCGTCAAGTCGGTTGGTGCGTTTTGATCAATTTCCATGTCGCCAGTATGCTGGCTCTGTTTTTTCGGTGGTTCTTCTTACAAGGGAGGTGCAGACGGTTCCTCTACCGGCACTTCCTCTGGAACTGAATACTGTGTTGGATCACAAGCAAAAACTTGCAACTTAATCGGCATTTGAGCTGGAAATGCCTGTTTTGAGCCACTAAGGCTCATAACAGTCTTTTCTTCTTTTATAGAACTTATTGCTGCAAATGCACCTTGTTTGACAGTCTTTTCAGCTTTTAACTGTTTCAGTGTGGTAATTATCAGTTGCCAGGCGGTTACAAGGCCAAGAATATATTTTTCTCCGAGACTGATCGCCTCCCACAAAACAGTTCCCACTTTCTCCCGAGTCTCTATTTGAAAAGCTCCTGACGGATGGGCAGGAAATCCATTGTCCCTGCACCAAATTAATAGTCCTTTGAGGTTACTCTCCTGGTATTTCACCCCTCTCCTAGAGAGGATATGCGAGAGGAGACGCAGTATTGCTTCTTCTTCTTCAGATATATTCTGCCCCATCTCCTCTCGCCCCTGGCTGCTCACCTCTTTGCCTGTCCGTTGCAACGATATCGGATCCTCTATTCCTCCTCCGTCGCTTCTGCAGCGATCATTCAAGAGGCACGCAGCCCGCAGACGGCGTCCCGGTCACGGTCCAGCCGCGCCGGCTCCAGCCAGGGCTCGTTCCTCTCAGCAGTCGTCCCCTCGCCGTAAATTCTCCTTTCGGTTCATGTCGGGGTCACCACTTGTGAGGGTGAAAAATCATGGACTCCACACAATCCAATGTGAATTTAAGCGAAGCCGTTTATTGCTTGTTACAACTCTCCTTAAGTACCTTTTGACCTGTCCACGCGCTGTCCATGCATCAGAAGGCTGCTTGTAATTGCTCAATAGCTACTGTTCACGCCCTGCAAACTAACAGGTGATTGGATTATACAGTTCTGCACAAGCTCTAATATTAAACAAAATGTATCTATATTATAGCTGACTTGCTGACTCTTTTCTTCACTAGACAGCCTTTCTTTTGTTTTACCCAAGGCTGTACAAAGTCACGTAAGACACATCGGCTGCTCAACTCTTGCCCTCTTGCTCTCTTGCTGGACACGTAGGCCTCAGAGGCCTGTTCAGTTCAATTCCATACAATGTCCATTAACTTCAAGAAAATCACTCAAATATCCCACATCTGTTGACATCTTACATTGCTACCTTGCATTTTCCAGAGGATTGCAACATATGAAGCTGAGCTGGTTTGACTGAAAATGGGTTAATTGTCTTTGTGCAGTTACAAACTTTTCTTTTTTCATAGCTAGCATGCTCATAATTTAGACTTAATTGAGAACAAGCAGATAACACCCCAGCACAGAGTTAATGTTTTAAATTGATCTGGTGTGACAGCCAAGGACATTCTGAGCACCTTTCTTACAGGTGTGAGGCATCGAGGAAGCGGGGCAGAAATAGGACAGAGCTTGACTGACATCCAGACTGATGAATGAGATTATTCCATCCCATTGGTGTCACACTTCAGATATACAAGAGTGGGACCTTCCCGTTGGCTCTTCCACTATCGCTCCTCTTTACTATTTATTTGTGGAAGCTGGGGAAGTGTGGTGTGCTACATTTAATTCAGCTTCTTCCTATTTTGCAGAGGCCTTCGGGCCCTTCTGCCATAGCTTAGGTGCTACTTTGGAGATCCCCCAGTAGAGAGGTAACTAAAATAAAACTTGCCGTTTATAAATGTATTTGTGGCCTCTGGCTCTTGCGACGTTCCTGTGTTGGTTCACACAATTCCTAGAGATGCCTTTTCTTAGGCAGCCAAGTCACATTTGTGCTCTAACTGTGAGTATTGTTTAAAATGCCTCACTGTCTGATGCCTAATGCTATTGCATGGATCTGAGCTGTCACACTGGAAAGCATGAAATCTTTCTAAAATCTCTGGAATGCAATGACTAATCTTGAACTTGAATTGGGGTCATCCACTGACCTGTAGACAAAAAGGACATCGCCATACCGCTCATGTATTTAGTGGGGAGAGCTCAAAGTGGCTCATCCAGGCTGTCGCATTTATTGAATGAAGTGGTTGACTCGTACTCAAACTGCACACAGTAGGAAAGTTCTGCACGAGACTCCCTGCGCTTACAAGGCCTTTCCCTCCTCTGAAGCCTGGACCAAACTGCTCTGGTTTGGCTGGGGATGTCGAGTGCTTTCACCACAGGGAACTGGTGGAGGTGATCACTGAGCCACTTTCCATTATCTATCAGCAATCTTGGCTGACTGGGGAGGTCCCAGCTGACTGGAAGTTGGCTAACATGATGCCCATCTACAAGAAGGTCTGGAAGGAGAATTTGGGGAACTGCCGAACTGCATTTCTATCCTTGGTACTAGGGAAGGTCATGGGGCAGATCGTCCTGAGTGACATCACATGGCACATACAAGAGAACCATAAGATCAGGCCCAGTCAACATGGGTTTATGAAAGGCAGGTCCTGTTTGACCAACCTGATCTCCTTGTATGACAAGGTGACCCACCTAGCAGATGAGGGAAAGCCTGTGCATGTTGTGTACTTAGATTTCAGTAAGGTCTTTGACACCGTATCCCATAGTATTCTTCTGGAGAAGCTGCAGATCAAGGCCTGGATGGTGTTTCTGCAATGGATAAAGAACTGGCTGGATGGCTGGGCCCAAAGAGTTGTGGTGAACGGAGCCATATCCATTTGGTGGCTGGTTACAAGTGGTGTCCCCAGGACTCAGTATTGGGGTCAGTTTTGTTTAATCTCTTTATTGATGATCTGGATGAGGGGATTGAGTGCACTCTTAGTAAGTTTGCAGATGACACCAAATTGGGTGGGAGTGTTGGTCTCTTCTCCCATGTACTAAGTGATAGGACAAGAGGAAATGTCCTCAAGTTGTACCAGGGGAAATCTAAATTGGATATTAGGAAAAAATTGGATATTAGGAAAAAATTCTTCCCAGAAAGGGTTGTCAGGCATTGGAACAGGCTGCCCAGGGTGGAGTCACCACTCCTGGAGCTGATTAAAAGGCATTTAAAGGAGGTTCTTAGGGACATGGTTTAGTGCTATAGTAGGTTTATGATTAGATTTGATGATCCTGGGGGTCTCTTCCAACTGAAATGATTCTATGATTCTATTATACGATTCGATGACAAGGAACTGTAATCCAGGCTAAGACTGAAGGTGCTGAATGTCTGTGCAAAGACACACAGCACCTCAAAATTAAACACTTATAAACTGCTGCATCCCACATCAAGTTTGGGACTTGGTACCCAAGTACAAATAGATATCTAGTGCTCTTAGAAATGTCCTTAATTCACAGGCATGAAGCATGACAAAGAACCTGCAACAGACATGTCCAGTTCTGGATCTACAGGCAAAGTCAGAGTAGGTTACTCGAGGACATTTAACATGTCTGTAGTAGTCCATGCAAATACAGATCAATTCTTTCATCATTCACCATAATCTGGATCTGGAAAAGTAGACAGGCACATAAATATGTTCTAATATCTAAATCTAGGCAAGATAAGCAACACTGCTAAAGCTCATGGATGTGAATCTCCCATCCATTTTTATGTTTAAATTTACATCTAGTTTCATGAGTAAGGTTTCCCTTCTACTTGATGGAAAGAAACACATCCCTCCAGTGGGCTGACTCAAGTCAAATGTTGACAGTATCACGCTCAAGATATGTCCACCCAAAATGTTGTAGGAAAATAGGAAATTAGGATTTTAGGCTTATATCAGTGTTATAAACTGTGCTGCTAATGCTGAAAGTCTCAGCTTGTCCCCTGCATAGTCCTTACCCAGAACCACGAGCGTGGTTACCTTATGCTTGCTTTGTACCCTTAGTTAAGACATTGATAAATGCTATTCTTAGGGTTGCTGATTTCTATCCTAGACTGGTGAACTATGGATAACAAATGAGACAGGTGGAACTTCAAAAGAAGCTAGCCCTGTGACCTGATGACCTGTCGTTCGGTACTTGCCAAGAAAGAAGAAGTGGAACCCGCAGACCACTGGAATGGAAGGAACCTGAGGATATCGACAGTGATAGATATCGACAGTGATAGACAGTGATAAATTTTGCTTAGTTGCATAATACCTGTTAGAACCCTATATAATGACTAGTTATACTGCTGTATGATTGTCACTCTCCGAGGAGGTGACCCAACACTGCTGTTCCTGTGAATCTTCTACAATAAATACTGCTCAGAGTAACCCACAAGAATTCGAGTCTCTACCCAGCGCCTACCTACGACCTTTTTTCACAAAACATAACAATTGCTAGCTCTCTTCAGCTATACAGGAGCTCTGAACAACCAGAGGGTCATTCAGCTGCCAAAACAGAGCTGTCAGGTAATTTCTTATCTTAGATCATCCAGGACACCTGCATAGGACTCTCAGCTCTGCCTCAAATCCTGCAAGAGACACAAATGCTTCTGTATTAGAAGCCGGAGACCACATGGGCTGCCATACACATGGCATCTAAATATGATGGAAGAAGCTTCAAGTCCTTGAATATCTCCCCTTTGACTTAGATCTACAAAATTACTTTCTTAATGTGTTAAACTGCATGAGATAATCGGACATTTTCCAGTCTTGCAACACAGAGTCCTTCTGAGCTCTTTCCTTAAAAACAGGTGAGCCTTGTCTTTGTTGCGAGCCTTGTCCTTGTTTTGGTCACATTCCTCCAGGAACATGATTTTTTCCCTAGCAATTTCTCATCTCGTGGTTCCTAAGAGTGTAGATCAAGGGGTTCAGAGCTGGGGTGACAGCACTGTACAGGAGAGACACTTGCACATCCCTTTGAAGGGAGCTTCCTGAGGAGGGTGGTGTGTAATTGAAGAGTACTGGTATGTACAACAGCGCCACAACAGTGAGGTGGGAGGCACAGGTGGAGAAGGGCTTCCATCTTCCTTCCTGGGACCGGACTTTATGGAAGATGAAGCAGATGATGTAGAGATAGGAGAGGACTATGAGGGCAAAGGGACCTAGAACAACAGATGTGGTAATGACATTGAGGAGGGTCATGTTGAGGCTGGTACTACTGCAAGCCAAATTCAACAGTGGCTTGATGTCACAGAAGAAGTGACGAATGTGGTTGTGGCCACAGAAAGTCAGCTGAGAGGTCATGACTGAGTGCATCATGGCATGCACAAAACCAATGGACCAGCTGGCCGCAGCCAGCAGCAGACAAGTCTGGGGGCTCATGACAAGGGTGTGGCGCAAAGGATTGCAGATGGCCACATAACGGTCGTAGGCCATGGTGGCCAAGAGCACAGCCTCAGTACTGCCCAGGAAGTGGAAGAAGTGGAGCTGGGCCAGGCACCCACCAAAAGAGATGGGCTGATGTCCAAAGAGAAGGCCAGTCAACATCTTGGGACCAGTGACTCTGGAGTAGACGATGTCCAGGCAGGACAAGTTCCCCAGGAAGAAATACATTGGTGTGTGAAGACGGGGCTCAGCTATCACCATGATCACAATGGCACCATTTCCCAGGAGACTGGTCAAGTAGAGCAACAGGAGAAAGACAAAGAAAAAGTGCTGCAGCCCCTGGATATCAGTGAGACCCAAGAGGATGAACTCCCGGGGCGGAGTCTGGTTGAGCATTGCTGGAACAATAAGAAGCAAAAGAAAAATGTCAAGGTTCCACAGTTGTGAGCAGCAAGAGCATAACAAAACATCAGACGTAATCAAACACAAAAGAAACTAACATGGACAAAAACAACTTGAATGTAGTCTTCTCCTATTTCTGTCTAGAACCAAGAAAATATTCAAATAAAGCCTTCCACCTATGCATAACAGAAGAGTATGTAAGATGTGAATCAGGACTGCTTTCTCACCTTCACCCACACTCATATTTCAGTTGTCCTCATCTGTAACTTCCTGCTGCAGCTCGTGATCCCATCAATAAAACTTCTAACTTCTGATGCTTACTTTCCATTATTGTGCATACATTTCATTAAGTCGCTTTCAGTTTTCACATTTCTAATGGTTACCATCTATTCCAGACAGTTCTGAGATACGAAAAATTGCACACTTTCTAATTTTGTATAAACAGCCAACAGAAGGTGCCCCAAGGTATCATACAGTCCTCAGCATTTCTTTTGGATGCTGATGAGAATAAAGCAAGAGGCTGCCTGAGCTTGTGATCACAAACTGGTTTTGCTATTGGAATGTATACTTTGCCTAAAGAATGTCTCTAGGTTGCTCAGCAGCAGACGAATAGGACAAAAGCCAAGATCTCATCTCCCGCAATACTGTGATGGAGCAAGACTGAACTTGCAGGAGACGAGTTACCTGGTGCAAGTTCCAGACGAACGGGCTCATCCCACTGAAAGTCGGTCATACTGCCCAATGAGACAACACGGTCAGTTCTGTCACCATCGTTCGTCTCTGGGTAATTCCCAACCATCCAGAATAAAGAACAAAATCCTGACATTATATTAGTAGAGCAGGCAGGCACAGCTATTTCTGGCTTACAACAGAGACTGCAAATCTTACAAGATGAGTAGTTTTCTCTGGACATTCAATGCAGCGATGACTAAAATTGATCAATCCAACTAATGAAAAAATAATGACTTTCAAAATACATCTTTTAAAGAGGTTATAACATATATAGGTACATTTCACAGTCTTTCTCATCCATTCTATTGTACTATATACTTCTACTTGAAACATATGATTTTTGAACACAATTCAGAGAGGTCTCCAGCCCTATCACTCCTTTTCTCATGCTTCCTTAGCTTAGTTTTTCAGCATAAAAACAGGAAACAAACAGGAAACTTCCAAACTGATTTCACCATAAAAGAACATGAGCATGTTGCACACATGAGTCCACTCTGGAACACTGACGATATTTCTCTGAAAATGCCTTTAGTCTGATCTTTGAACAAGCTCTATCGGAAACATCAGATTTGATAATATTACAGCCTTATCAACATTTTAGTGTGTCACCTGCACTGCAAGAGTTCGAGATGCCATTCTCTGTGCAATACCAATGCTTCAGTTTCTTCCATGGGATTTGCCACCTTTAGGCTCCAAAGCCCTCCTCATTGAAATGCATCTGCAGAAAGACGGCATTTCATTCAGGTGTGTTCCACTACCTCCTCTGGTTCTGCCTGTTTTTCTCACTAAACCACAGGTGATCTAATCCCTTTCCACTCTTCCTTCTGAGCATCTTTTTTTTCTTCTCCTTCTACTACTTCCCTTCTGTTTCCCAGATGCTGACTAATATTTTCTCCGATTAACTGGTGAGCACATGCAGTAAAAAGAAAATACTTTTCCCACACTTATTCTCTTTTATTTTCAATTTTATTGTTATTGTTATTTTAGTTTCCTTCTAATGTGAACACAAATGCAAGTACAAGACTTTTCATGCTGAGGTTTTCCTATTTTTCCAACTATATAAATTATGTAATATAAAAAAATAGTTCTGCACAATCCTCACCTCTCTGTCAATCAGCACTTTTCTCATTGCAGTAGGGCCCTTTGATTGAGAGTGAGGAAGCAAAGCTGAGGACAAAACAATGTATTTTGTGGAGCTAAGAGTGTTTCTACTCTCCTTTTTTCTGTGGTATCTCCTTGTCATTCTTGTAGCTGAGAGATCAATGCTGCAGCTGTGATGACAATGACTACTGTGAGTTCTCAGGGGCTTGTAGTTATTTGGGTAGGACTCAAGGAGCAGACTTTGCAAATGCTACCAGAAATCTCTGATGACCGAATTAGAGGAGCAGAAAGTCTTTTCTTCTTGTCCAGAATGTGCAAAATATCAACAACATCATGTGGGAATTAAATTTCCTATTGCTTTGATCAGTCTCCTGAGATGAGTTTTCTCAATCAATGGTGAATTGCACAGCAACATAGTGTGTAGATGAGTACCTGCAAAGTAGAAGAGTGAAAATAAAGCAGCCCACAGAGACTAGATAATAACAAAATCTTCCCAAAACTAACCAAACCAACCAACCCACCCGCAGCCCTCCTTCCAAAAAAAATAGAAAACATCTTCTCACAGTTTTGTGTCATTGGTGATCTTACTTAACATTCCATTAAGTCCTGCTTTTAAGTTGTTTATGAAGATATCTGGCCCTAAGATGGATCCCTGCAGGACCCCATAGTGGCTGCTCATCAGCCCAACAAAAACTGTTTACTAGAACCCTTTGAGCCTGACCCATCAGCCCAATTCTTGCCCACTGCATGGTTCTCTGGGACCCCCAGGGCCCACCTTTGGTATTGTAGACCAAGAGGAAGAAAGCACGACATCTCTGCTTGTCTGTGTCCCTGTTTATGAAGTGATCATGCTCACCAAGCCATGAGTATGGGTATGAGATCTGGATTCAGTTGCCTAAATGCAGATCTGTAGTGGAGACCTTGACAAGATAAGGTATCCTAGGATGATGGATGTGACCCAGAACTTAATATAGTCCCTTCTTCTTCTGTGATGATATTTAGACCCCAGCTGGCACACTCCATAGGGTCTAAACCATTTCTGTACTCCTGTGTACACATAACTACATACCAGTCCTAGACTGTCTCTATAAAGGACAAAACCAAAGGCACTTCCCAGTGCCATCCCAGTTGTCTCGATAACTACTTTGTACAGGATGATCACTGTCTTGAGGTGCTTGTAGTTTATCATTTTCCCAGGACATTGAAAGTGATGTCAGGTTCTTCTTAAGTTATGTCAGAGTTGCATGACATTCAGGAATGTCCTGGTTTTGTTAAAAACAAGTTTCTCTTTTAGTGATTTCGCCTGTCACCTAAAGCCTTCATATTAGTTGCATTTTCCCTGAGAACCAGATACATGTTTTGGTACACATATCAATGGAATGCAAACTTATTGATAAGGACAGATTCACATCTCGCGAGAGGGACAACAAGAAACAAGTGCCCAAGAAACTGACCGACTGTGTATAACATTCCATTCATGTGAATACTTCATATAAAAGTGGGAGATCATGAGGACCTCGTCCCTTTTTCCTCGTGGCTGATATTAGGAGAGGATCTTGATAGTCACCCTGTGAACTGAGGCCTAGTGAGAGACTGAATCCAGCTCCGGTTGGCTGCAGAGTCCAATCCAGGACTTCGGGTGCCGGCTGTGCAGTTGCTGAGACTTTCAAGGTAGGTTTTGTATATTTTGTATTATTTTCTCTATTCTTATTAGTAGCATTAGTAAAACATTTTTAATTTTTCCAACTCTCTTCTCTCTGTCCTTCTTTCCCTCCAGATCACCTGTCATGAGTGGGAAGTGGGGAGAAGGAGGGGCAAAAGTGGGAAGTGGGGGGAGGAGAGGAGGTTAACAATACATCTGCCAGGGTTTTATTGTCACCCCACAATCAAAACCGTCGACAGGGAACTACTCTGTTAGGCTGGGATTTGCTTGGAGTTCTATATCACTAATGCCTTTTTTCCATGTTCTTCTCTGTTGAGTCTTCTTTCTTGATGAAATGTGGTTCTTAATGGGCCAGATATGACTTCTGCACAAAGTATGCCAGCAGGTGTAAGTAACTCACATGGTTGTGCTTTGAAGCTGTGCAGAAACAACACTTTGTCATGTACAGGCTGCCGTCCCTTCCAACAGCAAGATAAAGGATGTCAGCATGGAGTCTTCCTCTGGCTAGAGGGTCTTTCTATTCACTGATGAATCAGTTGAAGAACAACTCACCGATTATTTCCATTTTATTTTTATTTTAGACACATTATAATTAGTAGCAGTAGGAGTATATTACTTTATTTTGTTATTTTATTATGCTGTTTTTATGTCAGTCCATGAGTTTCCCCTTTCCATTTTGCATCTCTCCCCTGTTTGGAGAAGAGGGACAGGTGGACTGAGTGAGCAGCTCTCATGGTTTTGATTGCTCACTGGGGTTAAGCCACAACAGCTTGGAAAAGGTTCACCTCATGAGTTCCTCCATCACCTTCTCAGAGACCAAAGTGAAGCTGGGCAGCCTGTAGTTCTCCATGTCCTCCTTCTTGCCCTTTTCAAAGACAGGAGTGACATTTCCATTCCTTCCGTCCTCAGACGTCTCCCCCAATCACAGTGAGCATGTAAAGATTATGCAGAGTGGCCTCATGATGACATCAGCCAGCTCCCTCAGCACTCATGGGAGCATCCCGTCAGGGTTCGTGGACTTATGTATGTCAAGTATTCCCTGCCGTGATCTTCTTTCACCAAGGATATGCCATCCATGCTCCAGACTCTGTCCCTGATCTCTAGGGTCTGGGATTCCTGAAGCCTGGTCTTGCTAGTAAACACCAAGGACAAGCGGGCATACGGTATATCCCCCTTTTCTATGTCCTATGTCACCGGGTCCCCCAACTCATTCAGCAATGGGCCCACATTTTCCTTTGTCTGCCTTTTGTCACCTATGTACTTACAGAAGCCTTTCTTGCTGTCTTTGACATCCCTGGCCAGATTCAATTCCATTTCAGCTTTGGCTTTCAATACCGAGCCTATTGCATGCTCAAATAGGGCATGAACTTTGAAAAATAAGAATTCTTAATTATCTCATGCACTTTCACCATGCAAACTGGCAGATTGATGCTTCAGAGAATATACCTGTGTGGCTGATGAAAAATCCCTTCAGCCATGCAAAACACGAACACACCACACACTGCAGGAATGCTCTGAAGAGGCAGGCAGAACACAGGAGCGCTTGAGGCTCAGAGGAGGAGGATGGAGCAAGCATTCACATCTGTTGCAACAGAAACCAAAATCATCTCAATATGAAAGGAAACTGGAGAGTTTATTTGTTTGGGATGGTTTTGGGTTTTTTTGACAAATGAGCAAAAACTGTAACAAGCAGTTGTACTTTAGGAAAAGTAAACATAGAGTCTTTTTAGGATTATGTTAAAGTAACGTATCTTGAGCATTTATTAGGGTCAGTGTGAATTGCTCGTGATGGCAATTTGTAAGTGATCTCCCTGAGTTGGAAGCTTTTCATCTCGTTTTCTCCCCCATCCTGTCCTGTCCTGTCCAGGAGGGGGAGTGAGCGAGCGGCTGCGTGGGAGCCTGGCAGCCGCCCAAAGCCAGGTCACCACACACGGATAAAGACATTTCCATTCACACGGATGAGACAATGAGAGAATTCACAGAAACGAGAAAGCCATGTAACTTGTGACAGAGCAGCAGCAATTCTGAACATGTGGAAGGAAACACTGCTAATACTATAATTAGATTGCTAGTATGTCATAAGACATACTGCACACTCATATAGCCCAAAGATATTAAAAAAAAAAAATCACTTAACGCATGATCTCATCATCCTAAGAAGTTGCTCACTGGAGGTCTGATCCTACTGGGAGGAAGTGAAAATTCAAATACTTCCACCCATTTTCTGTCAGAGCCTTTGGAATCAGAGACAAGAAAGAGCCTCTTACAGATGAAATCAAAGTGATGTTCCTTTCCCTTTTTTTCTCTCTAGTCATAATTTCTCATCCTCTCTGCCTTGAGAATTATTGCCTCTCCTGAAGAGAGAGAGAAAACTGTACCCGTTGTAGTAAGATAAGGTAATATTTCTGTTCCTCATTCTTACTTGATTCCTATAGCAGAACCAAGACATAAGTGTGTTTCTATGGTTTATTTTTTCTCATTGGAGCCTGGAGCTGCTATTACGATATACAAGGGGAATCCATCTCGCCTACCTTTAGGCACCAGCAGTGCAGATATTTAAATCTGAATTAGCCACTCAAACAAGAGAAATAAAAACCTCCGTGGCATCAGTGGTTAATATTATCTGAGATGCCTACGGGGGTGAAACAGTAATTACACTGACAGTATGCCTGCTTATTTCTATTGTCTATAGAAAACCTTGGCAACTGTAGCTGCCTATTTTGCTGATAAATATGTTGATTAAGGGAATCACAGCATCCATACTTTCTAACCTCCCCCCCCCCCGCCTTTTCCCTTTTCCCTTTCATCTTTGTCTTTCAAAAATCAGCCAAGTATCTTTTGGCCAAAACAGTCCAGGAAGTTTCCCAGAGAAATAATTCTGTGAGCAGATCTGCTGAGATGATAAATCCCAGAAAATGGCAACAAGGTGTAGTTGCTGGCAGCCACTTTCATGGGCGCAGCCGTTGGTATGCTGGGCATCATGTTACTTCCCAGAGTTTACATTAAACAAAAACTCGTGAGTGAACACTTTTATGAATTTAAAGCTGTTTAGGTTTGGATTGTATTTTGCAGGGTTAACAGTGAAAATAATGCAGGTGGATCACTTCTGCTTGAGTCAGACCAGGAGGTGGGAAGCCACAGGATCTCCATATCACCTGGCTTAGAGCACCAATAATATTTCAGTTATTTCCAGCTATCAAAAATTTAGGCCATTGTACACTCATTTCAGGATTAATGATCCTCCAATCCTGGCATCCTTGGACATCCACTTTAGAAGGAAATAAATGGTGCTTCTGTCTAGTGCTGTATTTCCCACCATTAAATACAAACCAGTTCCAAGATGACTGGTTCACAGTTAGATGCCTGCAGACACTTAGATGCGGAAATTTACTGAGAGACATCCAGCCCATCCACAGTGAATTTTTCTGTCACATCATAGGTGCCACTCTTACACTAAGGTGACCTGCCCTTTGGAAGGATTCATTTGTTTCTATATAAAATAAAGACGGAATGGTTATTGGAAATTTTAATGTCTATTTTGTGTTTACCTAAATATGAGAAGATGCATCCCAGCCTGTGACTGTTAAAGATGATCTTGAAGAGGTTGCCCAGCTGAGATATTTTTCCACTGGGGTCACTGTCATATCCAATCCAAGTTTCATCTCATTCATATTTTAAGCTTCATTGTACTTGCAAGTGTAGCAATTCCTGAGACCACAAGTCTGTCCCAGTCTACTAACCCTTTTTCTTGTGTGTTTTGTTTTGCTTTTTCTCTTTTAGGACAGAACCTGTCGAGGAAATGAAGCCAGGAAACCAAACCATCGCTACTCACTTCTTCCTTTCGGGGTTTGCCTTCCATGGCAAGATGCAGCTCCTGTTTTTCATGCTGATTTCCATCATGTTCCTGGCCACGTTGATAGGGAACTCTCTAATTGTTGTGATCACAACCGTTGACCCTGTCCTACACACGCCCATGTACTACCTCCTAAAGAATCTTGCCTTGACAGAAATCTGCTACAGCCTCACCATTGTCCCCAAGATGCTTGCAATTCTGCTGGTGGAGAGAAAAGTTATTTCCTTCACAGCTTGCGCCTTGCAGCTCAACTGCGTTATTCTTTTTGTCACCTGTGAGTGTTTCCTCTTAGGAGCAATGGCTTATGACCGGCAAGCGGCAATATGCCACCCATTGCATTATGCCACCCTGATGAACAGGGATCGCTGCTTCAAGATGGCCATTGGGTCTTGGCTGTGTGGTGTCCCTGTGGCTCTGGGCTTCACCACATGGTTATTTACCCTGCCCTTCTGTGGGAGAAACACAGTTGATCATTTCTTTTGTGATGTTTCTCCTTTGCTGAAGCTGGTGTGTGTAGACACAGCCTTCTTTGAACTACTGATTTTTATTGCTACTGTTCTTATAGTGATGATTCCCTTTTCTCTGATAGCCATCTCCTACCTTTGCATTATCCATGCTGTTCTTCAGACCCCCTTGGCTGTGGGCCAGAGGCGAGCCTTTTCCACCTGTGCAGCTCACCTGGTGGTTGTGACTCTTTTCTACAGCACAACTGGCATCATTCACCTGCGACCCAAGTCCACCCTCTCATCCAACATGAAGAAAATGGTGTCCCTGTCTTACACCGTGGTCACTCCCATGCTCAACCCCATCATCTACAGCCTGAGGAACCAGGAAGTCAAGCAAAGCCTGAGGACATGTGTTGACAAGTGGTTACTCGGGAAGCAGATGACTGTTTTTTCGCTCTCCAGGTGATGGATTCCTTGTAGATGCAAAGATTATAGGTGTTTCCCTAATGGCAAAAAATAAATGCTATTTGTGAATGAAATTAAATGCTTTTCAAAAGACCTGTGCTATTTGAGTAATTCTTTGCAGTTAAATCCTTGAAATATCTGCCCTTTTTTACTTGGCATATTGGGATAAATTACAGTTGTTGTACCTTGGGCTATGCAAACAAAGAAGTAAACCTTGCTCAGAGTAGGAATATTACCAAAGCAAATTGTAAAATTCCTGTCCTCCCGTCCCTCTCCCTATATGTCCATTAAACAGACAAACTCTCTGGCTTGGGAAACAGATGTTTGTTTTCCTCTGCATCAATGAGAAAGTTATAACCTGGATCGTTTCCCCCTCAAGAAAGAACCCTCAATAACGCGTTAAGAATCAAGTTAGTAGCTCATGATTGGAGGGGAGGAGCTGTGTCTCCTGGAAGTCTCCTTGCTACTGGTGGGAGAGACTGGGTTCTAGTCTAGACTTGATCTGATTTTTTTGCAGTCAGAACAAAGATCTCTTTCCCAAGCTAGCTAGTAACTTGCTCAGTTCAGGACAGAAAGGGTAAGTTGAAACACTGCCAGCTCGCTGCAGTAGCTTTGTTTTAATTAGTTCAGTTATGTGGACTGAAAAAAAGCTAAGGGGGGGGATGGATCCATAACTCATTGAACCTGGTACTTTCTGTCTGATTCTTTCTCTGGCTTGCCAGAGGGAGTGTTCATCAAAGTGAAATGTAACTTGTGCTTCTATTTTCTTTCAGCATATTATAAGATTTTTCATCTTATTTTCTCCTCCTGTCCTGTCCTGTTGAGGAGAGGACATGAAAGAACAGCTGGGTGGGAGTCCAGCTGCAGCCCAAACCACTGCCGTAGTAAATGTAACAAGTGCTGCTAAGAGTGGATTTTGGGAATAAAAAACGGATAAAATAGGAAATGAAAATAAAGGTATGGGTTAGAAGGATGAAAGATTTTAATGCATTGTGGGTTAGGTAAGTGGAAAGGTTTCAGTCAGTTATAGAATTAACACAATGTGTGAATGGGATGGTCAGAGGATACTTCGATGTTTCAGAGAACGTTGGACCTGAGCATGATGCAGATGGCATGGAATGAGGGGAGGAGATTGTACTGTGTTGGGCTGGCATGTAGTCAGCCTTCTTCCTAGTGAGTGTTGTGTGGTGTGTGCTTTCTATTTTTGGCTTAAAGAGTGTTGAAAAAACACCAATATTTTGGCCATTGCTGAGCAGTGCTTGTTCATAGTCAAGTCTTTCTCTCCCCAAAGACCCATAGTCTTGGGATAGGATGGTGACTGCGAGGAAACACAGCCAGGACAGCTTGCCCAAACTGCCCAAGGGGATATTCCATACCATATGAGGTTTCGCACAGCAAGAAAAGCTCAAGGAATGGAGGAGGATGAGACCCTGTTCACGGTAAAGGTGTTTGTTTTCTCGAGCCACGCTTAGGCATGCTGAGTCCCTGCTTCCTAGGAAGTGGCTGGACACCTGCCTGATGATGTGAAGTTGTGAATTAAGTCAATTTTTGCTTGTGTACACAGCTTTTTCTCTCCTTATTAAACTGTCATTACCTTGATCCACAACTCTTTCCACTTCCTTTTAATTTTCTCCCCACAAGAGAGGGGAGTGTGAGAAGTATGATGCTTACGCAGTTGCAGAAAATTGCAGAATAAACTGAGTCCCTTGACATGGTAATAAGGGACAAACAATAAGGGAGACATTGAGAAGAACCAAACCTTGTCAATCAATGACTCGATGAAGGTAAACAGGGACAAACAAAGGCAGGGTAAACAGGACAGGGTATAAAATCGACTGGTCCCGTGAAAACGGGGCCAGTCAATGCACTCACCTGGTGAGCCCTGCAACTCATCTCTGCAGTCTGTCCTATCATCTTATAGCTTCTTATTTTCAATCTCCTCTCTGCTGCTGGTGGGACATGGGTATGGGATTCTAAACCAAGAATATCCAAAACTGTCTTACTATTGGAGTGGTATGTAGGGCAGCCAGACCTTGGTATGGATCCCACAATTTCTGTGGGTGGCTGTTTTGCTTCAGAAAGGAAACCTGGAGCCCTTGGGCTGACTCCTGACATTGAGATGCAAATTTGGCAAGTATTTTGCTACAAAGACGCCAGAATCTCATCCTTGTCTGTGAAACCAAAATGAAAATAAAACATCAGAAATCCAAAGAGAGCACAATGGATGGAACAAATGTGAGGTTTCACAAATACTAATTCTAATTCTAATATTTGAAAGAGATTTAGGAAATGTTGCCCAAACACTGCTTCAGGTCAGCTGGGGTTGCACAACTCAGGAGGAATTCCAGCCGTACACTCTGTGCACCGAGATGGAGATCTTTGTGTCAGATCTTTTAGGGGGGGGTGTTGAGGAGGAGAGGTAGATTGGTTGTTTGTTTTTTGTGGACTGTTTCACTTTATCTTTTCTGTTTTACGAGTGCTCATCTGCCACTTTCTTCAGGAAACACTATGTTGCTGTGCAATTCCCCATTGATTCAGAAATCACATCTCAGGAGACTGATCAGCTGATGAAAGAAATAGGAAATTTAATTCCCACATGAGCTTGTTGATATTTTGCACGTTCTGGACATGAAGGAAAATCTTTATTCCTCCTCTAACTAGGTCATCAGAGATTTCTGGTGCCATTTGCAAAGCTTCCTCCATGCATCCTACCTGAATAACTACAAGCCCTTGAGAACTCATAGTAGTCATTGTCATCACAGCTGCAGCATTGATCTCTCAGCTACAAGAATGTCCAGGAGATACCACAGAAAAAAGAAGAGCAGAAATTCTCGGTCTCTTAACTCCACAAAATATGCTGATTTATCCTCAGCTTTACTTTCTGACTCTCAGTCAGAGAGCAGTACTACAATGAGAAAAGTGCTGATTGGCAGTGAGGTTTGTGCAGAATTCATGTGGTTTTTTTATGATTAGGCAATTTAAATCATTGGAAAAACAGGCAAGCTTCAGCATGAAAAATCTTGTCTTTGCATTTGGATTTAATGTAGAGTCTTGATATAATTAAAAAAAAAATCAATAAAAGAAAAAAGCAGATTGGGAGAACTATTTGACTGGATGTGTTCATCAGTTACTTTGATTACATATTAGTCAGCACCTGTGAAATAGAAGGGAAGTAGTAGAAGGAGAAGAAAAAAAATATGCTCAGAAGGAAGAGAGGAAAGGGATTAGATCACCTGTGGTTGAGTGAGAAAAACAGGCAGAACCAGAGGAGGTAGTGGAACACACCTGAATGAAATGCTGTCTTTCTGCAGATGCATTTCAATGAGGAGGACTTTGGAGCCTAAAGGTGGCAAATCCCATGGAAGAAACTGAAGCATTTGTATTGCACAGAAAATGGCATCTCTAACTCTTGCAGTGCAGGTGACACACTAAAATGTTGATGAGGCTGCAATATTATCAAACCTAATGTTTCCAATGGAGCTTGTTCAAAGATCAGACTAACAGTATTTTCATATCTGCATAAATTACCTTTAGCCTATGTGCTCAAGTGACCCAAACGCAGGCCCCGACACTTGGCCTTGGTGAACCTCAGAAAATTGGCCTCTGCCCAGTGATCCAGCTGGTCCACATGCCTGTGCATGGCCTTCCCACCTGCCAGCAGATCAACACTCCCACCCAATTTGGTGTCATCTGCAAACTTAGTGAGGGTGCACCCAATCCCCTCACCAGGTTATTGAAAAAATAATTAAACAAAACTGGGCCCAGTACAGAGCCCTGGAGACACCATTTGTAACCAGCCACCCACTGGATTTGGCGCCTTTCACCACAACTCCTTGGGCCCGTCCATCCAGCCAGTTCTTCATCCATTGCAGATACACCATCCAGCCCATGAGCTGCAGCTTCTCCAGGTGATGCTGTGGGATATGGTGGATATGTGGGATATGTGGGATATGTGGGATATGTGGGATAAAGGCCTTACTAAAATCTAAGTACACAACATCTACAGCCTTTCCCTCATCTACCACGTGGGTCATCTTGTCATACAAGGAGATCAAGTTGGTCAAACAGGGCCTGCCTTTCATAAACCCCATGTTGACTGGGCCTGATCTTATGGTTCTCTTGTATGTGCCATGTGATATTACCCAAGATCATCTGCTCCATGACCTTCCCTAGCACCAAGATAAGACTGACAGGTCTGTAGTTCCCCGAGTTCTCCTTACGGCCCTTCTCGTAGATGGGCATCACATTAGCCAAATTCTAGTCAGCTAGGACCTCCCCAGTTGGCTAAGATTGCTGATAGATAATGGAAAGTGGCTCAGTGATCACCTCTGCCAGCTCCCTCAGCACCCTTGGGTGTGTCTCATCTGACTCCATAGACTTGTGGATGTCCAAGTAGTGTAGCAGTACGCTAACCATTTACCCTTGGATTATTGGGTTTTGATTCTGCTGCCCATGCCTGTCTTCTGGCCCAGGGGGCTGGGTACCTGGAGCACAACTGTTCTGACTATTTAAGAATGAGGTGAAGATGGCATTTAATACCTCAGCAGCCTTTCCCTCATCTTCTGTCACTGTGTTTCCCTCTGTATCTGTCAGGGGATAGAGATTCTCCTTAGACCTGCTCTTGTTGTCAACATATTACAGATACATTCTTTGTTGCCTTTTACAGAGGTGACCAGGCCCGCGTCTTGACAAAATGGAGTGCAACAGACTTATCACAGAATGTCAGGGGTTGGAAGGGACCTGGAAAGCTCACCCAGTGCAATCCCCCCATGGAGCAGGAACACCCAGATGAGGTTACACAGGAAGGTGTCCAGGCGGGTTGGAATGTCTGCACAGAAGGAGACTCCACAACCCCCCTGGGCAGCCTGGGCCAGGCTCTGCCACCCTCACCCCAAACAAGTTTCTTCTCAGATTTCAGTGGAACCTCCTGTGTTCCAGTTTGCACCCATTTCTCCTTGTCCTGTCACTGGCTGTCACTGAGAAGAGCCTGGCTCCATCCTCCTGACACTCACCCGTTCCATATTGATAACCATTAATGAGGTCACCCCTTAGTCTCCTCTTCTCCAAGCTAAAACTTATAGGTTTAACCAGTCAGTTTACAGGGAATGTTGGTGGGGGTACACATAAGGGGATGCTGCTGGCTGAAAACGGAAGGCAGATCGCAAAGCTTGTGTGCTCCAAGTACCTCAGTGAATAGGGAAAGGAGGAGGAATCACCTGTGGTTGGGATTAGGGTAAATATGGGGCTGTGTCTTCCCACACTTTTGAGGGACCCCATAGAGACTCCAGTGCACTTTATTCATCAGAGTCCTCTAGGCTGAACAAACCCAGTGACTTTAGCTGCTCTTCACTTGTCTTCCTCTCCAAACCCTTCAGCAACTTTTTAGCCCTCTTCTGCACACTCTCTAATAGCTTAATATCTTCTTTATCCCATGGCACCCAGCCCTGCACACAGTGTCTCAGGTGAGGCCGCTTCAGTGCAGAGCAGAGCGGGACAGTCCCCTCCATCACCTGGCTGGCCATGCTGTGCTGGATGCACCCCAGGGTACGGTTGGACCTCTTGGCTGCCAGGGCACACTGTTGGCTCGTGTCCAACTTGACGTCAAACAGAACCCCCAGATCCTTCTCCGTGGAGCTGCTCTCCAGCATCTGGTCCCCCAGTCTGTATGTACAGGAAGGGCTCGCGATCGAGGGGTGGATTTAACTATGGACACTATTTCACAGGTTATTCATGAATGTGAAACTTGCGCCGAAATCAAACAAGCGAAACGGTTAAAGCCTGTATGGTATGGGGGGCGGTGGTTAAAGTATGGAGAAGCGTGGCAGATTGATTATATTACACTTCCACAAACACGTCAAGGTAAGCGTTAGGTACTTACAACTGGTGGAAGCAACCACTGAATGGTTGAAAACATATGCCGTACCTCATGCTACAGCCCGAAATACTATCTTGGGCCTTGAAAAGCAAGTCCTTTGGCAAGACGGTACACCAGAAAGAATTTAATCAGGGAACGGTACTCATTTCAAAAACAGTATTATAGACAATTTGGCCAAAGAACATGGTACTGAGTGGGTATATCATATTCCATATCATGCAGCAGCATCTGGGAAAATTGAAAGGTACAATGATTTGCTAAAAACTACACTAAGGGCACTTGGTGGTGGAACCTTTAAAAACTGGGATTCACATTTAGCAAAAGCCACTTGGTTGGTCAACACCAGGGGATCAACCAACTGAGCTGGGCCTGCCCAATCAGAAATTTTACGGACTGTAGAAGGAGATAAATTCCCTGTAGTACACATGAAAAATATATTAGGAAAGGCAGTCTGGGTTACTCCTGCCTCAGGCAAAGTCAAGCCCATTCGTGGGATTGTTTTTGCCCAGGGACCTGGCAGCACCTGGTGGGTGATGCTTAAGGATGGAGAAGTACAGTGTATACCTCAAAGGGGTTTGAGTTTAGGTGCAAATATTCAATACTGAACTGCAGGATGTGAATTGCCGTACTAACAGTGTTTAATAAGTGTCTTTCAGGTCAAGACGGCTCTGCAGTTGCTGAGACTTTCAAGATTGGTTTTGTATATTTTGTATTATTTTCTCTATTCTTATTAGTAACGTTAGTAAAACATCTTCAATTTTCTCCAACTCTCTTCTCTTTGTCCTTCTTTCCCTCCCAATCGAACCTGTCCTTAGTGGGAAGGGTGTTAGAGCAAGGGGCAAAAGGGGGAAGTGGGGGGAGAGGATGTTAGCAATACATCTGCCAGGACTTCATTGTCACACCGCAATCTAAACCCTCGACAAAGGGAGAAGGACAAAGCAAGGCCCTTGCGCTTGGCAGCACGAGTGAGGGCGCCCTGAGGTTTGCAGGGAGAGCTTGATGCAGCCTGGTGATGGGTGCAGGGAAGAGGAGGGCAGGAGGCCTGAGCAGCAGCGCTGGTGCTGGCAGGTCCAGGCAGCATCAGGCAGAGCTGGGAAGGTCCCTGCAGAGCTGCTGGGGGGAGCAGAGTAGCGCAGCGGGAGCGTGCTGGGCCCATAACACAGAGGCCTCTCCCTTGCAGCGTTCACCAGGTGCTCCCTGCACTGCTGCCCTCCTGCACTCTGGACACCCAGGGCTGCCCAGGGCTGTCCCACAGCCTGAGCCTCCTCTCTCTGCCACTGACACCTTCTCCTTTGCTTTCTCTGAAGGCACCACTTCCAAAGTGCCCATCAGCAAGGCAGAGGAGGCTGTGGACCAGCAGCCAGAGCACAGCACACAGTTCCCCCAAGCAGGCAGGGGATGTCCTGGGGACACTGCTGTTTCCCACTTGCCACCAGGCAGCTCAGTCCCCACCTTCCCAGGAACAAGAGGGGACTATCAGGGCTCTGCAGCTGGGGAGGAGGACAAGCCTGTTAGTGTGGGAACCACCTCTGTGTCAAGAGGTAAGGGGAAGACCTGTGTGGCATGTGGACAATTCCAGCTCTGCAGTGCACCTGCTGCACCATAAAGCTGAGCCATCAGCAATGTGTGTGGCCCCCCTGTGAAGACATATTTGAGAAAGGGCAGAAAAGGCCAGGCTGAGAGAGGAGGAAGAAACGAAAAGAGTGGGAAAGAGCAGAGGGAAGATGCATCCTGCTTGTGCAGGTAAAGGAGCCTGGTGTGAAGGAGTCTGGAACAGCCTTAGGAGATGAACGCCATTCTCACTGAAGGAGAGGCTACTTTGGGACAGAAGGGAACAGTGTGTCCTGGAAGAAAGGCCCAGGGTTTGAAGTCAGCCAAGACAATCCTAGCAGAGGAAAGCAGTCCGGATCATGCAAGGTCTCCAACATGGGGGTGCATGGAAGTAGCAGCAGAGAGCATCAAACCACCCGTCTCTGGGCAATCAATGCACTCTGTGAGGGGCAATGTTGAAGAACTTAAGCTGGAAACTGCATAATCAGGTCTTAGGAACAGAAAGCAAGATTCTCAGGGCTTAGCAGCCTGGGTCTTGTAGCAGAAGGCATGTGAGGCTTGTGCAAATAGCTCTGGCATTCCCTTGAAAAGCCCTGTGAGTAGCGGGTGCCTGGTGGCCCTGGAGGAAGAGCGTTTGTACTTGGTGATGGCCAGGCAGATGAAGAGAGTGCCAGGCTCACCTAGGACCATATGGCTGCACTGGGGTGGTCACAGGAGAAAGACAACAGGTATTCAGCACGTCCCGTATGGGTGTAATGGTGAGCACTCTGGATTCTGAATCCACTGGTCTGAGTTCAAATCTCAGTGGGACCTCAAGTTTTAGCTCTCTCAGAGCTTTCCTCAGCATGCACAGCCTTGCTGTTGGGTCACTTCTTTAACGCCTTCCCATCAGCCCTCCTCTCCTGTGCTCCCAGCCCTGGCACTGACATCAGTGCCCCTTCTCCTGCCCTGTGCCCAACAAACCTCTGCAGGTTTCCCAAGCTCTGGCCCTGCCCCGTCTCAACTCCCTTCTTCCTGATGGCTGCTTCTGGATGGGGGATCCAGCAGCGGCTCAGCAAATCACACAAGAGCTGAGGTGCAGATCATGCAGGCCAAGCCTGGCTCAAAACAGGGTCAAGAAGAGGAGGCTGTTAAGGGCCTTCTCTGGTTGGCTGTTGGACATTTTCTAAGATGGAGAATCTACAGCCTTGCTGGGAACCTTTTCCCCATCTTGACCACCATTGTTTCTGGCATTAAGTTTATTTCCGCTCCTGTCCATTGCTTCTGGTGTCCTGTCAGGGAATTCCACCCACCCTGGCACTGTTTCTGCATGGGGACACAGTCACTGTCAAGGGAAAGAGCAGGTTCTCCCTCTTTCTTGCATTGCGGTTGAACAACTGACAGAAGAGGAGGACAAACCACCATGAGTCTCCAGCTATGCTGCACAAAGTCTTTAATGAGAAGGAGCAAAAGCAGTGGCTCAGAACAAAGACCAAGAAACACATCTGCAGGGTTCAGGGCAACACAGAGACCAGCCCATTGCCCAAGGACAAGCTTGAAACACAAAGCACTTGCCTTTCCCCATTCTGCTCCACCTGCTGGCAATCCCAGCCCAGCAAGAGCAGTCCCTAACTCCAGCACCCTCCCCCAGCACCAGGAGGTTCAGCAAAGCAGAAGAGAACGAGCCCTTTCTCAAGGAGCTCAGAGCAAAGCAGAGCCAGAGGAGGCACAGCGAGGCCTGACGTGCAGCCAGGAGCCGTGGGCACAGGTCCCTCCTGCCAGCTGGCATGAGGACACCCAGCCCATCTGCAAGGCCTGGCCACACTCCTGCTGTGCAGTCCCCGTCATTCTTCCTGCTCCAGAAGGGACGATGCACCAGGTTCAGCAGTTCAGTCGGCAGCGGGGTGGAGGCAGGCACAGCCCTGACCCCCCAGACCAAGGGAGCCCCCAGAAGAGATGGGAACCCCCCCAGTGCTGAGGGAGCTCCCAACGGCAGCTGACAGAGAGGATCCCACAACTGTGTTCTGAGGGAAAGAAGTGAGGATGGGGCCCGGCAGGGTCACCACCACTGGAGAGGCCTCAATGGCCACCGTCGAGTCACCACAGCGGGCGACACAGGGCTCACTGCAGCTGCTTGCAAGTGGGGTTGGGCCAGAGGAACCACAAGGTGCTGGGATACAGGGTCTGAAGCAAGACATCTCTTGGTGAGGGAGGCAAAGCTGAAACACAGAGCACAGACACAACACAATTTCAGTCTGTCTTTCTTGTCCTCAGTTCTCTCTGCAGATGCACTTCGCTGTCCTCCATCTGCCTTTTAACTGTAAGTACAGAAATTGCCTCCAGCTCACGTTGCTGACATGTACAACAGGCGTGATACCTCGGCTTAGAGCTAGATTTGAACGTCTAGAACCAAGGAAGTGCCTAACTGATTGCTGATGTCACAAGGACCTCCTCATGCATTACCCAGTGCAAAAGCCCAGATGAAGATTGATTCAACTAGTGCAGCACAAATAGGCTGCATGGAACAAGGGTTTCAGAAATCAGCTCTTGAGAACACACAGTGTGCACAGAGCTGCCATGGCCCTCACTGTGCTCTCTGAGTTGCATGGTCCAGAAAGGCTGAACCACTGTTGGGACAGGACCCAGCTCAGTGGATTTAAAGCCCCTGTGGAGAGCCTGGTCATACCCCACCTCCAGAACAGGCAGTGCTGCATGGAAGGAGGCACTGGATGCACTTGACCATTTGGTTAGAGACCATCTGTCTAAAGCAGAAATTCTGCTGAGCAGACCTCCCTGCAGCTGAGCCCCATTCATCCCCTTGTGCTTGAAAGAACCTTCCTCTTCCCAGTTCTCCCCAGCCAGCCCCATCAGAAGGGAAAGAGGTGGCAGCCCTTCAACAGTTCTATGAAGCATCTAAGCTCCCAGTAGTTGTTGCTTGCCAAAGCCTTGCTGGTGATTGAGTCCCTGCCCCTTTCATCTGAAATATTTTGCTCCCACTTCATAATAACTGGAATGAGCAGTGAATCACAGAATGGGTTTTGATTCTAAAGGACCTTAAGTATAATTTTGTTCTACCCCCCATCATGTGGACACGGACACCTTTCACGAGAAAAGGTTTCTCAAAGGCCCTTCCAACTGAGCTTTGAACACTTCCAAGATGGGGCAATCACAGCTTCTCTGGATGACATGTTCCAGTGTCTCACCACCATCACGGGGAAGAGTTTCTTTCAAACATCTAATCTACATCTAACCTTTTTCATTTTAAAAACTTTGCCTCTCTTCTTGTCACTGCACTCCCTGACAAAGTGTCCCTCCCCATCTTTCTTGAGGTCTCTGAAGAGCCTTCTATTCTCTAGCATAAAAACTCCCAAATCTCTCATCCCCTCCTCCTAGGAGAGGTGCCCAGACCTCTGATCATCTGTGTGCATTACTCTGGACCCAACTGAGCAGGTCCATGTATTTCCTATGTTGGAGGTTCCACATCTAAACACTGTACTCCAGGTGGAGTCTCATGGGGCAGAGTAGATGGGCAGAATCACCTCCTTTGACTTTCAGACCACCCTTCTGATACAGCCGAGGATACAACTGGCTTTCTGGGCTGCGAGCATGCATTGGCAGCTCGTATTCAGTTCTTCATCCACCAATATGCCCAAATCCTCCACCACTGGGCTGCTCTCTATTCACTCATGGCACAGCTCATATCCATGTTTGGGATTGCCCTGACCCAGGTGCAGGACCTTGCATATGGCCTTGTTGAATTTCATGAGGTTCGCCTGGACCCCCTCTCTAGCCTGTCAAGGTCCCTCTGGCTGGCATCCCTTCCCTCTAGAGTAACAACCATGTCACTCAACTTGATCCCATCCGCAAGCTTGTTGAGGATGAACTCAATCCCACTGTCTATGTTCTCAGCAAAGATTTTAAATAATACTGGTCCCAGTACAGACCCTTGTGGGACACCACTGGTCGTAGGTCTTCCCCCGGACATCAAGACGTTGACTGCATCTCTTTGAGTGTGACCACTGAGCCAATGTGTAGAAGGCCAGTAAGTTTCTCGGGCACAATTTGCCAGGACAACCGTGTTGGCTGTCACCAATCACCTTTGTTTCCATGTGCCTTAGAATAGTTTCCAGGAGGATCTGCCTTATGGTCTGCTGGGCAAAGAGGTGAGACTGACCAGGCTGCAGTTCCCTCAGTCTTCCTTTCTACACTTTTTAACAGTGGGGGTTATTCATTGTTTAGCAGTGACAGGGTAAGGTCTGGGGAGATGAGATGAATAGATTTTTTCATGTGGTCAGTATAATGACACCTCAGGGATGGCCACTTCTCTTTCTCCTTCTCAGTCTGGGTGTTTCATCCCACTTTTGAAACCCACCGATATCTAGGTTTGATCTGAACGAGCCAAGAAATCTGTTTGTGCTCCGTGAAGACCATGAGTGCTGGATGTATGAATGCCACATGGTCTGCATTTCACTTTCATGCCATTGAGTATAACCCTCTTCTGGGCAGCAGGTGTGACAGGAAGAAGAGGGAAAGTCTGTAGAAGCAGAACTTTCACTGTAAATCCTGGAAGAAGCCTTCACTCCTAATCATGGTTTTTACTTCCCATCCACCTCCAGTCCTCATCCCATAAACCTGACATCTTCTAGAGAGAAGTACTGGCAGAGGAACAGACAGAACGTGAGGGCTGGAGCACGTGGTGTATAGGGTAAGGCTCACGCCACTAGGGTTATGGAGTCTAGTGAAGATGAGCAATGTGGGGAGCAGGAGATGGATGGAAATGCAAAAGGGTAAGAGGGCTGAAGCTGTTGAGTTATTGGGGAATTTGAGCTGCTCGGAGCAGTTCATTGGAGCAGAGGACCTCCAGACACCTCCACTCACAACCATGTGAGCTACTTACACCTGCTGGCATACTTTGTGCAGAAGTCATATCTGGCCCATTAAGAACCACATTTCACCAAGAAAGAAGACTCAACAGAGAAGAAGATGGAAAAAAAGCATTAGTGATATAGAACTCCAAGCAAATCCCAGCCTAACAGAGTAGTTCCCTGTCGACGGTTTTGATTGTGGGGTGACAATAAAACCCTGGCAGATGTATTGTTAACCTCCTCTCCTCCCCCCAGTTCCCCCTTTTGCCCCTCCCTCTCCCCCATTCCCACTCAGGACAGGCAATCGGGAGGGAAAGGAGGACAGAGAGAAGAGAGTTGGAAAAATTAAAAATGTTTTACTAATGCTACTAATACGAATAGAGAAAATAATACAAAATATACAAAACCTACCTTGAAAGTCTCAGCAACTGCAGAGCTGGCACCCAAAGTCCTGGACTGGACTCTGCAGCCAACCGGAGCTGGATTCAGTCTCTCACTTGGCCTCAGTTCGCAGGGACGACTAGCAAGGTCCTCTTCTAATGTCAGCCATGAGGAAAAAGGGACGAGGCCCTCATGATCTCCCACTTTTATATGAAGTATTCATGTGAATGAAATGTTATACACAGTTGATCAGTTTCTTGGTCACTTGTTTCTTGTTGTCCCTCTCGCAAGGTGTGAATCTGTCCTTATCAATAAGTTTGCATTCCATTGATATGTGTACCTAAACATGTATCTGGTTCTCAGGGAAAATGCAACTAATATGAAGGCTTTAGGTGACAGGCGAAATCACTAAAAGAGAAACTTGTTTTTAACAAAACCAGGACATTCCTGAATGTCGTGCAACTCTGACATAACTTAAGAAGAACCTGACATCACTTTCAATGTCCTGGGAAAATGATAAACTACAAGCACCTCAAGACAGTGATCATCCTGTACAAAGTAGTTATTGAGACATTTGGGATGGCACTGGGAAGTGCCTTTGGTTTTGTCCTTTATAGAGACAGTCTAGGACTGGTATGTAGTTATGTGTACACAGGTGTACAGAAATGGTTTAGACCCTATGGAGTGTGCCAGCTGGGGTCTAAATATCATCACAGAAGAAGAAGGGACTATATTAAGTTCTGGGTCACATCCATCATCCTAGGATACCTTATCTTGTCAAGGTCTCCACTACAGATCTGCATTTAGGCAACTGAATCCAGATCTCATACCCATACTCATGGCTTGGTGAGCATGATCACTTCATAAACAGGGACACAGACAAGCAGAGATGTCGTGCTTTCTTCCTCTTGGTCTACAATACCAAAGGTGGGCCCTGGGGGTCCCAGAGAACCATGCAGTGGGCAAGAATTGGGCTGATGGGTCAGGCTCAAAGGGTTCTAGTAAGCAGTATTTCTTGGGCTGGTGATCAGCCACTATGGGGTCCTGCAGGCATCCCTCTTAGGGCCAGATATCTTCATAAACAACTTAAACACAGGACTTAATGGAATGTTAAGTAAGATCACCAATGACACAAAACTATGAGAAGATGTTTTTTGGCTTTTCTGGAATGAGGGCTGCGGGTGGGTTGGTTGGTTTGGTTAGTTTTGGGAAGACTTTGTTATTATCTAGTCTCTGTGGGCTGCTTTATTTTCACTCTTCTACTTTGCAGGTGCTCATCTACACACTACGTTGCTGTGCAATTCACCATTGATTCAGAAAACTCATCTCAGGAGACTGATAAAAACAATAGGAAATTTAATTCCCACATGATGTTGTTGATATTTTGCACATTCTGGACAAGAAGAAAAGACTTTCTGCTCCTCTAATTCGGTCATCAGAGATTTCTGGTAGCATTTGCCAAGTCTGCTCCTTGAATCCTACCCAAATAGCTACAAGCCCCTGAGAACTCACAGTAGTCATTGTCATCACAGCTGCAGCATTGATCTCTCAGCTACAAGAATGCCAAGGAGATACAACAGAAATAAGGAAAGTAGAAACACTCTTAACTCCACAAAATACATTGTTTTGTCCTCAGCTTTGCTTACTGGCTCTCAATCAAAGGGCCCTACTGCAATGAGCAAAGTGCTGATTGACAGAGAGGTGAGGATTGTGCAGAACTATTTTTTTATATTAGGTAAATTATATAGTTGAAAAAATAGGAAAACCTCAGCATGAAAAATCTTGTACTTGCATTTGTGTTTACATTAGAAGGAAACTAAAATAACAATAAAATTGAAAATAAAAGAGAATATGTTTGGGAAAACTAAAAAAAAAAGCATGTGCTCATTAGTTTATCACAGAAAATATATTAGTCAGCAACTGGGAAACAGAAGGGAAGTGTTAGAAACAGAAGAAAAAGATGTTTAGAGGGAAGAAAGGAAAGGGATTAGATCATCTGTGGTTGAGTGAGAAAAACAGGCAGAACCAGAGGAGGTAGTGGAACACACCTGAAGGAAATGCTGTCTTTCTGCAGATGCATTTCAATGAGGAGGGCTTTGGAGCCTAAAGGTGGCAAATCCCATGGAAGAAACTGAAGCATTGGTATTGCACAGAGAATGGCATCTCTAACTCTTGCAGTGCAGGTGATACACTAAAATATTGATAAGGCTGTAATATTATCAAATCTGATTTTTCCAGTAGAGCTTGTCCAAAGATCAGACTAAAGGCATTTTCAGAGAAATGTGAGCAGTGTTCCAGAGTGGACACATGTATGAAACATGCTCATGTTCTTTTATGGTGAAATCAGTTTGGAAGTTCCCTGTTTGTTTCCTGTTTTCATGCTGAAAAACTAAGCTAAGGAAGCATGAGAAAAGGAGTGATAGGGCTGGAGACCTCTCTGAATGGCTTTCAAAAATCACCTATTTAAAGTAGAAGTATATAGTACAACAGAATGGATGAGAAATGGATATGTTTTAACCTCTTTAAAAGGTGTATTTTTAAAGTAATTAGCTTTTCATTAATTGGATTCATCAATTTTAGTCATCACTGCATTTAATGTACAGAGAAAACTACTCATCTTGTAAGATTTGGGGTCTCTGTTGTAAGCCAGAAATAGCTGTGCCTACCGGCTCTACTAAAATAATGTCAGGATTTTGTTCTTTATTCTGGATGGTTGGGAATTACCCAGAGACGAACGATGGTGACAGAACTGACCGTGTTGTCTCATTGGGCAGTATGACTGACTTTCAGTGGGATGAGCCCATTCATCTGTAACATGCACCAGGTAACTCGTCTCCTGCAAGTTCAGTCTTGCTCCATCACATTATTGTGGGAGATGAGATCTTGGCTTTTGTCCCATTCGTCTGCTGCTGAGCAACCTAGAGACATTCTTTAGGCAAAGTATACATTCCAATAGCAAAACCAGTTTGTGATCACAAGCTCAGGCAGCCTCTTGCTTTATTCTCATCAGCATCCAAAAGAAATGCTGAGGACTGTGTGATACCTTTGGGCACCTTCTGTTGGCTGTTTATACAAAATTGCAAAGTGTGCAATTTTTTATATATCAGAACTGTCTGGAAGAGATGGTAACCATTAGAAATGTGAAAACTGAAAGCGACTTAATGAAATGTAGGCACAATAGTGGAAAGAAAGCATCAGAAATTAGAAGTTTTATTGATGGGATCAGGAGTTGCAGCAGGAAGTTACAGATGAGGACACTTGAAATATGAATGTGGGTGAAGGTGAGGAAGCAGTCCTGTTTTACATCTCACATATTCTGTTGCTATGTATAGGTGGAAGGCTTTATTTGAAGATTTTCTTGGTTCTTGACAGAAATAGGAGAAGACTACATTCAAGTTGGTTTTGTCCATGTTAGTTTCTTTTGTGTTTGATTACGTCTGATGATTTGTAATGTTCTTGCTGCTCACAACTGTGGAACCTTGACATTTTGCTTTTGCTTCTTATTGTTCCAGCAATGCTGAACCAGACAGAGCTCAACGAGTTCATCCTCTTGGGTCTCACTGATATCCAGGGGCTGCAGCCCATTGTCTTCCTCCTGTTGCTCTACTTGACCAGTCTTCTGGGAAATGGTGCCATGGTGATAGCTGAGCCCCGTCTTCACACACCAATGTACTTCTTCCTGGGGAACTTGTCCTGCCTGGACATCATCTACTCTACAGCCACAGGTCCCAAGATGTTGACTGGCCTTCTCTTTGGACATCAGCCCATCTCTTTTGGTGGGTGCTTGGCCCAGCTTCACTTCTGCCACTTCCTGGGCAGTACTGAGGCTGTGCTACTGGCCACCATGGCCTACGACCGTTATGTGGCCATCTGCAATCCTTTGCGCTACACCCTTGTCATGAGCCCCCAGACTTGTCTGCTGCTGGCTGCGGCCAGCTGGTCCATTGGTTTTGTGCATGCCATGATGCACTCAGTCATGACCTCTCAGCTGAATTTCTGTGGCCACAACCACATTCGTCACTTCTTCTGTGACATCAAGCCACTGTTGAATTTGGCTTGCAGTAGTACCAGCCTCAACATGACCCTCCTCAGTGTCATTACCACATCTGTTGTCTTAGCCCCCTTTGCTCTCATATTCCTCTCCTACCTCTACATCATCTGCTTCATCTTCAATAAAGTCCGGTCCCAGGAAGGAAGATGGAAGCCCTTCACCACCTGTGCCTCCCACCTCACTGTTGTGGCACTGTTGTACATAACTGCGCTTCTCAATTATACACCACCCTCCTCAGGAAGCTCCCTTCAAAGGGATGTGCAAGTGTCTCTCCTGTACAGTGCTGTCACCCCAGCTCTGAACCCCTTGATCTACACTCTTAGGAACCACGAGATAAGGACTGCCCTGTAAAAAATGGAGGAACGTGACTAAAGCAAGGACAAGGCTCACAACAAAGACAAGGCTCACCTGTTTTTAAGGAAAGAGCTCAGAAGGACACTGTGTTGAAAGAGACTGGAAAATGTCTGATTATCTCATGCAGTTTAACACATTAAGAAGGTAATTGTGTAGATCTAAGTCAAAGGGGAGATATTCAAGGACTTGATTCTTCCTCCATCATATTTACATGTCTTATGGTAGCCCGTGTGGTCTCCGGCTTCCAATACAGATTTGTGCCTCTTGCAGGACTTGAGGCAGAGCTGACAGCCCCATGCAGTTGTCCTGGATGATCTAAGATAAGAAATTAATTGACAGCTCTGTTTAAGCAGCTGAATGACCCTCTGGTCGTTCAGAGCTCCTATATAGCTGAAGAGAGTTAGCATGTGGTACATGTTGGGTGGGCATAACTTGAGTATGATATTGTCAACGTTTGACTTGAGTCAGCCCACGGGAGGGATGTGTTTCTTTCCATAAAGTAGAAGGGAAGCCTTACTCATGAAACTAGATCTAAAATTTAAACATAAAAATGGATGGGAGATTCATCTCCATGACCTTTAGAAACGTGGTTCATCTTGCCTAGATTTAGATATTTAAAAGTATTTATGTCTACTTTTCCAGATCCAGATTATGGTGAATGATGAAAGAATTGATCTGTATTTGCATGGACGACTACAGACATGTTAAATGTCCTCGAGTAACCTACTCTGACTTTGCCTGTGGATCCAGAACTGGACACGTCTGTTGCAGGTTCTTTGTCACGCTTCATGCCTGGGAATTAAGGACATTTCTCAGAGCACTAGATACCTACTTATACTTGGATAGCAAATCCCAAATTTAATGTGGGATGCAGCAGTTTATAAGTGTTTAATTTTGAGGTGCTGTGTGTCTTTACACAGACATGCAGCACCTTCAGTCCTAGCCTGAACTACAGTTCCATGTCATGGAATCGTATCATAGAATCATAGAATCGTTTCGGTTGGAAGAGACCCCCAGGATCATCAAGTCCAATCATAAACTAACTATAGCACTAAACCATGTCCCTAAGAACCTCCTTTAAATGCCTTTTAATCAGCTCCAGGAGTGGTGACTCCACCCTGGGCAGCCTGTTCCAATGCCTGACAACCCTTTCTGGGAAGAATTTTTTCCTAATATCCAATTTAAACCTCCCTGATACAACTTGATGATATTCCTCTTGTCCAATCAGTTGTTTCTTGGAAGAAGAGACCAACACTCCCACCCAATTTGGTGTCATCTGCAAACTTACTAAGAGTGCACTCATTCCCATCATCCAGATCATCAATAAAGAGATTAAACAAAACTGACCCCAATACCGAGTCCTGGGGACACCACTTGTAACCAGCCACAACACTTTGGGCCCGGCCATCCAGCCAGTTCTTTATCCACTGCAGATACACCATCCAGGCCTTGATCTGCAGCTTCTCCAGAAGAATACTGTGGGATACGGTGTCAAAGACCTTACTGAAATCTAAGTACACAACATGCACAGGCTTTCCCTCATCTGCTAGGTGGGTCACCTTGTCATACAAGGAGATCATGTTGGTCAAACAGGACCTGCCTTTCATAAACCCATGTTGACTGGGCCTGATCTTATGGTTCCCTTGTATGTGCCATGTGATGTCACTCAGGATGATCTGCCCCATGACCTTCCCTAGTACCAAGGATAGAAATACAGGTCGGCAGTTCCCCAAATTCTCCTTCCAGACCTTCTTGTAGACGGGCATCATGTTAGCCAACTTCCAGTCAGCTGGGACCTCCCCAGTTAGCCAAGATTGCTGATAGATAATGGAAAGTGGCTCAGTGATCACCTCTGCCAGTTCCCTGTGGTGAAAGCACTCGACATCCCCAGCCAAACCAGAGCAGTTTGGTCCAGGTTCCAGAGGAGGAAAAGGCCTTGTGAGCGCAGGGAGTCTCGTGCAGAACTTTCCTACTGTGTGCAGTTTGAGTACGAGTCAACCACTTCATTCAATAAATGCGACAGCCTTGATGAGCCACTTTGAGCTCTCCCCACTAAATACATGAGCTGTATGGCGATGTCCTTTTTGTCCACAGGTTAGTGGATGAGCCCAATTCAAGTTCATGATTAGTCATTTAGCGTAAGTAGATGCACACCTAAATGTAATGGCTTATTTAGAGATATAAGGTTGTATGATTTTTAATATACTCTTTGATTCGTGTTACTTACCAGACTAGATTTGCCTAGATTTTAAGCTCGTATTTGCCAAAAGCAACTGCAGACTACACTAAACCCCTGCAAGATGAAGTCTAGCTTGTATTTTGCTGGGAAAAATGGAACTGACTGGGAAAACAACAATCCAAGGCCAACACAGAGACATCACAGACATCTGCAAAGAGGGGCCTATTTTTGCACTTTGCTGAGAAGAAAGGATTTATCCAGACAAAATGGTACCTTCAAGGATATGGACTAAAAACAATGTCTACAGCTGAACAAAACAAAGGCCACGTGGAGTCGGGGAAAAAGGGTCCTATAGGGAACAAAGGACCTGGTGATGAAATTTTGCTATTGGTCTGGATCTTGGTGCAAATGGTCTGTGAAGATATAAAAGGTTTTAGTTTTCTATGCTCGGGCGGACCTCTGTGAAGGTAACAGCTTATCCCAGCCCTTTTGCTATTCTACTCCGTTAATTTTTTTATGTTAGGAGAATCTTGTCTCCTGTACTCTGCTCTGCATACGGTCATAAGGCCTCACCTGAAAGTTTGCCACTGGAGTTCTAAAATACAGACTCCAGAGCAAAGGGTTATCAGGGAAAGAGGAATCCTGTTGTTTGCACTGTGGTGGATACGGCCTCACCTGGGAGTTCGTCTCCGGAGCCCCAAGACACCGCCCCTGGAGCAAATCAGGAGGGAAGACGCCTGACAGTTTGCTTCGTGAACAGGTACAGGCACCTGGAGAGAAGTTCAGCAGCATTCGGCTTGGTGTATTTCCCCCACACAGTGAAGCTGCCACTGAACTCTTTTAAGTCGCTCTTCCCTCTAAGAAATCTAAACATTGTTCTGCAGTGAGCAGAACACTAAAATCATTCCCCCGTGACACTCCCTCAACACCCTTGGGTGCATCTCATCTGGCCCCATAGACTTGTGGGTGTCCAAGTAGTGTAGCAGGACACTAACCATTTCCCCCTGAATTATTTGTGCTTCATTCTGCTCCGCATCCCTGTCTTCTGGGTCAGGGGGCTGGGTGCCTGAAGCACAACTGTTCTGACTATTAAAGACTGAGGTGTAAAAGGCATTTGGTACCTCAGCTTTCCCTCAGCTTCTGTCACTATATTTCCCCCACATTCATCAGGGGATGGAGATTCTCCTTAGCACTCCTTTAGTTGCTGATATATTTGTAGAAACATTTCTCGTTGCCTTTTACAGCGGTAGCCAGGTCCAGCTCTAGTTGGGCTTTGGCCCTCCTAATTTTCTCCCTGCATAACCTCACAGAATTCTTGTATTCCTATTGAGTAGCCTGCCCCTCCTTCCTAAAGTTATAAATTCTCTTTTATTCCTAAGTTCCAGGCGCAGCTCTCTGTTCAGCCAAGCCAGCCTGCTTCCGCGCCGGCTCGCCTTCCACCACACAGGGACAACCTGCTCCTGCACCTCTAAGATTACCGTCTTGAAGAGACACCAGGCTTCCTGGACTCCTTTGTAGACTTCGATGAAAAGCACAGACATTCTTGGACATCAGACCTGCTTTGTCAGCCTTTTGGATTTCTGAGGACAGAATAAAGGGGTACTCGGACCTGTCTGCATAATGGCCTGGATGCAGAGAACAGAGGGCAAACTCCTGGGTACAGGTATGATTTCTGGAGGTGATACCTCCACCCAGTTGCCCATGGACTTGCATTCCAGAGATTTTAGAAAGATTTCATGCTTTCCAGCGTGACAGCTCAGATCCATGCAATAGCATTAGGCATCAGACAGTGAGGCATTTTAAACAATACTCACAGTTAGAGCACAAATGTGACTTGGCTGCCTAAAAAAAAAGGCATCTCTAGGAATTGTGTGAACCAACACAGGGACGTCGCAAGAAGAGCCAGATACAAAATACATTTGCAAAGGGCAAGTTTTATTTTAGTTACCTCTCTACTGGGGGATCTCCAAAATACCACCTAAGCTCCCATACAGGCATCATATGAGAGACTTGTGTGTCCTCCACCTGATGTCCTAGAAACACGCAGGAATCCATTTGGTTCTGCTTCTGTCGTGGTTTAACCCGAGCTGGCAATACAACCACGATAGCCGCTTGCTCAGCCCCTCCTTCAACCCCTGCAACAGGGGAGAGAATCAAAAGGGGTGGGAGAAACTTGGATTGAGATAAACACAGTTTAATAAACAAAATACTAATACACTACTAGTAAATATATATGTATATATATGTGATAGAAATAAAAGATACTCAATGCAATTCCTCACGAGCCCCGTGCACGACTGAGCAGCCAGTCCCAGCAAGCCACACCTGGTCCTAAAGCTGATCCCAGAGAGAGAAAAAGAGCAAAATGGCAGAAAAGCCCGAGGGCCTCTGCAAAATAGCAAAAAGCTGAATTAAATGTAGCATTCCACACTCCCCCATCTTCCACAAATAAATAGTGAAGAGGAGGAATAGTCGAAGAGCCAACAGGAAGGTCCCACTCTTGTATATCTGAAGCGTGACACCAATGGGATGGAATAATCTCATTGATCAGTCTGGATGTCAGTCAAGCTCTGTCCTATTTCTGCCCCGCTTCCTCGATGCCTCACACCTGTAAGCAAGGTGCTCAGAATGTCCTTGGCTGTCATACCAGATCAGTTTAAAACATTAACTCTGTGCTGGGGTATTATCTGCTTGTTCTCAATTAAGTCCAAATAATGAGCATGCTAGCTATGAAAAAAGAAAAGTCAGTAACTGGACAAAGAAAATTAACCCATTTCCAGTCAAACCAGCTTAGCTTCATATGTTGCAATCCTCTGGAAAATGCAAGGTAGCAATGTAAGATGTAAACAGACCCCTGAATGTTGGCAACAGACCATGGAAAGGTCCAGGCTCAGATCCAGCTAAGCATCTAAATTCCATTAGGATACAGATTCCTGAATGTAGGAAATTGCTGCCACTTTAGATTCTGCAGGTATTCTTCGTGGCCTTCAGGTTGCCACTTCAGGATCACAGATGGGTCTTGTTGGCCCTTGAACCAACCTACAGACTAGTTCTAAAGTACACATCAAGTGTGTATGTCCAGACTAGGAAGGAACACAGCCAGGACAGCTGGCCCAAACTGCCTCAAGTGCCTTGAGCTGAGTTCCATTCTCCTACCCATCTTACTTACCACAACTGTGTTAAATAATTTTCTCAAAATCTCTAACGAAGGTGATCCCAGCTTCCAAAACTGGCATTACCAACAAGATAGATGTTCTTTTTGTCAGCACAATCCTTTCTCGCTGAACAATCAGGCAGCACTTCTGCACCCTCCCTGAGCACTCACATGCTCCCTTCACTACCTTTGGCCGTTAAGAAAATCTACCCCTGAGGCAGGCGGAAGACTTGACAAGCTTTTGTAATAAACTTGGAAGTAATGACATGTTAGAATCATAGAATCATAGAACACTTCAAGGTGAAAGAGACCCTTAAGTCATCGAGTCCAATCACGAACCTAACACCGCCTAGTCCACCACTAAACAGTGTCCCTAAGCACCACATCTACATGTCTTTTCAATGCCTCCAAAGACAGTGACTCCCTGGGCAGCTTCTTCCAACGCCTGACAATCACAGAATCATAGAATGTGCTGGGTTGGATGGGACCCACAAGGATCATCAAGTCCAGCTCCTGTCCCTATATGTGACAAACCCACAACTCACATCATGTGCCTGAGGGTGTTGTCCAATCCCTGCTTGAGCACTGTCAGGCTTGTGGCCATGACACCAACCTGGGAAGCCTGTTCAGTGTCCAGCACCCTCTGGGTGAAGAACCTTTTCCTCATGTCCAACTGACCCTCCCCTGGCACATCTTCTGCCATTCCCTGGGTTCTGTCACTGTCACAGAGCAGAGCTCAGCCCTGCCCCTCCTGCTCCCCTGCTGAGGAAGCTGCAGCCCCACGAGCTCTGCCCTCAGTCTTCTCTTCTCCAGGCTGAGCTCCTCATACAGTGTGACAGCCTTGAAGTATCGTATCCTTGAAGTATCCTTTTTTTTTCCTGAGCATAGCATAGGAAAGTAATAAGATTTTGCCATCAAGTTATTGTTAAGTTTGGTGAGATAGTAACAGACTTTTGCCAAGTCACTAATCTCTGTAATTTGTAATTCCACCAATTGCTTCTAGTAAATTCATAAATGAATTGGACCTCTCTAGTGATCATCTGTCATCACTTTGCATTACCGCATAGAATACCCAGAGAGAGTTAACTCACCTGGTGGGACAGGACGTACACCATGCTCACAGACACCTTATCCCTAATCTCACGTAGGTGGGAGGGGACACATGGCTTCTTCACTAAACCCTCCACCAACCTCATGGCCCTCCTCTGGACACTCCCCACTAGTTTTATATGCTTTTTATCCTGTATCACCCAGAAGTGCACACATTGCTCCAGCTGAGGCCACATCATCAGGCAGATGTCCAGCCACTTCCTAGGAAGCAGGGGCTTAGCAAGTGTGCTTTGTGAAGACAAAAACCTTAACCATGAAGAAACCCTCTTCCTCCTCCATTTCCTGAGCTTTTCTTGCTGTGCCAAACCTCATATGGTATGGAATATCCCCTTGGGCAGTTTGGGCCAGCTGTCCTGGCTGTGTTCCCTCCTAGTCTCCATCCTATCCCATGACTACGGGTCTTTGTGGAGAGAAAGACTTGACTCTGAACAAGCACTGCTCAGCAATAGCCAAAATATTGGTGTTTTTTCAACACTCTTTAAGCCAAAAACGCAAAGCACACACCACACTAGCTGCTAGGAAGACGGTTGACTCCATGCCAGTTGGACACAGTAAAATCTCCATGCCATCTGCATCATGCTCAGGTCCAACATTCTCTGAAACATCAAAGTATCCTCTGACCATCCCATTCACACATTGTGTCATTTCTATAATCAACTGTAACCTTTCCACTTGCCTGTCCCACAATGCATTAAAATCTTTCATCCTTCTACCCCATACCTTTATTTTCATTTCCTATTTTATCCATTTTTTATTCCCAAAATCCACTCTTAGCAACACTTGTTACTTTTGCTACTGTGGTGGATTGTCCTTGGGCTGCAGCTGGACGCCCACCCAGCTGTTCTCTAATGTCCCCTCCTCAAAAGGACAGGACAGGAGTAGAAAATAAGATGAAAAATCTTATAATATGCTGTAAGAAAATAGATGCACAAGTTACATTTCACTTTGATGAACACTCCCTCTGGCAAGCCAGAGAAAGAATCAGACAGAAAGTACCAGGTTCAATGAGTTATGGATCCATCCCCTACCTCAGCTTTCCCTCAGTCTACATGAGAAGGGAACTAATTAAAACAAAGCTACCGCAGCGAGCTGGCAGTGTTTTAGCTTACCCTTTCTGTCCTGAACTGAGCAAGTTACTAGCTAGTTTGGGAAAGAGATCTTTGTTCTGAGTGCAAAAAAATCAGATCAAGTCTAGACTAGAACCCAGTCTCTCGCACCAGCAGCAAGGACACTTGCTCCAATCATGAGCTACTAACTTGATTCTCAAAGTGTTATTGAGGGTCCTTTCTTGAGGGGGAAACGATCCAGGCTATAACTTTCTCATTGATGGAGAGAAAAACAAACAACAGTTTCCCAAGCCAGAGAGTTTGTCTATTTAATGGACATGGAGGTAGAGGGGGTTGGGGGGATAAGAATTTTGTAATTACTTTGCAATATTCCTACTATGAGCTGGGTTCACTTCTTTGTTTGCAAGGCCTGAGGTGCAACAACTATAATTAATTCTAATACGTCAAGTAAAAAAGGGCAAATATTTCAAGGATTTAACTGCAAAGAATTACTCAAATAGCACAGGTCTTTTGAAAAGCATTTCACTTCATTCATAAATAGCATTTATTTTTTGCCATTAGGGAAACACCTATAATCTTTGCATCTACAAGGAATCCATCACCTGGAGAGCGAAAAAACAGTCATCTGCTTCCCGAGTAACCACTTGTCAACACATGTCCTCAGACTTTGCTTGACTTCCTGGTTCCTCAGGCTGTAGATGATGGGGTTGAGCATGGGAGTGACCACGGTGTAAGACAGGGACACCATTTTCTTCATGTTGGATGAGAGGGTGGACTTGGGTCGCAGGTGAATGATGCCAGTTGTGCTGTAGAAAAGAGTCACAACCACCAGGTGAGCTGCACAGGTGGAAAAGGCTCGCCTCTGGCCCACAGCCAAGGGGGTCTGAAGAACAGCATGGATAATTCAAAGGTAGGAGATGGCTATCAGAGAAAAGGGAATCATCACTATTAGGACAATAGCAATAAAAATCAGTAGTTCAAAGAAGGCTGTGTCTACACACACCAGCTTCAGCAAAGGAGAAACATCACAAAAGAAATGATCAACTGTGTTTCTCCCACAGAAGGGCAGGGTAAATAACCATGTGGTGAAGCCCAGAGCCACAGGGACACCACACAGCCAAGACCCAATGGCCATCTTGAAGCAGCGATCCCTGTTCATCAGGGTGGCATAATGCAGTGGGTGGCATATTGCCGCTTGCCGGTCATAAGCCATTGTTCCTAAGAGGAAACACTCACAGGTGACAAAAAGAATAACGCAGTTGAGCTGCAAGGCGCAAGCTGTGAAGGAAATAACTTTTCTCTCCACCAGCAGAATTGCAAGCATCTTGGGGACAATGGTGAGGCTGTAGCAGATTTCTGTCAAGGCAAGATTCTTTAGGAGGTAGTACATGGGCGTGTGTAGGACAGGGTCAACGGTTGTGATCACAACAATTAGAGAGTTCCCTATCAACGTGGCCAGGAACATGATGGAAATCAGCATGAAAAACAGGAGCTGCATCTTGCCATGGAAGGCAAACCCCGAAAGGAAGAAGTGAGTAGTGATGGTTTGGTTTCCTGGCTTCATTTCCTCCACAGGTTCTGTCCTAAAAGAGAAAAAGCAAAACAAAACACACAAGAAAAAGGGTTAGTAGATTGGGACAGACTTGTGGTCTCAGGAATTGCTACACTTGCAAGTCAAATGGAGCTTAAACTATGAATAAGATGAAACTTGGATTGGATATGACAGTGACCCCAGTGGAAAAATAGCTGGGCAACCTCTTCAAGATCATCTTTAACAGTCACAGGCTGGGATGCATCTTCTCATATTTAGGTAAACACAAAATAGACATTAAAATTTCCAATAACCATTCTGTCTTTATTTTATATAGAAACAAATTAATACTTCCAAAGGGCAGGTCACCTTAGTGTAAGAGTGGCATCTATGATGTGACAGAAAAATTCACTGTGGATGGGCTGGATGTCTCTCAGTAAATTTCAGCATCTAAATGTCTGCAGGCATCTAACTGTGACCCAGTCATCTTGGAACTGTTTTGTATTTAATGGTGGGAAATACAGCACAAGACAGAAGCACCATTTATTTCCTTCTAAAGTGGATGTCCAAGGATGCCAGGATTGGAGGATCATTAATCATGAAATGAGTATACAATGGCCTAAGTTTTTGATAGCTGGAAATAACTGAAATATTATTGGTGCTCTAAGCCAGGTGATATGGAGATCCTGTGGCTTCCCACCTCCTGGTCTGACTCAAGGAGAAGTGATCTACCTACATTATTTTCACTGTTAACCCTGCAAAATACAATCCAAACCTAAACAGCTTTAAATTCATAAAAGTGTTCACTCACTTACTTTTGTTTCATCAAATCATATAAAATCCGTATTCTGAGTTTTCATTTAATGTAAGCTCTGGGAAGTAACATGATGCTCAGCATACCAACGGCTGCCCCCAAGAAAGTGGCTGCCAGCATCTACAGCTTGCTGCCATTTTCTGGGATTTATCATCTCAGCAGATCTGCTCACAGAATTATTTCTCTGGGAAATTTCCTGGACTGTTTCGGCCAAAAGATACTTGGCTGATTTTTGAAAGACAAAGATGAAAGGGAAAAGGGGGGGGGGGAGGTTAGAAAGTATGGATGCTGTGATTCCCTTAATCAACATATTTATGAGCAAAATGGGCAGCTACAGTTGCCAAGGTTTTCTATAGACAATAGAAATAAGCAGGCATACTGTCAGTGTAATTACTGTTTCACCCCCGTAGGCATCTCAGATAATATTAAACACTGATGCCACAGAGGTTTTTATTTCTCTTGTTTGAGTGGCTAATTCAGATTTAAATATCTGCACTGCTGGTGCCTAAAGGTAGGTGAGATGGATTCCCCTTGTATATCGTAATAGCAGCTCCAGGCTCCAATGAGAAAAAATAAACCATAGAAACATACTTATGTCTTGGTTCTGCCATAGGAATCAAGTAAGAATGAGGAACAGAAATATTACCTTATCTTACTACAACGGGTAGAGTTTTCTCTCTCTCTTCAGCAGAGGCAATAATTCTCAAGGCAGAGAGGATGAGAAATTATGACTAGAGAGAAAAAAGGAAAGGAACATCACTTTGATTTCATCTGTAAGAGGCTGCTTCTTGTCTCTGATTCCAAAGGCTCTGACAGCAAATGGGTGGAAGTATTTGAATTTTCACTTGCTCCCAGTAGGATCAGACCTCCAGTGAGCAACTTCTTAGGATGATGAGATCATGCGTTAAGTGATCTTTTTTTTTTTAATATCTTTGGGCTATATGAGTGTGCAGTATGTCTTATGACATACTAGCAATCTAATTATAGTATTAGCAGTGTTTCCTTCCACATGTTCAGAATTGCTGCTGCTCTGTCACAAGTTACATGGCTTTCTCCTTTCTGTGAATTCTCTCATTGTCTCATCCTTGTGAATGGAAATGTCTTTATCCGTGTGTGGTGACCTGGCTTTGGGCGGCTGCCAGGCTCCCACGCAGCCGCTCACTCACTCCCCCTCCTGGACAGGACAGGACAGGATGGGGGAGAAAACGAGATGAAAAGCTTCCAACTCAGGGAGATCACTTACAAATTGCCATCACGAGCAATTCACACTGACCCTAACAAATGCTCAAGACACATTACTTTAACATAATCCTAAAAAGACTCTATGTTGGCTTTTCCTAAAGTACAACTGCTTGTTACAGTTTTTGTTCATTTGTCAAAAAAAAAAACAAAACCAAACCCAAACAAATAAACTCCCCAGTTTCCTTTCATATTGAGATGATTTTGGTTTCTGTTGCAACAGATGTGAATGCTTGCTCCTGCCTGCCTCTTCAGAGCATTCCTGCAGTGTGTGGTGTGTGTGCGTGTTTTGCATGGCTGAAGGGATTTTTCATCAGCCACACAGGCATATTCTCTGAAGCATCAATCTGCCAGTTTGCATGGTGAAAAAGCATGAGATAATTAAGAATTCTTATTTTTCAAAGTTCATGCCCTATTTGAGCATGCAATAGACTCGGTTATGAAAGCCAAAGCTGAAATGGAATTGAATCTGGCCAGGGATGTCAAAGACAGCAAGAAAACCTTCTGTAAGTGCATAGGTGACAAAAGGCAAACAAAGGAAAATGTGGGCCCATTGCTGAATGAGTTGGGGGACCTGGTGACAAAGGACATAGAAAAGGTGGATGTACCGTATGCCCGCTTGTCCTTGGTGTTTACTAGCAAGACCAGGCTTCAGGAATCCCAGGCCCTAGAGATCAGGGACAGAGTCTGGAGCATGGATGGCATATCCTTGGTGAAAGAAGATCATGGCAGGGAATACCGGACATACATAAGTCCACGAACCCTGAAGGGATGCTCCCATGAGTGCTGAGGGAGCTGGCTGATGTCATCATGCGGCCACTTTGCATAACCTTTGCATGCTCACTGTGATTGGGGGAGATGGCTGAGGACCGAAGGAATGGAAATGTCACCCCTGTCTTTGAAAAGGGCAAGAAGGAGGACATGGAGAACTACAGGCTGCCCAGCTTCACTTTGGTCTCTGAGAAGGTGATAGAGCAACTCATGAGGTGAACCTTTTCCAAGCTGTTGTGGCTTAATCCCAGCAAGCAATCAAAACCATGAGAGCTGCTCACTCAGACCACCTCTCCCCCTTCTCCAAACAGGGGAGAGATGCAAAAGGGAAAGGGGAAACTCATGGACTGACATAAAAACAGCATAATAAAATATCAAAATAAAGTAATATACTCCTATTGCTACTAATTATAATGTGTCTAAAACAAAAATAAAATGGAAATCCTCTGTGAGTTGTTCTTCAACTGATTCATCAGTGAATAGAAAGACCCTCTAGCCAGAGGAAGACTCCATGCTGACATCCTTTATCTTGCTGTTGGAAGGGACGGCAGCCTGTACATGACAAAGTGTTGTTTCTGCACAGCTTCAAAGCACAACCATGTGAGTTACTTACACCTGCTGGCATACTTTGTGCAGAAGTCATATCTGGCCCATTAAGAACCACATTTCATCAAGAAAGAAGACTCAACAGAGAAGAAGATGGAAAAAAAGCATTAGTGATATAGAACTCCAAGCAAATCCCAGCCTAACAGAGTAGTTCCTTGTCGAGGGTTTTGATTGTGGGGTGACAATAAAACCCTGGCAGATGTATTGTTAACCTCCTCTCCTCCCCCCAATTCCCCCTTTTGCCCCTCCTTCTTCCCCCTTCCCACTCAGGACAGGCGATCTGGAGGGAAAGAAGGACAGAGAGAAGAGAGTTGGAAAAATTAAAAATGTTTTACTAATGCTACTAATAAGAATAGAGAAAATGATACAAAATACACAAAACCTACCTTGAAAGTCTCAGCAACTGCAGAGCCGGCACCCTAAGTCCTGGACTGGACTCTGCAGCCAACCGGAGCTGGATTCAGTCTCTCACTTGGCCTCAGTTCGCAGGGTGACTAGCAAGATCCTCTCCTAATGTCAGCCATGAGGAAAAAGGGAAGAGGCCCTCATGATCTCCCACTTTTATATGAAGTATTCACATGAATGGAATGTTATACACAGTTGGTCAGTTTCTTGGGCACTTGTTTCTTGCTGTCCCTCTCGTGAGATGTGAATCTGTCCTTATCAATAAGTTTGCATTCCATTAATATGTGTACCTAAACATGTATCTGGTTCTCAGGGAAAATGCAACTAATATGAAGGCTTTAGCTGACAGGCAAAATCACTAAAAGAGAAACTTGTTTTTAACAAAACCAGGACATTCCTGAATGTCATGCAACTCTGACATAACTTAAGAAGAACCTGACATCACTTTCAATGTCCTGGGAAAATGATAAACTACAAGCACCTCCAGACAGTGATCATCCTGTACAAAGTAGTTACTGAGACATTTGGGATGGCCCTGGGAAGTGCCTTTGGTTTTGTCCTTTATAGAGACAGTCTAGGACTGGTATGTAGTTATGTGTACACAGGTGTACAGAAATGGTTTAGACCCTATGGAGTGTGCCAGCTGGGGTCTAAATATCATCACAGAAGAAGAAGGGACTATATTAAGTTCTGGGTCACATCCATCATCCTAGGATACCTTATCTTGTCAAGGTCTCCACTACAGATCTCCATTTAGGCAACTGAATCCAGATCTCATACCCATACTCATGGCTTGGTGAGCATGATCACTTCATAAACAGGGACACAGACAAGCAGAGATGTCGTGCTTTCTTCCTCTTGGTCTACAATACCAAAGGTGGGCCCTGAGGGTCCCAGAGAACCATGCAGTGGGCAAGAATTGGGCTGATGGGTCAGGCTCAAAGGGTTCTAGTAAGCAGTATTTCTTGGGCTGATGAGCAGCCACTATGGGGTCCTGCAGGGATCCATCTTAGGGCCAGATATCTTCATAAACAACTTAAACGCAGGACTTAATGGAATGTAATGTTCACCAATGACACAAAACTGTGAGAAGATGTTTTCTGGTTTTTTTGGAAGGAGGGCTGTGGGTGGGTTGGTTGGTTTGATTAGATCTGAGAAGGTTTTGTTATTATTTAGTCTCTGTGGGCTGCTTTATTTTCACTCTTCTACTTTGCAGGTGCTCATCTACACACTATGTTGCTGTGCAATTCACCATTGATTTAGAAGTCTCATCCCAGGAGACTTATCAAAGCAATAGGAAATTTAATTCCCACATGATGTTGTTGATATTTTGCACATTCTGGACAAGAAGAAAAGACTTTCTGCTCCTCTAATTCGGTCATCAGAGATTTCTGGTAGCATTTGCAAAGTCTGCTCCTTGAATCCTACCCAAATAACTACAAGCCCCTGAGAACTCACAGTAGTCATTGTCATCACAGCTGCAGCATTGATCTCTCAGCTACAAGAATGACAAGGAGATACCACAGAAAAAAGGAGAGTAGAAACACTCTTAACTCCACAAAATTCTTTGTTTTGTCCTCAGCTTTGCTTCCTGACTCTCAATCAAAGGGCCCTACTGCAATGAGAAGAGTGCTGATTGACAGAGAGGTGAGGATTGTGCAGAATTATTTTTTTCTATTACGTAAATTATAAAGTTGGAAAAATAGGAAAACCTCAGCATGAAAAATCTTGTACTTGCATTTGTGTTTACATTAGAAGGAAAATAAAATAACAATAACAATAAAATTGAAAATAAAAGGGAATAAGTGTGGGAAAAGTATTTTCATTTGACTGCATGTGCTGATCAGTTGATCGAAGAAAATATTAGTCAGCATCTGGGAAACAGAAGGGAAGTAGTAGAAGGAGAAGAAAAAAAAGATGCTCAGAAGGAAGAGAGGAAAGGGATTAGATCACCTGTGGTTTAGTGAGAAAAACAGGCAGAACCAGAGGAGGTAGTGGAACACACCTGAATGAAATGCTGTCTTTCTGCAGATGCATTTCAATGAGGAGGGCTTTGGAGCCTAAAGGTGGCAAATCCCATGGAAGAAACTGGAGCATTGGTATTGCACAGAGAATGGCATCTCTGACTCTTGAAGTGCAGGTGACAGACTAAAATATTGACAAGGCTTTAATATTATCAAATCTAATGTTTCCAATAGAGCTTGTTCAAAGATCAGACTAAAGGCATTTTCAGAGAAATGTGAGCAGTGTTCCAGAGTGAACGCATGTGTGCAACATGCTCGTGTTCTTTTATGGTGAAATCAGTTTGGAAGTTTCCTGTTTGTTTCCTGTTTTCATGCTGAAAAACTAAGCTAAGGAAGCATGAGAAAAGGAGTGATAGGGCTGGAGACCTCTCTGGATGGCTTTCAAAAATCATTTGTTTCAAGTATATAGTACAACAGAATGGATGAGAAAGACTGTGAAATGTACCTATATATGTTATAACCTCTTTAAAAGATGTATTTTGAAAGTCATTATTTTTCCATTAGTTGAATTCATCAATTTTAGTCATCACTGCATTGAATGTACAGAGAAAACTACACATCTTGTAAGATTTGGGGTCTCTGTTGTAAGCCAGAAATAGCTGTGCCTGCCTGCTCTAGTAGAATAATGTCAGGATTTTGTTCTTTATTCTGGATGGTTGGGAATTACCCAGAGACGAATGACGGTGACAGAACTGACCGTGTTGTCTCATTGGGCAGTATGACCGACTTTCAGTGGGATGAGCCCGTTCGTCTGGAACTTGCACCAGGTAACTCCTCCCCTGCAAGTTCAGTCTTTCTCCGTCACATTATTATGGGAGATGAGATCTTGGCTTTTGTCCCATACATCTGCTGCTGAAAAACCTAGAGACATTCTTTAGGCAAAGTATACATTCCAATAGGAAAAGCAGTTTGTGATCACAAGCTCAGGCAGCCTCTTGCTTTATTCTCATCAGCATCCAAAAGAAATGCTGAGGACTGTATGGTACCTTGGGGCACCTTCTGTTGGCTGTTTATACAAAATTAGAAAGTGTGCAATTTTTCATAACTCAGAACTGTCTGGAAGAGATGGTAACCATTAGAAATGTGAAAACTGAAAGCGACTTAATGAAATGTAGGCACAATAGTGGAAAGTAAGCATCAGAAGTTAGAAGTTTTATTGATGGGATCATGAGTTGCAGCAGGAAGTTACAGATGAGGACAACTGAAATATGAGTGTGGGTGAAGGTGATAAAGCAGTCCTGATTCACATCTTACATACTCTGCTGTCATGCATAGGTGGAAGGCTTTATTTGAATATTTTCTTGGTTCTTGACAGAAATAGGAGAAGACTACATTCAAGTTGGTTTTGTCCATGTTAGTTTCTTTTGTGTTTGATTACGTCTGATGTTTTGTTATGCTCTTGCTGCTCACAACTGTGGAACCTTGACATTTTGCTTTTGCTTCTTATTGTTCCAGCAATGCTGAACCAGACAGAGCTCAGCGAGTTCATCCTCTTGGGTCTCACCGAGATCCAGGGGCTGCAGCACTTTTTCTTCCTCTTCTTCCTCTTGCTCTACTTGACCAGTCTTCTGGGAAATGGTGCCATTGTGATCATGGTGATAGCTGAGCCCCGTCTTCACACACCAATGTACTTCTTCCTGGGGAACTTGTCCTGCCTGGACATTGTCTTCTCCACAGTCACTGGTCCCAAGATGTTGACTGGCCTTCTCTTTGGACATCAGCCCATCTCTTTCGGTGGGTGCTTGGCCCAGCTCCACTTCTTCCACTTCCTGGGCAGTACTGAGGCTGTGTTATTGGCCACCATGGCCTACGACCGTTATGTGGCCATCTGCAATCCTTTGCGCTACACCCTTGTCATGAGCCCCCAGACTTGTCTGCTGCTGGCTGCGGCCAGCTGGTCCATTGGTTTTGTGCATGCCATGATGCACTCAGTCATGACCTCTCAGCTGACTTTCTGTGGCCACAACCACATTCGTCACTTCTTCTGTGACATCAAGCCACTGTTGAATTTGGCTTGCAGTAGTACTAGCCTCAACATGACCCTCCTCAATGTCATTACCACATCTGTTGTTCTAGGTCCCTTTGCTCTCATAGTCCTCTCCTATCTCTACATCATCTGCTTCATCTTCCATAAAGTCCGGTCCCAGGAAGGAAGATGGAAGCCCTTCTCCACCTGTGCCTCCCACCTCACTGTTGTGGCACTGTTGTACATACCAGTGCTCTTCAATTATACACCACCCTCCTCAGGAAGCTCCCTTCAAAGGGATGTGCAAGTGTCTCTCCTGTACAGTGCTGTCACCCCAGCTCTGAACCCCTTGATCTACACTCTTAGGAACCACGAGATGAGAACTGCCCTGAAAAAATTGCTAGGGAAAAAATCATGTTCCTGGAGGAATGTGACCAAAACAAGGACAAGGCTCACAACAAAGACAAGGCTCACCTGTTTTTAAGGAAAGAGCTCAGAAGGACTCTGTGTTGTAAGAGACTGGAAGATGTCCGATTATCTCATGCAGTTTAACACATTAAGAAGGCAACAGTGTAGATCTAAGTCAAAGGGGAGATATTCAAGGACTTGAAGCTTCTTCCATCATATTTAGATGGCATGTGTATGGCAGCCCATGTGGTCTCCGGCTTCTAATACAGAAGCATTTGTGTCCCTTGAAGGATTTGAGGCAGAGCTGAGAGTCCCATGCAGGTGTCCTGGATGATCTAAGATAAGAAATTACTTGACAGCTCTGTTTTGGCAGCTGAATGACCCTCTGGTGGTTCAGAGCTCCTGTATAGCTGAAGAGAGTTAGCAAGTGTTATGTTTTGGGTGGACATATCTTGAGCGTGATACTGTCAACATTTGACTTGAGTCAGCCCACGGGAGGGATGTGTTTCTTTCCATAAAGTAGAAGGGAAGCCTTACTCATGAAACTAGATGTAAATTTAATCATAAAAGTGGACGGGAGATTCATATCCATGAGCTTTAGCAGTGTGGCTTATCTTGCCTAGATTTAGATATTTAAAAGTATTTATGTGCCTGTCTACTTTTCCAGATCCAGATTATGGTGAATGATTAAAGAATTGATCTGTATTTCCATGGACGACTACAGACATGTTAAATGTCCTCGAGTAACTTACTCTGACTTTGCCTGTGGATCCAGAACTGGACACGTCTGTTGCAGGTTCTTTGTCATGCTTCATGCCTGTGAATTAAAGATGTTTCTAAGAGCACTAGATATCTATTTGTACTTGGGAACCAAATCCCAGACTTAATGTGGGATGCAGCAGTTTATAAGAGTTTAATTTTGAGGTGCTGTGTGTCTTTACACAGACATTCAGCACCTTCAGTCTTAGCCTGGATTACAGTTCCATATCATGGAATCATATAATAGAATCATAGCATCGTTTCAGTTGGAAGAGATTCTCAGGATCATCAAGTCTAATCATAAACCTACTATAGCACTAAACCATGTCCCTAAGAACCTCCTTTAAATGCCTTTTAATCAGCTCCAGGAGTGGTGATTCCACCCTGGGCTGCCTGTTCCAATGCCTGACAACCCTTTCTGTGAAGAATTTTTTCCTAATATCCAATTTTTTTCCTAATATCCAATTTAGATTTCCCCTGGTACAACTTGAGGACATTTCCTCTTGTCCTATCACTTAGTACTTGGGAGAAGAGACCAACACTCCCACCCAATTTGGTGTCATCTGCAAACTTACTAAGAGTGCACTCAATCCCCTCATCCAGATCATCAATAAAGAGATTAAACAAAACTGACCCCAATACCGAGTCCTGGGGACACCACTTGTAACCAGCCACCAAATGGATATGGCTCCGTTCACAACAAATCTTTGGGCCCAGCCATCCAGCCAGTTCTTTATCCATTGCAGAAACACCATCCAGGCCTTGATCTGCAGCTTCTCCAGAAGAATACTGTGGGATACGGTGTCAAAGGCCTTACTAAAATCTAAGTACACAACATCCACAGGCTTTCCCTCATCTGCTAGGTGGGTCACCTTGTCATACAAGGAGATCAGGTTGGTCAAACAGGACCTGCCATTCATAAACCCATGTTGTCTGGGCCTGATCTTATGGTTCTCTTGCATGTGCCATGTGATGTCACTCAGGATGATCTGCCCCATGACCTTCCCTAGCACCAAGATTAGACTGACAGGTCTGTAGTTCTCCGAGTTCTCCTTACAGCCCCTCTTGTAGATGGGCATCACATTAGCCAACTTCCAGTCAGCTGGGACCTCCCCAGTCAGCCAAGATTGCTGATAGATAATGGAAAGTGGCTCAGTGATCACCTCCACCAGTTCCCTGTGGTGAAAGCACTCGACATCCCCAGCCAAACCAGAGCAGTTTGGTCCAGGCTTCAGAGGAGGGAAAGGCCTTGTGTCCACGGGGAGTCTCGTGCAGAACTTTCCTACTGTGTGCAGTTTGAGTACGAGTCAACCACTTCGTTCAATAAATGCGACAGCCTGGATGAGCCACTTTGAGCTCTCCCCACTAAATACATGAGCGGTATGGCGATGTCCTTTTTGTCGACAGGTCAGTGGATGACCCCAATTCAAGTTCAAGATTAGTCATTGCATTCCAGAGATTTTAGAAAGATTTCATGCTCTCCTTCCTAAAGTTATAAATTCTCTTTTATTCCTAAATTCCAGGCGCAGCTCTCTGTTCAGCCAAGCCAGCCTGCCTCCGTGCCGGCTCGCCTTCCACCACACAGGGACAACCTGCTCCTGCACCTCTAAGATTACCGTCTTGAAGAGACACCAGGCTTCCTGGACTCCTTTGTAGACTCCGATGAAAAGCACAGACATTCTTGGACATCAGACCTGCTTTGTCAGCCTTTTGGATTTCTGAGGACAGAATAAAGGGCTACTCAGACCTGTCTGCATAATGGCCTGGATGCAGAGAACAGAGGGCAAACTCCCTGGTACAGGTGTGATTTCTGGAGGTGATAGCTTCACCCAGTTGCCCGTGGACTTGCATTCCATAGATTTTAGAAAGATTTCGTGCTTTCCAGCGTGACAACTCAGATCCATGCAATAGCATTAGGCATCAAACAGTGAGGCATTTTAAACAATACTCACAGTTAGAGCACAAATGTGACTTGGCTCCCTAAGAAAAGGCATCTCTAGGAATTGTGTGAACCCACACAGGAACGTCGCAAGAAGAGCCACCGGCCACAAATACATTTATAAAGGGCAAGTTTTATTTTAGTTACCTCTCTACTGGGGGATCTCCAAAATATCACCTAAGCTATTGGCAGAAGGGCCCAAAGGCCTCTGCAAAATAGGAAAAAGCTGAATTAAATGTAGCATACCACACTCCCCCAGCTTCCACAAATAAATAGTGAAGAGGAGCGATGGTGGAAGAGCCAACGGGAAGGTCCCACTCTTGTATATCTGAAGTGTGACACCAATGGGATAGAATAATTTCATTGATCAGTCTGGATGTCAGTCAAGCTCTGCTCCATTTCTGCCCCGCTTCCTCGATGCCTCACACCTGTAAGCAAGGTGCTCAGAATGTCCTTGGCTGTCACACCAGATCAATTTAAAACATTAACTCTGTGCTGGGGTGTTATCTGCTTGTTCTCAATTAAATCTAAATTATGAGCATGCTAGCTATGAAAAAAGAAAAGTTTGTAACTGCACAAAGACAATTAACCCATTTTCAGTCAAACCAGCTCAGCTTCATATGTTGCAATCCTCTGGAAAATGCAAGGTAGCAATGTAAGATGTCAACAGATGTGGGATATTTGAGTGATTTTCTTGAAGTTAATGGACATTGTATGGAATTGAACTGAACAGGCCTCTGAGGCCTACGTGTCCAGCAAGAGAGCAAGAGCGCAAGAGTCGAGCAGCCGACATGTCTTACGTGACTTTGTACAGCCTTGGGTAAAACAAAAGAAAGGCTGTCTAGTGAAGAAAAGAGTCAGCAAGTCAGCTATAATATAGATACATTTTGTTTAATATTAGAGCTTGTGCAGAACTGTATAATCCAATCACCTATTAGTTTGCACGGCGTGAACAGTAGCTATTGAGCAATTACAAGCAGCCTTCTGATGCATGGACAACGCGTGGACAGGTCAAAAGGTACTTAAGGAGAGTTGTAACAAGCAATAAACGGCTTCGCTTAAATTCACATTGGATTGTGTGGAGTCCATGATTTTTCACCCTCGCAAGTGGTGACCCCGACGTGAACCGAAAGGAGAATTTACGGCGAGGGGACGACTGCTGAGAGGAACGAGCCCTGGCTGGAGCCGGCGCGGCTGGACCGTGACCGGGACGCCGTCTGTGGGCTGCGTGCCTCCTGAATGATCGCTGCAGAAGCGACGGAGGAGGAATAGAGGATCCGATATCGTTGCAACGGACAGGCAAAGAGGTGAGCAGCCAGGGGCGAGAGGAGATGGGGCAGAATATATCTGAAGAAGAAGAAGCAATACTGCGTCTCCTCTCGCATATCCTCTCTAGGAGAGGGGTGAAATATGAGGAGAGTAACCTCAAAGGACTATTAATTTGGTACAGGGACAATGGATTTCCTGCCCATCCGTCAGGAGCTTTTCAAATAGAGACTTGGGAAAAAGTGGGAACTGTTTTGTGGGAGGCGATCAGTCGCGGAGAAAAATATATTCTTGGCCTTGTAACCGCCTGGCAACTGATAATTACCACACTGAAACAGTTAAAAGCTGAAAAGACTGTCAAACAAGGTGCATTTGCCGCATTAAATTCTATAAAAGAAGAAAAGACTGTTATGAGCCTTAGTAACTCAAAACAGGCATTTCCAGCTCAAATGCCGATTAAGTTGCAAGTTTTTGCTCGTGATCCGACACAGTATTCAGTTCCAGAGGAAGTGCCGGTAGAAGAACCGTCTGCACCTCCCTTGTAAGAAGAACCACCGAAAAAACAGAGCCAGCATACTGGCGACATGGAAATTGATCAAAACGCACCAACCGACTCGACGAAGAAGAAACTCTTTTATCCTCCTCTGCTGCCATCTACACCGCCTACTCCTGAACCTCTGATTCATCCTGGGTTTCCTGATAAGCCTAAATGGGCCCAAGAGCTTATTCGGAAACTGGAAGGTTTGGAGAAACAACACCAGATTCAACAAGCTTATTTAGAAGATCAAATGAACAGAGAAGACATGATAATACACAGACTGGAACAGAACATTTCTGATAAGCATTCTGGGGGGGCGGTGGGTGGTACAGGAGCTGCGGAGGGTGCTGTGGGTGGTAATCCTACCATGAGGTGGCAGGGTGTTATAAAAAATGCATTGCTTGAGGGGGAAGTTTTACCGTCCGTGTATCCAGTGATATTGGGGAGTACAGGGAATGACGGGAAACAGAAACCTAATTACTGGGCTTCTTTTCCTTGGGAAATAATTAATGTGGCGAGGAAATCAGTAAAAGAACATGGGTTACAGTCACCTTATACTCAAGCATTTATTGACAATATTTTTACTACTAATCTTATGATTCCTTCAGATTTGCGTACGTTGATGCAAATCATACTAACACCAATTCAGCAGCTACTGTGGCGAACGTGTTGGTATGATTTGGTACAGCAAGCAGTACTACAAAATCTAGAAAAAGGGGATGGAGATCCACTGTGAGTAGCGCCAATGTATACGCTCTTAGGTCAGGGAGACTTTGCTGATGTACAAAGACAAGCTAGATTGCTTGCGCCAATATTACATCAGTCAATGAACTTAGCTAGAGAAGCACTAAAACCACTCCCTGAAGATGGAAAAGTTATACTTCCATATACTACTGTTAAACAGGGTCAAAATGAGTCCTACACAGCATTTTTAGAGCTTTTACTTGAAGTATTGGAAAGGTCACAGTTAACTGATCCGATTCGTGAATCACTGCTTGTGACTTTAGCAGTGGACAATGCTAATCCTGCTTGTAAATGTATTTTACAGGTGATGCCAAAGAATTCTACTTTAGTTGATATGCTAGAGGCATGTTCAAGGGTGGGTACACCAGAAGAGCACGGTGGTTATACGGCTAATGCTTTTGCAGCAGCCATAAAGCCACTAATTCAAAAAGGTAAACAGGAATCAGGACCTTTGTGTTATAATTGTGGAAGATCAGGTCACATAAGAGTGCAGTGCAAAGCGAGTAAGCCGAGACAACTGACAAAGGAATCTGGTAGCGCCAACAGGTGTATGTACTCGTCAAAAGTTTGGACACAGGGCTGTGGATTGCAGATCAAGATTTACTAAAGATGGTAGACCTTTGGGAAAGGGATCACTGAGCGCGGGGAGGGGCAGCGCAATGACACAAAACAGCAACCCCCACAGGCAGGCTGTTTGGACAGCAGCGCCACCGCCACCTCAGGGAGTGCAGGAGTGGATGTCTCAACAGCAGTAGAGACAACTCTGGTGGATTCACAGGTTTGCTGCATTCCTACTGAAATGCACAGACCTTTGGGTCGGGGGTTGAGTGCGCTACTGCTGGGGAGATCTTCTACATCCAGAAAAGGAGTTTTTGTTTTACTGGGAATAACAGATGCTGATTTTACCAGAGTGATTTCTATTACGGTGTGGACACATTTTCCATCAGTTCATAATCCAAAAGGGTCAAAAATTGGACAGTTAATTCTTCACACACCAATGTACATCCTCCTGGGAAACCTGTCCTGCCTGCACATCATCTACTCCACAGTCACTGGTCCCAAGATGTTGACTGGCCTTCTCTTTGGATATCAGCCCATCTCTTTTGGTGGGTGCTTGGCCCAGCTTCACTTCTTCCACTTCCTGAGCAGTACTTAGGCTGTGCTCTTGGCCATCATGGCCTACGACCACTATGTGGCCATCTGCAATCCTTGGCACCACACCCTTGTCATGAGCCCCCAGACTTGTCTGCTGCTGGCTGTGGCCAGAATGTAGTTTACTTCACCTCTCCTGTTTCTAAGGAAAGAGCTCAGAGGGACATTGCATTGCAAAAGACTGGAAAACAACCAATTATCTCATGTAGGTTAACACATTAAGAAGTTAATTGTCTAGATATGAATCAAAGGGGAGATAATCATGGACTTGAAGCTTCTTCCATGATATTTAGATGCCATATGTATGGTAGTGTATGTGGTCTCCAGCTTCCAATACAGAAGCATTTGTACATTCCAATACAGAAGCCTCTTGCAGGACTTGAGGCAGAGCTGACAGCCCTATGCAGGTGTCCTGTGTGATCTAAGATAAGAAATTACTTGACAGCTCTGTTTTGGCAGCAGAATGACCCTCTGGTCGTTCAGAGCCCCTGTATAGCAGAAGAGAGTTAGCAAGTGCTATGTTTTGAGTGGACATAACTTGAGCGTGATACTGTCAACATTTGACTTGAGTCAGACCCCTGGAAGGATCTGCTGAATTATGAAACCATTGGTCTGTATTTACATGAACTGCTACAGACATGTTAAATGTCCTCGAGTATCCTACCCTGACGTTGCCTTTGGATCCAGAACTGGACACGTCTGTTGCAGTTTCTTTGTCACACTCCATGCCTGTGAATTAAGGACATTTCTAAGAGCACTGGATATCTATTTGTACTTGAGTACGAAATCCCAACTTTAGTGTTGGATGCAGCAGTTTATAAGTGCTTCATTTTGAGATTTTGTGTGTTTTAACACAGACATTCAGCACCTTCAGTCTTAGCCTGGATTACGGTTTCATGTCATGGAATCGTATCATAGAATCATAGAATCATTTCAGTTGGAAGAGACCCTCAGCATCACCGAGTCCAACCATAACCCAATCCTAGCACTAAACCATGTGCCGAAGAACATTCTCTAAACACCTTTTCAACCCCTCCAGGGATGGTGACTCAGTACTGCTCTGGGCAGCCTGTTCCAATGCCCCACAGCCCTTTCCGGGAAATTTTTTTTCTAATATCCAATCTATAACCTCCCCTGGCACAACTTGTGGCCATTTCCTCTTGTCCAATCAGTTGTTTCTTGGGAGAAGAGACCAACCCCCTCCATTCTCCAACCTCCCTTCAGGCAGTTGTAGATAGCAATAAGGTCTCCCCTCAGCCTCCTTTTCTTAAGGCTAAACAGACCTTGTTCCCTCAACTGCTCCTCGTCACACTTGTGCTCCAGGTCCTTCACCAGCTTCATCACCTCCTCTGCACTCTCTCCAGTACTTCAATATCCCTCTTATGATGAGGGGCCCAAAACTGAACACACTATTCGAGGTGAGACCTCCCCAGCACCGAGTGCAGTGGCACCACCACTGCTCTAGTCCTCCTGGTCACACTATTCCTGATACATGCCAGGATGCTGGTGGCCTTTTGGCCACCTGGACACACTGCTGGCTCAGGTTCAGTTGGCTGTCAATCAACACTCCCAGATCCCTTTCTTCCAGGCAGCTTTTCAGCCACTCTTCCCTGAGCCTGCACCGTTCATGGGGATGTTGTGACCCAAGTGCAGGCCCCAGCACTTGGCCTTGTGTGCTGGTTTGACTGAAAATGGGTTAACTTTCTTCGTGCAGTTAGAAAACTTTCCTTTTTTATAGTTAGCACACTATTTATTTGGACTTAGTTGAGAACAAGCAGATAACACCCCAACACAGAGTTAATGTTTTTAATTGCTTTGGTCTGAGAGCCAAGGACATTTTGAGTACCTTGCTTACAGGTGTGAGGCATCAAGGAAGGGCGGCAGAAATGGAGCAGAGCTTGACTGACATCCAGACTGATCAATTTGAGTATTCCATCCCATTAGTATCCTGCTAATGATTTAAGGAGAGTTGGGGAGCAAGAAACTTCCAGTTTTGGCTCTAGTGATCTCTCTGGTTTTTCACTTTCTCTCTCTGTTGGTAGCCAGAAAGTTCAGTTGGGACACTCAGCCCAGCCTTTTGCCATTTTGCAGAGGCCTCTGGGCTCCTCTGCCTTTTTTCTCTCTTTCTCTCTCTCTGGGATCAGCTTTAGGACCAGGTGTGGCTTGCTGGGATTAGCTGCTCATTTGTGGCCAGAGTTTATTTGGAATTGTTTTGAGTATATTTTATTTCTCTTATTTATATATCTCTCTATATATCTATATATATATCTATATATCTATTTACTAGTAGTGTATTAGTATTTTGTTATTTTAGTTATTTTATTAAACTGTGTTTATCTCAATCCAAGTTTCTCCCTTCCTTTTTGATTCTTTACCCTGCTGGGGCGGGGCAGGGGAGGGGGAGAGCGAATGGCTATTGGTCGTACTGCTAACTTGGGTTAAACCACGACACCTTGTTAAACCTCAGGCACTTGCCCTCAGCCAAATGATCCAGCTGGTCTAGATCCCTCTGTATGGCCTTCCTACCTTCCAACAGGTCAACACTTTCACCCAATTTGGTGTCATCTGCAGACTCACTGAGGGTGCACTCAATCCCCTCATTCTGATTATTGACAAAAAGACCAAACAAAACTGCCTCCAGTACAGAGCCCTGGGGACACCACTTGTAACCAGCCACCCACTGGATTTGGTTCCTTTCACCACAACTCTTTGGGCCCGACCATCCAACCAGTTCTTTACCCATTGCAGATACACCATCCAGGCCATGAGCTGCAGCTTCTCCAGGAGATGCTGTAGGATATGGTGTCAAAGGCCTTACTAAAATCTAAATACACAACATCCACAGCCTTTCCCTCATCTACTACGTGGGTCATCTTGTCGTACAAGGAGATCAGGTTGGTCAAACAGAACCTGCCTTTCATAAACCCACGTTGACTGGGCCTGATCTTATGGTTCTCTTCTATATTCCATGTCATGATCCACAGGATTATCTGCTCCATGACCTTCCCTAGCACCAGGTTAGACTGACAGGTCTGTAGTTCTCTGGATCTTCCTTCTGACGCTTCTTCTAGATGGGTGTCACGTTAGCCAAATTCCAGTCAACTGGGAACTTCCCAGTTAGCTAAGATTGCAGATAATTAATGGAAAGTGGCTTGGTGATCACCTCCGCCAGCTCCCTCAGCACCCTTGGGTGCATCTCATCTGGCCCCATAGACTTGTGGATGTCCAAGCAGTGTAGCAGGACGCTAACCATTTATCCTTGGATTATTTGTGCTTCTTTCTGCTCAGCATCCCTGTCTTCTGGCTCAGGGGGCTGGGTACCTGAAGCACAACTGTTCTGACTATTAAAGACTGAGGCTAAGATGGCATTTAGTACTTCAGCATTTCCCTCATCTTCTGTCACTATGTTTCCCTCTGTATCCATCAGAGATGGACATTCCCCTTACCGCTCCTTATGTTGCTGATATATTAAACTTGTTGCCTTTTACAGAGGTGACCAGGCCCGTATCTTGACAAAATGGAGTGCAACAGACTTACCACAGAATCCCAGAGTGTCAGGGGCTGGAAGGGCCCTGGAAAGCTCATCCAGTGCAATCCCCCCATGGAGCAGGAACACCCAGATGAGGTTACACAGGAAGGTGTCCAGGCGGGTTGGAATGTCTGCACAGAAGGAGACTCCACAACCCCCCTGGGCAGCCTGGGCCAGGCTCTGCCACCCTCACCCCAAACAAGTTTCTCCTCAGATTTCAATGGAACCTCCTGTGTTCCAGTTTGCACCCATTGCCCCTTGTCCTGTCACTGGTTGTCACCAGAAGAGCCTAGCTCCATCCTCCTGACACTCCCCCTTTCCATATTGATAACCATTAATGAGGTCACCCCTTAGTCTCCTCTTCTCCAAGCTAAAACTTATAGGTTTAACCAGTCAGTTTACAGGGAATGTTGGTGGGGGGACACATAAGGGGTGTTGCTGTCTGAAAACGGAAGGCAGATCGCAAAGCTTGTGTGCTCCAAGTACCTCAGTCAATGGGTAAAGGAGGAGGAATCACCTGTGGTTGGAATTAGGGTAAATACGGGGCTGTGTCTTCCCATGCTTTTGAGAGACCCCATAGAGACTCCAGTGCACTTTATTCATCAGCGTCCTCCAGGCTGAACAAACCCAGTGACTTTAGCTGCTCTTCACTTGGCTTCCTCTCCAAACACTTCAGCAACTTTTTAGCCCTCTTCTGCACACTCTCTAGTAGCTTAATATCTTCTTTATCCCATGGCACTCAGCCCTGCACACAGTGTCTCAGGTGAGGCCGCTCCAGTGCAGAGCAGAGCGGGACAGTCCCCTCCCTCACCTGGCTGGCCATGCTGTGCTGGATGCACCCCAGGGTACGGTTGGACCTCTTGGCTGCCAGGGCACACTGTTGGCTCATGTCCAACTTGCCGTCAAACAGAACCCCCAGATCCTTCTCCATGGAGCTGCTCTTCAGCATCTGGTCCCCCAGTCTGTATGTACAGCAAGGGTTGCCGAAGAGGGGAGAAGGACAAAGCAAGGCCCTTGCACTTGCCAGCCCAAATGCGGGGACACTGAGGTTTGCAGGGAGAGCTTGGTGCAGCCTGGTGATGGGTGCAGGGAAGAGGAGAGCAGGAGGCCTGAGCAGCAGCGCTGGTGCTGGCAGGTCCAGGCACCATCAGGCAGGGCTGGGGAGGTCCCTGCAGAGCTGCTGTGGGGAGCAGAGTGGCGCAGCGGGAGCGTGCTGGGCCCATAACCCAGAGGTCGATGGATCGAAACCATCCTCTGCTACTTGCTTTTGGCCTCGCTCCAGCCCCACCAGACACTGCCTCTCACTTGCAGCGTTCACCAGGTGCTCCCTGCACTGCTGCCCTCCTGCCCTATGGACACCCAGGGCTGCCCAGGGCTGTCCCAGTGCCTGAGCCCCCTCTCTCTGCCAATGACACCTTCTCCTTTGGGAAGATGCATCCTGCTCGTGCAGGTAAAGGAGCCTGGTGTGAAGGAGTCTGGAACAGCCTTAGGAGATGAACGCCATTCTCACTGAGGGAGAGGCTACTTTGGGACAGAAGGGAACAGTGTGTCCTGGAAGAAAGGCCCAGGGTTTGAAGTCAGCCAAGACAATCCTAGCAGAGGAAAGCAGTCCGATCATGCAGGGTCTTCAACATGGGGGTGCAGGGAAGCAGCAGCAGAGAGCACAAGTACAAGCATCAAACCACGCATCTCTGGGCTATCAATGCACTCTGTGAGGGGCAATGTTGAAGAGCATAAGCTGGAAACTTCATAACCAGGTCTTATGAACAGAAAGTGAGATTCTCAGGGCTTATCAGCCTGGATCTTGTAACAGAAGGCATGTGAGGCTTGTGCAAAGAGCTCTGGCATTCCCTTGAAAAGCCCTGTGAGTAGCGGGTGCCTGGTGGCCCTGGAGGAAGAGCGTTTGTACTTGGTGATGGCCAGGCAGATGGAGAGAGTGCCAGGCTCACCCGGGACCATATGGCTGCACTGGGGTGGCCACAGGAGAAAGACAACAGGTGTTCAGCAGGTCCCATGGTGTAATGGTGAGCACTCTGCACTCTGAATCCACTGGTCTGAGTTCAACACTCAGTGGGACCTCAAGTTTTAGCTCTCTCAGAGCTTTCCTCAGCATGCACACACCTCCACAGCCTTGCTGTTGGGTCACTTCTTTAATGCATTCCCATCAGCCCTCCTCTCCTGTGCTCCCAGCCCTGGCACTGACATCAGTGCCCCTTCTCCTGCCCTGTGCCCAACAAACCTCTGCAGGTTTCCCGAGCTCTGGTCCTGCCCCATCTCAGCTCCGGTCTTCCTGATGGTTGCTTCTGGATGGGGGATCCAGCAGCGGTTCAGCAAATCACACAAGAGCTGAGGTGCAGATCAAGCAGGCCAAGCCTGGCTCAAAGCAGGTTCAAGAAGAGGAGGCTGTTGAGGGCCTTGTCTGGTTGGCTGTTGGACATTTTCTAAGATGGAGAATCTACAGCCTTGCTGGGAACCTTTTCCCCATCTTGACCACCATTGTTTCTGGCATTAAGTTTATTTCCTCTCCTGTCCATTGCTTCTGTCAGGGAATTCCACCCACCCTGGCACTGTTTCTGCATGGGGACACAGTCATTGTCATGGGAAAGAGCAGGTTCTCCCTCTTTCTTGCAGAGCGGTTGAACAACTGACAGAGGAGGAGGACAAACCACCACGAACTCCAGCTATGCTGCGCAAAGTCTTTAATGAGAAGGAGCAAAAGCAGTGGCACAGAACAGAGATCAAGAAACACATCTGCAGGGTTCAGGGCAACACAGAGAACAGCCCATTGCCCAAGGACAAGCTTGAAACACCAAGCACTTGCCTTTCCCCATTCTGCTCCACCTGCTGGCAATCCCAGCCCAGCAAGAGCAGTCCCTAACTCCAGCACCCTCCCCCAGCACCAGGAGGTTCAGCAAAGCAGAAGAGAACGAGCCCTTTCTCAAGGAGCTCAGAGCAAAGCAGAGCCAGAGGAGGCACAGCGAGGCCTGACGTGCAGCCAGGAGCCGTGGGCACAGGTCCCTCCTGCCAGCTGGCATGAGGACACCCAGCCCATCTGCAAGGCCTGGCCACACTCCTGCTGTGCAGTCCCCATCGTTCTTCCTGCTCCAGAAGGGACGATGCACCAGGTTCAGCAGTTCAGTCGGCAGCGGGGTGGAGGCAGGCACAGCCCTGACCCCCCCAGTCCAAGGGAGCCCCCAGAAGAGATGGGAACCCCCCCAGTGCTGAGGGAGCTCCCAACGGCAGCTGACAGAGAGGATCCCACAACTGTGTTCTGAGGGAAAGAAGTGAGGATGGGGCCCGGCAGGGTCACCACCACTGGGGCGGCCTCGATGGCCACCGTCGAGTCACCACAGCGGGCGACACAGGGCTCACTGCAGCTGCTTGCAAGTGGGGTTGGGCCAGAGGAACCACAAGGTGCTGGGATACAGGGTCTGAAGCAAGACATCTCTCGGTGAGAAGGCAAAGCTGAAACACAAAGCACAGACACAACACAATTTCAGTCTGTCTTTCTTGTCCTCACTTCTCTCTGCAGATGCACTTCACTGTCCTCCACCTGCCTTTTAACTGTAAGTTCAGAAATTGCCTCCAGCTCATCTTGCTGACATGTACAACAGGTATGACACCTCACTTAAAGCTAGATTTGAATGCCTAGGACCAAAGAAGTGCCTAACTGACTGCTGATGTCACAAGGACCTCCTCCTGCATTACCCAGTACAAAAGCCCAGATGAAGTTTCATGCAACTAGTGCAGCACAAATAGGCTGCATGGAACAAGGGTCTCAGAAATCAGCTCTTGAGAACACACAGTGTGCACAGAGCTGCCATGGCCCTCACTGTGCTCTCTGAGTTGCATGGTCCAGAAAGGCTGAACCACTGTTGGGACAGGACCCAGCTCAGTGGATTAAAAGCCCCTGTGGAGAGCCTGATCATACCCCATCTCCAGAACAGGCAGTGCTGCATGGAAGGAGGCACTGGATGCACTTGACCATTTGCTGAGCAAGCAGACCTCCCTGCAGCTGAGCCCCATTCATCCCCTTGTGCTTGAAAGAACCTTCCTCTTCCCAGCTATCCCCAGCTAGGCCCATCAAAAGGGAAAGAGTTGTCAGCCCTTCAACAGTTCTATTGCTGTGCACGTTGAGGCAGCCCAAGGATCCACCTGAGTAGCCACCATGACAGCAGTCCAGCCCATGGGGAGAGATGGAGTGCACAGAGTCTTACCTCGTTCCTGGAGGAAAGGGAGGCAAGAGAGGAGGATGCAGAGCCTGGAGCAGCGCAGGCTTTTATGCTGTGTCCTAGTGCTCTGTGGGGCCACAAACATTCCTCGCTCATGAAGCATTTAAACACATAGTAGCTGTTGCTTGATGAGTCCTTGCTGGTGCTTAATTACTTGGTCCTTTCATCCCAAATGTTGTGTTCCTTTTTCATACTGCTGGACACCAAAATAATTAATCTGTGTCCCAGCTTCATAAGGCAACTTACTTCTGAGGTCTAAGTCTAGTATTCAGGTTGATTTTTTTGGTTATTTTGTGATATGGATTGTCACATTGCCTTCTTAATGGTGAGTGCAACCACCAATCATGGTGAAGTTCTGCTTTAAAGGATACGTCAAGTCAACTCTCCAATGTTTTCAGTGCAGGCACACAGGCTAAACCTGAGAGACGTTTCTCCCCACAGGTCATTGTAGACACGGAGGAGACTATGAGTAAGTTGTAACAGAATGTTGAGACTGTGCAATCTCATACAGGAGAAGAGATGCACCTCTACAGGGATGTGGCAAAGCTGAACAGCAAGGAAAAACCACTTGGGGCTGGAGGCAAGTCCCTGGTGGGTTGGAATGACAGCCACGACGACCTTGTTCATGTTCATCAGGCTGTACCACATCCAGGTTTTGTGACTAAAGAGATGCCCTTGTCCTTTCTTGAAAGAGACCCACACTCTAACGGACCTGGTTTGCTCTGCAAGGGAACCCCAGAGCCCTAAGGCTTGCATGGCCTGCTTATGCGGACAAGTGCAGGGCAAGGAACCAAATGCTCATGGCCATTTTTCTAAGGTCAGGAATGGCACGGCCCATTCCATGCATTACAGACTACAAAGGGCCATTGGATCAGCCTCCTCGAGCACCTGGGAAAAACCCTGAACTACCGGCAAACATGAGTCATTGCTGTGAATTTCAGTGGACATGTTGTCCTGGCCTCAGGTGCACCAGCGATACCAGAGCTCATGGCCTCATGAAACCACTGGTGCTTCTACGTGATCTTGAACTGTTGCTGTGTTCCAAGGCATGACCTTTTGCTGGCTACTCAAGGACTCATGTGACAGTGTTAGGTCAACGGCTGCACTTGATTTTCTTGAGGATCTCTTCCAACCAAAGCGACTCTTTCATTCAGCATACCTGAGAAGTACAACAGTTGGAATGGGTGTCTGGAGGTCCTCTGCTCCAATGAACTGCTCCGAGCAGCTCAAATTCCCCAATAACTCAACACCTTCAGGTCTCTTACCCTTTTGCATTTACATCCATCTCCTGCTCCCCACATTGCTCATCTTCACCAGACTCCATAACCCTAGTGGCGTGAGCCTTACCCTACACACCACGTGCTCCAGCCCTCACGTTCTGTCTGTTCCTCTGCCAGTACTTCTCTCCAGAAGATCCCAGGGTTATGGCATGAGGTCTGGAGGTGGATGGGAAGTAAACAGAAGGATTAGGAGTGAAGGCTCCTTACAGGATTTTTACAGTGAAAGTTCTGCTTCTACAGACTTTCCCTCTTCTTCCTGTCACACCTGCTGCCCAGAAGAGGGTTATACTCAATGGCATGAAAGTGAAATGCAGACCAGGTGGCATTCATACATCCAGCACTCATGGTCTTCATGGAGCACAAACAGATTTCTTGGCTCATTCAGATCAAACCTAGATATCGGTGGGTTTCAAAAGTGGGATGAAACAACCAGACTGAGAAGGAGAAAGAGAAGTGGCCATCCCTGAGGTGTCATTATACTGACCACATGAGAAAATCTATTCATCTCATCTCCCCAGACCTTTCTGTGTAACTGCTAAACAATGCTGGCACCCTCACTGCCATCTCCTGGTGGCCCGCAAGGGGCACAGTGCAGCCCTGGATGTGCTGTCCTAGAGACAGTGACTTCTCCAATGGTGGCAGAGTTCAGAAGTCAACAGGACAAGGCTCAGAGCTTCCTGAGGTAAGTGGGAAGCTTTGTCTGCTCAGAGCAGGAGATTGGTCCAGAGGACCTTCTCAGGTCCCTTCTAACCATCATTATTTGGAAGAGCATGGAGTCTCAAGAGCCCTTGAGCAGCAAACAAACAGCAATGCCTTGGAAGTCAGCTGCAGCACAAGGCTGCATAGAAGCACCAGTTGATTCAGGAATGATGCTAAAAGGTGTGGTAATGCCTTTGAGGAAAGCAGAGCTTTCAGAGGAATGAGGCTATGACTCTGGTATCTCTGACATGCCTGAGGCTGGGGCACTTTGTCCACTGGAGTCCACAGCATGATGACTCACATTTCCCTGGAGCTCAGGGTTTTTCCCAACTCTTCCACATCATGATGACTCCCAGGTGCTCTGTGAGACTGATCCAATGTCCCTTTGTAGTCTGAAATGTATGGAATAGATCACCCCATCTGTGACCAAGAAAAGAGGCCATGAGCTTTTGCCTCTCGCCCTGAACCTCTCTGCAAAATCAGGCCATGCATTCCTCTGGGGTATGGGATGCTCTTTCTGAGCAAATCAAGTCGATTTGGGTGTGGGTGTCTTTCACAGATGGGCATGGGCTTCTCTGTGATCACTCTCCTATGTGTTGATTTGCTTCTTTTCAATAGGTTCTTCACTTCTTGATCCGAGCCTAGATTCCTTCTTGGAAGAAACATGAGGGCCTGCTTATCAAGGGATGTGGCTATGGAGATCCCATGGAGAGGTTACTTGAAAGAGACCGGCTTGACCCTCTGGTCTGCTCTTCATTATTATTAATCTGCCTTTTGTTCCCTGGGCTCATGGGCAGACTAAACAAGCTGTGGCAGAGCCTGATACGAGTATTTAAGGTCCTTGTGGCCCTCAGTCCTGCTTGCAAGGGGTTTCCCTCCAGCCCACAATGATCCTTCTTTGCTATTGAGCTTTGCAACATCCCTGCAGAACAGCATCTATTCTCCTGTACAAGATTGTGCAGTCTTGAACCTACTTGCTCTCTCCTGTGTGTCTACAATCCCCATTGTAGAAATGTTCCTTAGGTTTAGCTTGAATATCTGCACTAAAAGCACCCAACAGCTAACTCAAGGTGTCCATCATAGATGCATTTCACCGTGGCTCGTGTTTATGCTCACCATGAAGAGGGCAATGTGACAAAGGCAATTCATGAGACACAAACCCACTTAAAATCTGGCTGCACACAAGCTGAGCCTCAGAGTTTATTTACCTTACAAATGAGGAACACAGAAGAATTGTTTCGACGTATCACAATGTCGAGGGTTAAGATTGCGGGGTGACAATAAAACCCTGGCAAATACATTGTTAACCTCCTCTTCCCCCCCACTTCCCCCTTTTCTGCGCCTCCCTCTCCCCCCTTCCCACTCAGGACAGGTGATTGGGAGGGAAAGAAGGACAGAGAGAAGAGAGTTGGAAAAATTAACAATGTTTTACTAATGCTACTAATAAGAATAGAGAAAATAACACAAAATATACAAAACCTACCTTGAAAGTCTCAGCAACTGCAGAGCCGGCACCCGAAGTCCTGGACTGGACTCTGCAGCCAACCGGAGCTGGATTCAGTCTCTCACTAGGCCTCAGTTCGCAGTGACGACTAGCAAGGTCCTCTCCTAATGACGGCCATAAGGAAAAAAAGGGAAAAAGGGACGAGATCCTCGTGATCTCGCACTTTTATGTGAAGTATTCACGTGAATGGAGTGTAATACACAGCTGGTCAGTTTCTTGGTCACTTGTTTCTCGTCTCCCCTCTCGCGAGATGTCCATTCGTGCTTATCAATAAGGCTGCATTCCATTGCTAGGTTTACCAAAACATGTGTCTGGTTCTGCAGGAAAATGCAGTTAATATGAAGGCTTTAGCTGACAGCCAAATTCACTAAAAGAGAAACTTGTTTTTAACAAAACCAGGACACACAGTCACCAAGCACTGATCCTGACAGGGGGCTTCAGCCACTCAGACATCTGCTGGGAAAGTGGTACGGCAAACCGCAAGCAGTCCGGGAAACTACTGGAATGTGCTGAGGACAACTTTTTATTACGGGTGATGGAAACTCCATCCAGAGGAGAGACACTGCTGGACCTGTTGTTTACTAGTGCGGAAGAATTTATCCAAGGGGTCAAGACTGGGGTAGTATGACTACAATTGACATGCAAGAGGTAGATATACTCAACAACTTTTTTTGTCACTGTCTTCACTGGCAAGTGTCTTAGCCACAACACCAAATTAATGCAATCCAAAGGCAGGGCCTGGGAGAATGAAGTACCAGTCATCATGGGAGATCACGTTCAAGCCCATATAACGAACGTGAATGTGCACAACTCCACGGGACTTGTTGAGATACATCCGAGGATCCTGAAGAAATTGGCAGATGAAGTTGCAAAGCCAATAGCGATTAAATTTGAAGAGCTGTGGCAGGTTGGTGAAATTTCTGGAAAAGTGAAAACATAACCCCCACTTTTTAAAAGTGTAGAAAGGAAGACTGAGGGAACTGCAGCCTGGTCAGTCTCACCTCTTTGCCCAGCAAGACCATAAGGCAGATCCTCCTGGAAACTATTCTAAGGCACATGGAAACAAAGATGACTGGTGACAGCCAACATGGTTGTCCTGGCAAATTGTGCCCGAGAAACTTACTGGCCTTCTACACATTGGCTCAGTGGTCACACTCAAAGAGTTGCAGTCAATGTCTTGAAGTCCGGGGGAAGACCAACGACCAGTGGTGTCCCTCAAGGGTCTGAACTGGGACCAGTATTATTTAAAATCTTTGCTGAGAACATAGACAGTGGGATTGAGCTCACCCTCAAAAAGCTTGCGGATGGGACCAAGTTGAGTGACATGGTTGTTACTTTAGAGGGAAGGGATGCCAGCCAGAGGGACCTTGACAGGCTAGAGAGGGGGACCAGGTGAACCTCATGAAGTTCAACAAAGCCATATGCAAGGTCCTGCACCTGGGTCAGGGCAATCCCAAACATGGATATGGGCTGCGCCATGACTGAATAGAGAGCAGCCCTGTGGTGGAGGATTTGGGCATATTGGTGGATGAAGAACTGAATATGAGCTGCCAATGCATGCTTGCAGCCCAGAAAGCCAGTTGTATCCTGGGCTGTATCAGAACAAGGGTGGCCTGAAAGTCAGAGGTGATTCTACCCATCTACTCTGCCCCATGAGACTCCACCTGGAGTACAGTGTTTAGATGTAGGGCCTGCAACATCGGAAATACATGGACCTGCTCAATTGGGTCCAGAGTAATGCACACAGATGATCAGGGGGTCTGGGCACCTCTCCTAGGAGGAGAGGATGAGAGATTTGGGGTTTTTCATGCTAGAGAATAGAAGGCTCTTCAGAGACCTCAAGACGGGGAGGGACACTTTGTCAGGGAGTGCAGTGACAAGAAGAGAGGCAAAGTTTTTAAAATGAAAAAGGTTAGATGTAGATTAAATATTTGAAAGAAACTCTTCCCTGTGATGGTGGTGAGACACTGGACCAGGCCTTCCATAGAAGCTGTGATTGCCCCATCTTGGAAGTGTTTAAAGCTCAGCTGGAAGGGCCTTTGAGAAACTTTTCCTTGTGAAAGGTGTCCTTGTCCACGTGAGGGGGGTAGAACAAAATTATATTTAAGGACCTTTAGAATCAAAACTCGTTCTGTGATTCACAGCTCATTCCAGTTACTATGAAGTGGGAGCAAAATATTTCAGATGAAAGGGGCAGGGACTCAATCACCAGCAAGGCTTTGGCAAGCAACAACTAATGGGAGCTTAGATGCTTCATGAGCAAGGAATGTTTGTGGCCCCACAGAGCACTAGGACACAGCATAAAAGCCTGCGCTGCTCCAGGCTCTGCATCCTCCTCTCTTGCCTCCCTTTCCTCCAGGAACGAGGTAAGACTCTGTGCACTCCATCTCTCCCCATGGGCTGGACTGCTGTCATGGTGGCTACTCAGGTGGATCCTTGGGCTGCCTCAACGTGCACAGCAATAGAACTGTTGAAGGGCTGCCAACTCTTTCCCTTTTGATGGGCCTGGCTGGGGAGAGCTGGGAAGAGGAAGGTTCTTTCAAGCACAAGGGGATGAATGGGGCTCAGCTGCAGGGAGGTCTGCTCAGCAGAATTTCTGCTTTAGACAGATGGTCTCTAACCAAATGGCCAAGTGCATCCAGTGGCTCCTTCCATGCAGCACTGCCTGTTCTGGAGATGGGGTATGATCAGGCTCTCCACAGGGGCTTTAAATCCACTGAGCTGGGTCCTGTCCCAACAGTGGTTCAAGTCTTTCTGGACCATGCAACTCAGAGAGCACAGTGAGGGCCATGGCAGCTCTGTGCACACTATGTGTTCTCAAGAGCTGACTTCTGAGACCCTTGTTCCATGCAGCCTATTTGTGCTGGACTAGTTGCATGAACCTTCATCTGGCCTTTTGCACTGGGTAATGCAGGAGGAGGTCCTTGTGACATCAGCAGTCAGTTAGGCACTTCTTTGGTCCTAGGCATTCAAATCTAGCTTTAAGTGAGGTGTCATACCTGTTGTACATGTCAGCAAGATGAGCTGGAGGCAATATCTGAACTTAGAGTTAAAAGGCAGGTGGAGGACAGTGAAGTGCATCTCCAGAGAGAAGTGAGGACAAGAAAGACAGACTGAAATTGTGTTGTGTCTGTGCTCTGTGTTTCAGCTTTGCCCCCCTCACCGAGAGATGTCTTGCTTCAGACCCTGTATCCCAGCACCTTGTGGTTCCTCTGGCCCAACCCCACTTGCAAGCAGCTGCAGTGAGCCCTGTGTGGCCCGCTGTGGTGACTCGACGGTGGCCATCGAGGCCGCCCCAGTGGTGGTGACCCTGCCGGGCCCCATCCTCACTTCTTTCCCTCAGAACACAGTTGTGGGATCCTCTCTGTCAGCTGCCGTTGGGAGCTCCCTCAGCACTGGGGGGGTTCCCATCTCTTCTGGGGGCTCCCTTGGTCTGGGGGGGTCAGGGCTGTGCCTGCCTCCACCCCGCTGCCGACTGAACTGCTGAACCTGGTGCATCGTCCCTTCTGGAGCAGGAAGAATGATGGGGACTGCACAGCAGGAGTGTGGCCAGGCCTTGCAGATGGGCTGGGTGTCCTCATGCCAGCTGGCAGGAGGGACCTGTGCCCACGGCTCCTGGCTGCACGTCAGGCCTCGCTGTGCCTCCTCTGGCTCTGCTTTGCTCTGAGCTCCTTGAGAAAGGGCTCGTTCTCTTCTGCTTTGCTGAACCTCCTGGTGCTGGGGGAGGGTGCTGGAGTTAGGGACTGCTCTTGCTGGGCTGGGATTGCCAGCAGGTGGAGCAGAATGGGGAAAGGCAAGTGCTTGGTGTTTCAAGCTTGTCCTTGGGCAATGGGCTGTTCTCTGTGTTGCCCTGAACCCTGCAGATGTGTTTCTTGGTCTCTGTTCTGTGCCACTGCTTTTGCTCCTTCTCATTAAAGACTTTGCGCAGCATAGCTGGAGACTCGTGGTGGTTTGTCCTCCTCCTCTGTCAGTTGTTCAACCGCTCTGCAAGAAAGAGGGAGAACCTGCTCTTTCCCATGACAATGACTGTGTCCCCATGCAGAAACAGTGCCAGGGCGGGTGGAATTCCCTGACAGGACACCAGAAGCAATGGACAGGAGAGGAAATAAACTTAATGCCAGAAACAATGGTGGTCAAGATGGGGAAAAGGTTCCCAGCAAGGCTGTAGATTCTCCAACTTAGAAAATGTCCAACAGCCAACCAGACAAGGCCCTCAACAGCCTCCTCTTCTTGGCCCTGCTTTGAGCCAGGCTTGGCCTGCATGATCTGCACCTCAGCTCTTGTGTGATTTGCTGAGCCGCTGCTGGATCCCCCATCCAGAAGCAGCCATCAGGAAGAAGGGAGCTGGGACGGGGCAGGGCCAGAGCTCGGGAAACCTGCAGAGGTTTGTTGGACAGAGGGCAGGAGAAGGGACACTGGTGTCAGTGCCAGGGCTGGGAGCACAGGAGAGGAGGGCTGATGGGAATGCATTAAAGAAGTGACCCAACAGCAAGGCTGTGGAGGTGTTTGCATGCTGAGGAAAGCTCTGAGAGAGCTAAAACTTGAGGTCCCACTGAGTGTTGAACTCAGACCAGTGGATTCAGAGTGCAGAGTGCTCACCATTACACCATGGGACCTGCTGAACACCTGTTGTCTTTCTCCTGTGGCCACCCCACTGCAGCCATATGGTCCTGGGTGAGCCTGGCACTCTCTCCATCTGCCTGGCCATCACCAAGTACAAACGCTCTTCCTCCAGGGCCACCAGGCACCCGCTACTCACAGGGCTTTTCAAGGGAATGCCAGAGCTATTTGCACAAGCCCCAATGCCTTCTGTTACAAGATCCAGGCTGATAAGCCCTGAGAATCTCACTTTCTGTTCATAAGACCTGGTTATGAAGTTTCCAGCTTATGCTCTTCAACATTGCCCCTCACAGAGTGCATTGATAGCCCAGAGATGGGTGGTTTGATGCTTGTACTTGTGCTCTCTGCTGCTGCTTCCCTGAACCCCCATGTTGAAGACCCTGCATGATCCGGACTGCTTTCCTCTGCTAGGATTGTCTTGGCTGACTTCAAACCCTGGGCCTTTCTTCCAGGACACACTGTTCCCTTCTGTCCCAAAGTAGCCTCTCCCTCAGTGAGAATGGCGTTCATCTCCTAAGGCTGTTCCAGACTCCTTCACAACAGGCTCCTTTACCTGCACGAGCAGGATGCATCTTCCCTCTGCTCTTTCCCACTCTTTTCGTTTCTTCCTCCTCTCTCAGCCTGGCCTTTTCTGCCCTTTCTCGAATATGTCTTCACAGAGGGGCCACACACATTGCTGATGGCTCAGCTTTATGGTGCAGCAGGTGCACTGCAGAGCTGGAACTGTCCACATCCCACACAGGTCTTCCCCTTACCTCTTGACACAGAGGTGGTTCCCACACTAACAGGCTTGTCCTCCTCCCCAGCTGCAGAGCCCTGATAGTCCCCTCTTGTTCCTGGGAAGGCAGGGACTGAGCTGCCTGGTGGCAAGTGGGAAACAGCAGTGTCCCCAGGACATCCCCTGCCTGCTTTGGGGAACTGTGTGCTGTGCTCTGGCTGCTGGTCCACAGCCTCCTCTGCCTTGCTGATGGGCACTTTGGAAGCGGTGCCTGCAGAGAAAGCAAAGGAGAAGGTGTCAGTGGCAGAGAGAGGGGGCTCAGGCACTGGGACAGCCCTGGGCAGCCCTGGGTGTCCAGAGGGCAGGAGGGCAGCAGTGCAGGGAGCACCTGGTGAACGCTGCAAGGGAGAGGCAGTGTCTGGTGGGGCTGGAGCGAGGCCAAAAGCAAGTAGCAGAGGATGGTTTTGATCCATCGACCTCTGGGTTATGGGCCCACCACGCTCCCGCTGTGACACTCTGCTCCCCCCAGCAGCTCTGCAGGGACCTCCCCAGCTCTGCCTGATGGTGCCTGGACCTGCCAGCACCAGCGCTGCTGCTCAGGCCTCCTGCCCTCCTCTTCCCTGCGCCCATCACCAGGCTGCACCAAGCTCTCCCTGCAAACCTCAGTGCCCCCGCACTCGGGCTGGCAAGCGCAAGGGCCTTGCTTTGTCCTTCTCCCCTCTTCGGCAACCCTTGCTGTACATACAGACTGGGGGACCAGATGCTGAAGAGCAGCTCCATGGAGAAGGATCTGGGGGTTCTGTTTGACGGCAAGTTGGACATGAGCCAACAGTGTGCCCTGGCAGCCAAGAGGTCCAACCGTACCCTGGGGTGCATCCAGCACAGCATGGCCAGCCAGGTGAGGGAGGGGACTGTCCCGCTCTGCTCTGCACTGGAGCGGCCTCACCTGAGACACTGTGTGCAGGGCTGGGTGCCATGGGATAAAGAAGATATTAAGCTACTAGAGAGTGTGCAGAAGAGGGCTAAAAAGTTGCTGAAGGGTTTGGAGAGGAAGCCAAGTGAAGAGCAGCTAAAGTCACTGGGTTTGTTCAGCCTGGAGGACGCTGATGAATAAAGTGCACTGGAGTCTCTATGGGGTCCCTCAAAAGCGTGGGAAGACACAGCCCCATATTTACCCTAATCCCAACCACAGGTGATTCCTCCTCCTTTACCCATTGACTGAGGTACTTGGAGCACACAAGCTTTGCGATCTGCCTTCCGTTTTCAGCCAGCAACGTCCCATTATGTGTCCCCCCACCAACATTCCCTGTAAACTGACTGGTTAAACCTATAAGTTTTAGCTTGGAGAAGAGGAGACTAAGGGGTTACCTCATTAATGGTTATCAATATGGAAAGGGGGAGTGTCAGGAGGATGGAGCCAGGCTCTTCTCGGTGACAACCAGTGACAGGACAAGGGGCAATGGGTGCAAACTGGAACACAGGAGGTTCCACTGAAATCTGAGAAGAAACTTGTTTGGGGTGAGGGTGGCAGAGCCTGGCCCAGGCTGCCCAGGGGGTTGTGGAGTCTCCTTCTGTGCAGACATTCCAACCCGCCTGGACACCTTCCTGTGTAACCTCATCTGGGTGTTCCTGCTCCATGGGGGCATTGCACTGCATGAGCTTTCCAGGGCCCTTCCAGCCCCTGACACTCTGGGATTCTGTGATAAGTCTGTTGCACTCCATTTTGTCAAGATACGGGCCTCGACACCTCTGTAAAGGCAACTAAAAAGGTATCTGTAAATATGTTGGCAACAAGAGCAGGTCTAAGGAGAATCTCTATCCCCTGACAGATACAGAGGGAAACAAAATGACAGAGGATGACCGAAAGGCTGCTAAGGTATTAAATGCCATCTTTGCAGCAGCCTTAATTAGTCAGAACAGTGGTGCTCCAGGTACCCAGCCCCTTGAGCCAGAAGACAGGCGTGGGGAGCAGAATCAAACCCAATAATCCAAGGATAAATGATTAGCGTCCTGCTACACTACTTGGACATCCACAAGTTCGTGGGGGCAGATGAGATGCACCCAAGCGTGCTGAGGGAGCTGGCAGAGGTGATCTCTGAGTCACTTTCCATTATCTACAAGCAATCTTAGCCAACTGGGGAGGTCCCAGTTGACTGGAAGTTGGCTAATGTGATGCCCATCTACGAGAAGGGCCGTAAGGAGAACTCGGGGAACTACCGACCTGTCAGTCTAATCTTGGTGCTAGGGAAGGTCATGGAGCAGGTGATCTTGGGTAATATCACATGGCCCATACAAGAGAACCGTAAGATCAGGCCCAGTCAAGGTGGGTTTATGAAAGTCAGGTCCTGTTTGACCAACCTGATCTCCTTGTACAACAAGATGACCCACGTAGTAGATGAGGGAAAGGCTGTGGATGTTGTGTACTTAGATTTTAGTAAAGCCTTTGACATCTTATCCCACAGCATCTCCTGGAGAAGCTGCAGCTCATGGCCTGGATGGTGTATCTGCAATGGATAAAGAACTGGTTGGGTGGCTGGGCCCAAGGAGTTGTGGTGAAAGGAGCCAAATCCAGTGGGTGGCTGGTTACGAGTGGTGTCCCCAGGGCTCTGTACTGGGCCCAGTATTGTTTAATCATTTTTTCAATAACCTGGGTGAGGGGATAGGGTGCACCCTCACTAAGTTTGTAGGTGACACCAAATTGGGTGGGAGTGTTGATCTGCTGGCAGGTGGGAAGGCCATGCACAGGCATGTGGACCGGCTGGATCACTGGGCAGAGGCCAATTTTCTGAGGTTCACCAAGTCCACGTGTCGGGGCCTGCACTTGGGTCACAACATCCCCATGAACGGTGCAGGCTCAGGGAAGAGTGGCTGAAAAGCTGCCTGGCAGAAAGGGATCTGGGGGTGTTGATTGACAGTCGACTGAACATGAGCCAGCAGTGTGTCCAGGTGGCCAAAAAGGCCACCAGCATCCTGGCATGTATCAGGAACAGTGTGACCAGGAGGACTAGAGCAGTGGTTGTGCCACTGCACTCGGTTCTGGGGAGGTCTCACCTTGAATAGTGTGTTCAGTTTTGGGCCCCTCATCATAAGAGGGATATTGAAGTACTGGACAGAGTGCAGAGGAGGTGATGAAGCTGGTGAAGGACCTGGAGCACAAGTGTGATGAGGAGCAGTTGAGGGAACAAGGTCTGTTTAGCCTTAAGAAAAGGAGGCAGAGGGGAGACCTTATTGCTATCTACAACTGCCTGAAAGGAGGCTGGAGAATAGAGGGTGTTGGTCTCTTCTCCCAGGTAACAAGTGATTGGACAAGAGGAAATGGCCTCAAGCTGCACCAGGGGAGGTTTATATTGGATACAGGAAAAAATTCTTCATGGAAAGGGTTGTCAGGTATAGGAACAGGCTGCCCAGGGCAGTGGGGAGTCAACACCCCTGGAGGGGTTGAAAATGTGTTTAGAGAAGGTTCTTAGGGACATGGTTTAGTGCTACAGTTGGGTTATGGTTGGACTCGGTGATGCTGAGGGTGTCTTCCAACTGAAATGATTCTATGATACGATTCCATGACATGGAACTGTAATCCAGGCTAAGACTGAAGGTGCTGAATGTCTGAAATGACTGAAAGACCCACAACACCTCCAAAAGAAGCACTTATAATCAATCTTCTGCATCCCACATAAAGGCTGGGATTTGGTACCCAAGTGTAAGTAGATATCTAGTGCTCTTAGAAACGTCCTTAATTCACAGGCATGGAGTTTGACAAAGAACCTGCAACAGATGTCTCCAGTTCTGGATCCAAAGGCAAAGTCAGGGTAGGATACTCGAGGACATTTAACATGTCTGTAGCAGTTCATGTAAATACAGATCAATTGTTTCACCGTTCACCAGATCCCTCCACGGGGCTGACTCAAGTCAAATGTTAACAATATCACGCTCAAGTTATGTCCACCCAAAACATAACACACACTAACTCTCTTCAGCTATACAGGAGCTCTGAATGACCACAGGGTCATTCAGATGCCTTAGCAGAGTTGTTAATTTCATGTCTTAGACATCTAGGACACCTGCATAGGACAGCTATGCCTCAAGTCCTGCAAGAGGCACAAATGCTTCTGTATTAGAAGCTGGAGACCACATGGGCTACCATACACATTGCATCTAAATATGATGGAAGGAGCATCAAGTGCATGAATATCTCAAGTTTGATTTAGATCTACACAATTACCTTCTTAATGTGTTAAACTACATGAGATAATCCGTCGTTTTCCAGTTTCTTGCAACACAGTGTCCTGAGCTCTCTCTTAGAAACAGGAGAGGTGGAGTAAACTACATTCTGAGCCTTGTCCTTGTTTTAGTCACATTCCTCCAGGAACGTGATTTTTTCCCTAGCATTTTTTTTAGGGCAGATCTCATCTCCTGGTTCCTAAGAGTGTAGATCAAGGGGTTCAGAGCTGGGGTGACAGCACTGTACAGGAGAGACACTTGCACATCCCTTTGAAGGGAGCTTCCTGAGGAGGGTGGTGTGTAATTGAAGAGCACTGGAATGTACAACAGTGCCACAACAGTGAGGTGGGAGGCACAGGTGGAGAAGGGCTTCCATCTTCCTTCCTGGGACCGGACCTTATGGAAAATGAAGCAGATGATGTAGAGGTAGGAGAGGACTATGAGAGCAAAGGAGCCTAGTGCAACAAATGTGGTAATGACATTGAGGAGGGTCATGTTGAGGCTGGTACTACTGCAAGCCAAATTCAACAGTGGCTTGATGTCACAGAAGAAGTGATGAATGTGGTTGTGGCCACAGAAAATCAGCTGAGAGGTCATGACTGAGTGTATCATGGCATGCACAAAACCAATGGACCAGCTGGCCACAGCCAGCAGCAGACAAGTCTGGGGGCTCATGACAAGGGTGTAGCGCAAAGGATTGCAGATGGCCACGTAACGGTCATAGGCCATGGTGGCCAGTAGCACAGCCTCAGTAGTTCCCAGGAAGTGGAAGAAGTGGATCTGAGCTAAGCACCCACCAAAAGAGATGGGCTGATGTCCAAAGAGAAGGCCAGTCAACATCTTGGGACCAGTGACTGTGGAGAAGACAATGTCCAGGCAGGACAAGTTCCCCAGGAAGAAGTACATTGGTGTGTGAAGATGGGGCTCAGCTATCACCATGGTCACAATGGCACCATTTCCCAGAAGACTGGTCAAGTAGAGCAAGAGGAAGCAAACAAAGAAAAAGTGCTGCAGCCCCTGGATATCAGTGAGACCCAAGAGGATGAACTCGCTGAGCTCTGTCTGGTTCAGCATTGCTAGAACAGTAAGAAACAAAAGCAAAATGTCAAGGTTCCACAGTTGTGAGCAGCAAGAGCATTACAATACTTCAGACATGTAATCAAACACAATAGAAATGATGTGTGTGTGATGTATGTATATATGAAGTAAAACATGGCTAATTTCTCACATTCACCCACATTCATATTTCAGTTGTCCTCATCTGTAGCTTCCTGCTGCAACCCATAATCTCATCAATCAAGCTCATAACTCATCATGTGAATCACTCTTGATGCTTTCTTTCCAGTATTGTGCCTACATTTCATTAAGTGGATTTCAACTTTCAAATTTTATTGGTTGCAATCTCTTTTAGACAATTCTTCCATCTGAAAAACTGCACAATTTCCAATTTTGTATAAACAGCCAGCAGAAGGTGCCCCAAGGTATCATACAGGCCTCAGCATTTCTTTTGGATGTTGATGAGAATAAAGCAAGAGGCTGCCTGAGCTTGTGATCACAAACTGCTTTTCCTATTGGACTGTATACTTTGCCTAAAGAATGTCTCTAGGTTGCTCAGCAGCAGACGAATGGGACAAAAGCCAAGATCTCAGCTCCCGCAATACTGTGATGGAGCAAGACTGAACTTGCAGGAGACGAGTTACCTGGTGCAAGTTCCAGACGAACGGGCTCATCCCACTGAAAGTCGGTCATACTGCCCAATGAGACAACACGGTCAGTTCTGTCACCATCGTTCGTCTTCTGAAATGCAAATGGGTACACACTTGCTTTCAGTTTTTTTTCATAAAGAACAAAGAACAAACTCTTGACATTATTCTACTAGAGCAGGCAGGCACAGCTATTTCTGGCTTACAACAGAGACCCCAAATTTTACAAGTTGAGTAGTTTTCTCTGTACATTCAACGCAGTGATGATTAAGATTGACAAATCCAACTAGAAAAATATAATTACTTGCAAAATATGCCTTTTAAATAGGTTAGAACATATACAGATATATCTCACAAACTTTCTTGTCCATCCTGTCATAGTTTATACCTCTACTGAAAATAGGTGATTTTTGAAAACCATTATGTGAGGTCTCCATCCCAATCACTCCTTTTCTCATGCTTCCTTAGCTTATTATTTCAGCGTGTAAACAGGAAACAAGCAGAGAACTTTCAAACTGATTATACAATATAAGACCTTGAGCACGTAGGCTGAAGGTAATTTATGCACATATGAAAATACTTCCAGTCTGATCTTTGAACAAGCTCCATTGGAAACATTAGATTTGATAATATTACAGCCTTATCAACATTTTAGTGTGTCACCTGCACTGCAAGAGTTAGAGATGCCATTCTCTGTGCAATACCAATGCTTCAGTTTCTTCCATGGGATTTGCCACCTTTAGGCTCCAAAGCCCTCCTCATTGAAATGCATCTGCAGAAAGACAGCATTTCATTCAGGTGTGTTCCACTACCTCCTCTGGTTCTGCCTGTTTTTCTCAGCCAACCACAGGTGATCTAATCCCTTTCCTCTCTTCCTTCTAAACATCTTATTTTTTCATCTCCTTCTACTAATTCCCTTCTGTTTCACAGGTGCTGACTAATATATAATCTAAGTAACTGATGAACACATCCATACAAATAGTTCTCCCAATCTGTTTTTTTCTTTTATTAGTTTTTTTATTACTTTAAGACTCTACGTTAAATACAACTGCAAAGACAAGATTTTTCATGCTGAAGCTTGCCTATTTTTCCAACTATTTATCTGATTAATCATAAAAAAAACATGAATTCTGCACAAACCTCACTGTCAATCAGCACTTTTCTCATTGTAGTAGGGCTCTCTGAGAGTTATAAAGCAAAGCTGAAGATAAATCAGAATATCTTGTGGAGTTAAGAGACCGAGAATTTCTGCTCTCCTTTTTTCTGTGGTATCTCCTTGACATTCTTGTAGCTGAGAGATCAATGCTGCAGCTGTGATGACAATGACTACTATGAGTTCTCAAGGGCTTGTAGTTATTCAGGTAGGATGCATGGAGGAAGCTTTGCAAATGGTACTAGAAATCTCTGGTGACCTCGTTAGAGGAGGAATAAAGATTTTCCTTCATGTCCAAAATGTGCAAAATATCAACAACCTCATGTGGGAATTAAATTTCCTATTGCTTTGTTCAGTCTCCTGAGATGAGATTTCTGAATCAATGGGGAATTGAACAGCAACATAGTGTTGCCTGAAGAAAGTGCGTAGATGAGCACCCGTAAAACAGAAAAGATAAAGTGAAACAGTCCACAAAAAACAAACAACCAATCTACCTCTCCTCCTCAACACCCCCTCCCTAAAAGATCTAACACAAAGATCTCCATCTCGGTGCACAGAGTGTACAGCTGGAATTCCTCGTGAGTTGTGCAACCCCAGCTGACCTGAAGCAGTGTTTGGGCAACATTTCCTAAATCTCTTTCAAATATTAGAATTAGAATTAGTATTTGTGAAACCTCACATTTGTTCCATCCATTGTGCTCTCTTTGGATTTCTGATGTTTTATTTTCGTTGTGGTTTCACAGATAAGGATGAGATTCTGGCCTCTTTGTAGCAAAATACTTGCCAAGTTTGCATCTCAATGTCAGGAGTCAGCCCAAGGGCTCCTGGTTTCCTTTCTGAAGCAAAACAGCCACCCATAGAAATTGTGGGATCCGTACCAAGGTCTGGCTGCCCTACATACCACTCCAATAGTAAGACAGTTTTGGATATTCTTGGTTTAGAATCCCACACCCAGGTCCCACCAGCAGCAGAGAGGAGATTGAAAATAAGAAGCTATAAGATGATAGGACAGACTGCAGAGATGAGGTGCAGGGCTCACCAGGTGAGTGCATTGACTGGCCCTGTTTTCATGGGACCAGTCCATTTTATACCCTTTCCTGTTTACCCTGCCTTTGTTTGTCCCTGTTTACCTTCATCGAGTCATTGATTGACAAGTTTTGGTTCTTCTCAATGTCTCCCTTATCGTTTGTCCCTTATTACCATGTCAAGGGAGTCAGTTTATTCTGCAATTTTCTGCAACTGCGTAAGCATCGTACCTCTCACACTCCCCTCTCTTGTGGGGAGAAAATTAAAAGGAAGTGGAAAGAGTTGTGGATCAAGGTAATGACAGTTTAATAAGGAGAGAACAAGCTGTGTACACAAGCAAAAATGGACTTAATTCACAACTTCACATCATCAGGCAGATGTCCAGCCACTTCCTAGGAAGCAGGAACTCAGCATGCCTAAGTGTGGCTTGAGAAAACAAACACCTTAACTGTGAACATGGTCTCATCCTCCTCCATTTCCTCAGCTTTTCTTGCTGTGCGAAACCTCATATGGTATGGAATATCCCCTTGGGCAGTTTGGGCCAGCTGTCCTGGCTGTGTTCCCTCCCAATCTCCATCCTATCCCAAGACTATGGGTCTTTGTGGAGAGAAAGACTTGACTCTGAACAAGCACTGCTCAGCAATAGGCAAAATATTGGTGTTTTTTCAACACCCTTTAAGCCAAAAATACAAAGCACACTCCACACGAGCTGCTAGGAAGAAGGCTGACTCCATGCCAGCCCAACACAGTACAATCTCCTCCCCTCATTCCATGCCATCTGCATCATGCTGAGGTCCAACGTTCTCTGAAACATAGAAGTATCCTCTGACCATCCCATTCACACACTGTGTTAATTCTATAACCGACTGAAAACTTTCCACTTACCTAACCCACAATGCATTAAAATCTTTCATCCTTCTACCCCATACCTTTATTTTCATTTCCTATTTTATCCATTTTTTATTCCCAAAATCCACTCTTAGCAGCATTGTTACATTTACTACTGTAGTGGATTGGGCTGCAGCTGGACTCCCACCCAGCTGTTCTCTCATGTCACCTCCTCAACAGGACAGGACAGGAGGAGAAAATAAGATGAAAAATCTCTTGAGATAAGTATGTGAAGATCATTGACTGATTACCATCAAAGGCAAAACAGGCCAACTTGGGGAAAATTAATCTATTTTTTGCCAATTAAAATAGACTGGATGGTGAGAAACAAAGACAAAACAAAAGCACCTGCCCCCACCTCTCCTTATTTTTCCCAGGCTAGACTTAACTCCCTAATTCCCTTATCTCCTACAGTGATGTGATTTAGGTAATAATGACACAAAGTGGAAGAGAAAATACTGCTTGTGTATAAGCAATTCTAGAATTAGGACTGAAATTAGATCAAAATAAGCTGAGAGAAAATAGAAGCACCAGCTCCATTTCACTTTGATGAACACTCCCTCTGGCAAGCCAGAGAAAGAATCAGACAGAAAGTACCAGGTTCAATGAGTTATGGATCCATCCCCTACCTTAGCTTTCCCTCAGTCCACATAAGAAGGGAACTAATTAAAACAAAGCTACCGCAGCGAGCTGGCGGTGTTTCAGCTTACCCTTTCTGTCCTGAACTGAACAAGTTACTAGCTAGTTTGGGAAAGAGATCTTTGTTCTGAGTGCAAAAAAATCAGATCAAGTCCAGACTAGAACCCAGTCTCTCCCACCGGTAGCAGGGACACTTGCAGGAGACACGGCTCCTCCCCTCCAATCGTGAGCTACTAACTTGATTCTCAATGCGTTATTGAGGGTTCTTTCTTGAGGGGGAAACGATCCAGGCTATAACTTTTGCATTGGTGCAGAGGAAAACAAACATCTGTTTCCCAACCCAGAGAGTTTGCCTGCTTAATGGACATGGAGGTAGGGGGGGTAGGGGGGATAAGAATTTTGTAATCTACTTTGTAATATTCCTACTATGAGCTGGGTTCACTTCTTTGTTTGCAAGGCCTGAGGTACAACAACTATAATTTATTCCAATACGCCAAGTAAAAAAGGGCAGATATTTCAAGGACATTGTATGGAACTGAACTGTATAGGCCTCTGAGGCCTACGTGTCCAGCAAGAGAGCAAGAGTCGAGCAGCCTACGTGCCTGACATGACTTTGTGCAGGCTTGAGTGAAAACAAAAGAAAGAGTGTCCAGTGAAGAAAAGAGTCAGCAAGTCAGCAATTTTATAAATACTTTTTGCTTAACACTAGAGCTTGTGCAGATTTGTTAAATCCAATCACTTGTTAGTTTGTGAACAGTAGTTATTATCCAATTACCTGCAGTATTCTGATGGGTGGATAAGTCAAAAAGATAATGAGGGAGAATTGTAACAAACAATAAATGTCTTCACTTCAATTCACATTGGATGTGTGGAGCCTGTGGTTTTCTCCCTTGCAAGTGGTGACCCCGACGTGATCCGCAAGAAGTTACGGAGGGTGGACGACAGCTATGAGGAACGAGCCTCAGCTGGAGATGGCGCAGCTGGACCGTGACCGGGGCGCAGTCTGCGGGCTGTGTCTCTCCTGTTTGCTGCGGTAGCGACAGGAGGAAGAATATCATTGCAATGGACAACCGAAGAGGTGAGCAGCTGGAGGCGAGAGGAGGTGGGGCAGAATATATCTAATGAAGAAGGGGCAATACTGCAGCTCCTCTTGCATATCCTCTCTAGGAGAGGAGTGAAGTATGAGGAGAATAACCTAAAAAGACTGGGACAATGGGTTTCCTACCAATCCGTCAGGAGCTTTTCAATAGAGACTTGGGAAAAAGTGGGAAATGCGTTGTGGGAAGCAATCAGCCACAGTGAAAAAGATATTAACAGCCTTGCAACCACCTGGTGACTGATAATTTCTACATTGAAACAGTTAAAAGCCGAAAAAAATGTTACACAGAGCGCCTTCGTGGCTTTGAGTCCAACTTGCAACAGTTAAAGGACAAAAAGACCGTTATGAGCCTCAGTGATTTGAAACAGGCTGTTCCAGTTCAATTGCAAGCGTTTGCTCCTGATCCAGCAAAGTATTCACTCCCAGAAGAAAAGACAACAGAGGAATAGTCTGTGCCTTTTCTGAGGGAAGAATTGCCAAAAAACCAGGACCAGTCTACTGACGATATGGACATTGATCCAAATGCACCCTCTGATTCAATGAAGAAGAAACAGTTTTTTCCTCCTTTGCCACTGTCTACACTGCCTACTCCTGAACCTCCGATTCATCCTGGGATTCCGATGAAGCCTAAATGGGCCCAAAAGCTTATTCAGAAGGTAGAAGATTTGGAGAGACAGCAACAGATTCAACAAGCTCAACTAGAAGACCAAGAATGCAGAGACGACATTACAATGCATAAACTGGAACAGAACACCTCTGATAGGCATTCTGGTGAGGGAAAGGGGGGAGTTGCAGGTGGCAATCCTACCATGAGGTGGCAAGGTATTACAAAAAATGCATTACTTGAGGGCAAAGTTTTACCGTCTGTGTATCCGGTAATGCTGGGAGGTACAGGGAATGACAGGAGAAAGAACTCTAGTTACTGGGCTCCTTTTCCCTGGGAAGTAGTCAAGGAGGCGAGGAAATCAGTAAAAGAACACGGGTTACAGTCACCTTATACTCAGGCATTTATTGATAATATTTTTACTACTTAATCTTGTGAATCCATTGGATTAATGAACGTCGATGCAAATGATATTAACAACAATTCAGCAGCTACTCTGGTGGACATGCTGGTATGATATGGTACAATAAGCAGTAATACAGAATTTAGAAAGGGGTGACAGAGATCCATTAAGAACAGCTGCATTTGATATGCTCACAGGCCAGGGAGAGTTTGCTGATGTACAAAGACAAGCTAGGCTCTGCTTGTGCCAATATTGCATCTGTCAATGCACTTAGCTAGGGAAGCATTTAAAACTCTGCCTGAGGATGAGAAAATTATAACGCCATATACTAATGTTAAGCAAAGTCAAAATGAGTCTTACATGGTCTTGGGGGCCCCAGAGAACCATGCAGTGGGAAAGAAACGGGCTGATGGGTCAGGCTCAAAGGGTTCCAGTAAACAGGTTTGTGTTGGGCTGGTGAGCAGCCACTATGGGGTCCTGCAGGCATCCCTCTTAGGGCCAGATATCTTCATAAACAACTTAAACGCAGGACTTAATGGAATGTTAAGTAAGTTCACCAATGACACAAAACTGTGAGAAGATGTTTTTTGGCTTTTTTGGAAGGAGGGCTGCGGGTGGGTTGGTTGCCTTGGTTAGTTTTGGGAAGGATTTGTTATTATCTGGTCTCTGTGGGCTGCTTTATTTTCACTCTTCTACTTTGCAGGTGCTCATCTACACACTACGTTGCTGTGCAATTCACCATTGATTCAGAAAACTCATCTCAGGAGACTGATCAAAGCAATAAGAAATTTAATTGCTGATGATATTTTGCACATTCTAGACATGAAGAAAAGACTTTCTGCTCCTCTAATTCGGTCATCAGAGATTTCTGGTAGCATTTGCAAAGTCTGCTCCTTGAATCCTACCCATATAACTACAAGCCCCTGAGAACTCACAGTAGTCATTGTCATCACAGCTGCAGCATTGATCTCTCAGCTACAGGAATGCCAAGGAGATACCACAGAAAAAAGGAGAGTAGAAACACTCTTAACTCCACAAAATATGTTGTTTTGTCCTTGGCTTTGCTTCCTGATTCTCAATCAAAGGGCCCTACTGCAATGAGAAAAGTGCTGATTGACAGAGAGGTGAGGATTGTGCAGAACTATTTTTTTATATTATGTAATTTATATAGTTGGAAAAATAGGAAAAACTTAGCATAAAAAATCTTGTACTTGCATTTGTGTTTAAGTTAGAAGGAAACTAAAATAACAATAACAATAAAATTGAAAATAAAAGAGAATAAGTGTGGGAAGACTATTTTCTTTTGACTGTATGTGCTCAGCAGTTAATCGGAGAAAATATTAGTCAGCATCTGGGAAACAGAAGGGAAGTAGTAGAAGGAGAAGAAAAAAAAGATGTTCAGAAGGAAGAGAGGAAAGGGATTAGATCACCTGTGGTTGGCTGAGAAAAACAGGCAGAACCAGAGGAGGTAGTGGAACACACCTGAATGAAATGCTGTCTTTCTGCAGACGCATTTCAATGAGGAGGGCTTTGGAGCCTAAAGGTGGCAAATCCCATGGAAGAAACTGAAGCATTGGTATTGCACACAGAATGGCATCTCTGACTCTTGCAGTGCAGGTGATACACTAAAATATTGATAAGGCTGTAATATTATCAAACCTAATGTTTCCGATAGAGCTTGTTCAAAGACCAGACTAAAGGCATTTTCAGAGAAATATGAGCAGTGTTCCAGAGTGGACGCATGTGTGCAACTTGCTCATGTCCTTTTATGGTGAAACCAGTTTGGAAGTTCCCTGTTTGTTTCCTGTTTTCATGCTGAAAAACTAAGCTAAGGAAGCATGAGAAAAGGAGTGATAGGGCTGGAGACCTCTCTGAATGGCTTTCAAAAATCATTTGTTTCAAGTATATAGTACAACAGAATGGATGAGAAAGACTGTGAAATGTACCTATATATGTTATAACCTCTTTAAAAGATGTATTTTGAAAGTCATTATTTTCTTATTAGTTGGATTGATCAATTTTAGTCATCCGTGCATTGAATGTACAGAGAAAACTACTCATCTTGTAAGATTTGCAGTCTCTGTTGTAACCAAGAAATAGCTGTGCCTGCCTGCTCTACTAATATAATGTCAGGATTTTGTTCTTTATTCTGGATGGTTGGGAATTGCCCAGAGACGAACGATGGTGACAGAACTGACCGTGTTGTCTCATTGGGCAGTATGACCGACTTTCAGTGGGATGAGCCCGTTCGTCTGGAACTTGCACCAGGTAACTCGTCTCCTGCAAGTTCAGTCTTGCTCCATCACAGTATTGTGGGAGATGAGATCTTGGCTTTTGTCCCATTCGTCTGCTGCTGAGCAACCTAGAGACATTCTTTAGGCAAAGTATACAGTCCAATAGGAAAAGCAGTTTGTGATCACAAGCTCAGGCAGCCTCTTGCTTTATTCTCATCAGCATCCAAAAGAAATGCTGAGGACTATATGGTACCTTAGAGCACCTTCTGCTGGCTGTTTACACAAAATCAGAAAGTGTGCAATTTTTCATATCTCAGAACTGTCTGGAAGAGATGGTAACCATTAGAAATGTGAAAACTGAAATCAACTTAATGAAATGTAGGCACAACAGTGGAAAGAAAGCATCAAAACTTAGAAGATTTATTGATGGGATCAGGAGTTGCAGCAGGAAGTTACAGATGAGGACAACTGAAATATGAGTGTGGGTGAAGGTGAGGAAGCAGTCCTGTTTTACACCTTACATACTCCGATGTTATGCATAGGTGGAAGACTTCATTTGAAGATTTTATTGGCTCTAGACAGAAATAGGAGAACTTGTCCTGCCTGGACATCGTCTGCTCCACAGTCACTGGTCTCATGATGTTGACTGGCCTTCTCTTTGGGCATCAGCCCATCTCTTTTGGTGGGTGCTTGGCCCAGCTCCACTTCTTCCACTTCCTGGGAAGTACTGAGGTTGTGCTACTGGCCACCATGGCCTATGACCGTTATGTGGCCATCTGCAATCCTTTGCGCTACACCCTTGTCATGAGCCCCCAGACTTGTCTGCTGCTGGCTGCGGCCAGCTCGTCCATTGGTTTTGTGCATGCCATGATACACTCAGTCATGACCTCTCAGCTGACTTTCTGTGGCCACAACCACATTCATCACTTCTTCTGTGACATCAAGCCACTGTTGAATTTGGCTTGCAGTAGTACCAGCCTCAACATGACCCTCCTCAATGTCATTACCACATCTGTTGCACTAGGCTCCTTTGCTCTCATAGTCCTCTCCTACCTCTACCTCATCTTCTTCACCTTCCATAAAGTCCGGTCCCAGGAAGGAAGATGGAAGCCCTTCACCACCTGTGCCTCCCACCTCACTGTTGTGGCACTGTTGTACATTCCAGTGCTCTTCAATTACACACCACCCTCCTCAGGAAGCTCCCTTCAAAGGGATGTGCAAGTGTCTCTCCTGTACAGTGCTGTCACCCCAGCTCTGAACCCCTTGATCTACACTCTTAGGAACCCGGAGAAGAGATCTGCCCTGAAAAAAATGCTATGTTTTGAGTGGACATAACTTGAGCATGATATTGTCAACATTTGACTTGAGTCAGACCACTGGAAGGATCTGCTGAATGATGAAACCACTGATCTGTATTTACATGAACTGCTACAGACATGTTAAATGTCCTCAAGTATCCTACCCTGACTTTGCCTTTGGATCCAGAACTGGACACGTCTGTTGCAGTTCCTTTGTCACACTCCATGCCTGTGATTTAAGGACATTCCTAAGAGCACTGGATATCTACTTATACTTGGGTACCAAATCCCAACTTTAGTGTGGGATGCAGCGGTTTATAAGTACTTAATTTTGAGATTTTGTGTGTCTTAACACAGACATTCAGCACCTTCAGTCTTAGCCTGGATTACAGTTTCATGTCATGGAATCGTATCATAGAATCATAGAATCATTTCAGTTGGAAGAGACCCTCAGCATCACTGAGTCCAACCATAACCCAATCCTAGCACTAAACCATGTGCCTAAGAACCTTCTCTAAACACCTTTTCAACCCCTCCAGGGATGGTGACTCCAGTACTGCCCTGGGCAGCCTGTTCCATTGCCTGAAAACCCTTTCCGGGAAAATCTTTTTCTAATATCCAATCTAAACCTCCCCTGACATAACTTGTGGCCATTTCCTCTTGTCCAATCAGTTGTTTCTTGGGAGAAGAGACCAACCCCCTCCATTCTCCAACCTCCCTTCAGGCAGTTGTAGATAGCAATAAGGTCTCCCCTCAGCCTCCTTTTCTTAAGGCTAAACAGACCTTGTTCCCTCAACTGCTCCTCACCACACTTGTGCGCCAGGTCCTTCACCAGCTTCATCACCTCCTCTGCACTCTCTCCAGTACTTCAATAACCCTCTTATGATGAGGGGCCCAAAACTGAAAACACTATTCGAGGTGAGACCTCCCCAGCACCGAGTGCAGTGGCAAAACCACTGCTCTAGTCCTCCTGGTCACACTATTCCTGATACATGCCAGGATGCTGGTGGCCTTTTGGCCACCTGAACACACTGCTGGCTCATGTTCAGTTGGCTGTCAATCAACACTCCCAGATCCCTTTCTGCCAGGCAGCTTTTCAGCCACTCTTCCCTGAGCCTGCACCGTTCATGGGGTTGTTGTGACCCAAGTGCAGGCCCCAGCACTTGGCCTTGTGTGCTGGTTTGACCGAAAATGGGTTAACTTTCTTCGTGCAGTTAGAAAACTTTCCTTTTTCATAGCTAGCACACCAATTTTTTGGCCTTAGTTGAGAACAAGCAGATAACACCCCAACACAGAGTTAATGTTTTTAATTGCTTTGGTCTGAGAGCCAAGGACATTTTGAGTACCTTGCTTACAGGTGTGAGGCATCAAGGAAGGGCGGCAGAAATGGAGCAGAGCTTGACTGACATCCAGACTGATCAATTTGAGTATTCCATCCCATTAGTATCCTGCTAATGATTTAAGGAGAGTTGGGGAGCAAGAAACTTCCAGTTTTGGCTCTAGTGATCTCTCTGGTTTTTCACTCTCTCTCTCTGTTGGTAGCCAGAAAGTTCGGTTGGGACACTCAGCCCAGCCTTTTGCCATTTTGCAGAGGCCTCTGGGCTCCTCTGCCTTTTTTCTCTCTTTCTCTCTCTCTGGGATCAGCTTTAGGAACAGGTGTGGCTTGCTGGGATTAGCTGCTCATTTGTGGCCAGAGTTTATCTGCAATTGTTTTGAGTATATTTTATTTCTCTTATTTATATATCTCTCTCTATATCTATATATATATAGATAGATATCTACTAGTAGTGTATTAGTATTTTGTTATTTTAGTTATTTTATTAAACTGTGTTTATCTCAATCCGAGTTTCTCCCTTCCTTTTTGATTCTTTCCCCTGCTGGGGCGGGGCAGGGGAGGGGGAGAGCGAATGGCTATTGGTCGTACTGCTAACTTGGGTTAAACCACGACACCTTGTTAAACCTCAGGCACTTGCCCTCAGCCCAACGCTCCAGCTGGTCCAGATCCCTCTGTATGGCCTTCCTACCTTCCAACAGATCAACACTTTCACCCAATTTGGTGTCATCTGCAGACTCACTGAGGGTGCACTCAATCCCCTCATTCTGATTATTGACAAAGAGACCAAACAAAACTGCCTCCAGTACAGAGCCCTGAGGACACCACTCATAACCAGCCACCCACTGGATTTGGTTCCTTTCACCACAACTCTTTGGGCCCGGCCATCCAACCAGTTCTTTACCCATTGCAGATACACCATCCAGGCCATGAGCTGCAGCTTCTCCAGGAGATGCTGTGGGATATGGTGTCAAAGGCCTTACTAAAATCTAACTACACAACATCCACAGCCTTTCCCTCATCTACTACGTGGGTCATCTTGTCATACAAGGAGATCAGGTTGGTCAAACAGAACCTGCCTTTCCTAAACCCACGTTGACTGGGCCTGATCTTATGGTTCTCTTCTATATGCCATGTCATGATCCACAGGATTATCTGCTCCATGACCTTCCCTAGCACCAGGTTAGACTGACAGGTCTGTAGTTCCCTGGATCTTCCTTCTGACGCTTCTTCTAGATGGGTGTCACGTTAGCCAAATTCCAGTCAACTGGGACCTTCCCAGTTAGCTAAGACTGCAGATAATTAATGGAAAGTGGCTTGGTGATCACCTCTGCCAGCTCCCTCGACACCCTTGGGTGCATCTCATCTGGCCCCATAGACTTGTGGATGTCCAAGCAGTGTAGCAGGACGCTAACCATTTATCCTTGGATTATTTGTGCTTCATTCTGCTCAGCATCCCTGTCTTCTGGCTCAGGGGGCTGGGTACCTGAAGCACAACTGTTCTGACTATTGAAGACTGAGGCAAAGATGGCATTTAGTACTTCAGCATTTCCCTCATCTTCTGTCACTATGTTTCCCTCTATATCCATCAGGGATGGACATTCCCCTTACCGCTCCTTATGTTGCTGATATATTAAACTTGTTGCCTTTTACAGTGGTGACCAGGCCCGTATCTTGACACAATGGAGTGCAACAGACTTACCACAGAATCCCAGAGTGTCAGGGGTTGGAAGGGCCCTGGAAAGCTCATCCAGTGCAATCCCCCCATGGAGCAGGAACACCCAGATGAGGTTACACAGGAAGGTGTCCAGGCGGGTTGGAATGTCTGCACAGAAGGAGACTCCACAACCTCCCTGGGCAGCCTGGGCCAGGCTCTGGCACCCTCACCCCAAACAAGTTTCTCCTCAGATTTCAATGGAACCTCCTGTGTTCCAATTTGCACCCATTGCCCCTTGTCCTGTCACTGGCTGTCACCAAGAAGAGCCTGGCTCCATCCTCCTGACACTCCCCCTTTCCATATTGATAACCATGCATGAGTCACCCCTTAGTTTCCTCTTCTCCAAGCAAAAACTTATAGGTTTAACCAGTCAGTTTACAGGGAATGTTGGTGGGGGGACACATAAGGGGATGTTGCTGGCTGAATACGAAAGGCAGATCGCAAAGCTTGTGTGCTCCAAGTACCTCAGTCAATGGGTAAAGGAGGAGGAATCACCTGTGTTTGGAATTAGGGTAAATACGGGGCTGTGTCTTCCCACGCTTTTGAGAGACCCCATAGAGACTCCAGTGCACTTTATTCATCAGTGTCCTCCAGGCTGAACAAAACCAGAGGCTTTAGCTGCTCTTCATTTGGCTTCTTCTCCAAACCCTTCAGCAACTTTTTAGCCCTCTTCTGCACACTCTCTAGTAGCTTAATATCTTCTTTATCCCATGGCACCCAGCCCTGCACACAGTGTCTCAGGTGAGGCCGCTCCAGTGCAGAGCAGAGCGGGACAGTCCCCTCCCTCACCTGGCTGGCCATGCTGTGCTGGATGCACCCCAGGGTACGGTTGGACCTCTTGGCTGCCAGGGCACACTGTTGGCTCATGTCCAACTTGCTGTCAAACAGAACCCCCAGATCCTTCTCCGTGGAGCTGCTCTCCAGCATCTGGTCCCCCAGTCTGTATGTATAGCAAGGGTTGCCGAAGAGGGGAGAAGGACAAAGCAAGGCCCTTGCGCTTGCCAGCCCAAATGCGGGGACACTGAGGTTTGCAGGGAGAGCTTGGTGCAGCCTGGTGATGGGTGCAGGAAAGAGGAGGGCAGGAGGCCTGAGCAGCAGCGCTGGTGCTAGCAGGTCCAGGCAGCATCAGGCAGAGCTGGGGAGGTCCCTGCAGAGCTGCTGGGGGGAGCAGAGTGGCGCAGCGGGAGCGTGCTGGGCCCATAACCCAGAGGTCGATGGATCAAAACCATCCTCTGCTACTTGCTTTTGGCCTCGCTCCAGCCCCACCAGACACTGCCTCTGCCTTGCAGCGTTCACCAGGTGCTCCCTGCACTGCTGCCCTCCTGCCCTCTGGACACCCAGGGCTGCCCAGGGCTGTCCCAGTGCCTGAGCCCCCTCTCTCTGCCACTGACACCTTCTCCTTTGCTTTCTCTGCAGGCACCGCTTCCAAAGTGCCCATCAGCAAGGTAGAGGAGGCTGTGGACCAGCAGCCAGAGCACAGCACACAGTTCCCCCAAGCAGGCAGGGGATGTCCTGGGAACGCTGCTGTTTCCCACTTGCCACCAGGCAGCTCAGTCCCCACCTTCCCAGACACAAGAGGGGACTATCAGGGCTCTGCAGCTGGGGAGGAGGACAAGCCTGTTAGTGTGGGAACCACCTCTGTGTCAAGAGGAAAGGGGAAGACCTGTGTGGGATGTGGACAGTTCCAGCTCTGCAGTGCACCTGCTGCACCATAAAGCTGAGCCATCAGCAATGTGTGTGGCCCCTCAGTGAAGAAAAATTTGAGAAAGGGCAGAAAAAGCCAGGCTGAGAGAGGAGGAAGAAACGAAAAGAGTGGGAAAGAGCAGAGGGAAGATGCATCCTGCTCGTGGAGGTAAAGGAGCCTGGTGTGAAGGAGTCTGGAACAGCCTTAGGAGATGAACGCCATTCTCACTGAGGGAGAGGCTACTTTGGGACAGAAGGGAACAGTGTGTCCTGGAAGAAAGGCCCAGGGTTTGAAGTCAGCCAAGACAATCCTAGCAGAGGAAAGCAGTCCGGATCATGCAGGGTCTTCAACATGGGGGTGCAGGGAAGCAGCAGCAGAGAGCACAAGTACAAGCATCAAACCACCCAACTCTGGGCTATCAATGCACTCTGTGAGGGGCAATGTTGAAGAGCATAAGCTGGAAACTTCATAACCAGGTCTTATGAACAGAAAGTGAGATTCTCAGGGCTTATCAGCCTGGATCTTGTAACAGAAGGCATGTGAGGCTTGTGCAAATAGCTCTGGCATTCCCTTGAAAAGCCCTGTGAGTAGCGGGTGCCTGGTGGCCCTGGAGGAAGAGCGTTTGTACTTGGTGATGGCCAGGCAGATGGAGAGAGTGCCAGGCTCACCCAGGACCATATGGCTGCACTGGGGTGGCCACAGGAGAAAGACAACAGGTGTTCAGCAGGTCCCATGGTGTAATGGTGAGCACTCTGCACTCTGAATCCACTGGTCTGAGTTCAAATCTCAGTGGGACCTCAAGTTTTAGCTCTCTCAGAGCTTTCCTCTGCATGCACAGCCTTGCTGTTGGGTCACTTCTTTAATGCATTCCCATCAGCCCTCCTCTCCTGTGCTCCCAGCCCTGGCACTGACATCAGTGCCCCTTCTCCTGCCCTGTGCCCAACAAACCTCTGCAGGTTTCCCGAGCTCTGGCCCTGCCCCATCTCAGATCCCTTCTTCCTGATGGCTGCTTCTGGATGGGGGATCCAGCAGCGGCTCAGCAAATCACACAAGAGCTGAGGTGCAGATCATGGAGGCCAAGCCTGGCTCAAAGCAGGGTCAAGAAGAGGAGGCTGTTGAGGGCCTTGTCTGGTTGGCTGTTGGACATTTTCTAAGATGGAGAATCTACAGCCTTGCTGGGAACCTTTTCCCCATCTTGATCACCATTGTTTCTGGCATTAGGTTTTTTCCTCTCCTGTCCATTGCTTCTGGTGTCCTGTCAGGGAATTCCACCCACCCTGGCACTGTTTCTGCATGGGGACACAGTCACTGTCATGGGAAAGAGCAGGTTCTCCCTCTTTCTTGCAGAGCGGTTGAACAACTGACAGAGGAGGAGGACAAACAACCACGAGTCTCCAGCTATGCTGCACAAAGTCTTTAATGAGAAGGAGCAAAAGCAGTGGCACAGAACAGAGATCAAGAAACACATCTGCAGGGTTCAGGGCAACACAGAGAACAGCCCATTGCCCAAGGACAAGCTTGAAACACCAAGCACTTGCCTTTCCCCATTCTGCTCCACCTGCTGGCAATCCCAGCCCAGCAAGAGCAGTCCCTAACTCCAGCACCCTCCCCCAGCACCAGGAGGTTCAGCAAAGCAGAAGAGAATGAGCCCTTTCTCAAGGAGCTCAGAGCAAAGCAGAGCCAGAGGAGGCACAGCGAGGCCTGACGTGCAGCCAGGAGCCGTGGGCACAGGTCCCTCCTGCCAGCTAGCATGAGGACACCCAGCCCATCTGCAAGGCCTGGCCACACTCCTGCTGTGCAGTCCCCATCATTCTTCCTGCTCCAGAAGAGACGATGCACCAGGTTCAGCAGTTCAGTCGGCAGCGGGGGGGAGGCAGGCACAGCCCTGACCCCCCCAGTCCAAGGGAGCCCCCAGAAGAGATGGGAACCCCCCCAGTGCTGAGGGAGCTCCCAACAGCAGCTGACAGAGAGGATCCCACAACTGTGTTCTGAGGGAAAGAAGTGAGAATGGGGCCCGGCAGGGTCACCACCACTGGAGAGGCCTCAATGGCCACCGTCGAGTCACCACAGCGGGCGACACAGGGCTCACTGCAGCTGCTTGCAAGTGGGGTTGGGCCCGAGGAACCACAAGGTGCTGGGATACAGGGTCTGAAGCAAGACATCTCTCGGTGAGGGAGGCAAAGCTGAAACACAGAGCACAGACACAACACAATTTCAGTCTGTCTTTCTTGTCCTCACTTCTCTCTGCAGATGCACTTCACTCTCCTCCACCTGCTTTTTAACTGTAAGTTCAGAAATTGCCTCCAGCTCATCTTGCTGACATGTACAACAGGTATGACACCTCTGCTAAAGCTAGATTTGAATGCCTAGGACCAAAGAAGTGCCTAACTGACTGCTGATGTCACAAGGACCTCCTCCTGCATTACCCAGTGCAAAAGCCCAGATGAAGTTTCATGCCACTAGTCCACCACAAATAGGCTGCATGGAACAAGGGTCTCAGAAATCAGCTCTTGAGAACACACAATGTGCACAGAGCTGCCATGGCCCTCACTGTGCTCTCTGAGTTGCATGGTCCAGAAAGACTTGAACCACTGTTGGGACAGGACCCAGCTCAGTGGATTAAAATCCCCTGTGGAGAGCCTGATCATACCCCATCTCCAGAACAGGCAGTGCTGCATGGAAGGAGCCACTGGATGCACTTGTCCATTTGGTTAGAGACCATCTGTCTAAAGCAGAAGTTCTGCTGAGCAAGCAGACCTCCCTGCATCTGAGCCCCATTCATCCCCTTGTGCTTGAAACAACCTTCGTCTTCCCAGCTCTCCCCAGCCAGGCCCATCAAAAGGGAAAGAGTTGGCAGCCCTTCACAGTTCTATTGCTGTGCACGTTGAGGCAGCCCAAGCATCCACCTGAGTAGCCACCATGACAGCAGTCCAGCCCATGGGGAGAGATGGAGTGCACAGAGGCTTACCTCGTTCCTGGAGGAAAGGGAGGCAAGAGAGGAGGATGCAGAGCCTGGAGCAGCGCAGGCTTTTATGCTGTGTCCTAGTGCTCTGTGGGGCCACAAACATTCCTTGCTCATGAAGCATCTAAACACATAGTAGCTGTTGCTTGATGAGTCCTTGCTGGTGCTTAATTACTTGGTCCTTCCATCCCAAATGTTGTGTTCCTTTTTCATACTGCTGGACACCAAAATAATTAATCTGTGTCCCAGCTTCATAAGGCAACTTACTTCTGAGGTCTAAGTCTAGTATTCAGGTTGATTTTTTTGGTTATTTTGTGATATGGATTGTCACATTGCCTTCTTAATGGTGAGTGCAACCACCAGTCCTGGTGAAGTTCTGCTTTAAAGGATACGTCAAGTCAACTCTCCAATGTTTTCAGTGCAGGCACACAGGCTAAACCTGAGAGACGTTTCTCCCCACAGGTCATTGTAGACACGGAGGAGACTATGAGTAAGTTGTAACAGAATGTTGAGACTGTGCAATCTCATACAGGAGAAGAGATGCACCTCTACAGGGATGTGGCAAAGCTGAACAGCAAGGAAAAACCACTTGGGGCTGGAGGGAAGTCCCTTGTGGGTTGGAATGACAGCCACAACGACCTTGTTCATGTTCATCAGGCTGTACCACATCCAGGTTTTGTGATTAAAGAGATGCCCTTGTCCTTTCTTGAAAGAGACCCACACCCAAATGGACCTGGTTTGCTCTGCAAGGGAACCCCAGAGCCCTAAGGCTTGCATGGCCTGCTTATGCGGACAAGTGCAGGGCAAGGAACCAAATGCTCATGGCCATTTTTCTTAGGTCAGGAATGGCACGGCCCATTCCATGCATTGCAGACTACAAAGGGCCATTGGATCAGCCTCCTAGAGCACCTGGGAAAAACCCTGAACTACCGGCAAACATGAGTTATTGCTGTGAATTTCAGTGGACATGTTGTCCTGGCCTCAGGTGCACCAGCGATACTAGAGCTCATGGCCTCATGAAACCACTGGTGCTTCTACGTGATCTTGAACTGTTGCTGTGTTCCAAGGCATGACCTTTTGCTGGCTACTCAAGGACTCATGTGACAGTGTTAGGTCAACGGCTGCACTTGATTTTCTTGAGGGTCTCTTCCAACCAATGCGACTCTTTTATTCAGCATACCTGAGAAGTACAACAGTTGGAATGGGTGTCTGGAGGTCCTCTGCTCCAATGAACTGCTCCAAGCAGCTCAAATTCCCCAATAACTCAACAGCTTCAGGCCTCTTACCCTTTTGCATTTACATCCATCTCCTGCTCCCCACATTGCTCATCTTCACCAGACTCCATAACCCTAGTGGCGTGAGCCTTACCCTACACACCACGTGCTCCAGCCCTCACGTTCTGTCTGTTCCTCTGCCAGTACTTCTCTCCAGAAGATCCCAGGGTTATGGGATGAGGTCTGGAGGTGGATGGGAAGTAAACAGAAGGATTAGGAGTGAAGGCTCCTTCCAGGATTTACAGTGAAAGTTCTGCTTCTACAGACTTTCCCTCTTCTTCCTGTCACACCTGCTGCCCAGAAGAGGGTTATACTCAATGGCATGAAAGTGAAATGCAGACCATGTGGCATTCACACATCCAGCACTCATGGTCTTCATGGACCACTACAAGATTTCTTGGCTCATTCAGATCAAACCTAGATATCAGTGCGTTTCAAAAGTGGGATGAAACAACCAGACTGAGAAGGAGAAAGAGAAGTGGCCATCCCTGAGGTGTCATTATACAGACCACATGAAAAAATCTATTCATCTCATTTCCCCAGACCTTTCTGTGTAACTGCTAAACAATGCTGGCACCCTCACTGCCATCTCCTGGTGGCCCGCAAGGGGCACAGTGCAGCCCTGGATGTGCTGTCCTAGAGACAGTGACTTCTCCAATGGTGGCAGAGTTCAGAAGTCAACAGGACAAGGCTCAGAGCTTCCTGAGGTAAGTGGGAAGTTTGTCTGCTCAGAGCAGGAGATTGGTCCAGAGGACCTTCTCAGGTCCCTTCTAACCATCATTATTTGGAAGAGCATGGAGTCTCAAGAGCCCTTGAGCAGCAAACAAACAGCAATGCCTTGGAAGTCAGCTGCAGCACAAGGCTGCATAGAAGCACCAGTTGATTCAGGAATGATGCTAAAAGGTGTGGTAATGCCTTTGAGGAAAGCAGAGCTTTCAGAGGAATGAGGCTATGACTCTGGTGACTCTGGTATCTCTGACATGCCTGAGGCTGGGGCACTTTGTCCACTGGAGCCCCCAGCATGATGACTCACGTTTGCCAGGAGCTCAGGGTTTTTCCCAACTCTTTCACATCATGATGACTCCCAGGTGCTCTGTGAGACTGATCCAATGTCCCTTTGTAGTCTGAAATGTATGGAATGGGTCACCCCATCTGTGACCAAGAAAAGAGGCCATGAGCTTTCGGCTCTCTGCCCTGAACCTGTCTGCAAACTCAGGCCATGCAGACCTCTGGGGTATGGGATGCTCTTTCTGAGCAAATCAAGTCGATTTGGGTGTGGGTGTCTTTCACAGATGGGCATGGGCTTCTCTGTGACCACCCTCCTATGTGTTGATTTGCTTCTTTTCACAAGGTTCTTCACTTCTTGATCTGAGCCTAGATTCCTTTTTGGAAGAAACATGAGGGCCTGGTTATCAAGGGATGTGGCTATGGAGATCCCATGGAGAGGTTACTTGAAAGACACCAGCTTGACCCTCTGGTCTCCTCTTCATTATTATTAATCTTCCTTTTGTTCCTTGGGCTCATAGGCAGATTAAACAAGCTGTGGCAGAGCCTGATACGAGTATTTAAGGTCCTTGTGGCCCTCAGTCCTGCTTGCAAGGGGTTTTCCTCCAGCCCACAATGATCCTTCTTTGCTATTCAGCTTTGCAACATCCCTGCAGAACAGCATCTATTCTCCTGTACAAGATTGTGCAGTCTTGAACCTACTTGCTCTCTCCTGTGTGTCTACAATGACCCATTGTAGAAATGTTCCTTAGGTTTAGCTTGAATATCTGCACTAAAATCACCCAACAGCTAACTCAAGGTGTCCATCATAGATGCATTTCACCATGGCTCGTGTTTATGCTCACCATGAAGAGGGCAATGTGACAAAGGCAATTCATGAGACACAAACCCACTTAAAATCTGGCTGCACACAAGCTGAGCTTCAGAGTTTATTTACCTTACAAATGTGGGACACAGAAGAACTGTTTTGACGTATCACAGTCACCCAGCGCTGATCCTGATAGGGGGCTTCAGCCTCCCAGACATCTGCTGGGAAAGTGGTACGGCAAACCGCAAGCAGTCGGGAAACTACTGGAATGTGCTGAGGACAACTTTTTATTACGGGTGATGGAAACTCCATCCAGAGGAGAGACACTGCTGGACCTGTTGTTTACTAGTGCGGAAGAATTTATCCAAGGGGTCAAGACTGGGGTAGTATGACTACAATTGACATGCAAGAGGTAGATATACTCAACAACTTTTTTTGTCACTGTCTTCACTGGCAAGTGTCTTAGCCACAACACCAAATTAATGGAATCCAAAGGCAGGGCCTGGGAGAATGAAGTACCAGTCATCACGGGAGATCACGTTCAAGCCCATATAACAAACGTGAATGTGCACAACTCCACGGGACTTGTTGAGATGCGTCCAAGGATCCTGAAGAAATTGGCAGATGAAGTTGCAAAGCCAATAGCGATTAAATTTGAAGAGCTGTGGCAGGTTGGTGAAATTTCTGGAAAAGTGAAAACATAACCCCCACTTTTTAAAAGTGTAGAAAGGAAGACTGAGGGAACTGCAGCCTGGTCAGTCTCACCTCTTTGCCCAGCAAGACCATAAGGCAGATCCTCCTGGAAACTAGTCTAAGGCACATGGAAACAAAGATGACTGGTGACAGTCAACATGGTTCTCCTGGCAAATTGTGCCCGAGAAACTTACTGGCCTTCTACACATTGGCTCAGTGGTCACACTCAAAGAGTTGCAGTCAATGTCTTGAAGTCCGGGGGAAGACCAACGACCAGTGGTGTCCCTCAAGGGTCTGTACTGGGACCAGTATTATTTAAAATCTTTGCTGAGAACACAGACAGTGGGATTGAGTTCACCCTCAACAAGCTTGCGGATGGGACCAAGTTGAGTGACATGACTGTTACTCTAGAGGGAAGGGATGCCAGCCAGACGGACCTTGACAAGCTAGAGAGGGGGTCCAGGCGAACCTCATGAAGTTCAACAAAGCCATATGCAAGGTCCTGCACCTGGGTCAGGGCAATCCCAAACATGGATATGGGCTGCGCCATAATTGAATAGAGAGCAGCCCTGTGGTGGAGGATTTGGGCATATTGGTGGATGAAGAACTGAATATGAGCTGCCAATGCATGCTCGCAGCCCAGAAAGCCAGTTGTATCCTGGGCTGTATCAGAAGAAGGGTGGCCTGAAAGTCAGAGGTGATTCTACCCATCTACTCTGCCCCATGAGACTCCACCTGGAGTACAGTGTTTAGATGTAGGGCCTCCAACATAGGAAATACATGGACCTGCTCATTTGGGTCCAGAGTAGTACACACAGATGATCAGGGGGTCTGGGCACCTCTCCTAGGAGGAGGGGATGAGAGATTTGGGGTTTTTTATGCTAGAGAATAGAAGGCTCTTCAGAGACCTCAAGATGGGGAGGGACACTTTGTCATGGAGAGCAGTGACAAGAAGAGAGGCAAAGTTTTTAAAATGAAAAAGGTTAGATGTAGATTAAATATTTGAAAGAAAGTCTTCCCTGTGATGGTGGTGAGACACTGGACCAGGCCTTCCATAGAAGCTGTGATTGCTCCATCTTGGAAGTGTTTAAAGCACAGCTGGGAGGGCCTTTGAGAAACTTTTTCTTGTCAAAGGTGTCCTTGTCCACGTGAGGGGGGTAGAGCAAAATTATATTTAAGGACCTTTAGAATGAAAACTCGTTCTGTGATTCACAGCTCATTCCAGTTATTATGAAGTGGGAGCAAAATATTTCAGATGAAAGGGGCGGGGACTCAATCACCAGCAAGGCTTTGGCAAGCAACAACTAATGGGAGCTTAGATGCTTCATGACCAAGGAATGTTTGTGACCCCACAGAGCACTAGGACACAGCATAAAAGCCTGCGCTGCTCCAGGCTCTGCATCCTCCTCTCTTGCCTCCCTTTCCTCCAGGAACGAGGTAAGACTCTGTGCACTCCATCTCTCCCCATGGGCTGAACTGCTGTCATGGTGGCTACTCAGGTGGATCCTTGGGCTGCCTCAACGTGCACAGCAATAGAACTGCTGAAGGGCTGCCACCACTTTCCTTTTGCATGGGCCTGGCTGGGGAGAGCTGGGAAGAGGAAGGTTCTTTCAAGCACAAGGGGATGAATGGGGCTCAGCTGCAGGGAGGTCTGCTCAGCAGAATTTCTGCTTTAGACAGATGGTCTCTAACCAAATGGACAAGTGCATCCAGTGGCTCCTTCCATGCAGCACTGCCTGTTCTGGAGATGGGGTATGATCAGGCTCTCCACAGGGGCTTTTAATCCACTGAGCTGGGTCCTGTCCCAACAGTGGTTCAAGTCTTTCTGGACCATGCAACTCAGAGAGCACAGTGAGGGCCATGGCAGCTCTGTGCACACTGTGTGTTCTCAAGAGCTGATTTCTGAAACCCTTGCTCCACGCAGCACATTTGTGGTGGACTAGTTGCATGAACCTTCATCTGGGCTTTTGCACTGGGTAATGCAGGAGGAGGTCCTTGTGACATCAGCAGTCAGTTAGGCACTTCTTTGGTCCTAGGCATTCAAATCTAGCTTTAGCTGAGGTGTCATACCTGTTGTACATGTCAGCAAGATGAGCTGGAGGCAATTTCTGAACTTAGAGTTAAAAGGCAGGTGGAGGAGAGTGAAGTGCATCTGCAGAGAGAAGTGAGGACAAGAAAGACAGACTGAAATTGTGTTGTGTCTGTGCTCTGTGTTTCAGCTTTGCCTCCCTCACCGAGAGATGTCTTGCTTCAGACCCTGTATCCCAGCACCTTGTGGTTCCTCGGGCCCAACCCCACTTGCAAGCAGCTGCAGTGAGCCCTGTGTCGCCCGCTGTGGTGACTCGACGGTGGCCATTGAGGCCTCTCCAGTGGTGGTGACCCTGCCGGGCCCCATCCTCACTTCTTTCCCTCAGAACACAGTTGTGGGATCCTCTCTGTCAGCTGCTGTTGGGAGCTCCCTCAGCACTGGGGGGGTTCCCATCTCTTCTGGGGGCTCCCTTGGACTGGGGGGGTCAGGGCTGTGCCTGCCTCCCCCCCGCTGCCGACTGAACTGCTGAACCTGGTGCATCGTCCCTTCTGGAGCAGGAAGAATGATGGGGACTGCACAGCAGGAGTGTGGCCAGGCCTTGCAGATGGGCTGGGTGTCCTCATGCCAGCTGGCAGGAGGGACCTGTGCCCACGGCTCCTGGCTGCACGTCAGGCCTCGCTGTGCCTCCTCTGGCTCTGCTTTGCTCTGAGCTCCTTGAGAAAGGGCTCATTCTCTTCTGCTTTGCTGAACCTCCTGGTGCTGGGGGAGGGTGCTGGAGTTAGGGACTGCTCTTGCTGGGCTGGGATTGCCAGCAGGTGGAGTAGAATGGGGAAAGGCAAGTGCTTTGTGTTTCAAGCTTGTCCTTGGGCAATGGGCTGTTCTCTGTGTTGCCCTGAACCCTGCAGATGTGTTTCTTGATCTCTGTTCTGTGCCACTGCTTTTGCTCCTTCTCATTAAAGACTTTGCGCAGCATAGCTGGAGACTCGTGGTGGTTTGTCCTCCTCCTCTGTCAGTTGTTCAACCGCTCTGCAAGAAAGAGGGAGAACCTGCTCTTTCCCATGACAGTGACTGTGTCCCTATGCAGAAACAGTGCCAGGGTGGGTGGAATTCCCTGACAGGACACCAGAAGCAATGGACAGGAGAGGAAAAAACCTAATGCCAGAAACAATGGTGATCAAGATGGGGAAAAGGTTCCCAGCAAGGCTGTAGATTCTCCATCTTAGAAAATGTCCAACAGCCAACCAGACAAGGCCCTCAACAGCCTCCTCTTCTTGACCCTGCTTTGAGCCAGGCTTGGCCTCCATGATCTGCACCTCAGCTCTTGTGTGATTTGCTGAGCCGCTGCTGGATCCCCCATCCAGAAGCAGCCATCAGGAAGAAGGTAGCTGAGACGGGGCAGGGCCAGAGCTCGGGAAACCTGCAGAGGTTTGTTGGGCACAGGGCAGGAGAAGGGGCACTGATGTCAGTGCCAGGGCTGGGAGCACAGGAGAGGAGGGCTGATGGGAATGCATTAAAGAAGTGACCCAACAGCAAGGCTGTGCATGCTGAGGAAAGCTCTGAGAGAGCTAAAACTTGAGGTCCCACTGAGATTTGAACTCAGACCAGTGGATTCAGAGTGCAGAGTGCTCACCATTACACCATGGGACCTGCTGAACACCTGTTGTCTTTCTCCTGTGACCACCCCAGTGCAGCCATATGGTCCTGGGTGAGCCTGGCACTCTCTCCATCTGCCTGGCCATCACCAAGTACAAACGCTCTTCCTCCAGGGCCACCAGGCACCCGCTACTCACAGGGCTTTTCAAGGGAATGCCAGAGCTATTTGCATAAGCCTCACATGCCTTCTGTTACAAGATCCAGGCTGATAAGCCCTGAGAATCTCACTTTCTGTTCATAAGACCTGGTTATGAAGTTTCCAGCATATGCTCTTCAACATTGCCCCTCACAGAGTGCATTGATAGCCCAGAGATGCGTGGTTTGATGCTTGTACTTGTGCTCTCTGCTGCTGCTTCCCTGCACCCCCATGTTGAAGACCCTGCATGATCCGGACTGCTTTCCTCTGCTAGGATTGTCTTGGCTGACTTCAAACCCTGGGCCTTTCTTCCAGGACACACTGTTCCCTTCTGTCCCAAAGTAGCCTCTCCCTCAGTGAGAATGGCGTTCATCTCCTAAGGCTGTTCCAGACTCCTTCACACCAGGCTCCTTTACCTGCACGAGCAGGATGCATCTTCCCTCTGCTCTTTCCCACTCTTTTCGTTTCTTCCTCCTCTCTCAGCCTGGCCTTTTCTGCCCTTTGTCGAATATGTCTTCACAGAGTGGCCACACACATTGCTGATGGCTCAGCTTTATGGTGCAGCAGGTGCACTGCAGAGCTGGAACTGTCCACATCCCACACAGGTCTTCCCCTTACCTCTTGACACAGAGGTGGTTCCCACACTAACATGCTTGTCCTCCTCCCCAGCTGCAGAGCCCTGATAGTCCCCTCTTGTTCCTGGGAAGGTGGGGACTGAGCTGCCTGGTGGCAAGTGGGAAACAGCAGCGTTCCCAGGACATCCCCTGCCTGCTGGGGGGAACTGTGTGCTGTGCTCTGGCTGCTGGTCCACAGCCTCCTCTGCCTTGCTGATGGGCACTTTGGAAGTGGTGCCTGCAGAGAAAGCAAAGGAGAAGGTGTCAGTGGCAGAGAGAGGGGGCTCAGGCACTGGGACAGCCCTGGGCAGCCCTGGGTGTCCAGAGGGCAGGAGGGCAGCAGTGCAGGGAGCACCTGGTGAACGCTGCAAGGGAGAGGCAGTGTCTGGTGGGGCTGGAGCGAGGCCAAAAGCAAGTAGCAGAGGATGGTTTTGATCCATCGACCTCTGGGTTATGGGCCCAGCACGCTCCCGCTGCGCCACTCTGCTCCCCCCAGCAGCTCTGCAGGGACCTCCCCAGCTCTGCCTGATGCTGCCTGGACCTGCCAGCACCAGCGCTGCTGCTCAGGCCTCCTGCCCTCCTCTTCCCTGCACCCATCACCAGGCTGCACCAAGCTCTCCCTGCAAACCTCAGTGCCCCCGCACTCGGGCTGGCAAGCGCAAGGGCCTTGCTTTGTCCTTCTCCCCTCTTCGGCAACCCTTGCTGTACATACAGACTGGGGGACCAGATGCTGGAGAGCAGCTCCACGGAGAAGGATCTGGGGGTTCTGTTTGACAGCAAGTTGGACATGAGCCAACAGCGTGCCCTGGCAGCCAAGAGGTCCAACCGTACCCTGGGGTGCATCCAGCACAGCATGGCCAGCCAGGTGAGGGAGGGGACTGTCCCGCTCTGCTCTGCACTGGAGCGGCCTCACCTGAGACACTGTGTGCAGGGCTGGGTGCCATGGGATAAAGAAGATATTAAGCTACTAGAGAGTGTGCAGAAGAGGGCTAAAAAGTTGCTGAAGGGTTTGGAGAAGAAGCCAAATGAAGAGCAGCTAAAGCCTCTGGTTTTGTTCAGCCTGGAGGACACTGATGAATAAAGTGCACTGGAGTCTCTATGGGGTCTCTCAAAAGCGTGGGAAGACACAGCCCCGTATTTACCCTAATTCCAAACACAGGTGATTCCTCCTCCTTTACCCATTGACTGAGGTACTTGGAGCACACAAGCTTTGCGATCTGCCTTTCGTATTCAGCCAGCAACATCCCCTTATGTGTCCCCCCACCAACATTCCCTGTAAACTGACTGGTTAAACCTATAAGTTTTTGCTTGGAGAAGAGGAAACTAAGGGGTGACTCATTCATGGTTATCAATATGGAAAGGGGGAGTGTCAGGAGGATGGAGCCAGGCTCTTCTCAGTGACAACAAGTGACAGGACAAGGGACAATGGGTGCAAATTGGAACACAGGAGGTTCCATTGAAATCTGAGGAGAAACTTGTTTGGGGTGAGGGTGGCAGAGCCTGGCCCAGGCTGCCCAGGGAGGTTGTGGAGACTCCTTCTGCGCAGACATTCCAACCCGCCTGGACACCTTCCTGTGTAACCTCATCTGGGTGTTCCTGCTCCATGGGGGGGTTGCACTGGATGAGCTTTCCAGAGCCCTTCCAACCCCTGACACTCTGGGATTCTGTTATAAGTCTGTTGCACTCCATTTTGTCAAGATACGGGCCTGGTCACCACTGTAAAAGGCAACAAGTTTAATATATCTGCAACATAAGGAGTGGTAAGGGGAATGTCCATCCCTGATGTATAAAGAGGGAAACATAGTGACAGAAGATGAGGGAAATGCTGAAGTACTAAATGCCATCTTTGCCTCAGCCTTTAATAGTCAGAACAGTTGTGCTCCAGGCACCCAGCCCCCTGAGCCAGAAGACAGGGATGCGAAGCAGAATGAAGCACAAATAATCCAGGGGGAAATGGTTAGTGTCCTGCTATACTGCTTGGACATACACAAGTCTATGGGGCCAGATGAGATGCACCCAAGGGTGCTGAGGGAGCTGGCGGAGGTGATCACCGAGCCACTTTCCATTAATTATCTGCAATCTTAGCTAACTGGGGAGGTCCCAGTTGACTGGAATTTGGCTAACGTGACACCCATCTAGAAGAAGCGTCAGAAGGAAGATCCAGGGAACTACAGACCTGTCAGTCTAACCTGGTGCTAGGGAAGGTCATGGAGCAGATAATCCTGTGGATCATGACATGGCATATAGAGGAGAACCAGAAGATCAGGCCCAGTCAAGGTGGGTTTATGAAAGGCAGGTCCTGTTTGACCAACCTGATCTCCTTGTATGACAAGATGACCCACGTAGTAGATGAGGGAAAGGCTGTGGATGTTGTGTAGTTAGATTTTAGTAAGGCCTTTGACACCATATCCCACAGCATCTCCTGGAGAAGCTGCAGATCATGGCCTGGATGGTGTATCTGCAATGGGTAAAGAACTGGTTGGATGGCCGGGCCCAAAGAGTTGTGGTGAAAGGAACCAAATCCAGTGGGTGGCTGGTTATGAGTGGTGTCCTCAGGGCTCTGTACTGGAGGCAGTTTTGTTTGGTCTCTTTGTCAATAATCAGAATGAGGGGATTGAGTGCACCCTCAGTGAGTCTGCAGATGACACCAAATTGGGTGAAAGCGTTGATCTGTTGGAAGGTAGGAAGGCCATACAGAGGGATCTAGACCAGCTGGAGCGTTGGGCTGAGGGCAAGTGCCTGAGGTTTAACAAGGTGTCGTGGTTTAACCCAAGTTAGCAGTACGACCAATAGCCATTCGCTCTCCCCCTCCCCTGCCCCGCCCCAGCAGGGGAAAGAATCAAAAAGGAAGGGAGAAACTTGGATTGAGATAAACACAGTTTAATAAAATAACTAAAATAACAAAATACTAATACACTACTAGTAAATATCTATCTATCTATCTATATATATATATATAGAGAGAGAGAGATATATAGGAGAAATAAAATATACTCAAAACAATTCCAAATAAACTCTGGCCACAAATGAGCAGCTAATCCCAGCAAGCCACACCTGGTCCTAAAGCTGATCCCAGAGAGAGAGAAAGAGAGAAAAAAGGCAGAGGAGCCCAGAGGCCTCTGCAAAATGGCAAAAGGCTGGGCTGAGTGTCCCAACTGAACTTTCTGGCTACCAAGAGAGAGAGAGAGAGTGAAAAACCAGAGAGATCACTAGAGCCAAAACTGGAAGTTTCTTGCTCCCCAACTCTCCTTAAATCATTAGCAGGATACTAATGGGATGGAATACTCAAATTGATCAGTCTGGATGTCAGTCAAGCTCTGCTCCATTTCTGCTGCCCTTCCTTGATGCCTCACACCTGTAAGCAAGGTACTCAAAATGTCCTTGGCTCTCAGACCAAAGCAATTAAAAACATTAACTCTGTGTTGGGGTGTTATCTGCTTGTTCTCAACTAAGTCCAAATAAATAGTGTGCTAGCTATAAAAAAGGAAAGTTTTCTAACTGCACGAAGAAAGCTAACCCATTTTCAGTCAAACCAGCACACAAGGCCAAGTGCTGGGGCCTGCACTTGGGTCACAACATCCCCATGAACGCTGCAGGCTCAGGGAAGAGTGGCTGAAAAGCTGCCTGGCAGAAAGGGATCTGGGAGTGTTGATTGACAGCCAACTGAACATGAGCCAGCAGTGTGTTCAGGTGGCCAAAAGGCCGCCAGCATCCTGGCATGTATCAGGAATAGTGTGACCAGGAGGACTAGAGCAGTGGTGGTGCCACTGCACTCGGTGCTGGGGAGGTCTCACCTCGAATAGTGTGTTCAGTTTTGCGCCCCTCATCATAAGAGGGATATTGAAGTACTGGAGAGAGTGCAGAGGAGGTGATGAAGCTGGTGAAGGACCTGGAGCACAAGTGTGATGAGGAGCAGTTGAGGGAACAAGGTCTGTTTAGCCTTAAGAAAAGGAGGCTGAGGGGAGACCTTATTGCTATCTACAACTGCCTGAAGGGAGGTTGGAGAATGGAGGGGGTTGGTCTCTTCTCCCAAGAAACAACTGATTGGACAAGAGGAAATGGCCACAAGTTATGCCAGGGGAGGTTTAGATTGGATATTAGAAAAAGATTTTCCCGGAAAGGGTTTTCAGGCAATGGAACAGGCTGCCCAGGGCAGTACTGGAGTCACCATCCCTGGAGGGGTTGAAAAGGTGTTTCGAGAAGGTTCTTAGGCACATGGTTTAGTGCTAGGATTGGGTTATGGTTGGACTCAGTGATGCTGAGGGTCTCTTCCAACTGAAATGATTCTATGATTCTATGATACGATTCCATGACATGAAACTGTAATCCAGGCTAAGACTGAAGGTGCTGAATGTCTGTGTTAAGACACACAAAATCTCAAAATTAAGTACTTATAAACCGCTGCATCCCACACTAAAGTTGGGATTTGGTACCCAAGTATAAGTAGATATCCAGTGCTCTTAGGAATGTCCTTAAATCACAGGCATGGAGTGTGACAAAGGAACTGCAACAGACGTGTCCAGTTCTGGATCCAAAGGCAAAGTCAGGGTAGGATACTTGAGGACATTTAACATGTCTGTAGCAGTTCATGTAAATACAGATCAGTGGTTTCATCATTCAGCAGATCCTTCCAGTGGTCTGACTCAAGTCAAATGTTGACAATATCATGCTCAAGTTATGTCCACTCAAAACATAGCATTTTTTTCAGGGCAGATCTCTTCTCCGGGTTCCTAAGAGTGTAGATCAAGGGGTTCAGAGCTGGGGTGACAGCACTGTACAGGAGAGACACTTGCACATCCCTTTGAAGGGAGCTTCCTGAGGAGGGTGGTGTGTAATTGAAGAGCACTGGAATGTACAACAGTGCCACAACAGTGAGGTGGAAGGCACAGGTGGTGAAGGGCTTCCATCTTCCTTCCTGGGACCGGACTTTATGGAAGGTGAAGAAGATGAGGTAGAGGTAGGAGAGGACTATGAGAGCAAAGGAGCCTAGTGCAACAGATGTGGTAATGACATTGAGGAGGGTCATGTTGAGGCTGGTACTACTGCAAGCCAAATTCAACAGTGGCTTGATGTCACAGAAGAAGTGATGAATGTGGTTGTGGCCACAGAAAGTCAGCTGAGAGGTCATGACTGAGTGTATCATGGCATGCACAAAACCAATGGACCAGCTGGCCACAGCCAGCAGCAGACAAGTCTGGGGGCTCATGACAAGGGTGTAGCGCAAAGGATTGCAGATGGCCACGTAAGGGTCATAGGCCATGGTGGCCAGTAGCACAACCTCAGTACTTCCCAGGAAGTGGAAGAAGTGGATCTGAGCTAAGCACCCACCAAAAGAGATGGGCTGATGTCCAAAGAGAAGGCCAGTCAACATCTTGGGACCAGTGACTGTGGAGAAGACAATGTGCAGGCAGGACAAGTTCCCCAGGAAGAAGTACATTGGTGTGTGAAGATGGGGCTCAGCTATCACCGTGGTCACAATGGCACCATTTCCCAGAAGACTGGTCAAGTAGAGCAAGAGGAAGCAAACAAAGAAGAAGTGCTGCAGCCCCTGGATATCAGTGAGACCCAAGAGGATGAACTCGCTGAGCTCTGTCTGGTTCAGCATTGCTAGAACAGTAAGAAACAAAAGCAAAATCTCAAGGTTCCACAGTTGTGAGCAGCAAGAGCATTACAATACTTCAGACATGTAATCAAACACAATAGAAATGATGTGAGTGTGATGTATGTATATATGAAGTAAAACATGGCTAATTTCTCACATTCGCCCACATTCTTATTTCAGTTGTCCTCATCTGTAACTTCCTGCTGCAACCCATGATCTCATCAATCCAGCTCATAACTCATCATGTGAATCATTCTTGATGCTTTCTTTCCAGTATTGTGCCTACATTTCATTAAGTGGATTTCAACTTTCACATTTTATTGGTTGCAATCTCTTTTAGACAATTCTTCCATCTGAAAAACTGCACAATTTCCAATTTTGTATAAACAGCCAGCAGAACGTGCCCCAAGGTATCATACAGTCCTCAGTATTTCTTTTGGATGTTGATGAGAATATAGGAAGAGGCTGCCTGAGCTTGTGATCACAAACTGCTTTTCCTATTGGACTGTATACTTTGCCTAAAGAATGTCTCTAGGTTGCTCAGCAGCAGATGAATGGGACAAAAGCCAAGATCTCAGCTCCCGCAATACTGTGATGGAGCAAGACTGAACTTGCAGGAGACGAGTTACCTGGTGCAAGTTCCAGACGAACGGGCTCATCCCACTGAAAGTCGGTCATACTGCCCAATGAGACAACAAGGTCAGTTCTGTCACCATCGTTCGTCTTCTGAAATGCAAATGGGTACACACTTGCTTTCAGTTTTTTTTTCATAAAGAACAAAGAACAAACTCCTGACATTATTCTACTAGAGCAGGCAGGCACAGGTATTTCTGGCTTACAACAGAGACCCCAAATTTTACAAGTTGAGTAGTTTTCTCTGTACATTCAAAGCAGTGATGATTAAGATTGACGAATCCAACTAGAAAAATATAATTACTTGCAAAATATGCCTTTTAAATACGTTAGAAAATATACATATAGGTTAGAACATATCCTCAGCAAAGCTGAGGATAAATCAGAATATTTTGTGGAGTTAAGAGACCGAGAATTTCTGCTCTCCTTTTTTCTGTGGTATCTCCTTGACATTCTTGTAGCTGAGAGATCAATGCTGCAGCTGTGATGACAATGACTACTATGAGTTCTCAAGGGCTTGTAGTTATTCAGGTAGGATGCATGGAGGAAGCTTTGCAAATGGTACTAGAAATCTCTGGTGACCTCATTAGAGGAGGAATAAAGATTTTCCTTCATGTCCAAAATGTGCAAAATATCAACAAGCTCATGTGGGAATTAAATTTCCTATTGCTTTGTTCAGTCTCCTGAGATGAGATTTCTGAATCAATGGGGAATTGCACAGCAACATAGTGTTGCCTGAAGAAAGTGCATAGATGAGCACCCGTAAAACAGAAAAGATAAAGTGAAACAGTCCACAAAAAACAAACAACCTATCTACCTCTCCTCCTCAACACCCCCCCCTAAAAGATCTAACACAAAGATCTCCATCTCGGTGCACAGAGTGTACGGCTGGAATTCCTCCTGAGTTGTGCAACCCCAGCTGACCTGAAGCAGTGTTTGGGCAACATTTCCTAAATCTCTTTCAAATATTAGAATTAGAATTAGTATTTGTGAAACCTCACATTTGTTCCATCCATTGTGCTCTCTTTGGATTTCTGATGTTTTATTTTCGCTGTGGTTTCACAGATAAGGATGAGATTCTGGCGTCTTTGTAGCAAAATACTTGCCAAATTTGCTTCTCAATGTCAGGAGTCAGCCCAAGGGCTCCTGGTTTCCTTTCTGAAGCAAAACAGCCATCCATTAAAAATTGTGGGATCCATACCAAGGTCTGGCTGCCCTACATACCACTCCAATAGTAAGACAGTTTTGGATATTCCTGGTTTATAATCCCACACCCAGGTCCCACCAGCAGCAGAGAAGAGATTGAAAATAAGAAGCTATAAGATGATAGGACAGACTGCAGAGATGAGGTGCAGGGCTCACCAGGTGAGTGCATTGACTGGCCCTGTTTTCACGGGACCAGTTCATTTTATACACTTTCCTGGTTACCCTGCCTTTGTTTGTCCCTGTTTACCTTCATCGAGTCATTGACTGACAAGGTTTGGTTCTTCTCAATGTCTCCCTTATCGTTTGTCCCTTATTACCATGTCAAGGGAGTCAGTTTATTCTCCAATTTTCTGCAACTGCGTAAGCATCGTACCTCTCACACTCCCCTCTCTTGTGGGGAGAAAATTAAAAGGAAGTGGAAAGAGTTGTGGATCAAGGTAATGACAGTTTAATAAGGGGAGAAAAAGCTGTGTGCACAAGCAAAAATGGACTTAATTCACAACTTCACATCATCAGGCAGATGTCCAGCCACTTCCTAGGAAGCAGGGACTCAGCATGCCTAAGTGTGGCTTGAGAAAACAAACACCTTAACTGTGAACATGGTCTCATCCTCCTCCATTCCTTGAGCTTTTCTTGCTGTGCGAAACCTCATATGGTATGGAATGTCCCCTTGGGCAGTTTGGGCCAGCTGTCCTGGCTGTGTTCCCTCCTAGTCTCCATCCTATCCCAAGACTATGAGTCTTTGTGGAGAGAAAGACTTGACTCTGAACAAGCACTGCTCACCAATAGCCAAAATATTGGTGTTTTTTCAACACTCTTTAAGCCAAAAATGCAAAGCACACACCACACTAGCTGCTAGGAAGACGGTTGACTCCATGCCAGTCGGACACAGTATAATCTCCATGCCATCTGCATCATGCTCAGGTCCAACATTCTCTGAAACATCAAAGTATCCTCTGACCATTCCATTCACACATTGTGTCATTTCTATAATCAACTGTAACCTTTCCACTTGCCTGTCCCACAATGCATTAAAATCTTTCATCCTTCTACCCCATACCTTTATTTTCATTTCCTATTTTATCCATTTTTTATTCCCAAAATCCACTCTTAGCAACACTTGTTACTTTTGCTACTGTGGTGGGTTGTCCTTAGGCTGCAGCTGGACGCCCACCCAGCTGTTCTCTAATGTCCCCTCCTCAACAGGACAGGACAGGAGGAGAAAATAAGATGAAAAATCTTATAATATGCTGTAAGAAAATAGATGCACAAGTTACATTTCACTTTAATGAATACTCCCTCTGGCAAGCCAGAGAAAGAATCAGACAGAAAGTACCAGGTTCAATGAGTTATGGATCCATCCCCTCCCTTAGCTTTCCCTCAGTCTACATGAGAAGGGAACTAATTAAAACAAAGCTACCGCAGCGAGCTGGCGCTGTTTCAGCTTACCCTTTCTGTCCTGAACTGAGCAAGTTACTAGCTAGTTTGGGAAAGAGATCTTTGTTCTGAGTGCAAAAAAATCAGATCAAGTCCAGACTAGAACCCAGTCTCTCGCACCAGCAGCAAGGACACTTGCTCCAATCATGAGCTACTAACTTGATTCTCAAAGCGTTATTGAGGGTCCTTTCTTGAGGGGGAAACGATTCAGGCTATAACTTTCGCATTGATGCAGAGGAAAACAAACATCTGTTTCCCAAGCCAGAGAGTTTGTCTGTTTAATGGACATGGAGGTAGAGGGGGTTGGGGGGATAAGAATTTTGTAATCTACTTTGCAATATTCCTACTATGAGCTGGGTTCACTTCTTTGTTTGCAAGCCCTGAGGTGCAACAACTATAATTAATTCTAATACGTCAAGTAAAAAAGGGCAGATATTTCAAGGATTTAACTGCAAAAAATTACTCAAATAGCACAGGTCTTTTAAAAGCATTTCATTTCATTCATAAATACCAATGATTTTTTTCCATTAGGGAAACACCTGTAATCTTTGCATCTACAAGGAATCAATCACCTGGAGAGCGAAAAAACAGTCATCTGCTTCCAGAGTAACCACTTGTCAATACATGTCCTCAGGCTTTGCTTGACTTCCTGGTTCCTCAGGCTGTAGATGATGGGGTTGAGCATGGGAGTGACCACGGTGTAAGACAGGGACACCATTTTCTTCATGTTGGATGAGAGGCTGGACTTGGGTCGCAGGTGAATGATGCCAGTTGTGCTGTAGAAAAGAGTCACAACCACCAGGTGAGCTGCACAGGTGGAAAAGGCTCGCCTCTGGCCCACAGCCAAGGGGATCTGAAGAACAGCATGGATAATGCAAAGGTAGGAGATGGCTATCAGAGAAAAGGGAATCATCACTATTAGGACAATAGCAATAAAAATCAGTAGTTCAAAGAAGGCTGTGTCTACACACACCAGCTTCAGCAAAGGAGAAACATCACAAAAGAAATGATCAACTGTGTTTCTCCCACAGAAGGGCAGGGTAAATAACCATGTGGTGAAGCCCAGAGCCACAGGGACACCACACAGCCAAGACCCAATGGCCATCTTGAAGCAGCGATCCCTGTTCATCAGGGTGGCATAATGCAATGGGTGGCATATTGCCGCTTGCCGGTCATAAGCCATTGCTCCTAAGAGGAAACACTCACAGGTGACAAAAAGAATAACGCAGTTGAGCTGCAAGGCGCAAGCTGTGAAGGAAATAATTTTTCTCTCCACCAGCAGAATTGCAAGCATCTTGGGGACAATGGTGAGGCTGTAGCAGATTTCTGTCAAGGCAAGATTCTTTAGGAGGTAGTACATGGGCGTGTGTAGGACAGGGTCAACGGTTGTGATCACAACAATTAGAGAGTTCCCTATCAACGTGGCCAGGAACATGATGGAAATCAGCATGAAAAACAGGAGCTGCATCTTGCCATGGAAGGCAAACCCTGAAAGGAAGAAGTGAGTAGCGATGGTTTGGTTTCCTGGCTTCATTTCCTCCACAGGTTCTGTCCTAAAAGAGAAAAAGCAAAACAAAACACACAAGAAAAAGGGTTAGTAGATTGGGACAGACTTGTGGTCTCAGGAATTGCTACACTTGCAAGTACAATGAAGCTTAAAATATGAATGAGATGAAACTTGGACTGGATATGACAGTGACCCCAGTGGAAAAATATCTCAGCTGGGCAACCTCTTCAAGATCATCTTTAACAGTCACAGGCTGGGATGCATCTTCTCATATTTAGGTAAACACAAAATAGACATTAAAATTTCCAATAACCATTCTGTCCTTATTTTATATAGAAACAAATGAATCCTTCCAAAGGGCAGGTCACCTTAGTGTAAGAGTGGCATCTATGATGTGACAGAAGAATTCACTGTGGATGGGCTGGATGTCTCTCAGTAAATTTCAGCATCTAAATGTCTGCAGGCATCTAACTGTGAACCAGTCATCTTGGAACTGGTTTGTATTTAATGGTGGGAAATACAGCACAAGACAGAAGCACCATTTATTTCCTTCTAAAGTGGATGTCCAAGGATGCCAGGATTGGAGGATCATTAATCATGAAATGAGTGTACAATGGCCTAATTTTTTGATAGCTGGAAATAACTGAAATATTATTGGTGCTCTAAGCCAGGTGATATGGAGATCCTGTGGCTTCCCACCTCCTGGTCTGACTCAAGCAGAAGTGATCTACCTGAGTTATTTTCACTGTTAATCCTGCAAAATACAATCCAAACCTAAACAGCTTTAAATTCATAAAAGTGTTCACTCACTTACTTTTGTTTCATCAAATCATATAAAATCTGTATTCTGAGTTTTCATTTAATGTAAGCTCTGGGAAGTAACATGATGCCCAGCATACCAACGGCTGCCCCCATGAAAGTGGCTGCCAGCATCTACACCTTGCTGCCATTTTCTGGGATTTATCATCTCAGCAGATCTGCTCACAGAATTATTTCTCTGGGAAACTTCCTGGACTGTTTTGGCCAAAAGATACTTGGCTGATTTTTGAAAGACAAAGATGAAAGGGAAAAGGGTGGGGGGGAGGTTAGAAAGTATGGATGCTGTGATTCCCTTAATCAACATATTTATGAGCAAAATGGGCAGCTACAGTTGCCAAGGTTTTCTATAGACAATAGAAATAAGCAGGCATACTGTCAGTGTAATTACTGTTTCACCCCCGTAGGCATCTCAGATAATATTAACCACTGATGCCACGGAGGTTTTTATTTCTCTTGTTTGAGTGGCTAATTCAGATTTAAATATCTGCACTGCTGGTGCCTAAAGGTAGGTGAGATGGATTCCCCTTGTACATCGTAATAGCAGCTCCAGGCTCCAATGAGAAAAAATAAACCATAGAAACACACTTATGTCTTGGTTCTGCCATAGGCATCAAGTAAGAATGAGGAACAGAAATATTACCTTATCTTACTACAACGGGTAGAGTTTTCTCTCTCTCTTCAGCAGAGGCAATAATTCTCAAGGCAGAGAGGATGAGAAATTATGAATAGAGGGAAAAAAGGAAAGGAACATAACTTTGATTTCATCTGTAAGAGGCTGCTTCTTGTCTCTGATTCCAAAGGCTCTGACAGCAAATGGGTGGAAGTATTTGAATTTTCACTTGCTCCCAGTAGGATCAGACCTCCAGTGAGCAACTTCTTAGGATGATGAGATCATGCGTTAAGTGATCTTTTTTTTTAATATCTTTGGGCTATATGAGTGTGCAGTATGTCTTATGACATACTAGCAATCTAATTATAGTATTAGCAGTGTTTCTTTCCACGTGTTCAGAACTGCTGCTGCTCTGTCACAAATTACATGGCTTTCTCGTTTCTGTGAGTTCTCTCATTGTCTCATCCGTGTGAATGGAAATGTCTTTATCCGTGTGTGGTGACCTGGCTTTGGGCGGCTGCCAGGCTCCCACGCAGCCGCTCGCTCACTCCCCCTCCTGGACAGGACAGGACAGGATGGGGGAGAAAACGAGATGAAAAGCTTCCATCTCAGGGAGATCACTTACAAATTGCCATCACGAGCAATTCACACTGACCCTAATAAATGCTCAAGATACGTTACTTTAACATAATCCTAAAAAGACTGTATGTTGGCTTTTCCTAAAGTACAACTGCTTGTTACAGTTTTTGCTCATTTGTCAAAAAAAAAACAAAACCAAACCCAAACAAATAATCTCTCCAGTTTCCTTTCACATTGAGATGATTGTGGTTTCTGTTGCAACAGATTTGAATGCTTGCTCCATCCTCCTCCTCTGAGCCTCAAGCTCTCCTGGGTTCCACCTGCCTCTTCAGAGCATTCCTGCAGTGTGTGGTGTGTGTGCGTGTTTTGCATGGCTGAAGGGATTTTTCATCAGCCACACAGGTATATTCTCTGAAGCATCAATCTGCCAGTTTGCATGGTGAAAGTGCATGAGATAATTAAGAATTCTTATTTTTCAAAGTTCATGTCCTGTTTGAGCATGCAATAGGCTCGGTATTGAAAGCCAAAGCTGAAATGGAATTGAATCTGGCCAGGGATGTCAAAGACAGCAAGAAAGGCTTCTGTAAGTACATAGGTGACAAAAGGCAGACAAAGGAAAATGTGGGCCCATTGCTGAATGAGCTGGGGGACCTGGTGACACAGGACATAGAAAAGGGGGATATACCGTATGCCCACTTGTCCTTGGTGTTTACTAGCAAGACCAGGCTTCAGGAATCCCAGACCCTAGAGATCAGGGACAGAGTCTGGAGCATGAATGGCAAATCCTCGGTGAAAGAAGATCACGGCAGGGAATACCGGACATACATAAGTCCAGGAACCCTGACGGGATGCTCCCATGAGTGCTGAGGGAGCTGGCTGACGTCATCATGAGGCCACTCTGCATAATCTTTGTATGCTCACTGTGACTGGGGGAGACGTCTGAGGACGGAAGGAATGGAAATGTCACTCCTGTCTTTGAAAAGGGCAAGAAGGAGGACATGGAGAACTACAGGTTGCCCAGCTTCACTTTGGTCTCTGGGAAGGTGATGGAGGAACTCATGAGGTGAACCTTTTCCAAGCTGTTGTGGCTTAACCCCAGTGAGCAATCAAAACCATGAGAGCTGCTCACTCAGTCCACCCGTCCCTCTTCTCCAAACAGGGAAGAGATGCAAAATGGAAAGGGGAAACTCATGGACTGACATAAAAACAGCATAATAAAATAACAAAATAAAGTAATATACTCCTACTGCTACTAATTATAACGTGTCTAAAATAAAAATAAAATGGAAATCATCTGTGAGTTGTTCTTCAACTGATTCATCAGTGAATAGAAAGACCCTCTAACCAGAGGAAGACTCCATGCTGACATCCTTTATCTTGCTGTTGGAAGGGAAGGCAGCCTGTACATGACAAAGTGTTGTTTCTGCACAGCTTCAAAGCACAACCATGTGAGTTACTTACACCTGCTGGCATACTTTGTGCAGAAGTCATATCTGGCCCATTAAGAACCACATTTCATCAAGAAAGAAGACTCAACAGAGAAGAAGATGGAAAAAAAGCATTAGTGATATAGAACTCCAAGCAAATCCCAGCCTAACAGAGTAGTTCCTTATCGAGGGTTTTGATTGTGGGGTGCCTATAAAACCCTGGCAGATGTATTGTTAAACTCCTCTCCTCCCCCCACTTCCCACTTTTGCCCCTCCTTCTTCCCCCTTCCCACTCAGGACAGGTGATCGGGAGGGAAAGAAGGACAAAGAGAAGAGAGTTGGAAAAATTAAAAATGTTTTACTAATGCTACTAATAAGAATAGAGAAAATAATACAAAATATACAAAACCTAACTTGAAAGTCTCAGCAACTGCAGAGCCGGCACCCAAAGTCCTGGACTGGACTCTGCAGCCAACCGGAGCTGGATTCAGTCTCTCACTAGGCCTCAGTTTGCAGGGACGACTAGCAAGATCCTCTCCTAATGTCAGCCATGAGGAAAACGGGAATAGGTCCTCATGATCTCCCACTTTTATATGAAGTATTCATGTGAATGGAATGTTATACACAGTTGATCAGTTTCTTGGTCACTTGTTTCTTGTTGTCCCTCTCGCGAGATGTGAATCTGTCCTTATCAATAAGTTTGCATTCCATTGATATGTGTGCCAAAACATGTATCTGGTTCTCAGGGAAAATGCAACTAATATGAAGGCTTTAGCTGACAGGCAAAATCACTAAAAGACATGCTGTACAAAGTAGTTATTGAGACAACTGGGATGGCACTGGGAAGTGCCTTTGGTTTTGTCCTTTATAGAGACAGTCTAGGACTGGTATGTAGTTATGTGTACACAGGTGTACAGAAATGGTTTAGACCCTATGGAGTGTGCCAGCTGGGGTCTAAATATCATCACAGAAGAAGAAGGGACTATATTAAGTTCTGGGTCACATCCATCATCCTAGGATACCTTACCTTGTCAAGAATTGCACTACAGATCTGCATTTAGGCAACTGAATCTGGATCTCATACCCGTACTCATGGCTTGGTGAGCATGATCACTTCATAAACAGGGACACAGACAAGCAGAGATGTCGTGCTTTCTTCCTCTTGGTCTACAATACCAAAGGTGGGCCCTGGGGGTCCCAGAGAACCACGCAGTGGGCAAGAATTGGGCTGATGGGTCAGGCTCAAAGGGTTCTAGTAAACAGTTTTTGTTGGGCTGATGAGCAGCCACTATGGGGTCCTGCAGGGATCCCTCTTAGGGCCAGATATCTTCATAAACAACTTAAACGCAGGACTTAATGGAATGTAAAGTAAGTTCACCAATGACACCAAATTGGGAGATGTTTTTTGGTTTTCTTGGAAGGAGGGCTGCGGGTGGGTTGGTTGGTTTGGTTAGTTTTGGGAAGATTTTGTTATTATCTAGTCTCTATGTGCTGCTTTATTTTCACTCTTCTACTTTGCAGGTGCTCATCTACACACTATGTTGCTGTGCAATTCACCATTGATTCAGAAAACTCATCTCAGGAGACTGATCAAAGCAATAGGAAATTTAATTCCCACATGAGGTTGTTGATATTTTGCACATTCTGGACAAGAAGAAAAGACTTTTTGCTCCTCTAATTCGGTCATCAGAGATTTCTGGTAGCATTTGCAAAGTCTGCTCCTTGAATCCTACCCAAATAACTACAAGCCCCTGAGAACTCACAGTAGTCATTGTCATCACAGCTGCAGCATTGATCTCTTAGCTACAGGAATGCCAAGGAGATACCACAGAAAAAAGGAGAGTAGAAACACTCTTAACTCCACAAAATACGTTGCTTTGTCCTCGGCTTTGCTTCCTGACTCTCAATCAAAGGGCCCTACTGCAATGAGAAAAGTGCTGATTGACAGAGAGGTGAGGATTGTGCAGAACTATTTTTTTATATTACGTTATTTATATAGTTGGAAAAATAGGAAAACCTCAGCATGAAATATCTTGTATTGGCATTTGTGTTTAAGTTAGAAGGAAACTAAAATAAAAATAAAATTGAAAATAAAAGAGAATATGTTTGGGAAAACTATTTTCTTTTGACTGCATGTGCTCATTAGTTTATCACAGAAAATTTATTAGTCAGCAACTGGGAAATAGAAGGGAAGTGTTAGAAACAGAAGAAAAAGGTGTTTAGAGGGAAGAAAGGAAAGGGATTAGATCATCTGTGGTTGAGTGAGAAAAACAGGCAGAACCAGAGGAGGTAGTGGAACACACCTGAATGAAATGCTGTCTTTCTGCAGATGCATTTCAATGAGGAGGGCTTTGGAGCCTAAAGGTGGCAAATCACATGGAAGAAACTGAAGCATTGGTATTGCACACAGAATGGCATCTCTAACTCTTGCAGTGCAGGTGACAGACTAAAATATTGATAAGGCTGTAATATTATCAAATCTGATTTTTCCAATGGAGCTTGTCCAAAGATCAGACTAAAGGCATTTTCAGAGAAATGTGAGCAGTGTTCCAGAGTGAACGCATGTGTGCAACATGCTCATGTTCTTTTATGGTGAAATCAGTTTGGAAGTTCCCTGTTTGTTTCCTGTTTTCATGCTGAAAAACTAAGCTAAGGAAGCATGAGAAAAGGAGCGATAGGGCTGGAGACCTCTCTGAATGGCTTTCAAAAATCATTTGTTTCAAGTAGAAGTATATAATACAACAGAATGGATGAGAAAGACTGTGAAATGTTCCTATATATGTTTTAGCTTCTTTAAAAGATGTCTTTTGAAAGTAATATTTTTTCATTAGTTGGATTGATCAATTTTAGTCATCACTGCATTGAATGTACAGAGAAAACCACTCATCATGTAATATTTGCAGTCTCTGTTGTAACCAAGAAATAGCTGTGCCTGCCTGCTCTACTAAAATAATGTCAGGATTTTGTTCTTTATTCTGTATGGTTGGGAATTGCCCAGAGACGAACGATGGTGACAGAACTGACCGTGTTGTCTCAGTGGGCAGTATGACTGACTTTCAGTGGGATGAGCCCATTCGTCTGGAACTTGCACCAGGTAACTCGTCTCCTGCAAGTTCAGTCTTGCTCCATCACAGTATTGCGGGAGCTGAGATATTGGCTTTTGTCCCATTCGTCTGCTGCTGAGCAACCAAGAGACATTCTTTAGGCAAAGTATACATTCCAATAGCAAAAGCAGTTTGTGATCACAAGCTCAGGCAGCCTCTTGCTTTATTCTCATCAGCATCCAAAAGAAATGCTGAGGACTGTATGGTACCTTAGAGCACCTTCTGCGGGCTGTTTATACAAAATCAGAAAGTGTGCAATTTTTCATATCTCAGAACTGTCTGGAAGAGATGGTAACCATTAGAAATGTGAAAACTGAAATCAACTTAATGAAATGTAGGCACAACAGTGGAAAGAAAGCATCAGAACTTAGAAGATTTATTCATGGGATCAGGAGTTGCAGCAGGAAGTTACAGATGAGAACAACTGAAATATGAGTGTGGGTGAAGGTGAGAAAGCAGTCCTGTTTCACATCTTACATACTCTTCTGTTATGCATAGGTGGAAGGCTTCATTTGAAGATTTTCTTGGCTCTAGACAGAAATAGGAGAAGACTACATTCAAGTTTTTTTTGTCCATGTTAGTTTCTTCTGTGTTTGATTATGTCTGATGTTTTGTTATGCTCTTGCTACTCACAACTGTGGAACCTTGACATTTTGCTTTTGCTTCTTATTGTTCCAGCAATGCTGAACCAGACAGAGCTCAACGAGTTCATCCTCTTGGGTCTCACTGATATCCAGGGGCTGCAGCACTTTTTCTTTGTTTGCTTCCTCTTGCTCTACTTGACCAGTCTTCTGTGAAATGGTGCCATTGTGACCACGGTGATAGCTGAGCCCCATCTTACTATTGGAGTGGTATGTAGGGCAGCCAGACCTTGGTATGGATCCCACAATTTTTAATGGATGGCTGTTTTGCTTCAGAAAGGAAACCAGGAGCCCTTGGGCTGACTCCTGACATTGAGAAGCAAATTTGGCAAGTATTTTGCTACAAAGACGCCAGAATCTCATCCTTATCTGTGAAACCACAGCGAAAATAAAACATCAGAAATCCAAAGAGAGCACAATGGATGGAACAAATGTGAGGTTTCACAAATACTAATTCTAATTCTAATATTTGAAAGAGATTTAGGAAATGTTGCCCAAACACTGCTTCAGGTCAGCTGGGGTTGCACAACTCAGGAGGAATTCCAGCCGTACACTCTGTGCACCGAGATGGAGATCTTTGTGTTAGATCTTTTAGGGGGGGGGGTGTTGAGGAGGAGAGGTAGATAGGTTGTTTGTGTTTTGTGGACTGTTTCACTTTATCTTTTCTGTTTTACGGGTGCTCATCTATGCACTTTCTTCAGGCAACACTATGTTGCTGTGCAATTCCCCATTGATTCAGAAATCTCATCTCAGGAGACTGAACAAAGCAATAGGAAATTTAATTCCCACATGAGCTTGTTGATATTTTGCACATTTTGGACATGAAGGAAAATCTTTATTCCTCCTCTAATGAGGTCACCAGAGATTTCTAGTACCATTTGCAAAGCTTCCTCCATGCATCCTACCTGAATAACTACAAGCCCTTGAGAACTCATAGTAGTCATTGTCATCACAGCTGCAGCATTGATCTCTCAGCTACAAGAATGTCAAGGAGATACCACAGAAAAAAGGAGAGCAGAAATTCTCGGTCTCTTAACTCCACAAAATATTCTGATTTATCCTCAGCTTTGCTGAGGATATGTTCTAACCTATATGTATATTTTCTAACGTATTTAAAAGGCATATTTTGCAAGTAATTATATTTTTCTAGTTGGATTCGTCAATCTTAATCATCACTGCTTTGAATGTACAGAGAAAACTACTCAACTTGTAAAATTTGGGGTCTCTGTTGTAAGCCAGAAATACCTGTGCCTGCCTGCTCTAGTAGAATAATGTCAGGAGTTTGTTCTTTGTTCTTTATGAAAAAAAAACTGAAAGCAAGTGTGTACCCATTTGCATTTCAGAAGACGAACGATGGTGACAGAACTGACCTTGTTGTCTCATTGGGCAGTATGACCGACTTTCAGTGGGATGAGCCCGTTCGTCTGGAACTTGCACCAGGTAACTCGTCTCCTGCAAGTTCAGTCTTGCTCCATCACAGTATTGCGGGAGCTGAGATCTTGGCTTTTGTCCCATTCATCTGCTGCTGAGCAACCTAGAGACATTCTTTAGGCAAAGTATACAGTCCAATAGGAAAAGCAGTTTGTGATCACAAGCTCAGGCAGCCTCTTCCTATATTCTCATCAACATCCAAAAGAAATACTGAGGACTGTATGATACCTTGGGGCACGTTCTGCTGGCTGTTTATACAAAATTGGAAATTGTGCAGTTTTTCAGATGGAAGAATTGTCTAAAAGAGATTGCAACCAATAAAATGTGAAAGTTGAAATCCACTTAATGAAATGTAGGCACAATACTGGAAAGAAAGCATCAAGAATGATTCACATGATGAGTTATGAGCTGGATTGATGAGATCATGGGTTGCAGCAGGAAGTTACAGATGAGGACAACTGAAATAAGAATGTGGGCGAATGTGAGAAATTAGCCATGTTTTACTTCATATATACATACATCACACTCACATCATTTCTATTGTGTTTGATTACATGTCTGAAGTATTGTAATGCTCTTGCTGCTCACAACTGTGGAACCTTGAGATTTTGCTTTTGTTTCTTACTGTTCTAGCAATGCTGAACCAGACAGAGCTCAGCGAGTTCATCCTCTTGGGTCTCACTGATATCCAGGGGCTGCAGCACTTTTTCTTTGTTTGCTTCCTCTTGCTCTACTTGACCAGTCTTCTGGGAAATGGTGCCATTGTGACCACGGTGATAGCTGAGCCCCATCTTCACACACCAATGTACTTCTTCCTGGGGAACTTGTCCTGCCTGCACATTGTCTTCTCCACAGTCACTGGTCCCAAGATGTTGACTGGCCTTCTCTTTGGACATCAGCCCATCTCTTTTGGTGGGTGCTTAGCTCAGATCCACTTCTTCCACTTCCTGGGAAGTACTGAGGTTGTGCTACTGGCCACCATGGCCTATGACCCTTACGTGGCCATCTGCAATCCTTTGCGCTACACCCTTGTCATGAGCCCCCAGACTTGTCTGCTGCTGGCTGTGGCCAGCTGGTCCATTGGTTTTGTGCATGCCATGATACACTCAGTCATGACCTCTCAGCTGACTTTCTGTGGCCACAACCACATTCATCACTTCTTCTGTGACATCAAGCCACTGTTGAATTTGGCTTGCAGTAGTACCAGCCTCAACATGACCCTCCTCAATGTCATTACCACATCTGTTGCACTAGGCTCCTTTGCTCTCATAGTCCTCTCCTACCTCTACCTCATCTTCTTCACCTTCCATAAAGTCCGGTCCCAGGAAGGAAGATGGAAGCCCTTCACCACCTGTGCCTTCCACCTCACTGTTGTGGCACTGTTGTACATTCCAGTGCTCTTCAATTACACACCACCCTCCTCAGGAAGCTCCCTTCAAAGGGATGTGCAAGTGTCTCTCCTGTACAGTGCTGTCACCCCAGCTCTGAACCCCTTGATCTACACTCTTAGGAACCCGGAGAAGAGATCTGCCCTGAAAAAAATGCTATGTTTTGAGTGGACATAACTTGAGCATGATATTGTCAACATTTGACTTGAGTCAGACCACTGGAAGGATCTGCTGAATGATGAAACCACTGATCTGTATTTACATGAACTGCTACAGACATGTTAAATGTCCTCAAGTATCCTACCCTGACTTTGCCTTTGGATCCAGAACTGGACACGTCTGTTGCAGTTCCTTTGTCACACTCCATGCCTGTGATTTAAGGACATTCCTAAGAGCACTGGATATCTACTTATACTTGGGTACCAAATCCCAACTTTAGTGTGGGATGCAGCGGTTTATAAGTACTTAATTTTGAGATTTTGTGTGTCTTAACACAGACATTCAGCACCTTCAGTCTTAGCCTGGATTACAGTTTCATGTCATGGAATCGTATCATAGAATCATAGAATCATTTCAGTTGGAAGAGACCCTCAGCATCACTGAGTCCAACCATAACCCAATCCTAGCACTAAACCATGTGCCTAAGAACCTTCTCGAAACACCTTTTCAACCCCTCCAGGGATGGTGACTCCAGTACTGCCCTGGGCAGCCTGTTCCATTGCCTGAAAACCCTTTCCGGGAAAATCTTTTTCTAATATCCAATCTAAACCTCCCCTGGCATAACTTGTGGCCATTTCCTCTTGTCCAATCAGTTGTTTCTTGGGAGAAGAGACCAACCCCCTCCATTCTCCAACCTCCCTTCAGGCAGTTGTAGATAGCAATAAGGTCTCCCCTCAGCCTCCTTTTCTTAAGGCTAAACAGACCTTGTTCCCTCAACTGCTCCTCATCACACTTGTGCTCCAGGTCCTTCACCAGCTTCATCACCTCCTCTGCACTCTCTCCAGTACTTCAATATCCCTCTTATGATGAGGGGCGCAAAACTGAACACACTATTCGAGGTGAGACCTCCCCAGCACCGAGTGCAGTGGCACCACCACTGCTCTAGTCCTCCTGGTCACACTATTCCTGATACATGCCAGGATGCTGGCGGCCTTTTGGCCACCTGAACACACTGCTGGCTCATGTTCAGTTGGCTGTCAATCAACACTCCCAGATCCCTTTCTGCCAGGCAGCTTTTCAGCCACTCTTCCCTGAGCCTGCAGCGTTCATGGGGATGTTGTGACCCAAGTGCAGGCCCCAGCACTTGGCCTTGTGTGCTGGTTTGACTGAAAATGGGTTAGCTTTCTTCGTGCAGTTAGAAAACTTTCCTTTTTTATAGCTAGCACACTATTTATTTGGACTTAGTTGAGAACAAGCAGATAACACCCCAACACAGAGTTAATGTTTTTAATTGCTTTGGTCTGAGAGCCAAGGACATTTTGAGTACCTTGCTTACAGGTGTGAGGCATCAAGGAAGGGCAGCAGAAATGGAGCAGAGCTTGACTGACATCCAGACTGATCAATTTGAGTATTCCATCCCATTAGTATCCTGCTAATGATTTAAGGAGAGTTGGGGAGCAAGAAACTTCCAGTTTTGGCTCTAGTGATCTCTCTGGTTTTTCACTCTCTCTCTCTCTCTTGGTAGCCAGAAAGTTCAGTTGGGACACTCAGCCCAGCCTTTTGCCATTTTGCAGAGGCCTCTGGGCTCCTCTGCCTTTTTTCTCTCTTTCTCTCTCTCTGGGATCAGCTTTAGGACCAGGTGTGGCTTGCTGGGATTAGCTGCTCATTTGTGGCCAGAGTTTATTTGGAATTGTTTTGAGTATATTTTATTTCTCCTATATATCTCTCTCTCTATATATATATATATATAGATAGATAGATAGATATTTACTAGTAGTGTATTAGTATTTTGTTATTTTAGTTATTTTATTAAACTGTGTTTATCTCAATCCAAGTTTCTCCCTTCCTTTTTGATTCTTTCCCCTGCTGGGGCGGGGCAGGGGAGGGGGAGAGCGAATGGCTATTGGTCGTACTGCTAACTTGGGTTAAACCACGACACCTTGTTAAACCTCAGGCACTTGCCCTCAGCCCAACGCTCCAGCTGGTCTAGATCCCTCTGTATGGCCTTCCTACCTTCCAACAGATCAACGCTTTCACCCAATTTGGTGTCATCTGCAGACTCACTGAGGGTGCACTCAATCCCCTCATTCTGATTATTGACAAAGAGACCAAACAAAACTGCCTCCAGTACAGAGCCCTGAGGACACCACTCATAACCAGCCACCCACTGGATTTGGTTCCTTTCACCACAACTCTTTGGGCCCGGCCATCCAACCAGTTCTTTACCCATTGCAGATACACCATCCAGGCCATGATCTGCAGCTTCTCCAGGAGATGCTGTGGGATATGGTGTCAAAGGCCTTACTAAAATCTAACTACACAACATCCACAGCCTTTCCCTCATCTACTACGTGGGTCATCTTGTCATACAAGGAGATCAGGTTGGTCAAACAGGACCTGCCTTTCATAAACCCACCTTGACTGGGCCTGATCTTCTGGTTCTCCTCTATATGCCATGTCATGATCCACAGGATTATCTGCTCCATGACCTTCCCTAGCACCAGGTTAGACTGACAGGTCTGTAGTTCCCTGGATCTTCCTTCTGACGCTTCTTCTAGATGGGTGTCACGTTAGCCAAATTCCAGTCAACTGGGACCTCCCCAGTTAGCTAAGATTGCAGATAATTAATGGAAAGTGGCTCGGTGATCACCTCCGCCAGCTCCCTCAGCACCCTTGGGTGCATCTCATCTGGCCCCATAGACTTGTGTATGTCCAAGCAGTATAGCAGGACACTAACCATTTCCCCCTGGATTATTTGTGCTTCATTCTGCTTCGCATCCCTGTCTTCTGGCTCAGGGGGCTGGGTGCCTGGAGCACAACTGTTCTGACTATTAAAGGCTGAGGCAAAGATGGCATTTAGTACTTCAGTAATTCCCTCATCTTCTGTCACTATGTTTCCCTCTGTATCCATCAGGGATGGACATTCCCCTTACCGCTCCTTATGTTGCTGATGTATTAAACTTGTTGCCTTTTACAGTGGTGACCAGGCCCGTATCTTGACAAAATGGAGTGCAACAGACTTATAACAGAATCCCAGAGTGTCAGGGGTTGGAAGGGCCCTGGAAAGCTCATCCAGTGCAACCCCCCCATGGAGCAGGAACACCCAGATGAGGTTACACAGGAAGGTGTCCAGGCGGGTTGGAATGTCTGCGCAGAAGGAGTCTCCACAACCTCCCTGGGCAGCCTGGGCCAGGCTCTGCCACCCTCACCCCAAACAAGTTTCTCCTCAGATTTCAATGGAACCTCCTGTGTTCCAATTTGCACCCATTGTCCCTTGTCCTGTCACTTGTTGTCACCAAGAAGAGCCTGGCTCCATCCTCCTGACACTCCCCCTTTCCATATTGATAACCATGAATGAGTCACCCCTTAGTTTCCTCTTCTCCAAGCAAAAACTTATAGGTTTAACCAGTCAGTTTACAGGGAATGTTGGTGGGGGGACACATAAGGGGATGTTGCTGGCTGAATACGAAAGGCAGATCGCAAAGCTTGTGTGCTCCAAGTACCTCAGTCAATGGGTAAAGGAGGAGGAATCACCTGTGTTTGGAATTAGGGTAAATACGGGGCTGTGTCTTCCCACGCTTTTGAGAGACCCCATAGAGACTCCAGTGCACTTTATTCATCAGTGTCCTCCAGGCTGAACAAAACCAGAGGCTTTAGCTGCTCTTCATTTGGCTTCTTCTCCAAACCCTTCAGCAACTTTTTAGCCCTCTTCTGCACACTCTCTAGTAGCTTAATATCTTCTTTATCCCATGGCACCCAGCCCTGCACACAGTGTCTCAGGTGAGGCCGCTCCAGTGCAGAGCAGAGCGGGACAGTCCCCTCCCTCACCTGGCTGGCCATGCTGTGCTGGATGCACCCCAGGGTACGGTTGGACCTCTTGGCTGCCAGGGCACGCTGTTGGCTCATGTCCAACTTGCTGTCAAACAGAACCCCCAGATCCTTCTCCGTGGAGCTGCTCTCCAGCATCTGGTCCCCCAGTCTGTATGTACAGCAAGGGTTGCCGAAGAGGGGAGAAGGACAAAGCAAGGCCCTTGCGCTTGCCAGCCCGAGTGCGGGGGCACTGAGGTTTGCAGGGAGAGCTTGGTGCAGCCTGGTGATGGGTGCAGGGAAGAGGAGGGCAGGAGGCCTGAGCAGCAGCGCTGGTGCTGGCAGGTCCAGGCAGCATCAGGCAGGGCTGGGGAGGTCCCTGCAGAGCTGCTGGGGGGAGCAGAGTGGCGCAGCGGGAGCGTGCTGGGCCCATAACCCAGAGGTCGATGGATCAAAACCATCCTCTGCTACTTGCTTTTGGCCTCGCTCCAGCCCCACCAGACACTGCCTCTCCCTTGCAGCGTTCATCAGGTGCTCCCTGCACTGCTGCCCTCCTGCCCTCTGGACGCCCAAGGCTGTCCCAGTGCCTGAGCCCCCTCTCTCTGCCACTGACACCTTCTCCTTTGCTTTCTCTGCAGGCACCGCTTCCAAAGTGCCCATCAGCAAGGCAGAGGAGTCTGTGGACCAGCAGCCAGAGCACAGCACACAGTTCCCCCCAGCAGGCAGGGGATGTCCTGGGAACACTGCTGTTTCCCACTTGCCACCAGGCAGCTCAGTCCCCGCCTTCCCAGGAACAAGAGGGGACTATCAGGGCTCTGCAGCTGGGGAGGAGGACAAGCCTGTTAGTGTGGGAACCACCTCTGTGTCAAGAGGTAAGGGGAAGACCTGTGTGGGATGTGGACAGTTCCAGCTCTGCAGTGCACCTGCTGCACCATAAAGCTGAGCCATCAGCAATGTGTGTGGCCCCTCTGTGAAGACATATTCGAGAAAGGGCAGAAAAGGCCAGGCTGAGAGAGGAGGAAGAAACGAAAAGAGTGGGAAAGAGCAGAGGGAAGATGCATCCTGCTCGTGCAGGTAAAGGAGCCTGGTGTGAAGGAGTCTGGAACAGCCTTAGGAGATGAACGCCATTCTCACTGAGGGAGAGGCTACTTTGGGACAGAAGGGAACAGTGTGTCCTGGAAGAAAGGCCCAGAGTTTGAAGTCAGCCAAGACAATCCTAGCAGAGGAAAGCAGTCCGGATCATGCAGGGTCTCCAACATGGGGGTGCAGGGAAGCAGCAGCAGAGAGCACAAGTACAAGCATCAAACCACCCAACTCTGGGCTATCAATGCACTCTGTGAGGGGCAATGTTGAAGAGCATAAGCTGGAAACTTCATAACCAGGTCTTATGAACAGAAAGTGAGATTCTCAGGGCTTAGATGACCAGGCAGATGGAGAGAGTACCAGGCTCACCCAGGACCATATGGCTGCACTGGGGTGGCCACAGGAGAAAGACAACAGGTGTTCAGCAGGTCCCATGGTATAATGGTGAGCACTCTGCACTCTGAATCCACTGGTCTGAGTTCAAATCTCAGTGGGACCTCAAGTTTTAGCTCTCTCAGAGCTTTCCTCTGCATGCACAGCCTTGCTGTTGGGTCACTTCTTTAATGCATTCCCATCAGCCCTCCTCTCCTGTGCTCCCAGCCCTGGCACTGACATCAGTGCCCCTTCTCCTGCCCTGTGCCCAACAAACCTCTGCAGGTTTCCCGAGCTCTGGCCCTGCCCCGTCTCAGCTCCCTTCTTCCTGATGGCTGCTTCTGGATGGGGGATCCAGCAGCGGCTCAGCAAATCACACAAGAGCTGAGGTGCAGATCATGCAGGCCAAGCCTGGCTCAAAGCAGGGTCAAGAAGAGGAGGCTGTTGAGGGCCTTGTCTGGTTGGCTGTTGGACATTTTCTAAGATGGAGAATCTACAGCCTTGCTGGGAACCTTTTCCCCATCTTGACCACCATTGTTTCTGGCATTAAGTTTATTTCCTCTCCTGTCCATTGCTTCTGGTGTCCTGTCAGGGAATTCCACCCACCCTGGCACTGTTTCTGCATGGGGACACAGTCACTGTCATGGGAAAGAGCAGGTTCTCCCTCTTTCTTGCAGAGCGGTTGAACAACTGACAGAGGAGGAGGACAAACCACCACGAGTCTCCAGCTATGCTGCACAAAGTCTTTAATGAGAAGGAGCAAAAGCAGTGGCACAGAACAGAGATCAAGAAACACATCTGCAGGGTTCAGGGCAACACAGAGAACAGCCCATTGCCCAAGGACAAGCTTGAAACACAAAGCACTTGCCTTTCCCCATTCTGCTCCACCTGCTGGCAATCCCAGCCCAGCAAGAGCAGTCCCTAACTCCAGCACCCTCCCCCAGCACCAGGAGGTTCAGCAAAGCAGAAGAGAACGAGCCCTTTCTCAAGGAGCTCAGAGCAAAGCAGAGCCAGAGGAGGCACAGCGAGGCCTGACGTGCAGCCAGGAGCCGTGGGCACAGGTCCCTCCTGCCAGCTGGCATGAGGACACCCAGCCCATCTGCAAGGCCTGGCCACACTCCTGCTGTGCAGTCCCCGTCATTCTTCCTGCTCCAGAAGGGACGATGCACCAGGTTCAGCAGTTCAGTCGGCAGCGGGGGGGAGGCAGGCACAGCCCTGACCCCCCCAGACCAAGGGAGCCCCCAGAAGAGATGGGAACCCCCTCAGTGCTGAGGGAGCTCCCAACAGCAGCTGACAGAGAGGATCCCACAACTGTGTTCTGAGGGAAAGAAGTGAGGATGGGGCCCGGCAGGGTCACCACCACTGGAGAGGCCTCAATGGCCACCGTCGAGTCACCACAGCGGGCGACACAGGGCTCACTGCAGCTGCTTGCAAGTGGGGTTGGGCCCGAGGAACCACAAGGTGCTGGGATACAGGGTCTGAAGCAAGACATCTCTCGGTGAGGGAGGCAAAGCTGAAACACAGAGCACAGACACAACACAATTTCAGTCTGTCTTTCTTGTCCTCAGTTCTCTCTGGAGATGCACTTCACTGTCCTCCACCTGCCTTTTAACTCTAAGTTCAGAAATTGCCTCCAGCTCAGCTTGCTGACGTGTACAACAGGTATGACACCTCAGCTAAAGCTAGATTTGAATGCCTAGGACCAAAGAACTAACTGATTGCTGATGTCACAAGGACCTCCTCCTGCATTACCCAGTGCAAAAGCCCAGATGAAGGTTCATGCCACTAGTCCACCACAAATGCACTGCGTGGAGCAAGGGTCTCAGAAATCAGCTCTTGAGAACACACAGTGTGCACAGAGCTGCCATGGCCCTCACTGTGCTCTCTGAGTTGCATGGTCCAGAAAGCTTGAACCACTGTTGGGACAGGACCCAGCTCAGTGGATTTAAAGCCCCTGTGGAGAGCCTGATCATACCCCATCTCCAGAACAGGCAGTGCTGCATGGAAGGAGCCACTGGATGCACTTGACCATTTGGTTAGAGACCATCTGTCTAAAGCAGAAATTCTGCTGAGCAAGCAGACCTCCCTGCAGCTGAGCCCCATTCATCCCCTTGTGCTTGAAACAACCTTCCTCTTCCCAGCTCTCCCCAGCCAGGCCCATCAAAAGGGAAAGAGTTGGCAGCCCTTCAACAGTTCTAGTGCTGTGCACGTTGAGGCAGCCCAAGGATCCACCTGAGTAGCCGCCATGACAGCAGTCCAGCCCATGGGGAGAGATGGAGTGCACAGAGGCTTACCTCGTTCCTGGAGGAAAGGGAGGCAAGAGAGGAGGATGCAGAGCCTGGAGCAGCGCAGGCTTTTATGCTGTGTCCTAGTGCCCCGTGGGGCCACAAACATTCCTTGCTCATGAAGCATTTAAACACATAGTAGCTGTTGCTTGATGAGTCCTTGCTGGTGCTTAATTACTTGGTCCTTTCATCCCAAATGTTGTGTTCCTTTTTAATACTGCTGGACACCAAAATAATTAATCTGTGTCCCAGCTTCATAAGGCAACTTACTTCTGAGGTCTAAGTCTAGTATTCATGTTGATTTTTTTGGTTATTTTGTGATATGGATTGTTACATTGCCTTCTTAATGGTGAGTGCAACCACCAATCATGGTGAAGTTCTGCTTTAAAGGATACGTCAAGTCAACTCTCCAATGTTTTCAGTGCAGGCACACAGGCTAAACCTGAGAGACGTTTCTCCCCACAGGTCATTGTAGACACGGAGGAGACTATGAGTAAGTTGTAACAGAATGTTGAGACTGTGCAATCTCATACAGGAGAAGAGATGCACCTCTACAGGGATGTGGCAAAGCTGAACAGCAAGGAAAAACCACTTGAGGCTGGAGGGAAGTCCCTTGTGGGTTGGAATGACAGCGACGACAACCTTGTTCATGTTCATCAGGCTGTACCACATCCAGGTTTTGTGATTAAAGAGATGCCTTTGTCCTTTCTTGAAAGAGACCCACACCCAAATGGACCTGGTTTGCTCTGCAAGGGAACCCCAGAGCCCTAAGGCTTGCATGGCCTGCTTATGCGGACAAGTGCAGGGCAAGGAACCAAATGCTCATGGCCATTTTTCTAAGGTCAGGAATGGCACGGCCCATTCCATGCATTACAGACTACAAAGGGACATTGGATCAGCATCCTAGGGCACCTGGGAAAACCCTGAACTACCATCAAACATGAGTCATTGCTGTGAATTTCAGTGGACATGTTGTCCTGGCCTCAGGTGCACCAGCGATACCACAGCTGGTAGCCTCATGAAACCACTGGTGCTTCTACGTGATCTTGAACTGTTGCTATGTTCCAAGGCATGACCTTTTGCTGGCTACTCAAGGACTCATGTGACAGTGTTAGGTCAACGGCTGCACTTGATTTTCTTGAGGGTCTCTTCCAACCAAAGCGACTCTTTCATTCAGCATACCTGAGAAGTACAACAGTTGGAATGGGTGTCTGGAGGTCCTCTGCTCCAATGAACTGCTCCAAGCAGCTCAAATTCCCCAATAACTCAACAGCTTCAGCCCTCTTACCCTTTTGCATTTACATCCATCTCCTGCTCCCCACATTGCTCATCTTCACCAGACTCCATAACCCTAGTGGCGTGAGCCTTACCCTACACACCACGTGCTCCAGCCCTCACGTTCTGTCTGTTCCTCTGCCAGTACTTCTCTCCAGAAGATCCCAGGGTTATGGGATGAGGTCTGGAGGTGGATGGGAAGTAAACAGAAGGATTAGGAGTGAAGGCTCCTTCCAGGATTTACAGTGAAAGTTCTGCTTCTACAGACTTTCCCTCTTCTTCCTGTCACACCTGCTGCCCAGAAGAGGGTTATACTCAATGGCATGAAAGTGAAATGCAGACCATGTGGCATTCACACATCCAGCACTCATGGTCTTCATGGAGCACTACCAGATTTCTTGGCTCATTCAGATCAAACCTAGATATCGGTGGGTTTCAAAAGTGGGATGAAACAACCAGACTGAGAAGGAGAAAGAGAAGTGGCCATCCCTGAGGTGTCATTATACTGACCACATGAGAAAATCTATTCATCTCATCTCCCCAGACCTTTCTGTGTAACTGCTAAACAATGCTGGCACCCTCACTGCCATCTCCTGGTGGCCCGCAAGGGGCACAGTGCAGCCCTGGATGTGCTGTCCTAGAGACAGTGACTTCTCCAATGGTGGCAGAGTTCAGAAGTCAACAGGACAAGGCTCAGAGCTTCCTGAGGTAAGTGGGAAGCTTTGTCTGCTCAGAGCAGGAGATTGGTCCAGAGGACCTTCTCAGGTCCCTTCTAACCATCATTATTTGGAAGAGCATGGAGTCTCAAGAGCCCTTGAGCAGCAAACAAACAGCAATGCCTTGGAAGTCAGCTGCAGCACAAGGCTGCATAGAAGCACCAGTTGATTCAGGAATGATGCTAAAAGGTGTGGTAATGCCTTTGAGGAAAGTAGAGCTTTCAGAGGAATGAGGCTATGACTCTGGTATCTCTGACATGCCTGAGGCTGGGGCACTTTGTCCACTGGAGTCCACAGCATGATGACTCACGTTTGCCAGGAGCTCAGGGTTTTTCCCAACTCTTTCACATCATGATGACTCCCAGGTGCTCTGTGAGACTGATCCAATGTCCCTTTGTAGTCTGAAATGTATGGAATAGATCACCCCATCTGTGACCAAGAAAAGAGGCCATGAGCTTTTGCCTCTCGCCCTGAACCTCTCTGCAAAATCAGGCCATGCATACCTCTGGGGTATGGGATGCTCTTTCTGAGCAAATCAAGTCGATTTGGGTGTGGGTGTCTTTCACAGATGGGCATGGGCTTCTCTGTGATCACTCTCCTATGTGTTGATTTGCTTCTTTTCACAAGGTTCTTCACTTCTTGATCCGAGCCTAGATTCCTTCTTGGAAGAAACATGAGGGCCTGCTTATCAAGGGATGTGGCTATGGAGATCCCATGGAGAGGTTACTTGAAAGAGATCGGCTTGACCCTCTGGTCTGCTCTTCATTATTATTAATCTTCCTTTTGTTCCCTGGGCTCATGGGCAGACTAAACAAGCTGTGGCAGAGCCTGATATGAGTATTTAAGGTCCTTGTGGCCCTCAGTCCTGCTTGCAAGGGGTTTTCCTCCAGCCCACAATGATCCTTCTTTGCTATTGAGCTTTGCAACATCCCTGCAGAACAGCATCTATTCTCCTGTACAAGATTGTGCAGTCTTGAACCTACTTGCTCTCTCCTGTGTGTCTACAATGACCCATTGTAGAAATGTTCCTTAGGTTTAGCTTGAATATCTGCACTAAAAGCACCCAACAGCTAACTCAAGGTGTCCATCATAGATGGATTTCACCGTGGCTCATGTTTATGCTCACCATGAAGAGGGCAATGTGACAAAGGCAATTCATGAGACACAAACCCACTTAAAATCTGGCTGCATACAAGCTGAGCCTCAGAGTTTATTTACGTTACAAATGCGGGACACAGAAGAATTGTTTCGACGTATCACAATGTCGAGGGTTAAGACTGCGGGGTGACAATAAAACCCTGGCAAATACATTGTTAACCTCCTCTTCCCCCCCACTTCCCCCTTTTTTGCCCCTCCCTCTCCCCCCTTCCCACTCAGGACAGGTGATCGGGAGGGAAAGAAGGACAGAGAGAAGAGAGTTGGAAAAATTAACAATGTTTTACTAATGCTACTAATAAGAATAGAGAAAATAACACAAAATATACAAAACCTACCTTGAAAGTCTCAGCAACTGCAGAGCCGGCACCCGAAGTCCTGGACTGGACTCTGCAGCCAACCGGAGCTGGATTCAGTCTCTCACTAGGCCTCAGTTCGCAGTGACGACTAGCAAGGTCCTCTCCTAATGACGGCCATAAGGAAAAAAAGGGAAAAAGGGACGAGATCCTCGTGATCTCGCACTTTTATGTGAAGTATTCACGTGAATGGAATGTTATACACAGTTGGTCAGTTTCTTGGTCACTTGTTTCTCGTCTCCCCTCTCGCGAGATGTCCATCCGTGCTTATCAATAAGGCTGCATTCCATTGCTAGGTTTACCAAAACATGTGTCTGGTTCTCCAGGAAAATGCAGTTAATATGAAGGCTTTAGCTGACAGGCAAATTCACTGAAAGAGAAACTTATTTTTAACAAAACCAGGACACACAGTCACCAAGCACTGATCCTGATAGGGGGCTTCAGCCACTCAGACATCTGCTGGGAAAGTGGTACGGCAAACCGCAAGCAGTCCGGGAAACTACTGGAATGTGCTGAGGACAACTTTTTATTACGGGTGATGGAAACTCCATCCAGAGGAGAGACACTGCTGGACCTGTTGTTTACTAGTGCGGAAGAATTTACCCAATGGGTCAAGACTGGGGTAGTATGACTACAATTGACATGCAAGAGGTAGATATACTCAACAACATTTTTTGTCACTGTCTTCACTGGCAAGTGTCTTAGCCACAACACCAAATTAATGCAATCCAAAGGCAGGGCCTGGGAGAATGAAGTACCAGTCATCACGGGAGATCACGTTCAAGCCCATATAACAAACGTGAATGTGCACAACTCCACGGGACTTGTTGAGATGCATCCAAGGATCCTGAAGAAATTGGCAGATGAAGTTGCAAAGCCAATAGCGATTACATTTGAAGAGCTGTGGCAGGTTGGTGAAATTTCTGGAAAAGTGAAAACATAACCCCCACTTTTTAAAAGTGTAGAAAGGAAGACTGAGGGAACTGCAGCCTGGTCAGTCTCACCTCTTTGCCCAGCAAGACCATAAGGCAGATCCTCCTGGAAACTATTCTAAGGCACATGGAAACAAAGATGACTGGTGACAGCCAACATGGTTGTCCTGGCAAATTGTGCCCGAGAAACTTACTGGCCTTCTACACATTGGCTCAGTGGTCACACTCAAAGAGTTGCAGTCAATGTCTTGAAGTCCGGGGGAAGACCAACGACCAGTGGTGTCCCACAAGGGTCTGTACTGGGACCAGTATTATTTAAAATCTTTCCTGAGAACATAGACAGTGGGATTGAGTTCACCCTCAACAAGCTTGCGGATGGGACCAAGTTGAGTGACATGGTTGTTACTCTAGAGGGAAGGGATGCCAGCCAGAGGGACCTTGACAGGCTAGAGAGGGGGTCCAGGCGAACCTCATGAAGTTCAACAAAGCCATATGCAAGGTCCTGCACCTGGGTCAGGGCAATCCCAAACATGGATATGGGCTGCGCCATGACTGAATAGAGAGCAGCCCTGTGGTGGTGGATTTGGGCATATTGGTGGATGAAGAACTGAATATGAGCTGCCAATGCATGCTTGCAGCCCAGAAAGCCAGTTGTATCCTGGGCTGTATCAGAAGAAGGGTGGCCTGAAAGTCAGAGGTGATTCTACCCATCTACTCTGCCCCATGAGACTCCACCTGGAGTACAGTGTTTAGATGTAGGGCCTCCAACATAGGAAATACATGGACCTGCTCAATTGGGTCCAGAGTAGTACACACAGATGATCAGGGGGTCTGGGCACCTCTCCTAGGAGGAGAGGATGAGAGATTTGGGGTTTTTTATGCTAGAGAATAGAAGGCTCTTCAGAGACCTCAAGATCGGGAGGGACACTTTGTCAGGGAGTGCAGTGACAAGAAGAGAGGCAAAGTTTTTAAAATGAAAAAGGTTAGATGTAGATTAAATATTTGAAAGAAACTCTTCCCTGTGATGGTGGTGAGACACTGGACCAGGCCTTCCATAGAAGCTGTGATTGCTCCATCTTGGAAGTGTTTAAAGCACTTTAAAGCTGGAAGGGCCTTTGAGAAACTTTTTCTTGTGAAAGGTGTCCTTGTCCACGTGAGGGGGGTAGAACAAAATTATATTTAAGGACCTTTAGAATCAAAACTCATTCTGTGATTCACAGCTCATTCCAGTTACTATGAAGTGGGAGCAAAATATTTCAGATGAAAGGGGCAGGGACTCAATCACCAGCAAGGCTTTGGCAAGCAACAACTAATGGGAGCTTAGATGCTTCATGAGCAAGGAATGTTTGTGGCCCCACAGAGCACTAGGACACAGCATAAAAGCCTGCGCTGCTCCAGGCTCTGCATCCTCCTCTCTTGCCTCCCTTTCCTCCAGGAACGAGGTAAGACTCTGTGCACTCCATCTCTCCCCATGGGCTGGACTGCTGTCATGGTGGCTACTCAGGTGGATGCTTGGGCTGCCTCAATGTGCACAGCAATAGAACTGTTGAAGGGCTGCCACCTCTTTCCCGTTTGATGGGCCTGGCTGGGGATAGCTGGGAAGAGGAAGGTTCTTTCAAGCACAAGGGGATGAATGGGGCTCAGCTGCAGGGAGGTCTGCTCAGCAGAATTTCTGCTTTAGACAGATGGTCTCTAACCAAATGGCCAAGTGCATCCAGTGGCTCCTTCCATGCAGCACTGCCTGTTCTGGAGATGGGGTATGATCAGGCTCTCCACAGGGGCTTTAAATCCACTGAGCTGGGTCCTGTCCCAACAGTGGTTCAGCCTTTCTGGACCATGCAACTCAGAGAGCACAGTGAGGGCCATGGCAGCTCTGTGCACACTGTGTGTTCTCAAGAGCTGATTTCTGAGACCCTTGTTCCACGCAGCCTATTTCTGCTGGACTAGTGGCATGAACCTTCATCTGGGCTTTTGCACTGGGTAATGCAGGAGGAGGTCCTTGTGACATCAGCAGTCAGTTAGGCACTTCTTTGGTCGTAGGCATTCAAATCTAGCTTTAGCTGAGGTGTCATACCTGTTGTACATGTCAGCAAGATGAGCTGGAGGCAATTTCTGAACTTAGAGTTAAAAGGCAGGTGGAGGAGAGTGAAGTGCATCTGCAGAGAGAAGTGAGGACAAGAAAGACAGACTGAAATTGTGTTGTGTCTGTGCTCTGTGTTTCAGCTTTGCCCCCCTCACCGAGAGATGTCTTGCTTCAGACCCTGTATTCCAGCACCTTGTGGTTCCTCTGGCCCAACCCCACTTGCAAGCAGCTGCAGTGAGCCCTGTGTCGCCCGCTGTGGTGACTCGACGGTGGCCATTGAGGCCTCTCCAGTGGTGGTGACCCTGCCGGGCCCCATCCTCACTTCTTTCCCTCAGAACACAGTTGTGGGATCCTCTCTGTCAGCTGCTGTTGGGAGCTCCCTCAGCACTGGGGGGGTTCCCATCTCTTCTGGGGGCTCCCTTGGTCTGGGGGGGTCAGGGCTGTGCCTGCCTCCCCCCCGCTGCCGACTGAACTGCTGAACCTGGTGCATCGTCCCTTCTGGAGCAGGAAGAATGATGGGGACTGCACAGCAGGAGTGTGGCCAGGCCTTGCAGATGGGCTGGGTGTCCTCATGCCAGCTGGCAGGAGGGACCTGTGCCCACGGCTCCTGGCTGCACGTCAGGCCTCGCTGTGCCTCCTCTGGCTCTGCTTTGCTCTGAGCTCCTTGAGAAAGGGCTCGTTCTCTTCTGCTTTGCTGAACCTCCTGGTGCTGGGGGAGGGTGCTGGAGTTAGGGACTGCTCTTGCTGGGCTGGGATTGCCAGCAGGTGGAGCAGAATGGGGAAAGGCAAGTGCTTGGTGTTTCAAGCTTGTCCTTGGGCAATGGGCTGTTCTCTGTGTTGCCCTGAACCCTGCAGATGTGTTTCTTGATCTCTGTTCTGTGCCACTGCTTTTGCTCCTTCTCATTAAAGACTTTGTGCAGCATAGCTGGAGACTCATGGTGGTTTGTCCTCCTCCTCTGTCAGTTGTTCAACCGCTCTGCAAGAAAGAGGGAGAACCTGCTCTTTCCCATGACAATGACTGTGTCCCCATGCAGAAACAGTGCCAGGGCGGGTGGAATTCCCTGACAGGACACCAGAAGCAATGGACAGGAGAGGAAAAAACTTAATGCCAGAAACAATGGTGGTCAAGATGGGGAAAAGGTTCCCAGCAAGGCTGTAGATTCTCCATCTTAGAAAATGTCCAACAGCCAACCAGACAAGGCCCTCAACAGCCTCCTCTTCTTGACCCTGCTTTGAGCCAGGCTTGGCCTGCATGATCTGCACCTCAGCTCTTGTGTGATTTGCTGAGCCGCTGCTGGATCCCCCATCCAGAAGCAGCCATCAGGAAGAAGGGAGCTGAGACGGGGCAGGGCCAGAGCTCGGGAAACCTGCAGAGGTTTGTTGGGCACAGGGCAGGAGAAGGGGCACTGATGTCAGTCCCAGGGCTGGGAGCACAGGAGAGGAGGGCTGATGGGAATGCATTAAAGAAATGACCCAACAGCAAGGCTGTGGAGGTGTGTGCATGCTGAGGAAAGCTCTGAGAGAGCTAAAACTTGAGGTCCCACTGAGTGTTGAACTCAGACCAGTGGATTCAGAGTGCAGAGTGCTCACCATTACACCATGGGACCTGCTGAACACCTGTTGTCTTTCTCCTGTGGCCACCCCACTGCAGCCATATGGTCCTGGGTGAGCCTGGCACTCTCTCCATCTGCCTGGCCATCACCAAGTACAAACGCTCTTCCTCCAGGGCCACCAGGCACCCCCTACTCACAGGGCTTTTCAAGGGAATGCCAGAGCTATTTGCATAAGCCTCACATGCCTTCTGTTACAAGATCCAGGCTGCTAAGCCCTGAGAATCTCACTTTCTGTTCATAAGACCTGGTTATGAAGTTTCCAGCTTATGCTCTTCAACATTGCCCCTCACAGAGTGCATTGATAGCCCAGAGTTGGGTGGTTTGATGCTTGTACTTGTGCTCTCTAGTGCTGCTTCCCTGCGCCCCCATGTTAAAGACCCTGCATGATCCAGACTGCTTTCCTCTGCTAGGATTGTCTTGGCTGACTTCAAACCCTGGGCCTTTCTTCCAGGACACACTGTTCCCTTCTGTCCCAAAGTAGCCTCTCCCTCAGTGAGAATGGCGTTCATCTCCTAAGGCTGTTCCAGACTCCTTCACACCAGGCTCCTTTACCTGCACGAGCAGGATGCATCTTCCCTCTGCTCTTTCCCACTCTTTTCGTTTCTTCCTCCTCTCTCAGCCTGGCTTTTTCTGCCCTTTCTCGATTATGTCTTCACAGAGGGGCCACACACATTGCTGATGGCTCAGCTTTATGGTGCAGCAGGTGCACTGCAGAGCTGGAACTGTCCACATCCCACACAGGTCTTCCCCTTACCTCTTGACACAGAGGTGGTTCCCACACTAACAGGCTTGTCCTCCTTCCCAGCTGCAGAACCCTGATAGTCCCCTCTTGTTCCTGGGAAGGCGGGGACTGAGCTGCCTGGTGGCAAGTGGGAAACAGCAGTGTCCCCAGGACATCCCCTGCCTGCTGGGGGAACTGTGTGCTGTGTTCTGGCTGCTGGTCCACAGCCTCCTCTGCACTGGAAGCGGTGCCTGCAGAGAAAGCAAAGGAGAAGGTGTCAGTGGCAGAGAGAGGGGGCTCAGGCACTGGGACAGCCCTGGGCAGCCCTGGGTGTCCAGAGGGCAGGAGGGCAGCAGTGCAGGGAGCACCTGGAGAGGCAGTGTCTGGTGGGGCTGGAGCGAGGCCAAAAGCAAGTAGCAGAGGATGGTTTTGATCCATCGACCTCTGGGTTATGGGCCCAGCACGCTCCCGCTCCGCCACTCTGCTCCCCCCAGCAGCTCTGCAGGGACCTCCCCAGCTCTGCCTGATGCTGCCTGGACCTGCCAGCACCAGCACTGCTTCTCAGGCCTCCTGCCCTACTCTTCCCTGCACCCATCACCAGGCTGCACCAAGCTCTCCCTGCAAACCTCAGTGTCCCCGCACTCGGGCTGGCAAGTGCAAGGGCATTGCTTTGTCCTTCTCCCCTCTTTGGCAACCCTTGCTGTACATACAGACTGGGGGACCAGATGCTGGAGAGCAGCTCCACGGAGAAGGATCTGGGGGTTCTGTTTGACGTCAAGTTGCACATGAGCCAACAGTGTGCCCTGGCAGCCAAGAGGTCCAACCGTACCCTGGGGTGCATCCAGCACAGCATGGCCAGCCAGGTGACGGAGGGGACTGTCCCGCTCTGCTCTGCACTGGAGCGGCCTCACCTGAGACACTGTGTGCAGGGCTGGGTGCCATGGGATAAAGAAGATATTAAGCTACTAGAGAGTGAGCAGAAGAGGGCTAAAAAGTTGCTGAAGTGTTTGGAGAAGAAGCCAAATGAAGAGCAGCTAAAGCCTCTGGTTTTGTTCAGCCTGGAGGACACTGATAAATAAAGTGCACTGGAGTCTCTATGAGGTCTCTCAAAAGCATGGGAAGACACAGCCCCGTATTTACCCTAATTCCAAACACAGGTGATTCCTCCTCCTTTACCCATTGACTGAGGTACTTGGAGCACACAAGCTTTGTGATCTGCCTTTTGTATTCAGCCAGCAACATCCCCTTATGTGTCCCCCCACCAACATTCCCTGTAAACTGACTGGTTAAATCTATAAGTTTTAGCTTGGAGAAGAGGAAACTAAGGGGTGACTCATTAATGGTTATCAATATGGAAAGGGGGAGTGTCAGGAGGATGGAGCCAGGCTCTTCTCAGTGACAACCAGTGACAGGACAATGGGCAATGGGTGCAAACTTGAACACAGGAGGTTCCATTGAAATCTGAGGAGAAACTTGTTTGGGGTGAGGGTGGCAGAGCCTGGCCCAGGCTGCCCAGGGAGGTTGTGGAGTCTCCTTCTGTGCAGACATTCCAACCCGCCTGGACACCTTCCTGTGTAACCTCATCTGGGTGTTCCTGCTCCATGGGGGGATTGCACTGGATGAGCTTTCCAGGGCCCTTCCAACCCCTGACACTCTGGGATTCTGTGGTAAGTCTGTTGCACTCCATTGTGTCAAGATACGGGCCTGGTCACCACTGTAAAAGGCAACAAGTTTAATATATCTGCAACATAAGGAGCGGTAAGGGGAATGTCCATCTCTGATGGATACAGAGGGAAACATAGTGACAGAAGATGAGGGAAATGCTGAAGTACTAAATGCCATCTTTGCCTCAGTCTTTAATAGTCAGAACAGTTGTGCTTCAGGTACCCAGCCCCCTGAGCCAGAAGACAGGGATGCTGAGCAGAATGAAGCACAAATAATCCAAGGATAAATGGTTAGCGTCCTGCTATACTGCTTGGACATCCACAAGTCTATGGGGCCAGATGAGATGCACCCAACGTTGCTGAGGGAGCTGGCGGAGGTGATCACTGAGCCACTTTCCATTAATTATCTGCAGTCTTAGCTAACTGGGAAGGTCCCAGTTGACTGGAATTTGGCTAACGTGACACCCATCTAGAAGAAGCGTCAGACGGAAGATCCAGGGAACTACAGACCTGTCAGTCTAACCTGGTGCTAGGGAAGGTCATGGAGCAGATAATCCTGTGGATCATGACATGGAATATAGAAGAGAACCATAAGATCAGGCCCAGTCAACGTGGGTTTATGAAAGGCAGGTTCTGTTTGACCAACCTGATCTCCTTGTACGACAAGATGACCCACGTAGTAGATGAGGGAAAGGCTGTGGATGTTGTGTAGTTAGATTTTAGTAAAGCCTTTGACACCATATCCTACAGCATCTCCTGGAGAAGCTGCAGCTCATGGCCTGGATGGTGTATCTGCAATGGGTAAAGAACTGGTTGGATGGCCGGGCCCAAAGAGTTGTGGTGAAAGGAACCAAATCCAGTGGGTGGCTGGTTATGAGTGGTGTCCTCAGGGCTCTGTACTGGAGGCAGTTTTGTTTGGTCTCTTTGTCAATAATCAGAATGAGGGGATTGAGTGCACCCTCAGTGAGTCTGCAGATGACACCAAATTGGGTGAAAGCGTTGATCTGTTGGAAGGTAGGAAGGCCATACAGAGGGATCTGGACCAGCTGGAGCGTTGCGCTGAGGGCAAGTGCCTGAGGTTTAACAAGGTGTCGTGGTTTAAGCCAAGTTAGCAGTACAACCAATAGCCATTCGCTCTCCCCCTCCCCTGCCCCACCCCAGCAGGGTAAAGAATCAAAAAGGAAGGGAGAAACTCGGATTGAGATAAACACAGTTTAATAAAATAACTAAAATAACAAAATACTAATACACTACTAGTAAATATCTATATATATATAGATAGATATAGAGAGAGATATATAAATAAGAGAAATAAAATATACTCAAAACAATTCCAAATAAACTCTGGCCACAAATGAGCAGCTAATCCCAGCAAGCCACACCTGGTCCTAAAGCTGATCCCAGAGAGAGAGAAAGAGAGAAAAAAGGCAGAGGAGCCCAGAGGCCTCTGCAAAATGGCAAAAGGCTGGGCTGAGTGTCCCAACTGAACTTTCTGGCTACCAACAGAGAGAGAGAGTGAAAAACCAGAGAGATCACTAGAGCCAAAACTGGAAGTTTCTTGCTCCCCAACTCTCCTTAAATCATTAGCAGGATACTAATGGGATGGAATACTCAAATTGATCAGTCTGGATGTCAGTCAAGCTCTGCTCCATTTCTGCCGCCCTTCCTTGATGCCTCACACCTGTAAGCAAGGTACTCAAAATGTCCTTGGCTCTCAGACCAAAGCAATTAAAAACATTAACTCTGTGTTGGGGTGTTATCTGCTTGTTCTCAACTAAGTCCAAATAAATAGTGTGCTAGCTATGAAAAAGGAAAGTTTTCTAACTGCACAAAGAAAGCTAACCCATTTTCAGTCAAACCAGCACACAAGGCCAAGTGCTGGGGCCTGCACTTGGGTCACAACAACCCCATGAACGGTGCAGGCTCAGGGAAGAGTGGCTGAAAAGCTGCCTGGCAGAAAGGGATCTGGGAGTGTTGATTGACAGCCAACTGAACATGAGCCAGCAGTGTGTTCAGGTGGCCAAAAGGCCACCAGCATCCTGGCATGTATCAGGAATAGTGTGACCAGGAGGACTAGAGCAGTGGTGGTGCCACTGCACTCGGTGCTGGGGAGGTCTCACCTCGAATAGTGTGTTCAGTTTTGCGCCCCTCATCATAAGAGGGTTATTGAAGTACTGGAGAGAGTGCAGAGGAGGTGATGAAGCTGGTGAAGGACCTGGAGCACAAGTGTGATGAGGAGCAGTTGAGGGAACAAGGTCTGTTTAGCCTTAAGAAAAGGAGGCTGAGGGGAGACCTTATTGCTATCTACAACTGCCTGAAGGGAGGTTGGAGAATGGAGGGGGTTGGTCTCTTCTCCCAAGAAACAACTGATTGGACAAGAGGAAATGGCCACAAGTTATGCCAGGGGAGGTTTAGATTGGATATTAGAAAAAGATTTTCCCGGAAAGGGTTTTCAGGCAATGGAACAGGATGCCCAGGGCAGTACTGGAGTCACCATCCCTGGGGGGGTTGAAAAGGTGTTTCGAGAAGGTTCTTAGGCACATGGTTTAGTGCTAGGATTGGGTTATGGTTGGACTCAGTGATGCTGAGGGTCTCTTCCAACTGAAAAGATTCTATGATTCTATGATACGATTCCATGACATGAAACTGTAATCCAGGCTAAGACTGAAGGTGCTGAATGTCTGTGTTAAGACACACAAAATCTCAAAATTAAGTACTTATAAACTGCTGCATCCCACACTAAAGTTGGGATTTGGTACCCAAGTATAAGTAGATATCCAGTGCTCTTAGGAATGTCCTTAATTCACAGGCATGGAGTGTGACAAAGGAACTGCAACAGACGTGTCCAGTTCTGGATCCAAAGGCAAAGTCAGGGTAGGATACTTGAGGACATTTAACATGTCTGTAGCAGTTCATGTAAATACAGATCAGTGGTTTCATCATTCAGCAGATCCTTCCAGTGGTCTGACTCAAGTCAAATGTTGAAAATATCATGCTCAAGTTATGTCCACTCAAAACATAGCATTTTTTTCATGGCAGATCTCTTCTCCGGGTTCCTAAGAGTGTAGATCAAGGGGTTCAGAGCTGGGGTGACAGCACTGTACAGGAGAGACACTTGCACATCCCTTTGAAGGGAGCTTCCTGAGGAGGGTGGTGTATAATTGAAGAGCACTGGTATGTACAACAGTGCCACAACGGTGAGGTGGGAGGCACAGGTGGAGAAGGGCTTCCATCTTCCTTCCTGGGACCGGACTTTATGGAAGGTGAAGAAGATGAGGTAGAGGTAGGAGAGGACTATGAGAGCAAAGGAGCCTAGTGCAACAGATGTGGTAATGACATTGAGGAGGGTCATGTTGAGGCTGGTACTACTGCAAGCCAAATTCAACAGTGGCTTGATGTCACAGAAGAAGTGATGAATGTGGTTGTGGCCACAGAAAGTCAGCTGAGAGGTCATGACTGAGTGTATCATGGCATGCACAAAACCAATGGACCAGCTGGCCGCAGCCAGCAGCAGACAAGTCTGGGGGCTCATGACAAGGGTGTAGCGCAAAGGATTGCAGATGGCCACGTAACGGTCATAGGCCATGGTGGCCAGTAGCACAACCTCAGTACTTCCCAGGAAGTACATAATCAAACACAAAAGAAACTAACATGGACAAAAATAAAACTTGAATGTAGTCTTCTCCTATTTCTGTCAAGAACCAAGAAAATCTTCAAATAAAGCCTTCTACCTATGCATAACAGCACAATATGTAAGATGTGAAACATGGCTACTTTCTCACCATCACCCACACTCATATTTCAGTTGTCCTCATCTGTAACTTCCTGCTGCAACTCCTGATCCCATCAATAAAACTCCTAGCTTCTGATGCTTTCTTTCCACTATTGTGCCTACATTTCATTAAGTCGCTTTCAGTTTTCACATTTCTAATGGTTACCATCTCTTCCAGACAGTTCTGAGATATGAAAAACTGCACAATTTCCAATTTTGTATAAACAGCCAGCAGAACGTGCCCCAAGGTATCATACAGGCCTCAGCATTTCTTTTGGTTGCTGATGAGAATAAAGCAAGAGGCTGCCTGAGCTTGTGATCACAAACTGCTTTTCCTATTGGACTGTATACTCTGCCTAAAGAATGTCTCTAGGTTGCTCAGCAGCAGACGAATGGGACAAAAGCCAAGATCTCAGCTCCCGCAATACTGTGATGGAGCAAGACTGAACTTGCAGGAGACGAGTTACCTGGTGCAAGTTCCAGACGAACGGGCTCATCCCACTGAAAGTCGGTCATACTGCCCAATGAGACAACACGGTCAGTTCTGTCACCATCGTTCGTCTTCTGAAATGCAAATGGGTACACACTTGCTTTCAGTTTTTTTTTCATAAAGAACAAAGAACAAACTCCCGACATTATTCTACTAGAGCAGGCAGGCACAGCTATTTCTGGCTTACAACAGAGACCCCAAATTTTACAAGATGAGTAGTTTTCTCTGTACATTCAAAGCAGTGATGATTAAGATTGACGAATCCAACTAGAAAAATATAATTACTTGCAAAATATGCCTTTTAAATACGTTAGAAAATATACATATAGGTTAGAACATATCCTCAGCAAAGCTGAGGATAAATCAGAATATTTTGTGGAGTTAAGAGACCGAGAATTTCTGCTCTCCTTTTTTCTGTGGTATCTCCTTGACATTCTTGTAGCTGAGAGATCAATGCTGCAGCTGTGATGACAATGACTACTATGAGTTCTCAAGGGCTTGTAGTTATTCAGGTAGGATGCATGGAGGAAGCTTTGCAAATGGTACTAGAAATCTCTGGTGACCTCATTAGAGGAGGAATAAAGATTTTCCTTCATGTCCAAAATGTGCAAAATATAAACAACCTCATGTGGGAATTAAATTTCCTATTGCTTTGTTCACTCTCCTGAGGTGAGATTTCTGAATCAATGGGGAATTGCACAGCAACATAGTGTTGCCTGAAGAAAGTGCGTAGATGAGCACCCGTAAAACAGAAAAGATAAAGTGAAACAGTCCACAAAAAACAAACAACCAATCTACCTCTCCTCCTCAACACCCCCCCCCTAAAAGATCTAACACAAAGATCTCCATCTCGGTGCACAGAGTTTATGGCTGGAATTCCTCCTGAGTTGTGCAACCCCAGCTGACCTGAAGCAGTGTTTGGGCAACATTTCCTAAATCTCTTTCAAATATTAGAATTAGAATTAGTATTTGTGAAACCTCACATTTGTTCCATCCATTGTGCTCTCTTTGGATTTCTGATGTTTTATTTTCGCTGTGGTTTCACAGATAAGGATGAGATTCTGGCGTCTTTGTAGCAAAATACTTGCCAAATTTGCATCTCAATGTCAGGAGTCAGCCCAAGGGCTCCTAGTTTCCTTTCTGAAGCAAAACAGCCACCCATAGAAATTGTGGGATCCATACCAAGGTCTGGCTGCCCTACATACCACTCCAATAGTAAGACAGTTTTGGATATTCCTGGTTTATAATCCCACACCCAGGTCCCACCAGCAGCAGAGAAGAGATTGAAAATAAGAAGCTATAAGATGATAGGACAGACTGCAGAGATGAGGTGCAGGGCTCACCAGGTGAGTGCATTGACTGGCCCTGTTTTCATGGGACCAGTCCATTTTTATACCCTTTCCTGTTTACCCTGCCTTTGTTTGTCCCTGTTTACCTTCATCGAGTCATTGACTGACAAGGTTTGGTTCTTCTCAATGTCTCCCTTATCGTTTGTCCCTTATTACCATGTCAAGGGAGTCAGTTTATTCTCCAATTTTCTGCGACTGCGTAAGCATCGTACCTCTCACACTCCCCTCTCTTGTGGGGAGAAAATTAAAAGGAAGTGGAAAGAGTTGTGGATCAAGGTAATGACAGTTTAATAAGGGGAGAAAAAGCTGTGTGCACAAGCAAAAATGGACTTAATTCACAACTTCACATCATCAGGCAGATGTCCAGCCACTTCCTAGGAAGCAGGGACTCAGCATGCCTAAGTGTGGCTTGAGAAAACAAACACCTTAACTGTGAACATGGTCTCATCCTCCTCCATTCCTTGAGCTTTTCTTGCTGTGCGAAACCTCATATGGTATGGAATATCCCCTTGGGCAGTTTGGGCCAGCTGTCCTGGCTGTGTTCCCTCCAAGTCACCATCTTATCCCAAGACTTCTGGTCTTTGTGGAGAGACAGACTTGACTCTGAACAAGCACTGCTCACCAATAGCCAAAATATTGGTGTTTTTTCAACACTCTTTAAGCCAAAAATACAAAGCACACACCACACAGCACTCACTAGGAAGAAGGCTGACTCCATGCCAGCTCAACACAGTACAATCTCCTCCCCTCATTCCATGCCATCTGCATCATGCTGAGGTCCAGCATTCTCTGAAACATTGAAGTATCCTCTGACCATCCCATTCACACATTGTGTTAATTCTATAACCGACTGAAACCTTTCCACTTGCCTAAGCCACAATGCATTAAAATCTTTTATCCTTCTACCCCATACAGTATCACAGTATCACAGTATCACAGTATCACAGTATCACAGTATCACAGTATCACAGTATCACAGTATCACAGTATGTTTGGGATTGGAAGGGACCTCAGAAGATCATCTAGTCCAATCCCCCTGCTGGAGCAGGAACGCCTAGGTGAGGTCGCACAGGAACATGTCCAGGCGGGTTTTGAATGTCTTCAGAGAAGGAGACTCCACAACCTCCCTGGGCAGCCTGTTCCAGTGCTCTGTTACCCTCACTGAGAAGAAGTTTTTTCTCAAATTTAAGCGGAACCTCTTGTGTTCCAGCTTGAACCCATTACCCCTTGTCCTATCATTGTTGGCCACCGAGAAGAGCCTGGCTCCATCCTCATGGCACTCACCCTTTATATATTTATAAACATTAATGAGGTCCCCCCTTAGTCTCCTCTTCTCCAAACTAAAGAGCCCCAGCTCCCTCAGCCTTTCTTCATAAGGGAGGTGCTCCACTCCCTTAATCATCTTGGTTGCCCTACGCTGGACCCTCTCCAGCAGTTCCCTGTCCTTCTTGAACTGAGGGGCCCAGAACTGGACACAATATTCCAGATGTGGTCTCACTAGGGCGGAGTAGAGGGGAAGGAGAACCTCTCTCGATCTACTAGCCACTCCCCTTCTAATACACCGCAGGATGCCATTGGCCTTCCTGGCCACAAGGGCCCAGTGCTGGCTCATGGTCATCCTGTTGTCCACCAGGACCCCCAGGTCCCTTTCCCCTACACTGCTCTCTAATATGTAATTTCCCAACCTATACTGGAACCTGGGGTTGTTCCTGTCCAGATGCAGGTCTCTACACTTTCCCTTGTTAAATTTCATTAGGTTATTCCCCGCCCAACTCTCCAGCCTGTCCAGGTCCCGCTGGATGGCAGCACAGCCTTCTGGTGTGTCAGCCACACCTCCCAGCTTAGTGTCATCAGCAAACTTGCTGATAGTACACTCTATTCCCTCGTCTAAATCGTTAATGAATATATTGAATAATATTGGCCCCAGCACTGACCCCTGAGGCACTCCACTAGATACTGGCCTCCAACTAGACTCCGCACCATTGACTACCACTCTCTGGTTTCTCTCCTTAAGCCAGTTTGCAACCCACCTCACTAGTCTATTGTCTAGACCACACTTCCTCAACTTAGCTGTGAGGATGCTGTGGGAGACTGTGTCAAAGGCTTTACTGAAGTCAAGGTAGACCACATCCACCGTTCTGCCATCATCCATCCACCTTGTTACATTCTCCTAAAAGGCTATGAGGTTGGTCAAACATGACTTACCCTTGGTAAAGCCATGCTGACTGCCCCTAATAACCCTCTTATCCTTGATATGCCTTGAGATGGCACCAAGGATTAGCTGTTCCATTACTTTCCCAGGGACAGAGGTGAGGCTGACCGGTCTATAATTACCCGGGTCCTCCTTCTTGCCCTTTTTGAAGACTGGAGTGACATTTGCTTTCCTCCAATCCTTGGGCACCTCCCCCGTTTCCCAAGACTTGGCAAAGATGATGGAGAGCAGTCCAACAATGACTTCAGCCAGCTCCCTCAGCACCCGCAGATGCATCCCATCTGGACCCATGGATTTATGGATGTCCAGACTATTTAATTGCTCCCTAACCCAGTCCTCATCAACTAAAGCAAACTCCTCCATTGACCTGGCTACATCCGGGGTCTCAGGGGTACAGGGCTCCCCAGGACAGCCTCCGGCAGAGTAGACTGAGACAAAGAACGCATTCAGTAATTCTGCCTTCTCTGTATCTTCTGCCACCAGGGCACCCACCCCGTTCATTAGTGGGCCTACATTGCCTCTGGTATTAGTTTTATCAGCTATGTATTTGAAAAAGTTCTTTTTGCTGTCCTTGACCCCTCTCGCCAGCTGTAATTCTAAGGAGGCCTTGGCTATCCTAGCTGCCTTCCTACATCCTCTAACAGCAGCCTTATATTCTTCCCAAGTGGCCAGCCCCTGCTTCCATGACCTGTAAACTCTCCTTTTCTGCTTGAGCATACCCAACAGATCCCTATTCAACCACGCAGGCCTCCTGGCTCCCTTCCTTGACTTCCTTCGTGTGGGGATGCTCTGATCCTGAGCGTGGAAGAAGCAATCTCTGAATGCAATCCAGCTATCTTGGGCCCCTTTTCCTTCAAGCAGTCTTGCCCATGGGATTTCCCCCAGCAATTGCTTGAAAAGGCCAAAGTTAGCCCTGCTAAAGTCCAGGGTTGCAATTCTACTTGCTATTCTGTTCCTGCCACCCAAGATGCTGAACTCCACCATCTCGTGGTCACTGCAACCCAGGCAGCTCTCAACCTTTACTGCTTCGACCAGACCCTCCTTGTTAGTGAGGATGAGATCCAGCAGTGCACCTCTCCTAGTCGGTTCCTCCACCATCTGCATGAGGAAGTTATCATCAATGCACTGGAGGAACCTCCTGGACTGTGGCTGGCTGGCTGAATGGTCCTTCCAGCAAACATCAGGGAAATTAAAATCCCCCACAACAACCAGGGCCTGTGACTGTGAGGCCACTCTCAACTGCCTTTATTTTCATTTCCTATTTTATCCGTTTTTTATTCCCAAAATCCACTCTTAGCAGCACTTGTTACATTTACTACTGTAGTGGATTGGGCTGCAGCTGGACTCCCACCCAGCTGTTCTCTCATGTCCCCTCCTCAATAGAACAGGACAGGAGGATAAAATAAGATGAGAAATCTCTTGAGATAAGTATGCGAAGATCATTGACTGATTACCATCAAAGGCAAAACAGGCCAACTTGGGGAAAATTGATCTATTTTTTGCCAATTAAAATACATTGGATGGTAAGAAACAAACAAACAAAAACACCTGCCCCCACCTCTCCTTATTTTTCCCAGGCTAAACTTAACTCCTTCATTCCCCGATCTCCTACAGTGATGTGATTTAGGTAATAATGACACAAAGTGGAAGAGAAAATACTGCTTGGGTATAAGCAATTCTAGAATTGGGACTGAAATTAGATCGAAATAAGCTGAGAGAAAATAGAAGCATGAGCTCCATTTCACTTTACTGAACACTCCCTCTGGCAAGCCAGAGAAAGAATCAGACAGAAAGTACCAGGTTCAATGAGTTATGGATCCATCCCATCCCTTAGCTTTCCCTCAGTCCACATAAGAAGGGAACTAATTAAAACAAAGCTACCACAGCGAGCTGGCGCTGTTTCAGCTTACCCTTTCTGTCCTGAACTGAGCAAGTTACTAGCTAGTTTGGGAAAGAGATCTTTGTTCTGAGTGCAAAAAAATCAGATCAAGTCCAGACTAGAACCCAGTCTCTCCCACCAGTAGCAGGGACACTTGCAGGAGACACGGCTCCTCCCCTCCAATCGTGAGCTACTAACTTGATTCTCAACGCGTTATTGAGGGTCCTTTCTTGAGGGGGAAACAATCCAGGCTATAATTTTTGCATTGATGCAGAGGAAAACAAACATCTGTTTGCCAAGCCAGAGAGTTTGCCTCCTTAATGGACATGGAGGTAGAGGGGGTTGGGGGGATAAGAATTTTGTAATCTACTTTGTAATATTCCTGCTATGACCTGGGTTCACTTCTTTGTTTGCAAGGCCTGAGGTACAACAACTATAATTTATTCCAATACGCCAAGTAAAAAAGGGCAGATATTTCAAGGACATTGTATGGAACTGAACTGTATAGGCCTCTGAGGCCTACGTGTCCAGCAAGAGAGCAAGAGTCGAGCAGCCTACGTGCCTGACATGACTTTGTGCAGGCTTGAGTGAAAACAAAAGAAAGAGTGTCCAGTGAAGAAAAGAGTCAGCAAGTCAGCAATTTTATAAATACTTTTTGCTTAACACTAGAGCTTGTGCAGATTTGTTAAATCCAATCACTTGTTAGTTTGTGAACAGTAGTTATTATCCAATTACCTGCAGTATTCTGATGGGTGGGTAGGTCAAAAAGATAATGAGGGAGAATTGTAACAAACAATAAATGTCTTCACTTCAATTCACATTGGATGTGTGGAGCCTGTGGTTTTCGCCCTTGCAAGTGGTGACCCCGACGTGATCCGCAAGAAGTTACGGAGGGTGGACGACTGCTATGAGGAACGAGCCTCAGCTGGAGATGGCGCAGCTGGACCGTGACCGGGGCGCAGTCTGTGGGCTGTGTCTCTCCTGTTTGCTGCGGTAGAGACGGGAGGAAGAATATCATTGCAACGGACAAACGAAGAGGTGAGCAGCTGGAGGCGAGAGGAGGTGGGGCAGAATATATCTAATGAAGAAGGGGCAATACTGCAGCTCCTCTTGCATATCCTCTCTAGGAGAGGAGTGAAGTATGAGGAGAATAACCTAAAAAGACAGGGACAATGGGTTTCCTACCAATCCGTCAGGAGCTTTTCAAATAGAGACTTGGGAAAAAGTGGGAAATGCGTTGTGGGAAGCAATCAGCCACAGTGAAAAAGGTATTAACAACCTTGCAACCACCTGGTGGCTGATAATTTCTACATTGAAACAGTTAAAAGCCGAAAAAAATGTTACACAGAGCGCCTTCGTGGCTTTGAGTCCAACTTGCAACAGTTAAAGGACAAAAGGACTGTTACGAGCCACAGTGATTTGAAACAGGCTTTTCCAGTTCAATTGCAAGCGTTTGCTCCTGATCCAGCAAAGTATTCACTCCCAGAAGAAAAGACAACAGAGGAATAGTCTGCACCTTTTCTGAGGGAAGAATTGCCAAAATAACAGGACGAGTCTACTGACGATATGGACATTGATCCAAATGCACCCTCTGATTCAACGAAGAAGAAACAGTTTTTTCCTCCTTTGCCACTGTCTACACTGCCTACTCCTGAACCTCCGATTCATCCTGGGATTCCGATGAAGCCTAAATGGGCCCAAAAGCTTATTCGGAAGGTAGAAGATTTGGAGAGACAGCAACAGATTCAACAAGCTCAACTAGAAGACCAAGAATGCAGAGACGACATTACAATGCATAAACTGGAACAGAACACCTCTGATAGGCATTCTGGGGAGGGAAAGGGAGGAGATGCAGGTGGCAATCCTACCATGAGGTGGCAAGGTATTACAAAAAATGCATTACTTGAGGGCGAAGTTTTGCCTTCTGTGTATCCGGTAATGCTGGGAGGTACAGGGAATGACGGGAGAAAGAACTCTAGTTACTGGGCTCCTTTTCCCTGGGAAGTAGTCAAGGAGGCAAGGAAATCACTAAAAGAACACGGGTTACAGTCACCTTATACTCAGGCATTTATTGATAATACTTTTACTACTTAATCTTATGAATCCATTGGATTAATGAACGTCGATGCAAATGATATTAACAACAATTCAGCAGCTACTCTGGTGGACACGCTGGTATGATATGGTACAATAAGCAGTAATACAGAATTTAGAAAGGGGTGACAGAGATCCATTAAGAACAGCTGCATTTGATATGCTCACAGGCTAGGGAGAGTTTGCTGATGTACAAAGACAAGCTAGGCTCTGCTTGTGCCGATATTGCATCTGTCAATGCACTTAGCTAGGGAAGCATTGAAAACTCTGCCTGAGGATGAGAAAATTATAACGCCATGTACTAGTGTTAAGCAAGGTCAAAATGAGTATTACATGGCCCTGGGGGTCCCAGAGAACCATGCAGCGGCCAGAAATGAGCTGATGGGTCAGGCTCAAAGGGTTCCAGTAAACAGGTTTGTGTTGGGCTGATGAGTAGCCACTGCGGAGTTCTGCAGGCATCCATCTTAGGGCCAGATATCTTCATAAACAACTTAAACGCAGGACTTAATGGAATGTTAAGTAAGTTCACCAATGACACAAAACTGGGAGAAGATGTTTTTTGGCTTTTTTGGAAGGAGGGCTGCGGGTGGGTTGGTTGGCTTGGTTAGTTTTGGGAAGGATTTGTTATTATCTAGTCTCTGTGGGCTGCTTTATTTTCACTCTTCTACTTTGCAGGTGCTCATCTACACACTACGTTGCTGTGCAATTCACCATTGATTCAGAAAATTCATCTCAGGAGACTGATCAAAGCAATAGGAAATTCAATTGCTGTTGATATTTTGCACATTCTAGACATGAAGAAAAAACTTTCCCCACCTCTAATTTGGTTATTAGAAATTTCTGGTAGCATTTGCAAAGTTTGCTCCTTACATCCTACCCAAATAGTTACAAGCCCCTGAGAACTCACAGTAGTCATTGTCATCACAGCTGCAGTATTGATCTCTCAGATACAAGAATGACAAGGAGATACCACAGAAATAAGGAGAGTAGAAACACTCTTAACTCCACAAAATACATCATCTCGTCCTCAGCTTTGCTTTCTGGCTCTCAGTCAAAGGGCCCTACTGCAATGAGAAAAGTGCTGATTGACAGTGAGGTGAGGATTGAGCAGAACTATTTTTTTATATTATGTAATTTATATAGTTGGAAAAATAGGAAAACCTCAGCATGAAAAATCTTGTATTTACATTTGTGTTTAGTTAGAAGGAAACTAAAATAACAATAACAATAAAATTGAAAATAAAAGAGAATAAGTTTGGGAAAACTATTTTCTTTTGACTGCATGTGCTGATCAGTTTATCACAGAAAATATTAGTCAGCATCGGGGAAACAGAAGGGAAGTGTTAGAAACAGAAGAAAAAAAAGATGTTCAGAAGGAAGAGAGGAAAGGGATTAGATCACCTGTGGTTGGCTGAGAAAAACAGGCAGAACCAGAGGAGGTAGTGGAACACACCTGAATGAATGCTGTCTTTCTGCAGATGCATTTCAATGAGGAGGGCTTTGGAGCCTAAAGGTGGCAAATCACATGGAAGAAACTGAAGCATTGGTATTGCACAGAGAATGGCATCTCTAACTCTGGCAGTGCAGGTGATACACTAAAATATTGATAAGGCTGTAATATTATCAAACCTAATGTTTCCAATGGAGCTTGTTCAATGATCAGACTAAAAGCATTTTCAGAGAAATATGGTCAGTGTTCCAGAGTGGACGCATGTGTGCAACATGCTCATGTTCTTTTATGGTGAAATTAGTTTGGAAGCTCCCTGTTTGTTTCCTGTTTTCATGCTGAAAAACTTAGCTAAGGAAGCATGAGAAAAGGAGTGATTGGGCTGGAGACCTCTCTGAATGGCTTTCAAAAATAATTTGTTTTAAGTATATAGTACAGCAGAATGGATGAGAAAGACTGTGAAATGTACCTATATATGTTTTAACCTCTTTAAAAGATGTATTTTGAAAGTCATTATTTCTTCATTAGTTGGATTGATCAATTTTAGTCATCACTGCATTGAGTGTACAGAGAAAACTACTCATCTTGTAAGATTTGGGGTCTCTGTTGTAAGCCAGAAATACCTGTGCCTGCCTGCTCTACTAAAATAATCTCAGGATTTTGTTCTTTATTCTGGATGGTTGGGAATCACCCAGAGACAAACAATGGTGACAGAACTGACCGTGTTGTCTCAGTGGGCAGTATGACCAACTTTCAGTGGGATGAGCCCGTTTGTCTGGAACTTGCACCAGGTAACTCGTCTCCTGCAAGTTCAGTCTTGCTCCATCACAGTATTGCGGGAGCTGAGATCTTGGCTTTTGTCCCATTCGTCTGCTGCTGAGCAACCAAGAGACATTCTTTAGGCAAAGTATACATTCCAATAGCAAAACCAGCTTGTGATCATAAGCTCAGGCAGCCTCTTCCTTTATTCTCATCAACATCCAAAATAAATTTTGATGACTGTATGGTACTTTAGAGCACCTTCTGCTGGCTGTTTATACAAAATTGGAAATTGTGCAGTTTTTTGAGATGGAAGAATTGTCTGAAAGAGACGGCAACCATTAGAATGTGAAAGTTGAAATTGGCTTAATGAAATGTAGGGACAATAGTGGAAAGAAAGGATCGGGAGTGAATCACTTGAGGAGTTAAAAGCTTTATTGATGAGTTCAGGGGTTGCAGCAGGAAGTTACAGATGAGGACATTTGAAATACCAATGTAAGGAAGTAGTCCTGTTTCACGTCTTATTTATTCTGCTGTTACGCATAGGAGGAAGGCTTTATTTGAAGAGTTTCTTGGTTCTAGACAGAAATAGGAGAAGACTACATTCAAGCTGTTTTTGTCCATGTTAATTTCTTTTATGTTTGATTACGTCTGATGTTTTGTTATGCTCTTGCTGCTCACAACTGTGGAACCTTGACATTTTGCTTTTGTTTCTTACTGTTCTAGCAATGATGAACCAGACTGAGTTCAGCGAGTTCATCCTCATGGGTTTCACTGATATCCAGGGGCTGCAGCACTTTTTCTTTGTTTGCTTCCTCTTGCTCTACTTGACCAATCTTCTGGGAAATGGTGCCATTGTGACCATGGTGATAGCTGAGCCCCATCTTCACACACCAATGTACTTCTTCCTGGGGAACCTGACATCCTCTACTCCACAGTCACTGGTCCCAAGATGTTGACTGGCCTTCTCTTTGGAGCATCAGCCCATCTCTTTTGGTGGGTGCTTGGCCCAGCTTCACTTCTGCCACTTCCTGGGCAGTACTGTGGCTGTGCTACTGGCCACCATGGCCGACGACCGCTATGTGGCCATCTACAATCCTTTGCGCTACACCCTTGTCATGAGTCCCCGGACTTGTTTGCTGCTGGCTGCGGCCAGCTGGTCCATTGGTTTTGTGCATGCCATGATACACTCAGTCATGACCTCTCAGCTGACTTTCTGTGGCCACAACCACATTCATCACTTCTTCTGTGACATCAAGCCACTGTTGAATTTGGCTTGCAGTAGTACCAGCCTCAACATGACCCTCCTCAATGTCATTACCACATCTGTTGTTCTAGGTCCCTTTGCCCTCTCCTATCTCTACATCATCTGCTTCATCTTCCATAAAGTCCGGTCCCAGGAAGGAAGATGGAAGCCCTTCTCCACCTGTGCCTCCCACCTCCCTGTTGTGGCACTGTGGTACATACCAGTGCTCTTCAATTATACACCACCCTCCTCAGGAAGCTCCCTTCAAAGGGATGTGCAAGTGTCTCTCCTGTACAGTGCTGTCACCCCAGCTCTGAACCCCTTGATCTACACTCTTAGGAACCAGGAGATGAGATCTGCCCTGAAAAAAATGCTAGGGAAAAATTCATGTTCCTGGAGGAATGTGACTAAAACAAGGACAAGGCTCAGAATGTAGTTTACTCCACCTCTCCTGTTTCTAAGGAGAAAGCTCAGAAGGACACTGTATTGCAAAAGCCTGGAAAACAAACAATTATCTCATGTAGTTTAACACATTAAGAAGTTAATTGTTTAGATATGAATCAAAGGGGAGATATTCATGGACTTGAAGCTTATTCCATCGTATTTACATGCCATATGTATGGTAGCCCATGTGGTCTCCGGCTTCTAAAACAGATGCATTTGTACCTCTTGCAGGACATGAGGCAGAGCTGACAGCCCCATGCAGGTGTCCTGGATGATCTGATAAGAAATTACTTGACAGCTCTGTTTTGGCAGCAGAATGACCCTCTGGTCATTCAGACCTCCTGTATAGATGAAGAGAGTTAGCATGTGTTATGTTTTGGGCGGACATAACTTGAGTGTGATATTGTCAACGTTTGATTTGAGTCAGCCCCCTGGAGCGATCTGGTGAACGGTGAAACAATTGATCTGTATTTACATGAACTTCTACAGACATGTTAAATGTCCTCGAGTAACCTACCCTGACTTTGCCTTTGGATCCAGAACTGGACACGTCTGTTGCAGGTTCTTTGTCACACTCCATGCCTGTGAATTAAGGACATTTCTAAGAGCACTGGATATCTAGTTATACTTGGGTACCAAATCCCAACCTTAGTGTGGGGTGCAGCATTTTATAAGTGCTTCATTTTGAGATGCTTTGGGTCTTTACACAGACATTCAGCACCATTCAGTTTTAGCCTGTATTACAGTTCCATGTCATGGAATCATATCATAGAATCATAGAATCATTTGGGTTGGAAGATACTCTTAGGATCATCAAGTCATACCATAAAATAACTCTAGCACTATTCCATGTCTCTAAGAACCTTTTCTAAACACCTTTTTAACCCCTCCAGGGATGGTGACTCCACCACTGCCCTGAGCAGCCTGTTCCAATGCCTGAAAACCCTTTCCAGGAAGAAATTTTTCCTGTATCTAATCTAAACCTCCCCTGGTGCAACTTGAGGCCATTTCCTCTTGTTCTATCACTTGTTACTTGGGAGAAGAGACCAACACCATCCATGCTCCAACCTCCTTTCAGGCAGTTGTGGATAGCAAAAAGGTCTCCCCTTAGCCTCCTTTTCTTGAGGCTAAACAGACCTTGTTCCCTCAACTGCTCCTCATCACACTTGTGCTCCAGGTCCTTCACCAGCTTCATCACCTCCTCTGCACTCTCTCCAGTACTACAATATCCCTCTTATGATGAGGGGCCCAAAACTGAACACACTATTTGAGGTGAGACCTCCCCAGCACCGAGTGCAGTGGCACAACCACTCCTCTAGTCCTCCTGGTCATTCCTGATACATGCCAGGATGCAGGTGGCCTTTTTGGCCACCTGGACACACTGCTGGCTCATGTTCAGTCGACTGTCAATCAACACCCCCAGATCCCTTTCTGCCACCAGCTTTTCAGCCACTCTTCCCAGAGCCTGCAGCGTTCATGGGGATGTTGTGCCCGAAATGCAGGCCCTCGCACTTGGCCTTGGTGAACGTCAGAAAACTGGCCTCTGCCCAGTGATCCATCTGGTCCAGATGCCTGTGAAAACAAGATTAAACAAAACTCGTCCCAGTACAGAGCCCTGAGGACACCACTCATAACCAGCAACCCACTGGATTTGGCTCCTTTCACCAAAACTCTATGGCCCGTCCATCCAGCCAGTTCTTTATCTATCAAAGATACACCACCCAGGCCATGAGCTGCAGCTTCTCCAGCAGATGCTGTGGGATACGGTGTCAAAGGCCTTACATAAAATCTAGGTACACAACATCCACAGCCTTTCCCTCATCTACTACGTGGGTCATCTTGTTGTCCAAGGAGATCAGGCTGGTCAAACAGGACCTGCCTTTCATAAACCCACGTTGACTGGGCCTGATCTTACAGTTCTCATGTATGTGCCATGTGATGTTACCCAAGATCATCTGCTCCATGACCTTCCCTAGCACCAAGATTAGACTGACAGGTCTGTAGTTCCCCGAGTTCTCCTTATGGCCCTTCTTGTAGACGGGCATCACATTAGCCAACTTCCAGTCAACTGGGACCTCCCCAGTTAGCCAGGATTGTTAATAGATAATGGAAAGTGTCTCAGTGATCACCTCTGCCAGCACCCTTGGGTGCATCTCATCTGCCCCCATAGACTTGTGGATGTCCAAGTAGTGTAGCAGGACGCTAACCATTTATGCTTGGATTATTGGGTTTTGATTCTGCTCCCCGTCCCTGTTTTCTGCCTCAGGGGGCTGGGTACCGGGAGCACAACTGTTCTGACTATTTAAGACTGAGGCAAAGATGGCATTTAATACCTCATCCTTTCCCTCATCTTCTGTCAATATGTTTCCCTCGGTACCTCTCAAGGGATATTCTCCTTAGCGCTCCTCTTGTTGCCGACATATTTACAGATACATTTTTTGTTGCCTTTTACAGAGGTGACCAGGCCCACATCTTGACAAAATGGAGTGCAACAGACTTATCACAGAATGTTAGTGATTGGAAGGGACCTGGAAAGCTCATCCAGTGCAATCCCCCTATGGAGCAGGAACACCCAGATGAGGTGACACAGGAAGGTGTCCAGGCGGGTTGGAATGTCTGCAGAGAAGGAGACTCCACAACCTCCCTGGGCAGCCTGGGCCAGGCTCTGCCACCCTCACCAGGAACAAGTTTCTTCTCAGATTTATGTGGAACCTCCTGTGTTCCAGTTTGCACCCATTGACCCTTGTCCTGTCACTGGTTGTCACTGAGAAGAGCCTGGCTCCATCCTCCTGACACTCCCCCTTTTCATATTGATAACCATTAATGAGGTCACCCCTTAATCTCCTCCTCTCCAAGCTAAAACTTAACAGTTTAACCAGTCAGTTAACAGGGAGTGTTGGTGGCGGGACACATAAGGGGATGTTGCTGTCTGAATACGAAAGGCAGATCGCAAAGCTTGTGTGCTCCAAGTACCTCAGTCAATGGGGAAAGGAGGAGGAATCACCTGTGGTTGGGATAAGGGTAAATACGGGGCTGTGTCTTCCCATGCTTTGGAGAGATCCCATAGAGACTCCAGTGGACTTTATTCTTCAGTGTCCTCCAGGCTGAACAAACCCAGTGACTTTAGCTGCTCTTCACTTGGCTTCCTGTCCAAACACTTGAGCAACTTTTTAGCCCTCTTCTGCACACTCTCTAGTAGCTTAAGATCTTCTTTATCCCATGGCACCCAGCCCTGCACACAGTGTCTCAGGTGAGGCCGCTCCAGTGCAGAGCAGAGCGGGACAGTCCCCTCCCTCACCTGGCTGGCCATGCTGTGCTGGATACACCCCAGGGTACGGTTGGACCTCTTGGCTGCCAGGGCACACTGTTGGCTCATGTCCAACTTGACGTCAAACAGAACCCCCAGATCCTTCTCCGTGGAGCTGCTCTCCAGCATCTGGTAACCCAGTCTGTATGTACAGCAAGGGTTGCCAAAGAGGGGAGAAGGACAAAGCAAGGCCCTTGCGCTTGCCAGCCCGAGTGTGGGGGAACTGAGGTTTGCAGGGAGAGCTCGATGCAGCCTGGTGATGGGTGCAGGGAAGAGGAGGGCAGGAGGCCTGAGCAGCAGCGCTGGTGCTGGCAGGTCCAGGCAGCATCAGGCAGGGCTGGGGAGGTCCCTGCAGAGCTGCTGGGGGGAGCAGAGTGGCGCAGCGGGAGCGTGCTGGGCCCATAACCCAGAGGTCGATGGATCAAAACCATCCTCTGCTACTTGCTTTTGGCCTCGCTCCAGCCCCACCAGACACTGCCTCTCCCTTGCAGCGTTCACCAGGTGCTCCCTGCACTGCTGCCCTCCTGCCCTCTGGACACCCAGGGCTGCCCAGGGCTGTCCCAGTGCCTGAGCCCCCTCTCTCTGCCACTGACACCTTCTCCTTTGCTTTCTCTGCAGGCACCACTTCCAAAGTGCCCATCAGGAAAACAGAGATCATAAAGCGTTCTAAACATCTCCGTAGTGAGGAAAGGCTGAGGGGGCTGGGTTTCTTTAGTTTGGTGGAGAATGAGGGGTGACCTTATTTACGTTTACAAGTATATGAAGAGTGAGTGTCAGGAGGAGGGAGCCAGGTTTTTTTAGTGACAGCCAGTGATAGGACAAGGGGTAATGAGTTCAAACTGGAACACAAGAGGTTCCACTTAAATTTGCAACGGAACTTGTTCCCAGTGAGGGTGCCAGAGCCTGGACCAGGCTGTCCAGGGAGGTTGTGGAGTCTCCTTCCTCATTCTATGGCTGGTGGCACTGGAGGAAGGGAGTTTGTACTTGGTGATGGCCAGGGAGCTGGAGAGAGTGCCAGGCTCACCCAGGACCATATGGCTGCACTGGGCTGGTCACAGGAGAAAGACAACAGGTGTTCAGCAGGTCCCATGGTGTAATGGTGAGCACCCTGCACTCTGAATCCAGCGATCTGAGTTCAAATCTCAGTGGGACCTCAAGTTTTAGCTCTCTCAGGACTTTCCTCAGCATGCACAGCCTTGCTGTTGGGTCATCTCTTTAATGCATTCCCATCAGCCCCCCTCTCCTGTGCTCCCAGCCCTGGCACTGACATCAGTGCCCCTTCTCCTGCCCTGTGCCCAACAAACATCTGCAGGTTTCCCGAGCTCTGGCCCTGCCCCGTCTCAGCTCCCTTCTTCCTGATGGCTGCTTCTGGATGGGGGATCCAGCAGCGGCTCAGCAAACCACTCAAGAGCTGAGGTGCAGATCATGCAGGCCAAGCCTGGCTCAAAGCAGGGTCAAGAAGAGGAGGCTGTTGAGGGCCTTGTCTGGTTGGCTGTTGGACATTTTCTACGATGGAGAATCTACAGCCCTGCTGGGAACCTTTTCCCCATCTTGACCACCAATGTTTCTGGCATGAAGTTTATTTCCTCTCCTCTCATTGCTTCTTGTGAAATCCATTTGTCTGATGTTTTCCTGCCTTTCTCTTGCCTACTTGCTTATTTTTGGTGTTCTGCTGTCACTTCAGGGAATTCCACCCACCCTGGCACTGTTTCTGCATGGGGACACAGTCATTGTCATGGGAAAGAGCAGGTTCTCCCTCTTTCTTGCAGAGCGGTTGAACAACTGACAGAGGAGGAGGACAAACCACCACGAGTCTCCAGCTACGCTGCGCAAAGTCTTTAATGAGAAGGAGCAAAAGCAGTGGCACAGAACAGAGATCAAGAAACACATCTGCTGGGTTCAGGGCAACACAGAGAACAGCCCATTGCCCAAGGAAAAGCTTGAAACACAAAGCACTTGCCTTTCCCCATTCTGCTCCACCTGCTGGCAATCCCAGCCCAGCAAGAGCAGTCCCTAACTCCAGCACCCTCCCCCAGCACCAGGAGGTTCAGCAAAGCAGAAGAGAACGAGCCCTTTCTCAAGGAGCTCAGAGCAAAGCAGAGCCAGAGGAGGCACAGTGAGGCCTGACGTGCAGCCAGGAGCCGTGGGCACAGGTCCCTCCTGCCAGCTGGCATGAGGACACCCAGCCCATCTGCAAGGCCTGGCCACACTCCTGCTGTGCAGTCCCCATCATTCTTCCTGCTCCAGAAGGGACGATGTACCAGGTTCAGCAGTTCAGTCGGCAGCGGGGTGGAGGCAGGCACAGCCCTGACCCCCCCAGACCAAGGGAGCCCCCAGAAGAGATGGGAACCCCCCCAGTGCTGAGGGAGCTCCCAACGGCAGCTGACAGAGAGGATCCCACAACTGTGTTCTGAGGGAAAGAAGTGAGAATGGGGCCCGGCAGGGTCACCACCACTGGAGAGGCCTCAATGGCCACCGTCGAGTCACCACAGCGGGCGACACAGGGCTCACTGCAGCTGCCTGCAAGTGGGGTTGGGCCAGAGGAACCACAAGGTGCTGGGATACAGGGTCTGAAGCAAGACATCTCTCGGTGAGGGAGGCAAAGCTGAAACACAGAGCACAGACACAACACAATTTCAGTCTGTCTTTCTTGTCCTCAGTTCTCTCTGCAGATGCACTTCACTGTCCTCCACCTGCCTTTTAACTCTAAGTTCAGAAATTGCCTCCAGCTCAGCTTGCTGACATGTACAACAGGTATGACACCTCAGCTAAAGCTAGATTTGAATGCCTAGGACCAAAGAAGTAACTGATTGCTGATGTCACAAGGACATCCTCCTGCATTACCCAGTGCAAAAGCCCAGATGAACTTTCATGCCACTAGTCCACCACAAATAGTCTGCGTGGAGCAAGGGTCTCAGAAATCAGCTCTTGAGAACACACAGTGTGAACAAAGCCGCCATGACCCTCACTGTGCTCTCAGAGTTGCATGGTCCAGAAAGGCTGAACCACTGTTGGGACAGGACCCAGCTCAGTGGATTAAAATCCCCTGTGGAGAGCCTGATCATACCCCATCTCCAGAACAGGCAATGCTGCATGGAAGGAGGCACTGGATGCACTTGACCATTTGGTTAGAGACCATCTGTCTAAGGCAGAAATTCTGCTGAGCAAGCAGACCTCCCTGCAGCTGAGCCCCATTCATCCCCTTGTGCTTGAAAGAACCTTCCTCTTCCCAGCTATCCCCAGCCAGGCCCATCAAAACGGAAAGAGTTGGCAGCCCTTCAACAGTTCTATTGCTGTGCACATTGAGGCAGCCCAAGGATCCACCTGAGTAGCCACCATGACAGCAGTCCAGCCCATGGGGAGAGATGGAGTGCACAGAGTCTTACCTCGTTCCTGGAGGAAAGGGAGGCAAGAGAGGAGGATGCAGAGCCTGGAGCAGCGCAGGCTTTTATGCTGTGTCCTAGTGCCCCGTGGGGCCACAAACATTCCTTGCTCATGAAGTATTTAAACACATAGTAGCTGTTGCTTGATGAGTCCTTGCTGGTGCTTAATTACTTGGTCCTTTCATCCCAAATGTTGTGTTCCTTTTTCATACTGCTGGACACCAAAATAATTAATCTGTGTCCCAGCTTCATAAGGCAACTTACTTCTGAGGTCTATGTCTAGTATTCAGGTTGATTTTTTTGGTTATTTTGTGATATGGATTGTCACATTGCCTTCTTAATGGTGAGTGCAACCACCAGTCATGGTGAAGTTCTGCTTTAAAGGATACGTCAAGTCAACTCTCCAATGTTTTCAGTGCAGGCACACAGGCTAAACCTGAGAGACGTTCCTCCCCACAGGTCATTGTAGACACGGAGGAGACTATGAGTAAGTTGTAACAGAATGTTGAGACTGTGCAATCTCATACAGGAGAAGAGATGCACCTCTACAGGGATGTGGCAAAGCTGAACAGCAAGGAAAAACCATTTGGGGCTGGAGGGAAGTCCCTTGTGGGTTGGAATGACAGCCACGACGACCTTGTTCATGTTCATCAGGCTGTACCACATCCAGGTTTTGTGATTAAAGAGATGCCTTTGTCCTTTCTTGAAAGAGACCCACACCCAAATGGACCTGGTTTGCTCTGCAAGGGAACCCCAGAGCCCTAAGGCTTGCATGGCCTGCTTATGCGGACAAGTGCAGGGCAAGGAACAGATGCTCATGGCCATTTTTCTTGGGTCAGGAATGGCATGGCCCATACCATGCATTACAGACTACAAAGGGACATTGGATCAGCATCCTAGGGCACCTGGGAAAAACCCTGAACTACCGTCAAACATGAGTCATTGCTGTGAATTTCAGTGGACATGTTGTCCTGGCCTCAGGTGCACCAGCGATACCAGAGCTCATGGCCTCATGAAACCACTGGTGCTTCTACGTGATCTTGAACTGTTGCTATGTTCCAAGGCATGACCTTTTGCTGGCTACTCAGGGACTCATGTGACAGTGTTAGGTCAACGGCTGCACTTGATTTTCTTGAGGGTCTCTTCCAACCAAAGCGACTCTTTCATTCAGCATACCTGAGAAGTACAACAGTTGGAATGGGTGTCTGGAGGTCCTCTGCTCCAATGAACTGCTCCAAGCAGCTCAAATTCCCCAATAACTCAACAGCTTCAGGCCTCTTACCCTTTTGCATTTACATCCATCTCCTGCTCCCCACATTGCTCATCTTCACTAGACTCCATAACCCTAGTGGCGTGAGCCTTACCCTACACACCACGTGCTCCAGCCCTCACGTTCTGTCTGTTCCTCTGCCAGTACTTCTCTCCAGAAGATCCCAGGGTTATGGGATGAGGTCTGGAGGTGGATGGGAAGTAAACAGAAGGATTAGGAGTGAAGGCTCCTTCCAGGATTTACAGTGAAAGTTCTGCTTCTACAGACTTTCCCTCTTCTTCCTGTCGCACCTGCTGCCCAGAAGAGGGTTATACTCAATGGCATGAAAGTGAAATGCAGACCATGTGGCATTCACACATCCAGCACTCATGGTCTTCATGGACCACTACAAGATTTCTTGGCTCATTCAGATCAAACCTAGATATCGGTGTGTTTCAAAAGTGGGATGAAACAACCAGACTGAGAAGGAGAAAGAGAAGTGGCCATCCCTGAGGTGTCATTATACAGACCACATGAAAAAATCTATTCATCTCATTTCCCCAGACCCTTCTGTGTAACTGCTAAACAATGCTGGCACCCTCACTGCCATCTCCTGGTGGCCCGCAAGGGGCACAGTGCAGCCCTGGATGTGCTGTCCTAGAGACAGTGACTTCTCCAATGGTGGCAGAGTTCAGAAGTCAACAGGACAAGGCTCAGAGCTTCCTGAGGTAAGTGGGAAGCTTTGTCTGCTCAGAGCAGGAGATTGGTCCAGAGGACCTTCTCAGGTCCCTTCTAACCATCATTATTTGGAAGAGCATGGAGTCTCAAGAGCCCTTGAGCAGCAAACAAACAGCAATGCCTTGGAAGTCAGCTGCAGCACAAGGCTGCATAGAAGCACCAGTTGATTCAGGAATGATGCTAAAAGGTGTGGTAATGCCTTTGAGGAAAGCAGAGCTTTCAGAGGAATGAGGCTATGACTCTGGTATCTCTGACATGCCTGAGGCTGGGGCACTTTGTCCACTGGAGTCCACAGCATGATGACTCACGTTTGCCAGGAGCTCAGGGTTTTTCCCAACTCTTTCACATCATGATGACTCCCAGGTGCTCTGTGAGACTGATGCAATGTCCCTCTGTAGTCTGAAATGTATAGAATAGATCACCCCATCTGTGATCAAGAAAAAAGGCCATGAGCTTTTGCCTCTCTGCCCTGAACCTCTCTGCAAACTCAGGCCATGCATTCCTCTGGGGTATGGGATGCTCTTTCTGAGCAAATCAAGTCGATTTGGGTGTGGGTGTCTTTCAGAGATGGGCATGGGCTTCTCTGTGATCACCCTCCTATGTGTTGATTTTCTTCTTTTCAATAGGTTCTTCACTTCTTGATCCAAGCCTAAATTCCTTCTTGGAAGAAACATGAGGGCCTGGTTATCAAAGGATGTGGCTATGGAGATCCCATGGAGAGGTTACTTGAAAGAGACCGGCTTGACCCTCTGGTCTGCTCTTCATTATTATTAATCTGCCTTTTGTTCCCTGGGCTCATGGGCAGACTAAACAAGCTGTGGCAGAGCCTGATATGAGTATTTAAGGTCCTTGAGGCCCTCAGTCCTGCTTGCAAGGGGTTTCCCTCCAGCCCACAATGATCCTTCTTTGCTATTGAGCTTTGCAACATCCCTGCAGAACAGCATCTATTCTCCTGTACAAGATTGTGCAGTCTTGAACCTACTTGCTCTCTCCTGTGTGTCTACAATCCCCATTGTAGAAATGTTCCTTAGGTTTAGCTTGAATATCTGCACTAAAAGCACCCAACAGCTAACTCAAGGTGTCCATCATAGATGCATTTCACCGTGGCTCATGTTTATGCTCACCATGAAGAGGGCAATGTGACAAAGGCAATTCATGAGACACAAACCCACTTAAAATTTGGCTGCACACAAGCTGAGCCTCAGAGTTTATTTACGTTACAAATGCGGGACACAGAAGAATTGTTTCGACGTATCACAATGTCGAGGGTTAAGATTGCGGGGTGACAATAAAACCCTGGCAAATACATTGTTAACCTCCTCTTCCCCCCCACTTCCCCCTTTTTTGCCCCTCCCTCTCCCCCCTTCCCACTCAGGACAGGTGATCGGGAGGGAAAGAAGGACAGAGAGAAGAGAGTTGGAAAAATTAACAATGTTTTACTAATGCTACTAATAAGAATAGAGAAAATAATACAAAATATACAAAACCTACCTTGAAAGTCTCAGCAACTGCAGAGCCGGCACCCGAAGTCCTGGACTGGACTCTGCAGCCAAGCGGAGCTGGATTCAGTCTGTCACTAGGCCTCAGTTCGCAGTGACAACTAGCAAGGTCCTCTCCTAATGACGGCCATAAGGAAAAAAAGGGAAAAAGGGACGAGATCCTCGTGATCTCGCACTTTTATGTGAAGTATTCACGTGAATGGAATGTTATACACAGTTGGTCAGTTTCTTGGTCACTTGTTTCTCGTCTCCCCTCTCGCGAGATGTCCATCTGTGCTTATCAATAAGTTTGCATTCCATTGCTAGGTTTACCAAAACATGTGTCTGGTTCTCCAGGAAAATGCAGTTAATATGAAGGCTTTAGCTGACAGGCAAATTCACTGAAAGAGAAACTTGTTTTTAACAAAACCAGGACACACAGTCACCAAGCACTGATCCTGATAGGGGGCTTCAGCCACTCAGACATCTGCTGGGAAAGTGGTACGGCAAACCGCAAGCAGTCCGGGAAACTACTGGAATGTGCTGAGGACAACTTTTTATTACGGGTGATGGAAACTCCATCCAGAGGAGAGACACTGCTGGACCTGTTGTTTACTAGTGCGGAAGAATTTACCCAACGGGTCAAGACTGGGGTAGTATGACTACAATTGACATGCAAGAGGTAGATATACTCAACAACTTTTTTTGTCACTGTCTTCACTGGCAAGTGTCTTAGCCACAACACCAAAGTAATGCAATCCAAAGGCAGGGCCTGGGAGAATGAAGTACCAGTCATCACGGGAGATCACGTTCAAGCCCATATAACAAACGTGAATGTGCACAACTCCGTGGGACTTGTTGAGATGCATCCAAGGATCCTGAAGAAATTGGCAGATGAAGTTGCAAAGCCAATAGCGATCAAATTTGAAGAGCTGTGGCAGGTTGGTGAAATTTCTGGAAAAGTGAAAACATAACCCCCACTTTATTATTTATTATTTAAAATCTTTGCTGAGAACATAGACAGTGGGATTGAGTTCACCCTCAACAAGCTTGCAGATGGGACCAAGTTGAGTGACATGGTTGTTACTCTAGAGGGAAGGGATGCCAGCCAGAGGGACCTTGACAGGCTAGAGAGGGGGTCCAGGCGAACCTCATGAAGTTCAACAAAGCCATATGCAAGGTTCTGCACCTGGGTCAAGGCAATCCCAAACACGGATATGGGCTGCGCCATGACTGAATAGAGAGCAGCCCTGTGGTGGAGGATTTGGGCATATTGGTGGATGAAGAACTGAATATGAGCCGCCAATGCATGCTTGCAGCCCAGAAAGCCAGTTGTATCCTGGGCTGTATCAGAACAAGGGTGGCCTGAAAGTCAGAGGTGATTCTACCCATCTACTCTGCCCCATGAGACTCCACCTGGAGTACAGTGTTTAGATGTAGGGCCTGCAACATCAGAAATACATGGACCTGCTCAATTGGGTCCAGAGTAGTACACACAGATGATCAGGGGGTCTGGGCACCTCTCCTAGGAGGAGAGGATGAGAGATTTGGGGGTTTTTATGCTAGAGAATAGAAGGCTCTTCAGAGACCTCAAGACGGGGAGGGACACTTTGTCAGGGAGTGCAGTGACAAGAAGAGAGGCAAAGTTTTTAAAATGAAAAAGGTTAGATGTGGATTAAATATTTGAAAGAAACTCTTCCCTGTGATGGTGGTGAGACACTGGACCAGGCCTTCCATAGAAGCTGTGATTGCTCCATCTTGGAAGTGTTTAAAGCACTTTAAAGCTGGAAGGGCCTTTGAGAAACCTTTTCTTGTCAAAGGTGTCCTTGTCCATGTGAGGGGGGTAGAACAAAATTATATTTAAGGACCTTTAGAATCAAAACTCGTTCTGTGATTCACAGCTCATTCCAGTTATTATGAAGTGGGAGCAAAATATTTCAGATGAAATGGGCAGGGACTCAATCACCAGCAAGGCTTTGGCAAGCAACAACTAATGGGAGCTTAGATGCTTCATGAGCGAGGAATGTTTGTGGCCCCACAGAGCACTAGGACACAGCATAAAAGCCTGCGCTGCTCCAGGCTCTGCATCCTCCTCTCTTGCCTCCCTTTCCTCCAGGAACGAGGTAAGACTCTGTGCACTCCATCTCTCCCCATGGGCTGGACTGCTGTCATGGTGGCTACTCAGGTGGATCCTTGGGCTGCCTCAACGTGCACAGCAATAGAACTGTTGAAGGGCTGCAACCTCTTTCCTTTATAATGGGCCTGGCTGGGGAGAGCTGGGAAGATGGGGATTCTTTCAAGCACAAGGGGATGAATGGGGCTCAGCTGCAGGGAGGTCTGCTTGCTCAGCAAATGGTCAAGTGCATCCAGTGCCTCCTTCCATGCAGCACTGCCTGTTCTGGAGATGGGGTATGATCAGGCTCTCCACAGGGGCTTTAAATCCACTGAGCTGGGTCCTGTCCCAAAAGTGGTTCAGCCTTTCTGGACCATGCAACTCAGAGAGCACAGTGAGGGCCATGGCAGCTCTGTGCACACTGTGTGTTCTCAAGAGCTGATTTCTGAGACCCTTGTTCCATGCAGCCTATTTGTGGTGGACTAGTTGCATGAAACTTCATCTGGGCTTTTGCACTGGGTAATGCAGGAGGAGGTCCTTGTGACATGAGCAATCAGTTAGGCACTTCTTTGGTCCTAGGCATTCAAAACTAGCTTTAGCTGAGGTGTCATACCTGTTGTACATGTCAGCAAGATGAGCTGGAGGCAATTTCTGAACTTAGAGTTAAAAGGCAGGTGGAGGACAGTGAAGTGCATCTGCAGAGAGAACTGAGGACAAGAAAGACAGACTGAAATTGTGTTGTGTCTGTGCTTTGTGCTTCAGCTTTGCCTCCCTCACCGAGAGATGTCTTGCTTCAGACCCTGTATCCCAGCACCTTGTGGTTCCTCTGGCCCAACCCCACTTGCAAGCAGCTGCAGTGAGCCCTGTGTCGCCCGCTGTGGTGACTCGACAGTGGCCATTGAGGCCTCTCCAGTGGTGGTGACCCTGCCGGGCCCCATTCTCACTTCTTTCCCTCAGAACACAGTTGTGGGATCCTCTCTGTCAGCTGCCGTTGGGAGCTCCCTCAGCACTGGGGGGGTTCCCATCTCTTCTGGGGGCTCCCTTGGTCTGGGGGGGTCAGGGCTGTGCCTGCCTCCACCCCGCTGCCGACTGAACTGCTGAACCTGGTACATCGTCCCTTCTGGAGCAGGAAGAATGATGGGGACTGCACAGCAGGAGTGTGGCCAGGCCTTGCAGATGGGCTGGGTGTCCTCATGCCAGCTGGCAGGAGGGACCTGTGCCCACGGCTCCTGGCTGCACGTCAGGCCTCGCTGTGCCTCCTCTGGCTCTGCTTTGCTCTGAGCTCCTTGAGAAAGGGCTCGTTCTCTTCTGCTTTGCTGAACCTCCTGGTGCTGGAGGAGGGTGCTGGAGTTAGGGACTGCTCTTGCTGGGCTGGGATTGCCAGCAGGTGGAGCAGAATGGGGAAAGGCAAGTGCTTGGTGTTTCAAGCTTGTCCTTGGGCAATGGGCTGTTCTCTGTGTTGCCCTGAACCCTGCAGATGTGTTTCTTGATCTCTGTTCTGTGCCACTGCTTTTGCTCCTTCTCATTAAAGACTTTGCGCAGCGTAGCTGGAGACTCCTGGTGGTTTGTCCTCCTCCTCTGTCAGTTGTTCAACCGCTCTGCAAGAAAGAGGGAGAACCTGCTCTTTCCCATGACAATGACTGTGTCCCTATGCAGAAACAGTGCCAGGGTGGGTGGAATTCCCTGACAGGACACCAGAAGCAATGGACAGGAGAGGAAATAAACTTAATGCCAGAAACAATGGTGGTCAAGATGGGGAAAAGGTTCCCAGCAAGGCTGTAGATTCTCCATCTTAGAAAATGTCCAACAGCCAACCAGACAAGGCCCTCAACAGCCTCCTCTTCTTGACCCTGCTTTGAGCCATGCTTGGCCTCCATGATCTACACCTCAGCTCTTGTGTGATTTGCTGAGCCGCTGCTGGATCCCCCATCCAGAAGCAGGCATCAGGAAGAAGGGAGCTGAGACAGGGCAGGGCCAGACCTCGGGAAACCTGCAGAGGTTTGTTGGGCACAGGGCAGGAGAAGGGGCACTGATGTCAGTGCCAGGGCTGGGAGCACAGGAGAGGAGGGCTGATGGGAATGCATTAAAGAAGTGACCCAACAGCAAGGCTGTGCATGCAGAGGAAAGCTCTGAGAGAGCTAAAACTTGAGGTCCCACTGAGATTTGAACTCAGACCAGTGGATTCAGAGTGCAGAGTGCTCACCATTACACCATGGGACCTGCTGAACACCTGTTGTCTTTCTCCTGTGGCCACCCCACTGCAGCCATATGGTCCTGGGTGAGCCTGGCACTCTCTCCATCTGCCTGGCCATCACCAAGTAAAAACGCTCTTCCTCCAGGGCCACCAGGCACCCGCTACTCACAGGGCTTTTCAAGGGAATGCCAGAGCTATTTGCACAAGCCTCACATGCCTTCTGTTACAAGATCCAGGCTGCTAAGCCCTGAGAATCTCACTTTCTGTTCATAAGACCTGGTTATGAAGTTTCCAGCATATGCTCTTCAACATTGCCCCTCACAGAGTGCATTGATAACCCAGAGTTGGGTGGTTTGATGCTTGTACTTGTGCTCTCTGCTGCTGCTTCCCTGCACCCCCATGTTGAAGACCCTGCATGATCCAGACTGCTTTCCTCTGCTAGGATTGTCTTGGCTGACTTCAAACCCTGGGCCTTTCTTCCAGGACACACTGTTCCCTTCTGTCCCAAAGTAGCCTCTCCCTCAGTGAGAATGGCGTTCATCTCCTAAGGCTGTTCCAGACTCCTTCACACCAGGCTCCTTTACCTGCACGAGCAGGATGCATCTTCCCTCTGCTCTTTCCCACTCTTTTCGTTTCTTCCTCCTCTCTCAGCCTGGCCTTTTCTGCCCTTTCTCGAATATGTCTTCACAGGGGGGCCACACACATTGCTGATGGCTCAGCTTTATGGTGCAGCAGGTGCACTGCAGAGCTGGAACTGTCCACATCCCACACAGGTCTTCCCCTTACCTCTTGACACAGAGGTGGTTCCCACACTAACATGCTTGTCCTCCTCCCCAGCTGCAGAGCCCTGATGGTCCCCTCTTGTTCCTGGGAAGGTGGGGACTGAGCTGCCTGGTGGCAAGTGGGAAACAGCAGTGTTCCCAGGACATCCCCTGCCTGCTTGGAGGAACTGTGTGCTGTGCTCTGGCTGCTGGTCCACAGCCTCCTCTGCCTTGCTGATGGGCACTTTGGAAGCAGTGCCTGCAGAGAAAGCAAAGGAGAAGGTGTCAGTGGCAGAGAGAGGGGGCTCAGGCACTGGGACAGCCCTGGGCAGCCCTGGGTGTCCAGAGGGCAGGAGGGCAGCAGTGCAGGGAGCACCTGGTGAACGCTGCAAGGGAGAGGCAGTGTCTGGTGGGGCTGGAGCGAGGCCAAAAGCAAGTAGCAGAGGATGGTTTCGATCCATCGACCTCTGGGTTATGGGCCCAGCACGCTCCCGCTGCGCCACTCTGCTCCCCCCAGCAGCTCTGCAGGGACCTCCCCAGCCCTGCCTGATGCTGCCTGGACCTGCCAGCACCAGCGCTGCTGCTCAGGCCTCCTGCCCTCCTCTTCCCTGCACCCATCACCAGGCTGCATCGAGCTCTCCCTGCAAACCTCAGTGTCCCCGCACTCAGGCTGGCAAGTGCAAGGGCCTTACTTTGTCCTTCTCCCCTCTTCGGCAACCCTTGCTGTACATACAGACTGGGGGACCAGATGCTGAAGAGCAGCTCCACGGAGAAGGATCTGGGGGTTCTGTTTGACGTCAAGTTGGACATGAGCCAACAGTGTGCCCTGGCAGCCAAGAGGTCCAACTGTACCCTGGGGTGCATCCAGCACAGCATGGCCAGCCAGGTGAGGGAGGGGACTGTCCCGCTCTGCTCTGCACTGGAGCGGCCTCACCTGAGACACTGTGTGCAGGGCTGGGTGCCATGGGATAAAGAAGATATTAAGCTACTAGAGAGTGTGCAGAAGAGGGCTAAAAAGTTGCTCAAGTGTTTGGACAGGAAGCCAAGTGAAGAGCAGCTAAAGTCACTGGGTTTGTTCAGCCTGGAGGACGCTGATGAATAAAGTGCACTGGAGTCTCTATGGGGTCCCTCAAAAGTGTGGGAAGACACAGCCCCGTATTTACCCTAATCCCAACCACAGGTGATTCCTCCTCCTTTCCCCATTGACTGAGGTACTTGGAGCACACAAGCTTTGCTATCTGCCTTCCGTTTTCAGCCAGCAGCATCCCCTTATGTGTCCCCCCACCAACATTCCCTGTAAACTGACTGGTTAAACCTATAAGTTTTAGCTTGGAGAAGAAGAGACTAAGGGGTGACCTCATTAATGGTTATCAATATGGAAAGGGGGAGTGTCAGGAGGATGGAGCCAGGCTCTTCTCGGTGACAACCAGTGACAGGACAAGGGGCAATGGGTGCAAACTTGAACACAGGAGGTTCCATTGAAATCTGAGAAGAAACTTGTTTGGGGTGAGGGTGGCAGAGCCTGGCCCAGGCTGCCCAGGGACGTTGTGGAGTCTCCTTCTGTGCAGACATTCCAACCCGCCTGGACACCTTCCTGTGTCACCTCATCTGGGTGTTCCTGTTCCATGGGGGGATTGCACTGGATGTGCTTTCCAGGGCCCTTCCAGCCCCTGACACTCTGGGATTCTGTGATAAGTCTGTTACACTCCATTTTGTCAAGATACGGGCCTGGTCACCTCTGTAAAGGCAACTAAAAAGGTATCTGTAAATATGTTGGCAACAAGAGCAGGTCTAAGGAGAATCTCTATCCCCTGACAGATACAGAGGGAAACAAAATGACAGAGGATGACCGAAAGGCTGCTAAGGTATTAAATGCCATCTTTGCAGCAGCCTTAATTAGTCAGAACAGTGGTGCTCCAGGTACCCAGCCCCCTGAGCCAGAAGACAGGCGTGGGGAGCAGAATCAAACCCCAGTAATCCAAGGATAAATGATTAGCGTACTGCTACACTACTTGGACATCCACAATTTCATGGGGGCAGATGAGATGCACCCAAGCGTGCTGAGGGAGCTAGCGGACGTGATCTCTGAGTCACTTTCCATTATCTATCAGCAATCTTAGCCAACTGGGGAGGTCCTAGTTGACTGGAAGTTGGCTAATGTGATGCCTGTCTACAAGAAGGGCCGTAAGGAGAACTCAGGAAACTACAGACCTGTCAGTCTAATCTTGGTGCTAGGGAAGGTCATGGAGCAGGTGATCTTGGGTAATATCACATGGCCCATACAAGAGAACCATAAGATCAGGCCCAGTCAACATGGGTTTATGAAAGGCAGGTCCTGTTTGACCAACCTGATCTCCTTGTACAACAAGATGACCCACGTAGTAGATGAGGGAAAGGCTGTGGATGTTGTGTACTTAGATTTTAGTAAAGCTTTTGACACCTTATCCCACAGCATCTCCTGGAGAAGCTGCAGCTCATGGCCTGGATGGTGTATCTGCAATGGGTAAAGAACTGGTTAGGTGGCTGGGCCCAAGGAGTTGTGGTGAAAGGAGCCAAATCCAGTGGGTGGCTGGTTATGAGTGGTGTCCCCAGGGCTCTGTACTGGGCCCAGTTTTGTTTAATCATTTTTTCAATAACCTGGGTGAGGGGATTGGGTGCACCCTCACTAAGTTTGTAGATGACACCAAATTGGGTGGGAGTGTTGATCTGCTGGCAGGTGGGAAGGCCATGCACAGGCATGTGGACCAGCTGGATCACTGGGCAGAGGCCAATTTTCTGAGGTTCACCAAGGCCAAGTGTCGGGGCCTGCACTTGGGTCACAACATCCCCATGAACGGTGCAGGCTCAGGGAAGAGTGGCTGAAAAGCTGCCTGGCAGAAAGGGATCTGGGAGTGTTGATTGACAGCTGACTGAACATGAGCCAGCAGTGTGTCCAGGTGGCCAAAAAGGCCACCAGCATCCTGGCATGTATCAGGAATACTGTGACCAGGAGGACTAGAGCAGTGGTTGTGCCACTGCACTCGGTGCTGGGGAGGTCTCACCTTGAATAGTGTGTTCAGTTTTGGGCCCCTCATCATAAGAGGGATATTGAAGTACTGGAGAGAGTGCAGAGGAGGTGATGAAGCTGGTGAAGGACCTGGAGCACAAGAATGACGAGGAGCAGTTGAGGGAACAAGGTCTGTTTAGCCTTAAGAAAAGGAGGCTGAGGGGAGACCTTATTGTTATCTACAACTGCCTGAAGGGAGGTTGGAGAATGGAGGGGGTTGGTCTCCTCTCCCAAGAAACAACTGATTGGACAAGAGGAAATGGCCTCAAGTTGCACCAGGGGAGGTTTAGATTGGATACAGGAAAAAATTCTTCATGGAAAGGGTTGTCAGGTATAGGAACAGGCTGCCCAGGGCAGTGGGGAGTCACCATCCCTGGAGGGGTTGAAAAGGTGTTTAGAGAAGGTTCTTAGGGACATGGTATAGTGCTACAGTTGGGTTATGGTTGGACTCGGTGATGCTGAGGGTGTCTTCCAACTGAAATGATTCTATGATACGATTCCATGACATGGAAGTGTAATCCAGGCTAAGACTGAAGGTGCTGAATGTCTGAAATGGCTGAAAGACCCACAACACCTCCAAAAGAAGCACTTATAATCAATCTTCTGCATCCCACATAAAGGCTGGGATTTGGTACCCAAGTGTAAGTAGATATCTAGTGCTCTTAGAAACGTCCTTAATTCACAGGCATGGAGTTTGACAAAGAACCTGCAACAGATGTCTCCAGGTCTGGATCCAAAGGCAAAGTCAGGGTAGGATACTCAAGGACATTTAACATGTCTGTAGCAGTTCATGTAAATACAGATCAATTGTTTCACCGTTCACCAGATCCCTCCACGGGGCTGACTCAAGTCAAATGTTGACAATATCACGCTCAAGTTATGTCCACCCAAAACATAACACACACTAACTCTCTTCAGCTATACAGGAGCTCTGAATGACCACAGGGTCATTCAGATGCCTTAGCAGAGTTGTTAATTTCATGTCTTAGACATCTAGGACACCTGCATAGGACTTCCAGCTCTGCCTCAAGTCCTGCAAGAGGCACAAATGCTTCTGTATTAGAAGCTGGAGACCACATGGGCTAACATACACATTGCATCTAAATATGATGGAAGGAGCATCAAGTCCATGATTATCTCAACTTTGATATAGATCTACACAATTACCTTCTTAATGTGTTAAACTACATGAGATAAACCGTCGTTTTCCAGTTTCTTTCAACACAGTGTCCTGAGCTTTCTCTTAGAAACATGTCCTGCAAGAGGTACAAATGCATCTGTTTTAGAAGCCGGAGACCACATGGGCTACCATACATATGGCATGTAAATACGATGGAATAAGCTTCAAGTCCATGAATATCTCCCCTTTGATTCATATCTAAACAATTAACTTCTTAATGTGTTAAACTACATGAGATAATTGTTTGTTTTCCAGGCTTTTGCAATACAGTGTCCTTCTGAGCTTTCTCCTTAGAAACAGGAGAGGTGGAGTAAACTACATTCTGAGCCTTGTCCTTGTTTTAGTCACATTCCTCCAGGAACATGAACTTTTCCCTAGCATTTTTTTCAGGGCAGATCTCATCTCCTGGTTCCTAAGAGTGTAGATCAAGGGGTTCAGAGCTGGGGTCACAGCACTGTACAGGAGAGACACTTGCACATCCCTTTGAAGGGAGCTTCCTGAGGAGGGTGGTGTGTAATTGAAGAGCACTGGAATGTACAACAGTGCCACAACAGTGAGGTGGGAGGCACAGGTGGAGAAGGGCTTCCATCTTCCTTCCTGGGACCGGACCTTATGGAAAATGAAGCAGATGATGTAGAGGTAGGAGAGGACTATGAGAGAAAAGGAGCCTAGTGCAACAGATGTGGTAATGACATTGAGGAGGGTCATGTTGAGGCTGGTACTACTGCAAGCCAAATTCAACAGTAGCTTGATGTCACAGAAGAAGTGATGAATGTGGTTGTGGCCACAGAAAGTCAGCTAAGAGGTCATGACTGAGTGCATCATGGCATGCACAAAACCAATGGACCAGCTGGCTGCAGCCAGCAGCAGACAAGTCTGGGGGCTCATGACAAGGGTGTAGCGCAAAGGATTGCAGATGGCCACGTAACCGTCATAGGCCATGGTGGCCAGTAGCACAGCCTCAGTAGTTCCCAGGAAGTGGAAGAAGTGGATCTGAGCCAAGCACCCACCAAAAGAGATGGGCTGATGTCCAAAGAGAAGGCCAGTCAACATCTTGGGACCAGTGACTGTGGAGAAGACAATGTCCAGGCAGGACAAGTTCCCCAGGAAGAAGTACATTGGTGTGTGAAGACGGGGCTCAGCTATCACCACGGTCACAATGGCACCATTTCCCAGAAGATTGGTCAAGTAGAGCAAGAGGAAGAAGATGAAGAAAAAGTGCTGCAGCCCCTGGATATCAGTGAGACCCAAGAGGATGAACTCGCTGAGCTCTGTCTGGTTCAGCATTGCTAGAACAGAAAGAAGCAAAAGCAAAATGTCAAGGTTCCACAGTTGTGAGCAGCAAGAGCATTACAATACTTCAGACATGTTATCAAACACAATAGAAATGATGTGCGAGTGATGTATGTATATATGAAGTAAAACATGGCTAATTTCTCACATTCGCCCACATTCATATTTCAGTTGTCCTCATTTGTAACTTCCTGCTGCAACCCATGATCTCATCAATCAATCTCATATCTCATCATGTGAATCACTCTTGATGCTTTCTTTCCAGTATTGTACCTACATTTCATTAAGTGGATTTCAACTTTCACATTTTATTGGTTGCAATCTCTTTCAGACAATTCTTCCATCTGAAAAACTGCACAATTTCCAATTTTGTATAAACAGCCAGCAGAAGGTGCCCCAAGGTATCATACAGTCCTCAGCATTTCTTTTGGATGTTGATGAGAATAAAGGAAGAGGCTGCCTGAGCTTGTGATCACAAACTGCTTTTCCTATTGGAATGTATACTTTGCTTAAAGAATGTCTCTAGGTTGCTCAGCAGCAGACGAATGGGACAAAAGCCAAGATGTCATCTCCCGCAATACTGTGATGGAGCAAGACTGAACTTGCAGGAGACGAGTTACCTGGTGCAAGTTCCAGACGAACGGGCTCATCCCACTGAAAGTCGGTCATACTGCCCAATGAGACAACACGGTCAGTTCTGTCACCATCGTTCGTCTTCTGAAATGCAAATGGGTACACACTTGCTTTCAGTTTTTTTTCATAAAGAACAAAGAACAAACTCTTGACATTATTCTACTAGAGCAGGCAGGCACAGCTATTTCTGGCTTACAACAGAGACCCCAAATTTTACAAGATGAGTAGTTTTCTCTGTACATTCAACGCAGTGATGATTAAGATTGACGAATCCAACTAGAAAAATATAATTACTTGCAAAATATGCCTTTTAAATAGGTTAGAACATATACAGATATATCTCACAAACTTTCTTGTCCATCCTGTCTTAGTTTATACCTCTACTGAAAATAGGTGATTTTTGAAAACCATTATGTGAGGTCTCCATCCCAATCACTCCTTTTCTCATGCTTCCTTAGCTTATTATTTCAGTGTGTAAACAGGAAACAAGCAGAGAACTTTCAAACTGATTATACAATATAAGACCTTGAGTACGTAGGCTGAAGATAATTTATGCACATATGAAAATACTTCCAGTCTGATCTTTGAACAAGCTCCATTGGAAACATTAGATTTGATAATATTACAGCCTTATCAACATTTTAGTGTGTCACCTGCACTGCAAGAGTTAGAGATGCCATTCTCTGTGCAATACCAATGCTTCAGTTTCTTCCATGGGATTTGCCACCTTTAGGCTCCAAAGCCCTCCTCATTGAAATGCATCTGCAGAAAGACAGCATTTCATTCAGGTGTGTTCCACTACCTCCTCTGGTTCTGCCTGTTTTTCTCACTCAACCACAGGTGATCTAATCCCTTTCCTCTCTTCCTTCTGAACATCTTTTTTTTTCATCTCCTTCTACTAGTTCCCTTCTGTTTCACAGGTGCTGACTAATATATAATCTAAGTAACTGATGAACACATCCAGACAAATAGTTCTCCCAATCTGCTTTTTTCTTTTATTATTTTTTTTATTACTTTAAGACTCTACGTTAAATACAAATGCAAAGACAAGATTTTTCATGCTGAAGCTTGCCTATTTTTCCAACTATTTATCTGATTAATCATAAAAAAACCATGAATTCTGCACAAACCTCACTGTCAATCAGCACTTTTCTCATTGTAGTAGTGCTCTCTGACTGAGAGTTAGAAAGCAAAGCTGAGGATAAATCAGAATATCTTGTGGAGTTAAGAGACCGAGAATTTCTGCTCTCCTTTTTTCTGTGGTATCTCCTTGACATTCTTGTAGCTGAGAGATCAATGCTGCAGCTGTGATGACAATGACTACTATGAGTTCTCAAGGGCTTATAGTTATTCAGGTAGGATGCATGGAGGAAGCTTTGCAAATGGTACTAGAAATCTCTGATGACCTCGTTAGAGGAGGAATAAAGATTTTCCTTCATGTCCAAAATGTGCAAAATATCAACAACCTCATGTGGGAATTAAATTTCCTATTGCTTTGTTCAGTCTCCTGAGATGAGATTTCTGAATCAATGGGGAATTGAACAGCAACATAGTGTTGCCTGAAGAAAGTGCGTAGATGAGCACCCGTAAAACAGAAAAGATAAAGTGAAACAGTCCACAAAAAACAAACAACCAATCTACCTCTCCTCCTCAACACCCCCCCCCTAAAAGATCTAACACAAAGATCTCCATCTCGGTGCACAGAGTTTATGGCTGGAATTCCTCCTGAGTTGTGCAACCCCAGCTGACCTGAAGCAGTGTTTGGGCAACATTTCCTAAATCTCTTTCAAATATTAGAATTAGAATTAGTATTTGTGAAACCTCACATTTGTTCCATCCATTGTGCTCTCTTTGGATTTCTGATGTTTTATTTTCGTTGTGGTTTCACAGATAAGGATGAGATTCTGGCGTCTTTGTAGCAAAATACTTGCCAAATTTGCATCTCAATGTCAGGAGTCAGCCCAAGGGCTCCTGGTTTCCTTTCTGAAGCAAAACAGCCACCCATAGAAATTGTGGGATCCATACCAAGGTCTGGCTGCCCTACATACCACTCCAATAGTAAGACAGTTTTGGATATTCTTGGTTTAGAATCCCACACCCAGGTCCCACCAGCAGCAGAGAGGAGATTGAAAATAAGAAGCTATAAGATGATAGGACAGACTGCAGAGATGAGGTACAGGGCTCACCAGGTGAGTGCATTGACTGGCCCTGTTTTCATGGGACCAGTCCATTTTTATACCCTTTCCTGTTTACCCTGCCTTTGTTTGTCCCTGTTTACCTTCATCGAGTCATTGATTGACAAGTTTTGGTTCTTCTCAATGTCTCTCTTATCGTTTGTCCCTTATTACCATGTCAAGGGAGTCAGTTTATTCTGCAATTTTCTGCAACTGCGTAACCATCGTACCTCTCACACTCCCCTCTCTTGTGGGGAGAAAATTAAAAGGAAGTGGAAAGAGTTGTGGATCAAGGTAATGACAGTTTAATAAGGAGAGAAAAAGCTGTGTACACAAGCAAAAATGGACTTAATTCACAACTTCACATCATCAGGCAGATGTCCAGCCACTTCCTAGGAAACAGGGACTCAGCATGCCTAAGTGTGGCTTGAGAAAACAAACACCTTAACTGTGAACGTGGTCTCATCCTCCTCCATTTCCTCAGCTTTTCTTGCTGTGCGAAACCTCATATGGTATGGAATATCCCCTTGGGCAGTTTGGGCAAGCTGTCCTGGCTGTGTTCCCTCCTAGTCTCCATCCTATCCCAAGACTAAGGGTCTTTGTGGAGAGAAAGACTTGACTCTGAACAAGCACTGCTCAGCAATGGCCAAAATATTGGTGTTTTTTCAACACTCTTTAAGCCAAAAATGCAAAGCACACACCACACTAGCTGCTAGGAAGACGGTTGACTCCATGCCAGTCGGACACAGTATAATCTCCATGCCATCTGCATCATGCTCCGGTCCAACATTCTCTGAAACATCAAAGTATCCTCTGACCATTCCATTCACACATTGTGTCATTTCTATAATCAACTGTAACCTTTCCACTTGCCTGTCCCACAATGCATTAAAATCTTTCATCCTTCTACCCCATACCTTTATTTTCATTTCCTATTTTATCCATTTTTTATTCCCAAAATCCACTCTTAGCAACACTTGTTACTTTTGCTACTGTGGTGGATTGTCCTTGGGCTGCAGCTGGACGCCCACCCAGCTGTTCTCTAATGTCCCCTCCTCAACAGGACAGGACAGGAGGAGAAAATAAGATGAAAAATCTTATAATATGCTGTAAGAAAATAGATGCACAAGTTACATTTCATTTTGATGAACACTCCCTCTGGCAAGCCAGAGAAAGAATCAGACAGAAAGTACCAGGTTCAATGAGTTATGGATCCATCCCCTACCTTAGCTTTCCCTCAGTCTACATGAGAAGGGAACTAATTAAAACAAAGCTACCGCAGCGAGCTGGCAGTCTTTCAGCTTACCCTTTCTGTCCTGAACTGAGCAAGTTACTAGCTAGTTTGGGAAAGAGATCTTTGTTCTGAGTGCAAAAAAATCAGATCAAGTCTAGACTAGAACCCAGTCTCTCGCACCAGCAGCAAGGACACTTGCTCCAATCATGAGCTACTAACCTGATTCTCAACGCATTATGGAGGGTCCTTTCTTGAGGGGGAAACGATCCAGGCTATAACTTTCGCATTCATTTAGAGGAAACCAAACATCTGTTTCCCAAGCCAGAGAGTTTGTCTGTTTAATGGACATGGAGGTAGAGGGGGTTGGGGGGATAAGAATTTTGTAATCTACTTTGCAATATTCCTACTATGAGCTGGGTTCACTTCTTTGTTTGCAAGGCCTGAGGTGCAACAACTATAATTAATTCTAATACGTCAAGTAATAAAGGGCAGATATTTCAAGGATTTAACTGCAAAGAATTACTCAAATAGCACAGGTCTTTTGAAAAGCATTTCATTTCATTCATAAATAGCATTTATTTTTTTCCATTAGGGAAACACCTATAATCTTTGCATCTACAAGGAATCCATCACCTGGAGAGCGAAAAAACAGTCATCTGCTTCCCGAGTAACCACTTGTCAACACATGTCCTCAGGCTTTGCTTGACTTCCTGGTTCCTCAGGCTGTAGATGATGGGGTTGAGCATGGGAGTGACCACGGTGTAAGACAGGGACACCATTTTCTTCATGTTGGATGAGAGGCTGGACTTGGGTCGCAGGTGAATGATGCCAGTTGTGCTGTAGAAAAGAGTCACAACCACCAGGTGAGCTGCACAGGTGGAAAAGGCTCGCCTCTGGCCCACAGCCAAGGGGATCTGAAGAACAGCATGGATAATGCAAAGGTAGGAGATGGCTATCAGAGAAAAGGGAATCATCACTATTAGGACAATAGCAATAAAAATCAGTAGTTCAAAGAAGGCTGTGTCTACACACACCAGCTTCAGCAAAGGAGAAACATCACAAAAGAAATGATCAACTGTGTTTCTCCCACAGAAGGGCAGGGTAAATAACCATGTGGTGAAGCCCAGAGCCACAGGGACACCACACAGCCAAGACCCAATGGCCATCTTGAAGCAGCGATCCCTGTTCATCAGGGTGGCATAATGCAATGGGTGGCATATTGCCGCTTGCCGGTCATAAGCCATTGCTCCTAAGAGGAAACACTCACAGGTGACAAAAAGAATAACGCAGTTGAGCTGCAAGGCGCAAGCTGTGAAGGAAATAACTTTTCTCTCCACCAGCAGAATTGCAAGCATCTTGGGGACAATGGTGAGGCTGTAGCAGATTTCTGTCAAGGCAAGATTCTTTAGGAGGTAGTACATGGGCGTGTGTAGGACAGGGTCAACGGTTGTGATCACAACAATTAGAGAGTTCCCTATCAACGTGGCCAGGAACATGATGGAAATCAGCATGAAAAACAGGAGCTGCATCTTGCCATGGAAGGCAAACCCCGAAAGGAAGAAGTGAGTAGCGATGGTTTGGTTTCCTGGCTTCATTTCCTCGACAGGTTCTGTCCTAAAAGAGAAAAAGCAAAACAAAACACACAACAAAAGGGTTAGTAGCTTGGGACAGACTTGTGGTCTCAGGAATTGCTACACTTGCAAGTACAATGAAGCTTAAAATATGAATGAGATGAAACTTGGACTGGATATGACAGTGACCCCAGTGGAAAAATATCTCAGCTGGGCAACCTCTTCAAGATCATCTTTAACAGTCACAGGCTGGGATGCATCTTCTCATATTTAGGTAAACACAAAATAGACATTAAAATTTCCAATAACCATTCTGTCCTTATTTTATATAGAAACAAATGAATCCTTCCAAAGGGCAGGTCACCTTAGTGTAAGAGTGGCATCTATGATGTGACAGAAGAATTCACTGTGGATGGGCTGGATGTCTCTCAGTAAATTTCAGCATCTAAATGTCTGCAGGCATCTAACTGTGAACCAGTCATCTTGGAACTGGTTTGTATTTAATGGTGGGAAATACAGCACAAGACAGAAGCACCATTTATTTCCTTCTAAAGTGGATGTCCAAGGATGCCAGGATTGGAGGATCATTAATCATGAAATGAGTGTACAATGGCCTAATTTTTTGATAGCTGGAAATAACTGAAATATTATTGGTGCTCTAAGCCAGGTGATATGGAGATCCTGTGGCTTCCCACCTCCTGGTCTGACTCAAGCAGAAGTGATCTACCTGCGTTATTTTCACTGTTAATCCTGCAAAATACAATCCAAACCTAGACAGCTTTAAATTCATAAAAGTTTTCACTCACTTACTTTTGTTTCATCAAATCATATAAAATCTGTATTCTGAGTTTTCATTTAATGTAAGCTCTGGGAAGTAACATGATGCCCAGCATACCAACGGCTGCCCCCATGAAAGTGGCTGCCAGCATCTACACCTTGCTGCCATTTTCTGGGATTTATCATCTCAGCAGATCTGCTCACAGAATTATTTCTCTGGGAAACTTCCTGGACTGTTTTGAATTTTCACTTGCTCCCAGTAGGATCAGACCTCCAGTGAGCAACTTCTTAGGATGATGAGATCATGCGTTAAGTGATCTTTTTTTTTAATATCTTTGGGCTATATGAGTGTGCAGTATGTCTTATGACATACTAGCAATCTAATTATAGTATTAGCAGTGTTTCTTTCCACGTGTTCAGAACTGCTGCTGCTCTGTCACAAATTACATGGCTTTCTCGTTTCTGTGAGTTCTCTCATTGTCTCATCCGTGTGAATGGAAATGTCTTTATCCGTGTGTGGTGACCTGGCTTTGGGCGGCTGCCAGGCTCCCACGCAGCCGCTCGCTCACTCCCCCTCCTGGACAGGACAGGACAGGATGGGGGAGAAAACGAGATGAAAAGCTTCCAACTCAGGGAGATCACTTACAAATTGCCATCACGAGCAATTCACACTGACCCTAATAAATGCTCAAGATACGTTACTTTAACATAATCCTAAAAAGACTCTATGTTGGCTTTTCCTAAAGTACAACTGCTTGTTACAGTTTTTGCTCATTTGTCAAAAAAAAAAACAAAACCAAACCCAAACAAATAATCTCTCCAGTTTCCTTTCACATTGAGATGATTGTGGTTTCTGTTGCAACAGATTTGAATGCTTGCTCCATCCTCCTCCTCTGAGCCTCAAGCTCTCCTGGGTTCCACCTGCCTCTTCAGAGCATTCCTGCAGTGTGTGGTGTGTGTGCGTGTTTTGCATGGCTGAAGGGATTTTTCATCAGCCACACAGGTATATTCTCTGAAGCATCAATCTGCCAGTTTGCATGGTGAAAGTGCATGAGATAATTAAGAATTCTTATTTTTCAAAGTTCATGTCCTGTTTGAGTATGCAATAGGCTCGGTATTGAAAGCCAAAGCTGAAATGGAATTGAATCTGGCCAGGGATGTCAAAGACAGTAAGAAAGGCTTCTGTAAGTACATAGGTGACAAAAGGCAGACAAAGGAAAATGTGGGCCCATTGCTGAATGAGTTGGGGGACCTGGTGACACAGGACATAGAAAAGGGGGATATACCGTATGCCCGCTTGTCCTTGGTGTTTACTAGCAAGACCAGGCTTCAGGAATCCCAGACCCTAGAGATCAGGGACAGAGTCTGGAGCATGAATGGCAAATCCTCGGTGAAAGAAGATCACGGCAGGGAATACCGGACATACATAAGTCCACGAACCCTGATGGGATGCTCCCATGAGTGCTGAGGGAGCTGGCTGATGTCATCATGAGGCCACTCTGCATAATCTTTGCATGCTCACTGTGATTGGGGGAGATGGCTGAGGACCAAAGGAATGGAAATATCACTCCTGTCTTTGAAAAGGGCAAGAAGGAGGACATGGAGAACTACAGGCTGCCCAGCTTCACTTTGGTCTCTGGGAAGGTGATGGAGGAACTCATGAGGTGAACCTTTTCCAAGCTGTTGTGGCTTAACCCCAGTGAGCAATCAAAACCATGAGAGCTGCTCACTCAGTCCACCTGTCCCTCTTCTCCAAACAGGGAAGAGATGCAAAAGGGAAAGGGGAAACCCATGGACTGACATAAAAACAGCATAATAAAATAACAAAATAAAGTAATATACTCCTACTACTACTAATTATAACGTGTCTAAAATAAAAATAAAATGGAAATCATCTGTGAGTTGTTCTTCAACTGATTCGTCAGTGAATAGAAAGACCCTCTAGCCAGAGGAAGACTCCATGCTGACATCCTTTATCTTGCTGTTGGAAGGGACGGCAGCCTGTACATGACAAAGTGTTGTTTCTGCACAGCTTCAAAGCACAACCATGTGAGTTACTTACACCTGCTGGCATACTTTGTGCAGAAGTCATATCTGGCCCATTAAGAACCACATTTCATCAAGAAAGAAGACTCAACAGAGAAGAAGATGGAAAAAAAGCATTAGTGATATAGAACTCCAAGCAAATCCCAGCCTAACAGAGTAGTTCCTTGTCGAGGGTTTTGATTATGGGGTGACAATAAAACCCTGGCAGATGTATTGTTAACCTCCTCTCCTCCCCCCACTTCCCACTTTTGCCCCTCCTTCTTCCCCCTTCCCACTCAGGACAGGCGATCGGGAGGGAAAGAAGGACAGAGAGAAGAGAGTTGAAAAAATTAAAAATGTTTTACTAATGCTACTAATAAGAATAGAGAAAATAATACAAAATATACAAAACCTCCCTTGAAAGTCTCAGCAACTGCAGAGCCGGCACCCAAAGTCCTGGACTGGACTCTGCAGCCAACCGGAGCTGGATTCAGTCTCTCACTAGGCCTCAGTTCGCAGGGTGACTAGCAAGATCCTCTCCTAATGTCAGCCATGAGGAAAACGGGAATAGGTCCTCATGATCTCCCACTTTTATATGAAGTATTCACGTGAATGGAATGTTATACACAGTTGATCAGTTTCTTGGTCACTTGTTTCTTGTTGTCCCTCTCGCGAGATGTGAATCTGTCCTTATCAATAAGTTTGCATTCCATTGATATGTGTACCAAAACATGTATCTGGTTCTCAGGGAAAATGCAACTAATATGAAGGCTTTAGGTGACAGGCAAAATCACTAAAAGACAGCGATCATGCTGTACAAAGTAGTTATTGAGACAACTGGGATGGCACTGGGAAGTGCCTTTGGTTTTGTCCTTTATAGAGACAGTCTAGGACTGGTATGTAGTTATGTGTACACAGGTGTACAGAAATGGTTTAGACCCTATGGAGTGTGCCAGCTGGGGTCTAAATATCATCACAGAAGAAGAAGGGACTATATTAAGTTCTGGGTCACATCCATCATCCTAGGATACCTAACCTTGTCAAGAATTGCACTACAGATCTCCATTTAGGCAACTGAATCTGGATCTCATACCCGTACTCATGGCTTGGTGAGCATGATCACTTCATAAACAGGGACACAGACAAGCAGAGATGTCGTGCTTTCTTCCTCTTGGTCTACAATACCAAAGGTGGGCCCTGGGGGTCCCAGAGAACCATGCAGTGGGCAAGAATTGGGCTGATGGGTCAGGCTCAAAGGGTTCTAGTAAACAGTTTTTGTTGGGCTGATGAGCAGTCACTATGGGGTCCTGCAGGCATCCCTCTTAGGGCCAGATATCTTCATAAACAACTTAAACGCAGGACTTAATGGAATGTAAAGTAAGTTCACCAAATTGGGAGAAGATGTTTTTTGGTTTTCTTGGAAGGAGGGCTGCGGGTGGGTTGGTTGGTTTGGTTAGTTTTGGGAAGGTTTTGTTATTATCTAGTCTCTGTGGGCTGCTTTATTTTCACTCTTCTACTTTGCAGGTGCTCATCTACACACTATGTTGCTGTGCAATTCACCATTGATTCAGAAGTCTCATCCCAGGAGACTTATCAAAGCAATAGGAAATTTAATTCCCACATGAGGTTGTTGATATTTTGCACATTCTGGACAAGAAGAAAAGACTTTTTGCTCCTCTAATTTGGTCATCAGAGATTTCTGGTAGCATTTGCCAAGTCTGCTCCTTGCATCCTACCTAAATAACTACAAGCCCCTGAGAACTCATAGTAGTCATTGTCATCACAGATGCAGTATTGATCTCTCAGCTACAGGAATGCCAAGGAGATACCACAGAAAAAAGGAGAGTAGAAACACTCTTAACTCCACAAAATACGTTGCTTTGTCCTCGGCTTTGCTTACTGGCTCTCAATCAAAGGGCCCTACTGCAATGAGAAGAGTGCTGATTGACAGAGAGGTGAGGATTATGCAGAACTATTTTTTTATATTTCGTTATTTATATAGTTGGAAAAATAGGAAAACCTCAGCATGAAATATCTTGTATTTGCATTTGTGTTTAAGTTAGAAGGAAACTAAAATAACAATAAAATTGAAAATAAAAGAGAATATGTTTGGGAAAACTATTTTCTTTGGACTGCATGTGCTCATTAGTTTATCACAGAAAATATATTAGTCAGCAACTGGGAAATAGAAGGGAAGTGTTAGAAACAGAAGAAAAAGATGTTTAGAGGGAAGAAAGGAAAGGGATTAGATCATCTGTGGTTGAGTGAGAAAAACAGGCAGAACCAGAGGAGGTAGTGGAACACACCTGAATGAAATGCTGTCTTTCTGCAAATGCATTTCAATGAGGAGGGCTTTGGAGCCTAAAGGTGGCAAATCCCATGGAAGAAACTGAAGCATTGGTATTGCACAGAGAATGGCATCTCTAACTCTTGCAGTGCAGGTGACAGACTAAAATATTGATAAGGCTGTAATATTATCAAATCTGATTTTTCCAATGGAGCTTGTCCAAAGATCAGACTAAAGGCATTTTCAGAGAAATGTGAGCAGTGTTCCAGAGTGAACGCATGTGTGCAACATGCTCATGTTCTTTTATGGTGAAACCAGTTTGGAAGTTCCCTGTTTGTTTCCTGTTTTCATGCTGAAAAACTAAGCTAAGGAAGCATGAGAAAAGGAGCGATAGGGCTGGAGGCCTCTCTGAATGGCTTTCAAAAATCATTTGTTTCAAGTAGAAGTATATAGTACAACAGAATGGATGAGAAAGACTGTGAAATGTTCCTATATATGTTTTAACTTCTTTAAAAGATGTCTTTTGAAAGTAATATTTTTTCATTAGTTGGATTGATCAATTTTAGTCATCACTGCATTGAATGTACAGAGAAAACCACTCATCATGTAATATTTGCAGTCTCTGTTGTAACCAAGAAATAGCTGTGCCTGCCTGCTCTACTAAAATAATGTCAGAATTTTGTTCTTTATTCTGTATGGTTGGGAATCACACAGAGACGAACGATGGTGACAGAACTGACCGTGTTGTCTCAGTGGGCAGTATGACTGACTTTCAGTGGGATGAGCCCGTTCGTCTGGAACTTGCACCAGGTAACTCGTCTCCTGCAAGTTCAGTCTTGCTCCATCACAGTATTGCGGGAGCTGAGATATTGGCTTTTGTCCCATTCGTCTGCTGCTGAGCAACCAAGAGACATTCTTTAGGCAAAGTATACATTCCAATAGCAAAAGCAGTTTGTGATCACAAGCTCAGGCAGCCTCTTGCTTTATTCTCATCAGCATCCAAAAGAAATGCTGAGGACTGTATGGTACCTTAGAGCACCTTCTGCGGGCTGTTTATACAAAATCAGAAAGTGTGCAATTTTTCATATCTCAGAACTGTCTGGAAGAGATGGTAACCATTAGAAATGTGAAAACTGAAATCAACTTAATGAAATGTAGGCACAACAGTGGAAAGAAAGCATCAGAACTTAGAAGATTTATTCATGGGATCAGGAGTTGCAGCAGGAAGTTACAGATGAGAACAACTGAAATATGAGTGTGGGTGAAGGTGAGAAAGCAGTCCTGTTTCACATCTTACATACTCTTCTGTTATGCATAGGTGGAAGGCTTCATTTGAAGATTTTCTTGGCTCTAGACAGAAATAGGAGAAGACTACATTCAAGTTTTTTTTGTCCATGTTAGTTTCTTCTGTGTTTGATTATGTCTGATGTTTTGTTATGCTCTTGCTGCTCACAACTGTGGAACCTTGACATTTTGCTTTTGCTTCTTATTGTTCCAGCAATGCTGAACCAGACAGAGCTCAACGAGTTCATCCTCTTGGGTCTCACTGATATCCAGGGGCTGCAGCACTTTTTCTTTGTTTGCTTCCTCTTGCTCTACTTGACCAGTCTTCTGTGAAATGGTGCCATTGTGACCACGGTGATAGCTGAGCCCCATCTTCACACACCAATGTACTTCTTCCTGGGGAACTTGTCCTGCCTGGACATTGTGTTCTCCACAGTCACCGGTCCCACGATGTTGACTGGCCTTCTCTTTGGACATCAGCCCATCTCTTTTGGTGGGTACTTGGCCATCAACTTGGCCATCAGTGACATCAAGCCACTGTTAAATTTGGCTTGCAGTAGTACCAGCCTCAACATGACCTCCTCAATGTCATTACCACATTTGTTGCACTAGGCTCCTTTGCTCTCATAGTCCTCTCCTACCTCTACCTCATCTTCTTCACCTTCCATAAAGTCCGGTCCCAGGAAGGAAGATGGAAGCCCTTCTCCACCTGTGCCTCCCACCTCCCTGTTGTGGCACTGTTGTACATACGAGTGCTCTTCAATTACACACCACCCTCCTCAGGAAGGTCCCTTCAAGGGATGTGCAAGTGTCTCTCCTGTACAGTGTTGTCACCCCAGCTCTGAACCCCTTGACCTACACTCTTAGGAACCAGGAGAAGAGATCTGCCCTGAAAAAAATGCTAGGGAAGAAAACTCTTCCTTGGAGGAATGTGACTAAACCAAGGACAAGGCTCAGAATGTAGTTTACTTCCCCTCTCCTGTTTCTAAGGAAAGAGCTCAGAGGGACATTGTATTGCAAGAGACTGGAAAACAACCAATTATCTCATGTAGGTTAACACATTAAGAAGTTAATTGTCTAGATATGAATCAAAGGGGAGATAATCATGGACTTGAAGCTTCTTCCATGATATTTAGATGCCATATGTATGGTAGCGTATGTGGTGTCCGGATTCCAATACAGAAGCATTTGTGCCTCTTGCAGGACTTGAGGCAGAGATGACAGCACCATGCAGGTGTCCTGGTTGATCTAAGATAAGAAATTACTTGACAGCTCTGTTTTGGCAGCAGAATGACCCTGTGGTCGTTCAGAGCCCCTGTATAGCTGAAGAGAGTTAGAAGTGTTATGTTTTGAGTGGACATAACTTGAGCATGGTATTGTCAACATTTGACTCGAGTCAGACCACTGGAAGGATCTGCTGAATGATGAAACCACTGATCTGTATTTACATGAACTGCTACAGACATGTTAAATGTCCTCAAGTATCCTACCCTGACTTTGCCTTTGGATCCAGAACTGGACACGTCTGTTGCAGTTCCTTTGTCACACTCCATGCCTGTGATTTAAGGACATTTCTAAGAGCACTGGATATCTACTTATACTTGGGTACCAAATCCCAACTTTAGTGTGGGATGCAGCAGTTTATAAGTACTTCATTTTGAGATTTTGTGTGTCTTAACACAGACATTCAGCACCTTCAGTCTTAGCCTGGATTACAGTTTCATGTCATGGAATCGTATCATAGAATCATAGAATCTTTTCAGTTGGAAGAGACCCTCAGCATCACTGAGTCCAACCATAACCCAATCCTAGCACTAAACCATGTGCCTAAGAACCTTCTCGAAACACCTTTTCAACCCCCCCAGGGATGGTGACTCCAGTACTGCCCTGGGCAGCCTGTTCCGTTGCCTGAAAACCCTTTCCGGGAAAATCTTTTTCTAATATCCAATCTAAACCTCCCCTGGCACAACTTGTGGCCATTTCCTCTTGTCCAATCAGTTTTTTCTTGGGAGAAGAGACCAACCCCCTCCATTCTCCAACCTCCTTTCAGGCAGTTGTAGATAACAATAAGGTCTCCCCTCAGCCCCCTTTTCTTAAGGCTAAACAGACCTTGTTCCCTCAAATGCTCCTCATCACACTTGTGCTCCAGGTCCTTCACCAGCTTCATCACCTCCTCTGCACTCTCTCCAGTACTTCAATATCCCTCTTATGATGAGGGGCCCAAAACTGAACACACTATTCAAGGTGAGACCTCCCCAGCAACGAGTGCAGTGGCAAAACCACTGCTCTAGTCCTCCTGGTCACACTATTCCTGATACATGCCAGGATGCTGGTGGCCTTTTGGCCACCTGGACACACTGCTGGCTCATGTTCAGTTGGCTGTCAATCAACACTCCCAGATCCCTTTCTGCCAGGCAGCTTTTCAGCCACTCTTCCCTGAGCCTGCAGCGTTCATGGGGATGTTGTGACCCAAGTGCAGGCCCCAGCACTTGGCCTTGTGTGCTGGTTTGACTGAAAATGGGTTAGCTTTCTTCGTGCAGTTAGAAAACTTTCCTTTTTCATAGCTACCACACTATTTATTTGGACTGAGTTGAGAACAAGCAGATAACACCCCAACACAGAGTTAATGTTTTTAATTGCTTTGGTCTGAGAGCCAAGGACATTTTGAGTACCTTGCTTACAGGTGTGAGGCATCAAGGAAGGGCAGCAGAAATGGAGCAGAGCTTGACTGACATCCAGACTGATCAATTTGAGTATTCCATCCCATTAGTATCCTGCTAATGATTTAAGGAGAGTTGGGGAGCAAGAAACTTCCAGTTTTGGCTCTAGTGATCTCTCTGGTTTTTCACTCTCTCTCTCTCTCTTGGTAGCCAGAAAGTTCAGTTGGGACACTCAGCCCAGCCTTTTGCCATTTTGCAGAGGCCTCTGGGCTCCTCTGCCTTTTCTCTCTCTTTCTCTCTCTCTGGGATCAGCTTTAGGACCAGGTGTGGCTTGCTGGGATTAGCTGCTCATTTGTGGCCAGAGTTTATTTGGAATTGTTTTGAGTATATTTTATTTCTCCTATTTATCTCTCTCTCTATATATATATATATATATATAGATAGATAGATATTTACTAGTAGTGTATTAGTATTTTGTTATTTTAGTTATTTTATTAAACTGTGTTTATCTCAATCCGAGTTTCTCCCTTCCTTTTTGATTCTTTCCCCTGCTGGGGCGGGGCAGGGGAGGGGGAGAGCAAATGGCTATTGGTCGTACTGCTAACTTGGGTTAAACCACGACACCTTGTTAAACCTCAGGCACTTGCCCTCAGCCCAACGCTCCAGCTGGTCCAGATCCCTCTGTATGGCCTTCCTACCTTCCAACAGATCAACACTTTCACCCAATTTGGTGTCATCTGCAGACTCACTGAGGGTGCACTCAATCCCCTCATTCTGATTATTGACAAAGAGACCAAACAAAACTGCCACCAGTACAGAGCCCTGAGGACACCACTCATAACCAGCCACCCACTGGATTTGGTTCCTTTCACCACAACTCTTTGGGCCCCGCCATCCAACCAGTTCTTTACCCATTGCAGATACACCATCCAGGCCATGAGCTGCAGCTTCTCCAGGAGATGCTGTGGGATATGGTGTCAAAGGCCTTACTAAAATCTAACTACACAACATCCACAGCCTTTCCCTCATCTACTACGTGGGTCATCTTGTCATACAAGGAGATCAGGTTGGTCAAACAGGACCTGCCTTTCATAAACCCACCTTGACTGGGCCTGATCTTCTGGTTCTCCTCTATATGCCATGTCATGATCCACAGGATTATCTGCTCCATGACCTTCCCTAGCACCAGGTTAGACTGACAGGTCTGAAGTTCCCTGGATCTTCCTTCTGACGCTTCTTCTAGATGGGTGTCACGTTAGCCAAATTCCAGTCAACTGGGACCTCCCCGTTAGCTAAGATTGCAGATAATTAATGGAAAGTGGCTCGGTGATCACCTCCGCCAGCTCCCTCAGCACCCTTGGGTGCATCTCATCTGGCCCCATAGACTTGTGGGTGTCCAAGCAGTATAGCAGGACACTAACCATTTCCCCCTGGATTATTTGTGCTTCATTCTGCTTCGCATCCCTGTCTTCTGGCTCAGGGGGCTGGGTACCTGAAGCACAACTGTTCTGACTATTAAAGACTGAGGCAAAGATGGCATTTAGTACTTCAGCATTTCCCTCATCTTCTGTCACTATGTTTCCCTCTGTATCCATCAGGGATGGACATTCCCCTTACCGCTCCTTATGTTGCTGATATATTAAACTTGTTGCCTTTTACAGTGGTGACCAGGCCCGTATCTTGACAAAATGGAGTGCAACAGACTTACCACAGAATCCCAGAGTGTCAGGGGTTGGAAGGGCCCTGGAAAGCTCATCCAGTGCAATCCCCCCATGGAGCAGGAACACCCAGATGAGGTTACACAGGAAGGTGTCCAGGCGGGTTGGAATGTCTGCACAGAAGGAGTCTCCACAACCTCCCTGGGCAGCCTGGGCCAGGCTCTGCCACCCTCACCCCAAACAAGTTTCTCCTCAGATTTCAATGGAACCTCCTGTGTTCCAATTTGCACCCATTGCCCCTTGTCCTGTCACTGGCTGTCACCAAGAAGAGCCTGGCTCCATCCTCCTGACACTCCCCCTTTCCATATTGATAACCATGAATGAGTCACCCCTTAGTTTCCTCTTCTCCAAGCAAAAACTTATAGGTTTAACCGGTCAGTTTACAGGGAATGTTGGTGGGGGGACACATAAGGGGATGTTGCTGGCTGAATACGAAAGGCAGATCGCGAAGCTTGTGTGCTCCAAGTACCTCAGTCAATGGGTAAAGGAGGAGGAATCACCTGTGTTTGGAATTAGGGTAAATACGGGGCTGTGTCTTCCCACGCTTTTGAGAGACCCCATAGAGACTCCAGTGCACTTTATTCATCAGTGTCCTCCAGGCTGAACAAAACCAGAGGCTTTAGCTGCTCTTCATTTGGCTTCTTCTCCAAACCCTTCAGCAACTTTTTAGCCCTCTTCTGCACACTCTCTAGTAGCTTAATATCTTCTTTATCCCATGGCACCCAGCCCTGCACACAGTGTCTCAGGTGAGGCCGCTCCAGTGCAGATCAGAGCGGGACAGTCCCTTCCCTCACCTGGCTGGCCATGCTGTGCTGGATGCACCCCAGGGTACGGTTGGACCTCTTGGCTGCCAGGGCACACTGTTGGCTCATGTGCAACTTGCTGTCAAACAGAACCCCCAGATCCTTCTCCGTGGAGCTGCTCTTCAGCATCTGGTCCCCCAGTCTGTATGTACAGCAAGGGTTGCCGAAGAGGGGAGAAGGACAAAGCAAGGCCCTTGCGCTTGCCAGCCCAAATGCGGGGACACTGAGGTTTGCAGGGAGAGCTTGGTGCAGCCTGGTGATGGGTGCAGGGAAGAGGAGGGCAGGAGGCCTGAGCAGCAGCGCTGGTGCTGGCAGGTCCAGGCAGCATCAGTCAGGGCTGGGGAGGTCCCTGCAGAGCTGCTGGGGGGAGCAGAGTGGCGCAGCGGGAGCGTGCTGGGCCCATAACCCAGAGGTCGATGGATCGAAACCATCCTCTGCTACTTGCTTTTGGCCTCGCTCCAGCCCCACCAGACACTGCCTCTCCCTTGCAGCGTTCACCAGGTGCTCCCTGCACTGCTGCACTGCTGCCCTCCTGCCCTCTGGACACCCAGGGCTGCCCAGGGCTGTCCCAGTGCCTGAGCCCCCTCTCTCTGCCACTGACACCTTCTCCTTTGCTTTCTCTGCAGGCACCGCTTCCAAAGTGCCCATCAGCAAGGCAGAGGAGGCTGTGGACCAGCAGCCAGAGCACAGCACACAGTTCCCCCCAGCAGGCAGGGGATGTCCTGGGGACACTGCTGTTTCCCACTTGCCACCAGGCAGCTCAGTCCCCGCCTTCCCAGGAACAAGAGGGGACTATCAGGGCTCTGCAGCTGGGGAGGAGGACAAGCCTGTTAGTGTGGGAACCACCTCTGTGTCAAGAGGTAAGGGGAAGACCTGTGTGGGATGTGGACAGTTCCAGCTCTGCAGTGCACCTGCTGCACCATAAAGCTGAGCCATCAGCAATGTGTGTGGCCCCTCTGTGAAGACATATTCGAGAAAGGGCAGAAAAGGCCAGGCTGAGAGAGGAGGAAGAAACGAAAAGAGTGGGAAAGAGCAGAGGGAAGATGCATCCTGCTCGTGCAGGTAAAGGAGCCTGGTGTGAAGGAGTCTGGAACAGCCTTAGGAGATGAACGCCATTCTCACTGAGGGAGAGGCTACTTTGGGACAGAAGGGAACAGTGTGTCCTGGAAGAAAGGCCCAGAGTTTGAAGTCAGCCAAGACAATCCTAGCAGAGGAAAGCAGTCCGGATCATGCAGGGTCTCCAACATGGGGGTTCAGGGGAGCAGCAGCAGAGAGCACAAGTACAAGCATCAAACCACCCAACTCTGGGCTATCAATGCACTCTGTGAGGGGCAATGTTGAAGAGCATAAGCTGGAAACTTCATAACCAGGTCTTATGAACAGAAAGTGAGATTCTCAGGGCTTATCAGCCTGGATCTTGTAACAGAAGGCATGTGAGGCTTGTGCAAATAGCTCTGGCATTCCCTTGAAAAGCCCTGTGAGTAGCGGGTGCCTGGTGGCCCTGGAGGAAGAGCGTTTGTACTTGGTGATGGCCAGGCAGATGGAGAGAGTGCCAGGCTCACCCAGGACCATATGGCTGCACTGGGGTGGCCACAGGAGAAAGACAACAGGTGTTCAGCAGGTCCCATGGTATAATGGTGAGCACTCTGCACTCTGAATCCACTGGTCTGAGTTCAAATCTCAGTGGGACCTCAAGTTTTAGCTCTCTCAGAGCTTTCCTCAGCATGCACAGCCTTGCTGTTGGGTCACTTCTTTAATGCATTCCCATCAGCCCTCCTCTCCTGTGCTCCCAGCCCTGGCACTGACATCAGTGCCCCTTCTCCTGCCCTGTGCCCAACAAACCTCTGCAGGTTTCCCGAGGTCTGGCCCTGCCCCGTCTCAGCTCCCTTCTTCCTGATGGCTGCTTCTGGATGGGGGATCCAGCAGCGGCTCAGCAAATCACACAAGAGCTGAGGTGCAGATCATGCAGGCCAAGCCTGGCTCAAAGCAGGGTCAAGAAGAGGAGGCTGTTGAGGGCCTTGTCTGGTTGGCTGTTGGACATTTTCTAAGATGGAGAATCTACAGCCTTGCTGGGAACCTTTTCCCCATCTTGACCACCATTGTTTCTGGCATATAAGTTTATTTCCTCTCCTGTCCATTGCTTCTGGTGTCCTGTCAGGGAATTCCACCCACCCTGGCACTGTTTCTGCATGGGGACACAGTCACTGTCATGGGAAAGAGCAGGTTCTCCCTCTTTCTTGCAGAGCGGTTGAACAACTGACAGAGGAGGAGGACAAACCACCATGAGTCTCCAGCTATGCTGCACAAAGTCTTTAATGAGAAGGAGCAAAAGCAGTGGCACAGAACAGAGATCAAGAAACACATCTGCAGGGTTCAGGGCAATCCAGAGAACAGCCCATTGCCCAAGGACAAGCTTGAAACACAAAGCACTTGCCTTTCCCCATTCTGCTCCACCTGCTGGCAATCCCAGCCCAGCAAGAGCAGTCCCTAACTCCAGCACCCTCCCCCAGCACCAGGAGGTTCAGCAAAGCAGAAGAGAACGAGCCCTTTCTCAAGGAGCTCAGAGCAAAGCAGAGCCAGAGGAGGCACAGCGAGGCCTGACGTGCAGCCAGGAGCCGTGGGCACAGGTCCCTCCTGCCAGCTGGCATGAGGACACCCAGCCCATCTGCAAGGCCTGGCCACACTCCTGCTGTGCAGTCCCCGTCATTCTTCCTGCTCCAGAAGGGACGATGCACCAGGTTCAGCAGTTCAGTCGGCAGCAGGGGGGAGGCAGGCACTGCCCTGACCCCCCCAGACCAAGGGAGCCCCCAGAAGAGATGGGAACCCCCCCAGTGCTGAGGGAGCTCCCAACGGCAGCTGACAGAGAGGATCCCACAACTGTGTTCTGAGGGAAAGAAGTGAGGATGGGGCCCGGCAGGGTCACCACCACTGGAGAGGCCTCAATGGCCACCGTCGAGTCACCACAGCGGGCGACACAGGGCTCACTGCAGCTGCTTGCAAGTGGGGTTGGGCCCGAGGAACCACAAGGTGCTGGGATACAGGGTCTGAAGCAAGACATCTCTCGGTGAGGGAGGTAAAGCTGAAACACAGAGCACAGACACAACACAATTTCAGTCTGTCTTTCTTGTCCTCACTTCTCTCTGCAGATGCACTTCACTCTCCTCCACCTGCCTTTTAACTCTAAGTTCAGAAATTGCCTCCAGCTCAGCTTGCTGACATGTACAACAGGTATGACACCTCAGCTAAAGCTAGATTTGAATGCCTAGGACCAAAGAACTAACTGACTGCTGATGTCACAAGGACCTCCTCCTGCATTACCCAGTGCAAAAGCCCAGATGAAGGTTCATGCCACTAGTCCACCACAAATGCGCTGCGTGGAGCAAGGGTCTCAGAAATCAGCTCTTGAGAACACACAGTGTGCACAGAGCTGCCATGGCCCTCACTGTGCTCTCTGAGTTGCATGGTCCAGAAAGCTTGAACCACTGTTGGGACAGGACCCAGCTCAGTGGATTTAAAGCCCCTGTGGAGAGCCTGATCATACCCCATCTCCAGAACAGGCAGTGCTGCATGGAAGGAGCCACTGGATGCACTTGACCATTTGGTTAGAGACCATCTGTCTAAAGCAGAAATTCTGCTGAGCAAGCAGACCTCCCTGCAGCTGAGCCCCATTCATCCCCTTGTGCTTGAAAGAACCTTCCTCTTCCCAGCTCTCCCCAGCCAGGCCCATCAAAAGGGAAAGAGTTGGCAGCCCTTCAACAGTTCTAGTGCTGTGCACGTTGAGGCAGCCCAAGGATCCACCTGAGTAGCCGCCATGACAGCAGTCCAGCCCATGGGGAGAGATGGAGTGCACAGAGGCTTACCTCGTTCCTGGAGGAAAGGGAGGCAAGAGAGGAGGATGCAGAGCCTGGAGCAGCGCAGGCTTTTATGCTGTGTCCTAGTGCCCCGTGGGGCCACAAACATTCCTTGCTCATGAAGCATTTAAACACATAGTAGCTGTTGCTTGATGAGTCCTTGCTGGTGCTTAATTACTTGGTCCTTTCATCCCAAATGTTGTGTTCCTTTTTCATACTGCTGGACACCAAAATAATTAATCTGTGTCCCAGCTTCATAAGGCAACTTACTTCTGAGGTCTAAGTCTAGTATTCAGGTTGATTTTTTTGGTTATTTTGTGATATGGATTGTCACATTGCCTTCTTAATGGTGAGTGCAACCACCAATCATGGTGAAGTTCTGCTTTAAAGGATACGTCAAGTCAACTCTCCAATGTTTTCAGTGCAGGCACACAGGCTAAACCTGAGAGACGTTCCTCCCCACAGGTCATTGTAGACACGGAGGAGACTATGAGTAAGTTGTAACAGAATGTTGAGACTGTGCAATCTCATACAGGAGAAGAGATGCACCTCTACAGGGATGTGGCAAAGCTGAACAGCAAGGAAAAACCACTTGGGGCTGGAGGGAAGTCCCTTGTGGGTTGGAATGACAGCGACGACAACCTTGTTCATGTTCATCAGGCTGTACCACATCCAGGTTTTGTGATTAAAGAGATGCCTTTGTCCTTTCTTGAAAGAGACCCACACCCAAATGGACCTGGTTTGCTCTGCAAGGGAACCCCAGAGCCCTAAGGCTTGCATGGCCTGCTTATGCGGACAAGTGCAGGGCAAGGAACCAAATGCTCATGGCCATTTTTCTAAGGTCAGGAATGGCACGGCCCATTCCATGCATTACAGACTACAAAGGGACATTGGATCAGCATCCTAGGGCACCTGGGAAAAACCCTGAACTACCATCAAACATGAGTCATTGCTGTGAATTTCAGTGGACATGTTGTCCTGGCCTCAGGTGCACCAGCGATACCAGAGCTCATGGCCTCATGAAACCACTGGTGCTTCTACGTGATCTTGAACTGTTGCTATGTTCCAAGGCATGACCTTTTGCTGGCTACTCAAGGACTCATGTGACAGTGTTAGGTCAACGGCTGCACTTGATTTTCTTGAGGGTCTCTTCCAACCAAAGCGACTCTTTCATTCAGCATACCTGAGAAGTACAACAGTTGGAATGGGTGTCTGGAGGTCCTCTGCTCCAATGAACTGCTCCAAGCAGCTCAAATTCCCCAATAACTCAACAGCTTCAGCCCTCTTACCCTTTTGCATTTACATCCATCTCCTGCTCCCCACATTGCTCATCTTCACTAGACTCCATAACCCTAGTGGCGTGAGCCTTTCCCTACACACCACGTGCTCCAGCCCTCACGTTCTGTCTGTTCCTCTGCCAGTACTTCTCTCCAGAAGATCCCAGGGTTATGGGATGAGGTCTGGAGGTGGATGGGAAGTAAACAGAAGGATTAGGAGTGAAGGCTCCTTCCAGGATTTACAGTGAAAGTTCTGCTTCTACAGACTTTCCCTCTTCTTCCTGTCACACCTGCTGCCCAGAAGAGGGTTATACTCAATGGCATGAAAGTGAAATGCAGACCAGGTGGCATTCACACATCCAGCACTCATGGTCTTCATGGAGCACAAACAGATTTCTTGGCTCATTCAGATCAAACCTAGATATCGGTGGGTTTCAAAAGTGGGATGAAACAACCAGACTGAGAAGGAGAAAGAGAAGTGGCCATCCCTGAGGTGTCATTATACTGACCACATGAGAAAATCTATTCATCTCATCTCCCCAGACCTTTCTGTGTAACTGCTAAACAATGCTGGCACCCTCACTGCCATCTCCTGGTGGCCCGCAAGGGGCACAGTGCAGCCCTGGATGTGCTGTCCTAGAGACAGTGACTTCTCCAATGGTGGCAGAGTTCAGAAGTCAACAGGACAAGGCTCAGAGCTTCCTGAGGTAAGTGGGAAGCTTTGTCTGCTCAGAGCAGGAGATTGGTCCAGAGGACCTTCTCAGGTCCCTTCTAACCATCATTATTTGGAAGAGCATGGAGTCTCAAGAGCCCTTGAGCAGCAAACAAACAGCAATGCCTTGGAAGTCAGCTGCAGCACAAGGCTGCATAGAAGCACCAGTTGATTCAGGAATGATGCTAAAAGGTGTGGTAATGCCTTTGAGGAAAGCAGAGCTTTCAGAGGAATGAGGCTATGACTCTGGTATCTCTGACATGCCTGAGGCTGGGGCACTTTGTCCACTGGAGTCCACAGCATGATGACTCACGTTTGCCAGGAGCTCAGGGTTTTTCCCAACTCTTTCACATCATGATGACTCCCAGGTGCTCTGTGAGACTGATCCAATGTCCCTTTGTAGTCTGAAATGTATGGAATAGATCACCCCATCTGTGACCAAGAAAAGAGGCCATGAGCTTTTGCCTCTCGCCCTGAACCTCTCTGCAAAATCAGGCCATGCATACCTCTGGGGTATGGGATGCTCTTTCTGAGCAAATCAAGTCGATTTGGGTGTGGGTGTCTTTCACAGATGGGCATGGGCTTCTCTGTGATCACTCTCCTATGTGTTGATTTGCTTCTTTTCACAAGGTTCTTCACTTCTTGATCCGAGCCTAGATTCCTTCTTGGAAGAAACATGAGGGCCTGCTTATCAAGGGATGTGGCTATGGAGATCCCATGGAGAGGTTACTTGAAAGAGATCGGCTTGACCCTCTGGGCTGCTCTTCATTATTATTAATCTTCCTTTTGTTCCCTGGGCTCATGGGCAGACTAAACAAGCTGTGGCAGAGCCTGATATGAGTATTTAAGGTCCTTGTGGCCCTCAGTCCTGCTTGCAAGGGGTTTTCCTCCAGCCCACAATGATCCTTCTTTGCTATTGAGCTTTGCAACATCCCTGCAGAACAGCATCTATTCTCCTGTACGAGATTGTGCAGTCTTGAACCTACTTGCTCTCTCTTGTGTGTCTACAATGACCCATTGTAGAAATGTTCCATAGGTTTAGCTTGAATATCTGCACTAAAAGCACCCAACAGCTAACTCAAGGTGTCCATCATAGATGCATTTCACCGTGGCTCGTGTTTATGCTCACCATGAAGAGGGCAATGTGACAAAGGCAATTCATGAGACACAAACCCACTTAAAATCTGGCTGCACACAAGCTGAGCTTCAGAGTTTATTTACGTTACAAATGCGGGACACAGAAAAATTGTTTCGACGTATCACAATGTCGAGGGTTAAGATTGCGGGGTGACAATAAAACCCTGGCAAATGCATTGTTAACCTCCTCTTCCCCCCCACTTCCCCCTTTTTTGCCCCTCCCTCTCCCCCCTTCCCACTCAGGACAGGTGATCGGGAGGGAAAGAAGGACAGAGAGAAGAGAGTTGGAAAAATTAACAATGTTTTACTAATGCTACTAATAAGAATAGAGAAAATAACACAAAATATACAAAACCTACCTTGAAAGTCTCAGCAACTGCAGAGCCGGCACCCGAAGTCCTGGACTGGACTCTGCAGCCAACCGGAGCTGGATTCAGTCTCTCACTAGGCCTCAGTTCGCAGTGACGACTAGCAAGGTCCTCTCCTAATGACGGCCATAAGGAAAAAAAGGGAAAAAGGGACGAGATCCTCATGATCTCGCACTTTTATGTGAAGTATTCACGTGAATGGAATGTTATACACAGTTGGTCAGTTTCTTGGTCACTTTTTTCTCGTCTCCCCTCTCGCGAGATGTCCATTCGTGCTTATCAATAAGGCTGCATTCCATTGCTAGGTTTACCAAAACATGTGTCTGGTTCTCCAGGAAAATGCAGTTAATATGAAGGCTTTAGCTGACAGGCAAATTCACTAAAAGAGAAACTTGTTTTTAACAAAACCAGGACACACAGTCACTAAGCACTGATCCTGATAGGGGGCTTCAGCCACTCAGACATCTGCTGGGAAAGTGGTACGGCAAACCGCAAGCAGTCCGGGAAACTACTGGAATGTGCTGAGGACAACTTTTTATTACGGGTGATGGAAACTCCATCCAGAGGAGAGACACTGCTGGACCTGTTGTTTACTAGTGCGGAAGAATTTACCCAATGGGTCAAGACTGGGGTAGTATGACTACAATTGACATGCAAGAGGTAGATATACTCAACAACATTTTTTGTCACTGTCTTCACTGGCAAGTGTCTTAGCCACAACACCAAATTAATGCAATCCAAAGGCAGGGCCTGGGAGAATGAAGTACCAGTCATCACGGGAGATCACGTTCAAGCCCATATAACAAACGTGAATGTGCACAACTCCACGGGACTTGTTGAGATGCGTCCAAGGATCCTGAAGAAATTGGCAGATGAAGTTGCAAAGCCAATAGCGATTAAATTTGAAGAGCTGTGGCAGGTTGGTGAAATTTCTGGAAAAGTGAAAACATAACCCCCACTTTTTAAAAGTGTAGAAAGGAAGACTGAGGGAACTGCAGCCTGGTCAGTCTCACCTCTTTGCCCAGCAAGACCATAAGGCAGATCCTCCTGGAAACTATTCTAAGGCACATGGAAACAAAGATGACTGGTGACAGCCAACATGGTTGTCCTGGCAAATTGTGCCCGAGAAACTTACTGGCCTTCTACACATTGGCTCAGTGGTCACACTCAAAGAGTTGCAGTCAATGTCTTGAAGTCCGGGGGAAGACCAACGACCAGTGGTGTCCCTCAAGGGTCTGTACTGGGACCAGTATTATTTAAAATCTTTCCTGAGAACATAGACAGTGGGATTGAGTTCACCCTCAAAAAGCTTGCGGATGGGAACAAGTTGAGTGACATGGTTGTTACTTTAGAGGGAAGGGATGCCAGCCAGAGGGACCTTGACAGGCTAGAGAGGGGGTCCAGGCGAACCTCATGAAGTTCAACAAAGCCATATGCAAGGTCCTGCACCTGGGTCAGGGCAATCCCAAACATGGATATGGGCTGCGCCATGACTGAATAGAGAGCAGCCCTGTGGTGGAGGATTTGGGCATATTGGTGGATGAAGAACTGAATATGAGCTGCCAATGCATGCTTGCAGCCCAGAAAGCCAGTTGTATCCTGGGCTGTATCAGAAGAAGGGTGGCCTGAAAGTCAGAGGTGATTCTACCCATCTACTCTGCCCCATGAGACTCCACCTGGAGTACAGTGTTTAGATGTAGGGCCTCCAACATCGGAAATAGATGGACCTGCTCAGTTGGGTCCAGAGTAGTACACACAGATGATCAGGGGGTCTGGGCACCTCTCCTAGGAGGAGAGGATGAGAGATTTGGGGTTTTTCATGCTAGAGAATAGAAGGCTCTTCAGAGACCTCAAGATCGGGAGGGACACTTTGTCAGGGAGTGCAGTGACAAGAAGAGAGGCAAAGTTTTTAAAATGAAAAAGGTTAGATGTAGATTAAATATTTGAAAGAAACTCTTCCCTGTGATGGTGGTGAGACACTGGACCAGGCCTTCCATAGAAGCTGTGATTGCTCCATCTTGGAAGTGTTTAAAGCACTTTAAAGCTGGAAGGGCCTTTGAGAAACTTTTTCTTGTGAAAGGTGTCCTTGTCCACGTGAGGGGGGTAGAACAAAATTATATTTAAGGACCTTTAGAATCAAAACTCATTCTGTGATTCACAGCTCATTCCAGTTACTATGAAGTGGGAGCAAAATATTTCAGATGAAAGGGGCAGGGACTCAATCACCAGCAAGGCTTTGGCAAGCAACAACTAATGGGAGCTTAGATGCTTCATGAGCAAGGAATGTTTGTGGCCCCACAGAGCACTAGGACACAGCATAAAAGCCTGCGCTGCTCCAGGCTCTGCATCCTCCTCTCTTGCCTCCCTTTCCTCCAGGAACGAGGTAAGCCTCTGTGCACTCCATCTCTCCCCATGGGCTGGACTGCTGTCATGGTGGCTACTCAGGTGGATGCTTGGGCTGCCTCAACGTGCACAGCAATAGAACTGTTGAAGGGCTGCCACCTCTTTCCCGTTTGATGGGCCTGGCTGGGGAGAGCTGGGAAGAGGAAGGTTCTTTCAAGCACAAGGGGATGAATGGGGCTCAGCTGCAGGGAGGTCTGCTCAGCAGAATTTCTGCTTTAGACAGATGGTCTCTAACCAAATGGCCAAGTGCATCCAGTGGCTCCTTCCATGCAGCACTGCCTGTTCTGGAGATGGGGTATGATCAGGCTCTCCACAGGGGCTTTAAATCCACTGAGCTGGGTCCTGTCCCAACAGTGGTTCAGCCTTTCTGGACCATGCAACTCAGAGAGCACAGTGAGGGCCATGGCAGCTCTGTGCACACTGTGTGTTCTCAAGAGCTGATTTCTGAGACCCTTGTTCCACGCAGCCTATTTGTGCTGGACTAGTGGCATGAACCTTCATCTGGGCTTTTGCACTGGGTAATGCAGGAGGAGGTCCTTGTGACATCAGCAATCAGTTAGTTCTTTGGTCGTAGGCATTCAAATCTAGCTTTAGCTGAGGTGTCATACCTGTTGTACATGTCAGCAAGATGAGCTGGAGGCAATATCTGAACTTACAGTTAAAAGGCAGGTGGAGGACACTGAAGTGCATCTGCAGAGAGAACTGAGGACAAGAAAGACAGACTGAAATTGTGTTGTGTCTGTGCTCTGTGTTTCAGCTTTGCCCGCCTCACCGAGAGATGTCTTGCTTCAGACCCTGTATCCCAGCACCTTGTGGTTCCTCTGGCCCAACCCCACTTGCAAGCAGCTGCAGTGAGCCCTGTGTCGCCCGCTGTGGTGACTCGACGGTGGCCATTGAGGCCTCTCCAGTGGTGGTGACCCTGCCGGGCCCCATCCTCACTTCTTTCCCTCAGAACACAGTTGTGGGATCCTCTCTGTCAGCTGCCGTTGGGCGCTCCCTCAGCACTGGGGGGGTTCCCATCTCTTCTGGGGGCTCCCTTGGTCTGGGGGGGTCAGGGCTGTGCCTGCCTCCACCCCGCTGCTGACTGAACTGCTGAACCTGGTGCATCGTCCCTTCTGGAGCAGGAAGAATGATGGGGACTGCAGAGCAGGAGTGTGGCCAGGCCTTGCAGATGGGCTGGGTGTCCTCATGCCAGCTGGCAGGAGGGACCTGTGCCCACGGCTCCTGGCTGCACGTCAGGCCTCGCTGTGCCTCCTCTGGCTCTGCTTTGCTCTGAGCTCCTTGAGAAAGGGCTCGTTCTCTTCTGCTTTGCTGAACCTCCTGGTGCTGGGGGAGGGTGCTGGAGTTAGGGACTGCTCTTGCTGGGCTGGGATTGCCAGCAGGTGGAGCAGAATGGGGAAAGGCAAGTGCTTGGTGTTTCAAGCTTGTCCTTGGGCAATGGGCTGTTCTCTGTGTTGCCCTGAACCCTGCAGATGTGTTTCTTGATCTCTGTTCTGTGCCACTGCTTTTGCTCCTTCTCATTAAAGACTTTGTGCAGCATAGCTGGAGACTCATGGTGGTTTGTCCTCCTCCTCTGTCAGTTGTTCAACCGCTCTGCAAGAAAGAGGGAGAACCTGCTCTTTCCCATGACAATGACTGTGTCCCCATGCAGAAACAGTGCCAGGGTGGGTGGAATTCCTTGACAGGACACCAGAAGCAATGGACAGGAGAGGAAATAAACTTAATGCCAGAAACAATGGTGGTCAAGATGGGGAAAAGGTTCCCAGCAAGGCTGTAGATTCTCCATCTTAGAAAATGTCCAACAGCCAACCAGACAAGGCCCTCAACAGCCTCCTCTTCTTGACCCTGCTTTGAGCCAGGCTTGGCCTGCATGATCTGCACCTCAGCTCTTGTGTGATTTGCTGAGCCGCTGCTGGATCCCCCATCCAGAAGCAGCCATCAGGAAGAAGGGAGCTGAGACGGGGCAGGGCCAGACCTCGGGAAACCTGCAGAGGTTTGTTGGGCACAGGGCAGGAGAAGGGGCACTGATGTCAGTTCCAGGGCTGGGAGCACAGGAGAGGAGGGCACGCTCCCGCTGCGCCACTCTGCTCCCCCCAGCAGCTCTGCAGGGACCTCCCCAGCTCTGCCTGATGCTGCCTGGACCTGCCAGCACCAGCGCTGCTTCTCAGGCCTCCCGCCCTACTCTTCCCTGCACCCATCACCAGGCTGCACCAAGCTCTCCCTGCAAACCTCAGTGTCCCCGCACTTAGGCTGGCAAGTGCAAGGGCCTTGCTTTGTCCTTCTCCCCTCTTTGGCAACCCTTGCTGTACATACAGACTGGGGGACCAGATGCTGAAGAGCAGCTCCACGGAGAAGGATCTGGGGGTTCTGTTTGACGGCAAGTTGGACATGAGCCAACAGTGTGCCCTGGCAGCCAAGAGGTCCAACCGTACCCTGGGGTGCATCCAGCACAGCATGGCCAGCCAGGTGAGGGAGGGGACTGTCCCGCTCTGCTCTGCACTGGAGCGGCCTCACCTGAGACACTGTGTGCAGGGCTGGGTGCCATGGGATAAAGAAGATATTAAGCTACTAGAGAGTGAGCAGAAGAGGGCTAAAAAGTTGCTGAAGTGTTTGGAGAAGAAGCCAAATGAAGAGCAGCTAAAGCCTCTGGTTTTGTTCAGCCTGGAGGACACTGATGAATAAAGTGCACTGGAGTCTCTATGGGGTCTCTCAAAAGCATGGGAAGACACAGCCCCGTATTTACCCTAATTCCAAACACAGGTGATTCCTCCTCCTTTACCCCATTTGACTGAGGTACTTGGAGCACACAAGCTTTGTGATCTGCCTTTTGTATTCAGCCAGCAACATCCCCTTATGTGTCCCCCCACCAACATTCCCTGTAAACTGACTGGTTAAACCTATAAGTTTTAGCTTGGAGAAGAGGAAACTAAGGGGTGACTCATTAATGGTTATCAATATGGAAAGGGGGAGTGTCAGGAGGATGGAGCCAGGCTCTTCTCAGTGACAACCAGTGACAGGACAATGGGCAATGGGTGCAAACTTGAACACAGGAGGTTCCATTGAAATCTGAGGAGAAACTTGTTTGGGGTGAGGGTGGCAGAGCCTGGCCCAGGCTGCCCAGGGGGGTTGTGGAGTCTCCTTCTGTGCAGACATTCCAACCCGCCTGGACACCTTCCTGTGTAACCTCATCTGGGTGTTCCTGCTCCATGGGGGGATTGCACTGGATGAGCTTTCCAGGGCCCTTCCAACCCCTGACACTCTGGGATTCTGTGGTAAGTCTGTTGCACTCCATTTTGTCAAAATACGGGCCTGGTCACCACTGTAAAAGGCAACAAGTTTAATATATCAGCAACATAAGGAGCGGTAAGGGGAATGTCCATCCCTGATGGATACAGAGGGAAACATAGTGACAGAAGATGAGGGAAATGCTGAAGTACTAAATGCCATCTTTGCCTCAGTCTTTAATAGTCAGAACAGTTGTGCTTCAGGTACCCAGCCCCCTGAGCCAGAAGACAGGGATGCTGACCAGAATGAAGCACAAATAATCCAAGGATAAATGGTTAGCGTCCTGCTATACTGCTTGGACATCCACAAGTCTATGGGGCCAGATGAGATGCACCCAACGTTGCTGAGGGAGCTGGCGGAGGTGATCACCAAGCCACTTTCCATTAATTATCTGCAATCTTAGCTAACTGGGAAGGTCCCAGTTGACTGGAATTTGGCTAACGTGACACCCATCTAGAAGAAGCGTCAGAAGGAAGATCCAGGGAACTACAGACCTGTCAGTCTAACCTGGTGCTAGGGAAGGTCATGGAGCAGATAATCCTGTGGATCATGACATGGAATATAGAAGAGAACCATAAGATCAGGCCCAGTCAACGTGGGTTTATGAAAGGCAGGTTCTGTTTGACCAACCTGATCTCCTTGTACGACAAGATGACCCACGTAGTAGATGAGGGAAAGGCTGTGGATGTTGTGTAGTTAGATTTTAGTAAAGCCTTTGACACCATATCCTACAGCATCTCCTGGAGAAGCTGCAGCTCATGGCCTGGATGGGTGTATCTGCAATGGGTAAAGAACTGGTTGGATGGCCGGGCCCAAAGAGTTGTGGTGAAAGGAACCAAATCCAGTGGGTGGCTGGTTATGAGTGGTGTCCTCAGGGCTCTGTACTGGTGGCAGTTTTGTTTGGTCTCTTTGTCAATAATCAGAATGAGGGGATTGAGTGCACCCTCAGTGAGTCTGCAGATGACACCAAATTGGGTGAAAGCGTTGATCTGTTGGAAGGTAGGAAGGCCATACAGAGGGATCTGGACCAGCTGGAGCGTTGCGCTGAGGGCAAGTGCCTGAGGTTTAACAAGGTGTCGTGGTTTAACCCAAGTTAGCAGTACAACCAATAGCCATTCGCTCTCCCCCTCCCCTGCCCCGCCCCAGCAAGGTAAAGAATCAAAAAGGAAGGGAGAAACTCGGATTGAGATAAACACAGTTTAATAAAATAACTAAAATAACAAAATACTAATACACTACTAGTAAATATCTATATATATATAGATAGATATAGAGAGAGATATATAAATAAGAGAAATAAAATATACTCAAAACAATTCCAAATAAACTCTGGCCACAAATGAGCAGCTAATCCCAGCAAGCCACACCTGGTCCTAAAGCTGATCCCAGAGAGAGAGAAAGAGAGAAAAAAGGCAGAGGAGCCCAGAGGCCTCTGCAAAATGGCAAAAGGCTGGGCTGAGTGTCCCAACTGAACTTTCTGGCTACCAACAGAGAGAGAGAGTGAAAAACCAGAGAGATCACTAGAGCCAAAACTGGAAGTTTCTTGCTCCCCAACTCTCCTTAAATCATTAGCAGGATACTAATGGGATGGAATACTCAAATTGATCAGTCTGGATGTCAGTCAAGCTCTGCTCCATTTCTGCCGCCCTTCCTTGATGCCTCACACCTGTAAGCAAGGTACTCAAAATGTCCTTGGCTCTCAGACCAAAGCAATTAAAAACATTAACTCTGTGTTGGGGTGTTATCTGCTTGTTCTCAACTAAGGCCAAATAAATAGTGTGGTAGCTATGAAAAAGGAAAGTTTTCTAACTGCACGAAGAAAGCTAACCCATTTTCAGTCAAACCAGCACACAAGGCCAAGTGCTGGGGCCTGCACTTGGGTCACAACAACCCCATGAACGGTGCAGGCTCAGGGAAGAGTGGCTGAAAAGCTGCCTGGCAGAAAGGGATCTGGGAGTGTTGATTGACAGCCAACTGAACATGAGCCAGCAGTGTGTTCAGGTGGCCAAAAGGCCACCAGCATCCTGGCATGTATCAGGAATAGTGTGACCAGGAGGACTAGAGCAGTGGTGGTGCCACTGCACTCGGTGCTGGGGAGGTCTCACCTCGAATAGTGTGTTCAGTTTTGCGCCCCTCATCATAAGAGGGTTATTGAAGTACTGGAGAGAGTGCAGAGGAGGTGATGAAGCTGGTGAAGGACCTGGAGCACAAGTGTGATGAGGAGCAGTTGAGGGAACAAGGTCTGTTTAGCCTTAAGAAAAGGAGGCTGAGGGGAGACCTTATTGCTATCTACAACTGCCTGAAGGGAGGTTGGAGAATGGAGGGGGTTGGTCTCTTCTCCCAAGAAACAACTGATTGGACAAGAGGAAATGGCCACAAGTTATGCCAGGGGAGGTTTAGATTGGATATTAGAAAAAGATTTTCCCGGAAAGGGTTTTCAGGCAACGGAACAGGCTGCCCAGGGCAGTACTGGAGTCACCATCCCTGGGGGGGTTGAAAAGGTGTTTCGAGAAGGTTCTTAGGCACATGGTTTAGTGCTAGGATTGGGTTATGGTTGGACTCAGTGATGCTGAGGGTCTCTTCCAACTGAAATGATTCTATGATTCTATGATACGATTCCATGACATGAAACTGTAATCCAGGCTAAGATTGAAGGTGCTGAATGTCTGTGTTAAGACACACAAAATCTCAAAATGAAGTACTTATAAACTGCTGCATCCCACACTAAAGTTGGGATTTGGTACCCAAGTATAAGTAGATATCCAGTGCTCTTAGGAATGTCCTTAATTCACAGGCATGGAGTGTGACAAAGGAACTGCAACAGACGTGTCCAGTTCTGGATCCAAAGGCAAAGTCAGGGTAGGATACTTGAGGACATTTAACATGTCTGTAGCAGTTCATGTAAATACAGATCAGTGGTTTCATCATTCAGCAGATCCTTCCAGTGGTCTGACTCGAGTCAAATGTTGACAATATCATGCTCAAGTTATGTCCACTCAAAATATAGCATTTTTTTCATGGCAGATCTCTTCTCCGGGTTCCTAAGAGTGTAGATCAAGGGGTTCAGAGCTGGGGTGACAGCACTGTACAGGAGAGACACTTGCACATCCCTTTGAAGGGAGCTTCCTGAGGAGGGTGGTGTATAATTGAAGAGCACTGGTATGTACAACAGTGCCACAACGGTGAGGTGGGAGGCACAGGTGGAGAAGGGCTTCCATCTTCCTTCCTGGGACCGGACTTTATGGAAGGTGAAGAAGATGAGGTAGAGGTAGGAGAGGACTATGAGAGCAAAGGAGCCTAGTGCAACAGATGTGGTAATGACATTGAGGAGGGTCATGTTGAGGCTGGTACTACTGCAAGCCAAATTCAACAGTGGCTTGATGTCACAGAAGAAGTGATGAACGTGGTTGTGGCCACAGAAAGTCAGCTGAGAGGTCATGACTGAGTGTATCATGGCATGCACAAAACCAATGGACCAGCTGGCCGCAGCCAGCAGCAGACAAGTCTGGGGGCTCATGACAAGGGTGTAGCGCAAAGGATTGCAGATGGCCACATAACGGTCATAGGCCATGGTGGCCAGTAGCACAAACTCAGTAGTTCCCAGGAAGTGGAAGAAGTGGATCTGAGCTAAGCACCCACCAAAAGAGATGGGCTGATGTCCAAAGAGAAGGCCAGTCAACATCTTGGGACCAGTGACTGTGGAGAAGACAATGTCCAGGCAGGACAAGTTCCCCAGGAAGAAGTACATTGGTGTGTGAAGATGGGGCTCAGCTATCACCGTGGTCACAATGGCACCATTTCCCAGAAGACTGGTCAAGTAGAGCAAGAGGAAGCAAACAAAGAAAAAGTGCTGCAGCCCCTGGATATCAGTGAGACCCAAGAGGATGAACTCGCTGAGCTCTGTCTGGTTCAGCATTGCTAGAACAGTAAGAAACAAAAGCAAAATGTCAAGGTTCCACAGTTGTGAGCAGCAAGAGCATAACAAAACATCAGACATAATCAAACACAAAAGAAACTAACATGGACAAAAATATAACTTGAATGTAGTCTTCTCCTATTTCTGTCAAGAACCAAGAAAATCTTCAAATAAAGCCTTCTACCTATGCATAACAGCACAATATGTAAGATGTGAAACATGGCTACTTTCTCACCATCACCCACACTCATATTTCAGTTGTCCTCATCTGTAACTTACTACTGCAACTCCTGATCCCATCAATAAAACTCCTAGCTTCTGATGCTTTCTTTCCACTATTGTGCCTACATTTCATTAAGTCGCTTTCAGTTTTCACATTTCTAATGGTTACCATCTCTTCCAGACAGTTCTGAGATATGAAAAACTGCACAATTTCCAATTTTGTATAAACAGCCAGCAGAAGGTGCCCCAAGGTATCATACAGGCCTCAGCATTTCTTTTGGTTGCTGATGAGAATAAAGCAAGAGGCTGCCTGAGCTTGTGATCACAAACTGCTTTTCCTATTGGACTGTATACTTTGCCTAAAGAATGTCTCTAGGTTGCTCAGCAGCAGACGAATGGGACAAAAGCCAAGATCTCAGCTCCCGCAATACTGTGATGGAGCAAGACTGAACTTGCAGGAGACGAGTTACCTGGTGCAAGTTCCAGACGAACGGGCTCATCCCACTGAAAGTCGGTCATACTGCCCAATGAGACAACACGGTCAGTTCTGTCACCATCGTTCGTCTTCTGAAATGCAAATGGGTACACACTTGCTTTCAGTTTTTTTTTCATAAAGAACAAAGAACAAACTCCTGACATTATTCTACTAGAGCAGGCAGGCACAGCTATTTCTGGCTTACAACAGAGACCCCAAATTTTACAAGATGAGTAGTTTTCTCTGTACATTCAAAGCAGTGATGATTAAGATTGACGAATCCAACTAGAAAAATATAATTACTTGCAAAATATGCCTTTTAAATACGTTAGAAAATATACATATAGGTTAGAACATATCCTCAGCAAAGCTGAGGATAAATCAGAATATTTTGTGGAGTTAAGAGACCGAGAATTTCTGCTCTCCTTTTTTCTGTGGTATCTCCTTGACATTCTTGTAGCTGAGAGATCAATGCTGCAGCTGTGATGACAATGACTACTATGAGTTCTCAAGGGCTTGTAGTTATTCAGGTAGGATGCATGGAGGAAGCTTTGCAAATGGTACTAGAAATCTCTGGTGACCTCATTAGAGGAGGAATAAAGATTTTCCTTCATGTCCAAAATGTGCAAAATATAAACAACCTCATGTGGGAATTAAATTTCCTATTGCTTTGTTCACTCTCCTGAGATGAGATTTCTGAATCAATGGGGAATTGCACAGCAACATAGTGTTGCCTGAAGAAAGTGCGTAGATGAGCACCCGTAAAACAGAAAAGATAAAGTGAAACAGTCCACAAAAAACAAACAACCAATCTACCTCTCCTCCTCAACACCCCCCCCTAAAAGATCTAACACAAAGATCTCCATCTCGGTGCACAGAGTTTATGGCTGGAATTCCTCGTGAGTTGTGCAACCCCAGCTGACCTGAAGCAGTGTTTGGGCAACATTTCCTAAATCTCTTTCAAATATTAGAATTAGAATTAGTATTTGTGAAACCTCACATTTGTTCCATCCATTGTGCTCTCTTTGGATTTCTGATGTTTTATTTTCGCTGTGGTTTCACAGATAAGGATGAGATTCTGGCGTCTTTGTAGCAAAATACTTGCCAGATTTGCATCTCAATGTCAGGAGTCAGCCCAAGGGCTCCTAGTTTCCTTTCTGAAGCAAAACAGCCACCCATAGAAATTGTGGGATCCATACCAAGGTCTGGCTGCCCTACATACCACTCCAATAGTAAGACAGTTTTGGATATTCCTGGTTTATAATCCCACACCCAGGTCCCACCAGCAGCAGAGAAGAGATTGAAAATAAGAAGCTATAAGATGATAGGACAGACTGCAGAGATGAGGTGCAGGGCTCACCAGGTGAGTGCATTGACTGGCCCTGTTTTCATGGGACCAGTCCATTTTATACCCTGTCCTGTTTACCCTGCCTTTGTTTGTCCCTGTTTACCTTCATCGAGTCATTGACTGACAAGGTTTGGTTCTTCTCAATGTCTCCCTTATCGTTTGTCCCTTATTACCATGTCAAGGGAGTCAGTTTATTCTGCAATTTTCTGCAACTGCGTAAGCATCGTACCTCTCACACTCCCCTCTCTTGTGGGGAGAAAATTAAAAGGAAGTGGAAAGAGTTGTGGATCAAGGTAATGACAGTTTAATAAGGGGAGAAAAAGCTGTGTGCACAAGCAAAAATGGACTTAATTCACAACTTCACATCATCAGGCAGATGTCCAGCCACTTCCTAGGAAGCAGGGACTCAGCATGCCTAAGTGTGGCTTGAGAAAACAAACACCTTAACTGTGAACATGGTCTCATCCTCCTCCATTCCTTGAGCTTTTCTTGCTGTGCGAAACCTCATATGGTATGGAATATCCCCTTGGGCAGTTTGGGCCAGCTGTCCTGGCTGTGTTCCCTCCAAGTCACCATCTTATCCCAAGACTTCTGGTCTTTGTGGAGAGAAAGACTTGACTCTGAACAAGCACTGCTCAGCAATAGCCAAAATATTGGTGTTTTTTCAACACTCTTTAAGCCAAAAATACAAAGCACACACCACACAGCACTCACTAGGAAGAAGGCTGACTCCATGCCAGCTCAACACAGTACAATCTCCTCCCCTCATTCCATGCCATCTGCATCATGCTGAGGTCCAGCATTCTCTGAAACATTGAAGTATCCTCTGACCATCCCATTCACACATTGTGTTAATTCTATAACCGACTGAAACCTTTCCACTTGCCTAAGCCACAATGCATTAAAATCTTTTATCCTTCTACCCCATACAGTATCACAGTATCACAGTATCACAGTATCACAGTATCACAGTATCACAGTATCACAGTATCACAGTATGTTTGGGATTGGAAGGGACCTCAGAAGATCATCTAGTCCAATCCCCCTGCTGGAGCAGGAACGCCTAGGTGAGGTCGCACAGGAACATGTCCAGGCGGGTTTTGAATGTCTTCAGAGAAGGAGACTCCACAACCTCCCTGGGCAGCCTGTTCCAGTGCTCTGTTACCCTCACTGAGAAGAAGTTTTTTCTCAAATTTAAGCGGAACCTCTTGTGTTCCAGCTTGAACCCATTACCCCTTGTCCTATCATTGTTGGCCACCGAGAAGAGCCTGGCTCCATCCTCATGGCACTCACCCTTTATATATTTATAAACATTAATGAGGTCCCCCCTTAGTCTCCTCTTCTCCAAACTAAAGAGCCCCAGCTCCCTCAGCCTTTCTTCATAAGGGAGGTGCTCCACTCCCTTAATCATCTTGGTTGCCCTACGCTGGACCCTCTCCAGCAGTTCCCTGTCCTTCTTGAACTGAGGGGCCCAGAACTGGACACAATATTCCAGATGTGGTCTCACTAGGGCGGAGTAGAGGGGAAGGAGAACCTCTCTCGATCTACTAGCCACTCCCCTTCTAATACACCCCAGGATGCCATTGGCCTTCCTGGCCACAAGGGCCCAGTGCTGGCTCATGGTCATCCTGTTGTCCACCAGGACCCCCAGGTCCCTTTCCCCTACACTGCTCTCTAATATGTAATTTCCCAACCTATACTGGAACCTGGGGTTGTTCCTGTCCAGATGCAGGTCTCTACACTTTCCCTTGTTAAATTTCATTAGGTTATTCCCCGCCCAACTCTCCAGCCTGTCCAGGTCCCGCTGGATGGCAGCACAGCCTTCTGGTGTGTCAGCCACACCTCCCAGCTTAGTGTCATCAGCAAACTTGCTGATAGTACACTCTATTCCCTCGTCTAAATCGTTAATGAATATATTGAATAATATTGGCCCCAGCACTGACCCCTGAGGCACTCCACTAGATACTGGCCTCCAACTAGACTCCGCACCATTGACTACCACTCTCTGGTTTCTCTCCTTAAGCCAGTTTGCAACCCACCTCACTAGTCTATTGTCTAGACCACACTTCCTCAACTTAGCTGTGAGGATGCTGTGGGAGACTGTGTCAAAGGCTTTACTGAAGTCAAGGTAGACCACATCCACCGTTCTGCCATCATCCATCCACCTTGTTACATTCTCCTAAAAGGCTATGAGGTTGGTCAAGCATGACTTACCCTTGGTAAAGCCATGCTGACTGCCCCTAATAACCCTCTTATCCTTGATATGCCTTGAGATGGCACCAAGGATTAGCTGTTCCATTACTTTCCCAGGGACAGAGGTGAGGCTGACCGGTCTATAATTACCCGGGTCCTCCTTCTTGCCCTTTTTGAAGACTGGAGTGACATTTGCTTTCCTCCAATCCTTGGGCACCTCCCCCGTTTCCCAAGACTTGGCAAAGATGATGGAGAGCAGTCCAACAATGACTTCAGCCAGCTCCCTCAGCACCCGCAGATGCATCCCATCTGGACCCATGGATTTATGGATGTCCAGACTATTTAATTGCTCCCTAACCCAGTCCTCATCAACTAAAGCAAACTCCTCCATTGACCTGGCTACATCCGGGGTCTCAGGGGTACAGGGCTCCCCAGGACAGCCTCCGGCAGAGTAGACTGAGACAAAGAACGCATTCAGTAATTCTGCCTTCTCTGTATCTTCTGCCACCAGGGCACCCACCCCGTTCATTAGTGGGCCTACATTGCCTCTGGTATTAGTTTTATCAGCTATGTATTTGAAAAAGTTCTTTTTGCTGTCCTTGACCCCTCTCGCCAGCTGTAATTCTAAGGAGGCCTTGGCTATCCTAGCTGCCTTCCTACATCCTCTAACAGCAGCCTTATATTCTTCCCAAGTGGCCAGCCCCTGCTTCCATGACCTGTAAACTCTCCTTTTCTGCTTGAGCATACCCAACAGATCCCTATTCAACCACGCAGGCCTCCTGGCTCCCTTCCTTGACTTCCTTCGTGTGGGGATGCTCTGATCCTGAGCGTGGAAGAAGCAATCTCTGAATGCAATCCAGCTATCTTGGGCCCCTTTTCATTCAAGCAGTCTTGCCCATGGGATTTCCCCCAGCAATTGCTTGAAAAGGCCAAAGTTAGCCCTGCTAAAGTCCAGGGTTGCAATTCTACTTGCTATTCTGTTCCTGCCACCCAAGATGCTGAACTCCACCATCTCGTGGTCACTGCAACCCAGGCAGCCCTCAACCTTTACTGCTTCGACCAGACCCTCCTTGTTAGTGAGGATGAGATCCAGCAGTGCACCTCTCCTAGTTGGTTCCTCCACCATCTGCATGAGGAAGTTATCATCAATGCACTGGAGGAACCTCCTGGACTGTGGCTGGCTGGCTGAATGGTCCTTCCAGCAAACATCAGGGAAATTAAAATCCCCCACAACAACCAGGGCCTGTGACTGTGAGGCCACTCTCAACTGCCTTTATTTTCATTTCCTATTTTATCCGTTTTTTATTCCCAAAATCCACTCTTAGCAGCACTTGTTACATTTACTACTGTAGTGGATTGGGCTGCAGCTGGACTCCCACCCAGCTGTTCTCTCATGTCCCCTCCTCAATAGAACAGGACAGGAGGATAAAATAAGATGAGAAATCTCTTGAGATAAGTATGCGAAGATCATTGACTGATTACCATCAAAGGCAAAACAGGCCAACTTGGGGAAAATTGATCTATTTTTTGCCAATTAAAATACATTGGATGGTAAGAAACAAACAAACAAAAACACCTGCCCCCACCTCTCCTTATTTTTCCCAGGCTAAACTTAACTCCTTCATTCCCCGATCTCCTACAGTGATGTGATTTAGGTAATAATGACACAAAGTGGAAGAGAAAATACTGCTTGGGTATAAGCAATTCTAGAATTGGGACTGAAATTAGATCGAAATAAGCTGAGAGAAAATAGAAGCATGAGCTCCATTTCACTTTGATGAACACTCCCTCTGGCAAGCCAGAGAAAGAATCAGACAGAAAGTACCAGGTTCAATGAGTTATGGATCCATCCCATCCCTTAGCTTTCCCTCAGTCCACATAAGAAGGGAACTAATTAAAACAAAGCTACCACAGCGAGCTGGCGCTGTTTCAGCTTACCCTTTCTGTCCTGAACTGAGCAAGTTACTAGCTAGTTTGGGAAAGAGATCTTTGTTCTGAGTGCAAAAAAATCAGATCAAGTCCAGACTAGAACCCAGTCTCTCCCACCAGTAGCAGGGACACTTGCAGGAGACACGGCTCCTCCCCTCCAATCGTGAGCTACTAACTTGATTCTCAACGCGTTATTGAGGGTCCTTTCTTGAGGGGGAAACAATCCAGGCTATAATTTTTGCATTGATGCAGAGGAAAACAAACATCTGTTTGCCAAGCCAGAGAGTTTGCCTGCTTAATGGACATGGAGGTAGAGGGGGTTGGGGGGATAAGAATTTTGTAATCTACTTTGTAATATTCCTGCTATGACCTGGGTTCACTTCTTTGTTTGCAAGGCCTGAGGTACAACAACTATAATTTATTCCAATACGCCAAGTAAAAAAGGGCAGATATTTCAAGGACATTGTATGGAACTGAACTGTACAGGCCTCTGAGGCCTACGTGTCCAGCAAGAGAGCAAGAGTCGAGCAGCCTACATGCCTGACATGACTTTGTGCAGGCTTGAGTGAAAACAAAAGAAAGAGTGTCCAGTGAAGAAAAGAGTCAGCAAGTCAGCAATTTTATAAATACTTTTTGCTTAACACTAGAGCTTGTGCAGATTTGTTAAATCCAATCACTTGTTAGTTTGTGAACAGTAGTTATTATCCAATTACCTGCAGTATTCTGATGGGTGGGTAGGTCAAAAAGATAATGAGGGAGAATTGTAACAAACAATAAATGTCTTCACTTCAATTCACATTGGATGTGTGGAGCCTGCGGTTTTCGCCCTTGCAAGTGGTGACCCCGACGTGATCCGCAAGAAGTTACGGAGGGTGGACCACTGCTATGAGGAACGAGCCTCAGCTGGAGATGGCGCAGCTGGACCGTGACCGGGGCGCAGTCTGCGGGCTGTGTCTCTCCTGTTTGCTGCGGTAGCGATGGGAGGAAGAATATCATTGCAATGGACAACCGAAGAGGTGAGCAGCTGGAGGCGAGAGGAGGTGGGGCAGAATATATCTAATGAAGAAGGGGCAATACTGCAGCTCCTCTTGCATATGCTCTCTAGGAGAGGAGTGAAGTATGAGGAGAATAACCTAAAAAGACAGGGACAATGGGTTTCCTACCAATCCGTCAGGAGCTTTTCAAATAGAGACTTGGGAAAAAGTGGGAAATGCGTTGTGGGAAGCAATCAGCCACAGTGAAAAAGATATTAACAGCCTTGCAACCACCTGGTGACTGATAATTTCTACATTGAAACAGTTAAAAGCCAAAAAAATTGTTACACAGAGCGCCTTCGTGGCTTTGAGTCCAACTTGCAACAGTTAAAGGACAAAAGGACTGTTATGAGCCTCAGTGATTTGAAACAGGCATTTCCAGTTCAATTGCAAGCGCTTGCTCCTGATCCAGCAAAGTATTCACTCCCAGAAGAAAAGACAACAGAGGAACAGTCTGCGCCTTTTCTGAGGTAGCAATTGCCAAAAAACCAGGACGAGTCTACTGACGATATGGACATTGATCCAAAAGCACCCTCTGATTCAACGAAGAAGAAACAGTTTTTTCCTCCTTTGCCACTGTCTACACTGCCTACTCCTGAACCTCCGATTCATCCTGGGATTCCGATGAAGCCTAAATGGGCCCAAAAGCTTATTCGGAAGGTAGAAGATTTGGAGAGACAGCAACAGATTCAACAAGCTCAACTAGAAGACCAAGAATGCAGAGACGACATTACAATGCATAAACTGGAACAGAACACCTCTGATAGGCATTCTGGGGAGGGAAAGGGGGGAGTTGCAGGTGGCAATCCTACCATGAGGTGGCAAGGTATTACAAAAAATGCATTACTTGAGGGCGAAGTTTTGCCTTCTGTGTATCCGGTAATGCTGGGAGGTACAGGGAATGACGGGAGAAAGAACTCTAGTTACTGGGCTCCTTTTCCCTGGAAAGTAGTCAAGGAGGCGAGGAAATCAGTAAAAGAACACGGGTTACAGTCACCTTATACTCAGGCATTTATTGATAATATTTTTACTACTTAATCTTGTGAATCCATTGGATTAATGAACGTCGATGCAAATGATATTAACAAAAATTCAGCAGCTACTCTGGTGGACACGCTGGTATGATATGGTACAATAAGCAGTAATACAGAATTTAGAAAGGGGTGACAGAGATCCATTAAGAACAGCTGCATTTGATATGCTCACAGGCCAGGGAGAGTTTGCTGATGTACAAAGACAAGCTAGGCTCTGCTTGTGCCGATATTGCATCTGTCAATGCACTTAGCTAGGGAAGCATTGAAAACTCTGCCTGAGGATGAGAAAATTATAACGCCATATACTAATGTTAAGCAAGGTCAAAATGAGTCTTACATGGCCTTGGGGGCCCCAGAGAACCATGCAGTGGGAAAGAAACGGGCTGATGGGTCAGGCTCAAAGGGTTCCAGTAAACAGGTTTGTGTTGGGCTGGTGAGCAGCCACTATGGGGTCCTGCAGGCATCCCTCTTAGGGCCAGATATCTTCATAAACAACTTAAACACAGGACTTAATGGAATGTTAAGTAAGTTCACCAATGACACAAAACTGTGAGAAGATGTTTTTTGGCTTTTTTGGAAGGAGGGCTGCGGGTGGGTTGGTTGGCTTGGTTAGTTTTGGGAAGGATTTGTTATTATCTAGTCTCTGTGGGCTGCTTTATTTTCACTCTTCTACTTTGCAGGTGCTCATCTACACACTACGTTGCTGTGCAATTCACCATTGATTCAGAAAACTCATCTCAGGAGACTGATCAAAGCAATAAGAAATTTAATTGCTGTTGATATTTTGCACATTCTGGACATGAAGAAAAGACTTTCTGCTCCTCTAATTCGGTCATCAGAGATTTCTGGTAGCATTTGCAAAGTCTGCTCCTTGAATCCTACCCAAATAACTACAAGCCCCTGAGAACTCACAGTAGTCATTGTCATCACAGATGCAGTATTGATCTCTCAGCTACAGGAATGACAAGGAGATACCACAGAAAAAGGAGAGTAGAAACACTCTTAACTCCACAAAATACATTGTTTTGTCCTCGGCTTTGCTTCCTGACTCTCAATCAAAGGGCCCTACTGCAATGAGAAGAGTGCTGATTGACAGAGAGGTGAGGATTGTGCAGAAGTATTTTTTTATATTACGTAATTTATACATTTGGAAAAATAGGAAAACCTCAGCATGAAAAATCTTGTACTTGCATTTGTGTTTAAGTTAGAAGGAAACTAAAATAACAATAACAATAAAATTGAAAATAAAAGAGAATAAGTGTGGGAAAAGTATTTTCATTTGACTGCATGTGCTCAGCAGTTAATCGGAGAAAATATTAGTCAGCATCTGGGAAACAGAAGGGAAGTAGTAGAAGGAGAAGAAAAAAAAGATGCTCAGAAGGAAGAGTGGAAAGGGATTAGATCACCTGTGGTTGAGTGAGAAAAACAGGCAGAACCAGAGGAGGTAGTGGAACACACCTGAATGAAATGCTGTCTTTCTGCAGATGCATTTCAATGAGGAGGGCTTTGGAGCCTAAAGGTGGCAAATCACATGGAAGAAACCGAAGCATTGGTATTGCACAGAGAATGGCATCTCTAACTCTTGCAGTGCTGGTGACAGACTAAAATACTGATAAGGCTGTAATATTATCAAGTCTAATGTTTCCGATAGAGCTTGTTCAAATATCAGACTAAAAGCATTTTCAGAGAAATATGGTCAGTGTTCCAGAGTGAACGCATGTGTGCAACATGCTCATGTTCTTTTATGGTGAAATCAGTTTGGAAGTTCCCTGTTTGTTTCCTGTTTTCATGCTGAAAAACTAAGCTAAGGAAGCATGAGAAAAGGAGCGATAGGGCTGGAGACCACTCTGAATGGTTTTCAAAAATAGTTTGTTTCAAGTAGAAGTATATAGTACAACAGAATGGATGAGAAAGACTGTGAAATGTACCTATATATGTTTTGACCTCTTTAAAAGATGTATTTTGAAAGTCATATTTTTTCATTAGTTGGATTGATCAATTTTAGTCATCATTGCATTGAATGTACAGAGAAAACTACTCATCTTGTAATATTTGCAGTCTCTGTTGTAACCAAGAAATAGCTGTGCCTGCCTGCTCTACTTAAATAATGTCAGGATTTTGTTCTTTATTCTGGATGGTTGGGAATTACCCAGAGACGAACGATGGTGACAGAACTGACCGTGTTCTCTCATTGGGCAGTATGACCGACTTTCAGTGGGATGAGCCCGTTCGTCTGGAACTTGCACCAGGTAACTCCTCCCCTGCAAGTTCAGTCTTCCTCCATCACAGTACTGTGGGAGATGAGATCTTGGCTTTTGTCCCATTCGTCTGCTGCTGAGCAACCTAGAGACATTCTTTAGGCAAAGTATACAGTCCAATAGCAAAACCAGTTTGTGATCACAAGCTCAGGCAGCCTCTTCCTTTATTCTCATCAACATCCAAAAGAAATGTTGTTGACTGTATGATACCTTGGGGCACCTTCTGTTGGCTGTTTACACAAAATTGGAAAGTGTGCAATTTTTCATATCTCAGAACTGTCTGGAAGAGATGGTAACCACTAGAAATGTGAAAACTGAAAGCGACTTAATGAAATGTAGGCACAATAGTGGAAAGAAAGCATCAGAAGTTAGGAGTTTTATTGATGGGATCAGGAGTTGCAGCAGGAAGTTACAGATGAGGACAACTGAAATATGAGTGTGGGTGATGGTGAGAAAGTAGCCATGTTTCACATCTTACATATTCTGCTGTTATGCATAGGTAGAAGGCTTTATTTGAAGATTTTCTTGGTTCTTGACAGAAATAGGAGAAGACTACATTCAAGTTCTATTTTTGTCCATGTTAGTTTCTTTTGTGTTTGATTATGTCTGATGTTTTGTTATGCTCTTGCTGCTCACAACTGTGGAACCTTGACATTTTGCTTTTGCTTCTTATTGTTCCAGCAATGCTGAACCAGACAGAGCTCAGCGAGTTCATCCTCTTGGGTCTCACTGATATCCAGGGGCTGCAGCACTTTTTCTTTGTCTTCCTCCTGTTGCTCTACTTGACCAGTCTTCTGGGAAATGGTGCCATTGTGACCACGGTGATAGCTGAGCCCCGTCTTCACACACCAATGTACTTCTTCCTGGGGAACTTGTCCTGCCTGGACATCATCTACTCCACAGTCACTGGTCCCAAGATGTTGACTGGCCTTCTCTTTGGACATCAGCCCATCTCTTTTGCTGGGTGCTTAGCTCAGATCTACTTATTCCACTTCCTGGGCAGCACTGAGGCTGTGGTACTGGCCACCATGGCCTATGACCGTTATGTGGCCATCTGCAATCCTTTGCGCTACACCCTTGTCATGAGCCCCCAGATTTGTCTGCTGCTGGCTGTGGCCAGCTGGTCCATTGGTTTTGTGCATGCCATGATGCACTCAGTCATGACCTCTCAGCTGACTTTCTGTGGCCACAACCACATTCATCACTTCTTCTGTGACATCAAGCCACTGTTGAATTTGGCTTGCAGTAGTACCAGCCTCAACATGACCCTCCTCAATGTCATTACCACATCTGTTGTTCTAGGTCCCTTTGCCCTCATAGTCCTCTCCTACCTCTACATCATCTGCTTCACCTTCCATAAAGTCCGGTCCCAGGAAGGAAGATGGAAGCCCTTCTCCACCTGTGCCTCCCACCTCACTGTTGTGGAACTGTTTTACATACCAGTGCTCTTCAATTATACACCACCCTCCTCAGGAAGCTCCCTTCAAAGGGATGTGCAAGTGTCTCTCCTGTACAGTGCTGTCACCCCAGCTCTGAACCCCTTGATCTACACTCTTAGGAACCAGGAGATGAGATCTGCCCTGAAAAAATTGCTAGGGAAAAAATCACGTTCCTGGAGGAATGTGACTAAAACAAGGACAAGGCTCACAACAAAGACAAGGCTCACCTGTTTTTAAGGAAAGAGCTCAGAAGGACTCTGTGTTGCAAGACTGGAAAATGTTTGATTATCTCATGCAGTTTAACACAATAAGAAGGTAATTGTGTAGATCTAAGTCAAAGGGGAGATATTCAAGGACTTGAAGCTTCTTCCATCATATTTAGATGCCATGTGTATGGCAGCCCATGCGGTCTAGGGCTTCTAATACAGATGCATTTGTACCTCTTCCAGGACTTGAGGCAGAGTTGACAGCCCCATGCAGGTGTCCTGGATGATCTAAGATAAGAAATTACCTTACAGCTCTGTTTTGGCAGCTGAATGACCCTCTGGTGGTTCAGAGCTCCTGTATAGCTGAAGAGAGTTAGCAAGTGTTATGTTTTGGGTGGGCATAACTTAAGCATGATACTGTCAACATATGTCTTGAGTCAGCCCACTGGAGAGATGTGTTTCTTTCCATCAAGTAGAAGGGAAACCTTACTCATGAAACTAGATGTAAATTTAAACATAAAATTGGATAGGAGATTCATCTCCACGAGCTTTAGCAGCGTGCCTTATCTTGCCTAGATTTAGATATTTAAAAGTATTTATGTGCCTGTCTACTGTTCCAGACCCAGATTATGGTGAATGATGAAAGAATTGATCTGTATTTGCATGGACTACTACAGACATGTTAAATGTCCTCGAGTAACCTACTCTGACTTTGCCGGTGGATCCAGAACTGGACACGTCTGTTACAGGTTCTTTGTCACACTTCATGCCTCTGAATTAAGGACATTTCTAAGAGCACTAGATATCTATTTGTACTTGGGTACCAAATCTCAAACTTAATGTGGGGTGCAGCAGTTTGTAAGTGCTTCATTTGGAAGTGCTGTGTGTCTTTACACAGACATTCAGCACCTTCAGTTTTAGCCTGCATTACAGTTCCATGTCATAGAATCATATCATAGAATCATAGAATAGTTTCAGTTGGAAGAGACCCTCAGGATCATCAAGTCCAATCATAAACCTACTATAGCACTAAACCATGTCCCTAAGAACCTCTTTTAAACGCCATTTAATCACCTCCAGGGATGGTGACTCCACCCTGGGCAGCCTGTTCCAATGCCTGACAACCCTTTCTGGGAAGAATTTTTTCCTAATATCCAATTTAAACTTCCCCTGGTACAACTTGAGGACATTTCCTCCTGTCCTATCACTTAGTACATGGGAGAAGAGACCAACACTCCCACCCAATTTGGTGTAATCTACAAACTTACTAAGAGTGCACTCAATCCCCTCATCCAGATCATCGATAAAGAGATTAAACAAAACTGACCCCAATACCGAGTCCTGGGGACACCACTTGTAACCAGCTACCAAGTGGATATGGCTCCATTCACCACAACTCTTTGGGCCCAGCCACCCAACCAGTTCTTTACCCATTGCAGATACACCATCCAGGCCTTGATCTGCAGCTTCTCCAGAATACTGTGGTATACGGTGTCGAAGACCTTACTAAAAATCTAAGTACACAACATCCACAGGCTTTCCCTCATTTGCTAAGTGGGTCACCTTGTCATTCAAGGAGATCAGGTTGGTCAAACACGACCTGCCTTTCATAAACCCATGTTGACTGGGCCTGATCTTATGGTTCTCTTGTATGTGCCATGTGATGTCACTCAGGATGATCTGCCCCATGACCTTTCCTAGCACCAAGATTAGACTGACAGGTCTGTAGTTCCCCGAGTCCTTCTTACGGCCCTTCTTGTAGATGGGCATCATGTTAGACAACTTCCAGTCAACTGGGACCTCCCCAGTTAGCCAAGATTGCTGATAGATAAAGGAAAGTGGCTCAGTGATCACATTCACCAGTTCCCTGTGGTGAAAGCACTCGACATCCCCAGCCAAACCAGAGCAGTTTGGTCCAGACTCCAGAGGAGGAAAAGGCCTTGTGAGTGCAGGGAGTCTCGTGCAGACCTTTCCTACTGTGTGCAGTTTGACTACGAGTCAACCACTTCATTCAATAAATGCGACAGCCCGGATGAGCCACTTTGAGCTCTCCTCAATAAACACATGAGCTGTATGGAGATGGTTTTACTGCTCACAGGTCTGTGGATGAGCCCAATTCAAGTTCAAGATTAGTCATTTAGTGTAAGCAGATGCACACTTAAATGTAATGGCTTATTTAGAGATATAAGGTTGTATGATTTTTAATATACTCTTTGATTCATGTTACTTACTAGACTAGACTTGCCTAGATTTTAAGCTCGTGTTGGACAAAAGTAACTGCAGACTACACTAAACGCCTGCAAGATGTATTCTAGCTTGTATTTTGCTGGGAAAAATGGAACTGACTGGGAAAACAACAATCCAAAGCCAACACAGAGACATCACAGATGTCTGCAAAGAGGGGCCTATTATTGCACTTTGCTGAGAAGAAAGGATTTATCCGGACAAAATGGTACCTTCAAGGATATGGACTAAAAACAATGTCTACAGCTGAACGAAACAAAGGCCACGTGGAGTCAGGGAAAAAGGGTCCTATAGGGAACAAAGGACCTGGTGGTGAAATTTTGCTATTGGACTGGATCTTGGTGCGAATGGTCTGTGAAGATATAAAAGGTTTTAGTTTTCTATGCTCGGGCAGACCTCTGTGCAGGTAACAGCTTATCCCAGCCCTTTTGCTATTCTACTCCGTTAATTTTTTTATGTTAGGAGAATCTTGTCTCCTGAACTCTGCTCTGCATACGGTCATAAGGCCTCACCTGAAAGTTTGCCAATGGAGTTCTAAAATACAGACTCCGGAGCAAAGGGTTATCAGGGAAAGAGGAATCCTGTTGTTTGCACTGTGGTGGATATGGCCTCACCTGGGAGTTCGTCTCCAGAGCCCCAAGACACAGCCCCTGGAGCAAATCAGGAGGGAAGACGCCTGACAGTTTGCTTCGTGAACAGGTACAGGCACCTGGAGAGAAGTTCAGCAGCACTCGGCTTGGTGTATTTCCCCCACGCAGTGAAGCTGCCACTGAACTCTTTTAAGTTGCTCTTCCCTCTAAGAAATCTAAACATTGTTCTGCAGTGAGCAGAACCCTAAAATCATTCCCCCGTGACACTCCCTCAACACCCTTGGGTGCATCTCATCTGGCCCCATAGACTTGTGGGTGTCCAAGTAGTGTAGCAGGACGCTAACCATTTCCCCCTGGATTATTTGTGCTTCATTCTGCTCCGCATCCCTGTCTTCTGGCTCAGGGGGCTGGGTGCCTGGAGCACAACTGTTCTGACTGAGGCGAAAAAGGCATTTGGTACCTCAGCCTTTCCCTCAGCTTCTGTCACTATATTTCCTACACATTCATCAGAGGATGGAGATTCTCCTTAGCACTCCTTTTGTTGCTGATATATTTGTAGAAACATTTATTGTTGCCTTTTACAGAGGTAGCCAGGCCCAGCTCTAGTTGGGCCTTGGCCCTCCTAATTTTCTCCCTGCATAACCTCACAGAATTCTTGTATTCCTCTTGAGTAGCCTGCCCCTCCTTCCTAAAGTTATAAATTCTCTTTTATTCCTAAGTTTCAGGCGCAGCTCTCTGTTTAGCCGAGCCAGCCTGCCTCCGTGCCGGCTCGCCTTCCACCACACAGGGACAACCTGCTCCTGCACCTCTAAGATTACCGTCTTGAAGAGACACCAGGCTTCCTGGACTCCTTTGTAGACTTTGATGAAAAGCACAGACATTCTTGGACATCAGACCTGCTTTGTCAGCCTTTTGGATTTCTGAGGACAGAATAAAGGGCTACTCGGACCTGTCTGCATAATGGCCTGGATGCAGAGAACGGAGGGCAAACTCCTGGGTACAGGTGTGATTTCTGGAGGTGATACCTTCACCCAGTTGCCCGTGGACTTGCATTCCAGAGATTTTAGAAAGATTTCATGCTTTCCAGTGTGACAACTCAGATCCATGCAATAGCATTAGGCATCAGACAGTGAGGCATTTTAAACAATACTCACAGTTAGAGCACAAATGTGACTTGGCTGCCTAAGAAAAGGCATCTCTAGGAATTGTGTGAACCGACACAGGGACGTCGCAAGAAGAGCCAGAGGCCACAAATACATTTATAAAGGGCAAGTTTTATTTTAGTTACCTCTCTACTGGGGGATCTCCAAAATAGCACCTAAGCTATGGCAGAAGGGCCCGAAGGCCTCTGCAAAATAGGAAAAAGCTGAATTAAATGTAGCACACCACACTCCCCCAGCTTCCACAAATAAATAGTGAAGAGGAGCGATAGTGGAAGAGCCAACGGGAAGGTCCCACTCCTGTATATCTGAAGTGTGACACCAATGGGATGGAATAATTTCATTGATCAGTCTGGATGTCAGTCAAGCTCTGCTCCATTTCTGCCCCGCTTCCTCGATGCCTCACACCTGTAAGCAAGGTGCTCAGAATGTCCTTGGCTGTCACACCAGATCAATTTAAAACATTAACTCTGTGCTGGGGTGTTATCTGCTTGTTCTCAATTAAGTCTAAATTATGAGCATGCTAGCTATGAAAAAAGAAAAGTTTGTAACTGCACAAAGACAATTAACCCATTTTCAGTCAAACCAGCTCAGCTTCATATGTTGCAATCCTCTGGAAAATGCAAGGTAGCAATGTCAACAGATGTGGGATATTTGAGTGATTTTCTTGAAGTTAATGGACATTGTATGGAATTGAACTGAACAGGCCTCTGAGGCCTACGTGTCCAGCAAGAGAGCAAGAGCGCAAGAGTCGAGCAGCCGACACGTCTTACGCGATTTTGTACAGCCTTGGGTAAAACAAAAGAAAGGCTGTCTAGTGAAGAAAAGAGTCAGCAAGTCAGCTATAATATAGATACATTTTGTTTAATATTAGAGCTTGTGCAGAACTGTATAATCCAATCAACTATTAGTTTGCAGCGCGTGAACAGTAGCTATTGAGCAATTACAAGCAGCCTTCTGATGCATGGACAGCGCGTGGACAGGTCAAAAGGTACTTAAGGAGAGTTGTAACAAGCAATAAACGGCTTCGCTTAAATTCACATTGGATTGTGTGGAGTCCATGATTTTTCACCCTCGCAAGTGGTGACCCCGACGTGAACCGAAAGGAGAATTTACGGCGAGGGGACGGCTGCTGAGACGAACGATCCCTGGCTGCAGCCGGCGCAGCTGGACCGTGACCGGGACGCCATCTGTGGGCTGCGTGCCTCCTGAATGATCGCTGCAGAAGCGACGGAGGAGGAATAGAGGATCCGATATCGTTGCAACGGACAGGCAAAGAGGTGAGCAGCCAGGGGCGAGAGGAGATGGGGCAGAATATATCTGAAGAAGAAGAAGCAATACTGCGTCTCCTCTCGCATATCCTCTCTAGGAGAGGGGTGAAATATGAGGAGAGTAACCTCAAAGGACTATTAATTTGGTGCAGGGACAATGGATTTCCTGCCGATCCGTCAGGAGCTTTTCAAATAGAGACTTGGGAAAAAGTGGGAACTGTTTTGTGGGAGGCGATCAGTCGCGGAGAAAAATATATTCTTGGCCTTGTAACCGCCTGGCAACTGATAATTACCACACTGAAACAGTTAAAAGCTGAAAAGACTGTCAAACAAGGCGCATTTGCAGCAATAAGTTCTATAAAAGAAGAAAAGACTGTTATGAGCCTTAGTGACTCAAAACAGGCATTTCCAGCTCAAATGCCGATTAAGTTGCAAGTTTTTGCTCGTGATCCGACACAGTATTCAGTTCCAGAGGAAGTGCCGGTAGAGGAACCGTCTGCACCTCCCTTGTAAGAAGAACCACCGAAAAAACAGAGCCAGCATACTGGTGACATGGAAATTGATCAAAACGCACCAACCGACTCGACGAAGAAGAAACTCTTTTATCCTCCTCTGCTGCCATCTACACCGCCTACTCCTGAACCTCTGATTCATCCTGGGTTTCCTGATAAGCCTAAATGGGCCCAAGAGCTTATTCGGAAACTGGAAGGTTTGGAGAAACAACACCAGATTCAACAAGCTTATTTAGAAGATCAAATGAACAGAGAAGACATGATAATACATAGACTGGAACAGAACATTTCTGATAAGCATTCTGGGGGGGCGGTGGGTGGTACAGGAGCTGCGGAGGGTGCTGTGGGTGGTAATCCTACCATGAGGTGGCAGGGTGTTATAAAAACTGCATTGCTTGAGGGGGAAGTTTTACCGTCCGTGTATCCAGTGATATTGGGGAGTACAGGGAATGACGGGAAACAGAAACCTAATTACTGGGCTTCTTTTCCTTGGGAAATAATTAATGTGGCGAGGAAATCAGTAAAAGAACATGGGTTACAGTCACCTTATACTCAAGCATTTATTGACAATATTTTTACTACTGATCTTACGACTCCTTCAGATTTGCGTACGTTGATGCAAATCATACTAACACCAATTCAGCAGCTACTGTGGCGAACGCGTTGGTATGATTTGGTACAGCAAGCAGTACTACAAAATCTAGAAAGGGGGGATGGAGATCCATTACGAGTAGTGCCAATAGATATGCTCTTAGGTCAGGGAGACTTTGCTGATGTACAAAGACAAGCTAGAGTGCTTGCACCAATATTACATCAGTCAATGAACTTAGCTAGAGAAGCACTAAAACCACTCCCTGAAGATGGAAAAGTTATACCTCCATATACTACTGTTAAACAGGGTCAAAATGAGTCCTACACAGCATTTTTAGAGCATTTACGTGAAGTATTGGAAAGGTCACAGTTAACTGATCCGATTCGTGAATCACTGCTTGTGACTTTAGCAGTGGACAATGCTAATCCTGCTTGTAAATGTATTTTACAGGTGATGCCAAAGAATTCTACTTTAGTTGATATGCTAGAGGCATGTTCAAGGGTGGGTACACCAGAAGAGCACGGTGGTTATACGGCTAATGCTTTTGCAGCAGCCATAAAGCCACTAATTCAAAAAGGTAAACAGGAATCAGGACCTTTGTGTTATAATTGTGGAAGATCAGGTCACATAAGAGTGCAGTGCAAAGCGAGTAAGCCGAGACAACTGACAAAGGAATCTGGTAGCGCCAACAGGTGTATGTACTCGTCAAAAGTTTGGGCACAGGGCTGTGGATTGCAGATCAAGATTTACTAAAGATGGTAGACCTTTGGGAAAGGGATCACTGAGCGCAAGGAGGGGCAGCGCGATGACACAAAACAGCAACCCCCACAGGCAGGCTGTTTGGACAGCAGCGCCACCGCCACCTCAGGGAGTGCACGAGTGGATGTCTCAACAGCAGTAGAGACAACTCTGGTGGATTCACACGTTTGCTGCATTCCTACCGAAATGCACAGACCTTTGGGTCGGGGGTTGAGTGCGCTACTGCTGGGGAGATCTTCTACATCCAGAAAAGGAGTTTTTGTTTTACTGGGAATAATAGATGCTGATTTTACCAGAGTGATTTCTATTACGGTATGGACACTTTTTCCATCAGTTCATAATCCAAAAGGGTCAAAAATTGGACAGTTAATTCTTCACACACCAATGTACTTCCTCCTGGGAAACCTGTCCTGCCTGCACATCATCTACTCCACAGTCACTGGTCCCAAGATGTTGACTGGCCTTCTCTTTGGACATCAGCCCATCTCTTTTGGTGGGTGCTTGGCCCAGCTTCACTTCTTCCACTTCCTGAGCAGTACTGAGGCTGTGCTCTTGGCCACCATGGCCTACGACCACTATGTGGCCATCTGCAATCCTTGGCACCACACCCTTGTCATGAGCCCCCAGACTTGTCTGCTGCTGGCCATGGCCAGAATGTAGTTTACTTCACCTCTCCTGTTTCTAAGGAAAGAGCTCAGAGGGACTGGAAAACAACCAATTATCTCATGTAGGTTAACACATTAAGAAGTTAATTGTCTAGATATGAATCAAAGGGGAGATAATCATGGACTTGAAGCTTCTTCCATGATATTTAGACGCCATGTGTATGGTAGTGTATGTGGTCTCCGGCTTCCAATACAGAAGCATTTGTACATTCCAATACAGAAGCCTCTTGCAGGACTTGAGGCAGAGCTGACAGCCCCATGCAGGTGTCCTGGATGATCTAAGATAAGAAATTACTTGACAGCTCTGTTTTGGCAGCAGAATGACCCTCTGGTCGTTCAGAGCTCCTGTATAGCTGAAGAGAGTTAGCAAGTGCTATGTTTTGAGTGGACATAACTTGAGCGTGATATTGTCAACATTTGACTTGAGTCAGACCCCTGGAAGGATCTGCTGAATTATGAAACCATTGGTCTGTATTTACATGAACTGCTACAGACATGTTAAATGTCCTCGAGTATTCTACCCTGACTTTGCCTTTGGATCCAGAACTGGACACGTCTGTTGCAGGTTCTTTGTCACACTCCATGCCTGTGAATTAAGGACATTTCTAAGAGCACTGGATATCTATTTGTACTTGAGTACGAAATCCCAACTTTAGTGTTGGATGCAGCAGTTTATGAGTGCTTCATTTTGAGATTTTGTGTGTTTTAACACAGACATTCAGCACCTTCAGTCTTAGCCTGGATTACGGTTTCATGTCATGGAATCGTATCATAGAATCATAGAATCATTTCAGTTGGAAGACACCTTCAGCATCACTGAGTCCAACCATAACCCAATCCTAGCACTAAACCATGTGCCTAAGAACATTCTCTAAACACCTTTTCAACCCCTCCAGGGATGGTGACTCCAGTACTGCCCTGGGCAGCATGTTCCAATGCCCCACAGCCCTTTCCGGGAAAATTTTTTTCTAATATCCAATCTATAACCTCCCCTGGCACAACTTGTGGCCATTTCCTCTTGTCCAATCAGTTGTTTCTTGGGAGAAGAGACCAACCCCCTCCATTCTCCAACCTCCCTTCAGGCAGTTGTAGATAGCAATAAGGTCTCCCCTCAGACTCCTTTTCCTAAGGCTAAACAGACCTTGTTCCCTCAACTGCTCCTCGTCACACTTGTGCTCCAGGTCCTTCACCAGCTTCATCACCTCCTCTGCACTCTCTCCAGTACTTCAATATCCCTCTTATGATGAGGGGCCCAAAACTGAACACACTATTCAAGGTGAGACCTCCCCAGCACCGAGTGCAGTGGCACAACCACTGCTCTAGTCCTCCTGGTCACACTATTCCTGATACATGCCAGGATGCTGGTGGCCTTTTGGCCACCTGAACACACTGCTGGCTCATGTTCAGTTGGCTGTCAATCAACACTCCCGGATCCCTTTCTGCCAGGCAGCTTTTCAGCCACTCTTCCCTGAGCCTGCACCGTTCATGGGGTTGTTGTGACCCAAGTGCAGGCCCCAGCACTTGGCCTTGTGTGCTGGTTTGACTGAAAATGGGTTAGCTTTCTTCGTGCAGTTAGAAAACTTTCCTTTTTCATAGCTAGCACACCAATTATTTGGCCTTAGTTGAGAACAAGCAGATAACACCCCAACACAGAGTTAATGTTTTTAATTGCTTTGGTCTGAGAGCCAAGGACATTTTGAGTACCTTGCTTACAGGTGTGAGGCATCAAGGAAGGGCGGCAGAAATGGAGCAGAGCTTGACTGACATCCAGACTGATCAATTTGAGTATTCCATCCCATTAGTATCCTGCTAATGATTTAAGGAGAGTTGGGGAGCAAGAAACTTCCAGTTTTGGCTCTAGTGATCTCTCTGGTTTTTCACTCTCTCTCTCTCTCTGTTGGTAGCCAGAAAGTTCAGTTGGGACACTCAGCCCAGCCTTTTGCCATTTTGCAGAGGCCTCTGGGCTCCTCTGCCTTTTTTCTCTCTTTCTCTCTCTCTGGGATCAGCTTTAGGACCAGGTGTGGCTTGCTGGGATTAGCTGCTCATTTGTGGCCAGAGTTTATTTGGAATTGTTTTGAGTATATTTTATTTCTCTTATTTATATATCTCTCTCTATATCTATATATATATATATAGATATTTACTAGTAGTGTGTTAGTATTTTGTTATTTTAGTTATTTTATTAAACTGTGTTTATCTCAATCCGAGCTTCTCCCTTCCTTTTTGATTCTTTACCCTGCTGGGGCGGGGCAGGGGAGGGGGAGAGCGAATGGCTATTGGTCGTACTGCTAACTTGGGTTAAACCACGACACCTTGTTAAACCTCAGGCACTTGCCCTCAGCGCAACGCTCCAGCTGGTCCAGATCCCTCTGTATGGCCTTCCTACCTTCCAACAGATCAACGCTTTCACCCAATTTGGTGTCATCTGCAGACTCACTGAGGGTGCACTCAATCCCCTCATTCTGGTTATTGACAAAGAGACCAAACAAAACTGCCACCAGTACAGAGCCCTGAGGACACCACTCATAACCAGCCACCCACTGGATTTGGTTCCTTTCACCGCAACTCTTTGGGCCCGGCCATCCAACCAGTTCTTTACCCATTGCAGATACACCCATCCAGGCCATGAGCTGCAGCTTCCCCAGGAGATGCTGTAGGATATGGTGTCAAAGGCCTTACTAAAATCTAACTACACAACATCCACAGCCTTTCCCTCATCTACTACGTGGGTCATCTTGTCGTACAAGGAGATCAGGTTGGTCAAACAGAACCTGCCTTTCATAAACCCACGTTGACTGAGCCTGATCTTATGGTTCTCTTCTATATTCCATGTCATGATCCACAGGATTATCTGCTCCATGACCTTCCCTAGCACCAGGTTAGACTAACAGGTCTGTAGTTCCCTGGATCTTCCTTCTGACGCTTCTAGATGGGTGTCACGTTAGCCAAATTCCAGTCAACTGGGACCTCCCCAGTTAGCTAAGATTGCAGATAATTAATGGAAAGTGGCTCGGTGATCACCTCCGCCAGCTCCCTCAGCACCCTTGGGTGCATCTCATCTGGCCCCATAGACTTGTGGATGTCCAAGCAGTATAGCAGGACACTAACCATTTCCCCCTGGATTATTTGTGCTTCATTCTGCTCCGCATCCCTGTCTTCTGGCTCAGGGGGCTGGCTACCTGAAGCACAACTGTTCTGACTATTAAAGACTGAGGCAAAGATGGCATTTAGTACTTCAGCATTTCCCTCATCTTCTGTCACTATGTTTCCCTCTGTATCCATCAGGGATGGACATTCCCCTTACCGCTCCTTATGTTGCTGATATATTAAACTTGTTGCCTTTTACAGTGGTGACCAGGCCCGTATCTTGACACAATGGAGTGCAACAGACTTACCACAGAATCCCAGAGTGTCAGGGGTTGGAAGGGCCCTGGAAAGCTCATCCAGTGCAATCCCCCCATGGAGCAGGAACACCCAGATGAGGTTACACAGGAAGGTGTCCAGGCGGGTTGGAATGTCTGCACAGAAGGAGACTCCACAACCTCCCTGGGCAGCCTGGGCCAGGCTCTGCCACCCTCACCCCAAACAAGTTTCTCCTCAGATTTCAATGGAACCTCCTGTGTTCCCATTATCCCTTGTCCTGTCACTGGTTGTCACCAAGAAGAGCCTGGCTCCATCCTCCTGACACTCCCCCTTTCCATATTGATAACCATTAATGAGTCACCCCTTAGTTTCCTCTTCTCCAAGCAAAAACTTATAGGTTTAACCAGTCAGTTTACAGGGAATGTTGGTGGGGGGACACATAAGGGGATGTTGCTGGCTGAATACGAAAGGCAGATCGCAAAGCTTGTGTGCTCCAAGTACCTCAGTCAATGGGTAAAGGAGGAGGAATCACCTGTGTTTGGAATTAGGGTAAAACCAGAGGCTTTAGCTGCTCTTCATTTGGCTTCTTCTCCAAACCCTTCAGCAACTTTTTAGCCCTCTTCTGCTCACTCTCTAGTAGCTTAATATCTTCTTTATCCCATGGCACCCAGCCCTGCACACAGTGTCTCAGGTGAGGCCGCTCCAGTGCAGAGCAGAGCGGGACAGTCCCCTCCCTCACCTGGCTGGCCATGCTGTGCTGGATGCACATCAGGGTACGGTTGGACCTCTTGGCTGCCAGGGCACACTGTTGGCTCATGTCCAACTTGCTGTCAAACAGAACCCCCAGATCCTTCTCCGTGGAGCTGCTCTCCAGCATCTGGTCCCCCAGTCTGTATGTACAGCAAGGGTTGCCGAAGAGGGGAGAAGGACAAAGCAAGGCCCTTGCGCTTGCCAGCCCAAATGCGGGGACACTGAGGTTTGCAGGGAGAGCTTGGTGCAGCCTGGTGATGGGTGCAGGGAAGAGGAGGGCAGGAGGCCTGAGCAGCAGCGCTGGTGCTGGCAGGTCCATGCAGCATCAGGCAGAGCTGAGGAGGTCCCCCCAGAGCTTCTGGGGGGAGCAGAGTGGCGCAGCAGGAGTGTGCTGGGCCCATAACCCAGAGGTCGATGGATCAAAACCATCCTCTGCTACTTGCTTTTGGCCTCGCTCCAGCCCCACCAGACACTGCCTCTCCCTTGCAGCGTTCACCAGGTGCTCCCTGCACTGCTGCCTTCCTGCCCTCTGGACACCCAGGGCTGCCCAGGGCTGTCCCAGTGCCTGAGCCCCCTCTCTCTGCCACTGACACCTTCTCCTTTGCTTTCTCTGCAGGCACCGCTCCCAAAGTGCCCATCAGCAAGGCAGAGGAGGCTGTGGACCAGCAGCCAGAGCACAGCACACAGTTCCTCCAAGCAGGCAGGGGATGTCCTGGGGACACTGCTGTTTCCCACTTGCCACCAGGCAGCTCAGTCCCCACCTTCCCAGGAACAAGAGGGGACTATCAGGGCTCTGTAGCTGGGGAGGAGGACAAGCCTGTTAGTGTGGGAACCACCTCTGTGTCAAGAGGTAAGGGGAAGACCTGTGTGGGATGTGGACAGTTCCAGCTCTGCAGTGCACCTGCTGCACCATAAAGCTGAGCCATCAGCAATGTGTGTGGCCCCTCTGTGAAGACATATTCGAGAAAGGGCAGAAAAGGCCAGGCTGAGAGAGGAGGAAGAAACGAAAAGAGTGGGAAAGAGCAGAGGGAAGGTGCATCCTGCTCGTGCAGGTAAAGGAGCCTGGTGTGAAGGAGTCTGGAACAGCCTTAGGAGATGAACGCCATTCTCACTGAGGGAGAGGCTACTTTGGGACAGAAGGGAACAGTGTGTCCTGGAAGAAAGGCCCAGGGTTTGAAGTCAGCCAAGACAATCCTAGCAGAGGAAAGCAGTCCGGATCATGCAACGTCTTCCACATGGGGGTGCAGGGAAGCAGCAGCAGAGAGCACAAGTACAAGCATCAAACCACCCAACTCTGGGCTATCAATGCACTCTGTGAGGGGCAATGTTGAAGAGCATAAGCTGGAAACTTCATAACCAGGTCTTATGAACAGAAAGTGAGATTCTCAGGGCTTATCAGCCTGGATCTCGTAACAGAAGGCATGTGAGGCTTGTGCAAATAGCTCTGGCATTCCCTTGAAAAGCCCTGTGAGTAGCGGGTGCCTGGTGGCCCTGGAGGAAGAGCGTTTGTACTTGGTGATGGCCAGGCAGATGGAGAGAGTGCCAGGCTCACCCAGGACCATATGGCTGCACTGGGGTGGCCACAGGAGAAAGACAACAGGTGTTCAGCAGGTCCCATGGTGTAATGGTGAGCACTCTGCACTCTGAATCCACTGGTCTGAGTTCAAATCTCAGTGGGACCTCAAGTTTTAGCTCTCTCAGAGCTTTCCTCAGCATGCACAGCCTTGCTGTTGGGTCACTTCTTTAATGCATTCCCATCAGCCCTCCTCTCCTGTGCTCCCAGCCCTGGCACTGACATCAGTGCCCCTTCTCCTGCCCTGTGCAAAACAACCTTCTGCAGGTTTCCCGAGCTCTGGCCCTGCCCCGTCTCAGCTCCCTTCTTCCTGATGGCTGCTTCTGGATGGGGGATCCAGCAGCGGCTCAGCAAATCACACAAGAGCTGAGGTGCAGATCATGGAGGCCAAGCCTGGCTCAAAGCAGGGTCAAGAAGAGGAGGCTGTTGAGGGCCTTGTCTGGTTGGCTGTTGGACATTTTCTAAGATGGAGAATCTACAGCCCTGCTGGGAACCTTTTCCCCATCTTGACCACCATTGTTTCTGGCACTAAGTTTATTTCCTCTCCTGTCCATTGCTTCTGGTGTCCTGTCAGGGAATTCCACCCACCCTGGCACTGTTTCTGCATGGGGACACAGTCATTGTCATGGGAAAGAGCAGGTTCTCCCTCTTTCTTGCAGAGCGGTTGAACAACTGACAGAGGAGGAGTACAAACCACCACGAGTCTCCAGCTATGCTGCGCAAAGTCTTTGATGAGAAGGAGCAAATGCAGTAGCACAGAACAGAGATCAAGAAACACATCTGCAGGGTTCAGGGCAACACAGAGAACAGCCCATTGCCCAAGGACAAGCTTGAAACACCAAGCACTTGCCTTTCCCCATTCTGCTCCACCTGCTGGCAATCCCAGCCCAGCAAGAGCAGTCCCTAACTCCAGCACCCTCCCCCAGCACCAGGAGGTTCAGCAAAGCAGAAGAGAACGAGCCCTTTCTCAAGGAGCTCAGAGCAAAGCAGAGCCAGAGGAGGCACAGCGAGGCCTGACGTGCAGCCAGGAGCCGTGGGCACAGGTCCCTCCTGCCAGCTGGCATGAGGACACCCAGCCCATCTGCAAGGCCTGGCCACACTCCTGCTGTGCAGTCCCCATCATTCTTCCTGCTCCAGAAGGGACGATGCACCAGGTTCAGCGGTTCAGACGGCAGTGGGGGGGAGGCAGGCACAGCCCTGATCCCCCCAGACCAAGGGAGCCCCCAGAAGAGATGGGAACCCCCCCAGTGCTGAGGGAGCTCCCAACAGCAGCTGACAGAGAGGATCCCACAACTGTGTTCTGAGGGAAAGAAGTGAGGATGGGACCCGGCAGGGTCACCACCACTGGAGAGGCCTCAATGGCCACCGTCGAGTCACCACAGCGGGCGACACAGGGCTCACTGCAGCTGCTTGCAAGTGGGGTTGGGCCAGAGGAACCACAAGGTGCTGGGATACAGGGTCTGAAGCAAGACATGCTCGGTGAGAGAGGCAAAGCTGAAACACAAAGCACAGACACAACACAGTTTCAGTCTGTCTTTCTTGTCCTCAGTTCTCTCTGCAGATGCACTTCACTGTCCTCCACCTGCCTTTTAACTGTAAGTTCAGAAATTGGCTCCAGCTCATCTTGCTGACATGTACAACAGGTATGACACCTCAGCTAAAGCTAGATTTGAATGCCTACGACCAAAGAAGTGCCTAACTGACTGCTGATGTCACAAGGACCTCCTCCTGCATTACCCAGTGCAAAAGCCCAGATGAAGGTTCATGCCACTAGTCCAGCACAAATAGGCTGCGTGGAACAAGGGTCTCAGAAATCAGCTCTTGAGAACACACAGTGTGCACAGAGCTGCCATGGCCCTCACTGTGCTCTCTGAGTTGCATGGTCCAGAAAGGCTGAACCACTGTTGGGACAGGACCCAGCTCAGTGGATTAAAAGCCCCTGTGGAGAGCCTGATCATACCCCATCTCCAGAACAGACAGTGTTGTATGGAAGGAGCCACTGGATGCACTTGACCATTTGGTTAGAGACCATCTGTCTAAAGCAGAAATTCTGCTGAGCAAGCAGACCTCCCTGCAGCTGAGCCCCATTCATCCCCTTGTGCTTGAAAGAATCCCCATCTTCCCAGCTATCCCCAGCCAGGCCCATCAACAGGGAAAGAGTTGGCAGCCCTTCAACAGTTCTAGTGCTGTGCACGTTGAGGCAGCCCAAGGATCCACCTGAGTAGCCACCATGACAGCAGTCCAGCCCATGGGGAGAGATGGAGTGCACAGAGTCTTACCTCGTTCCTGGAGGAAAGGGAGGCAAGAGAGGAGGATGCAGAGCCTGGAGCAGCGCAGGCTTTTATGCTGTGTCCTAGTGCCCCGTGGGGCCACAAACATTCCTTGCTCATGAAGCATTTAAACACATAGTAGCTGTTGCTTGATGAGTCCTTGCTGGTGCTTAATTACTTGCTCCTTTCATCCCAAATGTTACGTTCCTTTTTCATACTGCTGGACACCAAAATAATTAATCTGTGTCCCAGCTTCATAAGGCAACTTACTTCTGAGGTCTAAGTCTAGTATTCAGGTTGATTTTTTTGGTTATTTTGTGATATGGATTGTCACATTGCCTTCTTAATGGTGAGTACAACCACCAGTCATGGTGAAGTTCTGCTTTAAAGGATACGTCAAGTCAACTCTCCAATGTTTTCAGTGCAGGCACACAGGCTAAACCTGAGAGACGTTTCTCCCCACTGGTCATTGTAGACACGGAGGAGACTATGAGTAAGTTGTAACAGAATGTTGAGACTATGCAGTCTCATACAGGAGAAGAGATGCACCTCTACAGGGATGTGGCAAAGCTGAACAGCAAGGAAAAACCATTTGGGGCTGGAGGGAAGTCCCTTGTGGGTTGGAATGACAGCCACGACGACCTTGTTCATGTTCATCAGGCTGTACCACATCCAGGTTTTGTGATTAAAGAGATGCCCTTGTCCTTTCTTGAAAGAGACCTACACCCAAATGGACCTGGTTTACTCTGCAAGGGAACCCCAGAGCCCTAAGGCTTGCATGGCCTGCTTATGCGGACAAGTGCAGGGCAAGGAACCAAATGCTCATGGCCATTTTTCTAAGGTCAGGAATGGCACGGCCCATACCATGCATTACAGACTACAAAGGGACATTGGATCAGCATCCTAGGGCACCTGGGAAAAACCCTGAACTACCGGCAAACATGAGTCATTGCTGTGAATTTCAGTGGACATGTTGTCCTGGCCTCAGGTGCACCAGCGATACCAGAGCTCATGGCCTCATGAAACCACTGGTGCTTCTACGTGATCTTGAACTGTTGCTATGTTCCAAGGCATGACCTTTTGCTGGTTACTCAAGGACTCATGTGACAGTGTTAGGTCAACGGCTGCACTTGATTTTCTTGAGGGTCTCTTCCAACCAAAGCGACTCTTTCATTCAGCATACCTGAGAAGTACAACAGTTGGAATGGGTGTCTGGAGGTCCTCTGCTCCAATGAACTGCTCCGAGCAGCTCAAATTCCCCAATAACTCAACAGCTTCAGGCCTCTTACCCTTTTGCATTTACATCCATCTCCTGCTCCCCACATTGCTCATCTTCACCAGACTCCATAACCCTAGTGGCGTGAGCCTTACCCTACACACCACGTGCTCCAGCCCTCATGTTCTGTCTGTTCCTCTGCCAGTACTTCTCTCCAGAAGATCCCAGGGTTATGGGATGAGGTCTGACAGCGGATGGGAAGTAAACAGAAGGATTAGGAGTGAAGGCTCCTTCCAGGATTTACAGTGAAAGTTCTGCTTCTACAGACTTTCCCTCTTCTTCCTGTCACACCTGCTGCCCAGAAGAGGGTTATACTCAATGGCATGAAAGTGAAATGCAGACCATGTGGCATTCACACATCCAGCACTCATGGTCTTCATGGAGAACTACCAGATTTCTTGGCTCATTCAGATCAAACCTAGATATCGGTGGGTTTCAAAAGTGGGATGAAACAACCAGACTGAGAAGGAGAAAGAGAAGTGGCCATCCCTGAGGTGTCATTATACTGACCACATGAGAAAATCTATTCATCTCATTTCCCCAGACCTTTCTGTGTAACTGCTAAACAATGCTGGCACCCTCACTGCCATCTCCTGGTGGCCCGCAAGGGGCACAGTGCAGCCCTGGATGTGCTGTCCTAGAGACAGTGACTTCTCCAATGGTGGCAGAGTTCAGAAGTCAACAGGACAAGGCTCAGAGCTTCCTGAGGTAAGTGGGAAGCTTTGTCTGCTCAGAGCAGGAGATTGGTCCAGAGGACCTTCTCAGGTCCCTTCTAACCATCATTATTTGGAAGAGCATGGAGTCTCAAGAGCCCTTGAGCAGCAAACAAACAGCAATGCCTTGGAAGTCAGCTGCAGCACAAGGCTGCATAGAAGCACCAGTTGAAGCACTGTGGGCTGCTTTATTTTCACTCTTCTACTTTGCAGGTGCTCATCTACACACTACGTTGCTGTGCAATTCACCATTGATTCAGAAAATTCATCTCAGGAGACTGATCAAAGCAATAGGAAATTCAATTGCTGTTGATATTTTGCACATTCTAGACATGAAGAAAAAACTTTCCCCACCTCTAATTTGGTTATTAGAAATTTCTGGTAGCATTTGCAAAGTTTGCTCCTTACATCCTACCCAAATAGTTACAAGCCCCTGAGAACTCACAGTAGTCATTGTCATCACAGCTGCAGTATTGATCTCTCAGATACAAGAATGACAAGGAGATACCACAGAAATAAGGAGAGTAGAAACACTCTTAACTCCACAAAATACATCATCTCGTCCTCAGCTTTGCTTTCTGGCTCTCAGTCAAAGGGCCCTACTGCAATGAGAAAAGTGCTGATTGACAGTGAGGTGAGGATTGAGCAGAACTATTTTTTTATATTATGTAATTTATATAGTTGGAAAAATAGGAAAACCTCAGCATGAAAAATCTTGTATTTACATTTGTGTTTAGTTAGAAGGAAACTAAAATAACAATAACAATAAAATTGAAAATAAAAGAGAATAAGTTTGGGAAAACTATTTTCTTTTGACTGCATGTGCTGATCAGTTTATCACAGAAAATATTAGTCAGCATCGGGGAAACAGAAGGGAAGTGTTAGAAACAGAAGAAAAAAAAGATGTTCAGAAGGAAGAGAGGAAAGGGATTAGATCACCTGTGGTTGGCTGAGAAAAACAGGCAGAACCAGAGGAGGTAGTGGAACACACCTGAATGAATGCTGTCTTTCTGCAGATGCATTTCAATGAGGAGGGCTTTGGAGCCTAAAGGTGGCAAATCACATGGAAGAAACTGAAGCATTGGTATTGCACAGAGAATGGCATCTCTAACTCTGGCAGTGCAGGTGATACACTAAAATATTGATAAGGCTGTAATATTATCAAACCTAATGTTTCCCATGGAGCTTGTTCAATGATCAGACTAAAAGCATTTTCAGAGAAATATGGTCAGTGTTCCAGAGTGGACGCATGTGTGCAACATGCTCATGTTCTTTTATGGTGAAATTAGTTTGGAAGCTCCCTGTTTGTTTCCTGTTTTCATGCTGAAAAACTTAGCTAAGGAAGCATGAGAAAAGGAGTGATTGGGCTGGAGACCTCTCTGAATGGCTTTCAAAAATAATTTGTTTTAAGTATATAGTACAGCAGAATGGATGAGAAAGACTGTGAAATGTACCTATATATGTTTTAACCTCTTTAAAAGATGTATTTTGAAAGTCATTATTTCTTCATTAGTTGGATTGATCAATTTTAGTCATCACTGCATTGAGTGTACAGAGAAAACTACTCATCTTGTAAGATTTGGGGTCTCTGTTGTAAGCCAGAAATACCTGTGCCTGCCTGCTCTACTAAAATAATCTCAGGATTTTGTTCTTTATTCTGGATGGTTGGGAATCACCCAGAGACAAACAATGGTGACAGAACTGACCGTGTTGTCTCAGTGGGCAGTATGACTGACTTTCAGTGGGATGAGCCCGTTCGTCTGGAACTTGCACCAGGTAACTCGTCTCCTGCAAGTTCAGTCTTGCTCCATCACAGTATTGCGGGAGATGAGATCTTGGCTTTTGTCCCATTCGTCTGCTGCTGAGCAACCAAGAGACATTCTTTAGGCAAAGTATACATTCCAATAGCAAAACCAGCTTGTGATCATAAGCTCAGGCAGCCTCTTCCTTTATTCTCATCAACATCCAAAATAAATTTTGATGACTGTATGGTACTTTAGAGCACCTTCTGCTGGCTGTTTATACAAAATTGGAAATTGTGCAGTTTTTTGAGATGGAAGAATTGTCTGAAAGAGACGGCAACCATTAGAATGTGAAAGTTGAAATTGGCTTAATGAAATGTAGGGACAATAGTGGAAAGAAAGGATCGGGAGTGAATCACTTGAGGAGTTAAAAGCTTTATTGATGAGTTCAGGGGTTGCAGCAGGAAGTTACAGATGAGGACATTTGAAATACCAATGTAAGGAAGTAGTCCTGTTTCACGTCTTATTTATTCTGCTGTTACGCATAGGAGGAAGGCTTTATTTGAAGAGTTTCTTGGTTCTAGACAGAAATAGGAGAAGACTACATTCAAGCTGTTTTTGTCCATGTTAATTTCTTTTATGTTTGATTACGTCTGATGTTTTGTTATGCTCTTGCTGCTCACAACTGTGGAACCTTGACATTTTGCTTTTGTTTCTTACTGTTCTAGCAATGATGAACCAGACTGAGTTCAGCGAGTTCATCCTCATGGGTTTCACTGATATCCAGGGGCTGCAGCACTTTTTCTTTGTTTGCTTCCTCTTGCTCTACTTGACCAATCTTCTGGGAAATGGTGCCATTGTGACCATGGTGATAGCTGAGCCCCGTCTTCACACACCAATGTACTTCTTCCTGGGGAACCTGACATCCTCTACTCCACAGTCACTGGTCCCAAGATGTTGACTGGCCTTCTCTTTGGAGCATCAGCCCATCTCTTTTGGTGGGTGCTTGGCCCAGCTTCACTTCTGCCACTTCCTGGGCAGTACTGTGGCTGTGCTACTGGCCACCATGGCCGACGACCGCTATGTGGCCATCTACAATCCTTTGCGCTACACCCTTGTCATGAGTCCCCGGACTTGTTTGCTGCTGGCTGCGGCCAGCTGGTCCATTGGTTTTGTGCATGCCATGATACACTCAGTCATGACCTCTCAGCTGACTTTCTGTGGCCACAACCACATTCATCACTTCTTCTGTGACATCAAGCCACTGTTGAATTTGGCTTGCAGTAGTACCAGCCTCAACATGACCCTCCTCAATGTCATTACCACATCTGTTGTTCTAGGTCCCTTTGCCCTCTCCTATCTCTACATCATCTGCTTCATCTTCCATAAAGTCCGGTCCCAGGAAGGAAGATGGAAGCCCTTCTCCACCTGTGCCTCCCACCTCCCTGTTGTGGCACTGTGGTACATACCAGTGCTCTTCAATTATACACCACCCTCCTCAGGAAGCTCCCTTCAAAGGGATGTGCAAGTGTCTCTCCTGTACAGTGCTGTCACCCCAGCTCTGAACCCCTTGATCTACACTCTTAGGAACCAGGAGATGAGATCTGCCCTGAAAAAAATGCTAGGGAAAAATTCATGTTCCTGGAGGAATGTGACTAAAACAAGGACAAGGCTCAGAATGTAGTTTACTCCACCTCTCCTGTTTCTAAGGAGAAAGCTCAGAAGGACACTGTATTGCAAAAGCCTGGAAAACAAACAATTATCTCATGTAGTTTAACACATTAAGAAGTTAATTGTTTAGATATGAATCAAAGGGGAGATATTCATGGACTTGAAGCTTATTCCATCGTATTTACATGCCATATGTATGGTAGCCCATGTGGTCTCCGGCTTCTAAAACAGATGCATTTGTACCTCTTGCAGGACATGAGGCAGAGCTGACAGCCCCATGCAGGTGTCCTGGATGATCTGATAAGAAATTACTTGACAGCTCTGTTTTGGCAGCAGAATGACCCTCTGGTCATTCAGACCTCCTGTATAGATGAAGAGAGTTAGCATGTGTTATGTTTTGGGCGGACATAACTTGAGTGTGATATTGTCAACGTTTGATTTGAGTCAGCCCCCTGGAGCGATCTGGTGAACGGTGAAACAATTGATCTGTATTTACATGAACTTCTACAGACATGTTAAATGTCCTCGAGTAACCTACCCTGACTTTGCCTTTGGATCCAGAACTGGACACGTCTGTTGCAGGTTCTTTGTCACACTCCATGCCTGTGAATTAAGGACATTTCTAAGAGCACTGGATATCTAGTTATACTTGGGTACCAAATCCCAACCTTAGTGTGGGGTGCAGCATTTTATAAGTGCTTCATTTTGAGATGCTTTGGGTCTTTACACAGACATTCAGCACCATTCAGTTTTAGCCTGTATTACAGTTCCATGTCATGGAATCATATCATAGAATCATAGAATCATTTGGGTTGGAAGATACTCTTAGGATCATCAAGTCATACCATAAAATAACTCTAGCACTATTCCATGTCTCTAAGAACCTTTTCTAAACACCTTTTTAACCCCTCCAGGGATGGTGACTCCACCACTGCCCTGAGCAGCCTGTTCCAATGCCTGAAAACCCTTTCCAGGAAGAAATTTTTCCTGTATCTAATCTAAACCTCCCCTGGTGCAACTTGAGGCCATTTCCTCTTGTTCTATCACTTGTTACTTGGGAGAAGAGACCAACACCATCCATGCTCCAACCTCCTTTCAGGCAGTTGTGGATAGCAAAAAGGTCTCCCCTTAGCCTCCTTTTCTTGAGGCTAAACAGACCTTGTTCCCTCAACTGCTCCTCATCACACTTGTGCTCCAGGTCCTTCACCAGCTTCATCACCTCCTCTGCACTCTCTCCAGTACTACAATATCCCTTTTATGATGAGGGGCCCAAAACTGAACACACTATTTGAGGTGAGACCTCCCCAGCACCGAGTGCAGTGGCACAACCACTCCTCTAGTCCTCCTGGTCATTCCTGATACATGCCAGGATGCAGGTGGCCTTTTTGGCCACCTGGACACACTGCTGGCTCATGTTCAGTCGACTGTCAATCAACACCCCCAGATCCCTTTCTGCCACCAGCTTTTCAGCCACTCTTCCCAGAGCCTGCAGCGTTCATGGGGATGTTGTGCCCGAAATGCAGGCCCTCGCACTTGGCCTTGGTGAACGTCAGAAAACTGGCCTCTGCCCAGTGATCCATCTGGTCCAGATGCCTGTGAAAACAAGATTAAACAAAACTCGTCCCAGTACAGAGCCCTGAGGACACCACTCATAACCAGCAACCCACTGGATTTGGCTCCTTTCACCAAAACTCTATGGCCCGTCCATCCAGCCAGTTCTTTATCTATCAAAGATACACCACCCAGGCCATGAGCTGCAGCTTCTCCAGCAGATGCTGTGGGATACGGTGTCAAAGGCCTTACATAAAATCTAGGTACACAACATCCACAGCCTTTCCCTCATCTACTACGTGGGTCATCTTGTTGTCCAAGGAGATCAGGCTGGTCAAACAGGACCTGCCTTTCATAAACCCACGTTGACTGGGCCTGATCTTACAGTTCTCATGTATGTGCCATGTGATGTTACCCAAGATCATCTGCTCCATGACCTTCCCTAGCACCAAGATTAGACTGACAGGTCTGTAGTTCCCCGAGTTCTCCTTATGGCCCTTCTTGTAGACGGGCATCACATTAGCCAACTTCCAGTCAACTGGGACCTCCCCAGTTAGCCAGGATTGTTAATAGATAATGGAAAGTGTCTCAGTGATCACCTCTACCAGCACCCTTGGGTGCATCTCATCTGCCCCCATAGACTTGTGGATGTCCAAGTAGTGTAGCAGGACGCTAACCATTTATGCTTGGATTATTGGGTTTTGATTCTGCTCCCCGTCCCTGTTTTCTGCCTCAGGGGGCTGGGTACCGGGAGCACAACTGTTCTGACTATTTAAGACTGAGGCAAAGATGGCATTTAATACCTCATCCTTTCCCTCATCTTCTGTCAATATGTTTCCCTCGGTATCTCTCAAGGGATATTCTCCTTAGCGCTCCTCTTGTTGCCGACATATTTACAGATACATTTTTTGTTGCCTTTTACAGAGGTGACCAGGCCCACATCTTGACAAAATGGAGTGCAACAGACTTATCACAGAATGTTAGTGATTGGAAGGGACCTGGAAAGCTCATCCAGTGCAATCCCCCTATGGAGCAGGAACACCCAGATGAGGTGACACAGGAAGGTGTCCAGGCGGGTTGGAATGTCTGCAGAGAAGGAGACTCCACAACCTCCCTGGGCAGCCTGGGCCAGGCTCTGCCACCCTCACCAGGAACAAGTTTCTTCTCAGATTTATGTGGAACCTCCTGTGTTCCAGTTTGCACCCATTGACCCTTGTCCTGTCACTGGTTGTCACTGAGAAGAGCCTGGCTCCATCCTCCTGACACTCCCCCTTTTCATATTGATAACCATTAATGAGGTCACCCCTTAATCTCCTCCTCTCCAAGCTAAAACTTAACAGTTTAACCAGTCAGTTAACAGGGAATGTTGGTGGCGGGACACATAAGGGGATGTTGCTGTCTGAATACGAAAGGCAGATCGCAAAGCTTGTATGCTCCAAGTACCTCAGTCAATGGGGAAAGGAGGAGGAATCACCTGTGGTTGGGATAAGGGTAAATACGGGGCTGTGTCTTCCCATGCTTTGGAGAGATCCCATAGAGACTCCAGTGGACTTTATTCTTCAGTGTCCTCCAGGCTGAACAAACCCAGTGACTTTAGCTGCTCTTCACTTGGCTTCCTGTCCAAACACTTGAGCAACTTTTTAGCCCTCTTCTGCACACTCTCTAGTAGCTTAAGATCTTCTTTATCCCATGGCACCCAGCCCTGCACACAGTGTCTCAGGTGAGGCCGCTCCAGTGCAGAGCAGAGCGGGACAGTCCCCTCCCTCACCTGGCTGGCCATGCTGTGCTGGATGCACCCCAGGGTACGGTTGGACCTCTTGGCTGCCAGGGCACACTGTTGGCTCATGTCCAACTTGACGTCAAACAGAACCCCCAGATCCTTCTCCGTGGAGCTGCTCTCCAGCATCTGGTACCCCAGTCTGTATGTACAGCAAGGGTTGCCAAAGAGGGGAGAAGGACAAAGCAAGGCCCTTGCGCTTGCCAGCCCGAGTGTGGGGGAACTGAGGTTTGCAGGGAGAGCTCGATGCAGCCTGGTGATGGGTGCAGGGAAGAGGAGGGCAGGAGGCCTGAGCAGCAGCGCTGGTGCTGGCAGGTCCAGGCAGCATCAGGCAGGGCTGGGGAGGTCCCTGCAGAGCTGCTGGGGGGAGCAGAGTGGCGCAGCGGGAGCGTGCTGGGCCCATAACCCAGAGGTCGATGGATCAAAACCATCCTCTGCTACTTGCTTTTGGCCTCGCTCCAGCCCCACCAGACACTGCCTCTCCCTTGCAGCGTTCACCAGGTGCTCCCTGCACTGCTGCCCTCCTGCCCTCTGGACACCCAGGGCTGCCCAGGGCTGTCCCAGTGCCTGAGCCCCCTCTCTCTGCCACTGACACCTTCTCCTTTGCTTTCTCTGCAGGCACCACTTCCAAAGTGCCCATCAGGAAAACAGAGATCATAAAGCGTTCTAAACATCTCCGTAGTGAGGAAAGGCTGAGGGGGCTGGGTTTCTTTAGTTTGGTGGAGAATGAGGGGTGACCTTATTTACGTTTACAAGTATATGAAGAGTGAGTGTCAGGAGGAGGGAGCCAGGTTTTTTTAGTGACAGCCAGTGATAGGACAAGGGGTAATGAGTTCAAACTGGAACACAAGAGGTTCCACTTAAATTTGCAACGGAACTTGTTCCCAGTGAGGGTGCCAGAGCCTGGACCAGGCTGTCCAGGGAGGTTGTGGAGTCTCCTTCCTCATTCTATGGCTGGTGGCACTGGAGGAAGGGAGTTTGTACTTGGTGATGGCCAGGGAGCTGGAGAGAGTGCCAGGCTCACCCAGGACCATATGGCTGCACTGGGCTGGTCACAGGAGAAAGACAACAGGTGTTCAGCAGGTCCCATGGTGTAATGGTGAGCACCCTGCACTCTGAATCCAGCGATCTGAGTTCAAATCTCAGTGGGACCTCAAGTTTTAGCTCTCTCAGGACTTTCCTCAGCATGCACAGCCTTGCTGTTGGGTCACCTCTTTAATGCATTCCCATCAGCCCCCCTCTCCTGTGCTCCCAGCCCTGGCACTGACATCAGTGCCCCTTCTCCTGCCCTGTGCCCAACAAACATCTGCAGGTTTCCCGAGCTCTGGCCCTGCCCCGTCTCAGCTCCCTTCTTCCTGATGGCTGCTTCTGGATGGGGGATCCAGCAGCGGCTCAGCAAACCACTCAAGAGCTGAGGTGCAGATCATGCAGGCCAAGCCTGGCTCAAAGCAGGGTCAAGAAGAGGAGGCTGTTGAGGGCCTTGTCTGGTTGGCTGTTGGACATTTTCTACGATGGAGAATCTACAGCCCTGCTGGGAACCTTTTCCCCATCTTGACCACCAATGTTTCTGGCATGAAGTTTATTTCCTCTCCTCTCATTGCTTCTTGTGAAATCCATTTGTCTGATGTTTTCCTGCCTTTCTCTTGCCTACTTGCTTATTTTTGGTGTTCTGCTGTCACTTCAGGGAATTCCACCCACCCTGGCACTGTTTCTGCATGGGGACACAGTCATTGTCATGGGAAAGAGCAGGTTCTCCCTCTTTCTTGCAGAGCGGTTGAACAACTGACAGAGGAGGAGGACAAACCACCACGAGTCTCCAGCTACGCTGCGCAAAGTCTTTAATGAGAAGGAGCAAAAGCAGTGGCACAGAACAGAGATCAAGAAACACATCTGCTGGGTTCAGGGCAACACAGAGAACAGCCCATTGCCCAAGGAAAAGCTTGAAACACAAAGCACTTGCCTTTCCCCATTCTGCTCCACCTGCTGGCAATCCCAGCCCAGCAAGAGCAGTCCCTAACTCCAGCACCCTCCCCCAGCACCAGGAGGTTCAGCAAAGCAGAAGAGAACGAGCCCTTTCTCAAGGAGCTCAGAGCAAAGCAGAGCCAGAGGAGGCACAGTGAGGCCTGACGTGCAGCCAGGAGCCGTGGGCACAGGTCCCTCCTGCCAGCTGGCATGAGGACACCCAGCCCATCTGCAAGGCCTGGCCACACTCCTGCTGTGCAGTCCCCATCATTCTTCCTGCTCCAGAAGGGACGATGTACCAGGTTCAGCAGTTCAGTCGGCAGCGGGGTGGAGGCAGGCACAGCCCTGACCCCCCCAGACCAAGGGAGCCCCCAGAAGAGATGGGAACCCCCCCAGTGCTGAGGGAGCTCCCAACGGCAGCTGACAGAGAGGATCCCACAACTGTGTTCTGAGGGAAAGAAGTGAGAATGGGGCCCGGCAGGGTCACCACCACTGGAGAGGCCTCAATGGCCACCGTCGAGTCACCACAGCGGGCGACACAGGGCTCACTGCAGCTGCCTGCAAGTGGGGTTGGGCCAGAGGAACCACAAGGTGCTGGGATACAGGGTCTGAAGCAAGACATCTCTCGGTGAGGGAGGCAAAGCTGAAACACAGAGCACAGACACAACACAATTTCAGTCTGTCTTTCTTGTCCTCAGTTCTCTCTGCAGATGCACTTCACTGTCCTCCACCTGCCTTTTAACTCTAAGTTCAGAAATTGCCTCCAGCTCAGCTTGCTGACATGTACAACAGGTATGACACCTCAGCTAAAGCTAGATTTGAATGCCTAGGACCAAAGAAGTAACTGATTGCTGATGTCACAAGGACATCCTCCTGCATTACCCAGTGCAAAAGCCCAGATGAACTTTCATGCCACTAGTCCACCACAAATAGTCTGCGTGGAGCAAGGGTCTCAGAAATCAGCTCTTGAGAACACACAGTGTGAACAAAGCCGCCATGACCCTCACTGTGCTCTCAGAGTTGCATGGTCCAGGAAGGCTGAACCACTGTTGGGACAGGACCCAGCTCAGTGGATTAAAATCCCCTGTGGAGAGCCTGATCATACCCCATCTCCAGAACAGGCAATGCTGCATGGAAGGAGGCACTGGATGCACTTGACCATTTGGTTAGAGACCATCTGTCTAAGGCAGAAATTCTGCTGAGCAAGCAGACCTCCCTGCAGCTGAGCCCCATTCATCCCCTTGTGCTTGAAAGAACCTTCCTCTTCCCAGCTATCCCCAGCCAGGCCCATCAAAACGGAAAGAGTTGGCAGCCCTTCAACAGTTCTATTGCTGTGCACATTGAGGCAGCCCAAGGATCCACCTGAGTAGCCACCATGACAGCAGTCCAGCCCATGGGGAGAGATGGAGTGCACAGAGTCTTACCTCGTTCCTGGAGGAAAGGGAGGCAAGAGAGGAGGATGCAGAGCCTGGAGCAGCGCAGGCTTTTATGCTGTGTCCTAGTGCCCCGTGGGGCCACAAACATTCCTTGCTCATGAAGTATTTAAACACATAGTAGCTGTTGCTTGATGAGTCCTTGCTGGTGCTTAATTACTTGGTCCTTTCATCCCAAATGTTGTGTTCCTTTTTCATACTGCTGGACACCAAAATAATTAATCTGTGTCCCAGCTTCATAAGGCAACTTACTTCTGAGGTCTATGTCTAGTATTCAGGTTGATTTTTTTGGTTATTTTGTGATATGGATTGTCACATTGCCTTCTTAATGGTGAGTGCAACCACCAGTCATGGTGAAGTTCTGCTTTAAAGGATACGTCAAGTCAACTCTCCAATGTTTTCAGTGCAGGCACACAGGCTAAACCTGAGAGACGTTTCTCCCCACAGGTCATTGTAGACACGGAGGAGACTATGAGTAAGTTGTAACAGAATGTTGAGACTGTGCAATCTCATACAGGAGAAGAGATGCACCTCTACAGGGATGTGGCAAAGCTGAACAGCAAGGAAAAACCATTTGGGGCTGGAGGGAAGTCCCTTGTGGGTTGGAATGACAGCCACGACGACCTTGTTCATGTTCATCAGGCTGTACCACATCCAGGTTTTGTGATTAAAGAGATGCCTTTGTCCTTTCTTGAAAGAGACCCACACCCAAATGGACCTGGTTTGCTCTGCAAGGGAACCCCAGAGCCCTAAGGCTTGCATGGCCTGCTTATGCGGACAAGTGCAGGGCAAGGAACAGATGCTCATGGCCATTTTTCTTGGGTCAGGAATGGCATGGCCCATACCATGCATTACAGACTACAAAGGGACATTGGATCAGCATCCTAGGGCACCTGGGAAAAACCCTGAACTACCGTCAAACATGAGTCATTGCTGTGAATTTCAGTGGACATGTTGTCCTGGCCTCAGGTGCACCAGCGATACCAGAGCTCATGGCCTCATGAAACCACTGGTGCTTCTACGTGATCTTGAACTGTTGCTATGTTCCAAGGCATGACCTTTTGCTGGCTACTCAGGGACTCATGTGACAGTGTTAGGTCAACGGCTGCACTTGATTTTCTTGAGGGTCTCTTCCAACCAAAGCGACTCTTTCATTCAGCATACCTGAGAAGTACAACAGTTGGAATGGGTGTCTGGAGGTCCTCTGCTCCAATGAACTGCTCCAAGCAGCTCAAATTCCCCAATAACTCAACAGCTTCAGGCCTCTTACCCTTTTGCATTTACATCCATCTCCTGCTCCCCACATTGCTCATCTTCACTAGACTCCATAACCCTAGTGGCGTGAGCCTTACCCTACACACCACGTGCTCCAGCCCTCATGTTCTGTCTGTTCCTCTGCCAGTACTTCTCTCCAGAAGATCCCAGGGTTATGGGATGAGGTCTGACAGTGGATGGGAAGTAAACAGAAGGATTAGGAGTGAAGGCTCCTTCCAGGATTTACAGTGAAAGTTCTGCTTCTACAGACTTTCCCTCTTCTTCCTGTCGCACCTGCTGCCCAGAAGAGGGTTATAGTCAATGGCATGAAAGTGAAATGCAGACCATGTGGCATTCACACATCCAGCACTCATGGTCTTCATGGACCACTACAAGATTTCTTGGCTCATTCAGATCAAACCTAGATATCGGTGTGTTTCAAAAGTGGGATGAAACAACCAGACTGAGAAGGAGAAAGAGAAGTGGCCATCCCTGAGGTGTCATTATACAGACCACATGAAAAAATCTATTCATCTCATTTCCCCAGACCCTTCTGTGTAACTGCTAAACAATGCTGGCACCCTCACTGCCATCTCCTGGTGGCCCGCAAGGGGCACAGTGCAGCCCTAGATGTGCTGTCCTAGAGACAGTGACTTCTCCAATGGTGGCAGAGTTCAGAAGTCAACAGGACAAGGCTCAGAGCTTCCTGAGGTAAGTGGGAAGCTTTGTCTGCTCAGAGCAGGAGATTACCCCAGAGGACCTTCTCAGGTCCCTTCTAACCATCATTATTTGGAAGAGCATGGAGTCTCAAGAGCCCTTGAGCAGCAAACAAACAGCAATGCCTTGGAAGTCAGCTGCAGCACAAGGCTGCATAGAAGCACCAGTTGATTCAGGAATGATGCTAAAAGGTGTGGTAATGCCTTTGAGGAAAGCAGAGCTTTCAGAGGAATGAGGCTATGACTCTGGTATCTCTGACATGCCTGAGGCTGGGGCACTTTGTCCACTGGAGTCCACAGCATGATGACTCACGTTTGCCAGGAGCTCAGGGTTTTTCCCAACTCTTTCACATCATGATGACTCCCAGGTGCTCTGTGAGACTGATGCAATGTCCCTCTGTAGTCTGAAATGTATAGAATAGATCACCCCATCTGTGATCAAGAAAAAAGGCCATGAGCTTTTGCCTCTCTGCCCTGAACCTCTCTGCAAACTCAGGCCATGCATTCCTCTGGGGTATGGGATGCTCTTTCTGAGCAAATCAAGTCGATTTGGGTGTGGGTGTCTTTCAGAGATGGGCATGGGCTTCTCTGTGATCACCCTCCTATGTGTTGATTTTCTTCTTTTCAATAGGTTCTTCACTTCTTGATCCGAGCCTAGATTCCTTCTTGGAAGAAACATGAGGGCCTGGTTATCAAAGGATGTGGCTATGGAGATCCCATGGAGAGGTTACTTGAAAGAGACCGGCTTGACCCTCTGGTCTGCTCTTCATTATTATTAATCTGCCTTTTGTTCCCTGGGCTCATGGGCAGACTAAACAAGCTGTGGCAGAGCCTGATATGAGTATTTAAGGTCCTTGAGGCCCTCAGTCCTGCTTGCAAGGGGTTTCCCTCCAGCCCACAATGATCCTTCTTTGCTATTGAGCTTTGCAACATCCCTGCAGAACAGCATCTATTCTCCTGTACAAGATTGTGCAGTCTTGAACCTACTTGCTCTCTCCTGTGTGTCTACAATCCCCATTGTAGAAATGTTCCTTAGGTTTAGCTTGAATATCTGCACTAAAAGCACCCAACAGCTAACTCAAGGTGTCCATCATAGATGCATTTCACCGTGGCTCATGTTTATGCTCACCATGAAGAGGGCAATGTGACAAAGGCAATTCATGAGACACAAACCCACTTAAAATTTGGCTGCACACAAGCTGAGCCTCAGAGTTTATTTACGTTACAAATGCGGGACACAGAAGAATTGTTTCGACGTATCACAATGTCGAGGGTTAAGATTGCGGGGTGACAATAAAACCCTGGCAAATACATTGTTAACCTCCTCTTCCCCCCCACTTCCCCCTTTTTTGCCCCTCCCTCTCCCCCCTTCCCACTCAGGACAGGTGATCGGGAGGGAAAGAAGGACAGAGAGAAGAGAGTTGGAAAAATTAACAATGTTTTACTAATGCTACTAATAAGAATAGAGAAAATAATACAAAATATACAAAACCTACCTTGAAAGTCTCAGCAACTGCAGAGCCGGCACCCAAAGTCCTGGACTGGACTCTGCAGCCAAGCGGAGCTGGATTCAGTCTGTCACTAGGCCCCAGTTCGCAGTGACAACTAGCAAGGTCCTCTCCTAATGACGGCCATAAGGAAAAAAAGGGAAAAAGGGACGAGATCCTCGTGATCTCGCACTTTTATGTGAAGTATTCACGTGAATGGAATGTTATACACAGTTGGTCAGTTTCTTGGTCACTTGTTTCTCGTCTCCCCTCTCGCGAGATGTCCATCTGTGCTTATCAATAAGTTTGCATTCCATTGCTAGGTTTACCAAAACATGTGTCTGGTTCTCCAGGAAAATGCAGTTAATATGAAGGCTTTAGCTGACAGGCAAATTCACTGAAAGAGAAACTTGTTTTTAACAAAACCAGGACACACAGTCACCAAGCACTGATCCTGATAGGGGGCTTCAGCCACTCAGACATCTGCTGGGAAAGTGGTACGGCAAACCGCAAGCAGTCCGGGAAACTACTGGAATGTGCTGAGGACAACTTTTTATTACGGGTGATGGAAACTCCATCCAGAGGAGAGACACTGCTGGACCTGTTGTTTACTAGTGCGGAAGAATTTACCCAACGGGTCAAGACTGGGGTAGTATGACTACAATTGACATGCAAGAGGTAGATATACTCAACAACTTTTTTTGTCACTGTCTTCACTGGCAAGTGTCTTAGCCACAACACCAAAGTAATGCAATCCAAAGGCAGGGCCTGGGAGAATGAAGTACCAGTCATCACGGGAGATCACGTTCAAGCCCATATAACAAACGTGAATGTGCACAACTCCGTGGGACTTGTTGAGATGCATCCAAGGATCCTGAAGAAATTGGCAGATGAAGTTGCAAAGCCAATAGCGATCAAATTTGAAGAGCTGTGGCAGGTTGGTGAAATTTCTGGAAAAGTGAAAACATAACCCCCACTTTATTATTTATTATTTAAAATCTTTGCTGAGAACATAGACAGTGGGATTGAGTTCACCCTCAACAAGCTTGCAGATGGGACCAAGTTGAGTGACATGGTTGTTACTCTAGAGGGAAGGGATGCCAGCCAGAGGGACCTTGACAGGCTAGAGAGGGGGTCCAGGCGAACCTCATGAAGTTCAACAAAGCCATATGCAAGGTTCTGCACCTGGGTCAAGGCAATCCCAAACACGGATATGGGCTGCGCCATGACTGAATAGAGAGCAGCCCTGTGGTGGAGGATTTGGGCATATTGGTGGATGAAGAACTGAATATGAGCCGCCAATGCATGCTTGCAGCCCAGAAAGCCAGTTGTATCCTGGGCTGTATCAGAAGAAGGGTGGCCTGAAAGTCAGAGGTGATTCTACCCATCTACTCTGCCCCATGAGACTCCACCTGGAGTACAGTGTTTAGATGTAGGGCCTGCAACATCAGAAATACATGGACCTGCTCAATTGGGTCCAGAGTAGTACACACAGATGATCAGGGGGTCTGGGCACCTCTCCTAGGAGGAGAGGATGAGAGATTTGGGGGTTTTTATGCTAGAGAATAGAAGGCTCTTCAGAGACCTCAAGACGGGGAGGGACACTTTGTCAGGGAGTGCAGTGACAAGAAGAGAGGCAAAGTTTTTAAAATGAAAAAGGTTAGATGTGGATTAAATATTTGAAAGAAACTCTTCCCTGTGATGGTGGTGAGACACTGGACCAGGCCTTCCATAGAAGCTGTGATTGCTCCATCTTGGAAGTGTTTAAAGCACTTTAAAGCTGGAAGGGCCTTTGAGAAACCTTTTCTTGTCAAAGGTGTCCTTGTCCATGTGAGGGGGGTAGAACAAAATTATATTTAAGGACCTTTAGAATCAAAACTCGTTCTGTGATTCACAGCTCATTCCAGTTATTATGAAGTGGGAGCAAAATATTTCAGATGAAATGGGCAGGGACTCAATCACCAGCAAGGCTTTGGCAAGCAACAACTAATGGGAGCTTAGATGCTTCATGAGCGAGGAATGTTTGTGGCCCCACAGAGCACTAGGACACAGCATAAAAGCCTGCGCTGCTCCAGGCTCTGCATCCTCCTCTCTTGCCTCCCTTTCCTCCAGGAACGAGGTAAGACTCTGTGCACTCCATCTCTCCCCATGGGCTGGACTGCTGTCATGGTGGCTACTCAGGTGGATCCTTGGGCTGCCTCAACGTGCACAGCAATAGAACTGTTGAAGGGCTGCAACCTCTTTCCTTTATAATGGGCCTGGCTGGGGAGAGCTGGGAAGATGGGGATTCTTTCAAGCACAAGGGGATGAATGGGGCTCAGCTGCAGGGAGGTCTGCTTGCTCAGCAAATGGTCAAGTGCATCCAGTGCCTCCTTCCATGCAGCACTGCCTGTTCTGGAGATGGGGTATGATCAGGCTCTCCACAGGGGCTTTAAATCCACTGAGCTGGGTCCTGTCCCAAAAGTGGTTCAGCCTTTCTGGACCATGCAACTCAGAGAGCACAGTGAGGGCCATGGCAGCTCTGTGCACACTGTGTGTTCTCAAGAGCTGATTTCTGAGACCCTTGTTCCATGCAGCCTATTTGTGGTGGACTAGTTGCATGAAACTTCATCTGGGCTTTTGCACTGGGTAATGCAGGAGGAGGTCCTTGTGACATGAGCAATCAGTTAGGCACTTCTTTGGTCCTAGGCATTCAAAACTAGCTTTAGCTGAGGTGTCATACCTGTTGTACATGTCAGCAAGATGAGCTGGAGGCAATTTCTGAACTTACAGTTAAAAGGCAGGTGGAGGACAGTGAAGTGCATCTGCAGAGAGAACTGAGGACAAGAAAGACAGACTGAAATTGTGTTGTGTCTGTGCTTTGTGCTTCAGCTTTGCCTCCCTCACCGAGAGATGTCTTGCTTCAGACCCTGTATCCCAGCACCTTGTGGTTCCTCTGGCCCAACCCCACTTGCAAGCAGCTGCAGTGAGCCCAGTGTCGCCCGCTGTGGTGACTCGACAGTGGCCATTGAGGCCTCTCCAGTGGTGGTGACCCTGCCGGGCCCCATTCTCACTTCTTTCCCTCAGAACACAGTTGTGGGATCCTCTCTGTCAGCTGCCGTTGGGAGCTCCCTCAGCACTGGGGGGGTTCCCATCTCTTCTGGGGGCTCCCTTGGTCTGGGGGGGTCAGGGCTGTGCCTGCCTCCACCCCGCTGCCGACTGAACTGCTGAACCTGGTACATCGTCCCTTCTGGAGCAGGAAGAATGATGGGGACTGCACAGCAGGAGTGTGGCCAGGCCTTGCAGATGGGCTGGGTGTCCTCATGCCAGCTGGCAGGAGGGACCTGTGCCCACGGCTCCTGGCTGCACGTCAGGCCTCGCTGTGCCTCCTCTGGCTCTGCTTTGCTCTGAGCTCCTTGAGAAAGGGCTCGTTCTCTTCTGCTTTGCTGAACCTCCTGGTGCTGGAGGAGGGTGCTGGAGTTAGGGACTGCTCTTGCTGGGCTGGGATTGCCAGCAGGTGGAGCAGAATGGGGAAAGGCAAGTGCTTTGTGTTTCAAGCTTGTCCTTGGGCAATGGGCTGTTCTCTGTGTTGCCCTGAACCCTGCAGATGTGTTTCTTGATCTCTGTTCTGTGCCACTGCTTTTGCTCCTTCTCATTAAAGACTTTGCGCAGCGTAGCTGGAGACTCCTGGTGGTTTGTCCTCCTCCTCTGTCAGTTGTTCAACCGCTCTGCAAGAAAGAGGGAGAACCTGCTCTTTCCCATGACAATGACTGTGTCCCTATGCAGAAACAGTGCCAGGGTGGGTGGAATTCCCTGACAGGACACCAGAAGCAATGGACAGGAGAGGAAATAAACTTAATGCCAGAAACAATGGTGGTCAAGATGGGGAAAAGGTTCCCAGCAAGGCTGTAGATTCTCCATCTTAGAAAATGTCCAACAGCCAAACAGACAAGGCCCTCAACAGCCTCCTCTTCTTGACCCTGCTTTGAGCCAGGCTTGGCCTCCATGATCTACACCTCAGCTCTTGTGTGATCTGCTGAGCCGCTGCTGGATCCCCCATCCAGAAGCAGCCATCAGGAAGAAGGGAGCTGAGACAGGGCAGGGCCAGACCTCGGGAAACCTGCAGAGGTTTGTTGGGCACAGGGCAGGAGAAGGGGCACTGATGTCAGTGCCAGGGCTGGGAGCACAGGAGAGGAGGGCTGATGGGAATGCATTAAAGAAGTGACCCAACAGCAAGGCTGTGCATGCAGAGGAAAGCTCTGAGAGAGCTAAAACTTGAGGTCCCACTGAGATTTGAACTCAGACCAGTGGATTCAGAGTGCAGAGTGCTCACCATTACACCATGGGACCTGCTGAACACCTGTTGTCTTTCTCCTGTGGCCACGCCACTGCAGCCATATTGTCCTGGGTGAGCCTGGCACTCTCTCCATCTGCCTGGCCACCACCAAGTACAAACGCTCTTCCTCCAGGGCCACCAGGCACCCGCTACTCACAGGGCTTTTCAAGGGAATGCCAGAGCTATTTGCACAAGCCTCACATGCCTTCTGTTACAAGATCCAGGCTGCTAAGCCCTGAGAATCTCACTTTCTGTTCATAAGACCTGGTTATGAAGTTTCCAGCATATGCTCTTCAACATTGCCCCTCACAGAGTGCATTGATAACCCAGAGTTGGGTGGTTTGATGCTTGTACTTGTGCTCTCTGCTGCTGCTTCCCTGCACCCCCATGTTGAAGACCCTGCATGATCCAGACTGCTTTCCTCTGCTAGGATTGTCTTGGCTGACTTCAAACCCTGGGCCTTTCTTCCAGGACACACTGTTCCCTTCTGTCCCAAAGTAGCCTCTCCCTCAGTGAGAATGGCGTTCATCTCCTAAGGCTGTTCCAGACTCCTTCACACCAGGCTCCTTTACCTGCACGAGCAGGATGCATCTTCCCTCTGCTCTTTCCCACTCTTTTCGTTTCTTCCTCCTCTCTCAGCCTGGCCTTTTCTGCCCTTTCTCGAATATGTCTTCACAGGGGGGCCACACACATTGCTGATGGCTCAGCTTTATGGTGCAGCAGGTGCACTGCAGAGCTGGAACTGTCCACATCCCACACAGGTCTTCCCCTTACCTCTTGACACAGAGGTGGTTCCCACACTAACAGGCTTGTCCTCCTCCCCAGCTGCAGAGCCCTGATGGTCCCCTCTTGTTCCTGGGAAGGTGGGGACTGAGCTGCCTGGTGGCAAGTGGGAAACAGCAGTGTTCCCAGGACATCCCCTGCCTGCTTGGAGGAACTGTGTGCTGTGCTCTGGCTGCTGGTCCACAGCCTCCTCTGCCTTGCTGATGGGCACTTTGGAAGCAGTGCCTGCAGAGAAAGCAAAGGAGAAGGTGTCAGTGGCAGAGAGAGGGGGCTCAGGCACTGGGACAGCCCTGGGCAGCCCTGGGTGTCCAGAGGGCAGGAGGGCAGCAGTGCAGGGAGCACCTGGTGAACGCTGCAAGGGAGAGGCAGTGTCTGGTGGGGCTGGAGCGAGGCCAAAAGCAAGTAGCAGAGGATGGTTTCGATCCATCGACCTCTGGGTTATGGGCCCAGCACGCTCCCGCTGCGCCACTCTGCTCCCCCCAGCAGCTCTGCAGGGACCTCCCCAGCCCTGCCTGATGCTGCCTGGACCTGCCAGCACCAGCGCTGCTGCTCAGGCCTCCTGCCCTCCTCTTCCCTGCACCCATCACCAGGCTGCATCGAGCTCTCCCTGCAAACCTCAGTGTCCCCGCACTCAGGCTGGCAAGTGCAAGGGCCTTACTTTGTCCTTCTCCCCTCTTCGGCAACCCTTGCTGTACATACAGACTGGGGGACCAGATGCTGAAGAGCAGCTCCACGGAGAAGGATCTGGGGGTTCTGTTTGACGTCAAGTTGGACATGAGCCAACAGTGTGCCCTGGCAGCCAAGAGGTCCAACTGTACCCTGGGGTGCATCCAGCACAGCATGGCCAGCCAGGTGAGGGAGGGGACTGTCCCGCTCTGCTCTGCACTGGAGCGGCCTCACCTGAGACACTGTGTGCAGGGCTGGGTGCCATGGGATAAAGAAGATATTAAGCTACTAGAGAGTGTGCAGAAGAGGGCTAAAAAGTTGCTCAAGTGTTTGGACAGGAAGCCAAGTGAAGAGCAGCTAAAGTCACTGGGTTTGTTCAGCCTGGAGGACGCTGATGAATAAAGTGCACTGGAGTCTCTATGGGGTCCCTCAAAAGCATGGGAAGACACAGCCCCGTATTTACCCTAATCCCAACCACAGGTGATTCCTCCTCCTTTCCCCATTGACTGAGGTACTTGGAGCACACAAGCTTTGCTATCTGCCTTCCGTTTTCAGCCAGCAGCATCCCCTTATGTGTCCCCCCACCAACATTCCCTGTAAACTGACTGGTTAAACCTATAAGTTTTAGCTTGGAGAAGAAGAGACTAAGGGGTGACCTCATTAATGGTTATCAATATGGAAAGGGGGAGTGTCAGGAGGATGGAGCCAGGCTCTTCTCGGTGACAACCAGTGACAGGACAAGGGGCAATGGGTGCAAACTTGAACACAGGAGGTTCCATTGAAATCTGAGAAGAAACTTGTTTGGGGTGAGGGTGGCAGAGCCTGGCCCAGGCTGCCCAGGGACGTTGTGGAGTCTTCTTCTGTGCAGACATTCCAACCCGCCTGGACACCTTCCTGTGTCACCTCATCTGGGTGTTCCTGCTCCATGGGGGGATTGCACTGGATGTGCTTTCCAGGGCCCTTCCAGCCCCTGACACTCTGGGATTCTGTGATAAGTCTGTTACACTCCATTTTGTCAAGATACGGGCCTGGTCACCTCTGTAAAGGCAACTAAAAAGGTATCTGTAAATATGTTGGCAACAAGAGCAGGTCTAAGGAGAATCTCTATCCCCTGACAGATACAGAGGGAAACAAAATGACAGAGGATGACCGAAAGGCTGCTAAGGTATTAAATGCCATCTTTGCAGCAGCCTTAATTAGTCAGAACAGTGGTGCTCCAGGTACCCAGCCCCCTGAGCCAGAAGACAGGCGTGGGGAGCAGAATCAAACCCCAGTAATCCAAGGATAAATGATTAGCGTACTGCTACACTACTTGGACATCCACAATTTCATGGGGGCAGATGAGATGCACCCAAGCGTGCTGAGGGAGCTAGCGGAGGTGATCTCTGAGTCACTTTCCATTATCTATCAGCAATCTTAGCCAACTGGGGAGGTCCTAGCTGACTGGAAGTTGGCTAATGTGATGCCTGTCTACAAGAAGGGCCGTAAGGAGAACTCAGGAAACTACAGACCTGTCAGTCTAATCTTGGTGCTAGGGAAGGTCATGGAGCAGGTGATCTTGGGTAATATCACATGGCCCATACAAGAGAACCATAAGATCAGGCCCAGTCAACATGGGTTTATGAAAGGCAGGTCCTGTTTGACCAACCTGATCTCCTTGTACAACAAGATGACCCACGTAGTAGATGAGGGAAAGGCTGTGGATGTTGTGTACTTAGATTTTAGTAAAGCTTTTGACACCTTATCCCACAGCATCTCCTGGAGAAGCTGCAGCTCATGGCCTGGATGGTGTATCTGCAATGGGTAAAGAACTGGTTAGGTGGCTGGGCCCAAGGAGTTGTGGTGAAAGGAGCCAAATCCAGTGGGTGGCTGGTTATGAGTGGTGTCCCCAGGGCTCTGTACTGGGCCCAGTTTTGTTTAATCATTTTTTCAATAACCTGGGTGAGGGGATTGGGTGCACCCTCACTAAGTTTGTAGATGACACCAAATTGGGTGGGAGTGTTGATCTGCTGGCAGGTGGGAAGGCCATGCACAGGCATGTGGACCAGCTGGATCACTGGGCAGAGGCCAATTTTCTGAGGTTCACCAAGGCCAAGTGTCGGGGCCTGCACTTGGGTCACAACATCCCCATGAACGGTGCAGGCTCAGGGAAGAGTGGCTGAAAAGCTGCCTGGCAGAAAGGGATCTGGGAGTGTTGATTGACAGCTGACTGAACATGAGCCAGCAGTGTGTCCAGGTGGCCAAAAAGGCCACCAGCATCCTGGCATGTATCAGGAATACTGTGACCAGGAGGACTAGAGCAGTGGTTGTGCCACTGCACTCGGTGCTGGGGAGGTCTCACCTTGAATAGTGTGTTCAGTTTTGGGCCCCTCATCATAAGAGGGATATTGAAGTACTGGAGAGAGTGCAGAGGAGGTGATGAAGCTGGTGAAGGACCTGGAGCACAAGAATGACGAGGAGCAGTTGAGGGAACAAGGTCTGTTTAGCCTTAAGAAAAGGAGGCTGAGGGGAGACCTTATTGTTATCTACAACTGCCTGAAGGGAGGTTGGAGAATGGAGGGGGTTGGTCTCCTCTCCCAAGAAACAACTGATTGGACAAGAGGAAATGGCCTCAAGTTGCACCAGGGGAGGTTTAGATTGGATACAGGAAAAAATTCTTCATGGAAAGGGTTGTCAGGTATAGGAACAGGCTGCCCAGGGCAGTGGGGAGTCACCATCCCTGGAGGGGTTGAAAAGGTGTTTAGAGAAGGTTCTTAGGGACATGGTATAGTGCTACAGTTGGGTTATGGTTGGACTCGGTGATGCTGAGGGTGTCTTCCAACTGAAATGATTCTATGATACGATTCCATGACATGGAAGTGTAATCCAGGCTAAGACTGAAGGTGCTGAATGTCTGAAATGGCTGAAAGACCCACAACACCTCCAAAAGAAGCACTTATAATCAATCTTCTGCATCCCACATAAAGGCTGGGATTTGGTACCCAAGTGTAAGTAGATATCTAGTGCTCTTAGAAACGTCCTTAATTCACAGGCATGGAGTTTGACAAAGAACCTGCAACAGATGTCTCCAGGTCTGGATCCAAAGGCAAAGTCAGGGTAGGATACTCAAGGACATTTAACATGTCTGTAGCAGTTCATGTAAATACAGATCAATTGTTTCACCGTTCACCAGATCCCTCCACGGGGCTGACTCAAGTCAAATGTTAACAATATCACGCTCAAGTTATGTCCACCCAAAACATAACACACACTAACTCTCTTCAGCTATACAGGAGCTCTGAATGACCACAGGGTCATTCAGATGCCTTAGCAGAGTTGTTAATTTCATGTCTTAGACATCTAGGACACCTGCATAGGACTTCCAGCTCTGCCTCAAGTCCTGCAAGAGGCACAAATGCTTCTGTATTAGAAGCTGGAGACCACATGGGCTAACATACACATTGCATCTAAATATGATGGAAGGAGCATCAAGTCCATGATTATCTCAACTTTGATATAGATCTACACAATTACCTTCTTAATGTGTTAAACTACATGAGATAAACCGTCGTTTTCCAGTTTCTTTCAACACAGTGTCCTGAGCTTTCTCTTAGAAACATGTCCTGCAAGAGGTACAAATGCATCTGTTTTAGAAGCCGGAGACCACATGGGCTACCATACATATGGCATGTAAATACGATGGAATAAGCTTCAAGTCCATGAATATCTCCCCTTTGATTCATATCTAAACAATTAACTTCTTAATGTGTTAAACTACATGAGATAATTGTTTGTTTTCCAGGCTTTTGCAATACAGTGTCCTTCTGAGCTTTCTCCTTAGAAACAGGAGAGGTGGAGTAAACTACATTCTGAGCCTTGTCCTTGTTTTAGTCACATTCCTCCAGGAACATGAACTTTTCCCTAGCATTTTTTTCAGGGCAGATCTCATCTCCTGGTTCCTAAGAGTGTAGATCAAGGGGTTCAGAGCTGGGGTCACAGCACTGTACAGGAGAGACACTTGCACATCCCTTTGAAGGGAGCTTCCTGAGGAGGGTGGTGTGTAATTGAAGAGCACTGGAATGTACAACAGTGCCACAACAGTGAGGTGGGAGGCACAGGTGGAGAAGGGCTTCCATCTTCCTTCCTGGGACCGGACCTTATGGAAAATGAAGCAGATGATGTAGAGGTAGGAGAGGACTATGAGAGAAAAGGAGCCTAGTGCAACAGATGTGGTAATGACATTGAGGAGGGTCATGTTGAGGCTGGTACTACTGCAAGCCAAATTCAACAGTAGCTTGATGTCACAGAAGAAGTGATGAATGTGGTTGTGGCCACAGAAAGTCAGCTAAGAGGTCATGACTGAGTGCATCATGGCATGCACAAAACCAATGGACCAGCTGGCTGCAGCCAGCAGCAGACAAGTCTGGGGGCTCATGACAAGGGTGTAGCGCAAAGGATTGCAGATGGCCACGTAACCGTCATAGGCCATGGTGGCCAGTAGCACAGCCTCAGTAGTTCCCAGGAAGTGGAAGAAGTGGATCTGAGCCAAGCACCCACCAAAAGAGATGGGCTGATGTCCAAAGAGAAGGCCAGTCAACATCTTGGGACCAGTGACTGTGGAGAAGACAATGTCCAGGCAGGACAAGTTCCCCAGGAAGAAGTACATTGGTGTGTGAAGACGGGGCTCAGCTATCACCACGGTCACAATGGCACCATTTCCCAGAAGATTGGTCAAGTAGAGCAAGAGGAAGAAGATGAAGAAAAAGTGCTGCAGCCCCTGGATATCAGTGAGACCCAAGAGGATGAACTCGCTGAGCTCTGTCTGGTTCAGCATTGCTAGAACAGAAAGAAACAAAAGCAAAATGTCAAGGTTCCACAGTTGTGAGCAGCAAGAGCATTACAATACTTCAGACATGTTATCAAACACAATAGAAATGATGTGCGAGTGATGTATGTATATATGAAGTAAAACATGGCTAATTTCTCACATTCGCCCACATTCATATTTCAGTTGTCCTCATTTGTAACTTCCTGCTGCAACCCATGATCTCATCAATCAATCTCATATCTCATCATGTGAATCACTCTTGATGCTTTCTTTCCAGTATTGTACCTACATTTCATTAAGTGGATTTCAACTTTCACATTTTATTGGTTGCAATCTCTTTCAGACAATTCTTCCATCTGAAAAACTGCACAATTTCCAATTTTGTATAAACAGCCAGCAGAAGGTGCCCCAAGGTATCATACAGTCCTCAGCATTTCTTTTGGATGTTGATGAGAATAAAGGAAGAGGCTGCCTGAGCTTGTGATCACAAACTGCTTTTCCTATTGGAATGTATACTTTGCCTAAAGAATGTCTCTAGGTTGCTCAGCAGCAGACGAATGGGACAAAAGCCAAGATCTCATCTCCCGCAATACTGTGATGGAGCAAGACTGAACTTGCAGGAGACGAGTTACCTGGTGCAAGTTCCAGACGAACGGGCTCATCCCACTGAAAGTCGGTCATACTGCCCAATGAGACAACACGGTCAGTTCTGTCACCATCGTTCGTCTTCTGAAATGCAAATGGGTACACACTTGCTTTCAGTTTTTTTTCATAAAGAACAAAGAACAAACTCTTGACATTATTCTACTAGAGCAGGCAGGCACAGCTATTTCTGGCTTACAACAGAGACCCCAAATTTTACAAGATGAGTAGTTTTCTCTGTACATTCAACGCAGTGATGATTAAGATTGACAAATCCAACTAGAAAAATATAATTACTTGCAAAATATGCCTTTTAAATAGGTTAGAACATATACAGATATATCTCACAAACTTTCTTGTCCATCCTGTCTTAGTTTATACCTCTACTGAAAATAGGTGATTTTTGAAAACCATTATGTGAGGTCTCCATCCCAATCACTCCTTTTCTCATGCTTCCTTAGCTTATTATTTCAGCGTGTAAACAGGAAACAAGCAGAGAACTTTCAAACTGATTATACAATATAAGACCTTGAGCACGTAGGCTGAAGATAATTTATGCACATATGAAAATACTTCCAGTCTGATCTTTGAACAAGCTCCATTGGAAACATTAGATTTGATAATATTACAGCCTTATCAACATTTTAGTGTGTCACCTGCACTGCAAGAGTTAGAGATGCCATTCTCTGTGCAATACCAATGCTTCAGTTTCTTCCATGGGATTTGCCACCTTTAGGCTCCAAAGCCCTCCTCATTGAAATGCATCTGCAGAAAGACAGCATTTCATTCAGGTGTGTTCCACTACCTCCTCTGGTTCTGCCTGTTTTTCTCACTCAACCACAGGTGATCTAATCCCTTTCCTCTCTTCCTTCTGAACATCTTTTTTTTTCATCTCCTTCTACTAGTTCCCTTCTGTTTCACAGGTGCTGACTAATATATAATCTAAGTAACTGATGAACACATCCAGACAAATAGTTCTCCCAATCTGCTTTTTTCTTTTATTATTTTTTTTATTACTTTAAGACTCTACGTTAAATACAAATGCAAAGACAAGATTTTTCATGCTGAAGCTTGCCTATTTTTCCAACTATTTATCTGATTAATCATAAAAAAACCATGAATTCTGCACAAACCTCACTGTCAATCAGCACTTTTCTCATTGTAGTAGTGCTCTCTGATTGAGAGTTAGAAAGCAAAGCTGAGGATAAATCAGAATATCTTGTGGAGTTAAGAGACCGAGAATTTCTGCTCTCCTTTTTTCTGTGGTATCTCCTTGACATTCTTGTAGCTGAGAGATCAATGCTGCAGCTGTGATGACAATGACTACTATGAGTTCTCAAGGGCTTATAGTTATTCAGGTAGGATGCATGGAGGAAGCTTTGCAAATGGTACTAGAAATCTCTGATGACCTCGTTAGAGGAGGAATAAAGATTTTCCTTCATGTCCAAAATGTGCAAAATATCAACAACCTCATGTGGGAATTAAATTTCCTATTGCTTTGTTCAGTCTCCTGAGATGAGATTTCTGAATCAATGGGGAATTGAACAGCAACATAGTGTTGCCTGAAGAAAGTGCGTAGATGAGCACCCGTAAAACAGAAAAGATAAAGTGAAACAGTCCACAAAAAACAAACAACCAATCTACCTCTCCTCCTCAACACCCCCCCCCTAAAAGATCTAACACAAAGATCTCCATCTCGGTGCACAGAGTTTATGGCTGGAATTCCTCCTGAGTTGTGCAACCCCAGCTGACCTGAAGCAGTGTTTGGGCAACATTTCCTAAATCTCTTTCAAATATTAGAATTAGAATTAGTATTTGTGAAACCTCACATTTGTTCCATCCATTGTGCTCTCTTTGGATTTCTGATGTTTTATTTTCGTTGTGGTTTCACAGATAAGGATGAGATTCTGGCGTCTTTGTAGCAAAATACTTGCCAAATTTGCATCTCAATGTCAGGAGTCAGCCCAAGGGCTCCTGGTTTCCTTTCTGAAGCAAAACAGCCACCCATAGAAATTGTGGGATCCGTACCAAGGTCTGGCTGCCCTACATACCACTCCAATAGTAAGACAGTTTTGGATATTCTTGGTTTAGAATCCCACACCCAGGTCCCACCAGCAGCAGAGAGGAGATTGAAAATAAGAAGCTATAAGATGATAGGACAGACTGCAGAGATGAGGTACAGGGCTCACCAGGTGAGTGCATTGACTGGCCCTGTTTTCATGGGACCAGTCCATTTTTATACCCTTTCCTGTTTACCCTGCCTTTGTTTGTCCCTGTTTACCTTCATCGAGTCATTGATTGACAAGTTTTGGTTCTTCTCAATGTCTCTCTTATCGTTTGTCCCTTATTACCATGTCAAGGGAGTCAGTTTATTCTGCAATTTTCTGCAACTGCGTAACCATCGTACCTCTCACACTCCCCTCTCTTGTGGGGAGAAAATTAAAAGGAAGTGGAAAGAGTTGTGGATCAAGGTAATGACAGTTTAATAAGGAGAGAAAAAGCTGTGTACACAAGCAAAAATGGACTTAATTCACAACTTCACATCATCAGGCATATGTCCAGCCACTTCCTAGGAAACAGGGACTCAGCATGCCTAAGTGTGGCTTGAGAAAACAAACACCTTAACTGTGAACGTGGTCTCATCCTCCTCCATTTCCTCAGCTTTTCTTGCTGTGCGAAACCTCATATGGTATGGAATATCCCCTTGGGCAGTTTGGGCAAGCTGTCCTGGCTGTGTTCCCTCCTAGTCTCCATCCTATCCCAAGTCTAAGGGTCTTTGTGGAGAGAAAGACTTGACTCTGAACAAGCACTGCTCAGCAATGGCCAAAATATTGGTGTTTTTTCAACACTCTTTAAGCCAAAAATGCAAAGCACACACCACACTAGCTGCTAGGAAGACGGTTGACTCCATGCCAGTCGGACACAGTATAATCTCCATGCCATCTGCATCATGCTCCGGTCCAACATTCTCTGAAACATCAAAGTATCCTCTGACCATTCCATTCACACATTGTGTCATTTCTATAATCAACTGTAACCTTTCCACTTGCCTGTCCCACAATGCATTAAAATCTTTCATCCTTCTACCCCATACCTTTATTTTCATTTCCTATTTTATCCATTTTTTATTCCCAAAATCCACTCTTAGCAACACTTGTTACTTTTGCTACTGTGGTGGATTGTCCTTGGGCTGCAGCTGGACGCCCACCCAGCTGTTCTCTAATGTCCCCTCCTCAACAGGACAGGACAGGAGGAGAAAATAAGATGAAAAATCTTATAATATGCTGTAAGAAAATAGATGCACAAGTTACATTTCATTTTGATGAACACTCCCTCTGGCAAGCCAGAGAAAGAATCAGACAGAAAGTACCAGGTTCAATGAGTTATGGATCCATCCCCTACCTTAGCTTTCCCTCAGTCTACATGAGAAGGGAACTAATTAAAACAAAGCTACCGCAGCGAGCTGGCAGTCTTTCAGCTTACCCTTTCTGTCCTGAACTGAGCAAGTTACTAGCTAGTTTGGGAAAGAGATCTTTGTTCTGAGTGCAAAAAAAACAGATCAAGTCTAGACTAGAACCCAGTCTCTCGCACCAGCAGCAAGGACACTTGCTCCAATCATGAGCTACTAACTTGATTCTCAACGCATTATGGAGGGTCCTTTCTTGAGGGGGAAACGATCCAGGCTATAACTTTCGCATTCATTTAGAGGAAACCAAACATCTGTTTCCCAACCCAGAGAGTTTGTCTGTTTAATGGACATGGAGGTAGAGGGGGTTGGGGGGATAAGAATTTTGTAATCTACTTTGCAATATTCCTACTATGAGCTGGGTTCACTTCTTTGTTTGCAAGGCCTGAGGTGCAACAACTATAATTAATTCTAATACGTCAAGTAATAAAGGGCAGATATTTCAAGGATTTAACTGCAAAGAATTACTCAAATAGCACAGGTCTTTTGAAAAGCATTTCATTTCATTCATAAATAGCATTTATTTTTTTTCCATTAGGGAAACACCTATAATCTTTGCATCTACAAGGAATCCATCACCTGGAGAGCGAAAAAACAGTCATCTGCTTCCCAAGTAACCACTTGTCAACACATGTCCTCAGGCTTTGCTTGACTTCCTGGTTCCTCAGGCTGTAGATGATGGGGTTGAGCATGGGAGTGACCACGGTGTAAGACAGGGACACCATTTTCTTCATGTTGGATGAGAGGGTGGACTTGGGTCGCAGGTGAATGATGCCAGTTGTGCTGTAGAAAAGAGTCACAACCACCAGGTGAGCTGCACAGGTGGAAAAGGCTCGCCTCTGGCCCACAGCCAAGGGGATCTGAAGAACAGCATGGATAATGCAAAGGTAGGAGATGGCTATCAGAGAAAAGGGTATCATCACTATTAGGACAATAGCAATAAAAATCAGTAGTTCAAAGAAGGCTGTGTCTACACACACCAGCTTCAGCAAAGGAGAAACATCACAAAAGAAATGATCAACTGTGTTTCTCCCACAGAAGGGCAGGGTAAATAACCATGTGGTGAAGCCCAGAGCCACAGGGACACCACACAGCCAAGACCCAATGGCCATCTTGAAGCAGCGATCCCTGTTCATCAGGGTGGCATAATGCAATGGGTGGCATATTGCCGCTTGCCGGTCATAAGCCATTGCTCCTAAGAGGAAACACTCACAGGTGACAAAAAGAATAACTCAGTTGAGCTGCAAGGCGCAAGCTGTGAAGGAAATAACTTTTCTCTCCACCAGCAGAATTGCAAGCATCTTGGGGACAATGGTGAGGCTGTAGCAGATTTCTGTCAAGGCAAGATTCTTTAGGAGGTAGTACATGGGCGTGTGTAGGACAGGGTCAACGGTTGTGATCACAACAATTAGAGAGTTCCCTATCAACGTGGCCAGGAACATGATGGAAATCAGCATGAAAAACAGGAGCTGCATCTTGCCATGGAAGGCAAACCCCGAAAGGAAGAAGTGAGTAGCGATGGTTTGGTTTCCTGGCTTCATTTCCTCGACAGGTTCTGTCCTAAAAGAGAAAAAGCAAAACAAAACACACAACAAAAGGGTTAGTAGACTGGGACAGACTTGTGGTCTCAGGAATTGCTACACTTGCAAGTACAATGAAGCTTAAAATATGAATGAGATGAAACTTGGATTGGATATGACAGTGACCCCAGTGGAAAAATATCTCAGCTGGGCAACCTCTTCAAGATCATCTTTAACAGTCACAGGCTGGGATGCATCTTCTCATATTTAGGTAAACACAAAATAGACATTAAAATTTCCGATAACCATTCCGTCTTTATTTTATATAGAAACAAATGAATCCTTCCAAAGGGAAGGTCACCGTAGTGTAAGAGTGGCACCTATGATGTGACAGAAAAATTCACTGTGGATGGGCTGGATGTCTCTCAGTAAATTTCCGCATCTAAGTGTCTGCAGGCATCTAACTGTGAACCAGTCATCTTGGAACTGGTTTGTATTTAATGGTGGGAAATACAGCACAAGACAGAAGCACCATTTATTTCCTTCTAAAGTGGATGTCCAAGGATGCCAGGATTGGAGGATCATTAATCATGAAATGAGTATACAATGGCCTAATTTTTTGATAGCTGGAAATAACTGAAATATTATTGGTGCTCTAAGCCAGGTGATATGGAGATCCTGTGGCTTCCCACCTCCTGGTCTGACTCAAGCAGAAGTGATCCACCTGCATTATTTTCACTGTTAACCCTGCAAAATACAATCCAAACCTAAACAGCTTTAAATTCATAAAAGTGTTCACTCGCTTACTTTTGTTTCATCAAATCATATAAAATCCGTATTCTGAGTTTTCATTTAATGTAAGCTCTGGGAAGTAACATGATGCCCAGCATACCAACGGCTGCCCCCATGAAAGTGGCTGCCAGCATCTACACCTTGCTGCCATTTTCTGGGATTTATCATCTCAGCAGATCTGCTCACAGAATTATTTCTCTGGGAAACTTCCTGGACTGTTTCAGCCAAAAGATACTTGGTTGATTTTTGAAAGACAAAGATGAAAGGGAAAAGGGGGGGGGGGGGGAAGGTTAGAAAGTATGGATGCTGTGATTCCCTTAATCAACATATTTATCAGCAAAATAGGCAGCTACAGTTGCCGAGGTTTTCTATAGACAATAGAAATAAGCAGGCATACTGTCAGTATAATTACTGTTTCACCCCCGTAGGCATCTCAGATAATATTAACCACTGATGCCACGGAGGTTTTTATTTCTCTTGTTTGAGTGGCTAATTCAGATTTAAATATCTGCACTGCTGGTGCCTAAAGGTAGGTGAGATGGATTCCCCTTGTATGTCATAACAGCAGCTCCAGGCTCCAATGAGAAAAAATAAACACACTTATGTCTTGGTTCTGCCATAGGAATCAAGTAAGAATGAGGAACAGAAATATTACCTTATCTTACTACAACGGGTAGAGTTTTCTCTCTCTCTTCAGCAGAGGCAATAATTCTCAAGGCAGAGAGGATGAGAAATTATGACTAGAGAGAAAAAGGGAAAGGAACACCACTTTGATTTCATCTGTAAGAGGCTGCTTCTTGTCTCTGATTCCAAAGGCTCTGACAGCAAATGGGTGGAAGTATTTGAATTTTCACTTGCTCCCAGTAGGATCAGACCTCCAGTCAGCAACTTCTTAGGATGATGAGATCATGCGTTAAGTGATCTTTTTTTTTTTAATATCTTTGGGCTATATGAGTGTGCAGTATGTCTTAAGACAGGATGGGGGAGAAAACGAGATGAAAAGCTTCCAACTCAGGGAGATCACTTACAAATTGCCATCACGAGCAATTCACACTGACCCTAATAAATGCTCAAGATACGTTACTTTAACGTAATCCTAAAAAGACTCTAAGTTGGCTTTTCCTAAAGTACAACTGCTTGTTACAGTTTTTGCTCATTTGTCAAAAAAAAACCAAAACCAAACCCAAACAAATAAACTCTCCAGTTTCCTTTCATATTGAGATGATTTTGGTTTCTGTTGCAACAGATGTGAATGCTTGCTCCATCCTCCTCCTCTGAGCCTCAAGCTCTCCTGGGCTCCGCCTGCCTCTTCAGAGCATTCCTGCAGTGTGTGGTGTGTGTGCGTGTTTTGCATGGCTGAAGGGATTTTTCATCAGCCACACAGGTATATTCTCTGAAGCATCAATCTGCCAGTTTGCATGGTGAAAGTGCATGAGATAATTAAGAATTCTTATTTTTCAATGTTCATGTCCTGTTTGAGCATGCAATAGGCTCGGTATTGAAAGCCAAAGCTGAAATGGAATTGAATCTGGCCAGGGATGTCAAAGACAGCAAGAAAGGCTTCTGTAAGTACATAGGTGACAAAAGGCAGACAAAGGAAAATGTGGGCCCATTGCTGAATGAGCTGGGGGACCTGGTGACACAGGACATAGAAAAGGGGGATATACCGTATGCCCACTTGTCCTTGGTGTTTACTAGCAAGACCAGGCTTCAGGAATCCCAGACCCTAGAGATCAGGGACAGAGTCTGGAGCATGAACGGCAAATCCTCGGTGAAAGAAGATCATGGCAGGGAATAACGGACATACATAAGTCCAGGAACCCTGACGGGATGCTCCCATGAGTGCTGAGGGAGCTGGCTGACGTCATCATGAGGCCACTCTGCATAATCTTTGTATGCTCACTGTGACTGGGGGAGACGTCTGAGGACGGAAGGAATGGAAATGTCACTCCTGTCTTTGAAAAGGGCAAGAAGGAGGACATGGAGAACTACAGGTTGCCCAGCTTCACTTTGGTCTCTGGGAAGGTGATGGAGGAACTCATGAGGTGAACCTTTTCCAAGCTGTTGTGGCTTAACCCCAGTGAGCAATCAAAACCATGAGAGCTGCTCACTCAGTCCACCCGTCCCTCTTCTCCAAACAGGGAAGAGATGCAAAATGGAAAGGGGAAACTCATGGACTGACATAAAAACAGCATAATAAAATAACAAAATAAAGTAATATACTCCTACTGCTACTAATTATAACGTGTCTAAAATAAAAATAAAATGGAAATCATCTGTGAGTTGTTCTTCAACTGATTCGTCAGTGAATAGAAAGACCCTCTAACCAGAGGAAGACTCCATGCTGACATCCTTTATCTTGCTGTTGGAAGGGAAGGCAGCCTGTACATGACAAAGTGTTGTTTCTGCACAGCTTCAAAGCACAACCATGTGAGTTACTTACACCTGCTGGCATACTTTGTGCAGAAGTCATATCTGGCCCATTAAGAACCACATTTCATCAAGAAAGAAGACTCAACAGAGAAGAAGATGGAAAAAAAGCATTAGTGATATAGAACTCCAAGCAAATCCCAGCCTAACAGAGTAGTTCCTTATCGAGGGTTTTGATTGTGGGGTGCCTATAAAACCCTGGCAGATGTATTGTTAAACTCCTCTCCTCCCCCCACTTCCCACTTTTGCCCCTCCTTCTTCCCCCTTCCCACTCAGGACAGGTGATCGGGAGGGAAAGAAGGACAAAGAGAAGAGAGTTGGAAAAATTAAAAATGTTTTACTAATGCTACTAATAAGAATAGAGAAAATAATACAAAATATACAAAACCTAACTTGAAAGTCTCAGCAACTGCAGAGCCGGCACCCAAAGTCCTGGACTGGACTCTGCAGCCAACCGGAGCTGGATTCAGTCTCTCACTAGGCCTCAGTTTGCAGGGACGACTAGCAAGATCCTCTCCTAATGTCAGCCATGAGGAAAACGGGAATAGGTCCTCATGATCTCCCACTTTTATATGAAGTATTCATGTGAATGGAATGTTATACAAAGTTGATCAGTTTCTTGGTCACTTGTTTCTTGTTGTCCCTCTCGCGAGATGTGAATCTGTCCTTATCAATAAGTTTGCATTCCATTGATATGTGTGCCAAAACGTGTATCTGGTTCTCAGGGAAAATGCAACTAATATGAAGGCTTTAGCTGACAGGCAAAATCACTAAAAGACATGCTGTACAAAGTAGTTATTGAGACAACTGGGATGGCACTGGGAAGTGCCTTTGGTTTTGTCCTTTATAGAGACAGTCTAGGACTGGTATGTAGTTATGTGTACACAGGTGTACAGAAATGGTTTAGACCCTATGGAGTGTGCCAGCTGGGGTCTAAATATCATCACAGAAGAAGAAGGGACTATATTAAGTTCTGGGTCACATCCATCATCCTAGGATACCTTACCTTGTCAAGAATTGCACTACAGATCTGCATTTAGGCAACTGAATCTGGATCTCATACCCGTACTCATGGCTTGGTGAGCATGATCACTTCATAAACAGGGACACAGACAAGCAGAGATGTCGTGCTTTCTTCCTCTTGGTCTACAATACCAAAGGTGGGCCCTGGGGGTCCCAGAGAACCACGCAGTGGGCAAGAATTGGGCTGATGGGTCAGGCTCAAAGGGTTCTAGTAAACAGTTTTTGTTGGGCTGATGAGCAGCCACTATGGGGTCCTGCAGGGATCCCTCTTAGGGCCAGATATCTTCATAAACAACTTAAACGCAGGACTTAATGGAATGTAAAGTAAGTTCACCAATGACACCAAATTGGGAGATGTTTTTTGGTTTTCTTGGAAGGAGGGCTGCGGGTGGGTTGGTTGGTTTGGTTAGTTTTGGGAAGATTTTGTTATTATCTAGTCTCTATGTGCTGCTTTATTTTCACTCTTCTACTTTGCAGGTGCTCATCTACACACTATGTTGCTGTGCAATTCACCATTGATTCAGAAAACTCATCTCAGGAGACTGATCAAAGCAATAGGAAATTTAATTCCCACATGAGGTTGTTGATATTTTGCACATTCTGGACAAGAAGAAAAGACTTTTTGCTCCTCTAATTCGGTCATCAGAGATTTCTGGTAGCATTTGCAAAGTCTGCTCCTTGAATCCTACCCAAATAACTACAAGCCCCTGAGAACTCACAGTAGTCATTGTCATCACAGCTGCAGTATTGATCTCTCAGCTACAGGAATGCCAAGGAGATACCACAGAAAAAAGGAGAGTAGAAACACTCTTAACTCCACAAAATACGTTGCTTTGTCCTCGGCTTTGCTTCCTGACTCTCAATCAAAGGGCCCTACTGCAATGAGAAAAGTGCTGATTGACAGAGAGGTGAGGATTGTGCAGAACTATTTTTTTATATTACGTTATTTATATAGTTGGAAAAATAGGAAAACCTCAGCATGAAATATCTTGTATTGGCATTTGTGTTTAAGTTAGAAGGAAACTAAAATAACAATAAAATTGAAAATAAAAGAGAATATGTTTGGGAAAACTATTTTCTTTTGACTGCATGTGCTCATTAGTTTATCACAGAAAATATATTAGTCAGCAACTGGGAAATAGAAGGGAAGTGTTAGAAACAGAAGAAAAAGATGTTTAGAGGGAAGAAAGGAAAGGGATTAGATCATCTGTGGTTGAGTGAGAAAAACAGGCAGAACCAGAGGAGGTAGTGGAACACACCTGAATGAAATGCTGTCTTTCTGCAGATGCATTTCAATGAGGAGGGCTTTGGAGCCTAAAGGTGGCAAATCCCATGGAAGAAACTGAAGCATTGGTATTGCACAGAGAATGGCATCTCTAACTCTTGCAGTGCAGGTGACAGACTAAAATATTGATAAGGCTGTAATATTATCAAATCTGATTTTTCCAATGGAGCTTGTCCAAAGATCAGACTAAAGGCATTTTCAGAGAAATGTGAGCAGTGTTCCAGAGTGAACGCATGTGTGCAACATGCTCATGTTCTTTTATGGTGAAACCAGTTTGGAAGTTCCCTGTTTGTTTCCTGTTTTCATGCTGAAAAACTAAGCTAAGGAAGCATGAGAAAAGGAGCGATAGGGCTGGAGGCCTCTCTGAATGGCTTTCAAAAATCATTTGTTTCAAGTAGAAGTATATAGTACAACAGAATGGATGAGAAAGACTGTGAAATGTTCCTATATATGTTTTAACTTCTTTAAAAGATGTCTTTTGAAAGTAATATTTTTTCATTAGTTGGATTGATCAATTTTAGTCATCACTGCATTGAATGTACAGAGAAAACCACTCATCATGTAATATTTGCAGTCTCTGTTGTAACCAAGAAATAGCTGTGCCTGCCTGCTCTACTAAAATAATGTCAGAATTTTGTTCTTTATTCTGTATGGTTGGGAATCACACAGAGACGAACGATGGTGACAGAACTGACCGTGTTGTCTCATTGGGCAGTATGACTGACTTTCAGTGGGATGAGCCCATTCGTCTGGAACTTGCACCAGGTAACTCGTCTCCTGCAAGTTCAGTCTTGCTCCATCACAGTATTGCGGGAGCTGAGATATTGGCTTTTGTCCCATTCGTCTGCTGCTGAGCAACCAAGAGACATTCTTTAGGCAAAGTATACATTCCAATAGCAAAAGCAGTTTGTGATCACAAGCTCAGGCAGCCTCTTGCTTTATTCTCATCAGCATCCAAAAGAAATGCTGAGGACTGTATGGTACCTTAGAGCACCTTCTGCGGGCTGTTTATACAAAATCAGAAAGTGTGCAATTTTTCATATCTCAGAACTGTCTGGAAGAGATGGTAACCATTAGAAATGTGAAAACTGAAATCAACTTAATGAAATGTAGGCACAACAGTGGAAAGAAAGCATCAGAACTTAGAAGATTTATTCATGGGATCAGGAGTTGCAGCAGGAAGTTACAGATGAGAACAACTGAAATATGAGTGTGGGTGAAGGTGAGAAAGCAGTCCTGTTTCACATCTTACATACTCTTCTGTTATGCATAGGTGGAAGGCTTCATTTGAAGATTTTCTTGGCTCTAGACAGAAATAGGAGAAGACTACATTCAAGTTTTTTTTGTCCATGTTAGTTTCTTCTGTGTTTGATTATGTCTGATGTTTTGTTATGCTCTTGCTGCTCACAACTGTGGAACCTTGACATTTTGCTTTTGCTTCTTATTGTTCCAGCAATGCTGAACCAGACAGAGCTCAACGAGTTCATCCTCTTGGGTCTCACTGATATCCAGGGGCTGCAGCACTTTTTCTTTGTTTGCTTCCTCTTGCTCTACTTGACCAGTCTTCTGTGAAATGGTGCCATTGTGACCACGGTGATAGCTGAGCCCCATCTTCACACACCAATGTACTTCTTCCTGGGGAACTTGTCCTGCCTGGACATTGTGTTCTCCACAGTCACCGGTCCCACGATGTTGACTGGCCTTCTCTTTGGACATCAGCCCATCTCTTTTGGTGGGTACTTGGCCATCAACTTGGCCATCAGTGACATCAAGCCACTGTTAAATTTGGCTTGCAGTAGTACCAGCCTCAACATGACCTCCTCAATGTCATTACCACATTTGTTGCACTAGGCTCCTTTGCTCTCATAGTCCTCTCCTACCTCTACCTCATCTTCTTCACCTTCCATAAAGTCCGGTCCCAGGAAGGAAGATGGAAGCCCTTCTCCACCTGTGCCTCCCACCTCCCTGTTGTGGCACTGTTGTACATACGAGTGCTCTTCAATTACACACCACCCTCCTCAGGAAGGTCCCTTCAAGGGATGTGCAAGTGTCTCTCCTGTACAGTGTTGTCACCCCAGCTCTGAACCCCTTGACCTACACTCTTAGGAACCAGGAGAAGAGATCTGCCCTGAAAAAAATGCTAGGGAAGAAAACTCTTCCTTGGAGGAATGTGACTAAACCAAGGACAAGGCTCAGAATGTAGTTTACTTCCCCTCTCCTGTTTCTAAGGAAAGAGCTCAGAGGGACATTGTATTGCAAGAGACTGGAAAACAACCAATTATCTCATGTAGGTTAACACATTAAGAAGTTAATTGTCTAGATATGAATCAAAGGGGAGATAATCATGGACTTGAAGCTTCTTCCATGATATTTAGATGCCATATGTATGGTAGCGTATGTGGTGTCCGGATTCCAATACAGAAGCATTTGTGCCTCTTGCAGGAATTGAGGCAGAGATGACAGCACCATGCAGGTGTCCTGGTTGATCTAAGATAAGAAATTACTTGACAGCTCTGTTTTGGCAGCAGAATGACCCTGTGGTCGTTCAGAGCCCCTGTATAGCTGAAGAGAGTTAGAAGTGTTATGTTTTGAGTGGACATAACTTGAGCATGGTATTGTCAACATTTGACTCGAGTCAGACCACTGGAAGGATCTGCTGAATGATGAAACCACTGATCTGTATTTACATGAACTGCTACAGACATGTTAAATGTCCTCAAGTATCCTACCCTGACTTTGCCTTTGGATCCAGAACTGGACACGTCTGTTGCAGTTCCTTTGTCACACTCCATGCCTGTGATTTAAGGACATTTCTAAGAGCACTGGATATCTACTTATACTTGGGTACCAAATCCCAACTTTAGTGTGGGATGCAGCAGTTTATAAGTACTTCATTTTGAGATTTTGTGTGTCTTAACACAGACATTCAGCACCTTCAGTCTTAGCCTGGATTACAGTTTCATGTCATGGAATCGTATCATAGAATCATAGAATCTTTTCAGTTGGAAGAGACCCTCAGCATCACTGAGTCCAACCATAACCCAATCCTAGCACTAAACCATGTGCCTAAGAACCTTCTCGAAACACCTTTTCAACCCCCCCAGGGATGGTGACTCAAGTACTGCCCTGGGCAGCCTGTTCCGTTGCCTGAAAACCCTTTCCGGGAAAATCTTTTTCTAATATCCAATCTAAACCTCCCCTGGCACAACTTGTGGCCATTTCCTCTTGTCCAATCAGTTTTTTCTTGGGAGAAGAGACCAACCCCCTCCATTCTCCAACCTCCTTTCAGGCAGTTGTAGATAACAATAAGGTCTCCCCTCAGCCCCCTTTTCTTAAGGCTAAACAGACCTTGTTCCCTCAAATGCTCCTCATCACACTTGTGCTCCAGGTCCTTCACCAGCTTCATCACCTCCTCTGCACTCTCTCCAGTACTTCAATATCCCTCTTATGATGAGGGGCCCAAAACTGAACACACTATTCAAGGTGAGACCTCCCCAGCAACGAGTGCAGTGGCAAAACCACTGCTCTAGTCCTCCTGGTCACACTATTCCTGATACATGCCAGGATGCTGGTGGCCTTTTGGCCACCTGGACACACTGCTGGCTCATGTTCAGTTGGCTGTCAATCAACACTCCCAGATCCCTTTCTGCCAGGCAGCTTTTCAGCCACTCTTCCCTGAGCCTGCAGCGTTCATGGGGATGTTGTGACCCAAGTGCAGGCCCCAGCACTTGGCCTTGTGTGCTGGTTTGACTGAAAATGGGTTAGCTTTCTTCGTGCAGTTAGAAAACTTTCCTTTTTCATAGCTACCACACTATTTATTTGGACTGAGTTGAGAACAAGCAGATAACACCCCAACACAGAGTTAATGTTTTTAATTGCTTTGGTCTGAGAGCCAAGGACATTTTGAGTACCTTGCTTACAGGTGTGAGGCATCAAGGAAGGGCAGCAGAAATGGAGCAGAGCTTGACTGACATCCAGACTGATCAATTTGAGTATTCCATCCCATTAGTATCCTGCTAATGATTTAAGGAGAGTTGGGGAGCAAGAAACTTCCAGTTTTGGCTCTAGTGATCTCTCTGGTTTTTCACTCTCTCTCTCTCTCTTGGTAGCCAGAAAGTTCAGTTGGGACACTCAGCCCAGCCTTTTGCCATTTTGCAGAGGCCTCTGGGCTCCTCTGCCTTTTCTCTCTCTTTCTCTCTCTCTGGGATCAGCTTTAGGACCAGGTGTGGCTTGCTGGGATTAGCTGCTCATTTGTGGCCAGAGTTTATTTGGAATTGTTTTGAGTATATTTTATTTCTCCTATTTATCTCTCTCTCTCTCTATATATATATATATAGAGATAGATAGATATTTACTAGTAGTGTATTAGTATTTTGTTATTTTAGTTATTTTATTAAACTGTGTTTATCTCAATCCGAGTTTCTCCCTTCCTTTTTGATTCTTTCCCCTGCTGGGGCGGGGCAGGGGAGGGGGAGAGCAAATGGCTATTGGTCGTACTGCTAACTTGGGTTAAACCACGACACCTTGTTAAACCTCAGGCACTTGCCCTCAGCCCAACGCTCCAGCTGGTCCAGATCCCTCTGTATGGCCTTCCTACCTTCCAACAGATCAACACTTTCACCCAATTTGGTGTCATCTGCAGACTCACTGAGGGTGCACTCAATCCCCTCATTCTGATTATTGACAAAGAGACCAAACAAAACTGCCACCAGTACAGAGCCCTGAGGACACCACTCATAACCAGCCACCCACTGGATTTGGTTCCTTTCACCACAACTCTTTGGGCCCCGCCATCCAACCAGTTCTTTACCCATTGCAGATACACCATCCAGGCCATGAGCTGCAGCTTCTCCAGGAGATGCTGTGGGATATGGTGTCAAAGGCCTTACTAAAATCTAACTACACAACATCCACAGCCTTTCCCTCATCTACTACGTGGGTCATCTTGTCATACAAGGAGATCAGGTTGGTCAAACAGGACCTGCCTTTCATAAACCCACCTTGACTGGGCCTGATCTTCTGGTTCTCCTCTATATGCCATGTCATGATCCACAGGATTATCTGCTCCATGACCTTCCCTAGCACCAGGTTAGACTGACAGGTCTGAAGTTCCCTGGATCTTCCTTCTGACGCTTCTTCTAGATGGGTGTCACGTTAGCCAAATTCCAGTCAACTGGGACCTCCCCGTTAGCTAAGATTGCAGATAATTAATGGAAAGTGGCTCGGTGATCACCTCCGCCAGCTCCCTCAGCACCCTTGGGTGCATCTCATCTGGCCCCATAGACTTGTGGGTGTCCAAGCAGTATAGCAGGACACTAACCATTTCCCCCTGGATTATTTGTGCTTCATTCTGCTTCGCATCCCTGTCTTCTGGCTCAGGGGGCTGGGTACCTGAAGCACAACTGTTCTGACTATTAAAGACTGAGGCAAAGATGGCATTTAGTACTTCAGCATTTCCCTCATCTTCTGTCACTATGTTTCCCTCTGTATCCATCAGGGATGGACATTCCCCTTACCGCTCCTTATGTTGCTGATATATTAAACTTGTTGCCTTTTACAGTGGTGACCAGGCCCGTATCTTGACAAAATGGAGTGCAACAGACTTACCACAGAATCCCAGAGTGTCAGGGGTTGGAAGGGCCCTGGAAAGCTCATCCAGTGCAATCCCCCCATGGAGCAGGAACACCCAGATGAGGTTACACAGGAAGGTGTCCAGGCGGGTTGGAATGTCTGCACAGAAGGAGTCTCCACAACCTCCCTGGGCAGCCTGGGCCAGGCTCTGCCACCCTCACCCCAAACAAGTTTCTCCTCAGATTTCAATGGAACCTCCTGTGTTCCAATTTGCACCCATTGCCCCTTGTCCTGTCACTGGCTGTCACCAAGAAGAGCCTGGCTCCATCCTCCTGACACTCCCCCTTTCCATATTGATAACCATGAATGAGTCACCCCTTAGTTTCCTAGGAGGAGGAATCACCTGTGTTTGGAATTAGGGTAAATACGGGGCTGTGTCTTCCCACGCTTTTGAGAGACCCCATAGAGACTCCAGTGCACTTTATTCATCAGTGTCCTCCAGGCTGAACAAAACCAGAGGCTTTAGCTGCTCTTCATTTGGCTTCTTCTCCAAACCCTTCAGCAACTTTTTAGCCCTCTTCTGCACACTCTCTAGTAGCTTAATATCTTCTTTATCCCATGGCACCCAGCCCTGCACACAGTGTCTCAGGTGAGGCCGCTCCAGTGCAGATCAGAGCGGGACAGTCCCTTCCCTCACCTGGCTGGCCATGCTGTGCTGGATGCACCCCAGGGTACGGTTGGACCTCTTGGCTGCCAGGGCACACTGTTGGCTCATGTGCAACTTGCTGTCAAACAGAACCCCCAGATCCTTCTCCGTGGAGCTGCTCTTCAGCATCTGGTCCCCCAGTCTGTATGTACAGCAAGGGTTGCCGAAGAGGGGAGAAGGACAAAGCAAGGCCCTTGCGCTTGCCAGCCCAAATGCGGGGACACTGAGGTTTGCAGGGAGAGCTTGGTGCAGCCTGGTGATGGGTGCAGGGAAGAGGAGGGCAGGAGGCCTGAGCAGCAGCGCTGGTGCTGGCAGGTCCAGGCAGCATCAGGCAGGGCTGGGGAGGTCCCTGCAGAGCTGCTGGGGGGAGCAGAGTGGCGCAGCGGGAGCGTGCTGGGCCCATAACCCAGAGGTCGATGGAGCGAAACCATCCTCTGCTACTTGCTTTTGGCCTCGCTCCAGCCCCACCAGACACTGCCTCTCCCTTGCAGCGTTCACCAGGTGCTCCCTGCACTGCTGCCCTCCTGCCCTCTGGACACCCAGGGCTGCCCAGGGCTGTCCCAGTGCCTGAGCCCCCTCTCTCTGCCACTGACACCTTCTCCTTTGCTTTCTCTGCAGGCACCGCTTCCAAAGTGCCCATCAGCAAGGCAGAGGAGGCTGTGGACCAGCAGCCAGAGCACAGCACACAGTTCCCCCCAGCAGGCAGGAGATGTCCTGGGAACACTGCTGTTTCCCACTTGCCACCAGGCAGCTCAGTCCCCGCCTTCCCAGGAACAAGAGGGGACTATCAGGGCTCTGCAGCTGGGGAGGAGGACAAGCCTGTTAGTGTGGGAACCACCTCTGTGTCAAGAGGTAAGGGGAAGACCTGTGTGGGATGTGGACAGTTCCAGCTCTGCAGTGCACCTGCTGCACCATAAAGCTGAGCCATCAGCAATGTGTGTGGCCCCTCTGTGAAGACATATTCGAGAAAGGGCAGAAAAGGCCAGGCTGAGAGAGGAGGAAGAAACGAAAAGAGTGGGAAAGAGCAGAGGGAAGATGCATCCTGCTCGTGCAGGTAAAGGAGCCTGGTGTGAAGGAGTCTGGAACAGCCTTAGGAGATGAACGCCATTCTCACTGAGGGAGAGGCTACTTTGGGACAGAAGGGAACAGTGTGTCCTGGAAGAAAGGCCCAGAGTTTGAAGTCAGCCAAGACAATCCTAGCAGAGGAAAGCAGTCCGGATCATGCAGGGTCTCCAACATGGGGGTTCAGGGGAGCAGCAGCAGAGAGCACAAGTACAAGCATCAAACCACCCAACTCTGGGCTATCAATGCACTCTGTGAGGGGCAATGTTGAAGAGCATAAGCTGGAAACTTCATAACCAGGTCTTATGAACAGAAAGTGAGATTCTCAGGGCTTATCAGCCTGGATCTTGTAACAGAAGGCATGTGAGGCTTGTGCAAATAGCTTTGGCATTCCCTTGAAAAGCCCTGTGAGTAGCGGGTGCCTGGTGGCCCTGGAGGAAGAGCGTTTGTACTTGGTGATGGCCAGGCAGATGGAGAGAGTGCCAGGCTCACCCAGGACCATATGGCTGCACTGGGGTGGCCACAGGAGAAAGACAACAGGTGTTCAGCAGGTCCCATGGTATAATGGTGAGCACTCTGCACTCTGAATCCACTGGTCTGAGTTCAAATCTCAGTGGGACCTCAAGTTTTAGCTCTCTCAGAGCTTTCCTCAGCATGCACAGCCTTGCTGTTGGGTCACTTCTTTAATGCATTCCCATCAGCCCTCCTCTCCTGTGCTCCCAGCCCTGGCACTGACATCAGTGCCCCTTCTCCTGCCCTGTGCCCAACAAACCTCTGCAGGTTTCCCGAGCTCTGGCCCTGCCCCGTCTCAGCTCCCTTCTTCCTGATGGCTGCTTCTGGAGGGGGATCCAGCAGCGGCTCAGCAAATCACACAAGAGCTGAGGTGCAGATCATGCAGGCCAAGCCTGGCTCAAAGCAGGGTCAAGAAGAGGAGGCTGTTGAGGGCCTTGTCTGGTTGGCTGTTGGACATTTTCTAAGATGGAGAATCTACAGCCTTGCTGGGAACCTTTTCCCCATCTTGACCACCATTGTTTCTGGCATATAAGTTTATTTCCTCTCCTGTCCATTGCTTCTGGTGTCCTGTCAGGGAATTCCACCCACCCTGGCACTGTTTCTGCATGGGGACACAGTCACTGTCATGGGAAAGAGCAGGTTCTCCCTCTTTCTTGCAGAGCAGTTGAACAACTGACAGAGGAGGAGGACAAACCACCATGAGTCTCCAGCTATGCTGCACAAAGTCTTTAATGAGAAGGAGCAAAAGCAGTGGCACAGAACAGAGATCAAGAAACACATCTGCAGGGTTCAGGGCAATCCAGAGAACAGCCCATTGCCCAAGGACAAGCTTGAAACACAAAGCACTTGCCTTTCCCCATTCTGCTCCACCTGCTGGCAATCCCAGCCCAGCAAGAGCAGTCCCTAACTCCAGCACCCTCCCCCAGCACCAGGAGGTTCAGCAAAGCAGAAGAGAACGAGCCCTTTCTCAAGGAGCTCAGAGCAAAGCAGAGCCAGAGGAGGCACAGCGAGGCCTGACGTGCAGCCAGGAGCCGTGGGCACAGGTCCCTCCTGCCAGCTGGCATGAGGACACCCAGCCCATCTGCAAGGCCTGGCCACACTCCTGCTGTGCAGTCCCCGTCATTCTTCCTGCTCCAGAAGGGACGATGCACCAGGTTCAGCAGTTCAGTCGGCAGCGGGGGGGAGGCAGGCACTGCCCTGACCCCCCCAGACCAAGGGAGCCCCCAGAAGAGATGGGAACCCCCCCAGTGCTGAGGGAGCTCCCAACGGCAGCTGACAGAGAGGATCCCACAACTGTGTTCTGAGGGAAAGAAGTGAGGATGGGGCCCGGCAGGGTCACCACCACTGGAGAGGCCTCAATGGCCACCGTCGAGTCACCACAGCGGGCGACACAGGGCTCACTGCAGCTGCTTGCAAGTGGGGTTGGGCCCGAGGAACCACAAGGTGCTGGGATACAGGGTCTGAAGCAAGACATCTCTCGGTGAGGGAGGTAAAGCTGAAACACAGAGCACAGACACAACACAATTTCAGTCTGTCTTTCTTGTCCTCACTTCTCTCTGCAGATGCACTTCACTCTCCTCCACCTGCCTTTTAACTCTAAGTTCAGAAATTGCCTCCAGCTCAGCTTGCTGACATGTACAACAGGTATGACACCTCAGCTAAAGCTAGATTTGAATGCCTAGGACCAAAGAACTAACTGACTGCTGATGTCACAAGGACCTCCTCCTGCATTACCCAGTGCAAAAGCCCAGATGAAGGTTCATGCCACTAGTCCACCACAAATGCGCTGCGTGGAGCAAGGGTCTCAGAAATCAGCTCTTGAGAACACACAGTGTGCACAGAGCTGCCATGGCCCTCACTGTGCTCTCTGAGTTGCATGGTCCAGAAAGCTTGAACCACTGTTGGGACAGGACCCAGCTCAGTGGATTTAAAGCCCCTGTGGAGAGCCTGATCATACCCCATCTCCAGAACAGGCAGTGCTGCATGGAAGGAGCCACTGGATGCACTTGACCATTTGGTTAGAGACCATCTGTCTAAAGCAGAAATTCTGCTGAGCAAGCAGACCTCCCTGCAGCTGAGCCCCATTCATCCCCTTGTGCTTGAAAGAACCTTCCTCTTCCCAGCTCTCCCCAGCCAGGCCCATCAAAAGGGAAAGAGTTGGCAGCCCTTCAACAGTTCTAGTGCTGTGCACGTTGAGGCAGCCCAAGGATCCACCTGAGTAGCCGCCATGACAGCAGTCCAGCCCATGGGGAGAGATGGAGTGCACAGAGGCTTACCTCGTTCCTGGAGGAAAGGGAGGCAAGAGAGGAGGATGCAGAGCCTGGAGCAGCGCAGGCTTTTATGCTGTGTCCTAGTGCCCCGTGGGGCCACAAACATTCCTTGCTCATGAAGCATTTAAACACATAGTAGCTGTTGCTTGATGAGTCCTTGCTGGTGCTTAATTACTTGGTCCTTTCATCCCAAATGCTGTGTTCCTTTTTCATACTGCTGGACACCAAAATAATTAATCTGTGTCCCAGCTTCATAAGGCAACTTACTTCTGAGGTCTAAGTCTAGTATTCAGGTTGATTTTTTTGGTTATTTTGTGATATGGATTGTCACATTGCCTTCTTAATGGTGAGTGCAACCACCAATCATGGTGAAGTTCTGCTTTAAAGGATACGTCAAGTCAACTCTCCAATGTTTTCAGTGCAGGCACACAGGCTAAACCTGAGAGACGTTCCTCCCCACAGGTCATTGTAGACACGGAGGAGACTATGAGTAAGTTGTAACAGAATGTTGAGACTGTGCAATCTCATACAGGAGAAGAGATGCACCTCTACAGGGATGTGGCAAAGCTGAACAGCAAGGAAAAACCACTTGGGGCTGGAGGGAAGTCCCTTGTGGGTTGGAATGACAGCGACGACAACCTTGTTCATGTTCATCAGGCTGTACCACATCCAGGTTTTGTGATTAAAGAGATGCCTTTGTCCTTTCTTGAAAGAGACCCACACCCAAATGGACCTGGTTTGCTCTGCAAGGGAACCCCAGAGCCCTAAGGCTTGCATGGCCTGCTTATGCGGACAAGTGCAGGGCAAGGAACCAAATGCTCATGGCCATTTTTCTAAGGTCAGGAATGGCACGGCCCATTCCATGCATTACAGACTACAAAGGGACATTGGATCAGCATCCTAGGGCACCTGGGAAAAACCCTGAACTACCATCAAACATGAGTCATTGCTGTGAATTTCAGTGGACATGTTGTCCTGGCCTCAGGTGCACCAGCGATACCAGAGCTCATGGCCTCATGAAACCACTGGTGCTTCTACGTGATCTTGAACTGTTGCTATGTTCCAAGGCATGACCTTTTGCTGGCTACTCAAGGACTCATGTGACAGTGTTAGGTCAACGGCTGCACTTGATTTTCTTGAGGGTCTCTTCCAACCAAAGCGACTCTTTCATTCAGCATACCTGAGAAGTACAACAGTTGGAATGGGTGTCTGGAGGTCCTCTGCTCCAATGAACTGCTCCAAGCAGCTCAAATTCCCCAATAACTCAACAGCTTCAGCCCTCTTACCCTTTTGCATTTACATCCATCTCCTGCTCCCCACATTGCTCATCTTCACTAGACTCCATAACCCTAGTGGCGTGAGCCTTACCCTACACACCACGTGCTCCAGCCCTCACGTTCTGTCTGTTCCTCTGCCAGTACTTCTCTCCAGAAGATCCCAGGGTTATGGGATGAGGTCTGGAGGTGGATGGGAAGTAAACAGAAGGATTAGGAGTGAAGGCTCCTTCCAGGATTTACAGTGAAAGTTCTGCTTCTACAGACTTTCCCTCTTCTTCCTGTCACACCTGCTGCCCAGAAGAGGGTTATACTCAATGGCATGAAAGTGAAATGCAGACCAGGTGGCATTCACACATCCAGCACTCATGGTCTTCATGGAGCACAAACAGATTTCTTGGCTCATTCAGATCAAACCTAGATATCGGTGGGTTTCAAAAGTGGGATGAAACAACCAGACTGAGAAGGAGAAAGAGAAGTGGCCATCCCTGAGGTGTCATTATACTGACCACATGAGAAAATCTATTCATCTCATCTCCCCAGACCTTTCTGTGTAACTGCTAAACAATGCTGGCACCCTCACTGCCATCTCCTGGTGGCCCGCAAGGGGCACAGTGCAGCCCTGGATGTGCTGTCCTAGAGACAGTGACTTCTCCAATGGTGGCAGAGTTCAGAAGTCAACAGGACAAGGCTCAGAGCTTCCTGAGGTAAGTGGGAAGCTTTGTCTGCTCAGAGCAGGAGATTGGTCCAGAGGACCTTCTCAGGTCCCTTCTAACCATCATTATTTGGAAGAGCATGGAGTCTCAAGAGCCCTTGAGCAGCAAACAAACAGCAATGCCTTGGAAGTCAGCTGCAGCACAAGGCTGCATAGAAGCACCAGTTGATTCAGGAATGATGCTAAAAGGTGTGGTAATGCCTTTGAGGAAAGCAGAGCTTTCAGAGGAATGAGGCTATGACTCTGGTATCTCTGACATGCCTGAGGCTGGGGCACTTTGTCCACTGGAGTCCACAGCATGATGACTCACGTTTGCCAGGAGCTCAGGGTTTTTCCCAACTCTTTCACATCATGATGACTCCCAGGTGCTCTGTGAGACTGATCCAATGTCCCTTTGTAGTCTGAAATGTATGGAATAGATCACCCCATCTGTGACCAAGAAAAGAGGCCATGAGCTTTTGCCTCTCGCCCTGAACCTCTCTGCAAAATCAGGCCATGCATACCTCTGGGGTATGGGATGCTCTTTCTGAGCAAATCAAGTCGATTTGGGTGTGGGTGTCTTTCACAGATGGGCATGGGCTTCTCTGTGATCACTCTCCTATGTGTTGATTTGCTTCTTTTCACAAGGTTCTTCACTTCTTGATCCGAGCCTAGATTCCTTCTTGGAAGAAACATGAGGGCCTGCTTATCAAGGGATGTGGCTATGGAGATCCCATGGAGAGGTTACTTGAAAGAGATCGGCTTGACCCTCTGGGCTGCTCTTCATTATTATTAATCTTCCTTTTGTTCCCTGGGCTCATGGGCAGACTAAACAAGCTGTGGCAGAGCCTGATATGAGTATTTAAGGTCCTTGTGGCCCTCAGTCCTGCTTGCAAGGGGTTTTCCTCCAGCCCACAATGATCCTTCTTTGCTATTGAGCTTTGCAACATCCCTGCAGAACAGCATCTATTCTCCTGTACGAGATTGTGCAGTCTTGAACCTACTTGCTCTCTCCTGTGTGTCTACAATGACCCATTGTAGAAATGTTCCATAGGTTTAGCTTGAATATCTGCACTAAAAGCACCCAACAGCTAACTCAAGGTGTCCATCATAGATGCATTTCACCGTGGCTCGTGTTTATGCTCACCATGAAGAGGGCAATGTGACAAAGGCAATTCATGAGACACAAACCCACTTAAAATCTGGCTGCACACAAGCTGAGCTTCAGAGTTTATTTACGTTACAAATGCGGGACACAGAAGAATTGTTTCGACGTATCACAATGTCGAGGGTTAAGATTGCGGGGTGACAATAAAACCCTGGCAAATGCATTGTTAACCTCCTCTTCCCCCCCACTTCCCCCTTTTTTGCCCCTCCCTCTCCCCCCTTCCCACTCAGGACAGGTGATCGGGAGGGAAAGAAGGACAGAGAGAAGAGAGTTGGAAAAATTAACAATGTTTTACTAATGCTACTAATAAGAATAGAGAAAATAACACAAAATATACAAAACCTACCTTGAAAGTCTCAGCAACTGCAGAGCTGGCACCCGAAGTCCTGGACTGGAGTCTGCAGCCAACCGGAGCTGGATTCAGTCTCTCACTAGGCCTCAGTTCGCAGTGACGACTAGCAAGGTCCTCTCCTAATGACGGCCATAAGGAAAAAAAGGGAAAAAGGGACGAGATCCTCATGATCTCGCACTTTTATGTGAAGTATTCACGTGAATGGAATGTTATACACAGTTGGTCAGTTTCTTGGTCACTTTTTTCTCGTCTCCCCTCTCGCGAGATGTCCATTCGTGCTTATCAATAAGGCTGCATTCCATTGCTAGGTTTACCAAAACATGTGTCTGGTTCTCCAGGAAAATGCAGTTAATATGAAGGCTTTAGCTGACAGGCAAATTCACTAAAAGAGAAACTTGTTTTTAACAAAACCAGGACACACAGTCACTAAGCACTGATCCTGATAGGGGGCTTCAGCCACTCAGACATCTGCTGGGAAAGTGGTACGGCAAACCGCAAGCAGTCCGGGAAACTACTGGAATGTGCTGAGGACAACTTTTTATTACGGGTGATGGAAACTCCATCCAGAGGAGAGACACTGCTGGACCTGTTGTTTACTAGTGCGGAAGAATTTACCCAATGGGTCAAGACTGGGGTAGTATGACTACAATTGACATGCAAGAGGTAGATATACTCAACAACATTTTTTGTCACTGTCTTCACTGGCAAGTGTCTTAGCCACAACACCAAATTAATGCAATCCAAAGGCAGGGCCTGGGAGAATGAAGTACCAGTCATCACGGGAGATCACGTTCAAGCCCATATAACAAACGTGAATGTGCACAACTCCACGGGACTTGTTGAGATGCGTCCAAGGATCCTGAAGAAATTGGCAGATGAAGTTGCAAAGCCAATAGCGATTAAATTTGAAGAGCTGTGGCAGGTTGGTGAAATTTCTGGAAAAGTGAAAACATAACCCCCACTTTTTAAAAGTGTAGAAAGGAAGACTGAGGGAACTGCAGCCTGGTCAGTCTCACCTCTTTGCCCAGCAAGACCATAAGGCAGATCCTCCTGGAAACTATTCTAAGGCACATGGAAACAAAGATGACTGGTGACAGCCAACATGGTTGTCCTGGCAAATTGTGCCCGAGAAACTTACTGGCCTTCTACACATTGGCTCAGTGGTCACACTCAAAGAGTTGCAGTCAATGTCTTGAAGTCCGGGGGAAGACCAACGACCAGTGGTGTCCCTCAAGGGTCTGTACTGGGACCAGTATTATTTAAAATCTTTCCTGAGAACATAGACAGTGGGATTGAGTTCACCCTCAAAAAGCTTGCGGATGGGAACAAGTTGAGTGACATGGTTGTTACTTTAGAGGGAAGGGATGCCAGCCAGAGGGACCTTGACAGGCTAGAGAGGGGGTCCAGGCGAACCTCATGAAGTTCAACAAAGCCATATGCAAGGTCCTGCACCTGGGTCAGGGCAATCCCAAACATGGATATGGGCTGCGCCATGACTGAATAGAGAGCAGCCCTGTGGTGGAGGATTTGGGCATATTGGTGGATGAAGAACTGAATATGAGCTGCCAATGCATGCTTGCAGCCCAGAAAGCCAGTTGTATCCTGGGCTGTATCAGAAGAAGGGTGGCCTGAAAGTCAGAGGTGATTCTACCCATCTACTCTGCCCCATGAGACTCCACCTGGAGTACAGTGTTTAGATGTAGGGCCTCCAACATCGGAAATAGATGGACCTGCTCAGTTGGGTCCAGAGTAGTACACACAGATGATCAGGGGGTCTGGGCACCTCTCCTAGGAGGAGAGGATGAGAGATTTGGGGTTTTTCATGCTAGAGAATAGAAGGCTCTTCAGAGACCTCAAGATCGGGAGGGACACTTTGTCAGGGAGTGCAGTGACAAGAAGAGAGGCAAAGTTTTTAAAATGAAAAAGGTTAGATGTAGATTAAATATTTGAAAGAAACTCTTCCCTGTGATGGTGGTGAGACACTGGACCAGGCCTTCCATAGAAGCTGTGATTGCTCCATCTTGGAAGTGTTTAAAGCACTTTAAAGCTGGAAGGGCCTTTGAGAAACTTTTTCTTGTGAAAGGTGTCCTTGTCCACGTGAGGGGGGTAGAACAAAATTATATTTAAGGACCTTTAGAATCAAAACTCATTCTGTGATTCACAGCTCATTCCAGTTACTATGAAGTGGGAGCAAAATATTTCAGATGAAAGGGGCAGGGACTCAATCACCAGCAAGGCTTTGGCAAGCAACAACTAATGGGAGCTTAGATGCTTCATGAGCAAGGAATGTTTGTGGCCCCACAGAGCACTAGGACACAGCATAAAAGCCTGCGCTGCTCCAGGCTCTGCATCCTCCTCTCTTGCCTCCCTTTCCTCCAGGAACGAGGTAAGCCTCTGTGCACTCCATCTCTCCCCATGGGCTGGACTGCTGTCATGGTGGCTACTCAGGTGGATGCTTGGGCTGCCTCAACGTGCACAGCAATAGAACTGTTGAAGGGCTGCCACCTCTTTCCCGTTTGATGGGCCTGGCTGGGGAGAGCTGGGAAGAGGAAGGTTCTTTCAAGCACAAGGGGATGAATGGGGCTCAGCTGCAGGGAGGTCTGCTCAGCAGAATTTCTGCTTTAGACAGATGGTCTCTAACCAAATGGCCAAGTGCATCCAGTGGCTCCTTCCATGCAGCACTGCCTGTTCTGGAGATGGGGTATGATCAGGCTCTCCACAGGGGCTTTAAATCCACTGAGCTGGGTCCTGTCCCAACAGTGGTTCAGCCTTTCTGGACCATGCAACTCAGAGAGCACAGTGAGGGCCATGGCAGCTCTGTGCACACTGTGTGTTCTCAAGAGCTGATTTCTGAGACCCTTGTTCCACGCAGCCTATTTGTGCTGGACTAGTGGCATGAACCTTCATCTGGGCTTTTGCACTGGGTAATGCAGGAGGAGGTCCTTGTGACATCAGCAATCAGTTAGTTCTTTGGTCGTAGGCATTCAAATCTAGCTTTAGCTGAGGTGTCATACCTGTTGTACATGTCAGCAAGATGAGCTGGAGGCAATATCTGAACTTACAGTTAAAAGGCAGGTGGAGGACACTGAAGTGCATCTGCAGAGAGAACTGAGGACAAGAAAGACAGACTGAAATTGTGTTGTGTCTGTGCTCTGTGTTTCAGCTTTGCCCCCCTCACCGAGAGATGTCTTGCTTCAGACCCTGTATCCCAGCACCTTGTGGTTCCTCTGGCCCAACCCCACTTGCAAGCAGCTGCAGTGAGCCCTGTGTCGCCCGCTGTGGTGACTCGACGGTGGCCATCGAGGCCTCTCCAGTGGTGGTGACCCTGCCGGGCCCCATCCTCACTTCTTTCCCTCAGAACACAGTTGTGGGATCCTCTCTGTCAGCTGCCGTTGGGAGCTCCCTCAGCACTGGGGGGGTTCCCATCTCTTCTGGGGGCTCCCTTGGTCTGGGGGGGTCAGGGCTGTGCCTGCCTCCACCCCGCTGCCGACTGAACTGCTGAACCTGGTGCATCGTCCCTTCTGGAGCAGGAAGAATGATGGGGACTGCACAGCAGGAGTGTGGCCAGGCCTTGCAGATGGGCTGGGTGTCCTCATGCCAGCTGGCAGGAGGGACCTGTGCCCACGGCTCCTGGCTGCACGTCAGGCCTCGCTGTGCCTCCTCTGGCTCTGCTTTGCTCTGAGCTCCTTGAGAAAGGGCTCGTTCTCTTCTGCTTTGCTGAACCTCCTGGTGCTGGGGGAGGGTGCTGGAGTTAGGGACTGCTCTTGCTGGGCTGGGATTGCCAGCAGGTGGAGCAGAATGGGGAAAGGCAAGTGCTTGGTGTTTCAAGCTTGTCCTTGGGCAATGGGCTGTTCTCTGTGTTGCCCTGAACCCTGCAGATGTGTTTCTTGATCTCTGTTCTGTGCCACTGCTTTTGCTCCTTCTCATTAAAGACTTTGTGCAGCATAGCTGGAGACTCATGGTGGTTTGTCCTCCTCCTCTGTCAGTTGTTCAACCGCTCTGCAAGAAAGAGGGAGAACCTGCTCTTTCCCATGACAATGACTGTGTCCCCATGCAGAAACAGTGCCAGGGTGGGTGGAATTCCTTGACAGGACACCAGAAGCAATGGACAGGAGAGGAAATAAACTTAATGCCAGAAACAATGGTGGTCAAGATGGGGAAAAGGTTCCCAGCAAGGCTGTAGATTCTCCATCTTAGAAAATGTCCAACAGCCAACCAGACAAGGCCCTCAACAGCCTCCTCTTCTTGACCCTGCTTTGAGCCAGGCTTGGCCTGCATGATCTGCACCTCAGCTCTTGTGTGATTTGCTGAGCCGCTGCTGGATCCCCCATCCAGAAGCAGCCATCAGGAAGAAGGGAGCTGAGACGGGGCAGGGCCAGACCTCGGGAAACCTGCAGAGGTTTGTTGGGCACAGGGCAGGAGAAGGGGCACTGATGTCAGTTCCAGGGCTGGGAGCACAGGAGAGGAGGGCACGCTCCCGCTGCGCCACTCTGCTCCCCCCAGCAGCTCTGCAGGGACCTCCCCAGCTCTGCCTGATGCTGCCTGGACCTGCCAGCACCAGCGCTGCTGCTCAGGCCTCCCGCCCTACTCTTCCCTGCACCCATCACCAGGCTGCACCAAGCTCTCCCTGCAAACCTCAGTGTCCCCGCACTTAGGCTGGCAAGTGCAAGGGCCTTGCTTTGTCCTTCTCCCCTCTTTGGCAACCCTTGCTGTACATACAGACTGGGGGACCAGATGCTGGAGAGCAGCTCCACGGAGAAGGATCTGGGGGTTCTGTTTGACGGCAAGTTGGACATGAGCCAACAGTGTGCCCTGGCAGCCAAGAGGTCCAACCGTACCCTGGGGTGCATCCAGCACAGCATGGCCAGCCAGGTGAGGGAGGGGACTGTCCCGCTCTGCTCTGCACTGGAGCGGCCTCACCTGAGACACTGTGTGCAGGGCTGGGTGCCATGGGATAAAGAAGATATTAAGCTACTAGAGAGTGAGCAGAAGAGGGCTAAAAAGTTGCTGAAGTGTTTGGAGAAGAAGCCAAATGAAGAGCAGCTAAAGCCTCTGGTTTTGTTCAGCCTGGAGGACACTGATGAATAAAGTGCACTGGAGTCTCTATGGGGTCTCTCAAAAGCATGGGAAGACACAGCCCCGTATTTACCCTAATTCCAAACACAGGTGATTCCTCCTCCTTTACCCCATTTGACTGAGGTACTTGGAGCACACAAGCTTTGTGATCTGCCTTTTGTATTCAGCCAGCAACATCCCCTTATGTGTCCCCCCACCAACATTCCCTGTAAACTGACTGGTTAAACCTATAAGTTTTAGCTTGGAGAAGAGGAAACTAAGGGGTGACTCATTCATGGTTATCAATATGGAAAGGGGGAGTGTCAGGAGGATGGAGCCAGGCTCTTCTCAGTGACAACCAGTGACAGGACAATGGGCAATGGGTGCAAACTTGAACACAGGAGGTTCCATTGAAATCTGAGGAGAAACTTGTTTGGGGTGAGGGTGGCAGAGCCTGGCCCAGGCTGCCCAGGGGGGTTGTGGAGTCTCCTTCTGTGCAGACATTCCAACCCGCCTGGACACCTTCCTGTGTAACCTCATCTGGGTGTTCCTGCTCCATGGGGGGATTGCACTGGATGAGCTTTCCAGGGCCCTTCCAACCCCTGACACTCTGGGATTCTGTGGTAAGTCTGTTGCACTCCATTTTGTCAAAATACGGGCCTGGTCACCACTGTAAAAGGCAACAAGTTTAATATATCTGCAACATAAGGAGCGGTAAGGGGAATGTCCATCCCTGATGGATACAGAGGGAAACATAGTGACAGAAGATGAGGGAAATGCTGAAGTACTAAATGCCATCTTTGCCTCAGTCTTTAATAGTCAGAACAGTTGTGCTTCAGGTACCCAGCCCCCTGAGCCAGAAGACAGGGATGCTGACCAGAATGAAGCACAAATAATCCAAGGATAAATGGTTAGCGTCCTGCTATACTGCTTGGACATCCACAAGTCTATGGGGCCAGATGAGATGCACCCAACGTTGCTGAGGGAGCTGGCGGAGGTGATCACCAAGCCACTTTCCATTAATTATCTGCAATCTTAGCTAACTGGGAAGGTCCCAGTTGACTGGAATTTGGCTAACGTGACACCCATCTAGAAGAAGCGTCAGAAGGAAGATCCAGGGAACTACAGACCTGTCAGTCTAACCTGGTGCTAGGGAAGGTCATGGAGCAGATAATCCTGTGGATCATGACATGGAATATAGAAGAGAACCATAAGATCAGGCCCAGTCAACGTGGGTTTATGAAAGGCAGGTTCTGTTTGACCAACCTGATCTCCTTGTACGACAAGATGACCCACGTAGTAGATGAGGGAAAGGCTGTGGATGTTGTGTAGTTAGATTTTAGTAAAGCCTTTGACACCATATCCTACAGCATCTCCTGGAGAAGCTGCAGCTCATGGCCTGGATGGGTGTATCTGCAATGGGTAAAGAACTGGTTGGATGGCCGGGCCCAAAGAGTTGTGGTGAAAGGAACCAAATCCAGTGGGTGGCTGGTTATGAGTGGTGTCCTCAGGGCTCTGTACTGGTGGCAGTTTTGTTTGGTCTCTTTGTCAATAATCAGAATGAGGGGATTGAGTGCACCCTCAGTGAGTCTGCAGATGACACCAAATTGGGTGAAAGCGTTGATCTGTTGGAAGGTAGGAAGGCCATACAGAGGGATCTGGACCAGCTGGAGAGTTGCGCTGAGGGCAAGTGCCTGAGGTTTAACAAGGTGTCGTGGTTTAACCCAAGTTAGCAGTACAACCAATAGCCATTCGCTCTCCCCCTCCCCTGCCCCACCCCAGCAAGGTAAAGAATCAAAAAGGAAGGGAGAAACTCGGATTGAGATAAACACAGTTTAATAAAATAACTAAAATAACAAAATACTAATACACTACTAGTAAATATCTATATATATATAGATAGATATAGAGAGAGATATATAAATAAGAGAAATAAAATATACTCAAAACAATTCCAAATAAACTCTGGCCACAAATGAGCAGCTAATCCCAGCAAGCCACACCTGGTCCTAAAGCTGATCCCAGAGAGAGAGAAAGAGAGAAAAAAGGCAGAGGAGCCCAGAGGCCTCTGCAAAATGGCAAAAGGCTGGGCTGAGTGTCCCAACTGAACTTTCTGGCTACCAACAGAGAGAGAGAGTGAAAAACCAGAGAGATCACTAGAGCCAAAACTGGAAGTTTCTTGCTCCCCAACTCTCCTTAAATCATTAGCAGGATACTAATGGGATGGAATACTCAAATTGATCAGTCTGGATGTCAGTCAAGCTCTGCTCCATTTCTGCCGCCCTTCCTTGATGCCTCACACCTGTAAGCAAGGTACTCAAAATGTCCTTGGCTCTCAGACCAAAGCAATTAAAAACATTAACTCTGTGTTGGGGTGTTATCTGCTTGTTCTCAACTAAGTCCAAATAAATAGTGTGGTAGCTATGAAAAAGGAAAGTTTTCTAACTGCACGAAGAAAGCTAACCCATTTTCAGTCAAACCAGCACACAAGGCCAAGTGCTGGGGCCTGCACTTGGGTCACAACAACCCCATGAACGGTGCAGGCTCAGGGAAGAGTGGCTGAAAAGCTGCCTGGCAGAAAGGGATCTGGGAGTGTTGATTGACAGCCAACTGAACATGAGCCAGCAGTGTGTTCAGGTGGCCAAAAGGCCACCAGCATCCTGGCATGTATCAGGAATAGTGTGACCAGGAGGACTAGAGCAGTGGTGGTGCCACTGCACTCGGTGCTGGGGAGGTCTCACCTCGAATAGTGTGTTCAGTTTTGCGCCCCTCATCATAAGAGGGTTATTGAAGTACTGGAGAGAGTGCAGAGGAGGTGATGAAGCTGGTGAAGGACCTGGAGCACAAGTGTGATGAGGAGCAGTTGAGGGAACAAGGTCTGTTTAGCCTTAAGAAAAGGAGGCTGAGGGGAGACCTTATTGCTATCTACAACTGCCTGAAGGGAGGTTGGAGAATGGAGGGGGTTGGTCTCTTCTCCCAAGAAACAACTGATTGGACAAGAGGAAATGGCCACAAGTTATGCCAGGGGAGGTTTAGATTGGATATTAGAAAAAGATTTTCCCGGAAAGGGTTTTCAGGCAACGGAACAGGCTGCCCAGGGCAGTACTGGAGTCACCATCCCTGGGGGGGTTGAAAAGGTGTTTCGAGAAGGTTCTTAGGCACATGGTTTAGTGCTAGGATTGGGTTATGGTTGGACTCAGTGATGCTGAGGGTCTCTTCCAACTGAAATGATTCTATGATTCTATGATACGATTCCATTACATGAAACTGTAATCCAGGCTAAGATTGAAGGTGCTGAATGTCTGTGTTAAGACACACAAAATCTCAAAATGAAGTACTTATAAACTGCTGCATCCCACACTAAAGTTGGGATTTGGTACCCAAGTATAAGTAGATATCCAGTGCTCTTAGGAATGTCCTTAATTCACAGGCATGGAGTGTGACAAAGGAACTGCAACAGACGTGTCCAGTTCTGGATCCAAAGGCAAAGTCAGGGTAGGATACTTGAGGACATTTAACATGTCTGTAGCAGTTCATGTAAATACAGATCAGTGGTTTCATCATTCAGCAGATCCTTCCAGTGGTCTGACTCGAGTCAAATGTTGACAATATCATGCTCAAGTTATGTCCACTCAAAATATAGCATTTTTTTCATGGCAGATCTCTTCTCCGGGTTCCTAAGAGTGTAGATCAAGGGGTTCAGAGCTGGGGTGACAGCACTGTACAGGAGAGACACTTGCACATCCCTTTGAAGGGAGCTTCCTGAGGAGGGTGGTGTATAATTGAAGAGCACTGGTATGTACAACAGTGCCACAACGGTGAGGTGGGAGGCACAGGTGGAGAAGGGCTTCCATCTTCCTTCCTGGGACCGGACCTTATGGAAGGTGAAGAAGATGAGGTAGAGGTAGGAGAGGACTATGAGAGCAAAGGAGCCTAGTGCAACAGATGTGGTAATGACATTGAGGAGGGTCATGTTGAGGCTGGTACTACTGCAAGCCAAATTCAACAGTGGCTTGATGTCACAGAAGAAGTGATGAACGTGGTTGTGGCCACAGAAAGTCAGCTGAGAGGTCATGACTGAGTGTATCATGGCATGCACAAAACCAATGGACCAGCTGGCCGCAGCCAGCAGCAGACAAGTCTGGGGGCTCATGACAAGGGTGTAGCGCAAAGGATTGCAGATGGCCACATAACGGTCATAGGCCATGGTGGCCAGTAGCACAAACTCAGTAGTTCCCAGGAAGTGGAAGAAGTGGATCTGAGCTAAGCACCCACCAAAAGAGATGGGCTGATGTCCAAAGAGAAGGCCAGTCAACATCTTGGGACCAGTGACTGTGGAGAAGACAATGTCCAGGCAGGACAAGTTCCCCAGGAAGAAGTACATTGGTGTGTGAAGATGGGGCTCAGCTATCACCGTGGTCACAATGGCACCATTTCCCAGAAGACTGGTCAAGTAGAGCAAGAGGAAGCAAACAAAGAAAAAGTGCTGCAGCCCCTGGATATCAGTGAGACCCAAGAGGATGAACTCGCTGAGCTCTGTCTGGTTCAGCATTGCTAGAACAGTAAGAAACAAAAGCAAAATGTCAAGGTTCCACAGTTGTGAGCAGCAAGAGCATAACAAAACATCAGACATAATCAAACACAAAAGAAACTAACATGGACAAAAATATAACTTGAATGTAGTCTTCTCCTATTTCTGTCAAGAACCAAGAAAATCTTCAAATAAAGCCTTCTACCTATGCATAACAGCACAATATGTAAGATGTGAAACATGGCTACTTTCTCACCATCACCCACACTCATATTTCAGTTGTCCTCATCTGTAACTTACTGCTGCAACTCCTGATCCCATCAATAAAACTCCTAGCTTCTGATGCTTTCTTTCCACTATTGTGCCTACATTTCATTAAGTCGCTTTCAGTTTTCACATTTCTAATGGTTACCATCTCTTCCAGACAGTTCTGAGATATGAAAAACTGCACAATTTCCAATTTTGTATAAACAGCCAGCAGAAGGTGCCCCAAGGTATCATACAGGCCTCAGCATTTCTTTTGGTTGCTGATGAGAATAAAGCAAGAGGCTGCCTGAGCTTGTGATCACAAACTGCTTTTCCTATTGGACTGTATACTTTGCCTAAAGAATGTCTCTAGGTTGCTCAGCAGCAGACGAATGGGACAAAAGCCAAGATCTCAGCTCCCGCAATACTGTGATGGAGCAAGACTGAACTTGCAGGAGACGAGTTACCTGGTGCAAGTTCCAGACGAACGGGCTCATCCCACTGAAAGTCGGTCATACTGCCCAATGAGACAACACGGTCAGTTCTGTCACCATCGTTCGTCTTCTGAAATGCAAATGGGTACACACTTGCTTTCAGTTTTTTTTTCATAAAGAACAAAGAACAAACTCCTGACATTATTCTACTAGAGCAGGCAGGCACAGCTATTTCTGGCTTACAACAGAGACCCCAAATTTTACAAGATGAGTAGTTTTCTCTGTACATTCAAAGCAGTGATGATTAAGATTGACGAATCCAACTAGAAAAATATAATTACTTGCAAAATATGCCTTTTAAATACGTTAGAAAATATACATATAGGTTAGAACATATCCTCAGCAAAGCTGAGGATAAATCAGAATATTTTGTGGAGTTAAGAGACCGAGAATTTCTGCTCTCCTTTTTTCTGTGGTATCTCCTTGACATTCTTGTAGCTGAGAGATCAATGCTGCAGCTGTGATGACAATGACTACTATGAGTTCTCAAGGGCTTGTAGTTATTCAGGTAGGATGCATGGAGGAAGCTTTGCAAATGGTACTAGAAATCTCTGGTGACCTCATTAGAGGAGGAATAAAGATTTTCCTTCATGTCCAAAATGTGCAAAATATAAACAACCTCATGTGGGAATTAAATTTCCTATTGCTTTGTTCACTCTCCTGAGATGAGATTTCTGAATCAATGGGGAATTGCACAGCAACATAGTGTTGCCTGAAGAAAGTGCGTAGATGAGCACCCGTAAAACAGAAAAGATAAAGTGAAACAGTCCACAAAAAACAAACAACCTATTTACCTCTCCTCCTCAACACCCCCCCCTAAAAGATCTAACACAAAGATCTCCATCTCGGTGCACAGAGTTTATGGCTGGAATTCCTCGTGAGTTGTGCAACCCCAGCTGACCTGAAGCAGTGTTTGGGCAACATTTCCTAAATCTCTTTCAAATATTAGAATTAGAATTAGTATTTGTGAAACCTCACATTTGTTCCATCCATTGTGCTCTCTTTGGATTTCTGATGTTTTATTTTCGCTGTGGTTTCACAGATAAGGATGAGATTCTGGCGTCTTTGTAGCAAAATACTTGCCAGATTTGCATCTCAATGTCAGGAGTCAGCCCAAGGGCTCCTAGTTTCCTTTCTGAAGCAAAACAGCCACCCATAGAAATTGTGGGATCCATACCAAGGTCTGGCTGCCCTACATACCACTCCAATAGTAAGACAGTTTTGGATATTCCTGGTTTATAATCCCACACCCAGGTCCCACCAGCAGCAGAGAAGAGATTGAAAATAAGAAGCTATAAGATGATAGGACAGACTGCAGAGATGAGGTGCAGGGCTCACCAGGTGAGTGCATTGACTGGCCCTGTTTTCATGGGACCAGTCCATTTTATACCCTGTCCTGTTTACCCTGCCTTTGTTTGTCCCTGTTTACCTTCATCGAGTCATTGACTGACAAGGTTTGGTTCTTCTCAATGTCTCCCTTATCGTTTGTCCCTTATTACCATGTCAAGGGAGTCAGTTTATTCTCCAATTTTCTGCAACTGCGTAAGCATCGTACCTCTCACACTCCCCTCTCTTGTGGGGAGAAAATTAAAAGGAAGTGGAAAGAGTTGTGGATCAAGGTAATGACAGTTTAATAAGGGGAGAAAAAGCTGTGTGCACAAGCAAAAATGGACTTAATTCACAACTTCACATCATCAGGCAGATGTCCAGCCACTTCCTAGGAAGCAGGGACTCAGCATGCCTAAGTGTGGCTTGAGAAAACAAACACCTTAACTGTGAACATGGTCTCATCCTCCTCCATTCCTTGAGCTTTTCTTGCTGTGCGAAACCTCATATGGTATGGAATATCCCCTTGGGCAGTTTGGGCCAGCTGTCCTGGCTGTGTTCCCTCCAAGTCACCATCTTATCCCAAGACTTCTGGTCTTTGTGGAGAGAAAGACTTGACTCTGAACAAGCACTGCTCAGCAATAGCCAAAATATTGGTGTTTTTTCAACACTCTTTAAGCCAAAAATACAAAGCACACACCACACAGCACTCACTAGGAAGAAGGCTGACTCCATGCCAGCTCAACACAGTACAATCTCCTCCCCTCATTCCATGCCATCTGCATCATGCTGAGGTCCAGCATTCTCTGAAACATTGAAGTATCCTCTGACCATCCCATTCACACATTGTGTTAATTCTATAACCGACTGAAACCTTTCCACTTGCCTAAGCCACAATGCATTAAAATCTTTTATCCTTCTACCCCATACAGTATCACAGTATCACAGTATCACAGTATCACAGTATCACAGTATCACAGTATCACAGTATCACAGTATCACAGTATCACAGTATGTTTGGGATTGGAAGGGACCTCAGAAGATCATCTAGTCCAATCCCCCTGCTGGAGCAGGAACGCCTAGGTGAGGTCGCACAGGAACATGTCCAGGCGGGTTTTGAATGTCTTCAGAGAAGGAGACTCCACAACCTCCCTGGGCAGCCTGTTCCAGTGCTCTGTTACCCTCACTGAGAAGAAGTTTTTTCTCAAATTTAAGCGGAACCTCTTGTGTTCCAGCTTGAACCCATTACCCCTTGTCCTATCATTGTTGGCCACCGAGAAGAGCCTGGCTCCATCCTCATGGCACTCACCCTTTATATATTTATAAACATTAATGAGGTCCCCCCTTAGTCTCCTCTTCTCCAAACTAAAGAGCCCCAGCTCCCTCAGCCTTTCTTCATAAGGGAGGTGCTCCACTCCCTTAATCATCTTGGTTGCCCTACGCTGGACCCTCTCCAGCAGTTCCCTGTCCTTCTTGAACTGAGGGGCCCAGAACTGGACACAATATTCCAGATGTGGTCTCACTAGGGCGGAGTAGAGGGGAAGGAGAACCTCTCTCGATCTACTAGCCACTCCCCTTCTAATACACCGCAGGATGCCATTGGCCTTCCTGGCCACAAGGGCCCAGTGCTGGCTCATGGTCATCCTGTTGTCCACCAGGACCCCCAGGTCCCTTTCCCCTACACTGCTCTCTAATATGTAATTTCCCAACCTATACTGGAACCTGGGGTTGTTCCTGTCCAGATGCAGGTCTCTACACTTTCCCTTGTTAAATTTCATTAGGTTATTCCCCGCCCAACTCTCCAGCCTGTCCAGGTCCCGCTGGATGGCAGCACAGCCTTCTGGTGTGTCAGCCACACCTCCCAGCTTAGTGTCATCAGCAAACTTGCTGATAGTACACTCTATTCCCTCGTCTAAATCGTTAATGAATATATTGAATAATATTGGCCCCAGCACTGACCCCTGAGGCACTCCACTAGATACTGGCCTCCAACTAGACTCCGCACCATTGACTACCACTCTCTGGTTTCTCTCCTTAAGCCAGTTTGCAACCCACCTCACTAGTCTATTGTCTAGACCACACTTCCTCAACTTAGCTGTGAGGATGCTGTGGGAGACTGTGTCAAAGGCTTTACTGAAGTCAAGGTAGACCACATCCACCGTTCTGCCATCATCCATCCACCTTGTTACATTCTCCTAAAAGGCTATGAGGTTGGTCAAGCATGACTTACCCTTGGTAAAGCCATGCTGACTGCCCCTAATAACCCTCTTATCCTTGATATGCCTTGAGATGGCACCAAGGATTAGCTGTTCCATTACTTTCCCAGGGACAGAGGTGAGGCTGACCGGTCTATAATTACCCGGGTCCTCCTTCTTGCCCTTTTTGAAGACTGGAGTGACATTTGCTTTCCTCCAATCCTTGGGCACCTCCCCCGTTTCCCAAGACTTGGCAAAGATGATGGAGAGCAGTCCAACAATGACTTCAGCCAGCTCCCTCAGCACCCGCAGATGCATCCCATCTGGACCCATGGATTTATGGATGTCCAGACTATTTAATTGCTCCCTAACCCAGTCCTCATCAACTAAAGCAAACTCCTCCATTGACCTGGCTACATCCGGGGTCTCAGGGGTACAGGGCTCCCCAGGACAGCCTCCGGCAGAGTAGACTGAGACAAAGAACGCATTCAGTAATTCTGCCTTCTCTGTATCTTCTGCCACCAGGGCACCCACCCCGTTCATTAGTGGGCCTACATTGCCTCTGGTATTAGTTTTATCAGCTATGTATTTGAAAAAGTTCTTTTTGCTGTCCTTGACCCCTCTCGCCAGCTGTAATTCTAAGGAGGCCTTGGCTATCCTAGCTGCCTTCCTACATCCTCTAACAGCAGCCTTATATTCTTCCCAAGTGGCCAGCCCCTGCTTCCATGACCTGTAAACTCTCCTTTTCTGCTTGAGCATACCCAACAGATCCCTATTCAACCACGCAGGCCTCCTGGCTCCCTTCCTTGACTTCCTTCGTGTGGGGATGCTCTGATCCTGAGCGTGGAAGAAGCAATCTCTGAATGCAATCCAGCTATCTTGGGCCCCTTTTCATTCAAGCAGTCTTGCCCATGGGATTTCCCCCAGCAATTGCTTGAAAAGGCCAAAGTTAGCCCTGCTAAAGTCCAGGGTTGCAATTCTACTTGCTATTCTGTTCCTGCCACCCAAGATGCTGAACTCCACCATCTCGTGGTCACTGCAACCCAGGCAGCCCTCAACCTTTCCTGCTTCGACCAGACCCTCCTTGTTAGTGAGGATGAGATCCAGCAGTGCACCTCTCCTAGTTGGTTCCTCCACCATCTGCATGAGGAAGTTATCATCAATGCACTGGAGGAACCTCCTGGACTGTGGCTGGCTGGCTGAATGGTCCTTCCAGCAAACATCAGGGAAATTAAAATCCCCCACAACAACCAGGGCCTGTGACTGTGAGGCCACTCTCAACTGCCTTTATTTTCATTTCCTATTTTATCCGTTTTTTATTCCCAAAATCCACTCTTAGCAGCACTTGTTACATTTACTACTGTAGTGGATTGGGCTGCAGCTGGACTCCCACCCAGCTGTTCTCTCATGTCCCCTCCTCAATAGAACAGGACAGGAGGATAAAATAAGATGAGAAATCTCTTGAGATAAGTATGCGAAGATCATTGACTGATTACCATCAAAGGCAAAACAGGCCAACTTGGGGAAAATTGATCTATTTTTTGCCAATTAAAATACATTGGATGGTAAGAAACAAACAAACAAAAACACCTGCCCCCACCTCTCCTTATTTTTCCCAGGCTAAACTTAACTCCTTCATTCCCCGATCTCCTACAGTGATGTGATTTAGGTAATAATGACACAAAGTGGAAGAGAAAATACTGCTTGGGTATAAGCAATTCTAGAATTGGGACTGAAATTAGATCGAAATAAGCTGAGAGAAAATAGAAGCATGAGCTCCATTTCACTTTGATGAACACTCCCTCTGGCAAGCCAGAGAAAGAATCAGACAGAAAGTACCAGGTTCAATGAGTTATGGATCCATCCCATCCCTTAGCTTTCCCTCAGTCCACATAAGAAGGGAACTAATTAAAACAAAGCTACCACAGCGAGCTGGCGCTGTTTCAGCTTACCCTTTCTGTCCTGAACTGAGCAAGTTACTAGCTAGTTTGGGAAAGAGATCTTTGTTCTGAGTGCAAAAAAATCAGATCAAGTCCAGACTAGAACCCAGTCTCTCCCACCAGTAGCAGGGACACTTGCAGGAGACACGGCTCCTCCCCTCCAATCGTGAGCTACTAACTTGATTCTCAACGCGTTATTGAGGGTCCTTTCTTGAGGGGGAAACAATCCAGGCTATAATTTTTGCATTGATGCAGAGGAAAACAAACATCTGTTTGCCAAGCCAGAGAGTTTGCCTGCTTAATGGACATGGAGGTAGAGGGGGTTGGGGGGATAAGAATTTTGTAATCTACTTTGTAATATTCCTGCTATGACCTGGGTTCACTTCTTTGTTTGCAAGGCCTGAGGTACAACAACTATAATTTATTCCAATACGCCAAGTAAAAAAGGGCAGATATTTCAAGGACATTGTATGGAACTGAACTGTACAGGCCTCTGAGGCCTACGTGTCCAGCAAGAGAGCAAGAGTCGAGCAGCCTACGTGCCTGACATGACTTTGTGCAGGCTTGAGTGAAAACAAAAGAAAGAGTGTCCAGTGAAGAAAAGAGTCAGCAAGTCAGCAATTTTATAAATACTTTTTGCTTAACACTAGAGCTTGTGCAGATTTGTTAAATCCAATCACTTGTTAGTTTGTGAACAGTAGTTATTATCCAATTACCTGCAGTATTCTGATGGGTGGGTAGGTCAAAAAGATAATGAGGGAGAATTGTAACAAACAATAAATGTCTTCACTTCAATTCACATTGGATGTGTGGAGCCTGTGGTTTTCGCCCTTGCAAGTGGTGACCCCAACGTGATCCGCAAGAAGTTACGGAGGGTGGACCACTGCTATGAGGAACGAGCCTCAGCTGGAGATGGCGCAGCTGGACCGTGACCGGGGCGCAGTCTGTGGGCTGTGTCTCTCCTGTTTGCTGCAGTAGAGACGGAAGGAAGAATATCATTGCAATGGACAACCGAAGAGGTGAGCAGCTGGAGGCGAGAGGAGGTGGGGCAGAATATATCTAATGAAGAAGGGGCAATACTGCAGCTCCTCTTGCATATGCTCTCTAGGAGAGGAGTGAAGTATGAGGAGAATAACCTAAAAAGACAGGGACAATGGGTTTCCTACCAATCCGTCAGGAGCTTTTCAAATAGAGACTTGGGAAAAAGTGGGAAATGCGTTGTGGGAAGCAATCAGCCACAGTGAAAAAGGTATTAACAACCTTGCAACCACCTGGTGGCTGATAATTTCTACATTGAAACAGTTAAAAGCCGAAAAAAATGTTACACAGAGCGCCTTCGTGGCTTTGAGTCCAACTTGCAACAGTTAAAGGACAAAAGGACTGTTACGAGCCACAGTGATTTGAAACAGGCTTTTCCAGTTCAATTGCAAGAGTTTGCTCCTGATCCAGCAAAGTATTCACTCCCAGAAGAAAAGACAACAGAGGAATAGTCTGCGCCTTTTCTGAGGGAAGAATTGCCAAAAAAACAGGACGAGTCTACTGACGATATGGACATTGATCCAAATGCACCCTCTGATTCAACGAAGAAGAAACAGTTTTTTCCTCCTTTGCCACTGTCTACACTGCCTACTCCTGAACCTCCGATTCATCCTGGGATTCCGATGAAGCCTAAATGGGCCCAAAAGCTTATTCGGAAGGTAGAAGATTTGGAGAGACAGCAACAGATTCAACAAGCTCAACTAGAAGACCAAGAATGCAGAGACGACATTACAATGCGTAAATTGGAACAGAACACCTCTGATAGGCATTCTGGGGAGGGAAAGGGAGGAGATGCAGGTGGCAATCCTACCATGAGGTGGCAAGGTATTACAAAAAATGCATTACTTGAGGGCGAAGTTTTGCCTTCTGTGTATCCGGTAATGCTGGGAGGTACAGGGAATGACGGGAGAAAGAACTCTAGTTACTGGGCTCCTTTTCCCTGGGAAGTAGTCAAGGAGGCGAGGAAATCAGTAAAAGAACACGGGTTACAGTCACCTTATACTCAGGCATTTATTGATAATATTTTTACTACTAAATCTTATGAATCCATTGGATTAATGAACGTCGCTGCAAATGATATTAACAAAAATTCAGCAGCTACTCTGGTGGACACGCTGGTATGATATGGTACAACAAGCAGTAACGCAGAATTTAGAAAGGGATGACAGAGATCCATTAAGAACAGCGGCATTTGATATGCTCACAGGCCAGGGAGAGTTTGCTGATGTACAAAGACAAGCTAGGCTCTGCTTGTGCCGATATTGCATCTGTCAATGCACTTAGCTAGGGAAGCATTGAAAACTCTGCCTGAGGATGAGAAAATTATAACGCCATATACTAATGTTAAGCAAGGTCAAAATGAGTCTTACATGGCCTTGGGGGCCCCAGAGAACCATGCAGTGGGAAAGAAACGGGCTGATGGGTCAGGCTCAAAGGGTTCCAGTAAACAGGTTTGTGTTGGGCTGGTGAGCAGCCACTATGGGGTCCTGCAGGCATCCCTCTTAGGGCCAGATATCTTCATAAACAACTTAAACGCAGGACTTAATGGAATGTTAAGTAAGTTCACCAATGACACAAAACTGTGAGAAGATTTTTTTTAGCTTTTTTGGAAGGAGGCTGCGGGTGGGTTGGTTGGCTTGGTTAGTTTTGGGAAGGATTTGTTGTTATCTAGTCTCTGTGGGCTGCTTTATTTTCGCTCTTCTACTTTGCAGGTGCTCATCTACACACTATGTTGCTGTGCAATTCACCATTGATTCAGAAAACTCATCTCAGGAGACTGATCAAAGCAATAAGAAATTTAATTGCTGTTGATATTTTGCACATTCTAGACATGAAGAAAAGACTTTCTGCTCCTCTAATTCGGTCATCAGAGATTTCTGGTAGCATTTGCAAAGTCTGCTCCTTGAATCCTACCCAAATAACTACAAGCCCCTGAGAACTCACAGTAGTCATTGTCATCACAGCTGCAGCATTGATCTCTCAGCTACAAGAATGACAAGGAGATACCACAGAAAAAAGGAGAGTAGAAACACTCTTAACTCCACAAAATACGTTGCTTTGTCCTCGGCTTTGCTTCCTGACTCTCAATCAAAGGGCCCTACTGCAATGAGAAAAGTGCTGATTGACAGAGAGGTGAGGATTGTGCAGAAGTATTTTTTATATTACGTAATTTATACATTTGGAAAAATAGGAAAACCTCAGCATGAAAAATCTTGTACTTGCATTAGTGTTTAAGTTAGAAGGAAAAACTAAAATAACAATAACAATAAAATTGAAAATAAAAGAGAATATGTTTGGGAAAAGTATTTTCATTTGACTGCATGTGCTCAGCAGTTAATCGGAGAAAATATTAGTCAGCATCTGGGAAACAGAAGGGAAGTAGTAGAAGGAGAAGAAAAAAAGATGCTCAGAAGGAAGAGAAGAAAGGGATTAGATCACCTGTGGTTGAGTGAGAAAAACAGGCAGAACCAGAGGAGGTAGTGGAACACACCTGAATGAAATGCTGTCTTTCTGCAGATGCATTTCAATGAGGAGAAGCCTAAAGGTGGCAAATCCCATGGAAGAAACTGAAGCATTGGTATTGCACAGAGAATGGCATCTCTAACTCTTGCAGTGCAGGTGACACACTAAAATGTTGATAAGGCTATAATATTATCAAACCTAATGTTTCCAATGGAGCTTGTTCAAAGATCAGACTAAAGGCATTTTCAGAGAAATGTGAGCAGTGTTCCAGAGTGAACGCATGTGTGCAACATGCTCATGTTCTTTTATGGTGAAATCAGTTTGGACGTTCCCTGTTTGTTTCCTGTTTTCATGCTGAAAAACTAAGCTAAGGAAGCATGAGAAAAGGAGCGATAGGGCTGGAGGCCTCTCTGAATGGCTTTCAAAAATCATTTGTTTCAAGTAGAAGTATATAGTACAACAGAATGGATGAGAAAGACTGTGAAATGTTCCTATATATGTTTTAACCTCTTTAAAAGATGTATTTTGAAAGCAATATTTTTTCATTAGTTGGATTGATCAATTTTAGTCATCACTGCATTGAATGTACAGAGAAAACCACTCATCGTGTAATATTTGCAGTCTCTGTTGTAACCAAGAAATAGCTGTGCCTGCCTGCTCTACTAAAATAATGTCAGGATTTTGTTCTTTATTCTGTATGGTTGGGAATCACACAGAGACGAACGATGGTGACAGAACTGACCGTGTTGTCTCATTGGGCAGTATGACCGACTTTCAGTGGGATGAGCCCGTTCGTCTGGAACTTGCACCAGGTAACTCGTCTCCTGCAAGTTCAGTCTTGCTCCATCACAGTATTGCGGGAGCTGAGATCTTGGCTTTTGTCCCATTCGTCTGCTGCTGAGCAACCTAGAGACATTCTTTAGGCAAAGTATACAGTCCAATAGGAAAAGCAGTTTGTGATCACAACCTTCTGCTGGCTGTTTATACAAAATTAGAAAGTGTGCAATTTTTCATATCTCAGAACTGTCTGGAAGAGATGGTAACCATTAGAAATGTGAAAACTGAAAGCGACTTAATGAAATGTAGGCACAATAGTGGAAAGAAAGCATCAGAAGCTTGAAGATTTATTGGTGGGATCACAAATTGCAGCAGGAAGTTACAGATGAGGACAACTGAAATATGAGTGTGGGTGAAGGTGAGAAAGCAGCCCTGTTTCACATCTTACATACTCTGCTGTTATGCATAGGTAGAAGGCTTAATTTGAATATTTTCTTGGTTCTTGACAGAAATAGGAGAAGACTACATTCAAGTTGTTTTTGTGGTGTTAGTTTCTTTTGTGTTTGATTACGTCTGATGTTTTCTAATGCTCTTGCTGCTCACAACTGTGGAACCTTGACATTTTGCTTTTGTTTCTTACTGTTCTAGCAATGCTGAACCAGACAGAGCTCAGCGAGTTCATCCTCTTGGGTCTCACTGATATCCAGGGGCTGCAGCACTTTTTCTTTGTTTGCTTCCTCTTGCTCTACTTGACCAGTCTTCTGGGAAATGGTGCCATTGTGACCATGGTGATAGCTGAGCCCCGTCTTCACACACCAATGTACTTCTTCCTGGGGAACTTGTCCTGCCTGGACATCTTCTACTCCACAGTCACTGGTCCCAAGATGTTGACTGGCCTTCTCTTTGGACATCAGCCCATCTCTTTTGGTGGGTGCTTAGCTCAGATCCACTTCTTCCACTTCCTGGGCAGTACTGAGGCTGTGTTACTGGCCACCATGGCCTATGACCGTTACGTGGCCATCTGCAATGCTTTGCGCTACACCCTTGTCATGAGCCCCCAGACTTGTCTGCTGCTGGCTGTGGCCAGCTGGTCCATTGGTTTTGTGCATGCCATGATGCACTCAGTCATGACCTCTCAGCTGATTTTCTGTGGCCACAACCACATTCATCACTTCTTCTGTGACATCAAGCCACTGTTGAATTTGGCTTGCAGTAGTACCAGCCTCAACATGACCCTCCTCAATGTCATTACCACATCTGTTGCACTAGGTTCCTTTGCCCTCATAGTCCTCTCCTACCTCTACATCATCTGCTTCATTTTCCATAAGGTCCGGTCCCAGGAAGGAAGATGGAAGCCCTTCTCCACCTGTGCCTCCCACCTCACTGTTGTGGCACTGTTTTACATACCAGTGCTCTTCAATTACACACCACCCTCCTCAGGAAGCTCCCTTCAAAGGGATGTGCAAGTGTCTCTCCTGTACAGTGCTGTCACCCCAGCTCTGAACCCCTTGATCTACACTCTTAGGAACCACGAGATGAGATCTGCCCTGAAAAAATTGCTAGGGAAAAAATCATGTTCCTGGAGGAATGTGACTAAAACAAGGACAAGGCTCACAACAAAGACAAGGCTCACCTGTTTTTAAGGAAAGAGCTCAGAAGGACTCTGTGTTGCAAGACTGGAAAATGTTTGATTGTCTCATGCAGTTTAACACATTAAGAAGTTAATTGTCTAGATCTAAGTCAAAGGGGAGATATTCAAGGACTTGAAGCTTCTTCCATCATATTTAGATTCCATGTGTATGGCAGCCCATGTGGTCTAGGGGTTCTAACACAGATGCATTTGTACCTCTTGCAGGACTTGAGGCAGTGTTGACAGCCCCATGCAGGTGTCCTGGATGATCTAAGATAAGAAATTACCTGACAGCTCTGTTTTGGCAGCTGAATGACCCTCTGGTGGTTCAGAGCTCCTGTATAGCTGAAGAGAGTTAGCAAGTGTTATGTTTTGGGTGGGTATAACTTAAGCGTGATACTGTCAACATTTGACTTGAGTCAGCCCACTGGAGAGATGTGTTTCTTTCCATCAAGTAGAAGGGAAACCTTACTCATGAACTAGATGTAAATTTAAACATAAAATTGGATAGGAGATTCATCTCCATGAGCTTTAGCAGCGTGCCTTATCTTGCCTAGATTTAGATATTTAAAAGTATTTATGTGCCTGTCTACTGTTCCAGACCCAGATTATGGTGAATGGTGAAAGAATTGATCTGTATTTGCATGGACGACTACAGACATGTTAAATGTCCTCGAGTAACCTACTCTGACTTTGCCTGTGGATCCAGAACTGGACACATCTGTTACAGGTTCTTTGTCACACTTCATGCCTCTGAATTAAGGACATTTCTAAGAGCACTAGATATCTATTTGTACTTGGGTACCAAACCTCAAACTTAATGTGGGGTGCAGCAGTTTGTAAGTGTTTAATTTTGAGGTGCTGTGTGTCTTTACACAGACATTCAGCACCTTCAGTTTTAGCCTGGATTACAGTTCCATGTCATGGAATCATATCATAGAATCGTTTCAGTTGGAAGAGACCCTCAGGATTATCAAGTCCAATCATAAACCTACTATAGCACTAAACCATGTCCCTAAGAACCTCCTTTAAATGCCTTTTAATCAGCTCCAGGAGTGGTGACTCCACCCTGGGCTGCCTGTTCCAATGCCTGACAACCCTTTCTGGGAAGAATTTTTTCCTAATATCCAATTTTTTTCCTAATATCCAATTTAGATTTCCCCTGGTACAACTTGAGGACATTTCCTCCTGTCCTATCACTTAGTACTTGGGAGAAGAGACCAACACTCCCACCCAATTTGGTGTCATCTACAAACTTACTAAGAGTGCACTCAATCCCCTCATCCAGATCATCAATAAAGAGATTAAAAAAAACTGACCCCAATACCGAGCCCTGGGGACACCACTTGTAACCAGCCACCAAATGGATATGGCTCCGTTCACCACAACTCTTTGGGCCCAGCCATCCAGCCAGTTCTTTATCCATTGCAGAAACACCATCCAGGCCTTGATCTGCAGCTTCTCCAGAAGAATACTGTGGGATACGGTGTCAAAGACCTTACTGAAATCTAAGTACACAACATCCACAGCCTTTCCCTCATCTGTTAGGTGGCTCACCTTGTCATACAAGGAGATCAGGCTGGTCAGACAGGACCTGCCTTTCATAAACCCATGTTGACTGGGCCTGATCTTATGGTTCTCTTATATGTGCCATGTGATGTCACTCAGGATGATCTGCCCCATGACCTTCCCTAGCACCAAGATTAGACTGACAGGTCTGTAGTTCCCCAAGTCCTTCTTACAGCCCTTCTTGTAGATGGGCATCATGTCAGCCAACTTCCAGTCAACTGGGACCTCCCCAGTCAGCCAAGATTGCTGATAGATAAAGGAAAGTGGCTCAGTGATCACCTCCACCAGTTCGCTGTGGTGAAAGCACTCGACATCCCCAGCCCAACCAGAGCAGTTTGGTCCAGGCTCCAGAGGAGGGAAAGGCCTTGTGAGCGCAGGGAGTCTCATGCAGACCTTTCCTACTGTGTGCAGTTTGACTATGAGTCAACCACTTCATTCAATAAATGCAACAGCCCAGATGAGCCACTTTGAGCTCTCCTCAATAAATACATGAGCTGTATGGCGATGGCCTTACTGTCCACAGGTCAGTGGATGAGCCCAATTCAAGTTCAAGATTAGTCATTTAGCGTAAGCAGATGCACACCTAAGTGTAATGGCTTATTTAGAGATATAAGGTTGTATGATTTTTAATATACTCTTTGATTCGTGTTACTTACTAGACTAGATTTGCCTAGACTTTAAGCTCGTATTGGCCAAAAGCAACTGCAGACTACACTAAACGCCTGCAAGATGAAGTCTAGCTTGTATTTTGCTGGGAAAAATGGAACTGACTGGGAAAACAACAATCCAAGGCCAACACAGAGACATCACAGACGTCTGCAAAGAGTGGCCTATTTTTGCACTTTGCTGAGAAGAAAGGATTTATCCAGACAAAATGGTACCTTCAAGGATATGGACTAAAAACAATGTCTACAGCTGAACAAAACAAAGGCCACGTGGAGTCAGGGAAAAAGGGACCTATAGGGAACAAAGGACCTGGTGGTGAAATTTTGCTATTGGACTGGATCTTGGTGCTAATGGTCTGTGAAGATATAAAAGTTTTTAGTTTTCTATGCTCGGGCGAACCTCTGTGCAGGTAACAGCTTATCCCAGCCCTTTTGCTATTCTACTCCGTTAATTTTTTTATGCTAGGAGAATATTGTCTCCTGAACTTTGCTCTGCATATGGTCATAAGGCCTCACCTGAAAGTTTGCCGATGGAGTTCTAAAATACAGACTCCGGAGCAAAGGGTTATCAGGGAAAGAGGAATCCTGTTGTTTGCACTGTGGTGGATACGGCCTCGCCTGAGAGTTCATCTCCGGAGCCCCAAGACACAGCCCCTGGAGCAAATCAGGAGGGAAGACGCCTGACAGTTTGCTTCGTGAACAGGTACAGGCACCTGGAGAGAAGTTCAGCAGCACTCGGCTTGGTGTATTTCCCCCACGCAGTGAAGCTGCCACTGAACTCTTTTAAGTCGCTCTTCCCTCTAAGAAATCTAAACATTGTTCTGCAGTGAGCAGAACCCTAAAATCATTCCCCTGCGACACTCCTTCAACACCCTTGGGTGCATCTCATCTGGCCCCATAGACCTGTGGGTGTCCAAATAGTGTAGCAGGACACTAACCATTTCCCCCTGGATTTTTTGTGCTTCATTCTGCTCCGCATCCCTGTCTTCTGGCTCAGGGGGCTGGGTGCCTGGAGCACAACTGTTCTGACTGAGGCGAAAAAGGCATTTGGTACCTCAGCTTTCCCTCAGCTTCTGTCACTATATTTCCTACACATTCATCAGAGGATGGAGATTCTCCTTAGCACTCCTTTTGTTGCTGATATATCTGTAGAAACATTTATTGTTGCCTTTTACAGAGGTAGCCAGACCCAACTCTAGTTGGGCTTTGGAGCTCCTAATTTTCTCCCTGCATAACCTCACAGAATTCTTGTATTCCTCTTGAGTAGCCTGCCCCTCCTTCCTAAAGTTATAAATTCTCTTTTATTCCTAAGTTCCAGGCGCAGCTCTCTGTTCAGCCAAGCCAGCCTGCCTCCGTGCCGGCTCGCCTTCCACCACACAGGGACAACCTGCTCCTGCACCTCTAAGATTACCGTCTTGAAGAGACACCAGGCTTCCTGGACTCCTTTGTAGACTTCGATGAAAAGCACAGACATTCTTGGGCATCAGACCTGCTTTGTCAGCCTTTTGGATTTCTGAGGACAGAATAAAGGGCTACTCGGACCTGTCTGCATAATGGCCTGGATGCAGAGAACAGAGGGCAAACTCCTGGGTACAGGTGTGATTTCTGGAGGTGATACCTTCACCCAGTTGCCCGTGGACTTGCATTCCAGAGATTTTAGAAAGATTTCATGCTTTCCAGCGTGACAACTCAGATCCATGCAATAGCATTAGGCATCAGACAGTGAGGCATTTTAAACAATACTCACAGTTAGAGCACAAATGCGACTCGGCTGCCTAAAAAAAAAGGCATCTCTAGGAATTGTGTGAACCGACACAGGGACGTCTCAAGAAGAGCCAGATACAAAATACATTTGCAAAGGGCAAGTTTTATTTTAGTTACCTCTCTACTGGGGGATCTCCAAAATACCACCTAAGCTCCCATACAGGCATCATATGAGAGACTTGTGTGTCCTCCACCTGATGTCCTAGAAACACGCAGGAATCCATTTGGTTCTTCTTCTGTCGTGGTTTAACCCGAGCTGGCAATACAACCACAATAGCCGCTCGCTCAGCCCCTCCTTCAGCCCCCGCAACAGGGGAGAGAATCAAAAGGGGTGGGAGAAACTTGGATTGAGATAAACACAGTTTAATAAACAATATACTAATACACTACTAGTAAATATATATATATATATGTGTGATTGAAATAAAAGATACTCAATGCAATTCCTCACGAGCCCTGTGCACGACTGAGCAGCCAGTCCCAGCAAGTCACACCTGGTCCTAAAGCTGATCCCAGAGAGAGATCCCAGCCCTGCACACAGTGAATGCTCCAGGTGAGGCTGCCCCAGCGCAGAGCAGAGCGAGACAATCCCCTCCCTCCACTGGTTGGCAATTTTTCCTAATAGCCTATCTGAACATTCCCTGGTGTAACCTGAGGCCATTTCTTCTCATCCTAGTACTCATTACCAAGGAAAAAGAGGCTGACACCCAGATCAGAATCACAGGATGGTTGGGGTTGGAACTGATCTCTAGAGACCATCTGGTCCAACCCCGCTGCTGATGCAGGGTCACCAGAGCAGATCGCACAGTATCGTGTCCAAGGGGAGTTGAATGTCTCCAAAGAAGGAGACTCCACAACCTCTTTGGCCAGACTCTTTCAGTGCTCCGGCACCCTCAAAGTGACCAGAAGCTTTTTTGCACCTGACTTGCCCCTTTCTGTCCCCAGCCTGTCCTGTTCCAGAGTCATGTTCCATCCGGCTCCCCCTCTCTTTCTCTGCCTCTCTCTGCCCAAAAGAAACACCGCTTTCCTCTATGAACCTTTCCCTCATTGTCCCGATTTTGCTACACCTATACACAAAGTCGGTATTTCTTGGTGTGACTGCTAGGCATGTTGCCTCAGACCTACATGTTATCACTTGGTGTGGTTACCTATTCACTGTTATCCTACTCCACGCCCTCAAACGTCCCCAAATTTTTTTTTTTTTTTTTTGATCTGTGAAGTTTGACTGTTTCTCACATCACTGCTCCTTGACCACCTGTGAGCCCCAGCCACCCCTCACAGAGCTTTAGGTGTCCCCCATGTCCACCAATGTCTTGTGCCTGGTCCAGCCGTTTTCCGCCTTCTGCTCAGTTAGGAGGGCCCAGCCAGTGGCGTGCATACCCAAACAGGCGCATGTCCAAAGGTGGAGTAATTACCTTCCAGAGCTGCTGTCTATAAAAAGGTTCTATATAATAGGCATGGACTCTGGATGAAGGCACAGTTTGTCTCCTTTCACCAAAATAGTCTTCCAGAAGTATTTAATCCCTCCTTTGTTTTCTAACACGTGCACTCAGCCCCCGCCTTAAACCTTGGGAATGAAACACATACCTTCAGCATCACGGTATGTACAAAATCATTACTCTGAAAAGGTGCATTCCATCGTTCATTTTATTCCGGGCACTTTGAATGGAAAAGTAACACCCAGAAGAAAGCAGTATTGTGTCTGAGGCATGCAGGAACACCACACAGGGCCAAGAGGAGGCTTAGGCTGAGAACTACACAGTGTCAGCACTAGCGCCCCTTGGGATACCATCCACCACCACCAGCAAACGTGAGCGACTGTACTCCTGAAAGCTAGGCATCACTCCCTGAGACAGAGGCATTAATCTTTGTAGGGACTATTAACTTCTGCATCAAATTTAATCATCAAGGCACCTAATATAAATCCTGCTTGCAGTGTCATTCGTGCCCACATGAAAGAGCAGCAGTGGATAGAAGCCTGTGCTCTTGAGAAGCTGTGGCAGTCTCCCCGCTGCATCTCGGATCTTTGCTCCCAGAAGGCAGCAGATTTCCCGTGACTCCCTTCAGTGCCCTTTAACAGCGAGTCACCCACTACGAGCACCCTACATTTCTTTTTGCGGTATCCACTGTGTGCTGATGGTGCAGTTTCTCCTTGCAGACCTTGCTCTTGAGTGTCTATAGCTGCTAACGCTTCATATCTGTTCTCAGTTGTGATTCTGGAGGGTTCAGCCTGCTTTTGCAGGTCGCCAAGGTCCAAGGTGCCTCATTCTCCATGGTGTCCACTATAAGAGCACGGTTCTGAAACCACCTCTCTTTCTTCATTTCAGCTTCTCTAATGCTGCACAGCCTTTTGGGTGTTTCTTGCAACTCAGCCACCTGAGGTGCCGGATCATCAACCTGTGCACACCTTATGCAGGCACGTGCCTTTTCTTCAGGAGAAAGTCTGTAGTCTCCTTCCCCATCTGTTCTGTCTGGGTGGAAGCACGGCACATCTCAGGGGCTTTTCCTGCAGGAGCACTGTTTTGACTACAGAGGCCAACGCCCACCATTACAATAGAGACCTGGAACACATCTTTGGGCTGTGGTCCTCTGATCCACCTGCCGCGCCCTGCCTGCACCCAACTGCCTGCGCCATCCCTGCCTGCACCCAACTGCCTGCGCCATCCCTGCCTGCACCCAACCGCCTGCACCATCCCTGCCTGCAACCAACTGCCAACGCCAACGCCAACCCCAACGCCAACGCCAACGCCAACGCCAACGCCAACCCCAACCCCAACGCCAACGCCAACCCCAACGCCAACCCCAACGCCAACGCCAACCCCAACGCCAACGCCAACCCCAACCCCAACCCCAACCCCAACCCCAACCCCAACCCCAACCCCAACCCCAACCCCAACCCCACCCGCCGCCCACCTGCAGCGCCGGAGCCGCTCGCGCTCCCGAGAGCCCGTTTAAATCTCCCGCGGTTGCTCCTGGCAACGCCCCTCCTCCCTCTACCCCCCCAACCGTCTCGGCTCGCGGGAAGCGCGGTCTCGCGAGATCTGCCGCCGCGGGCGCGCGGGTTCCCGCGGCCCCGGGCACCGAGGGACGGGGCGGAGCGGGGGGGCAGAGAACAGCAGCGGCGACTCTGGTGACACGGGGGCGAGAGCAGACGTGCGGCCGATCGCGTCGCAACAGAACCCGCGACTCACCAGTGCCCGGTCCGGGGCACCCTGGCCTGCTGGCCGCACCAGTGCTGGTACCAGCCAGGATCCTGTGGCCTCTTGGCCACCTGGGCACACGCTGGCTCATGTTCAGTCGCTGTCACCAACACCCCCAGGTCCTTCTCCAGCCGCTCTTCCCCAGCCTGCAGCGTTCATCGGGTTGTTGTGACCCGAGTGCAGGACCCGGCACTTGCCCTTGCTGACCCTCAGACAATTGGCCTCAGCCCATCGATCCAGCCGGTCCAGATCCTTCTGTACGGCCTTTCCACCCTCCAGCACATCAACACCCAATTTGGTGTCATCTGCAGACTCACTGGGGGTGCACTTGATTCCTTCATCCAGATCACTGATAAAGAGATTAAACAGAACTGGCCCCAATACCGAGCCCTGGGGACACCGCTCGTGACCGGCCAACAACTGGATTTGGCTCCGTTCACCACAGCTCTTTGGGCCTGGCCCTCCAGAAGGGTTTTTACCCAGCCAACACTGTCAAAGGCTTTATTGAAACCTAGGTACGCAACATCCCCAGCCTTTCCCTCATCCACTGAGTGGGTCATCTTGTCATAGGAGCTCAGGCTGGTCAAGCAGCACCTGCCTTTCATAAACCCACACTGACTGGACTTGGTCATCTGGCTGCCCTGTGTATGCCACGTGATGGCACTCGGGATGATCTGCTCCATAACCTTCCCCTGTACCAAGCCAGACTGACAGGCCTGTAACTCACCAGATCCTCCTTCCGGCCCTTCCTGTACGTGTGCATCACATTTCCCAACTTCCAGTCAACCAGGACCTCCCCAGTTGACGAGGATTGCTGATAAATGATGGAGAGTGGCTTGGTGAGCAGCTCCACCAGCTTCCTCAGAACCCTTGGGTGGTTCCCATCCGTCCTCAGAGACGTGTGTGTGTTTCAGCGGTGTAGCAGGCTGTCCTGGTTTTGTTAAAAACAAGTTTCTCTTTCAGTGAATTTTGCCTGTCAGCTAAAGCCTTCATATTAACTGCATTTTCCTGGAGAACCAGACACATGTTTTGGTAAACCTAGCAATGGAATGCAAACTTATTGATAAGCACGGATGGACATCTCGCGAGAGGGGAGACGAGAAGCAAGTGACCAAGAAACTGACCAACTGTGTATAACATTCCATTCACGTGAATACTTCATATAAAGTGGGAGATCACGAGGATCTCGTTCGCTTTTCCCTTTTGTCCTTTTCCCTTCTGCTTATGGCTGACATTAGGAGAGGACCTTGCTAGTCGTCCCTGCGAACTGAGGCCTAGTGAGAGACTGAATCCAGCTCCGATTGGCTGCAGAGTCCAGTCCAGGACTTTGGGTGCCGGCTCTGCAGTTGCTGAGACTTTCAAGATTGGTTTTGTATATTTTGTATTATTTTCTCTATTCTTATTAGTAGCATTAGTAAAACATCTTTAATTTTTTTTCCAACTCTCTTCACTCTGTGCTTCTTTTCCTCCCAATCGCCTCTCCTTAGTGGAAAGGGGGGAGAGGGAGGGGGAAGTGTGTGTGGGGGGAGAAGGGGTTAACAATACATCTGCCAGGGTTTTATTGTCACCCCGCAATCTTAACCCTCGACACAGGCCACTAACCACTTCCCCTTGCGTCATGGGGTCTTCATTTTGCTCCCAGTCTCTGTCTTCCAGCTCAGTGGACTGCGTACCCTGAAAACATTTGGTCTTACTCTTCAAGACTGAGGCAAGGGAGGCATTAAGTACCCCAGTCTTTTCCTCAGCCTTTGTCACTCTTTTCTCCCTGGATAACCTCACAACAACTTTGTGGTCCTGAGTTACCTGCTGCTTCTTCCAAAGGTCATAAACTCTCTGTTTTTTCCTGAGTGGCAGAAAAACCCTCTATTCACCCAGGCCAGATTTCTTCCCCGCAGGCTTGTCTTTCAGCACGTGGGGATGTCCTGCTCCTGCACCTGGAAGATTTACTTCTTGAAGAACGTCCAGCCTCACTGGCCTCCTGTGCCCCGCAGGAGCGCCTCCCAAGGGCCTCTGTCAACCAGGACAGTAACAGGCCCAGGTCTGCCCTCCAATACTGCCCAAGGTGGCAGTTCTGCTAACCACGTGCCTTCATCATCTGAGAACTGAAAATTCTCTCATTTCACAATGGCTATGCCCATGATGGCCTTCGACTGTCACATCACCCACAAGTCCTTCTCCGTTCCCAAACAACAGGTCCAGCGGGGCGCCTTCCCTCGTTGGCTCACTGACCAGCTGTGATGCGGCACAGCAGCTGAGCTGGAAGACGACTCGGCTGCTATGGATAGAGAGCAGACCCTGGAGTGGAACGGGGTGGCCAGGAAAGTCCTGCTCCTCGCTGCCTCCCAGCAATGGTACTTCTGGGCCTCTGCTCCTATTGCTCTGCTGGAGGACCAGAAAACGGAGCCACAAGCCAGAATGCAGCTGCCAGCAGGGCAGCCCTGGATATCAAGACGAGGGGGAAGAAGATGATGGTGGTGATGACGACTCGCGTGACACAAGGGATCTGGGCAGATCTGTGGCCAATCAAATCTTGTAGCCAGTGCCGTACGTGGCTGACAACTGCAGGTTGGTGGAGGAGCTGGTAGACAGGCTCCTTAGTGCCTGCCAAAGACTTTTTGGGAAGGACTTCAACCCACAGCTGCTGCCAGCCACTGGGCTGGGCTGTGTCTATGAAGGCTGGCGTGCCTGGGAGGACAGTGTCCGCTACCAATGGCTCGTGCCCCTGCAGCCTCCCCCCACGCACGCCTTCTGCTCGGAGCCGGACACCGCAGGGGTCTGCTGAGCAGCAGCTCCTGCTGCACGTGCGGCTACGGGAAACGTGCACAAGGGAGCGGCTGGTCAGGGACATGCTGTGGTTCCTGCAGCACAGTGAGGAGGAGCTGAAAAGCCGAGGCCCCAGCCTCCTCAACACCCTTTGCACCAACTCGTACTTGGACATGCAGAAAAACACCTGCTGTTTCCAGGTGTTGGTGATAAGAAGAACAAAAATCTTTTAGAAACCCCTGGGAGTAATGTAGCAAGACTACGCCTAATGTAACGAAACCTGGCAGAGAAACAACAGCTCTGTAGAGGCTGGACATGAGGCAAAGCGGGATGGCCTTGGCTCGCAAGCCGGGAAAGCGGAGTGTTCCAGTAAATGAAGGAGGAGCTGCGTGACTCCTGCTGAGTCGCGGCACAAAGTGACAATGTGCTTGTTCATGAAATCGGGTCAAGAACCGACACCGGGGGGGCACCAGCTGCGGGGACACCGGGGACACCCCAGACCCCCATGGAGACTCTGGAATACCAAAGATGATCTGCCGGCAAAGGGCGAAGTTATGGAAACAATTTATGTCTAATGCATTAACTAAGTGGTAGAAACAAATGAATGTGAAGTAGGTGTGTATAGTAAATACCAAGAAGTGCAAATCATACACACCCTCAATTAGAGGAGCAATCCTCCAAGTGTCCAGCGCACTGTCAGGAAAGTGCTGCTTTTCAACATTTTCTAAACATGTTAAAGAGTCTTTTTGCCGATTTTTGGTATTATTGGTGAGAGACGCCGGGAAGTTTTTGCCTCAGTCTCGTTGACAACAGCTGACGGTGCTGCCCAATGCGCATTCCTGCAAGCTCCAGCTGAGGAACCGGTAGGGAAATCCTGCCCTTTGAGATGATTTTTGGTGTGCCGCTAGACAACTCCAACTCCTTCCTGATCCCTGGGTACGGAGAGGCCAGCTTTGCCATCAGCACAACACAGCAGGAGAGCTGCAATGTGCCTACGATGCATTTAATCAGGCAGGGCCTGCACAACACCTTCCTCCCCAAAAGCGAGAACTGTCTGCAACAAAGGGCTGTCACTGCTGTGCTCTGAACTGCTTTTCTGCCCCGTATATTTGTCATGAAGTGTTGGTAGCTTGTCCTTGCATCTGTCCTGGGTTTGTAAGAGCTGTGATTGAACTCCCACCGCAGCTGCTACGAAACTAGGACTGTGAACTGTCTTTGCTAATATAATTTAAGCTCCGATAACAACTAGTGCTTTCCACAGTGCTAGCAGCAATTACACCGCCTTTAAATCCTCTGCCCTCACCCCTGCCACCTCCCAGACCTCCTCAGCCACCCTGGGATGTTGGTCCGCTCCTGGCAGCTCTCTCCGTGTCCCCAGCTTTTCCCCAGTTCAGCAAACCCTCCTGTACACCCTGATCCTCTGCTCTGCTGCAGAACGTCAGCCAGTGATCGACTGGCCGTGAGGCCACCATTAAACCTCCCGCCCGGGCTGCCTGCCCTGCCCTGGCCGCCTCTGTCACCCCCCCAGCAAGACCGGGCTGTGACCGGCTCTCCAGCCCTCTCAGTCCCACAGCATTCGCCATCTTGCCCTTTCCCGCTCTCTCCCGACAGCAATTCTTTCTGATTAAGTGCCTAATCGAACAAGGTGGAAGCCTTGAAGAAAAAAATTAGAACCCGCTGTCTGTGAAGTAGCTCTACGACTGATCCTAGATCCGTGCTTAAGTGCATAAAAGAGCTTAGGCTCTTAAACAGTCACGGTTGCTGAGCAATTGAAGTCTTTGGATCAAAGGCGATGAAACAGCCTGTGCATTGCTGCGTTTCAGTCCTGTTTTGCCCTGTGGAGTGCAGGACCAACTCTCTTAAGTCACACCAGCCTCCTGGAAAATAAACTGTTGCTATGTTCATACCTGTGGTGACCCTCCTGTCTTTTTTAGCTACAGTGCTCTCACCGCTGGGGATGGGTGCGCCCAGCTCCTCAGCCCCTCTTCTGCCCTCCTGCTCCCACCACCGCCAGCACCCTCCTGCCCAGCCCCACTGGGACCCCTTCTCTTCCCCCTCTCATTGTGTTCCTCGCCCCAGCTGTGCTAGGCCTTGTCCAGGACACACTGGAAATGGGTGACGAGCTGCCCTGGACCACACACAGCCCCGTGCAGCAGCTCGCACAGCAGCTGAGCTGGAAGACAACTTGGCTGCGATGGGTAGAGAGCAGAGCCTGGAGCATAACGGGCCAGCCAGGAAAGTCCTGCTCCCCGCTGCCTCCCAGCCATGCTGCTGTGGTTACTTCTTGTCGCTCATCCTGAAGCAAAATGGTTTAGCTTGTTCATATGCACCTATTGTCTTAAATTTAAGCATCCTGGCTTGTATCAGGAATAGTGTGGCCAGCGGGACTAGAGACGTGATTGTGCCACTGTACTCGGCACTGCTGAGGCCCCACCTTGACTACTGTGTTCAGTTTTGAGCCTCTCTTCATAAGAAGGACGTTGAGATACCAGAGAGAGTGCAGAGGAGGTGATGGAGCTGGTGAGGGGCTGGAGCACAAGTGTGATGGAGCGGCTGAGGGACCTGGGGGGTTCAGCTGGAGAACAGGAGCTGAGGGGAGACCTTCTGATCTCTGAACTGCCTGAAAGGAGCTTGGAGCATGGATGGTGTTGGTCTCTTCTCCCAAGTAGCAAGTGATAGGACAAGAGGAAACGTCCTCAAGTTGCACCAGGGGAGGTTTAGATTGGATATTAGGAAAAAATTATTCCTGGAAAGGGCTGTTGGGCGTTGGAACAGGCTGCCAGGGCAGCAGTGGAGTCACCATCCCTGGAGGGGTTTAAAAGGCGTTTAGACGAGGTTCTCAGGGACATGGGTTAGTGCTAGAGTTGAATTATGGTTGGTCTCGATGATCTTGAGGGTCTCTTCCAACTGAAATGATTCTATGATTCTATTTTAAAAAATAGATATTGACCTTTTTCTAAAGGAGAAGTTGTTGTTTGCAAATTACAGATATACAAGCCTGGTAAACATCAACATTTTTCCTGAATTTGAGTCCATTAATTTAGTTGCCCAAAATGTTTTTCTAAAATTGACTGAGATCTGGCATATATTCCCCATTGTTCTAGATTTACATTTTTCATTTGTCGAAAGAAAAAAGTCCATGTGTGCATGACACTGACATGTATTCTTAATACTTTGGCTAGTTGAATAGCCACTAAATTTTCTTCTGCCTTTTTCTCCATTTCTACAAATGCTGCTTTGACTGCCTGTCTGCTTATCAAGTATTCTTTCCATCACTTTGATATGTGTCCTACCTAGTATTTGTCTGTTTCATTCTTGGACAAGTACCATCACTTATCTCTACCTTTGATCATCTCTCATCTTCTGGCTCACCTCTACATATTAGTTTGCATGTCTTCTGATCATCTGCCTGTCTCTAGCAATGCGGCCAAGGTTGGTTGTGTTGAAATATCTCATAGTCAAGTGAAAGAGTTTGAAAAGCCATCCTCAAAATGTTAGAAAATGTTATTTGTTTTTTTTTTTTAATAACGGCGTGTATGTCATGAGTTTTGATACATAAATGTATTTTCCATCCTGAGTATACAGGCAATTTTATAAGAACAGCGCAGAGGGAATTGGAGCTGTCACTGGATTCACAATACAGTGTTGTTTCTGAAGATGGTGAGAAGGCCAATTTTATCACAAATGGCTTCCCCCTTCATGAGTCCCGAGAGAAACAGCCAAAGACACACAGTCCACAAGATGCTTGACCATGACGATAACATTGTTCAGTTTTCTTTGACAGCATCAGCCTCTATTGGAAAATCGTGTTTATTAACTTCATTTGCAGTACATGCATTCAACATCATCAGGCTTGACTAAGAAAGAAATCCCCTGCTGCATCTTCTGCTCATTAAAAACTCAAAGTCTAGCAAAACTTTTTCTCAAAGACTATTTTTCCTATTAAGCACCTGATGATTGTGCAGACAATTAGCAGCAAGAAAAAGCTTGTTATGGTTTCCTCGCCTGTCAAGCCCTTGAGTAAAAATTACTCTGTGTGAAAGGCGGTCACAGGAGTAAAGTTTCCTAGAGTTTTAATGGGGCCTGCTGAGGCTGTGAGAGATGGAGCTTCTGCAGGAGGACTAAGTGGTCTCCTGGGGGGCTGACTGAAGCAGAAACACAGAGCACAGTTACAGGAAAATAAAGGATGGAATTAGTGCTTTGACCAAACAGCCCCTTCCATGTGTCCTGTCAAAGAAAGGGCCCGGGTGCCGGTCCGCAGCAGGACCTTCCCAGCCCTCACCTCCTCGCTGTGCCCGATACCCCTCCGGCCAAGCCCACAGGACCCCAGCAGTCCAGCCACCTAGAGGTGGTACCCAGCTTCTCCAAACAGAATCCCTCCTGCCCTAGACCAGATCCCCATCCCACCAGACCCCACTGTTTCAGTGGTGCCTCACAGCTGCCCCTGAAACCCCTGAACTTCCCTGAACTCTGCAGATCATTCCCCTGGATTTCCAGAATAGGATGGGTGCTCTTCAGCCATGAAGAACACCTTCTCTGTGATGGCGACACCTTGCACGTCCCAGCTGTCCCAGCCCTGCCCCGCAGCTCTGTTCAGTGAGTGCCCCTCTTCCTCATCACAAAGCCTGGCGTGATTCCCAGAAATACTGCCCCCTCCAACCTCTGTGATACTCATCCAGCCCTCCCATTGCCCCTCACTGAACGGCCATCACTGTCCTCCAAGTGTCTCCAGTTGGATGTTCAATGGAAACAATCCTGTCAAAGAGTTGTTTTAAAGGTTTTACAAGCCTGAGATCAAGGTATGAGTTCCTCTCTACTGACAAGAGTTGTTTTAACACTAAAATGGACATATACTCATTACGTGTGTGCTTAAAAACTACAGTTCCTCTGTCACTGTCTAAAAGTAGTGAGAAATGTCTGTCCATGGGATCTTTGGGCCTAGTTTCACAAACCTTAGGGATACACTGACATAGAACCAAGTGAAATCTGGTCTATTTAAAAAAAAAAAAATGCATAAACAAAAAGGTGGATGCAGTATTTCAAGTTCAACTAAATTATTAGCTCACCTTTTGCAGATGCTCAAGATGTCTTAAGGTAACTCCGAATATGAAGTCAGTTCAGAGAAGATGTCTCAGTCCAGTTTGGAATCTCTGGTGTTCATGGTGTTCATGGGCCATGCATCTGTTCTTGGGTTACATCTATTCTTATTAGATTAATTCTTCATAAAGAGCAATGCATCATTATTGTTGAAAAAGCAGACAGACACTGGCACAAAAATAAATAAATCCAGACTTTGTGAAATATAATTAGTGCTAAACCTGCAATATTATTCTGGCAATCTATGAAAGAGAGCTGTGGTCATCTGCAGGGATTCATCTATCCATAATCCACCAGAAAATGGCAGGCATCTGATACCTGAATGTCCTCTGGGAACACCCCTCCCTTGGCTTCCTGACAACCAGCGTGTCCCAGGGACTGTACCTCTGCCTTGTTAGCAAACATGTAAGGCCTAGCAGATAGGACACTCGTCCTGAACCGTCTGACTCGTGTGCTCTTTGCAATTCCCTTAGAACCAGACCCTTTGGGGAAACAGGACAAACTGGTCTCCATCCAATATCTTGGTTGTCAAGACTTGGTTTTCAAGACTTGGTTAAAAGATCTCTGATTTTTCTGCCTATTTGTACCTTGATTCACTCCCTGGTATTGTCTCTGTTGTCAGGGGAAAGTTTTTTCAGGAAAGAGAGGAAGAAATATGTCATGTTTATATGACATTTAGGTTCTCTCCTGTCCAAATCCCAAATCATACCCTTTCTGGTTGAAGCTTCGTTAGAAAAACAGTAATCCTGTGGCATCTGTAATAACACCCAAAACACATATGTGTGAATGGAGAGAGAAGCGGAAGGAATGGGACTCTATGGCAACATGCAGCATATGTTGTGGTATGTGAAAGAAATTACAAGGATGCTGTTAGAGAAGCTCATTTCAGGTTCCTATTTAAGGATGAGTTGAATCACACCCAAGAAGTGACAATGTCTGTCTATTGACCATCTTCATCTCTAGGCATTTCTCCACTGTAGAATGCCTCAGTTAGCTGTGCTCTTCCACCCAAGCTCTTTGCAGATGTTTGTATAAGGTTCTTCTTCAGATCAGGCTGCGGAGGCTTCTGTGCCTGAAACATGAGATCAACTTTCCCCTTGATCTTCTGTGAGTAACAAGAACCCTGAAGATCCCTGCACACTTTCTGGGTTTGACCATAGCAGGAGCAGCTGACATGCGATTGTTGCTAAGGCACCCCAAAAGTCAATTTAGACTCCAGACAGACTTTATTCTAACCGGAACTGTTTGTTTAGCAAAGAAAACACCTCAAAATTGGGTTTATCCAAATTATTTAGCACTCCGATAACATTACAGAACACAGATTCAGATACCAGTTGAGAACAGTATTATTGCATGACCACACAAGACTAATGAAGATACACAGCACGCATTCACTCACAGAAACCAGAACAAGAGGTCTCTTTCATTCAACGGTGTCCAGAAGGAAATAGTTGCTTGCCCAAGGTGGGAAAGGGCTCACTCAAGAATATATCCAGAAGGAAAATCACTCACCAAAGAGGCCATGAGGGCACTCAGTCCCAGGAAGTCTCCTTAGATGCCATCCCAATCCAAGGGGAGGGCTCCATTCACAAGCCATTCAAAGGGAGTCTTCAGCGGAGGCCCCATTTTATAGACCAGTTGGATATGGCTGTGGTCATTATGAGCATGGTCCGGAAGCTTCTGAGCTTCTCTGGGCACCTCCTTTGCTGAGGACCATGTCTATTGAGCAAGGGTCCCATCTCTCCTGCCCCGGGGAGGTGAATGTGAGGAGTCTCCATGCCCCAGGACGGTGGGATGTGACTGTCAACACCTTGACACCAACCTAGGTGTGCACATAGGACAGGCACACTGGGGCACTAAAGGTGCTAAAGAGACATCAGCTGCCCCATTGAAAGCTCCAGATCTCATCAGGGGATGTGCAACTGTGACAGTGATGGACCAAGATCTCGGCTCAGTTATTTCAGCAAACTCCAAAATTCAGACTAACAGGGTCTGCATACAGAAACTGCTGCTGCAGGTGACATCAGGTTCTGAATTCCAACACCCACCTTGCAACATGGATAAAGTGCTGTCTGCACCAACTTGCACGGGCATGAAATTTCATTTGCAGCCCACAAGCATAATACAAGTAAATTTACAGGGTGTCTGGGCAGAATTCATGTGCAGTGTCTTCCTATGTGTAGAACGCCCCTTTCCTACCTCACTGTCCTAGCACAACCCATGCAAACTGAGAGGAACTCTCAATGTTAAGTGGAAATTACAGAGACATATTAATTATTAAAGAACCTGTGAATGTCTCAGGCCTGAAGGCAGCTCTCAGTTGTTAAGGCGGGTTGGCTTTGTGCTGGGGGGTTCAGATGCTTGAAAGCAAAGCCATCTAAATAAATAAAGAAGATGCAACAGTGATCTGTGTTTCAGAAAATTATGGGAACCAACATGCAAACTTAGAAAACACTGTATCACAGTCAATATTAAAAAAAAAAAAAAAAAAAAAAGCTAATAGACAATACAAGAAATTGGGATTATTTCAACCTTGGGCTGCAGTAAGGACATGGCTTCTCTATTCCAGAGGGAGTTGTAAAGAACATTGGCAAAGTGCATCCCGTATATGTACCAAAAACCTTAGTATTTAATAGAAACAGCAGTGTAGTGTATCTCTAAAGCAAATGAGCAGCAACAACAAAATAGGAAACTACTCTGGAATATTCGTTACACTCAATTCCAGAGGTAGGCTTAAAATGGATTTGAAAATCAGGGCTTTGAGGTATTTTTGTACCCATGACTCTATCCGCAGTTGCTTGTCCACTCTTTTAAGCTGCCTGAAAGTTACGATGGGATCAGTCTTTCTTGAGACATGACTGTTGCTTACCAAGAGGATGAGAGGGGAAGTCTGGTTTACTAATTCAGAAAAGTTGATTTAATTCAATAGGGCTATGGCATAAGTGTCTGTATCTGGCCCTCAACCCCCATTTTGTTGGAGTAGATAAAATCACTACAGTGATAACAACCTACAATAAGTGTCACCTCCTCCTAAAAAAAAGGACATGATTTGATGATCTAATTTCACCCTAATAGCACTTTTTTCTGGCTGTTGGATATTAAGAGACCCAAAAGTAGCTAACTTAGATGTAAATGTCTACATAGCCGCTGTTTAAAGTTTATTGATATCAGTTCTAGTGTTAAACTTCAGCTAGCTAAAACCAGCCCAAATGAACCCTGTGATGGTGTGAATCAAGCATACAATTTCTGCTTTGACCCATATCATTGTGATACAGGGCAGAAGATGAATTCATCAGAAATGCCTCTCCAGGCACTACAAAAGAAAACAGGTGCTTTATTTATAACAACATACAAGCAGTGATTCAGGTGCCCAACACAGAGGCATCTTGTGCCGTTTAGGGTGACCTGGGGCATCAGTAACTTCAGTACAGGCTTGAGACACATGACACAAACCCTACAAGACATCCGCAGAGTCCCTTAATGTATCAGAACCAGCACCACACACCTATGTTTAGGCAGTTATTTCTGCCTTTCAGCGGAGATGCCTGCAGTCTAGATGGTGAGAATTTCACAAGAGGTGGCTAAAACTTAAGGACTGAAGTATAAGCTGCTCACAGGAATAATATTGTATTCTTTGATATAAAAACTGGATACGCAAGCTATGAGCTAGACATCTTGTCATCCTTTAGAGTCAGTAGATGTAAAGAGTAACTCTGATCAGTGTGGTGTGTGGACCATCAAAACTGACCAGAGGAAACTGTTTCCCACCAATGATCATGAAGGGAACCCAGGAAACCAATGATAGGACAAGGGGTAATGGGTACAAGCTGAAACATAAGATGTTCCATTTGAATTTGAGAGGAAACTTCTTCAGGGTGAGGGTGGCAGAGCCTGGCCCAGGCTGCCCAGGGGGGTTGTGGAGTCTCCTTCTCTGCAGACATTCCAACCCGCCTGGACACCTTCCTGTGTAACCTCATCTGGGTGTTCCTGCTCCATGGGGGGATTGCACTGGATGAGCTTGCCAGGGCCCTTCAACCCCTGACACTCTGGGATTCTGTGATTCTGTGAAACCAGCATGGCTCCAAGGCTGAGCTTGTAGACATAAAGCTGGGTCTTGTGAGCCCTGGTTTCAGTCACCTTTCTGTTGACATGGGAAAACAATGCAGTGGAACGAGCATCTTGCACCGCTTTAGATATGTGAGGGGAACTGTTAGAAAGGAAGAAGGAGGAAGAACTGCCATAGTATAAAACGTGAAATGAAGGAGGGCAGAGAGGACTGGCAAAAGTGTGATTGTAGTGCACAGTTGCCAGTATAGGGACTAGCAGCTAAGAAGGGCAGAATGGGCACCTTTTCTGTGGAGCTGCTGTTAGAAAACAACAGCATTCTAGGCTTAGGATTATTAGGTGGCACAGTAAGTGGTGAGGAGTACTCGTGTGGTGATCTAAGGGGCCAAACTCTTCCCCAGTTGCTCGCTCCCTTCCCCATCTTCGATGGGATGGAAAGGGGAAGAAAATAGGATGAGAAAGCTTGTGGGGCAAGATAAATACAGGGAGATGTCTTGTCCGTTAACACCAGGGGCAAAACAGGCTCAAGCTGGGGAAAATTTATTTAATTTATTTCCAATTAAAATAGATTCAGATAGTGAGAAAAAAAGGTAAGCGTTAAACTACCACATTTCATCCTCACTTTCACAGGCTCAGCTTCAGTTCTTCACCGCAGGCTCCTCTGCTCCCGACTTCCAGCAGTGCTGGGGAGATGGTGGGTCTGGGGTCAGTATGCAGCAGCTCTTCTCTGCCGCTCCTCCCCTCTCACTTTTCCTCTGCTCTGACACGGGTCATCCATGAGCTTCGGTTCCTTCAGGAACAGCCATCTACTCTGATGTGGGTCCTCTATGGGCTGTGGGCAATATCTGCTCCGGCACCATGGAGCACCTCCTTGGTGAACACCTCGGTGTTACCTCTGCTGAGTGCAATACCATTAGGAAATATAGAAGCTAACTGAGTTTAAATCAATATTTCTCATCCTGTTTTTACCATAACTAGGCCAGCTTTCTAAGTTATCCCTCATGCCTAGGATCTTTCTACAGCCCTCGGCAAGAAGTAAGCACCTCCAGAGAGTGACTTGCCCATCCTGACTATGTCACATCCCTGGGAATGAGGTAAATCACATCTGGAAGAGGTGTTTGTGGCTTTCCACCGACTTCTGAGGAAGCCCGGATTCCCAGCATTGGCACTGCTTTTCTTTCTCAGGTGCCTAAACTTATCAGAATGGGTGGCCACCCCTGGCACGGACATTTCTCGGGTTCCTCGTGATCCACCAAATAACTGGTGAAGGGATGGTGGCGCTACAGATGGGCTTTGAATGAGGAGCTCCCTATAGCTGTCCACAACGTCGCCCAAACACCTGCCACAGATTGCATTAAAAACTTTTAGCTGTCAAAGTCAGGTGAGGTTTTAGACGTGTTGTACTATCATAGTGAGCAAATATTAATGTCACTTTAGACATGTAAGTGATACCTGAAAGTAATTCATACACTCAGTCTTGAGATGAACGTTCTCTCCTTGGGAAAGCCCTTTTCTTTGCATGAGCTTCAAAGGCAACCCCAGATACTGTTATGAAAGCAGACACCAACCTTTAATTCTTCTCTATAGAGTCACTGTAGTGGTGTGGATGCCTTTATCATCTTTGTCTCCAGGGAAGCATCGCCAGCTTTCACACGACTAAAGGTGGGGAAGCGGTACCGTGCCGCCGGACGTCTGGTGCAGCCTGGCTCTCACCCACACTGCCACGAGTATCCCTGACACAGCAGAAGCGCTGGGACACCCGTGGCATCTTCACAAGGCGGGCAGAAATAAACCTGTGCCCTAGGAGAGAGCTGCGTGCGTTCAGAGCAGTCCCCACAGCACCTGAAGGACACCATATCTCTACATTTGGGCAGCCAAATCTTGCTGCACCACACAGGACTTGACCGTGGCCAGACCTATGTGGACACATGGGACCATTCTGTGCCCCATGTGTCTGTAGACGTAAGACATACCGTTTTCTTCCCCTGGTTTTTGCTTTCTAAGTGACTGAAATAATATGAAAACATGACAAAGGTGTTTTGAGTTTAATCAAGATTATTTTGGGGGGTGTTTACATTTTGGTTTTACAGGGCTTTTTTGAGGAAGTCCAAAAAAAATGGTGGTTTTTTTCACAAAAAGCTCCCCCACTGAGCTCCTCCTGTGACTAGGCAAATTGCTACCTCGGTGACCATATACTTGCTGTGAAAATCACCTCCACTGGTTTATGTTTTTATAGTCTGACCCTCCCAAAAATACCTACGAAGCAGAGCTCTTGATATGTCATTTGTATAAAACCATAAATGCCTGGACTTGTTTCTCCAGGGCTCGTCTGACTTCTTTGTTCCTCAAGGTGTAGATAAGGGGATTCACCATGGGTGTCACCACAGTGTAGAAGACAGAGAAAAACTTGTTAAAAGCTGCAAGGTTGTAAGTTTTTGGTAGCATATAGACAAGGATGAGAACTGAATAGAAAATAGCAACCACAACGAGGTGTGTGGAGCACGTGGAAAATGCCTTTTGCCTCCCCGTAGCTGAAACAATTCTCAAGACGGTGATGATGATTAAAACATAGGATGCTACGGTGAAAAGAAAAGGCAGCATAGTACACAGAGCAGACATCAGAGATGTTACAGCTTCTATCAGGAATGTGTCGCTGCAGGAGCATTTTGTCACAGGGGCAAAATCACAGAAGAAATGGTCAATCTCTCGGCGGTCACAGAACAGCATGTGTGACATCAAGAGTGTGATAACAAAGCTGATCACAAAACCACTTACCCAGGAGCCTGCAGCCAGCGCTATGCAAAGTTTGGGATTCATCAGTGTGGCGTAACGTAAAGGTTTGCATACCGCCAAATATCGATCGTAAGACATCACGGCCAGGAGGTAACACTCTACCCCAACTAGAAAAGCAAATACGAAGAACTGTGTGAGGCAGCTGCTGTAGGAAATCGTCCTGTCGCCTGTCAGGAAGCTGGCCAGCAGCTTGGGCAGGATGGTGGAGCTGCTGCACATCTCCAAGCAGGACAAGTTACTGAGGAAGAAGTACATTGGGGTGTGAAGATGCTGATCAGCCACCACCAACGCGAGGATGAGAATGTTCCCCATCATCGTCACCACGTAGATCACCAGGAAGAGCAGGAAAAGAGGAACCTGAAGATCAGGTAAATCGCCAAATCCCAGGAGGATGAATTCTGTGTTGTAGGTTTGGTTTTGCTTTTCTGCAGCTGACACCATGCTGAATCCTGGGGAAAGCAAATATTAAAATATAACATAAAAATTAAAAAGCTGTTCTCCATGCATGGCTGTAAAGGTACACTATTCAAATTAATCCTTGGGTTTGATCTCTATGTCCTGATAATTAATTTAAAATTCCAATTCTTAAAACAGCTCAGCAATATTTTCTGTGAAAAAACGATTTGTCTTCCCTCAATTTCAGTCTACTCTTGGTATGCCTCAGGGACAGGACAGTTTTCTTTTCTAGGATGTATGGATTATTACACGCTATTTTTTGGCTCCATGTTCTGTCATTTCCCTTGCTTGTAGAGTCATACCCTGATTCTTATTTTTCATGCTCTGGATATACATTTATATACTTATGCTCCTTTGCAGATCACCCAGCTACATCATCATGGAGAAAGGAGTTCGAAACTACCTACACCTAACTATGGTATTAGCTTGTGGTTGCGTCAGATCAGTTTATGCAACCAGAAAATCGCCACACAAGTTTTCTTGTATTCTGCATCTCAGGTGATCCAGTTGATTTACAAGGTAGGGAAATTTTAGTCAAGTCACAGGGAGGACTGTCTTCGCAGTTCGTTCAGCTTGTTCAGTGTGTCATCCCTTATAAAACATTAGGACGTTTGGATAAAGCTGTGACTGGCATAACAAAATAATGCCAGTAACCGATCAGCCTTACAGTTCAGCACATGGGCAATTATTTCCACTGACAGAAAACCACAGAAAGTCAGAAATGCATCTTCTCATCAGTTCTTCATTCACTTTCTTCCCAAGTCTGCACACTCTTCCGTCAGCCTTGCCTCCATGGTAGTTAAGTTGCGGACTGAGGTCTCTCAGACACCTGCCCACATCACACTGTGGGATGCAGCATGGGTTCTGCAGACCGTCTTCTCTTTCATCATCTTTATGTGAAAACCGAAAGCCTGACCTTCCCAAGTGTTTGCTTTCTTTTTAATAAATCTCCATGCATACCGCAGACAAGACAATCTCAGAAGTCCCTTGTGACTCATTATATGCTCTTGAGAATGAACACCACATCTCCTTTGATAGTACTAGTAATGAAAATTTTAAATAATTTATCAATTGAGTAGAACCTTTCCAATAGCATTATTGATTAAAGTTTATAATATATTAATACTGCACTGAAATTTACTAATAAATTTTGCTTTCTCCATCCTACACACATATTCTTTCCCATTATATTCCATTTTGCAAAGGCATCTAAATGCCTAATGAACATCCTGTGAGTGGGTTATCTGTTATACCAAATAAGAGGGGACTCTATCATGACCCACTTGAATAGCGTCTTCACAACCTGCCTTTGATGCAGACACTCGTGTACGGCATCAGGACATGCAGAGAACATGCAGAGAACATGCATTTCAGAGAACAACCTCTGCTGGGCCAAACCACAACCTGTGCTTTCCACAGCTGGGTTTCTGATCTGAAGCAGATGGTGAGGACAACTCTTTCCTCACAGGAGGAATTGAGGCAAATCTCCAGAAAGAAGAAGAAAAACGTGGAAATAAGTATATTGTGAGGACTATATGAGGAACCAGCACCTTGGGGTGAAGAACAGAGTAGGCGGAGTCAATGGTTCAGACAGACTGACTGTTAGTGTGGGTGTCCTGGCAGATACCGAAATCCAAAGTGCTTTCTTCTCAATCTCCGCTGGAAAGAGAGCTCAGCATGGTCTCTGCTAGAGCCCAGACATCTTGAGTGCTTTTACCACCTGGCTTCAGTGTCAAACATGTAGCAAAGGATGAAAAGGAGCGAGAATTCAAAAAAGTTGAAGGGTCACATTTTATTCCTGTAATTAGGTTTTCAGTTTCTCTGTCTGACAACAAACTGAAATTATTCCAGCAGTTAAGTTGTTCACATGCAGCACACATTTTTTCAGTAATGGTTGTGTTTTCTGCACCTAGCATTGGTGATCTAGGAGTGAGAAAAGCCAGTGCATAACATGAACATCCAGTGTCATGTCAGGCACACTCACATCGATGTATTGTTCCGACTGACCTGCTGCTCTTGGTGTTGCCTTCCTGAATTTAAGGGGAAAAAACACCTATTTGTTGTTCCTGCTGAGGGTCAATGGACTCTTCTTTCCCAGTGTGAATAACTGTTAACTTCCCGAACGCTGAACACAGATTTTTCATCCATGATGAACGACTTTATGAATAATTAACTGAGTCCTCATGAGTAACTGACATCCAACTCGAGCATCTAATTTTAGAAGTCTCCAATTCAGGTGTCTCCTGAGCAAGAAGCTTAACTAAGCTGTCTAAGCACAGGCATCTAGGACTATTTCAGACACCCCAAAGTGTCAGAACTCCAACTATCACTCCAATATGTCCTACACCATGGTGTGAGGATGTGTGTGGTAGCCTGGAGTACATATAGCTCCTTTATTTGGCATCTGAACCCCACTGTAGATTGATTGGCTGAATAGCTCTCCAGGCCATATTGACCAAATCTCCACAGACTATAAATGGGAGCTTGGACATCACAGTCACACGTATAGGGCCTACGAGGCAGAAACTGCAATGTTAGGTGTTTGATTCTGGGGCTGAGTGCAGGATTCCACTACTTGAACATAGATTTTATTCTGTATGGGATTTCTGCAGACCGATGACAGATGTGATACAATACTTGCTATAGACATGCATCCTTCTTGAGCAAAATGCAGGCAGGAAAAGAAACCCAAATTAACCTAAAATGGCACTGGACACATAAGTAAACTAACCCAATTTTCAATACACATAACACAGCTTGAATTTCACGGAAGAGAAAAAGCTCCATGTAAAATGAAGATAACTTGAGTTTACTGAGTGTCAAATTTGGCCAGATGAAGTCTTAACCTTCAGGTTCAGGTGAGCAGAATTCTCATTTTGTAGTTATGTGTTTCTCTGAGTTTACCTTTGCCAAGATTTCCAAGTGTGTCCAACAGGTAAAGTGAGAAGCTCTTATGCATCTCTCTGAAATTCTTTTTCTGTGCAGCCTAAGAGCATTCATTTTTGTTACCTGTCTCAGGGACCTGCTTACTGGTAATGTTCAGTGTTCAGCTACCTGCCTTGTATTTCAAGTAATCTTACAGCCCAAAAGCAAATTGAAATTTTAATAAATCATCAGGAAGATGCCATCTATATTGGCAAGATGCTCCTTGATCTAAATGCTGGTGGGACACCTAGTTAAAATAATAACGAAAAGTAATTCAGTGTTGAGGTTATACTGTTACAATACAAATGCTTCTGAAGAATTGTAACTCATAAATTCTTCATTTTGTTCTCTCTTCACAAGAGCACCAGACACAAGCCTTCCATGTACCCAAAAATAGGCACTCACCTGAGATATGAAAAGTCTCCCCCTGGTGGCTAACCTTTTTTCCCCCGACAGCTGATAATGCGTTTTACATTGAATGCAATGTGCACAGAACACCACCGCAAATAGGGACAGTCCCTGGATGAGTCCCTCTCAGCACTCATTAACCTTGTGTTACTTTCCACCTCATGGCAGAACTCATGAAGACAGATGGAGGAGATCCTATGATGGACCATGCCGTAGTATGGGGAACAGGGCACTATTGGGTAGTACAGGAGCTGAGGAAAATGACTCTTTGAGTTACGTGGCAGCTAGAATTCAAGTATTTTACCTACTGATCAAGTGCTGCAATCATCCTCACATTTAAATAAAGACAGGAATCTCCTTAGAAGCTAGAGACATCACATCCAAATTTACCTGTTGAACATTTGACTATTTTAACTGGGTATCTGGATATCTAGAACAACTAGATACTCAGCGCAGCTCTCTCAGTGGAGAGAGACACTTCTGAGAGTTTCCATCCCTCTACAGGTGACAGTTTTAGTATTGGAAGACTCATCTTGCCCGTTCTCTCTTCGCTTTCCAGATGGAGTTTGTAAGTAACTAAGTGAGGCAAGGTACCAATTAATAGCGTGTGAATTAATCATATGAAGGCACTAAGAACAGAGATTTGTCTTCTGGTGTCTCTTGCCCTTCAAAGTGAAGTCTCTAGATGACACTGACTCAGTGATGAAGCTGAGATTGTCTGGTTAAACACAAGCATTTTATTTCTATCATGGAAATGACAGAGCAGCTACTTGGTGGGAAACTAAGGGTATCTCATGTGAAAGCCAACAGGCAGATCTCGTATTTCTGAAACAGATTTATTCCACCTCATGTTAGCAATCAAAGCGGATGAGATTCAGTCTCCGCAGTTCAGCTAGGACCAGCTCTGTACCTGTACAGCCCAAAGTCACTGTGACAGAAATTAATATTTCTGATTGTTCTGACTACACTCCCACCTAGTGGTGTTTGCACAACACAACTTCCCTTTCTACTTCAGGACTTCATTTTTTTCATGTGGTCTTTCAATTTCCTCATGTTCTTATGTTTTTTTTTTTCCTTTTTAAGGCTCACCAAGCTGATGCAAAGATTATTCCTCGAGCTATTTCTGTCCGGCCTTAGAGACTAAACAGTCTAAACACTGACTAACAAAGCTCAGTCTAACAGGCCTTCTTAAATGCAAGCTAGGAAGCTGAGATTAAAAGCCAGGACCTGGAATGATCATCTCACTTATTTAGAATCATAGAACAGTTTGGGTTGGAAGGACCTTCAGAGGTCACCTAGGCCAAGCCCCCTACAGGGGCAGGGACATCTTCACCAGCTCAGGTTGCTCAGAGCCCCGTCCAGCCTGGCCTGGGATGTCTCCAGGGATGGTTCATCCACCACCTCTCTGGCCAACCTGGGCCAGGCTCTCACCATCCTCAGTGCCAACAATTCCTTCCTCATGTCCAGCCTGAATCTCCCTCCTTTAGTTTAAAACCATCACCTCTTGTTCTATCGCAACAGGCCCTGCTCAAAAGTCTGTCCCCATCTTCATTATCGGCCCCTTTTAAGTCCGGAAAGGCCGCACTGAGGTCTCCCCGGAGCTTCTCTTCTCCAGCTGAACACTCCGACTCTCTCGGTGCTATTTGCGGTACCACAGTGAGGAAAACAGTCACCCTGCAGAAAACAGAACACCCAGAGCACAACTGGCACTGGGGTAGCGGCCTGGCGTCAAATCCAGGCCCTAGTCAGTGTTAGACTTCAACACACCCATAGAACCCAGTGCTGACTTGATCACAGTGATGATCATCATAGTAATGTTTCACTCATTTTTCATCCTATCTAAGAACATAATTCCATCCAGGCCCAAAAGTAATCAAACTGTAGGCTAAGAAAATGCTAATTCAGCTAGAGGAAAAGAATGGTTATTTATGTGCACATGAGGCTGATGACAACAACCTCTGCAAGGCTTTTGTTTGCTTGATAAACCCCTGGGGTGTTTTACTATTCTCAGCTCCGAAAAGGTTTTTAAGGAGTGATCTGAAGGGAAGAACACTATCTACCTGATAGAATGAGAAAGAAGAGTTGGGATATTCAGTTGGCTAAAAAAAAAAAAAAGAAAATAAGGAATTATTTGGGGGAGAGGATCTTTTCCAAACAAGGGGCTCTAATTTGTTACGTCATTTTGGATTTGTTGGGGGGGGGGGGTGTTTTGTTTTGTTTTTTCTTTATGGGAAAGTCAAGATCTTAAAGAAAATAAAGATGCGTACAAAATCATGAGCAGTGAAAGATTTTTTAATTGGATTTCAATGTTCCCGTGGTTCCAGGTAAGAAACAGTTGACTGACACAGAAACAGGACACACTCCCAACATTTTCAGTTGTCAGATGTCGGGGAATTGGCTAAAAAATGGGGGTTTGAAAGGGTAAGAGCTTAAAGAAAATTTGATCTATGGAAAGAAATGTGTGCCTTCGATAGTATAGTCCCTGGTCACCTCCTATAGCGCCTAAATGCGGTGAGCAGCATCAAAAAGGAGGTGCAGTGCTCATGCTGACTTCTACGCTGACACCTGAACTCCTCCTATTATCAGTGGAAATAAATTGATAATTTCCTTAGATTATTTGATACAAAGTAGTTATATAAAGCGTATCGGATGGATTACAGTCCGAAGCGCTTACCTCTCTCTGCAGACTACAAGAGGACTCGGAGGTGAGTGCCTTAGATGCAAGTCTTCCAAGTCGGGTGACATCAACCGCACCGAAGTTGTTTCAAATAGATGCTGCCAAATTGGAGCGTTAGATCTGGGAAGACAGTAGGCTGTACAAAACCCACACCAAAGTTATGTGTGTAATAGAGGGTGTTTAGGGAACCCCGGGGCCGAACGTCGCCCCTCCCAGTTGGTGAAGGGTCGTGGTTGGAATTTGTGTTGCCAGGTGTACGGGCTTGAAAAATGCACCTGATTAATGCATTGCCAATATCTCTCCCAAACCCGCGCACATCTGGATAAAATATAGGTGACAAAAAGAGTCTATACAGAAGCAAAATGTAGCTTTTCTGTTCAGTTATTTTGCCAGTGCAGCCTTAACCACAGTATTGTGTCTAGTTTGGGCCATCTAGTGGGGTTTTTTTTAGTATTTCTGTACTAAATAAATCCGGAGAAGGTCAGCCAAGGTCTCCAGAGTTTTGGAAATCTAGAGAATGAGGTGATTCAGTACATTAGAGGAAAATAAAAAAGAACACTACGACAAGCAATAGGATTTACGTAAACTCTATTTCCTGATTATGGGTCTGGCAACTGAACTCTCTGAGTTCTCAGTGACAAGAAATATGTTCTTTCAGAAGGTAATTCATCCTGTCTGGTTTAGGATGAATTAAACTCCTTAAATCTAGAATCCTTTATTCCACCCATTGGCAGGACTTAAGGGTGAGGAAACTGGAAGGTGCTTTTGTGTGTGTTTGGAGTTTTTTTGGCAGGGCAAACACGTGCCGAGGATGGTATAGATGTTCTGCATACTTCTTTTCATTAGTGGAATTGGAGTCTTTTTCAGCCCTCTTCAAATAAGAAAAATGTCTGCATTAAAGGTCATGCTACATAGCTATATATACTGAATATATAATATGCATCAATACATACTAGCAGTGGAAATATGGCCGTGCTACTGTTGGAGCAATTAGACCAAAAGCTTCTTTTTCTTTTCTTCTCTTTTCTTTTCACAACAGAAAGGAATTCTGACAACACCTGTGATGGCATCTAATGGAAGAAGGTGATTTTTAATTTGCTTGCATGAGTGGAAACCAGTTGGGAAGTACCTTTGTGCCGGAGGAGAAACACGGTCTTTGCTTCAGGTTTAAGTGCTCTTCTCAGTATGTGCAGCAATAAGTAACGTGACTCTTAGTATGAGAGAAATCGTTATAGAAACCAGGTGACAGGTCTGATTTTTTTACTCTTTGCTTCTCTGTTCTGTGAAGAAACTTTTGCTGTGGAGCCCTAACTGTCAAGGTTAGATTGATGTTAACATTCCCTGATTTATCACTAGAAAAGAAGTTATGACAAAGCAAGAGTGGAAAAACAGAACGGCTGTTACGGAGTTCATCCTCCTGGGGTTTGGGAATGGCCCTGAAGTGGATTCTCTTCTCTTCCTGGTATTTCTGTCAATCTACGCTGTGACCATAGCTGGAAACACCTTCATCATTGTGCTGGTGATGACGGATCGGCACCTTCACACACCAATGTACTTCCTCCTGGGCAACCTGGCCTGCTTGGAAATCTGCTACAGCACCAATATTTTGCCAAGGATGCTGCTCAGCTATCTGGGTGGAGACAGAAGCATTTCAGTCCACGGGTGTTTCACACAATACTATTTCTTTGGCTGCTTGGCAGCTGCGGAGTGCTACCTGCTGTCAGCGATGTCCTACGACAGGTACCTGGCGGTGTGCGAACCCCTGCGCTACGCGTCCCGCATGGACAACAAGCTCTGTCTCCAGCTGGGTGCCGCCTCCTGGGTGAGCGGCTTTCTGTCCAATTCTATACTCACATTCCTGATCTCAAACTTAGATTTCTGTGGGCCTAACGAAATTGAGCATTTCTTCTGCGACTCGTTCCCGATGATAAGGCTGTCCTGCAGTGACACCCGTGTGGCGGGACTTGTCACTTCTCTCGTGGCGGCTGTGTGCTCGCTGCCGCCGTTTCTGCTGACGTTCTCATCCTATCTCTACATCATTGCCACAGTCATGAGAATTCCTTCTGCCACTGGAAGGAAAAAGGCCTTTTCCACTTGCTCCTCACACCTTATTGTGGTGATTCTTTTTTACTGGTCAATATTAACTGTCTATGTACTTCCTCATCATGACACCCAAACATCTCCAAACAAAGTCTTGTCTGTTTTTTATACCATTCTCACTCCCTTGGTCAATCCTCTCATCTACAGTCTGAGAAACAGAGAAGTAAAGGAAGCTCTGAGAAAACAGACAAGTAAATTGAAGACTTTCAGATGGCTGCTTTCTGTTAAAAATGGGGGTAATAATCCTTAGTGAGTGATAGGTCCAGATACAATTACATGGCGTGAGAATATAGTTAATTTGGATAAAGCTTGGAAATATATATTTATACATCTTAAAAATGAGTAAGCAGAGAAACAAAACAGGTGAATAGTCTTGCTTTAGGTTATGGGGTAGATATGGAGAAAGAACATGAATGTTTAATGAACTATGAACACTATAAAGTAAGCAAAATAAATCCGTGAATGTCACTGCATACGCACTATTGTACGTGGTATCTTCTTGCTGCCTACTTGCTTTCTTTGCCCTCACTACAGCTGAAATTCAGTCCAGCATAAGTTGAAACTCAATTTATAGCAGATAGACCGTTTGTTTATTAATGTTATGCTCCTGATTACTTAGTTTTTACATCTATAGCATAGGTGTCTAGATCCAAGACCGTTATCTGGACTCCCTTGATTGCAAATGAAGAGATTGAGAAACATTTTCCTGAATGTGGCTTTCCAGGTCCCTTCCAACCCCCCACATTCTGTGACTCTGTGGTTCTGAAGGGTGAACGGCAGCTCCTGTCAGGCGGGGAGAAGACCCCAGATGGGCTTTTTCTCTGCTCAGCTTTCAGTGGGGGGATTTGTCTCCAGTCCCCGGGAGAAGCTCAAAGCTCTTTCAGCAGGTGGGACAGCGACACATGGCAGTGTGTTCATTCACGGTCACCCGGGTGCGGGGGACAGCAGGGCTGTTAGCGTCACCCTGTACGTGGTGCTGGGGTGGGGGAACCCCAGTGCCCCGCGGGACCCCACATCGCAGCGTCCCCAGAGCCCCCGCCGAGCACCCGCCGGGAGGGGGATGGATGGGGCTGCGTACATGGGGGAGTTACCACGGCAACAGCAGAGTGGCGCAGCGGAAGCGTGCTGGGCCCATAACCCAGAGGTCGATGGATCGAAACCATCCTCTGCTAACTGCGAGTTAATTTATTTATTGCTCTCCCCAGCGCCAACCCCCGAGCTGGGAGTGGCGCGGGGAAGGATGCACCATCACGGCCGGTTAGCTCAGTAGGTTAGAGCGTGGTGCTAATAACGCCAAGGTCGCGGGTTCGATCCCCGTACGGGCCACAGATGTTTCCTTTTTCCTTTTTTTTTTTCACTCACTCCGGCTTATCCTGTTTGTCTCGCCCAGCGCTGGGCAGCGATCTCACAGGCACCCGCAAGGCTCTGACCAAGACCTCGCAACGCGGCAGGCCCAAAAAAGTATAAAGCATCCCCGGGAAACAAGAACAAGAAAAAAAGAGGAAAAAAAAATTGTTGCTAGCAGAGGATGGTTTCGATCCATCGACCTCTGGGTTATGGGCCCAGCACGCTTCCGCTGCGCCACTCTGCTCCTTGCGCAACGGATGCCGTGCTCCGGCACATAGCGACTAGCAGGTGCCGCCCCACCCGCGCCCTGGACCCTGGGGGTCCCGTGGGACAGCTGCCCCCCCGCTCCCCCCTCAGGCTCCCCCGACCCCTCCTGCCGCAGTTTTCAGTTCGCATTGCAGAGGACAAACCTCACCGCGTGTGCAGCCGACAGCGCCCGTTGGAACAGTGACGAATCGCCAAAAAATGGCCTCGCACGGGAAGCCGGTGACCGATCAGTGTGCAACACGCGGATCTCATTAAGCGCCCTGATAGTCACAAAGCAGAATAGACAAACTATGTTATCACCAACACCACCGTCACAGCTGGCTGAGCTGGCGGGGAGGCCGAGGGTGCTGCCCCCGGGGGGAGGTTTCCCTTACCCCATGTTATCTCCCGCTCTCCCTTTTTTTAATATTTTGCCCATAATAAACGTTCATCGTTATAGCCAATGTATGCCATCAGCTACAGACACCTCTACTAATTCTTCGGGCCACCAGCCTGCACCAGCACCTCTGAGTGACACCCAGGGGATCTCCCGTGAGCTGCTGACAAACCCAGCAGCCTAATGTGGTCCAGGCTTTGTTCCCAGCTTCAGCTGCAAGGCTGAGCATTTGTCGCCAGGAGGCACATACACCCCAGCTCGGTAGACAGGTAACACACAGCCCCTTTCATACACTTTTCCTTCTATTTTCCGACATTCATGGCTCCCCAAACTACCTTGATCCCTCCTTTTTCCCAGCTTTGGTTCCTCTCTCTGGACATCCCATAACAAGTCTTGTACAATCCCAAAATGATCTTCCCCCACATCCCATCAGGTGTCTCACCCCCTCAGTCCCATGGGTGACCTGCAGAGCTGCCCCACGTGCCTGTGACGGTTCTACATCCTGGCCCAGGAACAGACCATCCAGGAGCCAAGGCAGCGCTGGCACTGCTGGACAGGCTGGAGAGCTGGGTGGGGAAAAATTCGATGACATAGAACAAGGGCAAGTGTAGAGTCTTGAATCTGGGCAGGAACAACCCCAGGTTCCAGTGTAAGTTGGGGAATGACCTATTAGAGAGCAGTGTAGGGGAAAGGGACCTGGGGGTCCTGGGGACAGCAGGGTGACCATGAGCCAGCACTGGGCCCTTGTGGCCAGGAAGCCAATGGTACCTGGGGTGGGTTAGAAGGGGGTGGTCAGTAGGTCAGAGAGGTTCTCCTGCCCCTCTGCTCTGCCCTGGGGAGACCACACCTGGAATATTGTGTCCAGCTGTGGCCCCTCAGTTCCAGCAGGACAGGGAACTGCTGGAGAGAGTCCAGCGCAGCCACCAAGATGCTGAAGGGAGTGGAGCATCTCCCGTGTGAGGAAAGGCTGAGGGAGCTGGGGCTCTGGAGCTGGACAAGAGGAGACTGAGGGGGGACTCATTCCTGGGGATCAAGATGGAAAGGGGGAGTGTCAGGAGGATGGAGCCAGGCTCTTCTGGTGACAACCAGTGACAGGACAAGGGGCAATGGGTGCAAACTGGAACACAGGAGGTTCCACTGAAATCTGAGAAGAACCTTGTTGGGGGTGAGGGTGGCAGAGCCTGGCCCAGGCTGCCCAGGGGGGTTGTGGAGTCTCCTTCTGTGCAGACATTCCAACCCGCCTGGACACCTTCCTGTGTAACCTCATCTGGGTGTTCCTGCTCCATGGGGGGATTGCACTGGATGAGCTTTCCAGGGCCCTTCCAGCCCCTGACATTCTGGGATTCTGTGGTGGGTGATCCCACAGCCTGTCTGCACCACCAGCCCCAAGGGCTGCGCCCATGGAAGGTGTCACAGAAGAGCCACCCCACAGAGCCCCACCAACAGTTCTCCTTGCACCCCCAAAAGCATGCCTTCCCCAATGTGCCTCTTCTTTCTGCAGCAGAGCCGGGGCTGATCCCTCCTTTTACTCCAACTGCTGCAGTTTTGGAATGGAACTGGGCAGGACAGATCAGTCCCTGCCCCTACCAGCCCTGCCCCCCCCTGCTCCTCTCCATGCCACTTCCTGTCCCACCCCACATCCTGCAGTGTCCCTTGCACCAGCCTTGGGGACCCACAGCCCCCACACTGCCCGGTACCCCAGGACGCTGAAGCTGAGGTGCTGTGGTGGGTCTGCCCTGCCCCACGGTGCTGCGGCCCAGCTGCTGCACCTCACTCCCACCCCAGGGACCCATTGCAGCTCCAGCAGGAAGCCAGGACAGGGTTGTGAGACGGGTTGGACATGGGCTTGGGGGTCAGGATGCAGCTTGGTGGGGATCAGACGTGAAGCTGGGGATCGGTCCTAGGCTTGGGGTCAGACATGAGGACATGGCTGTAATGGGGAGGCACCAGGGTTGCAGCAGAAGCTCAGACATGGGATGCAGCTCTGGGTCACCAGCGCAGACCATTCCTGAGCTTGGTGGTGATCCTTGAATATCAAGCTCCTTTCTTGGACCTCTCATCCCTCCAGGGCCTTATCCCATGGGCCTGTTTGAAGCAGACTCCTAAAGAGGCCGAAGTCCACCCTCCTGAAGTCCAGCATTGTGATCATTTTCAGCTGGCTGCCTCTCCTCACAACCCTGAACTCCCATCTCGTGGTCACTGCAGCCACGGCCGCCTTTGACCTCCACATCCCTAACAAGTTCCTCCTTGCTGGTGGGTCTGAGGTCCAGCAGAACACCTCTCCTGTCGGCTCCCCTATCGCTTGGGTCAGGAACCTGTCATCAATGCTCTCCCAGAACCTCCTGGGTTGCTCATGCCCTGTTGCGCTGTCCTACCAGCACATACCAGGGTCGTCCCCATGAGGACAAGCAGGGTCTGTGAACATGAGGTCTCTTCCAGCTGGCTGCAGGCAGCCTCATCGATTTGTTCTTCCAGGACAGGTGGCTCGTACCAGACACCCACTTTAATGTCACCCAGACTGCTCAGCTCTTTAATCCCGACCCATACACTCTCAGGTGGCTCCTCACTGCTCCCAGCAGAGCTCCAGGTACCTGGAGCTGCCTCACGTGAAGGACAACCCCAGCTCCCTGCCACCCCAGCCTGTCCTTCCCACAGGGCCTGTGTCCTCCATCACACCACCCCAGCCCTGTGAGCCATCCCACCACATCTCCACAACCCCAACAAGACCGCACAGGTCTCCAGTTCCTTGTCTTCTCTCCCCGCGCTGCGTGCGTTAGCACACCAGCACGTCAGAGGCAACCCAGCACAGTGACTGCCCAGACAAGGTTTGGGAACTTGTCTATAGGGGTGCCTTGTAGGCACCTCCTTGCTTGCCTGCAGGTGCTGAAGGTCACCCCACTTGAGGCCCATCTTGCTGATTTTGCATTCCCTTTCCTTCACATCACGTCAGACCCTCTGCTTGGCAGCCCTGTCTACAACCTCCATACCCCGAGCTTTGGAGTCACGTTTGATGCTCTCCCGGTTGCCCTTGGGAGTATCATCGGTGCCCACATGAAGCACAGCAGGTGACGGTCAGAGGGTCAGACAAGCTTTGGCAGTCCCTCCACCACACCCCAGATCTGGGCCCCAACAGGCTGCACACTTCTCTGGACAGGTCCTGCCGTGCCCTGCCACATGGAGTCACCCCACTGCCGTCACTTGCTGCTTCTGCTGCGCTTGCAGGTTTGCGTCAGGTAGCCCAGATGGTCCATTTGAAAGGACCCCGCCTCCTCCTCAGCTTTGAGGACAGTGAACCTCTTGTGTTGCTGCAAGTCTTCAGGAGCAGCAGGAGCCTCCTCCCAGGGAACGGCAGAAGATGTGCCAGGGAGGGTCAGTGGGACATGAGGAAAAGGTTCTTCACCCAGAGGTGCTGGACACTGAACAGGCTCCCCAGGGAGGTGTCACTGCCCCAACCTGATGGTGTTCAAGAAGAGACTGGACAACGTCCTCAGACACACGGGGTGACCTGTGGGGTGTCCTGTGCAGGGACAGGAGTTGGACTCCAATGATCCTGGTGGGTCCTTCCAGCTCAGGACTTCTATGACTCTTGGTAGTCTCCACTGATGATCTACAAACCCTGCCTGTTGTCCCACTGCAGATAAGGTCTGGGGATCGCCAAGTGTGGGGTCTGAGAAGATCCTGTTTCTCACACTCTGATGCAGCTTCACCTGCATTCTGCCTGTTACTCTGGTTGCTAACACAGGTCTTCAACAATGCAGCTCCAGCAGGACTGAACACACCTCTGCCCTGGGGAGAGACCCCGGCAGCCTGGGACTCGCTGGGCTTCACCCACCATCCAAAACTCTGCCTGCGTTGAGGCCTCCGCTCCAACACCTGCTGGAGAGCGCGTGGTGTGCTGCGCCACCATCGCACCAGAGATCTGGGCTGCTCGGAACCAAGGTGACATCCCCTTCTCCGCGACCTTCTCTCTGTTAGCTGCACTCCCCGGTCAGCTGCCGCTCAGCCCATCTTCCACCCACCAGGCCTCTCTCCTCACTGTGGCCACAGGGTCACTGCTGGAGACCACACCGAAAGGCTTCCTCAACTCAAGGAAAATTACTCTCAACTCTTCTCACATCATCCAAGCCAGTCGTCACAACAGTCAGACAAAAGAGCAGAGCGGAGATGCTCCAAAAGCTCAAAAGCAACTCAGGCTGCAGAGGTGCCTCACCTGCTGCAGATGTTTTGAAGGGACAGGATATAAAACCACACGCTGAGCACTTCCATTCAGCTCGGCAGTATGGAAAGGAGAGCAGGAGAGCCTGTCCAGGACTGGACATCAGGGAGAGGAATGGGCAGCAGAGCTCAGGATGCCGTGGGGACTTGGAGACGGGCGGGTTGGTACAACACAGGCGGTATCTCAAGCTGCAGAGCGATAAATAAAGGAAACGCACACATGGAACGGGTTAAAGAGAGGAGGCAGAGCGCCTGCAGGCAAAATCCACATGGAGGTTCGGCACTTCTGTTCTCAAGAAAGGTCAATACACCACACAGAGAAGGTTCGAGTTTCATCTCAAGTCTGCTCACTCCTGTTCTAGGGCCAGAGAGCACCAAGAATAATTCTCCTAACAGAGCCCTTCAGCTGCTCTTTTTCACCAGCAAATTCAGCTTTCAGCTTCCCAGCTGGTGTGGTACAGTTTGGGCTCTGGGGATTTTTTGGGGTGCACTTTCTTAGAAGATCAGAGCAGGAGATACCCAGACCTTGCAAGTGCAAAGCAGCAGCAGCAGCTTGTAAGCAATCCCACGTGGATGCCTTTCCTACAGCAGAGCTGTACTCCCCAGTATCTTTTCCTCTTGGTCAGGAAGAGACTTTAGCACCTGTTGAACCAGGTTCATGGGAGCTCACTGGGCCTAGGAAACACCATCTATTGCCCACAAAGAACAGAGGCACTTTCTCCTAATTAGGGAAATGGATTTCAGCACTGGCTCCTGAGCTACCAAGGCACTAGATACGCTCCGGAATGACGAACGGCAACGCTCAAGCTCTAACAAATCACTTACCCGTTTTAGCTACTTGCATGTATCTTACTCAAAGTGATGAAGCTGTTCTCTCCCTTATCTGGCTCAACCTCATTTAACCTGGCTCATTAAGCAAAGGGCTCTGTAACAGTTTATAAATGAATAATCACATTGGCACCACTGGAAGGACTAAATGTTGTGCAATTATGCTACGTGATACACGGAGCTGCTTTTCCAGTTGAGGTGCTGAAGCCCACGTGAGCACGTGAAGGGAACAGGGCAACCAGCAGCTAAAGCACAAGGATGTACACCTCACCAGGTGGGTTTCCAGGGGAATCCACAGCACCGCAGGGCTCGGCGATACCAATACGTGACCCACCTCAGCACTATTCACCTCATAATTCAGCCAGTCAGACTTTCTGCTCTTACAACTCGAGTGAAAACATCAAAATGGATATTAGGGAAGGAGGCAGCAGGAAGTCTTGGCTTCTAAGACAAGTCGTGACCTCTCCGGAGCAACCTGAGCGCTATTCCAGGCTTTTCCAGGCTCCACTCCTCTGACCCAGGTAACCCCCAGTAGTCTGCAATGCCAAAGGGAGGTTTGGAAATAAGAAAAAAACAGCTGTTTCACGTATCACAAGTCATGTTTGTCAAGATAATACATACAACAAAAGCATTTTTAACCAGCACAGTTTATATACACTGTCGAGCATCACAGCAGGTGGGTTCCAAGGCCTGGTTTAGGCGCTGCTGCCCGCTCCGCTGCCCTTTCCAGAAGCTCCTGCTTTCTGCAGCCGGTTGGCGCTGGGCTGCCGAGGCATCCGCTGAGCGGATCCCTCCCGGCTGCTCCTCTCGCCCAGAGCCTGCGTCCCGCTCACCGAACTGGTTTTATTTCTCCCTGAAAAAACAAACAAACATATACATTAATTCTCAAGTCCCGACCCTACGTGTCACCCACACAGCAGCTAAGATGCAAACGTTCCTTAAGGGACCATGCAAAAGGCAAAATGGTATTAGGTGTCGCAGATGTATCCAGCATCCAACACAGAGAGCAAATTTGTGAATTCCGCTCAACAGGCATGAGGGCCACAAAACCAAAGCGCGTTGCAGCAGAGGCATTCCAAGGCTTCATCTGGTTCGATCTACAGAGTCACGAGCTGCTTTGTCCTTTGAAGTTCTGCTTTCGTTCGGCACAGGAGCTGCCAATGGCACTGCCAGAAGAGCATGGAGAGCACCGAACACCTCATGGCTGGGATAAGTGAACCGATGTGCCGGTGGCCACCCGTGTCAGATCAGAAACCCTTCTCTTTGTGTCACGTCTGTGCCTTGACGAGCGCGGTTGGATTTCTACCATTTTCTGGTGTTTCCAGGGGGCTCAGGCTCCTGTATAGGGGCTACTCACAGATTTTCTCACTGCACTGAGAAGAGCCATCCTTCCGTAGGCACAATGGAGCGTGCGTAAAACGCAACGCGACAGCGGAGAGAAGCCATGGGCAGAAAGGCAGAGGGATGACGGGGCACACAGGCCGCCCAGCGGGACTCGCAGAGCAAGATGAGAGCCGGGAGGAGCGAGGAGATGCGACACGGGACAGAACCGCTGCAGGTGAGGAGGACTCGCCTCAGGAAAGGCAGAAAAAATACAGAAACGCGAGGAAAAGGGGTCGCAGCTTTTACTAAACACAGTGAGCATCACAAATAATTAATAGCAGCAAGAAGGAAACTGAACGTGGGAATACAGTGAGCTGTAGCTACATGCACGCAAGTAAAATGAAGAGTGACATTTTATTACTTGTTATCAGAGCGACTCCCAGAGCACCGAGAGCTGCTCCACACGCTGGAGTCTCCACGGGCACGGTCTGGAGACCATCGCCATGGATGGGCTGTGCTGCAGATACGTCTGTTTTACTCACCAAACCCTCCCGTCTTCTGGGAACAGGACTCGTGTCAATACCACAAGTTAACACTCTGCAACACCAGAACGACAACCCGAGAACTTCCAGAGAACATGTGGCCCCTTCGTATCTGTGAAATTTGACAGACCAGGGTGGCAAAAGAAGTATGTTCACTTATTCCAGCCAAGTCAGGTGCTCTTAAAAAAGTCTATTATTGTAAACCACAGCAGTGATTAGCAGCAGCTATCAGCCCAAGCCAGGCAACCAGCTTCACAACTTTCCTCTGCAGCTCAAGCACTTCAAGCAGTTTCACTTATGCAGTTATTGCCCATGAGAACAAACACATTGCACAACGGCAATACATGATCCCACAGCATTATAATTCACCATGATGCTTTTAGCAATCCAGGACATCTCTACAGGCGAATGGCCTCCCCTTTCTGACGCTGTCTGCAGGTCCTCGACCCGTGTACGGCTCTACCCACCAACACACACAAAACAGCGGCTGTGTCAGTGCTACCGCGAGTCAGACCCTCCACCTTCCCACCGGGGAGAAAGAATCACTTCACTGAAAACAGGCTGTGCTCAAAGCACACGCGCTCCATCCTCCTAGAATCACAGAGTCACAGGATGTCAGGGATGGAAGGGCCCTGGAAAGCTCATGCAGTGCAATCCCCCCATGGAGCAGGAACACCCAGATGAGGTTACACAGGAAGGTGTCCAGGCGGGTTGGAATGTCTGCACAGAAGGAGACTCCACAACCCCCCTGGGCAGCCTGGGCCAGGCTCTGCCACCCTCAACCCAAACAAGTTGCTTCTCAGATTTCAGTGGAACCTCCTGTGTTCCAGTTTGCACCCATTGCCCCTTGTCCTGTCACTGGTTGTCACCAGAAGAGCCTGGCTCCATCCTCCTGACACTCCCCCTTTCCATATTGATCCCCAGGAATGAGTCCCCCCTCAGTCTCCTCTTGTCCAGCTCCAGAGCCCCAGCTCCCTCAGCCTTTCCTCACACGGGAGATGCTCAAAATCATAGTGAAGCAAACCAGTTACGTTAACAGCACAAAAACCATTTGTATTTTTGGAAGCAACCTACCCAGACGAGGGAGCCAGGCAGGAACAGCTCGTGAGGAATGCGAGGACAGGCAGGGTTTGTGCGTTCTGCCAGTTAAAACACCGTCAGCGATAACACGGTCAGTTAACTCAAAGCACAAAAGAAGCTGAACAACCACAATCTCTCTGTAATTCAAGTGCTACAGACCAACAAAAGGATTCCATTGATATTTCCCTTGGCAACACAAGACGTCCTTATCTCGCATGTGTCCCACTGTCATACAACAACTGCAGCCCAAAGAGCCACGGATGCAAGAGATAAGTCACAAGAGTCATAAGTCCAACACCTCCCACTCCAAAAAAAGCAGCTCCAGGTTTATCTGGAGAGGCAGACACGGCTGGAGAAGGGAACACGCACACAAGTGGTGGCAGGACTTCGCTGCCTCATCTAAAACCAGCAGCGCCCGCCGCGGCCAGGCTGGTCACCTCTGGCCACGCTCGTCACCTCTGCCCAAAGCCAAGGCCACAGGTACCTGGAGGAGAGGACCAGCACAGCGCAACAGGAGAGACTCCTCAGCACCAGAAGCAGCTTCTGTGCCGAGCGGGAGGCACATGGAGACCCATCAGATCTGGGAAAGGAAACCCCAACCTCAAATGTGCTTTTGGAAGTGGAAACCTAAAGCTCTTCTCTCTGCAAAAATAAGAGTACTATTAAAGTGATCAATTCAGGCTAGAATAAAAGCGGACTGTACTGCCACTATCCAGTACTTCTACATGTACTCACTTATTGCAAAATTGTAATTATAAGGTTTTACTCTTAGAATAAATAAAAACCAAAACAACTTCCACCTTAAGTCAAAACTATCCAAATATCACATTATGCCTGACAAGCACGACCCTCTCACAGGATAAAATAAGCTTAATGCAGAAAAAAACAAGCATATGCACGAATACCACTAGTGCTCTCTGATACGGCTTATTCCTGTAGAAAACTACTGGAGGGAAGAAATCACCAAGCAGACAATTTCAATGTGAGATGCGAAAGAAAACGAAGCGTAAGTAACATCACTTCCCAGAAAAGATTCTAAGAATAGATTGCCATCTGCAACACATCACAAAGATCTAATTCATGAGTCTCGCTAACCGTGTATTGTTAGAACTGTGAGAATATGTAACTCTGAGCTGAGGTGTGTCGGGAACTTGCTAATATTCTGGCATGTGGAATCAGCAATGGCTTTCATTTTCGGCTGTAAAGCCCGATGGGGAAGCCTACAAGCACACAGTACTTAAAAGAAAAAGGAAAATCGTGAAAAGCGAGGGATAACGATAGTTCCCAGAAGCAATGGTGTGGAATTCTGAAAAAAAAAACACAACAAATTTAGAATATTGGAGACTGACGAAAAAAAGGTATATCTGACATGTTTGCCAGGCTAATACTGTTCGACTTGCTGCTCTCCCAGGGGATCCTTTCCAGGAACGACATCTCCCTTCACTGGTAACATGAATAAATAGCCATGGGTACAGCGACTTGTAACACAGTCGGGGATATCAGGGCTGCAACAGTCTCAAAAAATAGTGCACAGTGGCAGTGACTATGGGCCACAGCAACCACGAGAATACCCTTAAATTCTCCAAAATCCTGCTCCTCTCTCACAGCTGGCTTAGACCAGGCACAATTACCAGCTGGCCCTTCTAGACAAGGAAAGACTCAGTTTTAGGTGTCAATAGAAACACCCAACGCTTGTAAGAGCGGAAGGCCCTTCTTCTCGCAGTCACCGCATCCGCTTCTGCAACACAAACTGGCCGGGTCTCTGGTCTCCAAAGCTGCTGCCACGTCCTGAACAGCCCATACGCACACACTGCCCAGGGCCAAAACATCGCCCTAAAGCAGCTTCCCCTGGGAGACACAGTAAAGCAGACAAGCAAGACCGGCAAAATACTTCTCAACAAATCCAGCTGAACTATTTTGAGAGGGGAGGGAAGGGGAGGGAAGGGGAGGGAAGGGGAGGGAAGGGGAGGGAAGGGGAGGGAAGGGGAGGGAAGGGGAGGGAAGGGGAGGGAAGGGGAGGGAAGGGGAGGGAAGGGGAGGGAAGGGGAGGGAAGGGGAGGGAAGGGGAGGGAAGGGGAGGGAAGGGGAGGGAAGGGGAGGGAAGGGGAGGGAAGGGGAGGGAAGGGGAGGGAAGGGGAGGGAAGGGGAGGGAAGGGGAGGGAAGGGGAGGGAAGGGGAGGGAAGGGGAGGGAAGGGGAGGGAAGGGGAGGGAAGGGGAGGGAAGGGAAGGGAAGGGGAGGGAAGGGAAGGGAAGGGGAGGGAAGGGAAGGGAAGGGAAGGGAAGGGAAGGGAAGGGAAGGGAAGGGAAGGGAAGGGAAGGGAAGGGAAGGGAAGGGAAGGGAAGGGAAGGGAAGGGGAGAAGATGGTTTTCAAATGCACTTTCCAAAGTAGTTAACTAAGATCTTAAGCATGATTCCAGCACAGGGTCACTGTAGGAACGAAATAAGGACTCAGCAAAACAAGTCGATTCAACGTGAATCACGCTAAGCCATTTATTACAGAAACAAGTCTCCTTATATACGTAACCATATTCCAATCACGCGTCCACGCTCCAAGCATGGATTCGCTAAATGAGTATCGTGGGCTGTCCATGTGCTGGAGTCTCACTGATGATACGTCCGATGATTCACACCACGCCAGGACCCCGGTGATTGAGGAACGCCACTCTTTCTCACAGCAGATTCTGTTCTCAGCTTCTCTATGAGGCCTTGAGATTCCTTTGAGCCTGACTAATTCAGGAACAAATCTTTATCTATCAAAACCCCTCCACAGGTCACTATTTAGGCACGTTTTCTCTCGCAACACTTATCTGAAGAGAAGCATTTGGAGAAATAATACAACATACGGAGACCTACACGTGCTCACAAATCACCTGCCCACAACTTAGACCTTTCTCTCTTCTCCAGCCGCCTGTTTGTTCATAACAGGTTCAGCTGCATCACTAGAGACACCACAAAACCAAGCGCATATTAACAGAGTCCCAGATCCTACTCAAGATTTGGGAGTGGAGTCTCGTGCAGACCTTTCCTACTGTGTGAGTTTGAGTACGAGTCAACCACTTCATTCAATAAATGCGACAGCCCGGATGAGCCACTTTGAGCTCTCCCCGCTAAATACATGAGCTGTATGGCGATGGTCTTACTGCTCACAGGTCCGTGGATGAGCCCAATTCAAGCTCAATATTAATCATTTCGCTTAAGCAGATGCACACCGAATGTAATGGATTATTTAGAGATAAAAGGTTGTATGATTTTTAATATACTCTTTGATTCATGTTACTTGGTAAGGCGGATTTGCTAAAATTTTAAGCTATAAAGTCCTGCTCGTATTTAACAAAGGAAACTACACTGAGCACTTGTAAGATAAGGCCTATTTTGTGCTGACTGGGAAAACAACGACCCACGGCTAACGCAGAGACATCACAGACCTCTGCAAAACGGGGCCTGTTTCGCACTGTGCTGAGAAGAAAGGATTTATTTAGATCAAACAGCACCTGCAAGGCCGTGGACCAGGAACAACCGCAGCCGAACAACACAAAGGCCCGTGTGGAGTCAGAGAGAAAAGGCCCAGCGGGGAGCAGAAGGATCTAGTGGCGCAATGTCGCTGTTGGACTGGATGGCGGTGCGAATGGCCTCTGAAGATACAAAGGCCCGTGGTTTCCTGCGCTCGGGCTGGGCCTCTGCGCAGGTCCCAGCTCCAGCCGCCCTCCCGCTGCCCTGCTCCCCCCAGCTCTCTTCCTGAGGGGTTGTGTCCAGAAACACTGAAAAGCCTGAAAGTCTGCTCTGCGTGCGGGTACCAGGCCCTGGAGCTCCGAACACAGACCCGGAGCGCACGTGTCTCCGGAGGGAAGCCGGACCGCTGCTGTGCCAGCGGGCACAGGCCCCACGGCCGCTGCCTCCGGAGCTCCAGACTCCGCACTGAGCGGCTGTCGGGGGAGACGCTCCAAGCTGCTCCATGACGGGTCCAGGCTCCTGGAGGGACGGTCACACACTCGGCTTGGTTCCCCCATGCAGCGGGGACCACCCAACTCTTTAAGTCGCGCTTCTCTTTAAGAAATCTAATCTATCACGGCAGAAACACAGCACACATACCACACAGAGAGCATGGAAAAGGGCCCTGCCTCCCAAATCATGCACTCTTCCCCCTTTTAAAAATAAGTTATTTGGATGGGAGAAAGTCCTTCCCAAAATACAGTAGTGCAGGTTGCATCGCAGCATCCAAACCAGCTTTTTCACTGTTCTAAAGGTAACGATGCAATAAAATGACAAGCATGTCTCGACTTCGGTTTTCAAAACTCATTACCCACAGCCAAACATATTTTTATAGGAACAATGAAGCCATCTACTCCTTGGGGAACAGGTCCATGCCAGCTTCTGAGCACTCCAGCCTGGACTTTTTACAAGGGATAAGGAAAAAGGAACAAAAGTTGTTTGCCTGCTGCTTCTGCTGAAGTGGAGAAGACAGTTCCCCTGCCTGCCATCTGTGTTTTGGGGGTATCAAGGTTTGTTACGACCTCCTTGGAGAGGAAAGGAGCTGGAACGTTTAACCAAGGGACTCCGGACCATCCACAGCACAGCTGCAAAGTGTTCCCACCGGCTGTAAAATACCTGACATCAACCCACAAAACACCCCATTGGAACTCGTGTAATGAACAAGGTTTATAAACTGAAGCTATTCAGTTACTGGTGGGCTAAAGAAATGCCTAAAATACAGAAAAGTTGCTTCAAAAGTGCATTCTGGCATTGGGGGTGGGGGAAGCAACCACTCCGTATCAGGAATGCTCTGAATGTAAAACTTCTTGCCCCGTGTCACAAAACAAGAATAAAGGTTTGTAATGCAAAAGGCTTGAACTGCGTTGCTTATGGTAGAAAGAGTTACAAGGAGCCAGAGCGGCTGGAAGGCAACATAATGCACTCTAGTGAATTCAGCAAATCCACTTATTGGAGTGGCGTTGATGAGATACTGAAAAACCTGAGTACAAGTAAAGCAAATAAGTAAGAAAACTGTATTAGCCCTTTGATTAGTCCTGTAAGTCACCTAAAAATCACTCCACAGATCCATTTTTCAGGTCAGACATACAGACCATGAAGTGTCCGAGTACAACATTTACTCGTGCACGGCACGATTTCAGAATGTGTTGCCACCAGTTAGATCCCATGGATATGTTTAATCTACAAGCAACGCATAAGAGACGGTATAACCATCAGGAAAATTCCCAGCATGATGTATATATAGAAAAAACAGATTAAAAGCATTTAAGATAAATCCTTAGCGTCTCTTGGGGGTTTCCCTCCAAGCTCTACACCACATTATCCTTGTCGGCCGCCTTATCTCCTTCACACCCAGTTCTGCACCACAAATCCCGCATCGAGATGAACCCTGAGATAACGTGAGGCTGAGTAAGGGGAGGGCGAGGGGAAGAGGAACACGAAGCAGACCCGAGAGTGAACACAGCCAAAAACAGACACGGGGAAAGGGTGGGAAACAAGAAGAGAGGAAAAAGGGTGAACAGGGAAGGCTACAAAACGGAAAGATGGCAAGAGGAGCACAGAGAGGGCAAAGCTGGCAGCAGGCTGCAAAGCAGACGAGGGATATTTAAGAAATAACTGAACAGCGACGCTTAGAGGAGAACTTGATCATATCAAAGTATTTGAACAGGAAAAAAGTAGTTGCAAACTACTTTTTGATTCTCAAAAGCGTATTTTTTCTATGCAGACAAGCAAAACCAAAAAATCACAGTGCGTGAATCGTGCACCGAGCCCACAGTGGCGCTGGGCCCCGAGGCTGTTCCAACAGGCGCCGACGCGCAACGCGGCGGGGTAGGAAAACATCCCGACCCTGCTACACGGAACAGGAGGCTGCAAAGGCTCCTCCAAACCCACAGACACCGGGGTTTGAAAAGCAAGCTCATGTTAACAACTCATTTAGTGCAAAACATTAGCTGGGCAAAGCTTTGGGATCGACCTTCAATGGAGGCACTTGGGCTGGGGAAGTGGGGAATGTGGAAAAACCAGCTGGGGCGCAAAGAGGAGAGAAGCATCAAAGAACATTCACCGGGCTAGAAGAACAGAACAGGGCACGGAAACCTGCATGTCAGAGAGGAGAAAGCTGCAGGGAAAGCACCAGGGGCTTGAGGGTTGGCTGATGGGAACAGAAAGCACGGAAATAAAATGTAGAAAACCAGCATATTTAACTACACAAAGGTAAACTATGCACATACCTAAGCCTAGGCCAAAAACGACACCGCCGTCCTAAGAGGTGTGCACCCCTCCTTCTCGCACGCACAGAAAGAAACTGTCCGGACAGCCTTTCTCTTTAAAATCAGCTCTTTCCGTCCCAAACCAACAGCTGCTGAGGAACCACCTCACACGCAGCTTGCACGATGCTGTATCCAGCTAAACACGGCAGATGGACGCTCCAACACTAATTCTGAGCCAGCTACCACAAATGCAGTTACCAGCAAACACAGCTCTGTGCAGAACACCACGGCTACGCTCGATGGGAACACACAAATCAAGTCATTTGCCTCAGACTCCCTGTGGCTTTAGCTGTAAAAAATAAGTACCGGGAGACACATCCCACCCCAAAAGTGTTGTTCGGAAATGCCCTTTTTTCAGCTACTTTAAAAAACCTCCCTGCACCATGATGGGCTGGGAGGCCTAAGCTGGTATCCCATCTCACTGATAAAGCTTGAGCGGAGCAGTCTTGGCTTATCTTTAGCAAGATGTGGATTACTCGGGCCACTTGTCTGTCTTCTGAGGAAGGAGGAGGCATGGGAGAAGGAGCAGATGTGGAGCTGGAGGACACTGTGCTAAGCAGCGTGGCAAGCTTATACAGGGCAATGTTTGCATCAGCCCAAGGAGCTGCGGCTCTATCAGCAGACACAAGTCCCAGCTGTGCAGAGGAGGCATCTCCCATCGCCAAACACCTGGTCCTGCATGGAAGCCACACCATCCTCTTCTTAAACAGAAGCAGCATCTTCCAAGAAGAGATGGCAGAGCCAAGAGCAGATGCAGCCTTGGTGCCCCATCCCTGCAGAACAGGCCCAGCCCAGACACCCCCACTTACCCAGCTCCTCAACGATGGGCTTAGAACTAGAAAACTCAGTGAACGAGGAGCGATTCCTCCCCCTCTTCAGTTTGAGGTCGCTGGTTGTTTCCCCAGTTTAAGGAGAGAAAATTGCTCTGCTGAAGATACGCTGGTTTTAATATTTCAGCGACACACTTTCCTCCAAGGGCTATACTACAATAAGCTCCTGTCTTGAGCTAATCCTAATTCAACCTAAAGTGCACCAGTAAAACACAGACAAGGCTGGCACTGATGGCCCAGTTGTGCTTTAGATCATCACCAATTTGCCTGAATTCAGAGTTCTCTATGGACACCTGTTTGCTTGCACGACCTTCAACCAGCAGTCCTACGCACCCTCCCTGGACGCTCCAAGTGTCTGGATGGCACTCCAGACCAGACATCAGCCAGCCAAAATCTGCACAAAGCTGCAATTAAAGCTGCAGAAGCTCGTTCACTTGCACCTGATGTCCAGCTTAGGTCAGGCCGGGCACTTAGCTAACACAGACCCCACCTCTGCCTAAATCCCAGCAAGCAGACATCTGCCTTCCAACCCAGAGGCTGCAGAAATGTGTTCTCACAAGGAGAGCTGGACAAAGCACGTCCTCCTCTTGATGTCAATGAGATTTTACCGGTACTCGGCATACTCACAGAAAGGAGGACACGGGACTGAGCTTAAGTTCTGCCCAACGAATTTTCTGAGAGGGTTAGTTTTTCAATGGTGGTTTTACTCACAAAGGAATCGTCTGCTGTCTAACGCCAGTGTGTGCTGAGTGACAGTGAAGTCACCTGGGCTGACAGAAACTGAAAAGAGAAGTTTTCATTCAAAGTGCGATATGGCTCTAATATAACATGAGCTTCCAGAAAACAACCAACCAACCAACCAACCAACCAACCCACCACACAGCTGGGAAGACCAAACCTTCTGGCAAGGTGTGCCGGTGTTGCCCATCAGAATTTGGTCAGGACCAAGCGTGATGAGAGAGAGGAGCCAAAGTGCCCCTCTACCACCATTCCTGAGCACCTGCTTACACAGAAAGCAAATCCAGGTTCAGCATTTGATGTTTTACCACGTTCGCAGTGAAACTGTGGCTTGCTGGGTATGATCACAGTATCACAGTATGTTTGGGATTGGAAGGGACCTCAAAAGATCATCTAGTCCAATCCCCCATCTCAATAATCACCCATCTCAATAATCACCAATCACCCATCTCGATAAGCTGCAAATGATCCGGTGACCTCAGAGCATCAACCGGCTCCGAAGACATATTTTAACCTTGTGAAATAAAGCAGCAACTGGGACACCAAACGCCAGACTCATTTTGTGAGCGTCCACCACGAGCAGCGTGGAGTCAGCACCATCTTTGTCTGGACTTCACCCTCGGCTCCGAGGGCTCGTCCCACCGCACGCAATGACACCAACACATCGATTTTAAAGGGAAACTTGAGAGGAAAGCCTGGCTGGAAACACTCGCGCTGCAACGTGACTCGGGCGTCACCTTGGACCAGGAGATGCTCTGCTAAAGATGCAGAACGAGCATCCTCAATCGAGGCAGGTACGACCAAATGAAGCTCCTGGAAACTCACGGCCTCTCAAATGCGCTCGCAGCTCCTCAAGCTGGCAGGAGGCAATGGTTACGTGATTTCTGGCTTTTCCTCTTGAGAAGTTCAATACTGATCAATAAACAAGTTGCCATCTGTTTCAAAGCTGAGCTGGTCCACTACTAGCCAAAACTAGCCCGTGGCAGTGGCCCAGTGCTGCAGAAAAGAAAATAAACCCTCATTTTTACACGAAGTACCAGAAAAAGAACACACGAGAGAACATATGTTATTCCAGATTAACAGACAGACAGGAACAAAAACCTTACCAAAGTTCCTTCATAGTTTACGTGGCCCATCACACGTGAAGCATCAACAAAGGAGAAGAAAAGAGAGCAAAATTTAACAGCATCTTTTTTGTTCAAAATCTCTGCTCTTTCGAAATTCAGTACCTGAAGAGCAGGCTACTTCTCACTTAAAATACCCAAGTGCTTGCACTTCCCTCATTTTGCTCAGGAACAAGCAGTCAGCCGGGTGTCTCCTTTTCCCCTGTGCATCCTTAGAGTCACTTCTCAACCACAAATAAGGCCGTTCTCTTGACTGCAACCAACTTCTCCGCACGAAATTCCGAGTCAAGAGCATCTCTTGAGAACGGGGAACCTGCTCACAGGGAAGCCCAGGGAGTCCTGGAGACTTGTCCGCATGTGTGCTCTGGTAAACTTGCTCGGATCTCTGTCCCAATGAGGTGATTGATTCTCATCCACGTACCATGTATGAATCCACACCAGAAGGAGCAGGTTTGGCTACTGTACAAGTGCCTCGGATCGTGGCATAAATCGCCCTTATCCTAAACCCAACTGGTTTTAGTTGGCCAAAGGAATCTTGCCTTTCACCTTCGCTTTCCACAGGACTTACCAGCGCGGCCATGAGAACAAACGTCCCGTGCCACACGGCAGCCCCAGCACAGACCAGACTGAGCGCGGGATGTTATCACAACAGAGAAACCCCATTTTCCCCACACCCTGCTCTGCTCGCCCACGACGACAAAGCCCTTTTCCCCCACCCTATTCTCTGTGTTCCCAGTACAGTCATTTACTTTTCAAGCTTTGCCTCAGAGTTCACCGTGAGTCAACAGAGACCCATCAGCTACAAGAGTTTTCACCCTGAAACAGGGACACGACACCGCGGTTTGACTCGGCCCTGCCCATTTCTAGGTGGGCGGCTTTGTCTTGGCAACCACAACGCTCACAAAACCTCGCTGTTTCGGCCAGTGCCCTTTCTGTCGCATTTCTGAGCCTTTTCACAGCGAATTCAAGCTCAGTGAGAGCGGACTTCTTTTCGTTACCTCTTTTTAAACCTTTTGGAAGCAACCCACAGAGGTAGCGAGCTCCCAGCCAAAAGTGACTTCAGAGAGTAAGGAGAAGTTTTATTAGAACTGGTTTGAAAAAGAGTGGAATAATATATATGTGGCACAGCTTCAGGGCTATATTTGCTACTGTCCACCGAGGTTAGAGCAATAACGAAAGGCAGTTACATACAAAAGCAGCCACTATTTTAGCCAAGAATCCCACAGAACATCCCATTTTGTGTTCCCACCTCAATAACATCTGCCTCGGCATAGAAAGCAGCAGAAACCACCTGGGGAGCCGCGGATGGAGCAGAGGAAGCATCGCAGCTCCCCTCGCTTTTCAGGGATTCCCAATGTGCAGGAAACTCCCCCTTTCTTTTAGAGTTGGATATAAGCGAAGTGGCACTGTGCGATATTACGTAGTAAGGTGGGGGTATTTTGTTAGCCTTAGAAGGCAGAGCCAGGAGGCTACAAAACCCAGAAGTGACGGCAACAACCTCCCCCAGAACACCCCGCTCCGCCGAAAAAACACGGGAAATTAAGCAAAAAGGGCGCGGGCAGGAGGCGCAGCGGCCCGGGGGGCCAGGGCTCCCCCTCCTCACACCGAGCGGGCCCCCCGGGCACCGGCCGGGCCGCCCCGCGGCCCCTTCCCCGCGGCGGGGCGACCGGGGGCTCCGCGGGACGGCGGCGCGGCCGCGGGACGGGCCCGGGGGAGCGGCGGGCGGGCCCCGAACCGCGGCGGACGCAGGGCGGAGGGGAGCGGAGCGGGGCCGTCCTCGGGGGGCCCTGCGCGGGGAGACGCGGGGCTCAGGGCGCGGGGAGACGCGGGGCTCAGGGCGCGGTGCCGCCGGGCCCCCCCCCCGCCCCTTACCTCGGGTGTCGGCGGGGAGCGCGGCGGGCGCGGCGGCGGGTCCGCCCTCGGGTCCCGGCGGCAGCCGCTGCCCGGCGCACATGGACTTGAGCACCTGGAAGACGGCGAGCGGCGCCACGTTCATGCGCAGCAGGTCCAGCAGCACCCTGCGGGACGGGGACGGAGATGAGGACGGGCTTGGGGATGGGGACAGCGTCAGCGGCCGCACCGGGGGCAGCGGGGCTGGGGGCCGCGCGGGTCCCGCTCACCGGAACACCTCCGGGTCCAGCCCGCTGCCCGCCGCCTGCGCCAGCTCGAACAGCTCCGCCTCCTCCGCGCTCAGCAGCTGCTTCCGCCGCAGCCGCGACTCCGCCATGGCCGCCGCCATCCCCGCCGCTGCCGCCTCCGACATGGCGGCCCCGCCCGCCCCGTCACGGCCCCGCCCGCCCCGTCACGGCCCCGCCCGCCCCAGCGCCACCCCGGTCCCGGCTCCTCCGCCCGGGCCGGCAGGGGGCGGCCGCGCTCCGGCCGAGACCGTCCCGCCGTGGGGGGGTGCTGGGGCGGCTGTCGGGACCTGCCACCCGCCCCCGGGGGCTGCTCTGCTGCCGGCCGTGGGGCAGCACTCAGGGGGTTCTGGGCGTCCTCCCCAGGTTGCCTTTCAAACCCATCTTGCCCTGCTTGTGCCCCCTCCCAGCTTACAGGCCTTCTGCTCCGGGACACAGACCCACAGAATGTCAGGGGCTGAAGGGCCCTGGAAAGCTCATGCAGTGCAATCCCCCCATGGAGCAGGAACACCCAGATGAGGTTACACAGGAAGGTGTCCAGGCGGGTTGGAATGTCTGCACAGAAGGAGACTCCACAACTCCCCTGGGCAGCCTGGGCCAGGCTCTGCCACCCTCACCCCAAACAAGTTGCTTCTCAGATTTCAGTGGAACCTCCTGTGTTCCAGTTTGCACCCATTGCCCCTTGTCCTGTCACTGGTTGTCACCAGAAGAGCCTGGCTCCATCCTCCTGACACTCCCCCTTTCCATATTGATCCCCAGGAATGAGTCCCCCCTCAGTCTCCTCTTGTCCAGCTCCAGAGCCCCAGCTCCCTCAGCCTTTCCTCACACGGGAGATGCTCCACTCCCTTCAGCATCTTCATGGCTTCAAGGGATGTGCCCTCAGGTCTCAGGCCACCCTTACCTCTCGGTGCAGTTAAGCCAAGCTCCTTTCTCCAGCCTTTTCTTGGTCGCTGGTGAAGACCTGCCCAGACCTCCACACTGCAGGGCATCACCCACGAGGTTGTGGCTCTGCCCACCAGCCCTCTGCAGCTGCTTTTCCACAAGCTGTCACATTTTCGGCTCAGCGAAACTGTGGTGTTTCTTTATTCCTACAGGAACAGAAACGCTAAGTGGAGGAGACCACGCTGAGGATCACGAGCTTCCCTGTATCCACGGGTCCCGGGGCAGGTGAACACGTGCTTGGTGTAGGCAGCAAGCAAGGACACCCTGCCCCCTTGCTGGATTTTTTCTTGCATTTTTCCCACTGGAAGACAGAAATAGGTGGTTGTCCTCATTGCTGTGGTCATCTGGGTGACTTTTCCTTGTCTGACCACCCTCTGTCCCCCAAGCAATTCACATCCTGTATCGCGAGGGCCAGGTCTGATTTTAATCTCCCGTCCCTGGAGGACTGATGAGAGGTGGTGGGAGCGCTTTGGACTGCAGGCAGTGCAGCAAATTTGGGTGTGGAGGAGCCGTACGCGCCAGCTGCCCCATGGAAATACACACAGACAACCATCCGTGCTCGCGTACCCGACCATCCGCCTCTGCCAGGCTGCATTGTCTCTAATGCGCTTCAGTTCCCAAGCCAGCAGAGAGCATCTGGCATTGTGCGGGAAGAAATTGGAAATTTGGGTCCCGAGTTGCGCCATGGCGAGGAGACATCAAGCGGAGATTGAAATTCCTCTATCTAAATGGAAATGAGCAGCGACTCTGCCATCAGGGAGGGATCGCCTGTCCCCGCTCCCCCCGCAGAGACCACGGTCAGACCAGTCACCGGCGGAACAGAGAGCAGAGCTGGGGGTACAGGGGTGTCCTCCTCCCAGGGCCACCACAACAGACCCCAGCTTGTCCCTGCATCCAGCCACGGGACAGAGATGCCCCCACCCCACACTCTGAGCGACCTGCAAGCCTGTCAAAACCACCACAGGGCGACCTGACCGTGTGTCCTGCTGGGCGTTCGGCCTCACTGACTGACAGACACTTACTGCAGCCGCCAGGTGGAAATGAGATGTATGATGAGAAAATAAGGATCTCGCTGCTGATGGCCCTGAGCAGGGACAATTATCACAGTGCCGATGGCGGGAGCAGCTGCTGCCGGCGCGAATTACCGCGCTGTCTGCGGGGCCGGAGCCACAAAGCCTGGGGTCACCCCGGACGATGGGCTTTCGGAGGCACCCTCGGCTCAGCAGGGCAGGGCGGGCTCTGCAGCGCAGCGGGGACTCGGCAGCACCCCGTGTGAGCCCTCCTGTCTGCTCTGGTATATGATGTGCTGCTTCATTTGGGACTGGCTGGAAGTCAAACGCAAGGGAAAGAGCCCTCACCGTGTGGGCGATGCTCTCTCCTGCCTGTCCTGGTCCCTCTTCCCACAGCCCGTGGCTTCTGGGAGCTCAGCAAGATGTTTTTTAGCTCAGCCTCTCTCTGGAAAAGAAGAAAACTGGGAACTGCATTCCCTGCAACAATCTGGAGGAGTCTCAGCTTGCACCTCCTCCTTCCCAGCCCCAGCCAGCTCCAGCTGCATGCTCTGGTCACCAGTGTCACACACAGGGCTGGAGAACTCCCCAGGGCAGGGGACGGGACCCTTCACCGCAGGTCACACCTTCCTCACCTCTGTGCAGGCCTGGATGGGCACATTCTGCAACTCCTTCAAGTGCCAACACTCCCCTCTGGACTGCATCATCTCTTCAGCCTTCTGAGGCATTTCTGGGATCTCTGATATCCCTGCTTTCCCCTTTTGCTCTCCCAAGACACCAGGTCAGTAGAGAAAGCCACTGGGATCCCATAAACCCCCCCCGAGAAGACCTCAGTTCCTGGAGCTGCAGCCTGGGGAGCACCTGGGACTCTGGCCTAGATGTCACCCAGCAGGGCGCTGGCTCTTGCTGCCACTGCAGACACCTCCAGTACCGCTGGCAGGACTTTAACACCTCGTCATCACAGCCCAGTTTCCAGAGCAGGACATGAGCCAGGACAGCATGGGCTGGTGATGCCAGGACAGCCTGGGATGGTGGAGCCAGGAGAGCCTGGGGTGGTGGTGCCAGGAGAACCTGGGATGCTGGTGCCAGGGCAGCATGGGTTGGTGATGCCAGTAGAGCCTGGGATGCTGGTGCCAGGAGAGCCTGGGATGCTGGTGCCAGGAGAACCTGGGATGGTGGAGCCAGGAGAACCTGGGATGGTGGAGCCAGGAGAACCTGGGATGGTGGTGCCAGGAGAGCCTGGGATGGCGGTGCCAGGACAGCCTGGGATGGCAGTGCCAGGACAACCTGGGATGGCAGTGCCAGGACAACCTGGGATGGCAGTGCCAGGACAGCCTGGGATGGCAGTGCCAGGAGAACCTGGGATGGCAATGCCAGGACAACCTGGGATGGCAGTGCCGGGACAGCCTGGGATGGTGGTGCCAGGAGAACCTGGGATGGTGGTGCCAGGAGAACCTGGGATGGCGGTGCCAGGACAGCCTGGGATGGTGGTGCCAGGCTGCTCCTCGGCCCTTGTAAGACGCAGTTACAAGAGAGGTGGGGACAGGGGAGGCTTGGACATGCTGTGTATGCAGAAGGAAAAGGGAATTAGGTGCAGCATGGAGCCTGCAGTCTTTACCACAAGTCACCAGCTAGAGCCAGGGTTGCTCAGACGCCAGGACACGATGCTCGTGCCTTGCCCATGTCAGAAAGCACCGCTGTGATGTGCCTGCCCCAGAGCCACCGGGCGCACGCGTGAGAAAGCAGCTAATGCATATGCAATAAATTTTATGGTGGGACTTTATGATCTTGAGGGCCTCTTCCAACCTAAATGATTTGAAATCAGGATGTCATGAGCACACGGAAGCCATGCTACTCCCCATGGAGCGCCCACCCGTGGCACACGCAGTAAATCCATGTGCAAAAGGGGCAAATCAGGCAGCCTGTTCCCCTTGGAGAGGGGCAGTGGCGTGTGTGAGCAGTGACTCAAGGTGATCTACACAGAGCCAAAGAGATGCAAGAGCCTTCCCCGTAAATCAGGCCACGCTGTGCCCGGTCAGAGAGAGCGTGCTGAGCGCAGGCACTGAAACCAGACGTGCTGTGAATTCGCAGAGAGGTAACCCTTAATGCGTGCAGTAAATCAGGACACGCTGTGCATGCGCGGAGAGGCTGTAATGCCGCATATGAGCTGTAAATCACCACGCACCGTACATGCAAGGCCACCCCGGACAGGAACAGCGGGGCAGGACACACGTGCAGAACCCATCGGTCCCATCCAGGCACAGATCAGGACTTGCCCTTTAATGGAGAAAAATTCAGCATGCGTACGTCCCTCCTGGAAATTAAGAGAAAGACTTATAGCTGTGCAGGTCATCAGGCTGCGTGTGATGTGAAGGACAGAGAGCGCCTGAGGCAGGACCGCAGAGCAGGACACACTTTGAATGCATGAGACGAGGGACAATCAGGAGGTGCTGTGAGGGATCGGGGAGGAAAGGAGCAAGGTCACCTCACCGTGAAGGAATGACCAGATTTAGGATAACCTGGACATGGCTCAAAGAGCAAGTAAACACAGCAAACGTGCCTCCCACATCCACAAAAGGGAAAAGTGGGAGTAAAATGTGTCCAGATTCCAGAGAGGAAGGCAAATGGAAACAGAATTCATCACAGATATATTGTCTCAGTGTAATGTAATGACTTTTCTTTGATGATTAACTTAGACAAGGCGACGCAGCGCATTTAGCCTGGTTAGATTTAAGGAAGGAGTTCAATTGCCACCCAATACAAACCAGTTTCCAGTGCTGGAAATCCTGGGTCTGGATACAGCAGAGGGACCAGCTAATCAAGTAAATGATGGGTTATACTGAAAGCAAAGAGCTGCTTCCAGCTCTGCTCCTCCAGCCCAGCCTTGCTGACCCCACCAACACTGACCGCGAGCAGTGCAGGGCTGGGACCGCGAGGTCACCACACCTGGGACACGTTTTGAGGGACGCGGCCACATCACCAGCAAGGCACTGGGAAGATCTCGGCCGGAAGATCTGCCTGGGCACACTGTTCTGGAAACGCACCTCCAACATCGCCCAAGGAAAAGGAGAGAACTGCTCACGGGTGTAGGCTGGAAACTGGGTGGAGCCATGCAAGCACGGGACAGTTTTCAACCAGAAAACGGGTTGGAGATGCTGGGGAAGCGTGCCCAAGGGCCTGAGCAGGGGTGGTCTCCAGTTGGGAGCTGAGACTTGGCCCTTGAGTCAAATACGTTGGTCTTTATGAGAAGATTTGCAAGGAGGCAGTGAGCTGGGCCATGTGTGTGCCACATGCGTGTGCGCTGTGTGTGCCGCGCTGCACGTTCCGCTGGTCGCCTGCAGGGATCGCGAACAGATTTCTCTCCTTTGCTATAAACTTTGGCAGCTGAGCTGCTGGGTTATTTGATCCTTCTGCGGATCGCTGCGGTTGGAGACAGAACACAAGGCACTGTGTGTTCAGGGAAATTCAGGCAACTTGGGCATCACTGCTAGGGCTGGGGTTTTAATCTAATCACTAGGCTTGGGATTAAGGGATCTTCTCCAGGCCAGAGGGGCAGGAGGGGACCGCACCCTGCACAGATCTGAGGGTTTTACTACAAGGACCAGGAGCCCCGATGTCTTGTGCTGGGGTAGGTGACAAGGCTGATGTTGGGTTTGATGCTGCCCCAAGTGCTGCATGTCCAGCAGGAGAGAGACATCAGGCACTGTGACAGAGTTTCAGCAAACACACCCCAGTTCCAAGGAGGGCAAGCTTAGTTCTGCCCTGAATCAGCTTTTCCTGTCTTTCTCCTGCAGGACTAGGACTGTTGGCCAGTTTATAATGTTTGTAAATATGTAAAGTAGGGGAAAGGGACCTGGGGGTCCTGGGGACAGCAGGGTGACCATGAGCCAGCACTGGGCCCTTGTGGCCAGGAAGGCCAATGGTACCTGGGGTGGGTTAGAAGGGGGTGGTCAGTAGGTCAGAGAGGTTCTCCTGCCCCTCTGCTCTGCCCTGGGGAGACCACACCTGGAATATTGTGTCCAGCTGTGGCCCCTCAGTTCCAGCAGGACAGGGAACTGCTGGAGAGAGTCCAGCGCAGCCACCAAGATGCTGAAGGGAGTGGAGCATCTCCCGTGTGAGGAAAGGCTGAGGGAGCTGGGGCTCTGGAGCTGGGCAAGAGGAGACTGAGGGGGGACTCATTCCTGGGGATCAATATGGAAAGGGGGAGTGTCAGGAGGATGGAGCCAGGCTCTTCTGGTGACAACCAGTGACAGGACAAGGGGCAATGGGTTCAAACTGGAACACAGGAGGTTCCACTGAAATCTGAGAAGAAACTTGTTTGGGGTGAGGGTGGCAGAGCCTGGCCCAGGCTGCCCAGGGGGTTGTGGAGTCTCCTTCTGTGCAGACATTCCAACCCGCCTGGACACCTTCCTGTGTAACCTCATCTGGGTGTTCCTGCTCCATGGGGGGATTGCACTGCATGAGCTTTCCAGGGCCCTTCCAGCCCCTCACATTCTGGGATTCTGTGGTTCTGTGCAGGAGCAGATGCAGCTCCAGGCTGGCCCACAACCAGGCGGGGGCTCAGGGGCTGCGCCAGCTCCGCTCTGACCATGCAAAAACAGTTCCCAGCAGCGCTAATCCAATTACCAAACAAACTTACTTCCTTCATTATCGGGGCCTGCAGCATGTGAAAACAGCTTGGCAATTGTGGAGGGCTTAGCAAGGGACCAGGGATCAGGCGATGAATGACAGAGCTGTTTCACTTGTGGGGAGGAGGGACAGAGAACAGAGGCAGCCGGGAGGACACGGAATTGCCGGGAGGACACGGAATTGCCGGGACAACAAGGGGACTGGGAATTGCTACAAAGGTCTCTGGTCAACCTTCATGCTCCCAACCTCAAAGCCACGTCAGGTTGCTCAGGCCCTTGTCCGTCCTGGGGATTAGCATCCTCATGAATGGGGATCCCCCGTCACCCCTGCAGCCCTGACACGTGGCTGCCCCCCCGCCCCCTTCTTGCCAAACGACACTAATGCCGGTCTCGAGACAACAAAAGGTAGCACTGAAATACCCATGCGAGAGGGATTAAATCCAGATCTGGGGAGCTCCTGCTCAGCTCCCATCACAGAGAGGACGCCGAGCACCAGCCAGACCCAGAGCCACACGCTTCCCATGGGAATCTCAAAATGAGACCTCGGCAGGACCTGCTCGGATCTGCCCCACTTGAGATCACGTCCATCCCTGGACCCGATGTCAAGCGTGGGGCTGGCTCTTTGCTTCGGCTCTGCGTCCTGCACCCAGCTCCTCCATCTCCCTTGGTGGATCCCCGGCACCTGGAGCTGGAGGCTCCACTGAGCTGCAGGCGTTGCCCTCTGGTTGCAGTGAATTTGTAGCCCGCTTCAGCCCTAGCGTCCTGTCACTCCTGGTAATGCTATGAAGAGGGGAAATATAACTAGCTGGGCTTAGGGCAGTTCTGCTTCTCTCCAAAACAAGCCCTTCTTGGCTCTGCTCAATGCTAACGCTGCTCGGAGCAGGAGGGAGGACTAGACACCTCCTGAGGTCCCTTCTAACACAAGTTATCGTATGAGTGTAGCCAGCAGGTCAAAGGAAGTGGTTATTTCCCTTTATTTGGCATTGGTGAGGCCATATCTAGATACCGTGTCCAGTTTTGGCCCCCAAGTACAAGGAGAGAGTCCTGCAGAGGGTCACTAGGATGGTCAGAGCTGGAGAACATGGTACAAGGAGATGCTTGAGGAGCTGGGACTTTAGCCTGGAGAAGAGAGGGCTGAGGAGGGATGTAATTGCCACAGGGAGGACCAAGAGCTGCTTAGCTGAAGCACTTGGACACAAAGCCCGGCTCCAGAGCAGTCCTGCTGGTCCGGGACTGCTTCTGGGGAGCTGGTGTGCTGCACAGGGGTCTCACACCCCTCCTGCTTGGGCAGGACGTCACCGCAGGGCTGTGAGCTCACCGGCACCGCCAGCGCCGGCCGCTGGGCAGCCTGCTGCCTGCCAGTTCCTCAAGAAAAAGCCCAACGTGGGGAGGCTCCCGGCGCCTTCGCTTCCCAGCTGCGCGGAACCCAGAAGCCTCTGCTTTTCCAGCCACAGCCACGGAAGGGCAGAGCATCCCCTGGGACGAGCTCTGCGCTGCAGCGGTCAGGGCACGGCAGGGCTGCCGAGGGCCCTTGAAACGTTTTAAATGCAGCAAGGGCATCTCAAGAGCATCTCTGCAGATTTCCGCGTCTCCAGCTCTTTCCACAGGCTCTGGTGCGGCACTGCCAGGAGAAAAACCCTGCAGCTGGAACTCTCTCCATCCCCGCCGGACGAGACGCCTCGCTGGGATGGAGAGAGGAGCCGGGAGCTGCCAGCAGTGAGCGGGGCTGTAAGGAGACACCGGGCGCCCAACAAGCCCAAACTGCTGCCTTTTAAGGAGTGTCAGAGGCTGAAGCATCCTGGAACAACCACCACGGTTTCTGTGGGCTCCCCACCGCATGCGCCCACGAACCAGGCTGTGCCCAAGGGTCCCCACGGCAGCTCAGAGCCGTGACGGCCGCCAGGACAGCAATCCCCAGCTACAGCCTGCAAAACCCCAGAGCCTGGATGGCAGAGCAGGGCTCCTGCGTGGGTGCTCCCCCACACGAGGTCCCCGTGGTCCCATCCATCACCCCCGTCCCCCCTCAGACCTGCAGGAGCAGCTCTCTCCACAAAGCTTTCGTCAAGCCACCACTTAGCGCATCCCACCGACTCCCCAGGCGCTTTGTTCTGCTGATGCAAAAGGTTTTGCTGGTCCAGCGGTGAATGTGTCGCTGCCGCCCCCTCTGCTGAGCACGGCGGGAGCACCGGGGAGCGGAGGGAAAGGGGACGCGCTGCAGGGGGAACAGCGAGACCGAGCTGAGCCTGAAGCGCAGACGGAGGAAACGTGTACGTGTGTGGGTACAGTAGCAAACAACACCAAGAACGAGGTTAAAAGGCAAGGTATGCGTTAAACGCTACAGAGCACCAGATGTAGCTTCAGCCAAAGGAAGAGAAGGAGCAAGCTGGCCCAAAGACAAGCTGTCAGGAAGACAAAGAACAGGACTGGAGCCACTAAATACTCAGAGGAGGAGCAGAATGGGAGATCTGTGAAATTCAGGGATTTTGCCTAAGACTTAATGAGGGGTGAAGGAAAACGAGGAGGCAAAAGATCCCAAAGAGCACCTCCTTCCACAGGGAACAACGAGCAGGTCCAAATCAGCTCATCACTGCCCGCAAAGGGTCCCACAGACAGAGCGAGGACGTGACCACCGGCGTCGCCTTGTTGGACTCGACGATCCTTGTGGGTCCAACTCAGGACATTCTGATTCTGTGATTGTCCCGTGTCTCAGACGAGTGAGCTGCCTGGATGCTCTGGCACACAGGTCTTGGTGTACGCAACAGCGAAGGGAAAATCAATTTCCTCCGAGCTTCTGTGTAATAACGTCCCCCTCCCCGCCACACTGCCACACCGGTCCCCAGCTCGAGGTGGTGGGACATGGGCGCGCAGTCCCCACGGAGGATGAGGCGACCGTGCACCGCTTTATTCGGCAGTGGTGCTGCACGTACGGCTGAAACTGGTCACTATTTACATTTGGCAAAGGACGGCAGCAAGTACCGAGCACCCGTGCGGGTGGGGGCCACCGCTGGCCTGGCCTCCCATGCAGGTCTCCTCTCCCCCGCCAGCCTCCTGGCCTGCGGGCAGAGCCAGGCACCCTGACAGAGGCACCTCAGGCCTGGGAACGGAACATTTATCCCCATTTTCCTGCCCGTCGCACCCCCCCCAGGCCTCCGCAAGGCGCCAGCTCCAGTCCTTGCGCCCCCGGCTCTGCCCGGAGGCAGGCGAGGGCAGCGGCTGGCGAGCCCCGCTCAGCTCGTCACTCCGGGGGCGTCCCTAGGGAGACACACGGGAGCCCCCGAGCGAGCGGGACGAGGGTCCGACCGCAGCGATCCCCAGTGGCGCCGGCCGTGCCCGGCTCGCAGGCTGCCAGAGCGAGCCCGTCCGCGGCACGGCGGCGCTCGGCCCTGCGACCGGCCGGTCCCGGGTGCACGCGTCCTCGAGCCCGGCTCGCGGTGGGTGAGGACTATAGGGTGCGGATGGCCACCGGGTACAGCAGGGACATATGCTCAGCACCCTTGATGGGCAGCTTGCGGCTGGCGTAGTGGTGGATGATCTCCGGCACACTGTCGAAGGGCGGGCTGTGCTGGCCCAGCACGTACTTGTTCTCCTGGGTGCGGGACAGTTTCATGTGCATGAAGCCCTGGCTGCTCCTGCAAGGAAAGAGAGAGGTGGGGTGAGGGGGTGCAGCTGGCCCAGCCCCACATCAGCTCCTGAACCCCCAGACGGGCGGCCTGTCCCCACAGCTGGGGGTGCTGCTGGCTCCTGTCCCCGGCTGTGGCCCTGCATGCACTGTCCCGCTCATACAGAATGACAGAATCATTGGGTTGGAAAAGACGCTCAAGATCATCATGTCAACCATTCCCCCACCCCTGGCACTGCCCCGTGTCCTGAGAACCTCATGTCCGTCTGTCCAACCCTCCACAGATGGTGACTCCAGCACTGCCCTGGGCAGCCTGTTCCAATGCCCCACAGCCCTTTGGGGAAGAAATTGTTCCCCAGATCCAACCTCAACCTCCCCTGGCGCAACTTGAGGCCGTTTCCTCTGCTCCTGGCGCTTGTTCCTGGGGAGCAGAGCCCGACCCCCCTGGCTCCAAGCTCCTTTCAGGCAGTTCAGAGATCAGAAGGTCTCCCCTCAGCTCCTGTTCTCCAGCTGAACCCCCCAGGTCCCTCAGCCGCTCCATCACACTTGTGCTCCAGCCCCTCACCAGCTCCGTTCCCTTCTCTCCACTCGCTCCAGCACCCCAAGCCCTTTCTTGGCGTGAGGAGCCCAGAACTGAACACACTCTTGGCCAACTCCAGATGAATCCCCCAGCACAAGGGAAGGAGGTGGCTGGGCACGCTGTTCTGTGTCCCCCTGGGGAGCACAGCCTCGCAGCGTGGTGTGGGGACAAGGAGGGAGCCCGGGGCTGGGTGGGTGTGGGCAGGAGCAGCTTTCGCCCCGGCACGTGGTGAAGCCCCTTTGGTGCGGGAGGTTTCAGCTCACACATCCAGCCTCACCGCAGCACAGCAGGATTTTCTCCCGCGGCTGCAGCCCACGCCCCCCCCGCCACTGCGGGCTCCATAAAACCCACTCGGCGCAGCGAGGCCATTTCCCGGCACCGCGCGGGCACTGCGCCACGCCGGGCTGCGCAGGCAGATCCCGCCACGAGCGCCGATTCCAAGTGACGGGCTAATGGCCCTGTTGCTATTAATTTGTGTCTCTGAGGAGAGCCACAGCCTGTCTGCAGCGTCTGGAATGCACATTACGGCAAAATATCGATGACTTAAAAGCAGACAGGACCTCATCAGCAATGCTGAGCCGCTTCCAGCACTGCGCAGGCCGGTCCCATCCCCCCGGCTGGAGACGGTGCCCGTAATGCAGTAATGGACAGCCCGGCTGCATTAGCAGAATGGGTTTGCAATAATCCATTTAGAGCTGAGAGGAAGGGAGCCAGCCGGCTGCCCCGGCGGAGGGCAAGGGAGACCTGCAGCCCGGCGAAAAGTGATAGCCCGGGGTACAGCGACAGCCGGTCACATCCCGTGTCCCGGCGGCAGGGAGGAGCTGGGGCTGTGCCGTGCAGGGCGCCCGTGAAGGTGCTCGGGCTCATCCCGCTCACACACAGTCACATCGCCCACACGCGGAGCTGCCCGCGGGTGCCGCACTGTCTGCAGAGTGACCCTGCCTGGAGCCCGGAGCAGGATCAGAGCTGGTCCTGAGCTGCCACACAGCTCCACAACCGGCTGGGTTGGCTTTGCCCAAATTGCTCCACAGGTCTTTGTCACAAACTCAGGGACGTGAGGGACGTGGACCCTGGAGAGATGCTGCGAACCCGAGAGCGGCAGGGACAGGCCGGGAATGCGGGGCAGGTGCTGCTGCCGCCAAGCACCTTGCAGACGTGAGGAGGGACCCAAAGCCTCGCAGCGTGGCCTGGAGGGGTGAGCCAGCAGGGACGTGCGCTCCCACACTACAACCCTGCCCATGACATGCAACGAGGGGCTGCTGAGCCCAGACCAGCCAGGACGGGCACGGGAGGGTTAAACCCCTCTGGCTACCTGACCATGATGGGTACAGGCACTCCTGCTGATCCCTCTTGTGTGTATTTTTCCTTTAAAGCAGCACAAAAGGGCATTAGGTCAGCGCCAGAACTCGCTTTCAGACCATGTCCTCGGCTGCATCTCCTTCCTCAAGGAAAAGAAATAATAATAAAAAGAAGAGACGCAGGCAGACAGCTTACAGCTATATAAAAACAGACCCAGGGGATTTTCTTTGAAAAGGCTCTACAGAGAAAGGCGATGGAGTAAAAATCGTGCTCAAGGGCTCTGCGAGCACAGGCGGGGGTGCCCGAGCAGCTCCGGCCGGGTGACGCTGCTGCGAGGGCACGTCCCAGCAGCACGGGCTGGCTGGGGACAGGATTTGGTCCTTTGTGCCATGAGGCTGAGGATGGGCAGTAAGGAAAAAGCCCAAAGAAATGGACGCGTGGCTTGTGGAGAGGTGATGGAAAGGGACACCTGTGCCAGCGAGGGACAAAGCCCCATCCACAACCACCTCCCAGGCTCTCCAGGGCATTGTGGCTAACGCCGCCCGCAGAGTGATGGCCCAGAGGACCTCTCATAGCCTCAAACAGACTGACCCGCAGGAGCTGTTGTTTCAAAATCGCTTGCAAGCCAGGACAAGAAAAAAAAATATTGAGAAAATTAAAACATCAGTAAAAATTCTGACCAAAGAAAAGAAATGAGGGAAGTTTCCCAGAAAGGCTTGTTGTGTGACCTAAAAGCTACAAGTGCAGAAGGAAGAAAGAATGTTTTCAGCTAAAGATCTGCCCTGGCTTGGTGCTGTAGGCAGGAAAAAAAGCCTAAAGAAATAGATGGAGCAATCTAATTCACAATTGTGTCCCTGGGAAATAAACGGGGGAGGCTGAACCCACCAGGGAGCAATGCAGGTACAGAGACCGCTGGGGAAATGTAAAGTATATTGAGAAAAGCGCAGAGACACGTGGCCTGTTGTTGGACAGAGATGACTGAAGCTCTCAGTAAAGACTTTTCTCACATCTGCCAGGAACAGAGCTCATGTGCACATCTAGCAGGAGGGCAAGGAGGTATCTGTTAATCCATCATCAACCTCGGGAGAGGAACAGCTTTGATTTCACGGGTTCGGGCTGTCTCACGAGTCCCGAAAACACTGGATGAGCAGCTACGGGCGGTACCCCCAGCAGGACACGTGCGGCAATGCCTCAGGCAGTTTTGGCACTAAGGGCACCTGGAAAACTCAGGGAGGGTGCAGAGATCACCCCCAAAACCCAAGCAGAAACCAAGCTGCGCTGTGGGCGAGGTTTCCCTGCTGGAACACCGAGCAGCGCAGTGTCCTCCCTGTGGCACAGCCCAGCAGGGGTGACGTGGGACGGGCACCCGCGTTTCCATCAGAAACGGGACCACACAAACTTTGTTCTCCCGTGAAACCAAGCTCCCCCTCTGCTCTGCCCTGGGGAGACCACACCTGGAATATTGTGTCCAGCTGTGGCCCCTCAGTTCCAGCAGGACAGGGAACTGCTGCAGAGAGTCCAGCGCAGCCACCAAGATGCTGAAGGGAGTGGAGCATCTCCCGTGTGAGGAAAGGCTGAGGGAGCTGGGGCTCTGGAGCTGGACAAGAGGAGACTGAGGGGGGACTCATTCCTGGGGATCAATATGGAAAGGGGAGTGTCAGGAGGATGGAGCCAGGCTCTTCTGGTGACAACCAGTGACAGGACAAGGGGCAATGGGTGCAAACTGGAACACAGGAGGTTCCACTGAAATATGAGGAGAAACTTGTTTGGGGTGAGGGTGGCAGAGCCTGGCCCAGGCTGCCCAGGGGGTTGTGGAGTCTCCTTCTGTGCAGACATTCCAACCCGCCTGGACACCTTCCTGTGTAACCTCATCTGGGTGTTCCTGCTCCATGGGGGGATTGCACTGGATGAGCTTTCCAGGGCCCTTCCAACCCCTCACATTCTGTGAGTCTGTGAACAAGAAGCCAGAGCTGTAAGCTCACACTCGAGTGAGCGGCTAGGCACATAATTTTATCCATCTGAGGGATTACTAGCTCTGCCAAGGGATGAGCAATGAGCCTCCAGACCTAAAAACCTCCCCAAGAAAGACTTTTGCCAGACCCCGAACCAGACGCCTGTGCCACACCGCAGGGCAGCGCAGACTTTGTCCTCCAGCCATTTCTGCCCACCCCGTGCTCGCCTCCAAGTCGCCCCCTCAGCGCAGCCACTCATTCGTGTGGGGCACCCGCCCATGAGGGGTCACCTGTGGGTCCTGCCACCCCCAAGCCCTGCGGGCTCACTCACTTCAAGGAGAGGGAGAAGTCGTTCTTGCTGGTCTCGCTGTTGCGCACCAGGTAGCTGGCCTCCTTGCACAGCCGCAGCAGCGTCTCCGCGTCCGTCCGGCTGATGGCCCCGTGGTACCAGCTGCGGGCACAGAGGGACCGGCCGTGCCAGGCTGAGCGGGCACCCCGGGGACGGCTCTGCGCCGCTGCCAGCGCCCCCGGGGATGGCCAGGGAGGGGGACGGGGGGGACAAGGCATTCACCAGGTAGCACAGGGGGTGCAGGGGGCACTCGGGGACACCACAACATGCAGGCAGGAACATGGGGCCAGGGTCTGTTCACAGTGTGGTCACAGGGACCCCGGAGCAGGCGGAGGTTGGGGCAGCGCTGGGGTGCGCAGGACTCACCACTGGCTCTCCAGGGGCAGCGCCGGGTCGATCCTCTCCCCGACAAAGGGACCGGGCTCGGCCAGCAGCGTCCTGGTGCTCTTGAGGCCGCCGGAGCCGTGCCGGAGGGCAGCCCTGGCCTTGTCCTCCCGGCAGGGCGAGGTGCGGCCGTACCCCAGCCCCTCTGACACACCTGCAGGACAGACACACATTGCAGCTGGCGGCAGGACAGACAGACAGGATGGCCTCCCAGCTGTCCCCCCGCAGAAAGAACCAGAGCCATGTCACATCGTGCCAGGTCCCCTCGCGCTGCCGCATCCGCTGCTCCGAGCAGGGCAGGGCAGCTCTGGCGCTGCTGCTCCCCGCTCTGCGACAGGCGAGGTTGGGTCCCCCCGCATCAGGATCGGGGTCCGTGCAGCACCCGAGCCCCCGGAAATATTTTCCAGGGAGGTTTCAAAAGCTCTGAGAGGGTTTTGCTAACGCAAGCAGAGATTCAGTGGTTGCGGCACAGAGCTAAGTGAGAAGCACTAAGGGGACGCGCTCCAACCTTGGGAAAAAAAGAAGAGGGGTGGATGGTGCTAAACAGAGCAATCAGTTTGGAAACGAGGGACGTATTTCTGCTGGCACAAGCTGAATCACAGAATAGTTGGGTTGAAGGGACTTTTAAGGTCTCCCAGTTCCCCCCGCCACGAGCAGGGACATCTGCACCAGCTCAGGTTGCTCAGAGCCCCGTCCAGCCTGGCCTGGGATGTCTCCAGGGATGGTTCATCTACCACCTCTCTGCCCAACCTGGGCCAGGCTCTCACCACCCTCAGGGACAACAATTCCTTCCTCATGTCTGGTCTGAATCTCCCTCCTTTAGTTTAAAACCATCACCCCTTGTCCTATCCTAAACCTGGGATGAATAAAACCAATTCCTCAAGGTAGGAGGGTGACATTTTGACTTTGAGGTGTTCCCGACACGGCTGCCCGGCCCCAGTGAGCGGCGGGGGATTCACGGGCCCCGGGGACCCAGCATCCCCAACTGTTATTTCCGTGCGAGATGATTTCAGCATTAACAATATTGTTTCTCCCTCCTCTGTAGAGTCCATTACTGCTCCCCTGCAACACCAGCCCCCTCGCACAAATTACTTATCGATCGGGCAGTGCTGCCTCAACGCGCGGCTGCCGGGGGCCGCTGGGGGGGCAGAGCAGCCCCGGCACCGCAGCCCCCGCACCAGTGGGGTGTCCCGGGGGTCCCTGCTCTCCCCGGCCGCTGGGGCGATGCTGAGGCCACACTGCTGTGAGGCAGAAAACACACAGAGAGGGATGTTTTGCTCTCCAGCAGGGTGCCCTCTAAGGCTTTGGGTGCTGTGCAAGTCTCCAGCCCCCCCAGCACCCCACACAAAATCCTCGGCAGCTCAGCATGGCTTAAAACCCCCGAGAATGAGCCTGGGGAGGTGTCCGGTGTCAAGGCTCAACAAGCCCCACCTCCGCAGCGCCCTCCCTGGCTTTCCACCCGCCACGCTTGCCCTTGCACAGAACGCATGGGCTCCGATTTCAACTCATCACCTTAAAAAACTGGGGCGACGGTTAAAAAGCCAGACAATCAAAACAGAAGCGCTTGCTGGCAGCACAAAGTCATCGCGCTGGAGGCTCAGAAGAAATGCATTGCACCTGTCACAGGGAGGCGGAGGCATGTGCATGATTAAACAGGATATTAAAAACAAGCCCCTAGGAGCGAGAAGACATCCTTCAAGAAGTTCAAGTCACCCCCAGACAGGGGAAGTAGAAAATGAGACAAAACTCCGGCAAGATAAACTTAAGACAACAAAGTGAGTCGGGAAAAAGAGATTCTGTGTTGCTGAAACCAGGAAAAATGACAAACTGACGTGTTCATCAGGAGCAGGACGCATGTCAGATAATAAATGATGGGGGAAGAAAAGAGGCTGCGTAGCAAAGGAATTAATTTTTCTTGACACTCGCATTCACTGCAGGAAGGGCGTGAGGAAGTTTCCCCTGCCAAGACCTTTATTTTTCGGGGCTGATCTCAGCCCGCGGGTTTGGGGCAGAACGTGGTATCACTCCGGGCGCCATCGGCTGCAGAAGCGGGAGAACTGGGTGCCATCGGCTGCAGACCCGCCCGGGCGGCAGCAAGAGCCGCGGCGGTTCCTCTCTGCGAAGCTCTGCGGGGATCTGGGCACCGGCAGATACGGCGATCGGCCGTGCGCACCTGGCCCGCCGCGGTCCCCGCCGGCAGCAGCGTCAGTGACGCGCGGGCGGACACGGCGCAGCGGTTTGCAGAGAAAATCTCACCACTTGCAGATCCAGCCCAATCCCCCCCCCCCCAAACCCAAAAGCCTCGGTTAATTTCGGCAACCCCCCCCCACACACCTAATGCTCTTGGAGGAAACCTAATCCACCACAGCGTAAGAGCAAAGTCCTTTAAATATTAATACTGGGTTAAAAGAGAAGCAGTGATGTTTGGCTTTCATAAGCGAGGCTGCCAGCGGAGTCCAATGGGGATTTACGTGCGGGCTCTGCCGCTCGGCACACACAAAAAGGGCTTCACAACAAGGCAAACCTGAGATGACAAAGTGTGCCTGAGAGATTTAGCTGTTTGGCATAGTAAAAACGCGAGCGAAGAATCCAGAGGGACCTCCTGCCACTGAGCAGCAAGGTAATAAAATAGCGGAAGAAATGGAGCGGTGATAAATGACGAAGCGAGGCACACGGGGAAAAACAACCCCAACTTCAGCAGTGGGAGGTGAATTAGCTGCTGCCACACCTGCAAGGGACCTGGGCGTTCAGAGTCACAAGAAAACATCAGAGCAGTTGTCGAGAAGACCGTAAAAGCAGCCATCAGACATTGGGAATTTGGAGGCAAAGATGAGAGAACAAAAGACAAGGTAATAACTCTGCCACCGAATAATCCCCTGGCGCAGCTCGACTGCTGCGTGTCAAGAGGCGTCACGGAGCTGGAGAAGACGTAGAAGAGGGAAGGACAAACATCTGGCCTGCAGCTGCAGCCCCCCCGGACACCCACTGTCCCGCGAGACCCACCGTTGGTGTCTTCGTAGCTGGGCTGGCCGTGCTGCGGAGGGACGGGGGCACCGGCCTCGCCATCCGCGGGGCTTTCACCGCTGTCCAGCTGTCCCACCGGCGGGGGCCATGGCAGGTCTTTAATGACCTTGATTTCGACTGGATTGATGAAGAAGGGGAGTGGGAAAGAGAAAGAAAGAGAAAGAGAGAAAGAAAGGGCTTAGAAAAAAATGTCAGCAACACCAGGCGCGTGGAGAAGGAGAGCAGCTGCGCGGGAAAGACCTGAGGACCGAACTCCCAGGAGCCCTGTGCTGGTTTGGCCAAACCATCCTGTGCCCGGCACCGAGAGCCCCCACTCCTCCATCAGCTGTCCCAGCCAGCGGGGCGGGCGGCAGCTCCCGGCCACCCGGCGCCCTTTGCCGTCCGTCCTGCCTGTGCATCCGTCCTGCCCCGGGCACGTCCCGGCCGCCCAGCAGGTCTGCGCTCCCCTGCCAGGCGCCAGCGGGGTGCTGCTTGTGCAGGTACCCGCTGCCCATTGGTATGTGGTCTCAGAAGCCCCTCGAAGGGGGAAAGGCCAGCAGAGAGATCCCACCATCACAGGAGAAGAGAAATGCCTGGGCAGCCACAGCAGGACCTGCTCTGCCTCCAGGAGAAAACAGGGACCGGGTCCTGTCGTGTCCCAGGGCGCAGCAGCCCGGTCCCCTGGTGCTGGGAGCCCGGGGAGCACACATGACGTGGACCACGAGCACAGCGCCTGCCCCTGGGACACCGAGCGAGGGGCTCGGCCACCCAGAGCCATGTGGCGGACACACAAACCGCGCCACGGTTTGTGACGGAGCCCGACAGCCGAATCCTCGGCAGAGCTGAATCCACCGGCCCCACGCTCGGCCGGGCCGCGGCGGCACCAGCACAACCCCCGGCACGAGCAGCCACCACGGCGTCAAGCCCGGCACAGACGCGTCCAGCTCTCAGAGCCCAAACCCAGAGGGTGAATCACTCCCAAGGCCAAATCTCCACCACATCCCCGCGCAGCACCGACAGCCGCCGGCCCCAGCGCCTCGCGCGAGCCGGCTGCGGCGCAGACGCACATCGCTGTGATTGAAACGCATCCCAGATAAGAGCGTGGCAATTAGCCAGCGCCAGTGGAGGAGCCGGCGCTAATGCACAGCATGGATTTCCTCATTAACGAGCACAAACACCATCGATCCCGCAGCACAGATAAATAGGCTGGGGGCCGGACGATCGCCTGGCCAAAGGCTCCTGGGGGAGCACGCAGCTCTCGTCCTGCCCCCAGGAATGAGGGATCTGCTTGAGCCCAGGGTCAAGCTTCTCCCCTGCAATTTGGGGCTGGGGGGTGTCAACTTGCGCCCGAGGCTGTGACCAGCGAGAGGGGAACAGGCAACAAAAGATGGGCAGTGGACTGGCTGCTAAGGCAGCTCCAGCCACCGCTCCACTCATCTTGGCTCCTGCTGAAAAGAAACAGCCTCTGTAAGCGTACGAGTGCTCCCCAAGCCACGGAAACGCAGAGGCCAACACCACTGACCCCCGAAAGACGAAGGAACCCCAAGGAGAGCTGGCTCCCCCCGCAGCAAAACACAACGCAGCAGTGGTTGCTTTATGGCTACGATCCATCTTTTACGGCAGTTCCCATCGCTCACCTGCAAAGGCTTTGGAGATCCGCTCCTTCTTCCACTCCCAGGGCTGGTCGTACTCCTCGGGCGGCCGCTCGTCGTCCTCGGGCAGCCGGGACTCCCTGGGCCGGGGACAAGGCGGGCGGTCACCGTCCACGTCCAGCCCCGCAAGCACTGGCTCGTAGGGGGTGTCGTAGAGGTGCAGCGGCCGTGCTGGAGCCTCCCGTAAGCCCTTCTGGCGGATCTCTAGAGGAGAGGAGCGAAAAGACCAGGAGGTTTTTGCCACAGTCCTTCCCTGCACACCCAGCATGGCCAGTCTCATAAAAAGCCTGAACCTCCAGCAAAACCAAATTCTCTCCCACGGACACACGCAGCGTCTTTGCCGATTTTTCCAAGAAATGCAATGGCCCCATCCAAAAAGCCACGTGAGCTTCCCAGAAACAACTCGCTCCAGGAGAACCATGGAAATGCAAAGCGGAGCCTGGAGCTGGCGGGCCGGCACGGTGACCCTGTGTGCACCGCGGCGAGGGGACCCGCTGCTGCGGCACACGCTCCGGCCCAGTCCTAACCCAGTTAAATAGCTCCCACATTGTCTTAGTTTTATGCCAGACGCATCAAACGTCAGGTCTCTCCAGGCCAGCCTGGCGAGCACCGTGCTCCCGGCAGGCAGGGAGGAGTATCGAGGTGCCTTCATTGCCCGGGTGGCCTTTGCGAGTGCTCTGGCTACAGCGAGGCCATCACACACAGCTGAAGCTGTGACAATTTGCCCACGAACTGCAGCGACCGCCCAGGTTTGCCTTGTCCAGAGGACCCAGCGCTGGAATGGGCTGCAAATAAGAGTCCAGCGCTCACCCAATTTACAGATCAGAAGCACAAAGAGCGGCCCTTCCACGTAGCCTTCTGCCTTACCTGCCATCATCTTCTGGGCTTCATATGGCTCCATGTATCCATCGTTCTCCGTCACCTTCTCCAGCCCTGCCTGGCTACCAGCCACCTGCGCCGCATCGAAGGGATCTGCGTAGTCCTCCAGGACAGCCAGCTGAAGAAGGAAGGGTTGGAGAAGGGTTAGGGCACTCCTTCCCTGTTTGCAGGGGATCAGGGACCAGCTGAAGCTGCCCAGATCCCCACCACGAGCTCTCCGAGCGGCAGCCGGGACCCTGCGCGTGCATCCTGGCAGCGCCGCGGAGCAGGTGCCGGCAGCCGGTGGCTTTCCAGGCCGCGGCGCTCCGCTGTGGAAACGCTCCAGCCTTTGTCCCGAGCGCTGGGACGGAGCCAAGCGGAGCAGAAGGCGGCCCGGCCTCCTCCCTCACCATCGGCAGGCACCCCCGAGCCCCCGCCGTGCGGTGCTGGTCCCCCCCACGGCACACAGATGGGCTCTCCGCACGCAGCCACGTCTCCTCGCCCGAGCTGGAGAAAGGGGCGCAGATCCCAGTACAGCTGGCACTGGCATGACTGGGAACTCGCTGGTTATTTTCCGGGGCTCCCTGTGGGCTTGTCTGAAGACGTTTCTTAACAAAAAGGCTAAGAACAGCCTATGGCTCTCTCCTCAGACCCCACAGCATCCCCACGTGTCACAAGTAACACAGCACAGAGCTCCGTGCGATCAGGAGTCACCAGGAAAAAGGACCAGGAGCCTCTCAAGCGCCAGGCCAGGGGGACGGCACAGAAAGCCCAAGGTTTGCCCTCACTAGTGAAACGGAGATGATCCTGCAGACGGACACAGAACATCTCCCAGAGCTTGATCCCCGCCAGTGCTGGAGCCACAATCACGCTCCAGCACCTCAGCAGCTTCCCAGCCAGAGCACCCCACGGCACGATGCCACATCCCACCTCCCGCTCAAAAGCCTGGTTCTAAAACGGGGCCAGGCGATACTCCCAGCGGGGTCTGAGTGCACCCAAACACCTTTGCCAGGTTCTGCTTGCCCATCAGGGTGCAAACCCCAGGCTGGACCATTCGGTGAGGTGGGTTTTGCCACCACAACGCTGGCTTCACAGAGCTCCTGCAGCAAGGACCAGGCTCTGTCCTCGCCGCTGTCCCCGCTCCCGGCCAGCCCTGGAGCCCAGGGCCGCTCACGTTCCTCTCCAGCTCCCATAATCAGCTTAAAACAAACCACTTCTTTCTCCTTCCTGTGCAAAACGGCCCGACAATAGGCTTGAGCAGCAAAACCCAGCAGGAAAAGGGAGCAGGAACTGGAGCTGTAAACACCTCTGTGCAGCCCCGAGCCTTCGCATCGCCCCGAGCTGCGGGAGGATGCGGCTCCCCGCACTCCGGCTCCCACCTCCTCTGCAAACCCGGCTCACGATGCCATGGGGAGCGGGGGCAGCTTTACCAGCCCGGCCCCTCGCCATGAGGGAGCAGCAGAGCGTCACCCCGAGCAAACCCTGCCCGCCACGTGGCGAGTGCCACGGGGGCTCGGAGGTGCGGGCGAGCAGACACGCTTGGCACCGGGCAAGGCAGCAGCAGGACACATGGTGATGGCCACTGCAAATGCACTGCGGGAAGCCCCTCTGTTTTCTTTCCTTCTCCAGGGCGAAGGAGATCGTGCTGCCCACCTGCTGTTGGCAAGATTCCGGGTGCAGATCAGCGCCCACCCCCGCAGGGAGCCGGGAGATCCCATGGGATGCACCCACCTCTTCGGAAAGCTGCTTTCGCTCTGCCACAACGGTACCTGCAGAGCACAGCCCCGCGCCGGTGACAGCTCCCTTGCACACGCGCTGGTGCCAAGGGAGGTACGAGCACGCAGGTGTCCAACACGCACAAACGCACGGGCTCGACACACGAGGGCTGGCGAGATGAGCAGACGGGCTGCAAGATGCGGTTTGCTGACCCTCCCGCGCTCAGAAAGGGGATCCTGCTCGTTCCTCTCACCCTGAGCCCAACCTACCCACGTCGAAACTTGCCATAATCCTGCTTCCTAGATGCGTTTTGCTCAACAGACACAGACCCGGCTCACTGCTGGACCCTTGACAGATGAGCCACAGCAAGCTCACAGTGTGGCCCCACTCAGATGCCACCAGGTCCAGGCCTAGAAAGAAGAGCATGGTGAAGAATACTAATTTGTCTCTGCTGAGACCCCTAAAACCAGGTATTTTCCTTGCAGTGGGGTGCAGAGGCTCTCAGCAGCAGTTAGACCAGCTCTACGCAGGTTTGCTGGGTTTAGCTCACACCCAGAGCGAATAGCTCAGGGGGTCCGGGCTCCCCGGGTCTGGTGGGGTTTTGCCACGCGGGTTCATTCCTCCTCTGTCTCAAGGATGCCTTGTAGGAGCTGAGCCTACTCATGCTGAGAACATAAACCCATTCATTTTTTAAATGGTCAGATATTACAGCAGAAAAGCCAGGACAAAGCTGGGAAGGTGATTCCTAAGCGTCTCCAGGAGTGCTGCAACCTCAGGATGCGCAACCAAGCCAGCGAGAACGATACCCATAGTCCCGGGGCTGAGCTCTTAGAGGGCAAACAGCGAGATCCCGCAGTCACCGACGGCATCCTAATGCCCTCACACGTGGGGCCGAATTAAGGTTGCCGGGGAAACAGCACCTCTGACATTTCCTAATCCCAGGGCTGGACTCCATGGGCTGTGCGGGGCTCTGCGGCAGCCGCAGGCAGGGCAGCTCCAGGGGTGTCCCAGACCCCCCCATCTGTTCAAAGGCATTTCCACGCTTTGCTCGCCTCCTGTGTCACGGAGGGAGCTGCTCACCACCTGGCCAGTCCCCACATGCCGCTCAGATGCCCGGGTACCAAGGCATCACCTGCTCAAGTACAGCACAAGCTTTGCTAGATTTGAAATAATTTGGGTGAAAAGCACACGCCTGACGTGCTCCCTCAAGAGGCTGAGGGAGCTGGGCTTGTTTAGTCTGGAGAAGAGGAGGCTTAGAGCTGAGCTCAGCACTCTCTAGAACTACCTGAAGGGCAGTTCTAGCCAGGTGGGATTGGTCTCTTCTCCCAGGCATCAGCAATAGGACAAGGGGCCATGGGCTTCAACTCTGCCAGGGGAAATTGAGGCTGGATATTAGAAAGCAATTCTTTGCAGAGAGAGTGGTCAGGATTGGAATGGCTGCCCAGGGAGGTGCTGGACTCACCGGCCCTGGAGGGTTTTAAACTGAGATTGGACATGGCACTTAGTGCCGTGATCTAGTAAACGGACTGGAGTTGGACCAAGGGTTGGACTGGATGGTCTCTGAGCGCTTTTCCAACCCAGTCCATTCTGTGATTCTGTATGTTAAAGCCACCGACCCGGGACAGCTCGTGGTGCAGAGCCGTCCTCCAGAGCAGCCAGGCACCAGGGCCACTGGACACATGTCCTTGGTGTGCACCTGGGTGTTTTTCAAGCATTTATCTGCCGTGGCAGCGCACACTCAGATCCTCCTGCAGCACCGAGGCTGCTCTCACTCTATTATTTATGTCAGCTGCAAGAAAAAAAGAAAACCAAGAGAAAATTCAGGCAAAGGGCCAAATCATCACCAGGTTCTCGCAGCAAAGTTTTTACGCTGCGACAGACAGCGGCTCTTCAACAGAGTTCACAGTTCAGACGCTGAGATCCCAGGGCAGAGCGGGGGCTCTTCACCCCATCTTGCCAACAAACATCCCACCTGCCACCACCTTTTGTGACAACAAGATGCTCCGGTCTACAGAGAGGTCCCCAGAGGGTACCTAGAGAGATCTTTCACTTTATAAAGAGGTGTCTTGCCTTGGAGATGAAGCTTGGGCTCCCCCCAGGACTGCTGGGTTCCACGCCGGAGTCGCTCTGAGTTACGAACAAGCTCAGTTTGCTCTCTCTGCCAGGTGCAAAATTTCTGCAGTTTGACCCTTCTTACAGCTTGGCTTTTGGTGGACACTGAAGCCAAACCCAAAAGCAAACCAAATGGTTTGCTGGCCTTCCAAGAAGGGTCTGGTCCCCTGCCCGGGGCGGGCGGCGGGGCCAGCGGTGACCCCACGGCACGGGAGGAGGGAGCGCGGGCCGGCGGAGCACGGCGCAGGATGACTCAGTCCAGGGAGGCTCTCGCAGGAAAGACACACGCCCAGGAGCTTCCTGGCCGGCCGTTCCCACACCCCGCGGCACTGACCCTGCTGTCCCTGCAAACACGCCAGCGATCGGTCCCGGCGGGCAGGACGCAAAGCCCTCACCGGGCACATCCCCAGCCTGGTCGCCCAGCTGTGTCCTGGGTGTCCTCGTGCAGGGAGGTCCCGCACTGCTGCATCCTCCTGGAAATGCTGCTCACGTTGCCTAACGCAAACACGGCAGAGAAGACATCTCCCGGGTATCTGCCTCGCTCAAGCAAGCTGTACAGGGCCGGTATGTTATGCAGGGCTGTAGGGAAAGGACTGCCCAGACTAAGGACATGGAGAAGGACCTGTCCTGGTCCCCACCGTGTCCAGCAAGCATTTGTAACGGAGCAGGAGCCACTGCAGAGGTCACTGTGAGCACGTCCCTGCAAGACGTCGCAGTTCCCGTGCAAGGCAGAAAGATGTGAGGACACACTACGATGGCAAAGCACCGCGTGGCCAGGCAGGAGGGATGACACGGCCAAGGTATTCCTGCCTGTCTTCAGTTTTCCAGAACGGTCAGGGCAGCTACAGCAGGCACAGGGCTCCCAGGGAACATCGCCCGTCCCCCAACCTCAACACAGTGCAGGTACCACAAACCACACAGCCAGTAACTGGTGGATGCTTCCATTGCTGTCCATCCCCGTCCTCCGTGTTCAGAAGGGCTGCACGTTTTAATAGAGCGTTTTGCACTGTCAGTCATTAACAAAAACCCTCTCTGCTCCAGCAGCCTTGCCTGTACATCTCCCTTCATCCTCAGCGTCACCACAACTCAAGACCCACAGCCAGGGGTTTCCTGGAGTCCCAGTCCCCACAGCATGCAGGGAACAGGGCCCACCAGCTCTTCCTGCGCGTGGGAGCACGTGGGCCCCTGCCACAACCACCATCTCGGCTTGAAGAGCTCAGCAGAGGCTCCAGCCCCTGCTCCAGGACCCCTTGACGTTGTCACCATGAACAGGAGGCGGAGGCACCAGCAGTCTCCCAGCAGACACCTCCATCCACCTGCAGAAAGGACCACCACGGCCTTGCAGCAACTGGGGAGCCCTCCCACCGCTCGGCCAACGCCAAGGCCAGCAGATGGGAGCTGCAAAGGGGGCCCAAGCCCAACAGGGATGCTCCAAGCTGTGCACACTCCCCGGTTCCTCCAGGAAAACTGTTTGAATGGACAGTTCCATGCACTATCAGATATTCCCACCTTATCTCTGGCTTCACCCAGCCTCCAGAGTTCTGCCTGTGTCCAGCATGTACTGGGGCCCTGAAGAATCCAAAACCTCCTCCCCACAGAGGCACACTGAAGATGAGATAATCTAATCACCATCTGCCTTCGATAAGATGAAGAGTCTTCTTTGGCCTCGTGCTGTTAGCAGGCTTTCCCCAAACGTACCCCAGCTTTTAGCCCTTCTCTAAACCTCCCGGCGTCTCCCCGTCCCTCAGATGCCTGCAGAGCCCGGCTGTACCTGGTGCAGTCCCTGCTTCCTGCAGCTCGGCCCTTTGCACACCACGGTCCGAGTTCTTCCTACAACCACCACCCGCCCCTGGTCCCTCCGATCCCACCCCGCGTTCCAGCAGAAAAACCAACCAGCCTGGCTCAGCAAACCGTATCACCGCAACGGCCCCGCTGCCAGGGCCCTCCTCCTCTGCTGCCCTCAGCCGACAGCTCGCAGGATCCCGGCTCAAAAAGGGGTTTCTACCAGGCCCCTGCAGAAACCTCCAGAAAGCAATTAGTCAGTGCAAGCAACTTTCCAAGATCCACCAGCAACAAGTTCTTCTATCTGCTTAAAACACTCCCGAGCAGGTTTTGTCCGGCGCTCGTTCTGCCGTGCTGCCCGGCGATGCCAGGGCCACAGACGGGCTCATCGCATCCACCCTTCCCTCTGCCAGCCAGATCTGCAATCCCATCGAGTTCGCTCGACAAGCCTCATCTTGCAGGCGGCAGCGCTGGCGGGCACTAATTACCCCTCTCCTGCCTTTATTTGCGCAGTCCCCGCATCAGCCTCTCTGCCAAGAGGCCCGGCACCGACCGCCGCAGCCCCGGTGGGTTCCTCCCGACGCCGCTCACAGCCCGTCTCTCCGTGCTGGGGACATTTCGCACCTCCTTCCCGGCCCCGGCAGCGCCAGGTTCTGCTCTCACCCCCCGAGAAGCGGCGGGGAGGAGGCAGACAAAGAGGCGCTGAGGCTCCCTGACAAAGCAGCGCGGCGGCTCGGGGGGCCCGTCTGGCACCACCGGGCCCTGGCAAGCGGGCAGAGGGTGGAGGGAGGCCCGGGGCCACCGACCCCAGCGTCGGGGGCCACCGGAGACAGTTCTGTGCACTCGGGGCCTTCCTGGGCTGGAAGGTGTTTGCCTCTGTAGAGCAACAAGCACTTGGCAGCAAAGAAACGGCAAAAGGGAGGGGGGAAGGCGGCCGGCAGGCCCTGTGCTCTCGCACCTCAGCGAGCGACGCTTCCTGCTGGGCACCGGACCTGCTGGGGATTTACCTGCTGGGGCCGGACCTGCTGGGGATTTACCTGCGGGGGCCCCGGACCTGCCTCCCCCGGGAGCTGGAGGAGCAGCCGCGGCCGCCCCGCAGCTGCTGACGTGTGAGCGGCACGGCGGAGCTGCCGGGACACGGGGGGACACGAGGGGACACGGGGGGACACACGGCCCGGCCGCGGCTCCTGCTGCCGCCAACCCGCTGCCCGTCCCCCGGGTCCCAGCCCTGCCGAGGGGCGCCCGCGAGTACCCCCTGGGCCGCGGGGCGCCGGGGAGGGCGGCTGTGCCGGGACACTCACCTCCTGCGGCGGCTCCTCGGGCGGCTCCGGGCCGGCCGGCGGCGAGCTGGGGGCGGCGGGGGGCAGCGGCGGCGGCGGGGGGCTGGCGGGCGCCTTCTCCACCGTCTCCACCTTGATCAGCCGGTGCTTGGGCGAGACGTAGCGGGGCCCGTCGGGGGCGGCGGGCGGCGGCGCCCCGCTGTAGGGGTCCTCGAAGTCGCGCTCCTTCTGCAGCCGGTAGGCCGCCACGATGTCGGGCTGGGCGGCGGCCAGCGGCTCGGCGGCGCCCCCGGGCGGCGGGGGGGGCTGCGGGGGCGGCCCGGCGCGGTAGTCGGGCTTGGGCGGCGCGGGGGGCGCGGGCTTGGCGCTGCGGAAGCCCAGGTGCTCGCGGAGCCAGCGGGCCATGGTGCCCACGCACTGCGGAGCGCCCCCGGCCCCCGCGGCCGCCCCCGCCCCGCCGCCGCCGCGCTCCGAGCCGGCGGCCGCTCCGCTCAGCAGCATCGGCGCCGGCGGACTGAGCGCGGCGGCGGAGCCCGGGCCGGGGGGGGCGCGGGGGAGGCGGCCGGGGGAGGCGGCCAGTGCCACCTGCCGGAGCCGCCGCGCCGGCTGCTCCGAGCGGGGCTTGCCCCCCCGCTCCGCCCGCCCCGCTTCCCCGGGCCCGCTCCCCCCCCCGGCACGGCACGGCTCAGCACGGCCTCCCCGCCGCCCGGCCCGGCCCGGCCCGCCTTCCCCCGGGCCCGCCCCGCTCCCCGCCGCCCGGCCCGCCTTCCGCCGCGCCCGGCCCGGCCTCCCCCGGCGCTCCGGGCCGCCCCCCCGCGCTCCCGGCAGCCGCTGCCTCTCGGCTCTTCCCAGCGGCCCCGCGTCCGGCCCCGGGGAGAACCGGTCCCCGGGGCGTCCGCCGCCCCGTCTGTCCCGCTGGAGACCGCGGGCCCGATCCGGCCCTGGCAGCAGCCCCCGAGCATCCCCGGCTGCGGGAGGAGAAGGGGTGCCGGTGCTGGCACCGACAGAGCCACCGGGGAGGCTGTGAACGAGAAGAGAGCAACAAGGGGTCTGTCGGTGGCAAATCCACCGCCTGGGACGTGTTCGTGAAACCAGCCCGGTGCAGGATGTGTGGAGCACATCGCTCCACGGAGAGTCACCCAAACACCAGGCTGGCCCCGTGGACACCCACAAGAAACACCATGAGAGTGGGGTGAGCGGCGACGAGCCAAGGGAAGGTGCTCAGGAGAAGGCTGAGCCAAGGCCAGCTGTGCAGGGCCATGGGGTGAGCACGCAGAGCCGCGGGCTGCGGGCAGAGGACAGACATCACATCCCCCGGGGTGCACCCAGGCAGGGCTGGATTGGCCGGTACAGGGCCGGCAGCGACAGCGCACAGAGCAGGGAAGCAGCATTGAAAGCAGGATGTTAGAGCATGGCAGTGGAGGCTGAGGCCGTTGTAGTGGAAAACAACACACTCACACATGTTCTGACTGTTACTCCTGCACACAGCCCATCGCCAGCCACCACCACCCCTGCTCACCCACCACCCAGGACCAACGGTTGCGCCGTGCCCTCCTGACTGCCAGCAGCAAGTGTGCACAGCCCTGCCTGCAAACCTGCACCCCTGAGTCCTCACAGCCCTTCCTAAGCACACACCGTCCACCCAAACCCGCTCCCGGCCCTGCTGCCAGGCTGAATTCCCGCAAAGGCCGTGGTCAGCCACGCCAGGTAGGGACGGGAGACAGAGGCACGATGCTGCAAAAGTGGGAGCACCGTGGAGGGGCAGCCATGCCGAGGTGTGCAGTGATGGGGAGGGGCGCCGTGGTGACATCCTGCCCGTCCTCACCCTGTGAGCCTCCTGCCCCGCCATGGGAACAGACACCGAGATGTGGCCGTCAGGGTGACTGGAGGGAGAAGCTTCTTGTGGTGACCTCCCTCCCTCCCAAGCCCTGCGCGGGGGGAAGGCTGGGATGGGGCTGAGCCTCCTGGGCCAGCCCGGCACGGCACGTGCCAAACCCGCGCCCAGTGAGCCCACTGAGGCCCAGATTTGCTGATAATAAATCGTGCACACTCTACGCTCCTGCCCAAGAAATCCATCTGGATGCCCCAGGTCCAACCAGACATCCCAAGCACCCAGCAACCAGGAGTAGAAATTCCAGAGTGTAGGGAATGGAAGACACAAAAGACACCATGGGGAGAAAAAAACATCTGCCAGGAATAGACAGAGTAGCAGGCAGTGTCTGAGGTCTAGCAGCAGACCTCAGTCCCGGCAGATGGGGATGATGAGATCGTTATTAAAATGCAGAAAAGACAGAGGTTCTCAATAAATCTGCCTGGCATTCGGAAGGAAGCAGGATGCAGGGCTGATGGCGTGTGAGATTGAGAATACTTCCACCCTCTGTCAGTAACGAAGGAGGATGTTCAGCAGCATCTGTTGGAGATGGCTCTTGTTAAATACTCAGGCCCAGAAAACACACACTCAGCGTCCCCTGAGAGGGGGATTGAGCTTGTGGTGGTGGGTTTCTGTACAAATACTACCATACCAGAGGAATCTCAGAGGTCTTTCAATCCCATCCCGTCCTGTCACATCCCACCCGTCACTCCTTCCGTGGAAGCTGCACCAGGGCCGCGCTGGGGATCGAAGAGGGTCTGTGTTCTGAGCCCACCTGAGACCCCAGAGCCTCCACACCATTTGCTGGGCCCGTTCCTCTTCCAAACTCTGTGGCTTTTTGATGGGTGGGCTCCTGGCCCAATGTAACCCTGTTCTCTGATCTGTGCCCTGTGGGGCATCCACTTTCACCTGGGGCATCAGCAGAGCCTGAAGGGCCATTGAAAAGATCCCTGAACCAACCTGAGCCCTCAGATTTGAGCTTCTCCCAGGGCAAAGCACCCAGACAGCAACATGGGGCAGCAGGCTGAGGCGAACATCGCTGGGGTGGGAGGCCCCTTGGAGACTCCTTTGTGCTTGGGGAGCTTTGAAGGGGAATCCAGAAGGAAACCAAATGAGCTCCTTGCACCCCGTGTGGCTCAGCACAGGCGTGAGCTGCTCATATTTTTTTCTGCAGTCGTGACGAGACACTAGCGACATCCCTCCATTCGCAGTGGCTCATTTTGGGTTTGAAGACGCAGCAACAGATTTCTGCATTCACACCGCCAAACCCGGGCTCCATCTGCGTCTCACGCTGCAGCTGGTGTTGCTCCAATCCCCAACTGTTACATCCCTTGTATCTGATGCACATTGGGACCTGGGTTTGATGCCTGCACTGTAGACACTGGCCCTGATGCCACAACCGTGGCCACGATGCTGCTTCGCCTGCACCTCCCCATGGCCCGGCGGTGGCTGTGACAGATGGCTGTCACGTAGCATCGCTCGGATGCAGGGCAGGACTGGCAGATGGGAGAGGATCAGGGCGCACACGCTGTGCTGCTTGTGTGCCAGACTCCATGTTTCGGCTGCTTCCTCAAGCAGCCATGGCAGGGGGACCCCAGCGGGATGGGAAACCCCCCAGTGGGATGTGCGGCCCCGGGGGCTGCTGACTGCTCACCCGGGAAGGACGGAAGGACGGCGGTGGAGCCGCTGCACACACTGTCCTCAGTGGGGAGGAGAACAACCTGTGGCTGCTCAGAAGTGATTTTTGGCTCACTCTTACGGACTGTGGGGGCAGGGGGGACTGGAGGCCTTCTGCAAAGAGCCAGGGCTGGACCTCTGCACTGGGAGTCCCGCTCCCACCCTCTTCTCCATCTCTGGAGGGTTCAGAAGCTCTTCTCTGTCATCTCTGGGCTGGAGCTCACAGCAAGGCCCTTCCTCTCCGCCATGGCTGCCTGGCTGGGTGAACGCCTGCCGGGCAGGTCGGAGCACGCACCGGGAGCAGCGGGGAGCGTGTTCCCAGCCCCTGCCAGCCCTGCCAGAGCCGTGCTTCCTCAGCCACCCCACGCTCCCTGTGCTCCCGCAGCTGGGGGCAGGCCAAGAACAGGACATGGGACCTTCCCGGGGTCCAGGACGGCTCGGGCCACGTGGCCCCAGTAAACCTTCCCTTCCAGTTCAACCCTGGGCAGTGTGGACACAGCCCAGCATCCCCCAGGCAGCACTTTCGGTGACTCAGAGGAAAAGGTCTGTGCTACTGCTTGCTTTTGAGGAGGTGCTGGAAGATGATTCACCCACGGGTGATGCAGGGGCTGAATTCAGCATTTGATACTTGCCAGCGCGTCACCTCTGGCAGGCGCTGGGTCAGCTGCTACCCCTGACTGCACCATCTCCTGCAGCCCCTTGAATCTCCAGGCCCTTCTTCTGCAGCTTCCAATTAAAACAAACAAACAAACAAACAAACAAACAAACAAAAGAGTATTGCATTTGGACACGAACAACCCCAGGTTCAAGTATAAGTTGGGGAACAACCTATTAGAGAGCAGAGTAGGGGAAAGGGACCTGGGGGTCTTGGGGACAGCAGGGTGAACATGAGCCAGCACTGGGCCCTTGTGGCCAGGAAGCCAATGGTACCTGGGGTGGGTTAGAAGGGGGTGGTCAGTAGGTCAGAGAGGTTCTCCTGCCCCTCTGCTCTGCCCTGGGGAGACCACACCTGGAATATTGTGTCCAGCTGTGGCCCCTCAGTTCCAGCAGGACAGGGAACTGCTGCAGAGAGTCCAGCGCAGCCACCAAGATGCTGAAGGGAGTGGAGCATCTCCCGTGTGAGGAAAGGCTGAGGGAGCTGGGGCTCTGGAGCTGGACAAGAGGAGACTGAGGGGGGACTCATTCCTGGGGATCAATATGGAAAGGGGGAGTGTCAGGAGGATGGAGCCAGGCTCTTCTGGTGACAACCAGTGACAGGACAAGGGGCAGTGGGTGCAAACTGGAACACAGGAGGTTCCACTGAAATCTGAGAAGAAACTTGTTTGGGGTGAGGGTGGCAGAGCCTGGCCCAGGCTGCCCAGGGGGGTTGTGGAGTCTCCTTCTGTGCAGACATTCCAACCCGCCTGGACACCTTCCTGTGTAACCTCATCTGGGTGTTCCTGCTCCATGGGGGGATTGCACTGGGTGAGCTTTCCAGGGCCCTCCCAACCCCTCACATCCTGGGATTCTGTGAAAAGCCATCTCCAGGAACTTAGAAATGTCTGTGGTGGCTCCAGCCGCTTCCCTGCTCAGGAGCACCCTACACAAGCCACATTGTGCAGCGCAGCAGGCACCAGGGGGATGTCACGTCTGCCGGGTGACACCCCAACCGCCCCCGAGGTCTGGGTACAGCAGGGGACGTGGGGACTGGAAGATGGCAACAGTGACACCAAAACTTCTTCACAGGAGGCGGCCAAAGAGCTGCTGACTGATAAATGACACATCTGTTCTCTTTAAATGAACAAAAACTGGCATAAGGAGCAGGAAGCTGGCATCATTAGGGGACAGATGGATAAATGTGACATATTGTGAAAGAGTCAAGACAGCTCTCTTAAAGTGAATTTCTTTTTTCCAAAGCTAGTGGCTTTCTTGGAAAGAGCCACCTGAGGGTGATCCAGCTGAGAGGTCACCTGCATTTCCACAAGCAGGTCTTCCCATGAGATGAGGGCCACAGAGGAGTGACAAAATCTGCTAATAGTGTTGTTCTGGATACTGTGGGCGAATGCTAAGGATTGCAGGAGGACTTTCAGAAACTAAGCAGCTTGGCAATAAAAGGAGACAAAAGCCAGTGCTGGGAAGTGACACACATGGGGAAAGCAGGCCCAGCCTCACGTCTGAAGTGACGGGCTCTGAGGGCGGGAGCTCTGGCAGTCCCTGAAAACGTCCCCTCAGCACTCAGCAGAGGTCAAAACTGCAGAAACTCTCAATCAAAACTGACAGGAAGGGTTAGGAAAAGGTGGGGGTGACATCAGAGGTGCCACCATTCCCTGGTCAGTCCTGGCCTGTGTGTGCTCCTGGTCCCCCCATCCCAAGGATAAAGCAGAGCTGGAAAATGCACAGAGAAGGGTGGCAGGATGGTCAGAGGCTTCTGCACGTGTGCTGTGTGATGGACCAGGGGTCTTTGGCACGGAAGAGACAACTGGGTCGCAGGGCTGAGATCCGCGCGGCTGGAGGAGGTGGGAAGAGCCTGGCGGATCAAGGATAAATACGAGGAGGGGACTCAGCGCACAGCAGCCCTGCCTGCCATGGGCCACTGCAGATGCCTCGTGGTTTAGGGACATGGCCTTTGGCAGGCCCTTCCCAGGCTGGGAGCATCGCTGTTCCAGAAACCCCGCGTCCGCACACCAAGCATGTGCCCCACCAGTTGCTCCACAGCACTTAGGAGCCTGCAAGATCCATTCCTCCCATCCAGATCTCCCAGCTCCCATCAGGCTGGAAGGAACTGGCACAAAACGGCCATGGCCCTGGACTGGGCACTGGGGAGGCCCAACCTCAAATCCTGGGGTCAGTTCTGGGCTCCTCACGCCAAGAAAGGGCTTGGGGTGCTGGAGCGAGTGGAGAGAAGGGAACGGAGCTGGTGAGGGGCTGGAGCACAAGTGTGATGGAGCGGCTGAGGGAACCTGGGGGGTTCAGCTGGAGAACAGGAGCTGAGGAGAGACCTTCTGATCTCTGAACTGCCTGAAAGGAGCTTGGAGCCAGGGGGGTCGGGCTCTGCTCCCCAGGAACAAGCGCCAGGAGCAGAGGAAACGGCCTCAAGTTGCACCAGGGGAGGGTGAGGTTGGATCTGGGAACAATTTCTTCCCCAAAGGGCTGTGGGGCATTGGAACAGGCTGCCCAGGGCAGTGCTGGAGTCACCAGCCCTGGAGGGATTTAAAGGGCATTTAGATGAGGCTCTCAGGACATGGGGCAGTGCTGGGGTGGGTTATGGTTGGACTCCATCATCCTGAGGGTCTCTTCCAACCAAAGTGATTCTGTGATTCTATGGTTGACCACCCCATCTCACTGCTGGGTACCTTGGGGACAGCTGGAACAGGCTGGCATGGGTGGGACGCTCAGCATGAGATGCTCTGCAGCCCCTCTTGCCCCCACCTGCCACGGTGAATTGCAAAGAAGTGACAAGAGGCAAAGACAAGAGAGAAGTTGAGGGAAATCAAGGAGGAACATGGAGAACATGGGCCCACACCACGTCCTGTGTACGAAGTGACACATTGCTCCTGCCAAGCACCACAAACTAGGACATTTCTGCGTCAGCACTCGCACACGTGATGCCGACTTGGGCTGTGTTCAGGCCACTCGGACACTGTCTGTCCGCACACGCAGGATATGCCGACAGCACGTACTGTTACCAAATGGAACAAATTCTTGCAGGCAGTTTTGCAGCTCCCCAACCTTTCTGTCAGAAGAAATCATTACGTGGTTGATAATATAATTTAAACATGGTAACTGACCAAAAGAAGAGGCGACAACTCGCTGACAGACATCTGCCAGCCCGGAGCTCGGAGGGGCCGTCGTCTCGGCCTCCTGTGCTGACAGCCCTCTGCGCATCCACAGCCCCGGGCGTCACAACCGCTCTCCGCTGCGATCCGTTATGTCATTAACACTTGACGAGGTGTGGAGAGCCGTGGGGAGCTCCATTTCCACAAACCCAGGCGCGGAACCCTGGAAACAGGCCAGCGAGAGAGCTGGGTGACAGATCTGAGAAAAAAGAATGGCTTCAGGACTGACACCCAGCGGGTGAGAAACGCGTCTTTCACTGACAAATGTCAGGTGTGGGTAAGAGGGAAATTTCCAGACAGACACTATGAGAACTCTTTGGCCTTATTTTCCTTTTCTTTATAAAATCGTTTCACGCTGGCTCAAGCCCTGGAGAGCTAAAGCCGCGCTCAGTGCCCCTGGGGACCGGAGCCACAGGAGCTCCCTGCAGCTGCCTCCGGTATTTCCCCAGCAAAACCAGGCTCGTGGCGGGGAAACCTCATGACAGATGCCGGCTTGGTGGCAACAGCTATATTATATCATGCAGATCTCATGGCCTCATCTATCTGCCCGCTCTCACACTCTGCCCAGCCAGGTCGATGCTTTCAGGCTCCAGCCGTAGCACAAATTCAGCCCCTGGGAACGTCTGCATCCACAGGCTATTATCTGCCCCAGCCAGGGGGCCTGACCCTGCAAGGGCACAGCGGCCTCCAGGTGGGATAAAGTGCCTGAATTCCCTTTCCGAATGAACAAAGGATGCGGGACCAGCTGGGAGAGTGCGGATCTGAATTCAATAGCAAGTGGTAAAGTGGAATTGATTGGCGCCGCCTGCGCTCATCGATCCGAGGCAGAGCAGACCGAGGAGCTGGAGCGTTTGCAGCTCAATCAGAGTGACGTGCTGGTCGGGGGCCCGTGCTCGGGGGCTGGGGGGGGACCTGTGTGCCCCAGGAAAGCGTTAATGGTGGGTTTGATTAGTCCAGCTGCAACAGCCCCGCTCAAACAGCTGAGTCCTTCTCCAGACACACTCTCACTGGCTTTACATTGCCAAGGGGGTGAGAACCACTCCTGGCATCTCCCTTATATCTCTTCATAGGGCTGTCACCAGCCATCGGGAAGATGGACAGGGTGGACAAGAGCAAAACAGGGTCCGTTTTCCCCACGCAGAGGGGAACCATTGCTTTTGCCACTCCAAAAGGGCTGGCAGGCAGGAAATGAAGGTGAGTTGAGAGCGGAGGGCCGGGCAGCATGTGGCTGCCTGCTTTCTGCCCACTCAGCATCACAAAGAGGGGCGAAGAGGTGGCTGCTCGCGGGCTATAAATCCCGATGCTGCTGCGGGAGAGGCTTGGGCGGGTGGCACAGACAAAGGCACAGCGAGAGCCGGGGCTGGCAGCTGGAGCCAGGCGGGGGACACGCGAACATGTGGCTGCAGGGTGGCTGGCTGTCCCCTCCTGCGGGATGCCGGACCCACAAGGAAAGGGCTCGAGCAGCTGCTCCAAGCGTTGTGCTCTCCGGAGGTCAGGCAGGACAGCTTCGGTGAACCCCTGCTCCAGACATTTTGGGGAGCGTTTTTCCTCATTTCTGAACACTGGAGCCAGGCAAGGAGATCCCAAAACATAACCAAGCAGGAAATCAGCCTGTTGGAGCCTGTTTGCCTGCCCTACATAGCACTGGCAGACTGGAAAATGTCCTTGGAAGCTTGGGCTTTAGAAGAACCAGAACCATCTCTTGTGGGCTCATACAGCCTCTCAAGAGCATCACAGCTGAACGTTCATGTCAAGAAATGCTTGAGTCCTTCTCCTTTAGTCCTTGGTGCACGTTTCATGAGCTAGAAGAGGTGGGTGGTGGGGACAGAGCCATGTCTGGTTGCTTGCAACTGTCTCCCAGCCCAGGTGTGCTGTCCTTTGTCCCCAGATGCCACCTAAACCTTCACCTCCAGTGCCAGGACACTTCCGTGGCCTCTCGTTCCAACATTCTTCCCTGGTCCGGCAGTGCCTGTGGGGATGGGAATATGGGATACTGGGGTATAACTCAGTGGACTCACTCTGGTTTCGTTAGGAAGGAAAGCAGGCTTCCCACAGCAGAGCAAATCACAAGCTGAATTTGTGGCCTGTGAACACCCAGAGCTGACAGGGCTGCCTGTGTCAGGGCATGGTTTTCCACCCCCAGTCAAACACAGAGTGCCTGCTGCAGCCCTGGCATCCGCCGTGCCTCCCCAGGCACCGGTGCTGCTCCTGGGGACGCTTTAGGGATCTGACACCGAAGTGGGTGGTGGTGGGGATAACTGTCCCCCGTCTGCCTCCTTGAGACGGGGACCAGGGGCTGCCCCAGCGAGGGCACAGCTGGAGAGGCCGCTCGAGGGGCAGAGCAGCCCAGACAGCTGTGCAGTGATGAATTGCTCTTGTCCCTGTGCCAGCCAGAAGATTTATGTCTGTGCCACGGAGTGACAGCGTCTGGGCCCAGCAGCACTCTCTGCCTGGCTGCACCGGCGTTTCGACATTGCAGGCACCTTTAAAATCCCATTGAAGGCATCCCGCAGGCGTTGGAGGGCCTGGAGAAAAGACACGGAGGCACCGAGCAGGGTGGGAAGATGGAGGAGCCTGCCCGGGTGCTGAGCAGAGCCCGAGGGGATCAGGTCATCCAGCAGACAGACAGTCCCCAAATGCCCCCACAAGCTCATCCCTGTCCCTCTGTGCTGTGTGGACACGTCCCGGCAGGTCTGAACCCTCTGGGACAAACCAGCAGCAAAGGGTTGGTGGGGCCCTGGTGACCGTGCACGATTTCATTAGGAGCGGTCGTACCCACATCCTGCTGGGAAGGCAGCCCATGGCAGCACACCGCATGGGGACGGGGCCACCACCGCCAGCGAGGGGGGGCAGCAGCTCCGTGCCCCTCTCCTGCACCCGCCAGCCCCCGACGCTTATCTCCGTGTCCACTCGCCACCTCCCTGCTCACTGCCATGGCTGACCCGCTCCTCCTTATCGCTGCAGTGTTTATCTCAGTCACGCCTGTTCCAGCAGTTGAGATCATTGTTATTCTGCTGACTTTCCCCTTCCAGACACCTCTGCCAAGCATCCGAAGCACGAGCCCCATGGCCACCTCCCTCCCCACCGAGGAGTCCATGCGGTGACACCATGAGACAGCGCCTGGCACACGCGAGCCCTGCCCCATGCCGGGCCGAACACCGGGATCCAGACCATGGGGACACCGGCTCTGCCTCCCCACGCGAGTGCCCGGTCCCCTGGTCACTGTGAGCGTCGCTGTAGGCTCTCCATAGGACTGCAGAATCACAGGCTGGTTGGGGTTGCAGGGACTTCTGCAGATCCCCAGCCCCACCTGCTCACGCAGGGTCACAGAGCAGATCACACAGGTGGGTCCAGGCGGTTTGAATGTCTCAGAGCAGGAGACTCCACACCCGCTCTGGGCAGCCTGGGCCAGGCTCCGGCACCTCCCAGCAAACAAGTTTCTCCTCATGTTCACATGGAGCCTCCTGTGTTTCAGTCTGTGCCCGTTGCCCCTCACCCTGGCGTTGGGCACCACTGAACAGAGTCTGGTCCATCCTCTGACACCCACCCTAAGACATTGATCAGCATCAATAAGATTCCTCTCAGCTTCTCTTCTCCAGCTCAACAGCCCCAGCTCTCTCAGCCTTTCTTCATCAGAAAGATGCTGCAGACCCCTCAACGTCTTTGTAGCTCTTTCTGGACTCTCTCCAGTAATTCCTCATCTTTCTTAAACTGAGGAGCCCAGAACTGGGCATCTCTGTCCCTACCAGGCGTGGGCAGCATGTCCTGTCAGAGGTGCCCCACATCTCCACACCATCCCACCTTCCTCCTGGGGAGCCTCTTGCCCACCGCCGCAGTCACTGTCCAATGGCGCAGCCATTGTCCACGTGTGAGAGCGTGGACTGGGTGACCTTGCACCGGTGACACAGCCCAGCTCGTGGGCATTGCCGCACAGCAGCTCAGCATGGAGGAAGGTCACAGGAGGCACAGGGCAGCACAGCGACCTCTGCCCTCCACTGCTCGTGCCTTGAGCTTCAGAGGATGCAATGACCCCGCACTCTGCGCCCCATCCTGCAGATGTCTGGGTGGGCAGATCTCTCTCCACAGTGCAGCCAAGGGGCTGATGATGGTGTGAAACTCCCTGGACATGGCAGGAGACACCAGTGATGCTGCACTCACTTCAGGTCCAGCATGAGGACACAGATGGCGACAGGGATGGCCGCAGATGAGCAATAGCAGTGTCCCTGCAGCCCGATGGGATCCTTGGAGGGCAGAAAAGGGAGCGAGAAGGGCAGCACTGGGGCAGGAGGGCAGTACCAAAAACCAGGCAGACACCCAGGCCATTCAGAGATACCACCAAGCTCCACCAGCTCCTGGCCAAACAGGTTTGATGTTGTGGAGACCATCTCCCCTTGCAAAGGTTCCCAGCACTGCTGGGGGACCAGCACACACCAGTGCCCGGGGCGAGTCACCAGCAATGAGGCTGAGGGAAGAAGACGAGGAACAGGCTAAGGGAGGGCAGAAAAGGCTCTTCTGTCTCCTGCCATCACTCTGAGCTCTTTTGGGTTGGACACAAGCAAGACGAGGAGCTCAGGGTGGCAGGAGGGATTATCTCACAGGGTAATCAGGGTGCAAAGGGCCTTCCTCTGCTCTGTCCCAAGCCTCAGAACGACCCTTTTAGATTTAGGATTCACCAGCCACAGTAGATATCCGAGGACGGACGTGGTGCGGGGACGTGGCCCTTCCCGACATGGGCAGCGTGGGCTCAGAACCACACGCAGGTAGGACGTGTGGATGTGCCCAGTGCTGCGGTGGCTGCAGCAGGAGCAGGGGGGTCTGTGACCAGCTCTTCCCCACACGGCGCAGAGTGTGAGTCATCTGGGCCATCCAGTGCCTTGATTGCTCTAAAAATATTTTACACAAAAGAAACCCTTTTGATCTCAGGTGTTTTGAATTCTTTGCATATCTCTGAAAAGAAAAGAGCCTTTCATACTCAGAGCACTGTAAAAATCAGCAGCAGTGGTGACAAACAGTCATTAACTATCTACGTGTTTCACTGGGGAGAAGCAGGAGCTGCAGCACAGTGACACCTGCCCCTGGTTCGGGCCACAATTTCATCCCCAGTCCCTTGTTTTCCTCTCTGTGTCCGTAGGCACCACCCTGGTGTGACAAGTCCTTAATGCTGTGATAGAGGGAAGCTTTATTCCCTGAGAAATACCTGGGGGGTGAGAGCTGGGATGTCAGCGGGTGGGGGCTGGGGACACGGACATGGTGAGGGTTGGGGTTGGGGACAGCGCGAGGGAAAGGGTCGGGGTGAGAATTCTCAGTGAGGTTCTGCTGCCCCTCTGCTCTGCCCTGGGGAGACCACACCTGGAATATTGTGTCCAGCTGTGGCCCCTCAGTTCCAGCAGGACAGGGAACTGCTGGAGAGAGTCCAGCGCAGCCACCAAGATGCTGGAGGGAGTGGAGCATCTCCCGTGTGAGGAAAGGCTGAGGGAGCTGGGGCTCTGGAGCTGGACAAGAGGACACTGAGGGGGGACTCATTCCTGGGGATCAAGATGGAAAGGGGGAGTGTCAGGAGGATGGAGCCAGGCTCTTCTGGTGACAACCAGTGACAGGACAAGGGGCAATGGGTGCAAACTGGAACACAGGAGGTTCCACTGAAATCTGAGAAGAAACTTGTTTGGGGTGAGGGTGGCAGAGCCTGGCCCAGGCTGCCCAGGGGGTTGTGGAGTCTCCTTCTGCGCAGACATTCCAACCCGCCTGGACACCTTCCTGTGTAACCTCATCTGGGTGTTCCTGCTCCATGGGGGGATTGCACTGGATGAGCTTTCCAGGGCCCTTCCAGCCCCTGACACTCTGGGATTCTGTGGTTCTGTGGTTGGGGGTGTCAGGGTTATGGCGGGGAGCAGGGATGGGCTCAGGATCAGAATCTGGAGTTAAGACAAGGCCAGAGAGGGAGCGTTAGGGTTAGGAGTGGGCTCAGAGAGGGTTAAACCCACGGCTGGGGTGGGGCTAAGGATGGGACACGGGTTTAGACCCGGGGTTGAGACCCGGGTGGGAGGTGAGAGGGGGTTAGAGGAGAGGGCAGCGATCAAACGCAGGGTGCGGGGTGTGGAGCGGACCAGCGCCACGGCCCGGGCCCAGGTGGGGTTGCGGACCCGGAGGGGCTGATGCGGGGCCGGGCGGGGGCGGCGATTGGGGGTCAGGATCAGGATCGGGCCCCGGAGGCTCCTCAAGGCCGGGGAGGAGAACCCGCCACTCACCCGCGTCGCCATGGAGACACCGGGGGGCGGAGCGCGGCTCCTTCAGCCCCGCCCGCGCGGTCTGCGCGTCAGCACTAAGGGCCGCCTGGCGGCCCGGTGACTCAGAGCCCCGGTAGCGCGCCGTGATCGTATAGTGGTTAGTACTCTGCGTTGTGGCCGCAGCAACCTCGGTTCGAATCCGAGTCACGGCATCGCCCCGGCGGTACCACGGCACACGGGCTCTCATGTTTTTCTCCCCTCTGACGCCGTCAATTTTATTTTTATTTCATTGTTTTGTTTTAAATTTTGCGTTATGCCCGTCGTTTAACGATGAGTCCCCGGGCCGGGTAGAGCACCACGACCCGCGGCACCTCGACGCGCCAGGAGACGGGGAAAAAATTATGAAATATCGCCACGACGTGAAAACTAAAGATTTACGGTGCCGCCGTAGAACAGAAAATATTTAAAAAGCGAAAAAATGTGGGAGCCCGTGTGCCGTGGTACCGCCGGGGCGATGCCGTGACTCGGATTCGAACCGAGGTTGCTGCGGCCACAACGCAGAGTACTAACCACTATACGATCACGGCGCGCTACCGGGGCTCTGGGCGCGCAGCCCGCCGATCGGCCCTTAGTGCTGACGGGCCGAGCGCGGCGCGGGGCGGGGCCGCGGGGTTTGCGCGCACGTTCTGTGCTCGCGAGTGCGGCCCGCGGTCTGCCCGAGCAGCGGCTGGGGCTGCGATCCGCGCCCGGGCTCCGTGCGTCCCGCCGGAGCAGCCCACGCGTGGCCGCCTTGGGGATTTTACCCCTCGCCACACACGTCGGTGGGTGCGGGGCGCTCTCGCGCTGCACCAACCCCAATTTCGGCAGCTTTAGCACCGAGGCTGGATATAATCCGCAGGGAGAAGGTGCTGCCCGTGTGCGGTGGGAGCTGGCACGGGGAGCGCTGGCACACGGGCGCCGCGTCTCGCGTGGACGCTCCGTGCCGTCGTTAATCACCCATCTCTGAGCCTGTAGCTGCTAATCCCTGGCGCTGGAGCCGCATCGCTTCACCGCTCTGTGCGCAAAAAAACCCTCAAAACAATAAAGCAGGGCAGGTACCGGCCGGGTGCGACTCCCACTGTCCCGCGTGAAAAAGCGTTTTCCACGCCGCGGGGCCAGGATGAGTTTTGCCGGGGGCCCCCGCGCAGGCACCGGCTGATGACACTTGGTGCCGACGCCGCTCCCGGGAGACGTTTCCCGGGGAAAGGCCGAGGTTCTGCTTTGGTTACCTCCCCCGAGGCTCCTGTCGCCTGGGGGTGAAACTATCCCGGGACAACCCCCTAGGGCAGCACCGCGGCCGCCCCGCCGGCTCCTCCGCGCACCCCTGCGGGCGGCCGGGTGTGAGTCCCGGTGTGAGCCCGGTGTGAGCCCCGTGTGAGCCCGGTGTGAGCCCGGTGTGAGCCCCGGGAGGCGCCGGGGCGGCCCCGGCCCCACCGCGCCCAGCCCAGCTCTTTGGACCGAGCTGTTAATCGGTAACCGGGGCCGGGAAGCCGCGCGGCCGCGGGGCTGGAGAGCGAGTACGGAGGCCGGTGGGTACGAGCTGGGGTGGACACGGGGACAGGGGGGACGTGAGGGCACCCTGAGGGGGTCCCAGGCGCTGAGGGGACTGGGGGGATCACTGAGCCCAGAAGGGTTCTGACGGGTGTCCCTGAAGTGGCAGTGGGTCTGGGGAGGGATGTCTTCCTGATCCCTGCCAGGGTCTTGGGGAGGGGTCCTGGCGGACACGGGGGGTGCTGGGGAACCTGGAGGATGTCTGGGGTCTTGGGTTCCCACCACGGCACTGCTGCCAAGGAGCCATGAGCCCAGGAACATGCGGGAGGCCAGCACCCCTCAGTGGTCCCCTTGGCAGCTCTGCTGGCCCGAGGAGCCCATGGCCACCCTGAGGTCCCACACTGAGCAGGATGTTCTCCAAAACTCCCCACCTCCACTCACTCCGTATGGGGCTGGGTCTCTCCCTCCAGTGTCCCCTAATTCTCACGCTGCAGGAAGCAGGTGATGACCCTGCTGTCTGCACCTTCTCCACGCAGACCTCAACCCTCCTGCACAGCAAGGACAAGTCCTCACGCAGACTTGCTCCTACAGCCAGTTGCTGCCTTCTCTGTGACTTCTCTGCTCTTCCTTCACCCTTCTCCAGGTAGAGTGTCCAAATGGGATGCTCCAGGAGTTCCTGCCCTGTCATAACACTGGTTCTTCTGGCTTTGCTGGACCGGTTCTCCCAGTATGATCTTGCTTCAGGGCCAGTCCCCATGCAAACTACCTCAGATTACTTCCCATTGCTCCTGGGCTGTACTAGTTCTCAACACAAAAGAACCTTCTTCCTTATCTTACTGTTGCACCAAGAGCTCACAGTGAAGGGTGCAGGCAGAATTATTTTTTGCAAAAATCCCCCTTGCAAAGGGGCTCATGGAGGCTGGTGGCCACGGCCACTGACTGGGACTACCAGCTGTCCCTTCTGCGGCTAATCCTCTGCTGCAGTTCCTTGGAAGCATGGAAGAGTAAAGTCCACCAGCACCACGGCTGGGATGGATCCCATGGGATGGTCCCTTGATATGCAGGTGCAGGAACTGCTCTGAATCCCTACTGCAAAGGGAATTCTCCTCTCAGAAACCCAAAATTGAAAAGTGGGGTTGGACTTTCATCCTTCCCAGGGCTGATCCCATCCGAGCCAGCGGTGGTTGCTCGCCGTGCTGTTTCTCTGATGCACTGAAGCTGTGGCACTTCTGGAGATGGAAGAAAGCCCCATAACCCTGGCCAGCCTTGAGAAGGGCACGGATAACCCGGCTTTCAGCCCCCTGGTAAGTCCTCCCCTCCCCTCGTGTCAGGGCACAGGAGCCGCTCAGTGTGCTCCCGCTAACGGTGTTTTCCAGGGAGAGAAGGGACTCTGTGATGAAAGTGATGGTCCACATGGTGAAAGCAAGGAGGAGACGGGAGGAGAAGGGGAGCGGGCACCCTCCTCCCACCGCAGGTAGGAAAACCCTGGAGATGCGTGTGTCGGGGGTGTTTCCAGTGGTCATAGCAAGTCCTGAGGCAATGGCAGAAGATGTGCCAGGGAGGGTCAGTGGGACACGAGGAAAAGGTTCTTCACCCAGAGGTGCTGGACACTGAACAGGCTCCCCAGGGAGGTGTCACGGCCCCAACCTGACAGTGTTCAAGAAGAGACTGGACAACGTCCTCAGACACACGGGGTGACCTGTGGGGTGTCCTGTGCAGGGACAGGAGTTGGACTTAATTATCCTTGTGGGTCCTTCCAGCTCAGGACATTCTATGATTCTAAGTCTTCAATCCTTGGGCCAGCATTTCTCCTGCAGCCAAACCAGGCTTGCATGTATCTTGTCTGGGAGCAGAGCATGGTCATATTGACCACACAGGGCACACAGTGCCTGATGCCTCCATATGGCTTCGTAGGCTGGCAGTGACAGGTCTCTGTCCCCACAGCAGCCACCCAGAGAAAGCCTTTGCTCGTGGTGCCTGGGGTGCTGAGCTGCGCAGTGGGATGTTCTCTGCCATAATGGACCAGCTCCTGGGAGCGGGCAGCAGGGCTGCTGGAGCCACAGTCCACCTACAGCACCACGCTGCTGCCACAGCCCCCTGGCAGGAACATTTATGACCTGGCTCCCTGGGGCTGGGTAGGCTTGGGTAGGGTAGAGTTGGGTAGGTAGAGTTGGGTAGGGTAGAGTTGAGTAGGGTAGAGTTGTGTAGGGTTGGGATGGGTTGGGTTGATCTTCAGGATCCATCATCTGTGCCTCTCACGTCTCTGGTGTGTGACCCTCCCCAGGAAGGTCCTGCAGTCGGTATCCAAGGCACAGCGCTTCTGCAAGGCTCATGCCAAGATGTTGAGAAGGGTTGTCCTGGGGCTCCTTGGAGTAGGTGAGGACTTCCCAGCACTGAGACCCCATCTCCACACCCCTTTGGCTGGTCGTGTCCCCGGCCCCAAGCACCGGGCACTTCTGCCCACGTGGAGGTTGCTTCTTCTCTCACCAGCCCTACCGCCCGCCTCCTCCTCACCTCACCACTCCTGTCCATGAGGGCTCCCTGTCCTCCTGATACCCCAGGGGTTTGCTGTGCCTCCTCTGCTCACTCCGTGTGCCCCAGACAGCTGAGCTGCTGTCACCAGTGAGCTGGGCTGCTGTCCCTAAGTCCTCCCCGTGTGCAGATGGGATCCTCAAAGGTGGCCAGGGAAGGACATCCAGAGGAACTTAACCTCATTGTTGGCCCTGGTTAGTCCGTGACCCTATGGCCCTGATGTTTCTGACCCCCAATGTGCCTTCTCCAGCCTACCTGTGCTACTTCATTGCGGCCTGTTGGCTCAACTTCCAGCGAGCCTTTGCCTTGGTTGTCATGACTGCTGTGGTTGCCTTCTTCATCTGCTGGAGCCTCTTCAAGAAGCACTGTGGGGCAAGGGTACTGCTGCTCCTCAGCCCCGTTGAGAAATGCTTCCAGAAGTCCTGGCCGTGGCTGAAATGGTGAGTCAGGGATCGGCAGAGCCACGTCCCTCCCGCACCCGGTCCCCTTGCCCACGGCTGCCCCACCAGAGCCAGGCTGGTGTGACGGACAGCCGGTGGCATGGGACAGAAGCCCCAGTGCTGGGCAGGCACCTCATGAATAACGAGGCATGGCCCGACCTGGGGACACTTAAAAGCTGTGACAGAAACACCTTGCTGCTCTGCCTCAGTAGTGTGGTGGATACTCACACCCCTCATTTGTGTCCAAGCCCCAGGTTTCATCAAATGCTTGGACCTTATGGTGGCAACTCCCACACAATTAGCTCCTGCCCTTCATGAGCTGCTGTCCCCATGGGACATCCTCTCTGTGACAGTCTGGGATCTCCTTTGCAGGCTGCTGTGGGTGGCCCTTCTGGGAGGCCTGATCGCGTGGTTGGCTTTGGACACCTCCAGACACCCAGAGCAGCTCATCTCCTTAGCTGGATTCGGCTTTTTGGTGCTGCTCCTGTTCGCCTGCTCCAAGCACCACTGCGCAGTACGTGTTTCAGGTGTATTGGCCATCAGTCCCCTCGCAGGAGGTGGCCACCCAGCACTAGGAACAAGTGCTTCCTTCTCGCTGGCCCATCGCTGAAGCTCGCTGGGGAAGCAGAAGCCCAGCAGGGCTCCTGGGCACAGCCTGGGGAGCCGAGCTGGTTGGGCAGATGGAGCCCAAAGCTACGTCACCTCTTTCCTTCCCTCTGCTCAACCCAGTGCTCCCCCACCGTGCCTCCATCCTCTTTTCCACCATGTCCTGCATAGTGGGTCGACCCAGAGACCCAGCACTAGACCCATGTCTGAGCATTGGGTGCCTGCAGGTAGAAGGTGGACCTGAGCTTCAGGTGGCTTGGGTGGCTTGGGCAGAAATGATTGAAGTTCAAGTGGCTTCCAACCCAACCTGCTTCAATGTTTTGGGCAATCCCTCCATCCCCTTCCCCAAAGGACCAGGAAGTTTTGCTCTAGAGGGTCTGTACTACCAGTCAAACCAGCAGAAGGTCTCCATGCTTGTCTCCCCCTAGGTAAGCCTGGCAGGTCATGTCCCACCGCCGGTTCCTGCATCCCAACTCATCTCCTTCTACTATCACCAAGCGATGTTCATGGCTTTTCATGGCATTTTATTAGTGTCCCATGACCCTCACCCAGGGCACAACGAGCTGGCGTTTGCCGTGGGCGGCTGTCAAAGGAAGCTCGAGAGGACAAGCTGTTTGCTTTGCTAACATCTCAATCTCCGTTCTGCTCTTGGTCTCCAGGTGTCCTGGAGAGCTGTTTTCTGGGGCCTTGGCTTGGAGTTCTTGTTCGGACTCGTTGTCCTCCGAACAACCCCCGGTGTCCAAGCTTTCCAGTGGCTGGGTGACCAGATCCAGGTACTGTGCCTGCTCACTCTGTCCTATGCTCCTCTGGTGGGGTGGGGAAATGAGGGGCTGGGGTACAGACCCCTGCTGGGTAGAAGTGAGATGTCAGGGAAAGAGCTGATGGACACCTCCATCCTACCATGTCACTTCTCCACTTGCAGGTCTTCCTGGGCTATACCACAGCCGGCTCCAGCTTCGTCTTTGGGAACACGCTCATTCAGGATGTCTTTGCCTTCCAGGTCAGCCTGGGGAACGGGGTGTGGGAACGGGGTGTGGGAGGGAGGGGCAGACCCTGGTTTTCTCGGGTTTCTTCTGGCCTGGCTGGGTCCTGGAGGGCATGGAGTTGAATGCAGGTGGAGCAGAGCTCAACCAGCGCAGGGATGGGTCTCCCTCAGCTTTCTACCCACCCACAGACCCCCTCAGTGCCATGGGGGATCCTGTCAGTCCTGCCAGTCTGGCCCGGTGCTGTGGCACCCCATGGCCAGTTCACGTGACACAAGGGATTGGTCCCCAAGTGCACTGAGACGTGCTGCTCAGCCCTCCTTTAAGCCCCTGCTCTGGTGCCTTGCCTGCAGGCTCTGCCCATCATTGTCTTCTTCAGTTGTGTGATGTCCATCCTCTACTACCTCGGCATCATGCAGTGGCTCATTCTCAAGGTAGGGCCTCCCAGCTGCCTCCGGGATGGTGGTGGAAAGCATAAGAACCTGCTGGCTTCTCTGACTGCTGTGATCAGGATGTCCCAGAAAACATGGGGTGGTACTAATTTGGGGTGATTTGTCCTGCTAAAAGAATAGACACAAAACGCCCTTTCCTTGCACGTCCTCCTGAGAAAGCCAAGCTCCAGGGCTGATGTTGCTGCCTGGTCTGTGGGTGCTTCCTGAGGTCTCCTCTGTGCGGGAAGCCCGAGCACTGCCCTGCTTTGGGGAGGGTGCCAGGCGCCTTTGTGAACGTGGTGGCCTTGTCTTTTCCCAGATCTCCTGGATCCTTCAGGTCTCGATGGGCACCACTCCCACTGAGACCCTGAGCGTGGCAGGGAACATCTTTGTGGGACAGGTAAGGTCCTGGGCAGGAGATGCAGCTCCTCAGCCCTTGCAGCTGAGCCTGCCCTGGAGGAAGGGTCTTCTTCTCCATTCCAAGGAGACCTGCATCCCTGCATGGCTGTGCTTCAAGAACAATGGGGTTTTCTCTCTCGCAGACTGAGGCCCCGCTGCTCATCCGCCCGTACCTTGCAGACATGACCTACTCAGAAGTCCACGCTGTGATGACCGGTGGCTTCTCCACCATTGCGGGCAGCGTGATGGGTGCCTATATCTCCTTTGGGGTGAGTGCGCGAGCAGATGTGCCACACACTTCCTGCTCCGGGATCATGACAAACAAGACCTGCCCTGTGCTTGCAGAGGGGAGGACACCCACAGCACGTGTCCCACGGCCCATAAGCAGGATGAGGGCTGGGGGCTTCCAGCTTCACCTTCGCTGGCCTGTCCGAAACCCCTGAGCCCTGCGGAGCAGAAGGCAGTGCCATGGGACCCTCACTGCCTGTCCTTGCACGGCGAGCAGGGCAAATCTCACCAAATCACGGGATCGTTTAGCCTGGAAGGACATTTCTGGGCATCTCTGATCCACCCTCCTGCCCAAGCGAGGTGATGGCCGAGCCCAAGGGGATGCCCAGGGCCTTGTCCAGCTTGGTGGGGAACTTCCCCATGGATGGAGATCTCCCTCCACCTCTCTGGTCCACCCCACGGGTGCCCTGTGGGGTGGCGAACAACTGTTTTCCTTATATCCGACTGGAATTTCCCCACTGAAACTGTGTCCTTGCTTCTCACCCTTTCACTGGGGATCCCCTCCAACCCCCTTTTTGAGCAGCTGGGAACGGTGACTACAACCCCCTCAGGCCTCCTTTTTCCCAACCAAACAATGCAGCTCCTCCGTATCCCCTGGTGGTCCCGCGCCCTGGTGGTCTCAGCCCTGGACACGGTGTCCAAACAAGGCCTCATCAGAGCTCTGTAATGGGGAATAAATCTCCCCCTCGACCTGCCGGCTGAGCTCCTGCTATTTAAACATTAGTTAGTCTAAACGAGGAGCCAAGGGTGGAAGGTCAGAGAAATGAGACGTTGCCGCTCGGCGGGCAGGGGAGGGGTGAGACTGGGAACTTGGCTCTGTCAGCAGGGAGAAGTTTGCAACCTTGCACCACCTATTCCTCTGATACTGACAAAAAGGGACAAGGAAGTGGCAAGAATCATCATGATTAGGTCAAACAGCAGGAGAGATTATCCTCTCCAAGGCCGTGATGGCTGCGGTGCCAGTGGTGCCTCCACCCAGACGAGTTGCCCTTCGTGTCATGGCCAGCTCAGATGGGAGAAACTGAGACTTTTTCTCACCCCGAGCGAACGGGAAGTCCTGAGCTGCTCTGAGCAGCCACCAGACGTGTGCTGGGACACGTGTCCTTGGACGCAGGTGCCTAAGCCCACGGTTTGGCCTTGCAGATAGACGCGGCGTCGCTGATCGCAGCCTCCGTGATGGCTGCGCCCTGCGCCCTTGCCATGTCCAAGCTCGTCTACCCCGAGGTGGAGGAGTCCAAGTTTAAGGGCAAAGCCAGTGTCTACCTGGCCAGCGGGTGAGTGCAAGGAGAGGGATGGGGCATCGTGCCAGGGTGGGGAAGCCACGAGGGGGGTTTGTGGACACCAGTGGACACTGTGGGTGGCCTGAGGTTGGGAGAACCTGTGGCACGTGGGCAACCCAAGAGCGAGAGCTGACCTGGCACAGGGGACGCGCGGCCACACCAGCCCATCACGGTCTTTTTGCTGCGCAGGGAGGAGCGGAACATCCTGGAAGCTGCCAGCAACGGGGCAGCCACCTCCGTGGCGCTTGTGGCCAACATCGCGGCCAACCTCATCGCCTTCTTGGCAGTGCTGGAGTTCATCAACGCTGCCCTGAGCTGGTTTGGGGGGATGGTGGACATCGAGGGGCTCTCCTTCCAGGTATCCCCGTGGTCCAGGCTGCCAAATCCTGCATCCCCCACCTATCCCCACCTTTGCCCACTGCTGAGACCCTTGTTGGGTGTTTGGCCGGCGCTGGCAGAGGATGTCCAAGCTGGGGACGGTCAGCCCTGACTTGCTCCCTCCTGGGATGCTTTTCCCAGGTGATTTGCTCCTACATCCTCATGCCCGTGGCCTTTCTCATGGGGGCAGACTGGGCAGACTCGCCGCTGGTGGCCGAGCTCCTGGGGATCAAGATCTTCCTGAACGAGTTTGTGGCATACGAGCAGCTGGCCACGTACAAGAGGAATCGTCTGTCGGGCCTGGAGGAGTGGGACGGGAGCCGCAAGCAGTGGATATCTGTGAGGGACACAGGAACGGAGCCAGTCGAAACGGGGCATGGGGCCTGGCTGGTCAGATGGGTGGTGGGCGTGCAAGGGGCTGACGGAGCTGGGGCTGGGAGGGCACTATGGCCAGCTAGACTGGGATGTCTACTCACTGCGGGGTACAGGGTCACCCCGAAGGAGTCAGTGAAGCCCTTTCTCAGTGATCCCGCTCCTTGGTGGGGCAGATCATGGTGCTACAGGGTCCCTTGTTCCCCTGGGGCGGACTGCCCACCACCCCCATCCTCACTCCCAAATATAATTGAAGGGGAAAGGACTGGGGTGGGGGACTTATCTCCATTGAGTCTGGCTGGGCTGGGAGCTGCAACATGGCGCTCAGCTCCGGGCTCTCCGGGGCTGCTCCTGGGCTGAGGTGACCGTCCTGTCACTGTGCCCAACAGGAGAGAGCTGAGGCCATCGCTACCTTTGCGCTCTGTGGATTCGCCAACCTCAGCTCCATCGGGATCATGCTGGGGAGCCTGGGTGAGTGTGACCGCGTCGGGTGCCAGGGAGCAAGGGCTTGGCTGGAGCAGCACGAATTTCCTGCCCACAAGCATCCTGTTGGGTCTCTGCCATCACACCAATGAATAGGATTTGCATGAGGTGACAGAGTCACAGAACCATAGAATAGTTTGTGTTGGAAGAAACCTTAAAGTTCATCTAGTTCCACCCCCCCTGCCATGAGCAGGGACATCTTCAGCAGCTCAGGTTGCTCAGAGCCCCGTCCAGCCTGGCCTGGGATGTCTCCAGGGATGGTTCAGCCACCACCTCTCTGCCCAACCTGGGCCAGGCTCTCACCACCCTCGTGGGGAAGAATTTCTTCTGTATATCTAATCTAAACCTCCCCTTTCAGTTTAAAGCCATCACCCCTTGTTCTGTCATGATACACCCTGTAAAAATTTCCTCTCCAGCTTTCTCCTAGGTTCCCTTTAGGTACAGAAAGGCCACACTAAGGTCTCCCGGAGCTTCTCTTCTCCAGCTGAACACCCCAACTCTCTCAGCCTGTCCTCCCAGCAGAGCTGTTCCAGCCTCAGGTCATTTCTGGGGCTCCTCTGGCCCCTCTCCAGCAGGTCCATGTGTGTCCTGAGGACCCAGAGCTGGACCAGCACTGCAGGGGGGGTCTCACCAGAGCCGGGCAGAAGGGCAGATTCCCCCCCAAACCTGCTGGTCACTCCTTCAGTGCAGCCCAGGATCTGGTTGGGTTTTGCACTGCACCCACGGGCAGGAGCACATGCGTGTCCCACAAGCCCAGGTGCCACCCAGCCATGGGGTAAAGAGCAGAGACTCCAGCGCTGAGAGCACCGAGGGCTCTGGCTGATCACCCGTGGGTGTCTGCCAGGACAGGCACACAGCGCATTGGGTGCTGCCTGGGACCACCTTGTTCCCCGGACACCAGGGGTTGGGTGGGCACCATGTGGCAGAGCTGTGGCCCTGGGACATTTCCCTCCCTGTCCCCAAGCCGGGGTAGAGCTGGAGCAAGGGTCCAACTCGCCTCGGTCTGCGCTTTGCCCCGCAGGCTCCCTGGTGCCCGAGCGCAAGGGCGACTTCGCCTCCATCGTGCTGCGAGCGCTGCTCACCGGCATCTGCGTCTCCATGCTCAACGCCTGCCTGGCAGGTGGGTCCCAGAAAGCGCTGGGGAGGGACAGGCAAAGGGCTGGAGACCCCTGTAAACGCAGGTGTGGGGATGGGGACAGCTGGGGTGTCCTCCCCATGGCTCTGCCAGGGCTGCCAAACCCTCTGCTGTCCCGCTATGGTTTTGCCAGGGGAGGCCCAAGCCCAGGAGCTGCGGCCCCTCATCCAGCACTGGGCTGGGACTGGGACATTTGGGATGCTGCGAGGAGCTCTCTGAGGTCACTGAGGTTGAGGTGGGATGGTGCATGGAACCTGTGAACACAGGCCCAGGATCTGCAACAAGCACAGTCAGAGTGTGGGATTTGCGAGCATGATCCCTCGAGAGCCCCGACCAGGAGACCTTGTCCCCCAGGTCTCCTCCACGTGCCAACGGAGGTGGGCGACTGCGTGACCTTCCTCAGCACCACCAACTTCAGCTCCACCAGCTACACCACCTACACGTGCTGCCAGCAGCTCTTTGCCAGGTGGGTGTGAAGGTCCCCAGAGCCACATAGTCCTGCGTGGGGACGCAGCGGTGGAGCAGCAGCTCCTGACCGTGCTCCTCTCCTTCCAGCGCGGTGCTCGTGAACGGGACGCTCTCCTTCGGCGGAGCCTGGGCCGGGCTGGCGCAGAGCGCGCCGTGCCTGGTGCAGTGCTGTGGGCGCTACAACCACACGTCCTGCATGGGGACAGCCTAGGGACAGCTGCCTGCCCTGGGGACAACAGCCTGGCAGCACTGGGGTCCGCCAGGACCGGCCCAAAGGTGGAAAAAGCCCCGTCAGAGACCTGTGCGTCTGGTCTTCTCCGCTGCGGTGACGATGGACATCCCTGTTGCAACCAGCACCCCCAGGTGCCGGCCCTGCGGACACAGAGGAACTGCTCCCAAATAAATCATGGAAATCCCCACCTGCTCGCCCTCAGCGCTCTCTGGCCCCCGACCGTCCCACACAGCACGAGTTGCTCGGCTTGGGCTGCGCTTGCGACCGTGACTGTGGTGGCCAGTGAGTCCTCAGCACCCGCAGAGTCCGTCCCCAGCCACCCTCTTCTCCCTACAGGGTGTGGATGGGGGAACAGCCGTGACCTGAAGACATTTACCAAACCACCCCGTTCTGCACCCAGGTGTGTCTTTTCCGCAAGGCCCACACGCCAGGGAACAGGCCAGTCCTTTGCGCTTTATTGCACTCGAGAGCACCCATTCACCAACGCGGCCGCGTTATGTACATGGTTATTTTACAACAACGAAGCACCAGGACCCCGCAGCGTGCTGCGCTCCCCGCTGGCCTGCACCCAGCCGCCCTTTGGACACCCAGGCCTTGGCCAGGCGTGCGGGTGGCACCGCTGGTGCTCCCGCGCAGGGAGGCGGCGCTCTGTGGCGCAGGGAGGCGATGCTCTGGCACGGCCAGGCAGCACAGGGCTCTGCGCAGGCCCGGCTGCCCACGGCCACGCTCCGGTGGCCACCACACGCCTGAGTGAGCCGACGGCCATGAGGGAGGCTGGGTGCACCGCAGGGCGCTTTACCTTCCAGTGAGAGCATCAGTTCGTGTCCACGGCTGCCTCCTGCTGCCACGGGGGTCGGACACGTCCCAAGCAGGGGTGATGCTAAGCAAGCAGGACCAGGCCGCGCTGTGAGGCTGTGCGGGGCGGACGGGCCCTGTGTGGGGGTGAGTCCTGCGGGCTGGACACTCGCCTGTGCCAAAGCAGCGCCTGGCACACAGGAGGGGTCTCCCCTTTGCCCCGGGTGTCCCGTGTGAGGTAGAGCATCCTTACCACGGCGCTGGTGGCACCTGCAGCAGCACTGTCCTCAGTAGCCACCCTGCGAGGGGGTGAGAGGCTCACCCCAGGCCGCAGGGGGGCCGGGGGTGCGAAATCCCATCCCTGTGCAGCTGCCAGTAGCAACACCCGTGTCCTGCATCCAGAGCCCCGCACAAGAGCAGCAGGAGCCCTGCAGCTCAACCACGACACCCCTCTGCAGCAAAACCTCCTAAATCCTGGTGTGCCGGCACAGGCGGGACCGCCGGGGTGCTGCTGGGCTTCACATCCTGGACACGGACTGCTGGCGGGGCTTGGCGCGGTGGCTTTTTGGAGGACGCAAAGAGGGACAAGAGGTGCTGGGAGCCAGGAGGGCAGCCCGGGCTCCCAGTTTGCCCAGGGGAGCCAGGCAGGGAGCCCAAGGCAGCGGGGATGATGGCCTGTCCCTTAAGGAAGGCAAACAGAGAGTCACGAAAGGAAAGTGATCCTGAGCGCACGGCACACGGCCCTGCAGGCTCCACCACCAGCAGCAGCTCGTCAAGAGGTATTTGGGGGAGACCTGTGCCCCCCACGGCTCACAGCCCCCCGTGACCCCAGCCGAGCCGCTCACACTAGCACACACCACACCACGCAAGTGCCACGGGGCGGGAGCCCAAGGGAGGGGAGCGGCGGCAGCGGCCGCTGCCAGGGTCTCCCCTTCCCAGCCCGGCCCCGCGCTGCCCTGGCTGGGGGTCCAGACCCGGGGGTCTGCAGCTGGGGGTCCCAGCCGCAGCGGCTCCAGCTACTGCGGGTGGCCAGGCTCAACGCTCTCTCCTGAGCCGGGTTTGGAGGCTGCTGGGGCCTCCCCCGTTTCGGCAGCTCTCCGGGAGCTCTTGGGGCTCACAGCAGCCTTGCGGGTGCCCTGGGGACTCGCCAGCCCCTTCTTCTGGAGTTGGGGGCTGGACTGGGCAGATTTCCGACCCATGGAGGGGCTCTTGGAGCCCTTGGGCTTGGGTGGCTCCAGTGGCTTCAGGCCCAGGATGCTGCAGTAGTGGTTACACTGGTGAGCGGCGGCGAATTGCTCCAGCAGGGAGGGAAAGCAGCTCTCCTTCAGCCCCTGGTACCTGCCAACACAGCCGTGCTCAGCCCCTGGCGGCGCAGGAGCCGTCCCGCCAGAGCAGGGAGTGGAGCACAGGGCCACGCTCGCCCCCACGGCCCTTCCCACTGTGCCCGCAGTGCGGCATCACTCACCCTTTCAGGTTGGTAGCGATCCGCACGTTGGTCATCTTCCAGCCCACTCCTGCAATGGAAGGGAGGACAACCAGGCTCTGCGCCGGCACCGGCGCCAGGACATCACCCCGGGAGCAGCGCTCCGTGGGGAACAGGCAGGAGGGCAAGGCCGGGGCTTTTCCTCCTCCTTTTGCAGGCCAGAGGGTGGCAAGGGGCTACGGGAGGCAGATGGGAGATCCCTTTACCTTCCATGTCAGTCACAAGGATGTTTCCATTTGTCCACTGGTAGACCCAATGCTGGAAGGTGCAGCATTTGAGTATGATCTCCGAGGTGCCTCGTGCCACCAAGCTGCCATCTCTCTCAGTGACACAGTACTGCTCACAGGGCCCGCCCAGGTCCTCCTCCATCGTGGCATAAGGGATGTTGTTAGACGGTCGGTAAATCAGGTACAGAGGAATTATCCTGCGTGGGAGCACAGAGCCGGGTCAGCACCAGCTGGCGAGCTCTCCCAACGCAGCAAGTGGCGATTCACACCCTGAGTCCTGCCTTCCCCCAGCACGCCTCTGTCTGAGGGTGGGAGAAGAGCACGCTGCCCTTTGGGATGTCCCCATCACCCACGGGGAACCCTCCCACCATCCCTCGGGACGCTCTGCCGGGGTGTGAAGCCTGCAGAGCCGCAGCTCCTCACTTACTCGGGCACCGCTCCAAAATCAGGGACAGCTCGTGCCTCGGCAGCAAAGATCTTGCAGTATTCGCGGCTGGAGTTCTGGATTTTACATTCCTGGAGATGCAAACAGAAGAGTCAAGGAACTGCCCTGCCCCGCACCATCACCCTGAGACCGCCCGCCTGGCCAGGCACCCCCCCTGGGACCATGGCCATTTGCTTCCCTGTCCCTGTGGTCAAAGGTCAAACCATGGGAAAGCTCTGAGCTCCTTCGTGTTGCTCAGAGAGAAGAGCCGAAGCCAAGAATAACAAGGACACCAGCCTGCTGGGACATCACTCCAGAGCACTCAAGAAGTGGAAAGAAATGAAGAAATTTGGCCCAGCGCTGCAGACCACAGCACAGAAAGGGAAGGAGTGGAGGAGACAGGCAGAGGGTGCCCCACAAGGTGCCCACCTGGATGGTGATATCGTAGTTCTTCTCGATGAGGCTGTTCTCGTTCTTGGTCCCAAAGACAATGAAATTGTGCACTTTGATGACGCAGGTGCGGCCGGACTCGAAGACGGGCTCCAGGCCGTAGATGGCTCTGGCACGGCAGGCTTTGCGCAGGAAACCAGCGCCCACTTCCACGTCCTCGCTCACCACGCGCCCGAAGAGCTTATCGCCCCAGTAGCCTGAGTCGGCCAAACCCTTGGCGAACACCATGGGTGTCATCTCGATCTCCTCCCCGACTGGCAGAGGGAAGAGCTGGTGAGGGGGGACACCGCGGGCAGGTCCTGCCCCCACCGCAGAGCTGCCGGCCCCCCACGCAGCTCGTCAGCACGTGGCTCTTACCTTCGATCTCTTCCCGCAAGATAAATCCCGACAGCACTGGAGGAGACAGAAAGCAAAGGGGTGTCAAGGTCCTGCCAGGATCCCGCCAGCCCCACGCACTCCCACACCAAGGGACGGCACGGAGGATGGTGTGAATCATCCGTCAATCAGCAGACGGAGGCAGATGCGCCTCGCAGGGGTGGTGTTATGGGGCACGCAAGCCCGGCACCGAGCCCTCCCGCAGCTCAGCACGGCCAGGAGAGCTGCCGGGCTGCTGAGGGCTCCTCACCTTCTGGGCTGAGCAGGAAATCGGTGGCGTCAGTGCCGTACTCGTTGCTGATCACACAGCGGTAGACCCCGCAGTCCTTCTGGGACGCCTGCACAACGGCCAGGGCTGCCTGGCCCTCGTCTCCGGCGCTGGAAGAAACCGGAGCACGGGCTCAGCCCCACGGGGTGCGCGGGGGCACGTGGAGCCGCACAGGCTCTGCGGGGGCACCACGCTGCCCTTGAGGGATGGGAGAGGCTACAAAGGAAACCAGCCCAGGAGCACCCTGGCTGCTGCCCTGGCACCTCATGGCACCACGAGTCCTGCTCGGCAGTTTTTGCTCACGGAGATGCTCACCTCCCAGGCAAGCCCCACAAAATCTGGGCTATAGACTGCGCTATAGACTGATAAAAGTACTTGCCTGTGTGCCTGGGTCAGGGCTGCGCTTGGGCCAACAGACCCGCCCCTGGATGGGGTGGCTGGAAGCCAAACAGCCCCAGAGGTGTCCAGCTTCACTTTCAGCTGTTGAGGAGTGAGGGCAGACACCAGTCCCCATCCTGCAGCCTGGCCCTCTCCGAGTGACAGGCCAGGCGTGACACAGCAGGCAGACAGGTCCCCAGAAGGACTAAAAGCCTGTTTCTGCTTTGCAGAGCCAGCGTGAACCAGAGAGGGGACGATGGGCCGCAGGGGGAAAAGGTGGGACCTTCATCCCAAGACCTGCTGGCGGAGCAGGCTCTGATCTGCTCTGCCCCTGGTCCATCTGCCCCGCTCCTGGTCCATCTGCCCCAGCTCAAGTGTCTGCCATGGGAGATGGTTTCTGCCCCAGAAGCGGCTCTTTCTGCCAGCTCATGATAAAGGGAGTTCAGGGGATGCTGAAAGCCATCAGGTGAATCCTAACCAATGTGGATGATGTTCCCACACAAGCTCCCTTGAGAATCCATAACGCACCCAAAGGAGCATCCAGGACACAATGATCCCCGCAGCTGCTCTCCCTGCACCAGGGCAGTGCCGAGGGACAGAGAGGGCACAGCCAGAGCTGCCTTTTCCCCGCTGGTGTTTGCCAGTGGTGGTTGTGTGGAAGTGCCTGCTCGGGTGCGATGTGACAGCTCACAGCTACCACCCTCACAAGCATCCCAGTTTTGCAGTTTACAGCCAGCTCCAAGATGTCCACAGCACCTTCCCTGCCCTCGCTGAGGTTTGGGTCCAGCCCCTGCCCTCCCAGGGCTCTGCTACTCAAACATCAGCCCTTAAGCCAGGCTATAGATAGATAAGTTTGGCAGCGATTCCCCATCTGGGCGATCCCTCCCTCTCCGGGCACTGCGAAGATAAATGCCACAAAATACTGTGCTGTGCAATAAGCAGAAGGAGCAGCTTCTCCTCAGTAAAGAGCTGGATTTAACGCCCAAAGCCAGGCCTACACACAAGGACTACAGCGAAGCGGAGCTGGCAAGTTACCTCCTTTGGGCTTCGGCTACAGGGATCTCGTCCTTGTACCATATCAGCTTTGAATCACTCAAAATATTGAAGAACTGGCACCAAAGTTTCAGGTGTCCTGACGCGTCAGAAAATTGTTCTGCCCTGATCTTCCGGATCACCTGTGGAGCTGAGGACAGGGTGCAAAGAGGCTGTTGGTGACACACACAGCACGGGGACGCGTCAGCCCACCCCAGCACTTGGGATACAAGCCATACGAATTTGTTCAGTGGCGCAGTGCTGCGAAACCTTGTGGGGAAAAAACACTACACCATGTTGGAGGAAATATTTATCTACTGAATTATTATGCCTTTGGTAATTCAGTGCATATAAGCACTGGAAAAGGAGCGTGCACCCCGCTGACACGCAGTGGGCCCCTGCCCAGCGTGAGGCACGGTGAGGAGCAGGACACGCAGGACGAGAACACAAGGATTTCATGATTTCTTTGGCCAGGCTGTGGAGACAGTCACAGGGCTGATGTCTCTCACGATCCCCTGCCCTCCCTGCACCAGGGAGTCTTGGGGCACATTTTTTGCTTTCACATGGCCAAAGGGTGACGCTGAAACCCCTGCAAATGCGCAAAACTCATGTGGCCTCAGCTGGCTCAGCTGACCAGACTCCCTTTGGGAGGAAACGCTTCATGGGGATCACCTCTTCCCTTACCTTTAAATGGGTTATTGGCTTTCTTGGACTCTGCTGGCTGTGCTTCTGACTTAGCATCTTCAGGGCCCTCGTGGTCACCAGCGCTGTCACCTACGGGCTCCTCGTACAGCTTGGGAACCTCCAGCGTGGCCATTTTCCTCCCGAGGGCTGGCGAGCGCTGCTCTGCGGGAGGGGACGGAGCTGGCACAGGACACTGCAGCGCAGCCGCGTTCTTCCTGGATTGCCGTGGTGAAACGGTAGGACTCCTCAGATGCCCTGGGCTCTCTGGGGTCGCCTCCTCTTCCTCCCCCATCTGCTTGGTTTTTGGCAGGTAGATTTTGCGCCGGGCCCCGGACGCGAGCTCCTCCGGCGTGGCGCAGGGCAGCGCTGCCAGAGGGTCGCCAGGGCTCTCTTTTTCGGGGCCCACGGGAGGAAAGTTGGAAATATTCTGAGGAGGCTGCCCTGCTCCTGCTGCCGGCATGCTGCCCACCACGATGGCGGGCACAGGGAGCTGGAGTGGCCCCTCCGCCTCCGGAGCCGCCCGGCTGCGCCTCTTCGGTGGCACAGGCCTGGCAGCCAGCATCTCCTTGCTGCTGATGAATTCTTCGTTAATCATGCCCGTGATCCGCCTGGATGTCCTGGGGGTCAGAGGCAAGTTCTCTGCTGTCTGGAAGAGCTGATTGTTTTGTACCTTTTCCAAAACCCTCCTGGAGGTGCGGGGGCTCAGGCCTGCGATGCCTATCTCCGGGAGTGCGACTTCTGCATCGGGCTGCTCCTCATCCCTGGGGTCAGTGTCTTCTTTTGTGGCGTCCTTACTGCTGTCTGACATTTTTAAAAGCAGCAGCAGATAGTTCTTCAAGGAGGAAACAAGGTTTTTGTGCTGCATCTTCTCCTCCAAAGACATCTCCTGAGGTCTCTCGGGGGCAGGCAGGACCGGCGGTACCTGCGGCTGAACTTCAACACCTCTGTCAAAAGCGCCTGCAGGTGCTGGCGGTTCCTGGCGCGGAGCCGTGGCCGGTTGCTCTCCTCCTTTCCTCCCTGGAGGTCCCATGGGCGCTGCTTTAGTGCTCTCTTTCCCCAACGTGCTGGCTGAAAACTCCTCCTGCGGGGCAGATCCATCTGCATTTTTGACTTCCGTGTCTCTGCTCACAGGAGGCAGCCGCTGGGCCCCAGTCGGGACCTGTTCTGCTGTCACCTTCACCCCTGGGACGCTGTGAGCTGCACGCGGTGCCTCCTGTGCCATTGATGTCTCTGCCGCAGGAGCGGGACGCGGCTCTTCCTTGGCAAGCGGAACTGGTGCGGGAGATGGTGTTCCAGGCTCCTGATGTCCCAGAGATGTCCCTCCAGCCTCCCTGCGCACAGCCCCGGGAGACGGCTCTGCCATGATGCTCCCTCCCGCCTCTGCAGCACGGGGGCTCCTGAGCAGCTCTGCTCCTGCCTCTTTGCTCGTCCCATCCTTGACTGCTGGCTCACGGGCGATTTGCTCCAGAGGAGCATTTTGACCAAGCTCTGGAGGACTCGATTTCTTTAGCAACGGCTCTTCCTCGCCTTGGCTTTTGTCCTCTTGTTTTAACAGTCCTTGTTGGGTCTTTCTGCCCTCAAGAGCACCGGAATGTCCTTCTGCCTGTTTCCTAGGGGGAGGGTGCTCCTCGCTGGGCTGCACGTGATCTGGAGAAGGTGCTGGTGGCTTTGGTGGCTCCTGAGGCCTCAGCCGAGGATTTGTCCTTTTCCCGGCCCCCCTGGACTGTGGGGTGACAGGCGTCTCTTTCCTGAGCTCCTCTACCTTCTTGGCTTGCTGACCCGTCTCTACGGCTGGAGCGGACACTGGATGCTTTGGGTCATCAGCAGACTGTCCCACTGTTGCTGCAACCTGCTCAAAGAAAGAAAACAGGAAATTAACATCGTTTCCCTGCCTGGGTCTGCTCAGTGGTGCTTGTGGTCCATCTGTGCCATACGACGCAGCCCAACTTCTGCTCGAATCGTAAGTATTAAACTGGTATCACCAATACGCACCCGTTCACGGCCTTCTGGCTTCACCGCCATCCCATGGTGGTGGGTCCCACAGCCCCTGTCATGCTGCACAAAATGTTTTCTCTTTTAATCTGCTCCAGCTCTTCTACCTTCCAGTTCCTTGGCTGTGCACGAAGAGGCAGGACATCTGCCTCTCTAGAACATTCAATGGCTTTCAATTCAATCTCCTCTGACCTGGCGCCTTCCCAAGGAGCAAAACCTTCCCAACTTCACCAGCCGTTGCCAGGAGCTTGTATAATTTCCTTGCTCTTTTTTAAGACCCAGTGCTCCCCCTATACTATATCTGCAACCTCCACTCTGAGGTAGGGCGATTGGCATCTCACAGACTATCTGGATGAGGCTGCCCAAGTGATTTACAGCGAAACTCTACACCGTGACGTCATCTGCGCTATTTGACCATCCTGTTTCTTTGACATTCGTGAAGCTGAAATGTTTCCGACTGCAGCTGCACGCCAGCAGACGTTTCTTCAAGCCACCCGCTGTGATGGCTGAGCTTTATCCCAAGGAGATCTGGCAAAATCCTCCAGCCAAGGGGCTCTATCTATTTTTGCAGGATAAGCCTCAGGGCGGCAGCAATACCACCGATACACGCTGTGTGCTCAGCTAGCAACATCGAGACAATCGCATGGGAACAGGACATGAACACAATAGGTTCCCCTTCCATCCCAGAGGATCTGCTGCCAAGGATTTTCTCTTGAGGTCTCTGACTTGAAGTTTTAAGCCATCAAAATGAGGTCCATAGGACCTCAACCCAACCAGCTGGAGAATCATTAACTCAGATCAACCCAATGAACCGGACAATTTTCAACTCAAGCCAACCAGCTGGAGACACCTCAAATAAACTCAACAGAGCTAGCTGGAGACTCTTCAAACCTACCCCAACTCAACCAGCTGGACACTCTTCAACTGAAGTCAACCAAATGGCTGGAGACTACTCAACTCAACTGAAACGAACACAACCAGCTGGAGAGTCTTTAACTCAACACAACCAGCTGGAGACTCTTCAACTCAACACAATCAGCCGGGGTATCTTCAGCTAGACCCAGCCCAACCAGCTGGAGACTCTTCAACTCAACACAACCAGCTGGGGTATCTTCAACTAGACCAAACCCAACCCAGCCAGCTGGAGACTCTTCAACTCAATGCAACCAGCTGGGGTATCTTCAACTAGACCAAACCCAACCCAGCCACCTGGAGACTCTTCAACTCAATGCAACCAGCTGGGGAACCTTCCACTCAATCCAACCACCTGGAGATTCTTACATTCAACCCAAACAGCTGGAATTTCTTCAAATGGGAAAGGAGGCTGTACACCCAGACCTTCTATTTTGTGCCACTTCAGCTTTGTTTGGATGCTTGGTAAAAACAGGAAAGGTCATGCTGGTCTCCCCAGCAAGCGCTTTCCCAAGCAATTGTTACGACAGCCTGAATATCAGAGGTCTGGAGTGGGAGGAGCAGCATTAGTGGGGCCGTTCCTCCACACCAAGTTCAAGCCTGCTTCCTTGGGCAGTCTCTCTGTGCAGAAATAGGGTCCCAGTTCACAGGGTTACGCAGACACCCCCAAATGCCACACATCCCTACTGCTGGTCCCCTAGAGCCACGTCCCTGCCCTGCTTCGACAGGCTGAGTGTCACAGCACCGAGCATCCCAGAGCTCCAGCTTAAAAGGTTTTATTTTAAGAGACAGACGGGTTTTGTGCAGTGAACCCCCCCTGGGTTCTACCACAGAATTTGGTCCTCTCCACGCAACAGTGCTGGTCACTGGGGACACCTCTTTGGCTGAAGAGGACGTGGGGGAAATTTGCTTTATCACTGATGCATGAACTGAAGCTCATATCATAATGAAGCTCTAGTAAGATTTAGTACTTTATGCTAATGTTAATAAAACCTCTTCTACACTGAATATATTTGCAATAGTAATAATAAATTGTTCTGTAAGTTCTTACCTACCAGAATGTTTGCAGTACATGGAGATTCCTTTTTGCAAGGAGACCCATGGAAAAGACGAGGGGCGATGGGTGCAAGTTACTTCCTCCAATGAGGAAAGTTCACCATGAGAACAATCAGCCATTGGAATAATGTCCCCGGGGAAGTGGTGGATTCCCCAACATCGGACACTTTTAAGACTGAGCTCGACAGCTTGTCCACACTGGGCTTTTGCCAAGAAAGGTTGGACCAGATGATCCTTGATGTCCCTTCCAACTCAATATTCCGTGATTATTGATCTTTGAATTTGAATTCTGTGATGACTCAGAGAAGTTTTCTGGGAGCTTTTCAGAAAAGCATCTGTCCTTAAGTAATCCTAAAACACTCCCACTAGGCATACATAGAAGAAATACATTAAATTATCTGTTTCAAAGTTGGGCAAGAGTGATCATTAAGTAAATTCGGTTGCTTGCCTGCTCTTGAGTGTGAGGATGTTCAGAGCCTGGCTATGGTGTGGCATTTGGCAAAGCCCTTCTGCTGCGGATAAATCCAGCTGAAAAGGCCCTGCCAGGTCCCAAGGCCAGGAAAACCCTCATGCCATGACCCTGGCTTGTTTAAGGGAAAGATTAAAAGCGAAAAAGACAAGCAACCCATGTCCCTGGAGCCAACATATCCGGAGTCATGTTTAAAGGGCTTTAAAATAGCTTATTTGGTCACACAAAAGCCTGAATGCTTTCCCCAGCATCACCAACTAGCTGGAGCATTCAAATTCAAATCCACAGCGTTCCCTTTTGTCTGCTCAAAGGCCCACCAGCTGGCAAGCTCCAGGTTTCCCTCTGCGAGCAGGTTTTTGAAGAGGAAAATACCTTGATGCATGCGGAAGGCTGAGGGATGGCAGCCCAAGCCCGGCTGTCACACTCCAGCACCTTCCACCTGCCTTAAGAGCAAGGGGCGGAAAAATGAGAAGAGAGGGAGAAAAAGAATTGCTTTGCCGTGGGCTCGCAATAATTTCTGCGGCAACATGCGATGCTGATGGGTCGGGTTAAAGATGCGCTCAGGGTTCCGCGTTGCGCCAAGGCGGGGACCCAGACGCTCGCTCCGCTGCGTAATACGGTGCTCCTACTAAAGAAATCTAGAAGAGGAAGAAAGGAGGCTTTTGTCACTGCAGCACCTGCCAGTCCTGCTTTCTGTATCGTGGATGTTTCCACAGCCCGAAGTACTTGCGGTACCTACCAAGGAAGACGTGCTGCCCACGGAGCGGCTCCTCCGGCAGCCGTGGTCTGTACTGAGCGCGCACCCACCACAGCGCAAAGGAAAACCCTGCAAATTGGACTGGGAGAACTTTGTAGGACAGAAGGGATCATTAAAGAAAAAGAGTTAAAATAAAAGACCGGTAGCTTCCAGTCTAATATTTTCAAGGAAAACGCTTCAGGTTGAGTGACAAAAATAGAAGTTGACTGAAAGACACGGTGAGGGTCAGGAGCAGGTGCTGCGCCCTGGCGCTGCATCGCCACCACAATGCGGCCTGCAACGGAGTTTTTCCAACAGGGAAGAGCCAAAAAAACAGCCCACATCTACTGTATACATGTTGCACTGTAAACAAATTCAAGGCCCTGCGTACCTGGCACGCTGCGCTCATTTGCATGGGGCGCTCATTAAACGCCGGCTGAAGCTCGGGCTCAATTGCTAAACTGAACAGATGTCATCAGCCTCGCAGCCCGTCACGCAGCAGGCATCCACCCCCGGCTATAAATAACCATTCAGCGCTCCCTGCTTAACTGATTTGGAAACATTTCGCATGAGGTCAGCCTGCCGATTAAACGGGAGAGCTCAGCTCGCCCCGGGGACCAGCTGCTCGGCCGAGGGCTCTGACGTGTGTCTGTCCTCACCACCTCACCTGACATTTGCTGGGAGACGGGGTGAAGCTCTGCTGTCTGGGCAGAAAAAGGCCAAAAAGCCCTTTTTCCCAAGTGCTTTAGACAGTGGAGACGTACGAAGCCTCGGCAGCAGATCTCGTGGGGTACATGCAGCCTTCTGGGGATGCTGCCACGATATGGCACGAATATTCTCTTGCGGCAGCCCCTGCGCTGGCTGCTTTCTGCCCTACTCACCTCTGGACCGACGGCTTTGTTTCCCTCCGCCTCCTGCGCTCGGTGGTGGCCTCTCTGTCCCATGGATGGCACAGGCGCTGCCTCCGACACCTCTGCGGACGACGGGGCAGCCTCTGTCTGCTTGCTGACCGCCCCGTCCGCAGCCTCTTCCTTGGCTCCCGCCTCCCCCTGCCCTGTTGCCGGCTTCACCTCGGTATCAAAATACATCTCTCTCAAAGAGAAGCGCACGTCACCATTGATTTTAGCGTCCTGGTTCACAGCTTTCCCGGGCTCTTGGATTTGCGGACTGCTTTCCACTTCTTGATCATTCGCCGCCCTCAAACGTGCGCTCCTGCGTAAGGGGACAGGAGGGGCAAACCGCGCGTTTGGAGAGGGGTTGGCCCTCTCGCGCCCACTTTCTTCTCGCTTGGAAACTTCCTTCTTTGCTGCCGGAGGAGCCTCCACCTTCTTTTTCTTTTTAGCCGCAGAGTCTTTGGCCATCGGCTTACCGGCTAGGTCCTCTACCGTCTCGTAGATGTACGCGAGGAAGCCGTACCCGTTCTCCTCCACACCTTCCAAAGAGGCGTCTCCGTTGGTGGTCACCTCTGCTTTCAAAGGTGCCATCAGCGTGTTTGTAAAACCCGTCATCCCGCTGACCGGCTGCTCCTTCGGCTCAGCAATATCCTCACGTAATCTGGACTGAGAATCAGCAACGTGCACTTTTGCTGCGTCCTCCTTCTCCCACAGAGAGGCTCCGGACCGGAGGTTCAGATCCCTGGCCAGCCTCCGCTTCCGCTGGAGTCGATCGGGACTCATTCCTTGCAACTTCTCCACCTCCACGTTCTCTTTCCCTCGCTTCTTGCCCTGTTCTATCTCTCGTAACTTCGCTTCGGCTTTCCTCTTAATTTTCTCAAACCACTTCTGATGGATTTTGAACTCCGTCATGGTTCCCACTTCCAGCACGCCAGAGCAGGTGACGATGCCTTTGTTATTCCTGGCCGAGGCTTGGTAAATGCCTGCGTCTTCCTCTCGGCACCTGGAAACCAAAAGTTCTGCGTGAGACAGGCCCGTCCTGCCCAGCGCCGCTGCCGGGCACACGGACACACGCGCTCCCCACCAGAAGGGGCCAGAAGATGAAGACGTGGCCCTCGAGGTGCCCGTGGTGGGTCTGGAGGCCTGGCCTCCCTGCCCGGGCTCTGCCTGTTCTCAGCGCCAGCAGATAAGCAAGTTGGATGCTAAATCGTCGCCCAGCTCCCCATGATAAGAGCGGGCTGTGGTGGAGCAGGAACAGCCAGCACCAGACTGTTCTGGGCCACATTCCTCTGTGGGAGCTTCTCCTCCCAGCTCTTCACAGCCTCCAGGACATTTCTGTTCTTCCTCCAGCCACCCCAAGCCTCCCCACCCCGCGTCGCAGGCAGTATGTGCACCCTGTCTCCGCCATTGCCCCTCGGGGACGAGGGGATCCCTGCTCCTGTGAGACGTGAACCAGCCTCTGATGGGAAGATGGAGCATGCTGGGGGCGCCAGAAAAGCTGAGGATGACAGAACTCTCGGCAATACCAGTATTGTGTGTTTTCAGACATCCCAAATCCAGGCCTCAAGCTGCGACAGGTCTCTGATTGCTGGGGATGGTGTGTCCAGCTCTCCAGAAACACAATTCCCTTTTAAAGCTGAAAGAAACTGGTAGTCAGGGCTGGATAAAAGAGGCCCTTGAGTCCACCAGGGCCAAAGCAGCGCTTTCCTTCCCTGACCTCATGGTGGGAGCTAAGCCAGGCCTTCCTGGGCAGGGCTGCAGCCCCTTCCCCGCTTCGCCCCTGTTCATGACACTCTTATGAACTATTCCTGTCCTTGTCCTGCCCGGTCCCACACACCATCACCCTGGAGGCAGCTGGTGCTTCCCCTTGGCTCACCTTCGTCCAGCCCTAATGCTCAACTCCCATTTGCTGCAGCCACAATGTGTGCTGCTGCCAGCGCCCAAAGGCTCCAGAGAGGAATTTCTCCTGCTTCTGGCACAGTAGCCAGCCCTGGATCATAGGATCATAGAATTATTTTGGTTGGAAGAGACCCTCAAGACCATTGAGTCCAACTGTTACCCCAGCCCTGTCCCTGCCCTATGTCCTGAGAACCTCCTGTCCGTCTGTCCAACCCTCCAGGGATGGCGACTCCAGCACTGCCCTGGGCAGCCTGTTCCAATGCCCCACAGCCCTTTGGGGAAGAAATTGTTCCTAATATCCAATCTGAACCTCCCCCGGCGCAACGTGAGGCCATTTCCTCATGTCCTATCACTTACTACTTGGGATGCAGTGATGGATCTTGTACTGATGTGATCTGGGAGCCATCGGAGCCAAGAGCTGAAGGGGAAGGGACAGCGGGAACATGGTGATGGGGGGCAAAAGGGGTCAGCACAGGCGCTGGGAGGAGATCGCTGCTGCCAGCTCCTCCCGCTACGGAGAATACACTCCCATTGCCACATCCAGCTTCTTTACTCACTTGTACAACTGCAGCGTGTGGCGATTTCCATGGCGGAATATCTCATACTTGGGCAAGCCGCAATACCGGTCCATCTCCTCATCGTCCTTATACCACGTCACCTCTGGCTGCGGGTACCCTGGGGAGGAGACGGACGGTACGTCAGGGCGTGAAACATCGCGACCGGCACAGCGCGCCAGCTCCCGCGGGGACAAGGTACCAACAGCAAAACAAAATGCTCCGGCAGAACAGGATACGTGTTATTCTGGGCTCGCCGCATTCTTTAAATCACACAGCAGGAAAAGTATTGTGAGTGGAAACCTGCTGGGCTTAACTAAGTCTTTTCTCACTCCTAGGAATAGGGCTATTTTTGAGAAAAAAATCCCAGCACTTCATTCCTGCACAGAGGGGAGCGGATCACACGATCGGCTCCTGTGACGCCGGCGGGAGGAGCAGGTGAGCACGCCGTCACTTCTATACCGAGAGGCGTGTTTTGGTGAGGCTGAGGCTAAGGTTAGAAAACAGGCGCTCGCCCCTCCACGGAGCATTTCAGCAAGTATCCCGGCCTGTAAGCTGACCCTAGAGTTTCCACTGCACAGAAACAACCTGGATTGCATCACAGCCAGCTCGGTGTCCTACAAATGTCACTTGACAACAGATGTCACCTGCCTTTTCAGCAGGATGACATCATGCCCTGTGTGACAGGCTGGCTGGCAGGCCGGGCGCGCAGCCACCCTCCCCACCACCGCCTCGGTGATTCGGTGATTCCGTGGGCGCCCACATGGACCAGCGCTCGCCACAGCCCTCACCTCCCCCCGATGGCACCTTTGGCTAGAGCAGTTTTGCAGGGAGCCCGTGGCCACCATTGGTTCCTGGCCCTCACCCTGGGCTCCCAGCACAGCCAAGCTGACCCCAAGGGCATGGGAGAAAAGTTTCAAGGATCACGTCATGCCTCCACTTAAGTCGATGGCTCAACAGTTGCTCTAAGCCTCAAGGCAGGTATCCAAAGCTTATCTCCTGCAGATGCTTCCCACGCTGCCCAAGGGAAGGAGCGGGCACAGCGCTCACCTCCCACAGCCCTGGGCAGGTTTGGGCAGCCCTGGTGAGGCCGGGAGGGCTCTCCAGAACACCCAGAGTGTCCAGATTGACGGCTCAGAAGAGAGAGGGCAAGGACAGGGCACCAGCTACCTGCACACTGCCCAGCGGCTGACCCGCGGCCTTCAGGGCTGCCCAGGACCCTCCTGCTTGCACCAGCCAGAGATGCCGCCAGCCAGCAGCAATCACGGCATCATTTTGGCTGGAAGAGACCCTCAAGATCATCGAGTCCAACCGTTAACCCAACTCTGGCACTAACTCATGCCCCAAGAACCTCATCTCTGCGGCTGTTCAACCCTCGAGCCCAGCTCACACCTGCTCCCACGGGGATCTCATAGCGGGAGCGAGATCCCAGTAACAGAGACTCCTCCGCAGGACTTTGTCCAGGTTTTAGGTGATTCCTGATACCTTCAGTCAGAATAGCAGCATATGCCAAATCTCCTCCTCATGTAGCGCTTGGTCCCCCCCATCCCCATCTGCTGTTCCCATGCACCCCCAACCCCGTCCCCTCGCTCACTGGGGCTCCCCTGTGTCCTCTGGCCCCAAGGGACCGAACCTGTGGCCCCACACAGGGCTGAGGAAAAAGTCTCAGAAGAGCTTTATCTTCCTGTTCTCCTCCATGAACAACAGGCACCCCTGTAGCCCAAACACCCCCACCGCCCTATTTGCTTTCCTCACTGGTTCCTCTGCATCTACCCTCTCCCCCGCCCCCATCTCTGTGCATCTCTCCCACCCTTCGCGGTCTCGTTCCCCTCCCACCACTGCCACCTGCAGCTTTGTCTTTCTGCTGGTTCGTGCCTGGTTCCTCCAAGACTTTCTCCTGCAGGCCCTCACACAAGGATTTCCACCCTCCCCTTTGGCTCCGTCTCGCCAGGTTCTGCTCTCTGCTGCTGCTCTGTTCCTCCAAACCACTTTTCCAGCAGAAGCGCAAAGCCCTTGGATACTGGTGACTGAAGCGAATGAGCCCTAAACTGCTAATGGGAGGACGACACGAGAGTATCCCGGTGATGGGATCACCAGGGATTGATGCTGCTGCTTGTATTTCCCACAAATATTAGCAGCAGGACCCTGGGCCGAATGAGTGCGTGGCAGTTTCCTTCTGCTCCAGGGATGATGAACAACATGATTTTCAGACCCAGCTCGCGCTTTGCCCAGAGGAATCCGACCCCTCCCAAGGGCGAGGCGAGGCAAGACCTTCGGGAGGCCCCCACGGTTCTTACCGCCGTGAGCTGCCACGCAGATTTTCCTAATACCCTGCGAACAGCAATCGCAGCACTTGTTTCTGCGAACTGCCCGCGTATCGTTTCCGAGAAGCCCCGTCATGTCCCCCCGTGGCCTCTGCAGCTGATTCCCATTCCCAGCTGACATCTGCCGGAAAGAGCTGCGAGTCCTATGGCCGGGCGGTGCCTCGAGGAAAGCGTCTCCTGACACTAAACCCTCCGACCTGTCACACTTGTGTCCCTGAGGGTCCCTGCTCCCCAGCAGCCCAGCGCAGCGGAGGAGGGAGCAGCTCCTGTGGCCAAAAGGAGCTGCAGGCAAGTGCTGGCTGGAAACCCGCAGGCACTGGGATGCTGAAAGGCTTCCCACCTCCCACGCAAAAACAGCGGCCCCAGCCTGCTTGAGCACCAGCTGTCCCTCCCCGGGGGCTGTCACCGGAGCCACCGGAGATGGAGAGGTGCCTGTGCAGGGACAAGGCTGCTGACGCTGCAGCGTCCATCGTCAGGCTGCCCAGCTAACAAATCCCCCTGCTCCAGGGGGCTCCCAGCACATCCCTGCAGCCACAACACCTGCGGCGATGGGCGAGTTTCTGGGGTGCAGGTGGGACAGGGTGGCTGAGGAGACCTCATGGGGCTGCAGGTTCAGCAGGAGCAGGAGGGGCAGGGCTGAGCTCTGCTCTGTGACAGTGACAGAGCCCAGGGAATGGCAGAAGATGTGCCAGGGAGGGTCAGTGGGACATGAGGAAAAGGTTCTTCACCCAGAGGTGCTGGACACTGAACAGGCTCCCCAGGGAGGTGTCACGGCCCAACCTGACGGTGTTCAAGAAGAGACTGGACAACGTCCTCAGTTAATTAGTCTTCTGAAACTTGGGAAGGTGGAAAGAGATCAGAACAATTACATGTAAACTCCCCGGGTTTATTTCTGCTCTAGACAAGCTATGTGGAGAGGGGGGTCTAGGCAATTTGGGAGGAGAAGTCATGGGAAGATCTTATTCTTTCTGGCTCTATGGATTTCAACCTCCCCATCACTTGCAGACAAGGAGGTTTCCAGTAGTGCTGACAGGAGGGACAATAACAGCAGTGGTTCCCTGTCACCGGCCTGTGTGCAGTGACCGTTCTCCATCGCCCTCTTGCCCCCAGGCACCCTCATTTCCCACCACAAAATCATTTTGGTTGGAAGAGACAGGATCATCGAGTCCAACCATAACCCTGGCACTAACCCTTGTTCCTGAGATACATCCATACATCTGTCCAACCCTCCATGGATGGTGACTCCAGCACTGCCCTGGGCAGCCTGTTCCAATGCCCCACAGCCCTTTGGGGAAGAAATTGTTCCCAGATCCAACCTCAACCTCCCCTGGCACAACTTGAGGCCATATCTGCTCTCTGCTCTTGTCCTCACTCCCCCATCCTCAAACCCACCCACCTCTCTCGCAGCCCCCGTGTTTCCCCGGACATTCTTCATCCACACACTTCACCTTCAAACACCTCCCTGAGATTCCACCACAGACCTTAACAAGCTGAGCTCCTTTATGCTTATTAAAATCCTCATCCGCTAACACGTGGCTATCTACTTGCTTTACCCCAAGCCATGGGCAGAGCCCTTACTGCTCCCACAATAAAACCAGGCTGGTTTTGTTCCCGGCCCTGCAGGGACGTGCTGCTCACAATGTCCACGTAGATCGAGCGCCCGCACAGGTTGGCAGGGGTTCCAGGTTGGACACTCCTGCAGCACTGACCTGTGTAGAGCCAGCGCTTTACAGAAATGACCCCAAAGTTGTAAAACCCTTGTAGCAGAGCCTCTCAAGAGGTGATCTGTGGTGACCCTTGAGGTGCTGAAGTGCAGACAGGCCCACCACGGAAAGCCCTGGGTGCAGACAAGCGGGGTGCACTCTGCTCTGCAAGAAACCGCACGGTAAACGGAAAATTTCTTGTTCCCCTTTTCGCATCTCTCGGAGAACAAAGGATGAACTAATTTTGTCGAAAAAAGAAAACATGTCATAACTGACGCAGGATTTGACCCAAAACAATCAAATCAGACATACTGGGGGCACCAGAAGCAGGTTGAACTAGGCAGCAGGAGGAAAGGGGGGTTTGTGCAACCACCCAAGAGCATCAAAAACCTCCCCCTGCCTCGGCCTGACTTGTTTTCTTCTTGCCTGCATCACCCAGCACGTTTTGGAGACCAGCTCTTCAAACACTTGCCTCTCGCTGCCTTCCTAGGACATGTCACTGGTGTTTCCAGATGTGGGACTGGTCTGTAACCCTCACTATTGGTCAAGAAGAAGCAAAAAACAAAATGAAGGTGTTATTGTAGGTCACGTATCCATATTTGGGGCTTGCGGGTCAAACCAGGAGCAGCTGCCAGTCTGCCCTTCGCCTCCTGCGCGTCTGTGAGCCCAAGTGTCTCTGGACTCCGGCCACAGCGGTGGGATCGCGCTGGTGCCACCCTGGGCACCGGCCAGCGATGGAACCACCATTTCCTTTCTCCCCGTGATGTCTCCTTGTTGAACGTAAACATCACGGCAGGGGGAGATATCTGAGCTACCGAGCAGGCTTTGCAATCGGAGTTCACATTTTACCCTCTGCCCCTCTCTCCCAAAGAGATCCCAAGCTCCTACACCAGTCTGCAGGACCACATGGCATAGATGCTCCAGGCTGCTTTTAAGAGTATTTCCAGGAAAATGCTGATTTTGTAGGTTTATTAATTAAAGTGCATAAAGACATCTCCCAGCCTGCTTTACTAGGCAGAAAAACACTGCGATATGCTACATGCTTAAGATGCTCATTTGATACTTCCCTTTGCTTGAGCAGAAAATGGGACCACAGAATCCCAGAGTGTCAGGGGCTGGAAGGGCCCTGGAAAGCTCATCCAGTGCAATCCCCCCATGGAGCAGGAACACCCAGATGAGGTTACACAGGAAGGTGTCCAGGCGGGTTGGAATGTCTGCACAGAAGGAGACTCCACAACCCCCCTGGGCAGCCTGGGCCAGGCTCTGCCACCCTCACCCCAAACAAGTTTCTTCTCAGATTTCAGTGGAACCTCCTGTGTTCCAGTTTGAACCCATTGCCCCTTGTCCTGTCACTGGTTGTCACCAGAAGAGCCTGGCTCCATCCTCCTGACACTCCCCTTTCCATATTGATCCCCAGGAATGAGTCCCCCCTCAGTCTCCTCTTGTCCAGCTCCAGAGCCCCAGCTCCCTCAGCCTTTCCTCACACGGGAGATGCTCCACTCCCTTCAGCATCTTGGTGGCTGCGCTGGACTCTCTGCAGCAGTTCCCTGTCCTGCTGGAACTGAGGGGCCACAGCTGGACACAATATTCCAGGTGTGGTCTCCCCAGGGCAGAGCAGAGGGGCAGGAGAACCTCTCTGACCTACTGACCACCCCCTTCTAACCCACCCCAGGTACCATTGGCTTCCTGGCCACAAGGGCCCAGTGCTGGCTCATGGTCACCCTGCTGTCCCCAGGACCCCCAGGTCCCTTTCCCCTACACTGCTCTCTAATAGGTCATTCCCCAACTCATTCTGGAACCTGGGGTTGTTCCTGACCAGATTCAAGACTCTACACTTGCCCGTGTTCTATTTCATTAAATGTTTCCCCGCCCAGCTCTCCAGCCTGTCCAGGTCTCTGATGGCAGCACAGCTTCCAGTGTCAGCCACTCCTCCCAGCTCCGTGTCATCAGCAAACTTGCTGACAGTCACTCTATTCCCTCGTCCAAATCATTGATGAATATATTGAATAATACCAGCCCCAGCACTGCCCCCTGAGGCACTGCACTAGGTACAGGCCTCAACTGGACTCTGCCCCATTGACCACGACTCTCTGGCTTCTTCCCTTCAGCCAGTTCACACTCCACCTCACTACCTGGTCATCCAGACCGCACTCCCCCAGTTTAGCTGTGAGGATGCTGTGGGAGACTGTGCCAGTTGCTTTACTGAAATCAAGATATCAATACCAGGTCGAGTTTTCAACTGGGTGTATTATAACACACCAAGTTGCACTCTGTATTCTGCCTACCAAGATGAAGTGTGGACTGCAGGGAGGGCTCCAAACTGGACAGAGAGCATATCTGACTCTAGATGCTGCTATTCTGATTTTGGTACAAGCAGAGTTGGTTATTCCTTGGCAGTGTCTGCTGCACAATATGGAGTGAGGAGTTTCTCTAGCTTTTCCAGGAGAGATCCTGGAAAGGACATGGACATGGCACCTGCCAGGCTCCCTTGGCTGAATTCTCTCTCTTCTCTCCTCCTGAGAGGAAACCGAGCACGCTGGCATCACACATCTCATCTTGACAAAGCCCAGCTGGAGCTGACGGTATCATTTAGAGTTTGCAGGCAATGAATTTTCTTAGAGGGAATTGTCAGCCTCAAGGTGAAGTTGGTAAAGACTTAAGCCAGCGAGAGAAGCCAGGATTAGGCAAGAAATCCTGCAAGGGAGGTCAGTGCCGCCCCATGTCCTCACAGCACAGTCTGCAGCGCTTTCCAGCAAGGGGAGGTTGGAGACAGAATTGGCTCTGCTCTTACTCACCATTTCCCAGCGTATCTAAACATCACTGATTGTTTGACCTCCAACACTCCTGCTTTGCACAATGCTGAGTTCCATGCTACTGCACGATACGCCAAGTTTTTGCTGTTAGAAAGCTCTAGTTGGGGAAGCTCTTCTAACGAATCCCTGAGGGATCTCCCCGCTTGTGCCCCAGAAGCTGCTGAAACTAAGCATTGATAAAATCAATATTTCAGTTGTACCCCTGCAAGTTCGGAAACCAGACCTGTAAAACAAGTGAATCTATAAAAGAGACAAGAATTCAAAGCCAGCAGCTCTCAGAAGGGCTCTGTGTTGCCTTTACAGCATGTTTCTAATGGCAAATGAGATATCTTAAATCTTACGAAACTCTTGGTCCTTGTGACTAACTGGAGATACCCCATTCAATCCAAAACTTATAGACCTGTTGAATGTCTCTCACTGAGCAACCTGTTGGAACAAGCAACGTGCAGCATCAGGAAGGGTCACAGAGCTGTAAACAAGTCCATACCATGGGAAAAAAGAGGTTTTAGAGTCTCTGTATTTAAAGGACAAAAGCTCATCAGCAAAGGAGCCGCTTGCCTTTCCACCAACGGGCCGCCATGCCACATCACCATGATTCTCTTTTCCAGCCTTTCCTCCTTCCACAGCCCTAACCCCTTCCTGCCCAACGTCAGGATTAGGCAGAAACCGGCTTTTATTTCAGCCGTTGACAAGCACAGAAGTTTCTCACCACCGCAAAGGCAGCTGCGCTCTGAGCATTTCCAGCAGCAAAAAGCTGGGGCTGGCAGCAGCGCGACAGCCTCGGTCCTCAAAACTGCAAATTCCTAAGCTATGAGGCCAGGATTAGCAGAGATTAGGACAATCAAATGTAGCTGGCCCAAGCAGTAACCAGCATATTCCATTTTACGGTCTTTAATTTGCCTTGTTCGAGATGTTAGGTTATGCCTCTGCCTCTTTACGACCTCAGGTGTTTTTCCCCGCGCCGCCCCTTGAATTAAAGCTGAAATCATCATGCAATTGCTGAATCTTTACTTGGCAGCCTGACAACAGCAGACTTGTTAATCTGTTCTCCTGTTATCACTTGCTCCAGAGTTTAACTAGCGCACGTCCAGCAAGCGAGGCAGGACCGGGTTATTCGCCGAAGACGCCGTTACCTGTCACTATGCACGTGAATTTAGCGTCAGAGTCCTCGGACACAGCCCGGGATTTGATAGTGGTTTCAAAGAGCGGCTGCGTTTCCTCCGTCAGCTGAGAAATGATTGCGCAGAAGGTGCTCCTGGAAGATTCAAGAAGCATTTCTTAGAGATCGAAGTACTAGAAAACCAAAGGGTCCCCTTCCTACCTCATCTGGGAAGCCTGTGCTCGTGTTGCCAACCCTCCTTCCCCCCATCAGCCTGCACTAGGTTGTTCACAAGTCCAGCCCAGCATCAGGTATTTGACTGTTTTTCACTCCTAAGATGACTCTGTCACTTCAAAGTGTCAGTTGGGGGACATTCCCTTTGTCTCAGCCCCTGTGGCTATCGGGGTAATGAATGTCAAGAACCATTTGAGTCCTTGATTGCAGCAGAACATCGCTTTGATCAGCCAGCAGGCTCAAAGCAAGCCTAACAAAGTCAGCTTCACGTTCCCCGGTGCTGCCCCATCAGCGTTTCAAGTGTCGTTCTCTTCACTGGGATTTGACTTGATTTGTGAAGACTTCCCCTTGGGGTTTCAGGCCAAGTGCGAACAGAACATCCCTTCTGAACACAACTCTGAATGAAGCGAGGCTGCCTGCTGCGGGGACGGCTCACCAAAGTGACCTTAAGCCCGGCTTGCAGTTTTCTGAGCTCAGGAATTAAACGTGAAGCTGACATCCCTTCCCCGTTTAACCTCTCCCTGCTGTGGGTGGGCTCTCGCACTATGTCCTCCATCTGTGTCCTCCAAGTTCAGGCTGGGACACCCAAACAGCCAGAACTATCCGAACAGTGCAACCTATGAGGCTCAAAAATGGACCTTAGGTTCTCCAGACATTTAAGCACTGTTCAGTGATAGTGATAAATCAGCCAAGAGAGGGCCCAGGAGATCCGGGCTTCCTTAAATAAAGGAAAATGATTTAATTCCAAGTTGGGTCTTCATTCCGACAGCGCTCTGGGGCTCTTGGAAGGGAAGAGCTTCTTCTTTCATTTTTCCCTCTGTAATTAAAACACTACATGTTTACACAGAGAGAGAGAGGACCCCGAGGTCTCAAGTGCAAGGATCTTAGGAGGAACAGCAAATATTGCGAGAGAACCGGCAGCTCTACTTCTACCATTTCCAGCAGTGAAAAGACATTCCTTAAACAAGTGATGAGCTTCTAGAGACATGCAAGAGGTAGAACAAACCCCCAAACCACTCCTGACACAGCTCTGTTGTGAGCAGAGGGGCACATGGGGGGACCCCAGCCCCACAAGCAGCCCCTGGCTCGCAGGCAGGATGCTGGTGCGGCTGCTGCTCATGCTCTACCTGCTGAGGAAGCGGATTTGTTTGGGAAAAACAACAAAAACCCCACATTTAGCATGAACCCAGCAAGGTCAGGGACTGTGTGCACAGCTGAAGGGGCCGGGAGAGCTCCAGCCACCGCAAAAACTCACCTGGAGGCTGCAGCACTGGGGTTTTCACTCTGAATTCCTGCTAGAATGGGTTTGTAAGAGATGCCGGGAGACGGATCCCCCAGCAACAAACCCCTGGGGTGCAGCGGGAGGGTCACGCTTGTACGGGTGCGGGAAAGGGGCTGTTGCAAACTTGCCTCATCTACTGAACGAGGGTTATGACAACTACGTCCAAGCACACGTGTGGGATGGGGTAAAAAACAGTGGAAATCAATGGGCCCCAGGAGACTGGTCCTGGCAAGCGACTCTTCACACAACTAGCAGGCCAGCAAAGGGTGACAACAGAGACCAGAAAAACCTTCCTGCTCTCCAACCCCAGGAGAAAAAACCTCCCATTTCCAAAGAGCAAGGCAGACAATCCAGTACCAAGGCAGACAATCCAGTACCAAGGCAGACAATCCGGTACCAAGGCAGACAATCCGGTACCAAGGCAGTTACCGGTGAGGTTTTGAGGGCCCCTTCAATCCAGGCCCCCAGCCCTAGACCAGTAAATGCCTTTTAGCTCCACACCAGGAACTTCCCAAGCGTCAGGGAATGTTTCTTACCCCAGCAGGAGAGCAACCAGATCAGCATCTCGACAAGAAGTGATGTGCGCACACACAGAGTGACACTCGGGACACAGTTTAACCCCAGTACCGTGCACCAGGAGTAAGTCTGGTCCATCCAGTGCAAACCCCACAGCCAGGTGAAATCCAGCAAAGGCTACTGAACGGTTTAGGAAAGCAGCATCCCAGCGGCTGGGGGCTCCACAGGCAGGCGAATCGGAGGCCACTTGCCCAACGTACACTGGGCAGAAGCCCTGGAAGGTCTGTCGAACCTTTCAAAGAAACCACCGTGTGGGGCACGGGGGGGTCTGGAGACTGTGGGGCTCTCAGCTGCAAGGAGACTTGTCCGGTTCCAACTGCTTTCTAAACCAGTAACTCAGAGCATTCAAGAAATGTGATACAAGGCGGCAGCCGCTCTTCCTCAGGCCCTCCCAAAACTGCGTCTTTGTGGCAGAAAGAGCCCCAGAGCCCAGGAAGAGGACACCAGCAATTCAGTAGCCTTTTGACATTAAAGAGGGATTTCCATACAAAAGCAATCTGCAGGAAAAGGAGATTTGAGGAGTGTATTCCTCTTTTCCCGACTTCTTGGTTAGGTGTGGAGAGGCCTTTCCCTCCACCCCTGCTCCTCTACCTGCTCCGGCAGCAGAAACCAGTGACGCCAACTGGCTTCCAAAGGTGTGATTTGGTCCAAGCACATCCCCACGGGGGCATTTCAGGGCAGGGTCCAAAGGAATGAAGATCTGCACAGGGTGGCAGGGGGGAAGTCTCAGGGCAGGCACATCTAATTTTTAATGTCTCTGTATGGAAGTCTCACTTTAATATCAAGAAGTAGCTGAACACCCATTGTTTGGCTACGAAAGAGGAGTATTTCTTGCACCTTAACACAGGAATTACAATGAACATTCACTTTGCTGTCTGCAGTTCGAGCAAGTATTAGGGATCGGATCATGCAGAACAAGGCTGTTAGATCACTTCAGGGCTCTCTACTAATTAATTAGTACCAAAGCATTACAGATTAATCATGTGCAGTCAGATTCAGCAAAGTGCTTGGTCAGAGCAGTTTTAATGCATTGTAGTTTTACCTTCCTAAACTGGAGGGAGAGAATCTGCTGCTTGATAAGCTAAGCAAAAAACAGCATAAAAACCATTAGACAAGAAAAGCATGAAAAGGAGCTGAAATAAACCGTTACAGAGACGTATTAATGATGAGTCGTTTTGCGCAGGTCAGAGTTCCTATTAAAAGAAGGTTCAGCTGCCTCGCTCAGGCCGAGTGCCAGGCCGCGCAAGCCACATTGTCAATGGAAATCAAAGGCTGGAAAAATGAAATGGTTGTTAACCGCAGAGAATAAGTGTCAGGACACCGACACCAGTAGGTTCCCGAGAAGCCTTCCATGCGCCACCCGCAGCACCGCGCTCAAAGCAGGCAAGCCCGCCGGGCCACGGCGCGTTAAACGGCAGGACGGGGTCCCGAGAGGGTCACCCTCTGTGCTTCCCCTCTGGAGAAGCCAAAGCCCCTCTGGGCGCTGTACTATTGCAGCGTGCCAAGCGAACCGCTACGGGCTGGCAAAAGAATGAGAATCGAAGAAAAGAAGTCGGCTTTACAAGAATCTACGGGATTCTTGAGGGAATGTGTTAGAGCGTTAAATAATTCAAAAGAAAAAAATAATCAAAGACCCAAGTCCTTCACAAGGGACACCCAGATGGGCTACTTACCAGCGGCCACCAGCTCTCCCAAGGGACCATCTTCAAGCACTCGTGTCCTCCCCAACTGTGGGATGGCGGCAGCCGCCCCTTGCAGGACACGACCCCTCACACCGGCCAGGAGCAGCTCCCAGACCATGAATTTACCCACAAAGGCCTAAACCCAGCTAGGGAGCAGCGAGCCAACAGCACGTCAGCTCCATCCGTAGCCACGCGGAGCTACGTGTTAATGCTGCCCACGCCACGGCCTCGCCGAAGCGACTGCAGCGCAGACACCCCCGTGGGGACGCACAAATCCCCACGTCGATACGCGCAGCCTGGCCAAACCTTCTCAGCCCGGCACCCAACAACCCGATTTCAGCACTTGAAGATGATGCTACAGAAGCCGGCGTGGAGAAGCAAGGTGGACATCCCTGGGTCTCACACCCGTCTCGGTGTCCCAAGCACACAGAAGGCAGTGGGACTTCAAGTCTTGCCCTAAAACTGATCTCAGAATGGCTCTGAAAAGGCCTCCTGACAACCACATAGCACGTCCACCTCCGGGGGCGGAATCGCCACGCAAATAAAAGGAGCTCAGCTGGAAGGCCTGACGCTTTTCCCAATGAAAAAGTGCAATTATTTGTGCACAAACCCCAGCCGTCTGAAGAGCTCAATGGCTCCTCAGGAGAGCAAAGACAGACGATGTTTCAGACAGGCGCTCAGGAGGAGCTTTAACCCCACGCACACGGGTGGCACTTGCCTTTTTGGCAGCAGCTTCACCCTCTCCACCCCTGGCCATCCGATCCCATTCCCCCCCCAGCACCAACTGCTGCTCGCACAGCCAGAGGATGAGCAGACCGGGCGCTATCCAGCTGGAAAAATCAAACAGCAACCATAACAGGCTGAGGATCGGCCACCCGACCCGTCCTGCTCCGCGGGAGAAGTCACACACAGGAACTTTGTCTTTAGGTCCTTCCCAGAGCTGCGAGACACCGCGCCGATGTGCTGGGTCCCTGCGCCGCTCTGTCCAGCTGGAAACACAATTCACGGGCATCAACGTGAATTATGTCTCACCTCCCAGCTTTTCGGGATCCAAACACAAGTGAAAAACGTCCTTTTGGCCCCCAGGAATCCTGAGGACGCAGCATTGCTTGAGGAGCCAGCAGCAAAGACGCTAAAACGATTGCAGGAGAACGCTGGCCTAGGCAGAAATGTGGTTTTAAGCCCACGTCCTTGCATACGAATCAGGACTTGGCTCGGACGTGAAGAAAATCGCACCAATAGCCAGAGGCGTAATGAAGGTGTCTGTGCCACGATGCCACGAACACCTTGTGCTCATGGACGTGATCAAACCGTGAGCCTCGTCGGTACTTGTTTTAATCTGCAGAGCCTGGGTTTTATTCACCGCACATCCCGAGACACGCGGCTGAGCACGGGCTGAGGGTCTCCTGGGGACCTCCGATATCATCAAAAGAAAAAGGCCATAACCACAAAGACCCACACATTAACTGAGGTTTAACCTCAATATGCTGCGGAACTGAGCAAAATTTGCTTTTCAGACTAGAGATTGAAGCCCGGAGAGAGGAAAAGCAGCTCTGAATGCTTCAACCAGCACAGGTGGCGCTTCACTTCGTGTTAATTACATTAATGCTGGGCACGGCCAGGAAAACCTCCGTTGTCTCACACCTTTTCACAGCTTGCGAAAAGCCCTGAAAACACAGATTTTGTTATTAACCACAGTCACACCGGACCATGAGAATCATGCCCCTCTACTATGTACCTTCCACCAGCCTCAGCTCTTTGAATTCCATTTCATTCGATGTTTTCAAACTCCTCTGGACACTGATCATCCTCTTAAAGGTTTTAGGCCTTCAACTGCTCCTGATATTCTCAGGAAGTGAAGCCAGTCTTCCCGTTTTTCATGCACTTGTCAAATTTCGGTCTTGCTGCAAGAGGAGGAGGCAGAACTGTCAACAACACTTGTTTTCGTCGTTTAAAATACTGCTCGAGTTGATGGGCCAGGCTGGTACATCACCCCATGTAATGAAAAGTTAACTGTTAAAAAGTTAAACCCCGTAATTCTAAATGCAGCACCTTCTCTAAGCCCTCCCATGGAATTCTCCTCTCTCTGTATTTCTTCTCCCTGAGATACAGAAATCTTCCTCCTCCCAGCTCACGTCGCCGTATGGAAGTCAAAATAGCCCAGGAGACCCCGAAATAGGCTTCACGGAGGCTCCATCTTCACACGCACAAACAGAATTGATCTGCTCGCGCTGCAACAGTCACTCATTTCATTAATTTCAAAGGAAACATTTCAGTGCTCTTCCGCAGGACAAAAACCGAGCCATCCGCCGGTAAACAGCAAAGCGGCGGCAGCGAAGCCGAGCCCTCCGTGCTGTGGTTTCGCAGAGGGAACGTTGCACAAAGCTCCTGAGAACAAGCCCCCGGGGCCGGGGCCGCCCGGGCCGTCCCGCACGCGGTCCCTGTGGCTGGCACCGCGACCCGTGACATTATGGGGCATGTTTTACACACGCGGACTTCCAAGTGTAAGATTTCACATGAACTTCTCTGCCTCCAAGGTTAACTCTGCTTGAGACAAATACAAACCACCCCGAGCGCCTTCTCAGCTGTCAGAGCGAACCGTTTTCAACATTTAAAAGGCAATAATTAAGTTTCCATGTACACATGGTTGTGCTTGAGCTTTTCCCTGCCCTGTGTCTCGCGTCTTATCAAGCACTTCATGCACACGCAGAAGGAGCGCGTTTGTGTTTCATATACCATGGCAGTAACTATCAGCAACGCTGCGATAAAGTGAGTGCTATGGAGCTGTACGAGTCACGTTGTTATTTTACAGAGTGGAAAACGGATGTATTGAGTCTTTGCTTGTCAAGGTCACGGAACGAATCGATGTCGGAGCTGGAGAAATACGGCATTTTTTTCTGTAGGTGATTTACTTTGAGCCGAGACGAACACAGACTTGCGTGTAACAATTTACAGCTAGATTTCATTAACGGAGAAGGTGGAGAACGATAAATTAAGGTACACGTTCCTGTAAGAGGGCTCAGATCTGTGTATTTTAACTCTGAATTATCGCTGCCTTTATGATCCAAATTAAACCGGTAGCGAGTTGAAAGACACGAAGGAATGAGAAAGAGCAGAAGAAAGCACAGCAAATACTGGACAATCAAACGTACGTTGACACTTTCCTGGAAACCGATTGTGCGCAGAAGATTATTTGTGGCCGTGAAGGTGAAAATACAGTTGTTGGTAAGAGCTGTCCCGCCTTCCTCTCCTCGGAGCAGGTCATGCTGTAAAGCGCGAGATAACAGCCTGGTCCACCTGAGACCTTCCTCCCCAGGCTAAGACAGACTGAGGATAGAACCGGTTTTAACTCCATCCCCTGGAAAGCGCCTCTGCTGTGGCACAAGAGGTGGCTGGGGCAGAGGAGACCACGCTGCCCCCTCCACACAACCACAGGGGAGGGAAATGGCCCGTTTAGGAGGTTTCCAGAGAAGAGCAAAGTTCACACGTGTGATATATTCTGTATCTTAGCGGTGGGTGTGAAGAGCCCTGTGTGCCCAGCTCCGCATCTTGATCTTCCAGCCTTAGGTCATCGCTCTTCAGCCTACAGACTCAGCTCCACTTGGCTTTCTAGGAGATATGGACAGGAGGCTTTAGAAAGGGGGCTGAAAAATGCAGTTTGGGGTTGTAATTCCCTGTGCACAACCAGCAAGGATCCCCGCTCAGACATAATCACACCCGCAGGAAAACAACGCTTCTACCCTGGGTGACGAACCCTTGTGCCTTTCGAGTGGGCCTGCGTGTCCCTGCTTTCAGAGTTCGCGACGTTTCTGTCAAACAAGGCGGACGCACCGAACTCCCTCAGATGCCACAGCTGGTGTTTTATCAGGGATTCAAGCGCTTGTTGCCAAGAGCAAAGTCCCGCAAGAAGTTACAGGTGCCCAAGTGCTGCAGAAGGAACTCCTCTGGACTAGGAAAGCTAAAGACGCTTTTCAGGAACGAGCCCTCCTGTGTTTTCAGCTCGCTTTATTATAGTAACAGATCCTTCACCTTCATCTGATATTATGTGCAAAGCAAGAGGTACAAGATTGGGAATGGTTTCCAGCCAGAAAAGCCAGGTGGCAAGGCGCTCTCCTGAGCTTAACTGCCACCAGAGCCAGGGCCAGCCGGCCAAGAAGAGACCAGAGGCAATGTCACTCTGCTCTAAAAATACCCGCGGGTGATGCGGCTCTGACAGTAGAGAGATACTTCAGCGAGGAGGCCACGCTGTAACGAGACCGAGGAGCAAGGAGAGGTGCAGAACGCTTCCAATGGAGGAGTTTGCATGGGACTCCAACAAAGCCTCTGCCGTAAGGTTTTACGTAACGTTGCACGTCTCTGCATAATGAATTCTTCAGACTCCGCTAATTCCTACACAAAGGAGACCTAAAGAGATGCCTGGAGGTTGTGGCCCATGAACGCAGCTCAGGCGGCCCCTGGACGGGACTGACGGCTTCTCCCCCTGCTGCCTCAAGTTATTAGAGTCAAGTGCTTTGAAACATAAGAGTTAAAACCAAAACACAACAAAAAACCCAAACCAATACCTACTGGTCCTCTGGTGTCAGGGACGCTAAAAGGCTGACACAAGAAAGCCAGGAATCTCCTATCACCAAGGTGTCTGCTCACAGAGAAGATTCTTCCTCAAGACCAGCTCCTAAGGGCACAACAAGTAAAGATCCTGAATGTTCTGTTTAATAAAGAGACGATGTTCTCTCTACGGCCATTTCCAACACTGTTCTTTTGGCCCCTGCAGCACCACCTCGGACAAATTCTACAAGTTAAAAAAGCAGGAAAAAAAAGTGTCCTGGTTTCTAAATCAATATCCTTCCATTTACACAACATCCTTTTCTTCCTACGGGATTAGGGAGACCAAGATGATCCAGACTGTTCTCCATATGGGCCACGAATGCAAGCGTATAGGTGAAGCACGGTTGTGAGCAGGGATTCCCACCCTCAGTGTCTTTTCATAAAGATATTTCCATGTCTGTAAGTGTCTCTATCATGTCACCACACTTCCTACAGCTTTCAGAACGGGTGAAGAGAGCAGGGAAACTCTTTGGCTAAACACACTTGGCAAACACATATAAAGACAGAAAAAGAGAAGCCTGAAAAAACCATCTTCTTCAGATCAAAATACCCATTTTTGCTTTCTAACCAGCACCGCAGCCTCCCACTGGAACTCTGTGTCATTTGTCCCGTACTTTTGTTAGCAACAGACTCAAATTCAGCTGAATGTTATCAGCCGTTACGCATGTCGCTCGTCTTGCTTTTCAAGTTCTCCCAGACAAGCTCTCCAGATGTTCCTGGATTTAATTAAACTCCTAATTGCTTTCTGAATGTCTTCTTGCTACACCGTTCCACTCGCTCGCTTCCAGAATTGTTGTGATACGTTATTGAATTACAGGACAAAACCCAAACCCGATTCACGCCCTTGCAAGAGCTTCCGCGCATCTTGGCTCAAGCCTTCAGCACTTGTTCAGGGCTGTGTGGGGAACGAGGCTTTTGTGCTACTCCTCCTTTATTCATTAGACCAACTGAAGGCGTCATGAACACGGCGAAAGGGTGATTTTGCTACTTAGCAAATATTTATCCACTGCTGCTCACAACAGCAGGGGCAGCCACCAAACCTGTGGGGCCAAATGAAATTACCTTCAAGGACCAAGTACATAAGCAGGTTGAGAAAAGGGGTTGGATGATCTGTGGAAACCGAACGCACTGATTTAAGCGTGGTGATACAGAGTCCCGTTGCCTGTCAGGCTTCGTTTGGGACGCAGACCTTTCCAGATTTACCATGCTGGAGCCGGAGGACACTGCAACTCGAACCTACTCGGGAACGGAATACAAGTCAAGCTACAGGCAACAAAACCACCTCAACACCTTATTTATTAAAGACTCTCTCTACTTGTGATCTGCAGAACAGAGTCATGGGGCTCGGTTACAGATCTCCTTAGCACGGAACAGTCCGTGGTCACGGGTTGCAGGGTCACTGGTTGGTACTGGAGGTGCCACCGCACGCAGGCAGACTGCAGGCAGATGGCACGTTACCGTACAAGCACAAAGGAACCGAATCAAGGCAATTAAACCTTGGCATTCCCCCAGTTCTAAGATCTGACTTCCAGGCGGCACGTTTTTATCTCTTTTTGGCCCCGTATTTATTTTTACAAACCTCAGAGTCTTTGAGGCATCGAGCCTCGACACGCTGGAAATGGACTATTTATAAGTCATCAACGGGGAACTGGTTTCAAGAGCTTACAGACCCCAGAGCATTCCTAGTGAATTCAAAGTAATTTATAGGCTTTATTCTGAATAACTAACACAAACACCGACGCCTTCGCATTCGCTGGCACGCTGCCTTGTATTTGCTAACCGCAGCCAGTCTCATCTGACAACATGCTTATCACAGCTGCGAACAAAGCCGTATTCCTACCCCAGACCCGCTGCCCGAGGCCATTTCTGACCCAGGAATGCCGCTCACGCCGCTGCACAGCCCCTATCTGCATTGTAGAAATACCTTTTTGGCAACAAGATAAGGCGCACACGCCGCGGGCCCCTCGCTCGGAGCCTGGCGCCGATAACCCGCGCGGCTTCGCGCCACAAAGGCGGCAGGTCAGCGCGGAGCCTGCGCGCGGGTTCGGCTCCAGGGCCGCAGGAGCTCGTGTCCGTCAGGGCGTCACCTGCCCCGCTACAAAACGACGCGCGACAACGGTGACAACGGTGACAAAACACCAAACAGGGCCCGTTGCTGGGAGGCGATGGGCTGGCCCATGGCAAACAAGAGCCCAAGTGCCACTTGGTTTTCAACCCCAGAGACAGGAACAAAAATGTTTTAGAGACGCCTAAGCATAATGTAGCAAGACTAAGCCTAATGTAGCAAGACTAGGCCTAAGGTAACAGAAACCTAACAGAGAAACAACAGCCCTACAGAGGCTGGACACGGGTGTCCTTGGCTCGCAAGCCGGGAAAGCGGAATGTTCCAGTAAGTGAAGGAGGAGCTGCGTGACTCCTGCTGAGTCGCGGCACAAAGTGACAATGTGCTTGTTCAAGAAACCGGGTCAAGAACCGACACCGGGGGGGCACCAGCTGCGGGGACACCGGGGACACCCCAGACCCCCATGGAGACTCTGGAACACCAAAGATGATCTGCCGGCAAAGGGCGGGGTTATGGAAACAATTTATGTTTAAAGCACTAAGTAATAGAAAGAAATAATTATGCAGTAGGTGTATGTAATGAATACCAAGAAGTGCAAATCACGCGCACACTTGATTAGAGGAGCGATCCCCCGAGCGTCCAGCACGCTGTAAGAAAAGTGCTGCTTCTCAACACTTTCTAAACATGTTAGAGAGGCTTTTTGCCGATTATCACAGGCAGGACAAGGCCCGAGGGCCACGCACCCCGGCTGGTGTCGCCTTTCGGCCCGGGCCGCCCTCCCGCCCCTCGGAATGTCACCCCGGCCCCGTCCCCACCCGCCCCGGCCCCGGCCCCGGCCCCGGCCCCTCACCTGTTCTGGGGCCGGATGCCCAGCAGGTAACTGCGCCGGTCGGGCCGGGCCGCCCAGGCCGCGCTCTCCGCCTCCTCCGCCCCGTCCATGTTGCTCGATCCCCGCCCGTAGAGGCCGGCGAGGGCCCGGCGGGGCGAGCCCATGGCGGCGGCTGCCCCGGCCCCAGCCCCCGCCGCCGCTGCCCCCCCTGTCACTCACCGCCGGCATTTATAGCCGCCCCGCACATGGCGCTGTCACTCGGGGGCGGCGGCGACGTGACGCGCTCCGACCCGGCCTGGCCCGGCCTCCCCGGCTCGGGGCCCGGGACGAGGGTCTGGCCACCCGGGATGAGTGCCCGGGATCAGGGGTTCGAGACCCGGGCTCCCCAGGCTGAGTGTCCGGCCTCCTACGGGTTGGAGAGCCGCGCTCCCCGGGCCTTCCTGCCCCTGGGGATAGGGGCCCGGGCTCTGCCCCCGCTCCCTTCCGTCACTGCCAGCTCCAGTTCAACTTTCTGAGAGAAAGTTGTGTCTAAACTGGAGGCTGAGGGCAGACAGGTTGGAGCACGGAGGGTGTTGGCCTCTTCTCCCAGGTAGCAAGTGATAGTGTAAGGAATATTTAACAAAGAACTGTTGTTTTTACATAACTGAGGATCTGGTGTCTGACCCCAGCAGGGGGGAAGGACCGAAAGACATCGGACTATGAATCCTTAATGTAAAACACAGTCTTTTCCCAGAATATATACTGACATCTGTATATATTCTGATACCTGTATTGACAGGTTAATTTAGGAGGAAGTGTAGCCAAAGCACCAGGAATCCGTATCTTAAATAGATTGATAATGGGAAGGGTGTTGTAAGTGTCGGGGTGGTCTGTAAACCCTGCAGTACCAACCAACGGGGAACAGGGAGGGAAATTGTGGCCGGGATTTTGGGGGATATAAGCAGGGGCTTTTTGCCCTATTATGTGTGCTGACCTTTAGACAGAACACCCAGTCTTGCAATCTCATTATTAAAAAAATTGCTTTGATGAGAGATCCTGCCTGGGCCTATTAAATTTGCAAAATAATTGTTTCCTACAATAGGATGATAGGAAACGGCCTCAAGTTGCACCAGGGGAGGTTGAGGTTGGATTTAGGAACAATTTCTTCCCCAAAGGGCTGTGGGGCATTGAACAGGCTGCCCAGGGCAGTGCTGGAGTCACCAGCCCTGGAGGGGTTGAAAAGGCGTTTAGACGAGGTCCTCAGGGACATGGGTTAGTGCGAAACAATTCTGAACAATTTTTAATACAGGTTCTCATGAGAGTTAGTGGCTCGGCAGCTGACAGCAAGACACCGTCAACTGAACAGCATCTTTTTGCTAGAAATAATTTCTGCTTCTGCAATAAGTAGAAAAGATTCTCCATGCCTGCTAGAACACATTTTCTCTTTCCTTCTTTCAGCCTGTTTGCGTGCTGTTTCTCACAGCGCTCTGCAGGGAGGTTGCTGGTGCTTACCAGTCTTTGGCTCTGCAAAAAGGTCTTTCCTGGGAAGGAGCAAAACCGAGGCTGCAAACGAACCTGGGTTTGAATTGAGAATAGGCTGAGGCGTGTTTACTGGTGTCTTCTCTATGGGCCAGGAAGGGAGCAAAAAGCACCTTTTTTGTGGACTTAAAAGACGTATAAGGATATTTAAATAAGTATTTATGGTTGGACTCGATGATCCTGAGGGTCTTTTCCAACTGAAATGATTCTACGATTGTAGTTTTCTATGTTTAATTTATTTTTTAATAATAACCTCCACACTCTCTGCCCCGACTTGGGGGATTTCATGCACCTTGACGATGTCTCAGGTTCGGGTATAATACAACATTCCCCGGTCTCTGGCCCCGCTGGCAGCAGCGCTGGGTGCAGCCCCGGCCATCGCATCCTTGTGTTGGCCTCAGGACCATCCCACACCTCAGCAGCCTGGGTCACAGTATCACAGTATCACAGTATGTTTGGGATTGGAAGGGACCTCAAAAGATCATCCAGTCCAATCCCCCTGCTGGAGCAGGAACGCCCAGGTGAGGTCGCACAGGAACATGTCCAGGCGGGTTTTGAATGTCTGCAGAGAAGGAGACTCCACAACCTCCCTGGGCAGCCTGGGCCAGGCTCTGCCACCCTCACTGGGAAGAAGTTTCTTCTCAAATTTAAGCGGAACCTCTTGTGTTCCAGCTTGATCCCATTACCCCTTGTCCTGTCATTGTTTGCCACCAAGAAGAGCCTGGCTCCATCCTCATGGCACTCACCCTTTATATATTTATAAACATTGATAAGGTCCCCCCTTAGTCTCCTCTTCTCCAAACTAAAGAGCCCCAGCTCCCTCAGCCTTTCTTCATAAGGGAGATGCTCCACTCCCTTCATCATCTTTGTTGCCCTACGCTGGACCCTCTCCAGCAGTTCCCTGTCCTGCTGGAACTGAGGGGCCCAGAACTGGACACAATATTCCAGATGTGGTCTCACCAGGGCGGAGTAGAGGGGAAGGAGAACCTCTCTCGATCTACTAACCACCCCCCTTCTAATACACCCCAGGTACCATTGGCTTCCTGGCCACAAGGGCCCAGTGCTGGCTCATGGTCATCCTGTTGTCCACCAGGACCCCCAGGTCCCTTTCCCCTACACTGCTCTCTAATATGTAATTTCCCAACCTATACTGGAACCCGGGGCTGTTCCTGCCCAGATGCAGGACTCTACACTTGCCCTTGTTAAATTTCATCAGGTTATTCCCCGCCCAGCTCTCCAGCCTGTCCAGGTCTCTGATGGCAGCACAGCCTTCTGGCGTGTCAGCCACTCCACCCAGCTTAGTGTCATCAGCAAACTTGCTGATAGTACACTCTATTCCCTCGTCTAAATAGTTAATGAATATATTGAATAATATTGGCCCCAGCACTGACCCCTGAGGCACTCCACTAGATACTGGCCTCCAACTGGACTCCGCACCATTGACTACCACTCTCTGGCTTCTCTCCTTAAGCCAGTTTGCAACCCACCTCGCTAGTCTATTGTCTACACCACACCTCCTCAACTTAGCTGTGAGGATGCTGTGGGAGACTGTGTCAAAGGCTTTACTGAAGTCAAGGTATAGACCACATCCACCGCTCTGCCATCGTCTCATCCTGGGCTGCCTGGGAGAACATCCGTGCTGGTATTTATTCAGTCTCCATGAAAAAGACAGCACAAAAGAGGGCTATAAAAGGTGGCTACATGTCACAAACTATTACCAGCAGTGATTTAATACCAAATAGAAACATAACATGTAATAAAATTGGATTTATTCTTGTTCCACCTTTGTCTTGCCTGTCACGCTGTTGTGCCGTGCGCCCCAGGCACGTTGCTGGTGACACCGCGTCTCCCCAGCGCGGGGTTGATGGATGGAGCAGATTTGCTGCGGATGGGCTGTCTGCCCACCCCTGCGCGGCAGCCGTCGCTGCAGAAGTGAGAAGACGATGGCAGAAAGCTCCAGACCGGGAAGGACAGCAGGCTTCGAGCTGATCCTCCCTGGGCAGGAGAGAGGATGAACGCGGCAGCAAGCGGCAGGGCAGGTGATGGCTGCATGGATCACTTGCTGCAGGACACCCTGATTCCTCTTCCCCAGCCAACAGCTGTGATTTGGGAGGTGACTTTGGGCAGGGACCAGCACAGGGTGTTCATGGACATACACAGTCTGTGCATCCCCACACAGGTGAGGGGTGTGCACAGAAACATACCGTGTGTGGGTCAGCTTGAGACCACTCAGCCCGGACCTCAGCTGTTCTGGTCACTGGTATATTGAACCTGCAAGTGGCAAGGAGGAAAGTTCTGATTAGGGGAAGAAATTGCTTTATGAGGGGGATCAAACAGTACAAGGGGGTCCCAGAGAGGTGGGAGATCTCCATCCTGGGACACAGTCAACTGCGGGTGGGACAAGGTGACGATTGACATCCTGCTCGGAGCAGGAGGCTGGACCAGAGGCCTCCAGAGGTCCCTTACCACCCCAGTCAAACTGTGGGTCTGTGCCTCACCCTGGGAGCAAAGGGACCCCTGGGTGGTGAGCACAGGTGTAGCTTAATGGTGGTGCAATGGAGGCGGCTGTGGTGTTTGATCCTTCCCCCAGACACACTGTGGGTGTATTTTTCCTTCTCTGTCAGGCTCTGAATGGTTCTAGTGCCCATCACGCTGCTGAGACAGAGGTTCCTCCCATAACATCTGCTCTCCTGTTATTTTGTTTGCAGCGTGACAGTGCCCGCTGCTTCCATCTCTGTTTGGAAATGCGCTGTCTCACCATTTAGTTTTCTGAAGCTACAAGCCACAAGGCTTCAATCCTTGTTAGCAAACTCTCCTCTGCCCGCACACCCAGCGCTGACTCACAGCGAGAGTTGCAGATGTTTCTCACTCCTCTCACACAAAATAGATCTCCTTCCCTTTCCCAGCCTGCACACATAGCCCTGCGTTCCTCGCTTCCTGAAATCACAAGCTTCCTCCTGTTCTGCAATGTGATGTCAACAAGCTCTGGCCCCTGGTTCTTCACCAAATATTCATGCAGACTCTGCCAGGGCAGGGCTCTTATTACAGAGGACAAGCACGACGGGCTCTTTGTCTACATGGGCGATGGAGGATGCTCTCTCTGAAACGCAGAGGAGCCGTCTGTGGGTACACAGCAACCTCCAGCTCTTAGAAGAGATGCTGCATCAGCCAGAAGTGTCATCTTTAGCCCCGGGAAGTGCTGGGGTTAATTTAATGATCATTTTTATTAGCTACTTACACTGCCTTTATAATAACTCCGCATCACAGGCGTGACACGGAGCTACTGGCACATATTCAGCTGGAACCGTCACTTGCAAGCCATTAATATGTTTATTTTAAACCTGCAAGGGTATATTTCCGAGTGCTTGGCTGGACCCTCTAGAAATGAAGAAAAAGGAGGGTCTGTGTGACCTCGGAGATGGGAGATGAACACAAAGAAAGGTCCTACAAGTCTGTGATAAGCATCACCTTCCCTGTGCCCAGGAAAGGACAGGACCAGTGGGTGGGAGCAGGGGTTGCCCTGGTCTTGCTTTTCCTTGGTCAACCCCCATCGGCACTGTTGTGAAAACCTCTGCGCAGCCCCGAGGGGAGCGAGATAGGAGCAGAGGAGCAAGGGTGTCTCTTGTAGCTCCTTCTCCGGAGGTTCCGTGGTCCCCTCGTGCTGAAGTCCTGGTCCCCGTCCCTCCTGTTGGCTTGGGAAGAAGCCAGTCTGGGAGAATGTGTCTGCCCTGCGTCTGGGACCCGGTCGGGGTGGCCCCTGAGTTCCTGAGCCCAGACCTGCTGCCTGGTCACTGCAGGGTAAAATTCTTTAGGAACAACGACCAGCCTCCCCCCGTTCATGCTCCCTCCTCTCCACCCGCCATTTCACACACCTCAAGCTCCTTCCCGCGTGCTGACTCCTGAAAAATTTTAGTTTCTTGCATCTGATCTTACTTGCTAGAACTTTTTAAACGAAAGTCACGGCCCAGCAGCGCCGAGTCCTGACGCTCGCTGCCGCGTCGCTTCCCCACGGGACAGGTCTGTCACAGCCACCCCAGCTCTGCCCTGGCCCAGAGGGGCTTGTGCAACCTCCGGCTGGCCCAGCGCCACTTCCCCCGGGGCCTCGTGACGCCAGCCCCGCCGGCCCGGCGGGGATTTCTCGGAGGAAGCAGCACCGTGGGGTTTCCCCCCGCGCCGCGGAGCAAAGCCGGCACAGCTGGGGCTCCACCATGAGCCTTGGGGCTGCGGCCCCCGGGAGAGAGGTGAGGGCGCCGTGGGGACGGGGGCAGGGGCCAGAGTGGGGACAGGGGCAGAGACACCGGTGGGGAGGGGGTGAGGACACCTGTGGGGAAGGGGCAAGGACACATTTGGGGATGGGCTAAGGATACCTGTAGGGAGAGGGACGGCCATGGGGATGGGGTGAGGACACCTGTAGGGATGTGGGTGAACACAGTTGTGGGGACGGGGCTGAGGTCACCTGTGGGGAAGGGGCAAGGACACACCTGAGAATGGGGTGAGGACACCCATGGGGATGTGAGCGTGGACACCAGTAGGGAAGGGGGAAGGACACACTTGGGGATGGGGTGAGGACACGAATGTGGAAGGGGCAATGACACCTGTAGGGAGAGGGAGGGGGACAGCGCGGGGAGGAGGTCAGGACACCCGTGAGCAGGGACGGCACGGGCAGCCGCGGTGCCCGGGCGAGAGGCTGTCCCGGGCCGTGCCGGGCTGTGCTGTACCAGGCTGTACCGGGCCGTGCCGGGCTGTCCCGGGCCGTGCCGGGCTGTGCTGTCCCGGGCTGTACCGAGCCGTGCACGGCTGTCCCGGGCCGAGGGGCAGCCCCGGCGTCCCCCAGCGCCGCCCCGCGGGTTTGTCGGCGGCAGCGGGGCGGGCAGCGCGGGGCCGGCGGCGGGTGAGAGCCGGGGGAGCCCAGCGAGGCCCCGGCCCTGCTAGCCGGAGCCCGGAACCCGGCCTACCCCGCCCCGCCGGCCGGCCTTCCCCGCCCCCGAGGCCGCCATGCCCGCCCGCCGCCGCGCCGGGTGAGCGGCCCCGCCGGCCGGCCCCGAGCCGCCCCCGAGCTCCCGGCGCCGCTTTCCCGCCCGCCGCAGGTGCTGCTGCCGCTGCCCCGGGAGAGGAGCCGCCGCGGGCCCCGCCGGCGGCCGCTGGGGCCGGGGAGGAGCCGCCGGAGAAGCGATGCAGGAAGGTGAGCGCTGTGGGGAGCTCGGCCCGGGCGATCCCCCAGGGACCACCCGAACAGCCCCGGGCATCCCCGGGCACCCCTGTTGTTCCACATCCCCCTCCTCCCACACGGGTCCCCTCTTGCAGCGCGGCGGGAGGGAGCGAACCCCCGGGGTGATTCCCACCGCCGTGCCCCGTTTCTCCGCAGCCATCGTGATCACTGAGCAGCCCGTGTCCGTGTCGGTCCCCGTGGGACACTCGTTCAGCCTGCGGTGCAGAGCCCAGGGCCGCACGGCGCTGCAGTACCAGTGGTTCTGTCAGCAGCAGGTAACGGCGGGAGCGCAGGATGGGGCAAGTGTAGGGTCTGACATCTGGGCAGGAGCAACCCCAGGTTCCAGTATAAGTTGGGGAATGACCTATTAGAGAGCAGTGTAGGGGAAAGGGACCTGGGGTTCCTGGGGACAGCAGGGTGACCATGAGCCAGCACTGGGCCCTTGTGGCCAGGAAGCCAATGGTACCTGGGGTGGGTTAGAAGGGGGTGGTCAGTAGGTCAGAGAGGTTCTCCTGCCCCTCTGCTCTGCCCTGGGGAGACCACACCTGGAATGTTGTGTCCAGTTGTGGCCCCTCAGTTCCAGCAGGACAGGGAACTGCTGGAGAGAGTCCAGCGCAGCCACCAAGATGCTGAAGGGAGTGGAGCATCTCCCGTGTGAGGAAAGGCTGAGGGAGCTGGGGCTCTGGAGCTGGACAAGAGGAGACTGAGGGGGGACTCATTCCTGGGGATCAATATGGAAAGGGGGAGTGTCAGGAGGATGGAGCCAGGCTCTTCTGGTGACAACCAGTGACAGGACAAGGGGCAATGGGTGCAAACTGGAACACAGGAGGTTCCACTGAAATCTGAGAAGAAACTTGTTTGGGGTGAGGGTGGCAGAGCCTGGCCCAGGCTGCCCAGGGGGTTGTGGAGTCTCCTTCTGTGCAGACATTCCAACCCGCCTGGACACCTTCCTGTGTAACCTCATCTGGGTGTTCCTGCTCCATGGGGGGATTGCACTGCATGAGCTTTCCAGGGCCCTTCCAGCCCCTCACATTCTGGGATTCTGCGGTCCCTGCCTGCAGTGATGGGTCAGCAGGACGAGAGGAAATGGCCTCGAGTTGCATCAGGGGAGGTTCAGATTGGATATTAGAAAACATTTCTTCATGGGAAGGGTTGTAAATTGTTGGAACAGGCTGCCTAGGGCAGTGGTGGAGTTGCCATCCCTGAAGGGATTGAACAGATGTATAGACAAGGTTCTCAGGGACATGGGCTAGTGCCAGAGTTAGGTTATAGCTGTACTTGATCTTGAGGGGCTTTTCCAACCTAAATGATTCTGTGATTCTATGGAGCTGGCCCCATGTGGGCAGACCCGGTGGGAACCAGGATGCGAGAAGGAGAGGTGGGATAGGATGTGTGTGCATGCCAAGGGCTTCTGCAGATGCTGGGAAGGGACATGCGATGGAAAAGCCCCTTCTCCTCCATCCTTATGGCTTGAGGAAGGGAGGAACCCGGGGTTTTCCACTTTTCCTGCTCTTACAGGGGGCCTGCTGGTGCTTTCTACTACCAGCAACGAGGGGGGACTCACTGCCCACTGCTTGTGTTTTCCCTTTAGTCTCACTGCCGCCAGATTCCTGGTGCCACCGATCCAGACTTGCCCATCACTGCACAGCAGACCCAGCTCTACACCTGCAGAGTCAACGACCTCCACAGAAATGCCGTCTTCTCCGACTGGGTGAAGGTGGAGGTCCATCAGTGCGTTGCCAGAGGTACAAGCGTGTCTTATAGCTTCTCTGTTTTATGCTTTGTGTAGACATTGTATTCCCTTGCAGTGGTGATTGTTGGTGGTTCCCAGGGCTGTGTCCCCTTCCAGCTCAAAAATCATAGTACAGAAGAGTTGTTCCAGCAACGTGAGCCTGTAGGTCTAAGCCAGACCTCTGTGTCCATCCTCTGGGTGGTTCAGGTCCTTGTCACGGTCTCAATAGCCCTGTCTGTATGTACCCGCTGACCACGCACCGTGGGTTTCCCAGAGTTATGCCGGCTGTTTGCCCATTTGCTTTGGGCAGAAGGACTGGAAGAGGCAATCTGGCTATTTGGAAGCCAAGCAAAAATAGCTGCGGGTGTGGTTGACCTCAGCGTGTTGACTGCGCCCTTGGCAGGAAAGGGCGAGCTGGGAAGCCGTAGGCAGGGTTTGGTGTGTCGTTAGCTGTCGTGGGTGTTGCTTTCAAGGATTCCCTGCCTCCAGAGCAGAAAGGCGCAGCGGTGACATCCCCTGGGACGGCATCTCTTGGTGCAGATGGAAGAAGCTTGCTTTTCTGGCAATGTATTGTTTTCTGTCCTTGTGGAGGGAGGACCTATTCTGTGTTGCTGCTTTGCAGGGCTGCCCACTCAGCGCTGGCGAGGAGAGCCGCTTGTCGTCCTCAACCCCACGGAGCAGCGGGTGGAGGTGGGGAAGCCGCTCCAGCTGCAGTGCGCGGCCATGGGTGTCCCCGCGCCCGCCTACCAGTGGTACCGGAATGGGAACCCGCTGGAGCACCAGAGGAAAAAAAAACTCTGGGTAACGTTGCCTTGGGATAGTTCGGAAACTCTGGCTGCCGAGGTGGGTGGTGGGAGGAGCTCCTTGCTGGGGCCGCAGGAGCCTTGGAGAGGCTGCTCAAAATTGTGTCGTTGGCATCCTGGATGTGACAGGTGGCAATCCTTAAGCCCGGCTCATATCTGCGTGTCTCTCCTCGCCCGTCCTCCCTTTTTCTCCAGAAGCAGCCGCATGCTCAGTTCTCTTTCCCCGCTGTGTTGCGGGGTTGTGAGAAATCACTCCACGTATCACCCCCGCTGCTTTGAGAGATGACTGAAGGACTTGGGGTGAAGAGGGAATACATTTTATGTCCTTCTTTCAGAGCTGCGGATGTTTCTCTAAGAAATAACCAATTCATAGATGCTTTGGGGCGTCTACAGGCCCTTTCTCTAAGAAGTAACTGATTCATAGACGCTCAGGGCATTTCAAGGGCTCTCAGCACGTCTCTTTTTGCAGCAGTGGCACAAGAACAGCTATTGTAAGTCTGCGCAGGGGACTGCGGAGTGCTGGAGCTGCGGGGGTGCTGTCTGCAGGAGAGCTAGGAGGAAAAGTGGTTAGTCCTGGCAGAGAAGAGTCAGGGAGACAGCAAAAGGTCTGGGATTCTTTCGGGTCACTGGCTGGATGGAAATCAGCATCTGTCTTCTTGGTGCAAGAAAGGCAGTTTTCCTTCGGGGGCATCACATGAAGGGGAACAAAGATGGGAGATCCAGTCTTGGTAGTGGGAGATGATATTATAGGGGACACTGAAAGTGCAGGCTGGGGATCAGGAAGATGTTCTTCATTTGGAGGTGGGTGGTGATGCTCTGGAGCCAGAAGGGCAGCGAGATCTCTGTCCTTGGAGGTTTTCAGTCCTCGACTGGACAAAGCGTGAGCCTGGGCTGGGGAACCACACAGGTCCTGTCAGCCTGTTCTGCTTCATCCTTGTCCCCTGTCAAGAGAGATGGGTAGGACTTGAAAATTTGCCAGAAAAGAGCAATGGGCATGATCAGAAATCTAGGAAATGTCACCTAAGAGGAAAAACGTGGAACCTTCTGATGATAGCCACGCACTGTCCTCTCAGTGTGACGCCTGGGGCAGAGTATGGCTATGACACACAGTCCGGGGGAAGAAGAAGGCAGCGGATTCTTGCACTCCAGAGCGGGGGTCAGCAGCAAACCTTAGCATGTGGCCTTACTGAGCTTCTTAGAAAGACAGAAGTCCTAGGAAATCTTTTAGCTTTGCGAGGCAAAGAATGAGGTCTCAGCGAACAGCAAGATAAAGGGCTTTTTATTCCAGGAACACAGGTGCCTTTGGCAGATACCGGCAGGGGGCCGCAAACTTTCACCGTAAATAATGCGATTTCACTTTTGGTCTGTCTAGATCGCCCACGCAAAGGTCAGCGACTCCGGCACGTACCTGTGCTGTGCCTCCAACCGCCACGGCGAGCACTGGACCCACGCCGTGGATGTTCACATAGGTGAGCAGAACCAACCCGTGGCTGCTTTGCTGCAGGTGACCTTCGAGCCTGAGAAGCGGTTAGAGGGCAGACAGGAATGGAGTGCTCTCACCTGGAAACTCCGGGCTGCATCTTTTTTGCTTTGCTGAGTTGTCGGTTCAGTGGTTCCCCGGCCAAATCGCAGCGGAGTCCTTTGCTAAAGTGCATGTACAGCCGTGCTGAGATGAAGCGATGCGCTCGGACACAGGGAGCTGGAAAGGACGGTGTTTATTTGGGAGGGTTCAGGCTGCTCAGGCTGGCAGCCCAGGCCTGATGCAGCGTGAGCTGACGGATCCCAGGGAGAATTTGGGTCCCCGGAGCCTCAGGGACGCTGCGCCTGGGTGAGACAGGAATAGCACAGCCTGGCTTTGCTGGCTCTTTACTCCACCTAGAGATTTTTCTATGCCATAAGCTTCTCGTCTCACCTTTTAGGCTGGCTTTAACATTGCTTCAGAAGGCAAATTGATCCTGGATCAGAGAGAACCCCCTGTGCCTCCTCACAGATGGCAAAACAGCATCCGGGGGGACAGGCAGCAAGAAAGGGACACAGGATTAGGTTGGGTTCAAAACGTTATGTCTGGGTAGCTTTAAGGTGCAACAGGCAGCTCCGTCAGAGGCAGAAAAGGATGAATGGGCTTGTTGTGATGCCTTTCCAGACATCCCTGGAGCATTAGCAACTCTGGTTACGGTGCTAAAGGTCTTTCAGATCTGTGAAATTTATGCAATTAAAAATATACCTTTAATTTTAGAGCCCTTAGGGCTTTAGGGTTTTCTCCTGAGCTGGATTTTTTAAAAATTATTTTTAATTTATATAGGGAAAGCTGGAGCTGTTAGGGTAATGACAATTCTAAGAGGCTGAGAGCGCTAGGGCAGGGGAGCTGGCGGAGCTCGTGAGAGTGAGTCACGTTTGGGGTGGTTTTTCTGAGCTGGAGTGCTGAAGGGCAGGGAAAGGCAATGCAGGCTGGTGAAAGGCTCAGGGAATATTATCACAACCAAAAGCAAACAGTCAGCCTCCTCTGCGCTGACTGCTCATAGGGAGAAGCTCTCTGTTCTGGAGCTTATTTTGGTCTTGTTTCCTTTGCTTTTGCTGCAGTGGGGAGCAGGGAACTCGGGAAGTGCAGATGGGTATGGTCTGCGTGCTGGGCCTCCTGCCCCTGGCCTGCTCCTTCACCAGCTTTGCTTCCCAGCTGCTCAGGATTTCAGAAATCAAGCAGGATTTTATAAATCCTCCCCAAATCACCAGAACAGCATCTTTACGGTTAGCGATCAGTGCTGCTCATGCGGATGCTCCGTGGTGTTTGCTCCAGCTTTGTGTTGCCGGAGAATGTCGGAGCAGGTTTCAGACCTGAGATGGGAGCTGGTACCGGGGCGCTGCGCACGGGCTTATCATTTCCCTCTCTCATTTCCAGGTACGTGTCACCCGGAGAAGTTTTTTGGTGAGTGCTGTCATTTTTTCTTCCTGAGTGATTATTCTCTTAATTAAAAGCCAGACCGCAGGGTGGATGGGAGGACTGGGAGTGTTTTTTTTGCGGAGACTGCTTCAAGCCTTTATTTCCACACTGTCATGGTCTCTGTGCTTTTGGGATCCGAGCTGCAAGGCACAGGATGAGTCCCATCACCTGCCAAGCCCTCAGCAGATGGAATAAGGTTATTCCTAATGAGCAACCGAGTCTTGACCTCCACACCTGCCAAATGAGCTTAAAAGTTCCTGTGACACCTTTTCCCTTCCTTGAAATACCTCCATGGCACAGGGCCGAGCTCCTTGCTCCCACCACTCCCGAGTGCAATAAATCTGTTTTTCCTGTGGTGGAAAGTGGGGATGAAATGAAGGCACAGCAGGTGCCCAATAACCTCAGTAGTGCAGATCCTCTTGAATTTTGGTTGCCTAGTGAAAACTCTTCAAGTCTTTCTTTCACAATGTTGGTTTGTGTATTTTGACAAGGCATTCAGAAAGCTGCAGGCTTCCTGGAGAGCGCTCCAGGTTTGCAGCAGCGCAGGGTCTACCCTTCCTGCCAGGATGGGAGAACAGATTTCCTGTGTCCTCCCTCAGCTGCAGGAGGTGAGACCTTGTGCCCTGCTGAGTATTTACAGCTTTATCACTTGGTGTTTCTGGCAGCTACAGGCAAAGTAGCGCTTTTAGTGGGCAACAACGGCTACCAGCATCACCCCAACCTGCTGGCTCCCCTCAGGGATGTGTTTGAGCTGAGACTCCTTCTGGAGCAGCTGGGCTTCCAGGTGGTCTCCCTTCTGGACCTGAACAAGGCTGAGATGGCGGCAGCGGTCAGTCGGTTCCTGCAGCTTCTGGGGAAGGGAGTCTACGGTAAGGCCGGCCTTTTGATTTTTCCTTACAGAATCCCAGAATGTGAGGGGCTGGAAGGGCCCTGGAAAGCTCATCCAGTGCAATCCCCCCATGGAGCAGGAACACCCAGATGAGGTTACACAGGAAGGTGTCCAGGCGGGTTGGAATGTCTGCACAGAAGGAGACTCCACAACCCCCCTGGGCAGCCTGGGCCAGGCTCTGCCACCCTCACCCCAAACAAGTTTCTTCTCAGATTTCAGTGGAACCTCCTGTGTTCCAGTTTGCACCTGTTGCCCCTTGTCCTGTCACTGGTTGTCACCAGAAGAGCCTGGCTCCATCCTCCTGACACTCCCCCTTTCCATATTGATCCCCAGGAATGAGTCCCCCCTCAGTGTCCTCTTGTCCAGCTCCAGAGCCCCAGCTCCCTCAGCCTTTCCTCACACGGGAGATGCTCCACTCCCTTCAGCATCTTGGTGGCTGCGCTGGACTCTCTCCAGCAGTTCCCTGTCCTGCTGGAACTGAGGGGCCACAGCTGGACACAATATTCCAGGTGTGGTCTCCCCAGGGCAGAGCAGAGGGGCAGGAGAACCTCTCTGACCTACTGACCACCCCCTTCTAACCCACCCCAGGTACCATTGGCTTCCTGGCCACAAGGGCCCAGTGCTGGCTCATGGTCATCCTGCTGTCCCCAGCACCCCCAGGTCCCTTTCCCCTACACTGCTCTCCAACAGCTCATTCCCCAACTTACACTGGAACCTGGGGTTGTTCCTGCCCAGATTCAAGACTCTACACTTGCCCTTGTTATATTTCGTTATATTTTTCCCTGCCCAACTCTCCAGCCTGTCCAGGTCTTGCTGGATGGCAAATTGAGGAGATGTTCTCATCAGTTGTCCCCACTGCACTCCTTGCTGAAGAGAGGAGCTCCTTTTGACCCAGGTCTGCTATAGCCGGCCACAATTTCCTTGTTTCTCTTTCCTGATGGTCTAATTTGAGCCCTTGACAGCCTTTTTGCAGAAGCACATTCCCAGCTGCAGATGGCTTAGAGGTTTGACTTTGAGCTTATCGCATGCCGAGTGTTCCTCAAACACCAAACCGGCAGATCTTGTGGATCTTTACGCAGGTGTTCAGATCTGGGGCTGAAAGTAGCTTCTTTGTGGTTTCTGAGGTTCTCGGGATACCCTGAAAACACCTGGGAGATGTTTTTTTTGATTCCAAACCTTAGCGTGCGGTTTATCTTCACCCATCTGCGTGTCACACCAGGGCACTCAGTCAAAGCCAGCGCAGTTCCAGCTCGGCGCGAGGTTTGAGGTTGTGCAATGGATAAGGACGCAGCCACACGCTGCAGGGCCGCCTCGTTCCGGGAAGCCCTGACTCACCGGGGAGGCTGAGCCGCTGGGGCAGGACGGGACGCAGTTGTCACCGGTCCGGTTGGGCGCGTCGCCTGATGACAGCATATTCCTGTGACTTCATTTGCAGCTTCCCTTTGTGGCTGCTCTCTGAAATCCTCTGGCGTCTTGGGCTTTACCTGCTGTCCTTGCCCAGAGCCATCCCTTGGGGGCTTCTCTGCTTTTCTCAGGGCACTGCCGTTCCTGCCCTCCATCCATAGCATGTGAAGACAAAATGGCATTTTGTCCAGAGCATTTCCCTTGTTTTCATGAGCACTGAAGAGAAAAAAGATCTGGAAACAGCAAACCTTTCATGCTGTCGTGCCTTAGTTAAACTTTGAGTGCTCTTCTGCATTCGTGGCCGCTGATCCTTCCTGGCCAAATTGATTTTGTGCACCGGCAGGGAAAACGTGAACAGCTGAGTTACTGAACCTTGATAAAACCTCAAGTGCTTGCTGGGCACAGCCTGCTCCGGATGGTGCTTTTCTTTACAGCTCTCTAAGCCGGGCGGTCGCTGTTATTTGGAGGCAGCGAACCATCGCGGGCTGGTGGAGTTGGGGGCTCTTGCCATAATCGGTGACATCCAGACATAATGGTGGGGCCCGGGGTCAGCCTGCCCCAGGGTTTCTCCATCCCACACGTGCTGCTGCCTCTTGCTGCCATGCATCTTCCAGCATTTCTTCAGCTGTTTTCCTGACATAAAAGAACCAGGTGAAGTCTATGTAATTGAAATTAACTTGTCTTGCTAATAAAAACGCACATTTAGAATCACAGAATCATGTGAGGGGTTGGAAGGGCCCTGGAAAGCTCACCCAGTGCAATCCCCCCATGGAGCAGGAACACCCAGATGAGGTTACACAGGAAGGTGTCCAGGCGGGTTGGAATGTCTGCACAGAAGGAGACTCCACAACCTCCCTGGGCAGCCTGGGCCAGGCTCTGCCACCCTCACCCCAAACAAGTTTCTTCTCAGATTTCAGTGGAACCTCCTGTGTTCCAGTTTGCACCCATTGCCCCTTGTCCTGTCACTGGTTGTCACCAGAAGAGCCTGGCTCCATCCTCCTGACACTCCCCCTTTCCATCTTGATCCCCAGGAATGAGTCCCCCCTCAGTGTCCTCTTGTCCAGCTCCAGAGCCCCAGCTCCCTCAGCCTTTCCTCACACGGGAGATGCTCCACTCCCTTCAGCATCTTGGTGGCTGCGCTGGACTCTCTCCAGCAGTTCCCTGTCCTGCTGGAACTGAGGGGCCACAGCTGGACACAATATTCCAGGTGTGGTCTCCCCAGGGCAGAGCAGAGGGGCAGGAGAACCTCTCTGACCTACTGACCACCCCCTTCTAACCCACCCCAGGTACCATTGGCTTCCTGGCCACAAGGGCCCAGTGCTGGCTCATGGTCATCCAAGCTCAAGAGCCCCAGCTCCCTCAGCCTTTCAAGAAGCTAACAACTTCTCCTAAACCCTATGTGTCAATTTTTCAAGGCTCTATGATAAACACCTAGAGCCAACTGAGAGGTTTAGGATTCGCAGAGCCCGTGTGCATGGGCAGAGAGTGGTGAGACAGCAGCCGCAGGAAAACCCTGGGCAGCCTATGAAAACTGGATCACAGAGGTTTTTCTTGCTGAAGGAACTTGGAGGTGCCACCCCCCGTGTACCAGCCACCGTGGCTGAAGTCAGGAGAGCTTTGTGTCCGTGTCCGGAGTGACGCAGGGAGCTGGGAGCAGAGACTGGTGCAGGACTGTCATCGGGCTGGACCGGGAGATCGGTGTGACACAGACACAGCTGTCAAGTGTGACTCCAGCAGCAGAGGTGCTGCTGAGATTCGTGCATCTCTCTGCTGGTGCAGATCGGAAGGGAGGACGCAGCCGGTTGGGTTGGTGCTTGTTGTTGCTTCGTGAGTTTTATTTATCTGAGTCACCATCCCTGGAGGTGTTTAAAAGATGAAGAGATGAGGTTCTTAGCGACATGGTTTAGTATTAGAGTTGGGTTATGGTTGGACTCGATGATCCTAAGGGTCACTTCCAACTGAAATGATTCTATGATGTAGCTTCAGGATGCTGATAAGAGCTGAAGGACACGTGTCTGACCTCCCTAGACCTCACTGTGGGGCTCTCTGGATGCTGGCCCTCCCTTGCGTGTCCTTAACTGACTCATCTGTGATTTATACTTCTACAGGGAAGGGACTTTGGAGTCATCAACACAAGGCTGGGGTTGGTTGTGTTGCTCCTTGTCAGGTCTTGAAGCCTTCCAAGTATGGAGCCCCCCAGGGCTGCACCATCCCCTGGGAAAGTCCTTCCCTCTTCCAGGGCAGTGCTGGAGTCACCATCCCTGGAGGGGTTTCAAAGGTGTTTAGACGAGGTTCTCAGGGACATGGGCAGTGCTCAAGTTGGGTTATGGGTGGACTCAATGATCCTGAGGGTCTCTTCCAACTGAAATGATTCTGTGATTCCTCCTGTCAAACATGACCCTCCGTGCTTGGTGCTCATGGTCCCATCTTGTATTGTCCACACCAACCAGGAGAGTTGGGCTTTGTTGTCTCTGGAAGTGCTGCTGCAGGAACTGGAGGCTGTTGTTAGACCTCATGTTACCTCCACATCTCCAGGCCACCCCAGCCCAGTTCCTTCCCCATCTCGTCCCAGGCTTGCTTGGTTGCTTCTGCTTTTTCCAGCTTCTCCACCTTCTTCTTGAACTGAAGTCCCTAAAACTGGACACAGGATCCCACATGTCTGTCCCCAGTCAATGCTGGCTCATCTTCGGGATGGTGTCCACCGTGACCCAGCCTTGCTGCTCAGCCAGTGCTCAGCCCCAGCCCAAACACTACCTGGGGTTATTTGACCTTGTCCTCCTTCTTAATGAACCTTCTCTGAGATTCCTCAAGCCTGGAGCAAAACCCGGCTTCGTTTTCAGGCACGGGGATCTTGTGCGGCTGCACGTTCGACATGACCCAAGGGCTTCTCTAATTCACCGTATGGAATTGGTGGCTCCTCTGGCTGCTCTTCCTCCAGATCTCCTCTCAGAAAAGCTGCAGAGGCATTTTGAAAGCCTCAGACACCCCTGAATGGTCTCATTGTGCCGCCCTCGGGCAAACGAGGAACCCCCCCGCATGTTATTTCAAGAGTCCTAAAAAGTCCTGAGTCAACAAAATAATGTCGGAAATGCAACGAGAGCAGAAAGTTGCGAATGAAATACTAGGAATGTGCCGTCATGCCTTAATTAAGCTGCATGCTGACATTTCCTGTATTATTAGCAGTGCCTGGAGCTTCCCCTTTTTAATTCGGTACTCGGAAGCTTGTCTCTGATTCATGGTTTTGACTGGCGAGATGTGTGAAAAGCACTGAAATGTTAGCTTGGAATAAAAAACCCTCCTTCTCTAGGCAAATTGTTGGCTTTCCTGTTCAGGAGGAGAGATGAAGCCCAGGAGGGGTTTGCAAAGTTGCTCAGCTGATGTGAAACTCGCATCTTTTTGGATCTGAACGCGAGTCTTTGTGGTTTATAAAGCGTGGGGAGCCCTTGGCAGTGCATTCAACATGACCTAAAAAGTGAGAAGATTTAATGACTGAATGATTCTTCATGGGCTTGTCTGGAGCATTTCAGTGTTTTTCCATGTGTCGGTGATGCTGCCTGGTGATGGATGTTGTCACCTCCCTTTCCCACACAGGAGTAGAGGCAGAGGAACCGAAGCCATCAGTGCTCGGTGACTTGGGGGCCAAACCTCTGCATGTGATTTTTCCAGAACTCTTCCTAGTTTACACTCTTTTATAGTCTGAGGGGAGGTTTTTGTGGCTTCAATTTGCAAGTTATGAAAGTTCAAAACTTCTGCAAATCAGAGCCTGCTCTCTCTGGCTGGTGATCCACAAGAAGAGGAACCCAAACCTTGCGGGCACCTGTGGAAACAGCCAGTTGAGTAACTTTCCATTGTCCCCCGAGAATGGAAACCAAAGGTGACTTGAGGCCTTTTTGACGATGAGCTCATGGTTTCCACCCTCCTGACGATGAGCTCAGGCTTTCAGTCCTTCAGGTCCCTGCAGCGTCGGGGATCAAAGCGAACGGGGGCAGGAGCAGCGGAGGGGACATGGGACAGGTCACTCAGCACAGCGGGGGCTTCAGCAGCGAATCTGCCTGGAGGATTTCTCCTGCCTTTGCCTCTTGGCCGCTTGTTCCCGTTTCTAACCTCTTGTTCTTCACCGTCCCTCAGCTGCACTCTGTTTGTGTCACTTTGCAGAGCTGTTTTTAACCCGTGTTTGTTCCCCGAGCTGCCTTCCCGAGATGGGTGTCCCCAAGTTGCGTCTCTCCTGAGAAAACCATTACTTAAGGGAAAGCAGGCTCTTCTCAGTGACAACCAGTGACAGGACAAGGGGCAATGGGTGCAAACTGGAACACAGGAGGTTCCACTGAAATCTGAGAAGAAACTTGTTTGGGGTGAGGGTGGCAGAGCCTGGCCCAGGCTGCCCAGGGGGTTGTGGAGTCTCCTTCTGTGCAGACATTCCAACCCGCCTGGACACCTTCCTGTGTAACCTCATCTGGGTGTTCCTGCTCCATGGGGGATTGCACTGGATGAGCTTTCCAGGGCCCTTCCAAGCCCTGACACTCTGGGATTCTGAAGTCAGCATAGCTCCATTTTCATAGGTGCTACTGGTCCAGGTCTGCCCTGCACCAGTGTCCCTTCAGGACAGCAGGTGGGATATGGCCGTGGGGCGCTGGTGACAGACCTGCAGGTTCTCAGCACGATTCATCTCCTTTCCGTGTTCGTAGCTATTTTCTACTACGCTGGTCACGGGTATGAACATTCGGGGAGGAACTACATGGTCCCTGTTGATGCTCCACAACCCTACACCCCTGCGAACTGCATCAGCGTGCAGAGGATCCTCCAGAAGATGCAGCAGCAGCACACGGCCCTGAACCTCATCCTGCTGGACACCTGCCGAAAATGGTAGGGTGCTGGTCACCCTTCGTGGCGCGGGGTGGGCAGAGCGCAGCGTTTCGAGGGTTGGGGAAAATGGCTGATTGCCTCAGCCCTTGCTTCTGCACAACCAGGTGAGGCCTTCCCTTGGATTGCTGGGGCCATGTCCCCTGTTGTGCTGCTGAGCCCAGGCCTCTGTCAAAGCTTATCGGGCTGTGTCATAAAATCAGCAGGACTGCCAGGTCTTGCAGCGTCTCCTGGGAAGCTCAGTCAGTCACATATTAGGTGCAAAGAGCATCAGATTCTGCCTGAGCGCTGTGTGCCTTGAGCCAGCACTGGGCCCTTGTGGCCAGGAAGCCAATGGTACCTGGGGTGGGTTAGAAGGGGGTGGTCAGTAGGTCAGAGAGGTTCTCCTGCCCCTCTGCTCTGCCCTGGGGAGACCACACCTGGAATATTGTGTCCAGCTGTGGCCCCTCAGTTCCAGCAGGACAGGGAACTGCTGGAGAGAGTCCAGCGCAGCCACCAAGATGCTGAAGGGAGTGGAGCATCTCCCGTGTGAGGAAAGGCTGAGGGAGCTGGGGCTCTGGAGCTGGACAAGAGGAGACTGAGGGGGGACTCATTCCTGGGGATCAATATGGAAAGGGGGAGTGTCAGGAGGATGGAGCCAGGCTCTTCTGGTGACAACCAGTGACAGGACAAGGGGCAATGGGTGCAAACTGGAACACAGGAGGTTCCACTTAAATCTGAGAAGAAACTTGTTTGGGGTGAGGGTGGCAGAGCCTGGCCCAGGCTGCCCAGGGGGTTGTGGAGTCTCCTTCTGTGCAGACATTCCAACCCGCCTGGACACCTTCCTGTGTAACCTCATCTGGGTGTTCCTGCTCCATGGGGGGATTGCACTGCATGAGCTTTCCAGGGCCCTTCCAGCCCCTGACGTTCTGGGATTCTGTGATCTGGTGGAGACCCTGCTGGTGTTGCATCTTGTTGAACTGGTGGGGAAAGCACGTTTGTTTCATTTATTAAATTTTCAGTTTTTAGATCTCAACTGTTGATGTACCACCATTTGTATTCGCTGTTAAGGGAGTTTCAGTTCTGGGCTCCTCATGTCAAGAAAGGCCTTGAGGTGCTGGAGCGAGTGGAGAGAAGGGAACGGAGCTGGTGAGGGGCTGGAGCACAAGTGTGATGGAGCGGCTGAGGGACCTGGGGGTTCAGCTGGAGAACAGGAGCTGAGGGGAGACCTTCTGATCTCTGAACTGCCTGAAAGGAGCTTGGAGCCAGGGGGGTCGGGCTCTGCTCCCCAGGAACAAGCGCCAGGAGCAGAGGAAACGGCCTCAAGTTGCACCAGGGGAGGTTGAGGTTGGATGTGGGAACAATTTCTTTCCCAAAGGGCTGTGGGGCATTGGAACAGGCTGCCCAGGGCAGTGCTGGAGTCACCAGCCCTGGAGGGTTGGACAGACGGACATGATGTTCTCAGGACATGAGGCAGTGCCAGGGGTGGGTGAACAGTTGGACTCGATCGTCTTGAGCATCTTTTCGAACCAAAATGATTCTACGACTTTTCAGGGTGAAGAAGCCTGGCAAATACAGGCAATTTTCCTAAAGCCCTGCTGAGTGCCAGCTCTGCCCTGCTGTAAATTGTTGGCTGAAGCTCAGCACAGGGTTTGTCTTTCTGTGTTTCAACCCCTTGCCCCAAACCCCCCAGCCCTGGCAGCATCTCAAAGACATCGGGTCTCAGAGACGCTGGGTCCTGCCATCACAGCAAACAAGTTTCTCCTCATGTTCAGATGGAGCCTCCTGTGTTTCAGTCTGTGCCCGTTGCCCCTCACCCTGGCGCTGGGCACCACTGAACAGAGTCTGGTCCATCCTCTGACACCCACCCTGAGACATTGATCAGCATCAATAAGATCCCTCTCAGCTTCTCTTCTCCAGCTCAACAGCCCCAGCTCTCTCAGTGTCTCCTCATCACAAAGATGCTCCAGATCCCTCAGCATCTTTGTAGCTCTCGCTGGACTCTCTCCAGTAATTCCCTGTCCAACATGAATGGCGCTGATCTGTGAAACAGCTTTCAAGCTGATGTCTCCTTTCTTGGCTGCACCAGCGATTTCTGGACTTTGTGGAGTCTTAACGGTGCTTTGGCAAAAGGACGCACTGTGATATCTGCTGTGGCGTTCCCACACGGTTGTGCGGCTCTTTTTCTCTCTCCCACCCCAAGATCTCCCACTTCTTTCCTCCTCTTTCCCACAGCAAGCACAGCGCTTGGCGTCATCCCCAGCTGTTATCCACGGCCTCACAGGGCGTTCTAGAAGCTCTCTCCTGAGCTCATTCTTCCTGAGAAGTCACCATTTCAGCTCACTAAAGAGTCTGGAGTTCATAGCTGTGTGTGTTTACACCACTCCTTAAAACAGGGGCCTCCTTTCCCCGCGCCCTTTTGGTGGGGCTGATGCTGTGAGTGTGTCGACGGTTCACTCGGCCGTGCTCAAGCTGTGTCTGTGCTGAGAGCATCTTCTCACCCCGAATGTCGGCAGCAGAAATGCCAAGGCGATGAGAAACACATCCTCCTTTGCCAAGTGGTAGCAGATGTTCAGCTTCAGCAGAGGAACCAGGAACACGCAGCCTGTGTGCAGCCTCCTGCATTTATGTGCTGATTCGGGGCGGATACGATTTTCTCTTCCAGGAACCCCCTGATTTATGAGGGTTTCTAGTGTGCCTCACTCAGGACAGAAGGATGCCGTCGCCTGTCTCAGATGCAGATCACAACCAGGTTGCATGAGATGTGCTGTATAAATGAGGCTTTTTAGGGGTGTGAAGCAGGAGGGAGCGCTGCCACCTTCTCTGCTGTTGGGTCTCTTCCCATGTTTGGTCACCATCTGGAAACGGCCCTGGAAATTCAAGCTTGAAGCTGAAGCTTCAAAAGCTTTGCATCAGGCCGTGTCTGCACAACCTCGGGTGGGTGTTCCCGGCTGGGGGACAACAGGACCTCGGCTTATTTTGGGATCCCGTGTCTCATTTCTCCTCAGACCTGGAATCTCAGATTTCTGTGTTCATTTAGGAGCAGCTTAGGGGCAGATAAATCTGTTCAGTGTTCGTATTTAGAAGCTTATCTCCCTCTCCACATTTTCTCTTCTGATCATCTTTAGAAAACTTACACAGGCCAGACGAATGCCACTATTAAACGTCTCCAGACCAGGCCACCAGCAGTAGGTGTTAATACCGTGCTGGCTGCTGGTGCTACATCCTCCCTTCTGCTCTCCTCACCGTGCCTGGCTCCTGTCCCTGCGTGACGGGGAACAGCTCCAAGACACTGGTGTAAACCGGAGGCAGCTGATCCTCGCGCTCTTCAGCCTCCTGCAGTCAGATGGGCAAGGCCCGGCCATTAAGTGCAACCAGGATAGCTTTCTTTTGGTGGAAACCAGGACTGTCACCTCGGATTTGATCTTGAAAATAACAGGGTCACAGCTGGTCTTATCTACTCATTTTCCTGTGGTTTAAGTTCTTTGTAGGACTCCGAGCTTCAAGCTCTGTTGCTGCCCAGGTAACATGGGTGGTTTTATTTGATGTGAGGGTTGATCGTGATCTCTGGCCATCCATAGGAGGTGGACTTGGCGGCACACGTGGGCTCTGTCCCCTCCCGCCACGTGCTGTCAGGTGTCCCCAACACCAACAGGCGCCTCTGTCTCCTCTTCCAGGTACAACCCGGAGTGCCCCCTCTCCCAGGTGCAGGCGCTGGAGCCCTGGGGCAACACCGTGTACGGCTACGCCACGTGAGTACGCTTTGCCGTGCCCGCGCTGCGCCGCAGGACAGACACATCTCCCAGCCCTTCACGCCTGGTGGCTCTGGAGGCTTTGCTCTTGTTTCCTCTGGTTCTCATCCTCCATCTCTAGCGTTCCCCGTTCAGACGCTTTTTTTCTTCCTCCTGACATCACTAGTGGCAGCATGTGCATCAGTTACAGGTTATATGTGGCATCAGCTCCTGTAACCCATCCTTCCATGCCACAGCCTGATTCCCAAAGCGCATGTGCCTCAGGCTGAAGCCTCCAGAGATGAGGATGAGTATGCTGGCTGCCCCAGTGCCGGTTCTGCTGGCTTTGCATCTGCTGTCACCCACCCAGGCTGGAAAAGAGGCTGCGCTCCCCCCTCCCGTCACCCTCCCTGCCTTTTCCTGTCCTGTGCCCTTCCCATCCTCTCCTGGGGCAAAACTAAGTGCTTTGCTGACTTGATCTCGGCCAACAGACTAGATGGAGTTGACAAGCCCTGACTCACCCCAGGGGCTTTGTGCGCGTTGCAGAAACGTCAGAACGAGTCCTTACCCTTGCAGGTGTGAAGATGCGGAAGCCTACGAGTTGCAGGATGGGGAGTTCAGCTCTGGGATCTTCATGAAATATCTGAAGAAACATATTCTGCAGGAGAAGAAGGTTACACACATGCTGGAGGATGTGTTAGAAGGTAAAGAAGTGCTTTTAATCCAGGCTAGAAACCGCTTCCTTCAGTAGAAGGGTGAGAAGAGGTATTAGCAGAAACCGAGCGGCTCTTTGGCACCCCAGCCATCCCAGCAAGGGTGAGGATCAGCGCCTTTGATCCCCCTCCGTATAAACCAAATTGCAGGCCATGACCCTTGCGAGCTTTTAATAACCTGGCAGTGGTACGGAGATGTTCGCACAGGGTCTGAAAGGCAGGATGATAAATAAGGAACCTGGAGTGACCCTTGTTCCTCCAAACTCTTTCCCCCAGACATCGGCCGGGATCCCTTGGTCACTGGGAAGCAGGTGATGGAGATCAAACACACCCTGAAGGAAGCCCGGTCCCTGACGGACCCCATCTGCCCGTCGGGAGCAGCTGCCGAGCAGTGGGGCCGCAGCCACGGTGAGAGGGGAGAGCTGGGGGTCCCCATGTCTGCGGGGGATGTTGGTGGGACCCCCAAGGAGCTGAGGGCCACCAGCTGCTGACCCTGCGGGGCTTTTCGTTCCAGACCCGCTGAGCAGGACGCTGACCTTCCCCTGCGGCGCGCAGGTGGAGCTTTGCTTCCACCGGCTCTTCTCCAACATGATGTACGTGTGCGCCAAGCTGCAGCCGCCCCCGGCCCATGTCGCTGACGCCCGTGTCCTGCTCTGCAGACCCACCGTGAGTCCCCATGTTGGTCTGTCCCCCCAGTTCCCACCGGGGCAAGGGTAGGAGGAGCGTTGTGGGGTTCTGAGGGCTGGAAAAGGCTGAACCCACATGGACAAGGATCTTCTGTGCTGCCTCTGGTGCAAACAATCCTCCGTACAGACACCCCTGAGTGTTCTCCCATGTACCGGTGCCCTGCAGACCCCCTGCGCCTTGCTCCTAATGCATCAAAAAGTAGGTTGGGTGCTGCTTTTGATGCCTTTTGCCAGTTATTCCTCAGATTGATTTCTGCCCCGCCTGATTAAATTATTGCAGTTTATCTGATTGAGGTGAACAACCTTTCTGTTTTCTGCGTTTGGAAGCAAATCTGGCTTTTTGAATGATGCCTTCGTAGTCCACTGTGCTAATACTATGCTGGAGGGAGTGGAGCATCTCCCGTGTGAGGAAAGGCTGAGGGAGCTGGGGCTCTGGAGCTGGACAAGAGGAGACTGAGGGGGGACTCATTCCTGGGGATCAATATGGAAAGGGGGAGTGTCAGGAGGATGGAGCCAGGCTCTTCTGGTGACAACCAGTGACAGGACAAGGGGCAATGGGTGCAAACTGGAACACAGGAGGTTCCACTGAAATCTGAGGAGAAACTTGTTTGGGGTGAGGGTGGCAGAGCCTGGCCCAGGCTGCCCAGGGGGTTGTGGAGTCTCCTTCTGTGCAGACATTCCAACCCGCCTGGACACCTTCCTGTGTAACCTCATCTGGGTGTTCCTGCTCCATGGGGGAATTGCACTGGATGAGCTTTCCAGGGCCCTTCCAGCCCCTGACACTCTGGGATTCTGTGATATATCTTAATGCAACAATATATCCTCCTGTACTTGCTCCCGGTTGAGCCGGAGCAGTTTCCTCACACCGTTTCTCACACCTTTCCTAACAGACCACATGCCCAGCGTGGTCTTTCCTGGTGGTTTCTGTGCCCCCGCTATGGATTAAACTCACTGCTCCTTTTTGCTAACCATCTTCCTCATTTTCCGTAGCCCTTTTGCTGAAGCGTAGCGTGACTCTGGTGGATTTTTGCCCTTGTTGCTTGTGGAGGGATGCTGACCCCAGGTCCATTGTGGTTGCTGATGCAGCGGGAGGTTTGGAGCCTGATCCTGCCCAGGACCAAGCCGGAGCATCATTTCCCCTCGTGAGCCCCCTAAGCACACGTGAAAGTCGCGTGTTTTCTGTGTGTTTGTGTGTATCTGCCCTGCATGGTGGGGAAAGGGGGACCCAGCTGCTTGCTCCTGCATCCGGAGCTGCCTCAGGAGGAACTGGGGAGACCAGAAAGGGACCCCAGAAGAGCCAGGGCGGTGGGATCCCCGTCCCTGTCCTCTGCGAGCTCACACTGACCTCCAGTGGTGTCTGCAGTGGTGGCAGCACATCCTGACAGCTGATGCTGGGATCTAAGACATTCCCATTTTATGCTCTGTGCTGTTCAAATCTCCACTTCTTTTAAACTTTTATGTTTGATCTCCTTGTTTCCAAGTCTGGAGCTGTTTGACCTACGGCCCCTCCAGTCACCATTTCTGCAATTTATTTAGAATATCTGAAACTCTGGGCCAGCTAAAACTCTGGTCTTGCCACTTCCTGGGCATCATCTGTATTAAAAAATGCACTCCACCTTGGGGAAATGTTTATAAATAATTATGAGTGGGCTAAAAAATTAATTTAGAAAATACTTTTTTTCCCTTTGTTGACTCCTATCCAGCCAGCAATGATAAAGGACACTAATGGAAGGACGTACTTGCTTTGAATCTCACATGTCAGGGCTTGAGATTGGCTCGGTCCTCACCCAGGTGAATATCTTGAAGGTCATCAAGCTGGAGAGCTGTGTTCTTGTGGGATGTGGCCCTGGAGATACGGGAGGTCCTGGGGAGCTGGTGGATTTTCAAGGATGCTGATGAACAGGGAGGGGAGCAGAGGTGGCAGGAGGTGATGGATGTGCCGGGGCTCCTAACTGAGCTCACACGTGGAAAGGAGGTGTGCAAGAGGTGGAAGCAAGGGTGGCTGGTGTAGAAGGGCTATAGAGATGTGGTTCAAGCACATCGACTTGAGGTTAGGAAAGTCAAAGCTAAAGCAGGAACAAGAAGGGTTTCTACAAGGTGACACAGGATGTGGAAAAGGCCAAGGTGCTTGATGCCTTCTTCATCTCAGTCTCCAGGACTCCCAGGCCCCAGAGACCAGGTCTGGAGCAAGGAAGACTTAGACCAGGTCAAGGAGCACGTCAACAAACTGAACGTGTACAAATCTCTGTGACCTGATGGGATGCACTCACCAGAGCTGAAGGAGCCAGTGATGAGACTGTGAGGCCACTTTCCATTAGCTCTAGGTGATTGTCCTGGGGCCTGGAAGAAAGCTGGTGTCACTCCTGCCTTCAGCAGGGCAAGGGCGAAGATCTGAGGAGCTACAGGGCTGGTCAGCCTCACCTTGTTCCCTGGGAAGGTGGTGGAGCCAATAATCCCTGAATCCCAGAATGTGAGGGGTTGGAAGGGCCCTGGAAAGCTCATCCAGTGCAATCCCCCCATGGAGCAGGAACACCCAGATGAGGTTACACAGGAAGGTGTCCAGGCGGGTTGGAATGTCTGCACAGAAGGAGACTCCACAACCCCCTGGGCAGCCTGGGCCAGGCTCTGCCACCCTCACCCCAAACAAGTTGCTTCTCAGATTTCAGTGGAACCTCCTGTGTTCCAGTTTGCACCCATTGCCCCTTGTCCTGTCACTGGTTGTCACCAGAAGAGCCTGGCTCCATCCTCCTGACACTCCCCCTTTCCATCTTGATCCCCAGGAATGAGTCCCCCCTCAGTCTCCTCTTGTCCAGCTCCAGAGCCCCAGCTCCCTCAGCCTTTCCTCACACGGGAGATGCTCCACTCCCTTCAGCATCTTGGTGGCTGCGCTGGACTCTCTGCAGCAGTTCCCTGTCCTGCTGGAACTGAGGGGCCACAGCTGGACACAAGATTCCAGGTGTGGTCTCCCCAGGGCAGAGCAGAGGGGCAGGAGAACCTCTCTGACCTACTGACCACCCCCTTCTAACCCACCCCAGGTACCATTGGCTTCCTGGCCACAAGGGCCCAGTGCTGGCTCATGGTCACCCTGCTGTCCCCAGGACCCCCAGGTCCCTTTCCCCTACGCTGCTCTCTAATAGGTCATTCCCCAACTTACACTGGAACCTGGGGTCTTGTTCCTGCCCAGATTCAAGACTCTACACTTGCCCGTGTTCTATTTCATTAAATGTTTCCCCGCCCAGCTCTCCAGCCTGTCCAGGTCTCTGATGGCAGCACAGCTTCCAGTGTCAGCCACTGCTCCCAGCTCCGTGTCACCAGCAGTTTGTGTCGTTGTTTCTGCTCTGGATGGTGGGGCAGAGCGAACACTCGGCAGGTTTGCTGCTCACACTGACTGGGAGGGGCGGCTGATGGTTGTGTTTGCTTCCAGAGGGACGTGGACAGGCTGGAGAAATGGGCCAACAGGAACCTCATGAATTCAACAAAGGGAAGCGCAAAGTCCTGCATCTGAGAAGGAAAACCCCGTGTAGAGGCGTTAAATTAAACCTAAAACTTTCCTGCTCTGAGGATGATTGAATGTTGTTTCTTTTGGAAAACCAGGGCTGCGGGCTTGTTTGCTGTTTTCACTAATGACCTCGGCCGTAGCACACGCTTATTAGATACACAGATGCCGTAACACTGGGCATCTCTGCAAGGTGCTAAAAGGCCGGGTTAGATTTGAGAAAGATTTGGATGAACTGGAGATGCGATCTGAGGCCAAGGCTGTTACCCAGCAGATGCGGGTTCCTGAGTGGGAGACGGCTGGTGTACAAATCCTGGTCGAGATCCACAGCAGCTGGTGCAACAAAACCAGGGCAGAAAACTGAGCCGAGGTTGTAAACCAGAGCTCTGGGGTCTGTGTGAGATCCTCTCTGGCTCTTCTCGCTGCTGCTGAGGCATCCAGTTTTGGGTCTGTGCTCCATGGGGACCAACTAAAGGGCATCCGAAGGAATAAAGAAGGAGTAAGAGAATTGTGGTTTAGGCAAGAAAAGCAAAAATAGGTGGATGGGAGGCCTTCAAATGTACAAAAAGTTTTTCCCAGCATGGAAGGAAGTCATGGTTTGAATTGCAGTGGGGGAGATCCAGAGTGAACGTGACATTTTCATGGTGAGAAGAGTGAATGTCTGGGAGGGGTTTTGCCTGAGGGTGTTGCAAAGTCAGCACCCATGTGGATCCCTCAGAGCATCTGTTGGGCATGACGTGCATCACCAAATCTGTGGAGCTTGGGCCATGTGGTGCCTTTGGTCGCTTCTGTTCTGCGTCCCCATGGTGAGGGTCCCGGCCAAAGAGACAACGTCCTCCTGTGTGAATGCTGAAGGGACTTCGGGCATTTCCCCCCAGTGTCGAGCATTCGCCCCTTTGCTTTGGGATTATCCCAAGGGACGAAGGGGAGACCTTTTCGCTCTCTGCAACTGCCTGGAGGGTTGAACAGATGTGGAAATTGGGTTCTCAGGGACATGGGGCAGGGCCAGGGTTGGGGTAACATTGGACTTGATGATCTTGAGGGTCTCTTCCAACCAAAATGATTCTGTGTTTCTGTGATTTTAGTTTCTACGCCCACTATTTTCCTCACCGGAAACAAATTGCTGTGGCTGCTTGCGGGCAACTGTTTGTGCAAGGTCTGCTAAGCCTCGCAACACCTCCCTGGGCTTCTCCAACCTGTGCCTCCCCGCAGCGCCCTGACGTCCTTCCTCAGCACACCCCGTGCTGCTTCTGCCAACAGCACGGGAGTCTTGCGAGGGTCGGACCCTCCCGATGGGCCACGTGTGGCTGCGCTGACCTGCCCAAAGCCGCCGGCACGTCCCGGCATTGGCCACACCACCTTGGCAGCATCCGGCCCCTGTGGCTGCTGGCAGAGGGAAACGCCTCCTCATGGGACAGGCTGGTGCACCGTGGGCTGTCACCCAGCCCAGGGGGCTCAAATCCAGAGCGAGCTGCTGTTTCATGAGGCCCTTATTCCCTTGTCTCTTCTTGTGCCATTAGTGGCACGTTTGTTACTGGAGATCTCAGAGAGACAGGGCTATTTTGGGAAAGTTTGAGTAATTCAGACAGAATTGACTGATTTATAGGTGGCAGGGGGTTAACTCGAACGTGTGCCCTGGGAAACCTCACTGCCCCCAACACACCCCTGTGCTGCAGCGGGTTGTGACAGCGGCTGTTGCTGCTGTCGGCTGGGCTGGAAATCCCGTTGTACCCCAGTTTTCCCGGTAGATGCCCTCAGGGGATGTTTAACTAGGATTTCGCACTGCCATGCACAAGGCGGGTGTGTGAAACCCCTGTATTTCTGTACTTCCACTAGGGTACACAGCGTTTCCACCAGCCAAAGCGTCAAGGGCACCGCTGTGCGGGTGTTCGCGTGTCCACATCAGGGCTGATGCTCCAATTTCCTTACATTTCCTCTGTTTTTTTCTTTCCCTGACGCAGGAGGTGGATGATGCGGCTGTCCTGGAAGAGAGCCGCCCGGAGCCAGCCGAGTCGCTGCTCGCCTCCGTGTACAAGCGGGAGGAGCTGGACTGCGTCTTCCAGCTCTGCGGACTGCAGAGAATTCAGGTGGGGATCGGTGAGGTGCAAATCTCTGTGATTCTGCAGCAGCCCCATGTCGCTGGTACCACCCGTCCCTGCTGGATGTGTCCCTCTGACTGTGTCTCCATGCGGTGCCTGGCATGTCTGTGTCACTGTGACACGCAGGTGGATGGTGCAGGAGCTGGTGGACCTTCAAGGCACAAAAGCCATCCTCTTCCTCTTGGTTCACAGAATCCCAGAATGTCAGGGGCTGGAAGGGCCCTGGAAAGCTCATCCAGTGCAATCCCCCCATGGAGCAGGAACACCCAGATGAGGTTACACAGGAAGGTGTCCAGGCGGGTTGGAATGTCTGCACAGAAGGAGACTCCACAACCCCCCTGGGCAGCCTGGGCCAGGCTCTGCCACCCTCACCCCAAACAAGTTTCTTCTCAGATTTCAGTGGAACCTCCTGTGTTCCAGTTTGCACCCATTGCCCCTTGTCCTGTCACTGGTTGTCACCAGAAGAGCCTGGCTCCATCCTCCTGACACTGCCCCTTTCCATATTGATCCCCAGGAATGAGTCCCCCCTCAGTCTCCTCTTGTCCAGCTGCAGAGCCCCAGCTCCCTCAGCCTTTCCTCACACGGGAGATGCTCCACTCCCTTCAGCATCTTGGTGGCTGCGCTGGACTCTCTCCAGCAGTTCCCTGTCCTGCTGGAACTGAGGGGCCACAGCTGGACACAATATTCCAGGTGTGGTCTCCCCAGGGCAGAGCAGAGGGGCAGGAGAACCTCTCTGACCTACTGACCACCCCCTTCTAACCCACCCCAGGTACCATTGGCTTCCTGGCCACAAGGGTCCAGTGCTGGCTCATGGTCACCCTGCTGTCCCCAGGACCCCCAGGTCCCTTTCCCCTACACTGCTCTCTAACAGGTCATTCCCCAACTTACACTGGAACCTGGGGTTGTTCTTGTTCACTCGGTTTTTCTGTGCTGCCCAGCCATGGAGGCTGTTCTGAGCCTGTGTCAGCCCAGGGGAGATCAGAGTAACCCAAATATTTCAGATGATGTCCCGCTAGCCTGAGCGATGGGCTCAGGGGCTGCCTGGGATCTCGAGCAGCGGGGGGTTCATCTGCTGCCATCAGTGACACCACCAGCCTGATCCGAGCTGTGCCTCTCTGCCACACTTCAAAGGCTCTTGAACTATTTAAAGACCACGAGAAAGGCAGAATTGCCATTCCCCTGGCTTGTCTCTCCAGCAGATTATCTCTCCCCAAATAGTGTGCACCTTGTTTCTCGTTTGAATTTTCCCCTCTAACACCTTGTGCCAGCTGCTGTTCTCTGCTCCGCACAGACTCGCGCCCCGTGTTGCTCTCGAGGTGCTGCCTGGATCTGCGCACACAAGCTCCGTTTGCTGAGTGCCTGACGTGCCTTGGCATATGGCAGCTCTTCCAGTCCTTGATTGTTCCTGGAGTTCTTTTCTGAACCCTTCCCAAGAGTTCAGCGTTGCTTTGAAGTGCAGACATGAGACCAGGATCCTGCTTTGCCTGCCAAAATCTTCTCCTTGCTCCGTTATCCATCTCCCTGCTTTGCACAGCCAAGCGTCTCGGGCACAGCCCCATGCTGGGGCTTCATATTCAGGGATTTGGCTCCCATAAATATGGTTATTTTCTGATTTATTCACCATCTTTCATAAAAATCTAAAATAGCGCTAGACTGCGAATGGATCCCCGCGGAGCACTGCTGTTTAAAGCTGTTGGCTTTTGCTGCGCGGTGTGTGTTTTATTTAAGTGGTTCACATCCCTCCCCGTGCCTGCTTTCCTCCCGTGTGTGCAGCAATCCCGAGCCGTGGCCGGACGGACACCGTGGCGTCGCTGCCGTGGCCGCAGCCCCTGTCCCCTCCCGCTCCCCAGGGCGATGCTTGAGGTGACAGCTGGGCTGGCCGGGTCCCAAGTGAGGTGTCCCAGTTCCAGGAGAGGTCCTGAAATCCAGAAACGGCGGCTCATGCCCACGAGCATCGCACCAGAGCTGCTTTTCTCTGGCAGCGGCGCTGCTCTGTCGTGCCACAGCATGGGGCTGCGAGCCCGCGGAACTGCCGGCCAGCCTGTTTCTGCTGACAGCGGCAGCCCGAAAACGCTTGAGTCTTTGTCTCTGATTCACTTTGCGTCCTTTGCTCTTCCAGGCGGACGTGGTGCTGCGCTTGGATTTGCACTACACCCCACAGGGCACAGGGCAGAGGGCTTGCGAGAGCCTGCAGACCACCCTCCACAAGTCCCTGCTGGGGCCGTTCTTCGGGCAGAGGAGTCACCCCCAGCCCGGCCACCCCTGGACTCCGTCCCGCGCGGGCAGCCTGTGCGGGGACCCGCGGGGACCAGCGTCCCTGGGGACGGGCTCGGGCCGCAGCTGGCCCTGCAGCCACCCCTCGCAGGCCAGCGAGCCCGAGGAGAACGACGAGAGCGACCTGAGCCAGCTCTGCTCGGCTCTGCTGCGCGCTGGCCCGGGGCATGACCAGCCCTGACCTGCAGCTGCTGTCCCCAGCCCTGGGACGTCGGTTTTACAGAGGTGGCAGTTATTCGAGTGCTAAATACATCAGAGTCCGTCAGCTGCTCCCCAGCCTCAGCGATCACGCTGTCCAAAGGAGGTTTCTCCCCTCAAAGGCTGCTGGAAATACCCCCCGTCCTGGGGAGCGTCAGGGAGCAGCGAGGACTCACCGTCGTGTCTGGCAGAGTACAGGACCACCCAACAGTTGTAACGTTTCCAGCCAAAACCCAGCGTCACCGGCACTCAATGTCACCGGCTGATGTTCTCTGCGCATTAGGCTTTGCCTGAAAGCGAATGTGACGGCATTAAACGCGGTGAGGAACACACAAACACTACAGCGCTGTGCTACGGCAGCGGCACGGCCTCCAGACCCACCGCGGCTGCTGACCCTCATCGCGCTCCTGCCGGGGACACGAGGCTTGACCGAGGGACCCAGACAAAACTGAATGTATAAGCTCTGCCCTGGGCTCACAGCGCGGTTTTCTTTCCTTGCGAGTCCTGCCTGTGTCAAAGCAGGTTTTAAGTTATGCATTTATATATTAATATTTCTAAAGAATGTATTTATACTTGGGCAAGACAATTGCTTGCTCGGAAAATGAAGGTCCAATTTTATATCAGGTGTATGTTTACAATGAAGGCTGGTTTTCCATCAGCAGTAGCCACGGGGCAATTGCACTTGAACCTTCTAGCGTGGTACATGGGGTGTGAAAGGGCGTCAGGTCCTGTGCAGTCCTGAGTTCCTCTCAGATGCAGTTTTCTCCATGTGGGAGGTGGGAAAGAGCAGGATGGAGGAAGAGGAACTTCAAGCAAGTCATTATTAGTGCAGATGTCATTTCTAAGTGCCTGTCTCTGTGGGCAGCCTCCAGCACTACGTTTCGTGGAGAACCAGCTCTCCGGAGGGAACCCCGAGGACACCCCGAGGGGGTGCAGCCCCCTCCCGCTTCTCCAGCGCTGGTTTCATGGAGGTTTCAGCGTCGCTCCAGGTGGTTGCTCAGCAAGGGGATCAAATAGTTCAGCAGGGGCTGACGGCCCCGGTGAGGTGTGGGAGCTCCACCCTTGGGGGCAGTTTGGAGCGGAGAAGGTGCTGATGAGCTGATCCGAGTTGGGTGCTCGAGCAGAGACCACCAGAGGTCCCTGCTGTGAACTTGGAGCTCAATGTCGAGGATGGCAGGGTGGGGACAGTGCCCAAGCTCTGTCTTCTTGCTCTGAAAGAGGGATGGAGAGGGCATTTTCTACACTTCGGTTCTTCAGCAGTGAAGGTACTTCCTATCCATTTATTATGTCTGTTGCAGCGTGGAAAAATATGAAATGTTCCTTCCAGATAAACCGTCCTACAAGCGCTGGCAGCCTGTCCGAGGAGAACAGAGGAGGCTTTATCCGCCTCACCGCGAGCAGAGCCAAGGGAAAGAGGAGAGGCCCCATCTGGCTAAGTCGAGAAAGTCTCCTAGGAAAAAATGTAAAGCTAAAAGAAAGAAATGACAGGATGTATTTTGAATAAGATGGACTAAGCTAAACCAGGAAATAATGAGTGAATCGAAGGGACAACCAAAGATCAACAGCAGCACAAACCGAAGCGGGGTGGGTGGGAATGGCTGTGCGGGTGTGTGGGGTCCTGTTGCCTCTGTGAGGATGACACGCACCCTCCTGTGCTGTTGGGGCACAGGATGTTTCAGGCTCACATAATCACAGCAAAGATCATCTCACGTGAATGTGAATCTCAGTCGAAGCGAGGCTGTTTACTTTTTCTGAATAAAACACTATTGGTGTTTTTGAATGCGTAAAACTTTTTATAGTTCGGAGTAACTGTCCTTATTTTTCTGTTGTTGCCAGGGTTAGAATCATAGAATCACAGAATCACTTTGGTTGGAAGAGACCCTCAGGATCATGGAGTCCAACCATAACCCACCCCAGCACTGCCCCGTGTCCTGAGAACCTCATGTCCGTCTGTCCAGCCCTCCAGGGATGGTGACTCCAGCACTGCCCTGGGCAGCCTGTTCCAATGCCCCACAGCCCTTTGGGGAAGAAATTGTTCCTAAATCCAACCTCAACCTCCTCTGGTGCAACTTGAGGCCGTTTCCTCTGCTCCTGGCGCTTGTTCCTGGGGAGCAGAGCCCAACCCCCCTGGCTCCAAGCTCCTTTCAGGCAGTTCAGAGATCAGAAGGTCTCCCCTCAGCTCCTGTTCTCCAGCTGAACCCCCCAGGTCCCTCAGCTGCTCCATCACACTTGTGCTCCAGTCCCTCACCGGCTCCGTTCCCTTCTCTCCACTCGCTCCAGCACCTCAAGCCCTTTCTTGAGCCCTCAGGTGATTTTGGTGCCGCTGGTGCCGCCATTTTGTGCACTGAGGTGATTCCCGCCACCCCTGGTGCCGCCATTTTGAGGGGCCCAGAACTGCCCCCAGGATTCGTGGTTGGGCCTCACAGGTCCCAGCACCGGGACGTCGCTGCCCTGGGCCTGCTGGCCACACCAGTGCTGGTACCAGCCAGGATCCTGTGGCCTCTTGGCCACCTGGGCACACGCTGGCTCATGTTCAGTCGCTGTCACCAACACCCCCAGGTCCTTCTCCAGCCGTTCTTCCCCAGCCTGCAGCGTTCATGGGGTTGTTGTGACCCCAGTGCAGGACCCGGCACTTGCCCTTGCTGACCCTCAGACAATTGGCCTCAGCCCATCGATCCAGCCGGTCCAGATCCCTCTGTACAGCCTTCCCACCCTCCAGCACATCAACACCCAATTTGGTGTCATCTGCAGACTCACTGGGGGTGCACTCGACCTGCTTGTCCAGACCATTGATGAGGAGATTAGGCGGCCTCCCATCCTCGTGCCAACCGCAGGACTTGTCCCTGTCACCAGCTCTCCCGCTCCCTCCAGGAGCCGCAGCAGCCGAGCCCGGGGCCAGCACCGCGTGTGAGAACCGAGAACACGAGCACGTGCAGAGCTGGGTTTGGATGGAGCGTTGGCCCTTTGGCCCCAAGCCGGGGTGAGTCGGGACGGGTGAGGCCGTGTCTGCCCCATCCATACACGGCATGTCCAGACTTCCCCGTGCTGGGGTGTCTGCGTGTTCTGACTTGGTTCTCTGAGACCGTAGCACAGGGATCTGTGACTTTTATCCGTGACGGTAGATCTACCAAGGCAATTTAATCAAGACAAATAAATTAAACAGTATTCCCTGAAAATAAACGAAACAGTTTCAGAACAAATATGAGGCCTTGGTACTTATTTTTAAAATGTTCTTTAAGCTCCAATGATTGTTTGCTGCTCCCCTTATCTACAGTCGTGCTGAATAAAGCTATAGCCAAACGGAAAGTTAAATGTATTCACAAGGTGTTCATGTCCACATCGCATTATTTGCAGTCTCCCAGAGAAAGCAAAAGTAACTACAAATAGTGCTGTGCCAGAAACCAGTTTCTTGACCAACAATGTTGCTTCAGCACGCAATGAACTGGTTCGTTCTAAAAGGTCACAGTTGCTGACGACAAGAGGCTTTGTGTTTGGATGTGGCACGGCTTTTGGTCCACGTGAACACAAGTTTGAATATTAAGTATTTTCTGACACTTTGGAGTTACTGTTGCTCTTCCCATTTCTGTAGGTCAACATATGGGTCATGGCAATACTGTGCAGGTCTAAAATCTCTTTACGGGAAGTAGTCCGGGGTGCCACGAGTACATTTTTAGCAGGAGCTAAATCACCATTTTTAGCAGGAGCTACAAAACAGCAAAGGGTCACAACGTAAAACAAAACCTACCCCAAAGCAGTGAGAAAAGTGCATTGCAAATAAGACGGATGACAGATCTGATCTTTCATTTGCTGTGTCCAAAATGTGCCCCGGCAGCGAGAAGGTCTGACAGAAAGGTGCCCAAGCAGATCCAGGGCCTGGTGCCCAGGGACACTGATCCCAAAGGGCTCATCAGCAGCCTTGAGATGGGAGAAACTCCAACATTGGACATGCTTAAGATTCACCCGCACGTGGGACTGGGCCAGCTCGTCTAGACGGGGCTTGTGCCCAGAAAGGTTGGACCAGGTGATCCTGGTGGTCTCTTCCAACCTGTTTTTCTATGACTGTGGTCACTGTGCTTCTCCTGACCGCGTCAGTGCAGCCGAGCGCTGGGGGCAGGAGGCGGCACCCACCGCCGGGCGGCAGCGTTTCACGCTCCGCTCGCGCCGTGCCCGTGTCCCAACAGCTTCTGTCCACTCAGCGCTTCCTTTCTCTCTTCGTTGCTGCTCCCTCCAGCCGTTGCCCCTCGGATGATGCTGCTTTCACCCACCCTCGTGTGACCTGACCTCACCTCTTGTCCTCTTCTGCCGCGGTACCGACCCGGCAGCAAGCGGCGGTTCTTACCGCTTCCCTTTCTCACCTGACAACGCGTACCCCACCCATTTTGTTATGTCATCGATTCTGAGCGGATTTCCATGCCTTCTCCTACATTTTCTGAAGTTGCAGGTGGTGTCTCCAACCCTAAAAACCTGTGAATTTGATGCTATCCCACTGCATTTCTCTGCAGGGTCATAGCCTGGGCAGTTCGGGCGGGCTCCCCGTGTCCCCTTCACGCTCCCTTTAGTAAGAAAACCCGTCATTACTCAGTCTGCTTCTCCCAGAAGATCTACAAGACCCATTAAAGGCGGAGGCTCCTTCATTAGATGCACAACTGCAGGCGAAGTGGGAGCAAGAAATCAGCTCCGATTCACGTTCCCTCTCTGCCTCCCTCACTCACACGTTCATAAGCGCGGCCATTGCCCTCAGCTTCCCCCTGTTTCTGGGCCAGTCCGTGCCCAGGGGCTACAAACAGCTGATGGGGGTTTAAAAGCTTTTATGTAGGTGACACAGCTGCTTTCCCTTCGCCCAGGTCTGCTGTGTTTTCTTTGAGAAGCACCACGTGAACCGAAGCTTTAAAACATTCATTAATCTCTGCTGAAAACAGCAATCATTTTATTTTTAGATAGATGCCCCTATTTCTCGTCCCTGCTCACGGCTTGGAGGGAAGGACCTTGGCCAACAGCATGATGTGCTGTTCTTCAGCTACAGAGTTCGTTGGGATGTGGTTCTCTGCTTGTTTGCTGATGTTTGGAAGTTTCTGGCAAAACAAGGCAAGTGTGCCTAAAAGGAGGAGAAAACAGGCAGCGGAATGACATTTCTGTCTGGCTTGTTGAGTTACTGGAAAATCACAGGCCCAGCATGCAGGGAAGAAGCGTGTTACATGTGTACGGGCACATGTACCTGAGCCCGGCGCCCTTCTGCTGGCAGCGCCTTCCTCGAGGTTTGGCTTTTTTGTGACCAAGAAGAAGGTCAATTTGTCCCAGACCAGCCGCTCCCCAGCCTCAACAATTGTCATTTTTGTCCCTGAGAGTCGTAAGAGCCTGGCCCAGGTTGCCCAGAGAGGTGGTGGATGAACCATCCCTGGAGACATCCCAGGCCAGGCTGGACGGGGCTCTGAGCACCCTGAGCTGGGGGAGATGTCCCTGTCATGGCAGGGGGGACTGGGGGACCTTAAAAGTCTCTTCCAACCCAAACTGACCACACAAGGAAACCAGCAAGTTGGGGCTCAGAAGGCAGCAGAAGCGATGGGTCACATCTCAGGCCAGGCTGGGACACAGCTATGGAGGCAGGTGACACCAAAGTGTGTCCTCATGCCAAGAGAACCCTCCCGGCACCTTTGGGTCGCCGAGGCCTCTGTGGGTGTTTCAGGCACCGCTGGGGCATCACTGCCGTGTTCCCACGTGTCTGAGGAGCGGCGTGGAGGCAGGACATGAATCATAGAATCGTTTGGTTGGAAAAGACCCTCAAGATCATCAAGTCCAACCATAACCCAACCCTGGCACTAACCCGTGTCCCTGAGAACCTCGTCTAAACGCCTTTTCAACCCCTCCAGGGATGGTGACTCCAGCACTGCCCTGGGCAGCCTGTTCATGGGATGGCTCTTGGTTCTCTGGGCCCTGAGCATCCCCCTGGGCAAAGAGCTGCTGCTTGTTGTTGCAGAACTGGGCCTGCTGGTGGGTACCTATGAACATCTCCATCCTCTGTAGGCATGTTGTCCTCCTTACCCGTCCAGAGTGTGCAAGACGGGCAGAAACGCCTCCAGCAGCTCCTAGGTCTCTCACCATCGTCACATTAGTGAGTAAGGACATAATGAACTTCCATCCCAGCAGTATCACCCAGCCATGGAGTTCTGCAGCTTACCTGGTGGAATCCAGCGATACGCGGGTGGCTGGTGAGTGGAAAATGCCTCCTCCATGCAGAGCAGCAGCTCAGCGTTTGTTTCCTCAGGGTTATGTTACCTGTGGTGCGGGTCTGGCTGCTGTTGGGGACAAAGGAGTGTCCCAGAGGTGTAAGCCAAGGTTGGTGTCACGAAGCAATGCAGCAGCGTGGCAGCACACCCGGGGCACTGCCTAAAGCACAATTTAATTGAAGGAGTTGTTTCCAGGGGAAAATAAAAGTCAACCTGGGGGAATGTTGAGCCATTTCACTCACCAGCTCATTTATCTCCTTCCAGCTTTCAGGAACAAATCCTTCTCCCTCACACAAGACTTTATTCCGGGACAGTGGGGTCTGAAGAGCCTCCTGGTGCGCAGGAAACACAATGGGTCTGTGTTGGACTGATGGACTGTTGGACTGATGGACTGATGGACTGTTGGACTGATGGACTCCTATGGAAAGGACACGTGTGGTATAGCACAACATATAGAGGGACATACAGGGAAACTGCAACACTCGAGGATGCTGTTTTGGTCCTTTTTGCCTAGTTTTTGGAAGTAGCCTCTCAGACAGGCAGGAGGGATCCTGAAGGAATTCCATGGCCATTCCTTCCCAGGGAAGGCAGGAGCTTTCAAAGCACAGGTTGTGTCTCCTTTAGCAGTTACACCATTTTTCTCGCAGACAAGGATTGAACAGGAAGGATTGAGCAGAGAAGTCGCTTTTTCTCTAAAATGCACTTTTTGTGTCATGAGCTGATGGTCGCTTCTGAAACACCAGATAGTCCCAGTCTCCTCACAGGCACAACGGGACCGTACACGCGATGCCAGACGCAGGACCAGCAAGGAGGTCTCGAAGTGTCGGATCCAGGTGGTTGTCCCCGAGGCGGTGTGTCACAGATGGCCTCATCCATCGCGCCTGGCACACGGAGACACCCACGGCTGTGCTCTCCTCTCCTCTCCTGGCGCTGGCAATCGTCCTGCTTCCAACAGCAGGTTGGACCGGGTCCCTTCCAGCCAACACTTCTGTGGTTCCGCTCCCAGAATGTACGCCCGAATGAGAATGCGTGTTCTGAACAGCCAGGAAAACGGGAAATGCAAGGCTGTGTGTTCAGTGCAATGCCCCTGCCCAAAAAGCAAACGAGGACCTTGGTCCGGCCTGGCTGGTTCCAGAACTTCTAAAAACAAAAACAGGTCTAGAAAATAAGGGAAAGATGATAAAACAGTTCATTGAAAATGTAAGATGGTTCAGACTCGGTTCTTCCAGGCTTCCCCAACGAGCAGACAGTTTATTAATGAAAGCAGGAGGACGGTTTTAAATATAAGGGGTGAGTGAAGTTGTCCATCACGGAGACCATAAACCGAGATTGCTCAGATTAAAAAGAAGATAAAGCCCATTGATCTGCATTCGGCTGGCTCTGCAGAGAGCTGGCGCCGCTTTGGAAAGCAAAGATGGCAGCGGGTTTGGTGTCATGGTGAAGCCTGCAAAGACTTGTTAGTAGTGAGAAATTATTGATAGGACAGTCTCTTCGTATGGTCCCAGAGCTCTCTCCTCTATCAAAGATGATTTCAATGGTTATTTTGCCATTGTCACTAATCGCTTGAAATTAGGCCCGTGACATCATGTGGCGGTGAAAAGTGTATCGCCAAATGAGACTCCCTGAAGTGCTTGAAGTTGCTTGTTATCTTCACAGCTTGGATAACCTTTTGCATATTAATCAACAATATCAAATATATTGGTCATATCGCCCCCTCAGAGAGATGGAAGACACTCTTTGATATTACAACCCAGATTTCACACGCACGAAAAGCACTGACGTGGTGTCACAGTAACGAAGAGCTAATGTCTCTTTGATAAAGCTGCCTGCACTGAGCTGGATTTTCTTACTGCGGTGTCAGAAAGAGTTGACAAGACAGACGTGTTATTAAGTGGTAAAAATAAACAGATGGGAGAGACAAGTGAGAGATTTCAGCTGTGACTTTCCAGAGTGTTTCAGCAAAGAATAACCTCCTCATTCCCAATTCCTACCAGAGATGAACGGTACGAGGTACTCAGGTGATGCGCGGTTGCAGATCCTGCGCACTGGTGGGGCCACCACGGGTCCCCTGAGCCAGCCGCTGGTCCCTGCCTGACCCATGTGAGACGGGGCAGTTCGTGGAGCTGGGGAAGGGGTGCTGGGGTCCTCCCCCGCTGCTGCTCTGGATGCGCCTTCACTGTGGGGACATCACCGTGGGGACATGGCCATAGGGACATCACCGTGGGGATATCGCCGTGGGGATATTGCTGCGTGTCCACGCTTGCTGACTGCCTCAGTTCTTGCTGCACGTCACGACCGGTGTCTGAGCCCCTTCCCCAGCGGGCTCTTCTCCTCAGCTTTCTTCGTCTCACCCCTTCCCGCCGCAGGGGATGTGGCGGTTTGGCCAGGGCTGGATGGACGGAAGGCTGGAAGTTGACAGACAGGATGAGGATGCTTCCCCCCCCAGGGCTGCGACGCTGGGAGCATCAGCTCCTGCCGTGATGTGACAGGGAAGCAGCGCGAAGTGACAGCGCTGTGGGCATGGTGGAGCCTTTGCCGCTGGGGTGCTCACCACGACAAAGTCCCACTTTCTGCGGAGTCCATAGACACGGCTGTTGCTGCCGCCCAGCCTGTTGGACGATACACGGCTGGAAAAGCAGAGGGAGCTTCTGCTATGTCACTGCAGACATCTCCCGCACGCCTGCCTTATTCTCCTCTGTTGCTTAATATCAATTATAAAATATTAAATCAGATAAATACCTTTGACCTTTCTGGATGATAAGAAAATACATTGTTCTGCCTCCTAAAATGCCATTGTTTTCACTGGAAATGCTAATGGGATTATGTAAAGGTTATTTCAGCCTCCTCTCAAGCCTGGAGATGTGGTGAAACAATCACGATGCCCTTTGTTTATGCCTTTTTAATGACTGCTTTTATCTCCAGGTAGCTGAGGCCTCCCCATCTTCTCAGGTGCTCGCTGTGTGGTCCTTGGGCTGCTTCTGTGGAGAAGCTTCCTGGGGAATATAAATCATAGAGTCATAAAATTTTATTTGGAAGAGACCCTCAGGATCATCGAGTCCAACCACAACCCAACTCCAGCACTAACCCATGTCCCTGAGAACCTCGTCTAAACGCCTTTTAAACCCCTCCAGGGCTGGTGACTCCAGCACTGCCCTGGGCAGCCTGTTCCAATGCCCCACAGCCCTTTGGGGAAGAAATTGTTCCCCAGATCCAACCTCAACCTCCCCTGGCGCAACTTGAGGCCGTTTCCTCTGGTCCTATCACTGTTGCTTGGGAGAAGAGACCAACCCCCTCCATGCATTTTTCACAGGCAACAGCACAGACCAACCAACCCAAAAGAGCATGAGTATGGTTTTGGCTTGAGAAACTTCTGTGCAGTTAAAAACATGTCAGCCAGCTAAATTTCTTAACGAAATGGCTCTTCAAAATGAAAACTTGAGGAATTTTCTTTTAACAAAAGCTGGAAATGACTGAAGCTCTAATCCCACACGGGTTCTGGGCGGTTTTCACCAGCTGACACAACATTGTTGAATGTGACCAGAATTTTGCGAATGGTTTTGCTTGACCCTCCACAACAGCCCTGACTGCTCACAGTCCTTTGCAAAGGCTTTCTAGAAGGAACTCCAGGTGCCAGCCAGCCCAAATGTCTATGCATTTTCCACTTCAGTTGTGATTGTTGGCACTGCTGATGGCTTCTCCTCGCACGATCAGCTGCCGATCCTGCCCCAGAATCATCTGCCTTTCGGAGCTTGCATCCAAGATGTCATATTAGAGATCTGGAGGAGAGATGGGACAGTGGAGAGCTCTGGGAGCTGTGAAAGGATTTGATCGTTGTCCTGATACCTGTGGGTACGTGCCCTTTGGCATTTTGCAGCACGAACGTGCACGCCGGGGTCCAACGTGCTCCCGTGGCACATCTGCACGGTGATGTCCACACCGCTGCATCTTCTGGTTTTCCTTCTTTGAGGCCTCTGTCTGTAGCCTGTGAGGATACACCCCAAAACAGCCCCAGTGTTGTGCAGGAGCTTCTGAAGGTCCAAGAACCTTGTTGTTTTCCAATGAATCTTATTGATGCTGATCAGTGTCTCAGGGTGGGTGTCAGAGGATGGACCAGACTCTGTTCAGTGGTGAGGGGCAACGGGCACAGACTGAAACACAGGAGGCTCCATCTGAACAGGAGGAGAAACTTGTTTGCCGGGAGGTGCCAGAGCCTGGCCCAGGCTGCCCAGAGCGGGTGTGGAGTCTGCTTCTCTGGGACATTCAAACCCGCCTGGGATCCTGTGTGATCTGCTCTGTGACCCTGCGTGAGCAGGGCTGGGGATCTACAGAGGTCCCTTCAACCCCACTAGCCTGTGATTCTGATTCTGTGAGAAGCAAAGCACTGAGACAGCCTGTCCTAACTTTTCAAGGCAAGGAAAAGGAGGCCAACGGCATCCTGGGGTGTAGTAGAAGGGGGGTGGCTAGTAGATCGAGAGAGGTTCTCCTTCCCCTCTACTCCGCCCTGGTGAGACCACATCTGGAATATTGTGTCCAGTTCTGGGCCCCTCAGTTCCAGCAGGACAGGGAACTGCTGGAGAGGGTCCAGCGTGGGGCAACCAAGATGATTAAGGGAGTGGAGCACCTCCCTTATGAAGAAAGGCTGAGGGAGCTGGGGCTCTTTAGTTTGGAGAAGAGGAGACTGAGGGGGGACCTCATTAATGTTTATAAATATATAAAGGGTGAGTGCCATGAGGATGGAGCCAGGCTCTTCTCGGTGGCCAACAATGATAGGACAAGGGGTAATGGGATCAAGCTGGAACACAAGAGGTTCCGCTTAAATTTGAGAAGAAACTTCTTCTCAGTGAGGGTGGCAGAGCCTGGCCCAGGCTGCCCAGGGGGGTTGTGGAGTCTCCTTCTCTGGAGACATTCAAAACCCGCCTGGACATGTTCCTGTGCGACCTCACCTGGGTGTTCCTGCTCCAGCAGGGGGATTGGACTAGATGATCTTTTGAGGTCCCTTCCAATCCCAAACATACTGTGATACTGTGATAACTTCTAACACCAGAAACCTCAGGAAAGAATTGGCTCTCAGCGCAGACCGGCCATGTCCCTCTCTCCACCTGGCCTGATAAATACATTTCTTTAAACTGGCACTGTCACGAGCATTAGAGCCACAGCCATCCTGGGCATCAGAATCACAGCATCATGGAATGGTTTGGGTTGGAAGGGATGTTCTAAAGATCTAGTCCAACCCCTGCCATGGGCAGGGACACCTTCCACTAGACCAGGCTGCTCAAAGCCCCGTCCAACCTGACCTTGAACACTCTCCGGGAGGGAACATCCACAGCTTCTCTGGGAAATCTCTTCCCATGTCTCACCACCTTCATCGTGAAAAAATTCTTCCTTATAGCCAATCTAAATCTATGATCTTTCAATTTAAAACAGTTGCCTCTTGTCACTACAGGCCCTGGTAAAAAGGTCTTTCTCCATCTTTCTTATAAACCCCGTTTATATATTGAAGGGACGCGTTAAGAGTGGCCCAAGGAAGCTCTGAGCAAGTCCATCTGGCCGTTTGACCCGCCTCTCTTTGAGCAGGACATTGACCTGGACACCTCCAGGGTGTCCTTCCACACTAAGTCCTTCTAGGACTAGAAAAATTGCTGTGAAATTCTGCTTAACTGCGGTTTTCTGCCTTCTCACACTCTCCTGAAGCTTGTTTTTGGTGACGAAACCAGGAATGTGGCCAACACAAGGACACCCACCCCGGCTGCAGCTTCACATGGTCCTGGCTCATTCATCCCGTTGGTGGCAGAGGATGGGCCTGTGTGCCCAGAGTAGTAGGATGGGGATTCACACTTTATGAACCTGCGGGGAATGGTGTCTTGGGAGCGGTTCTAGGCAGAGCTTGACTGTGTTAATAGATTAATTTGAGAGGAACAAGAGGTGGTTCCTGGAGAGCAGAGGGACCCTTTAGCTGGGACAGTTGGGATTACAGATGGGATTCGCGTGTGGTGCTCCAGCCCGGCATGTTCCTGTTTGCTCTGGATGGTCATTTTGGGAGCATTTGAAGGGTGAGGAGTGAAAAGACTTCAGAGGATGGTTGCTTTTCCTATATAAGTGTCATTTTGTCACGTTTTGCTGGAGATCTCCCAGTCAAAGGTGCTATGGGACAAGCAATGGAGGTTCAACAGGGGAGCACCTTCTTTCTCCTCAACAGTATCAGCTGGTTTAATGAGATTTATGCATCTCTCTACAGCCCTTGCCAAGCTATGTCCTTAGACCCCTATTGCGACCGCTGAATGGATACTTTCACTCACTGTGCTGCTCCCCAAAGTCCCACTGCTGCTGAATTACTCTCATCCTCGCACTTTCTTTATGTTTTTCAAGAGAAACTCCCTAGCACCTGTGTTAATTAGGGAAAATCTGAAATTTAATTGCTAACACAACGTATCCAGCCTTGGGATCATCTTTCCCAGCGCACTGCTGGCATAACAGAGCCTCTGGATCACAGAATCATAGAATGTCCCGAGCTGGAAGGGACCACAAGGATCACAGAGTCCAACCCCTGTCCCTGCACAGCACAACCCAAAAATTCACACCATTAATTCTCTCCCAAGACTTTTGTGTCCCACTGCAGTCTCACAGGGTTAGGGTGAGGGTCTGCAGTCACCCGGCACGTTGTCATTGCTATGGGACCCCCCATCACGCCGGGTCAGGCACCCGCAGCCCCCTCTCTTGCAGTCAAGGTGACCAAACCCACAAGAAGCAGCAAGACGATACACAGCTGTGACCATGGATCGAGCTCCAGCAGCTGCCTGGAGCAGCCCCAGCCTCGGCTCAGATCTCAGTGAATTTTGCATCCATCCACGTCTTCAGCTCTCTGTGTATGTAGCCCTTGAATGAAGCATCTCCTGCCTGTGAAATGGTAACGCCAAAGCTGATAGCTTTGCATGAAAGGTGAGATCTCATCTGGAGGATCCAGTGCTGGCACTGATTTGGGCCAGTCCTGCTGAGCATACAAGAAACACGCTGAAAAGTGCAGTCAGTCTGGGAGGAAAAACATAAGGGTCATGGGCAGAAGATTGAGGGAAAGAATAAGATCGATCCTTCTAAGTGGTCTGCATTCTGTGTCTGTCAGGCTTTGAAGTTCCTCGGGTGATGGATGCTCATCACTCAGTGAGATGAAGCAGGTTTAATGCTCTTCCCTTTGACATCAGCCCAGCCAACCTGCTCGTCCCGTGGGCAGCCGGCCTTTGACATCAGCAAACTCCTTAGGGCAGGTCCAGATGACAAGGACTGTGTCAGACACAGCCCCTGCACAGCTGGCAGAAGCACGGCAGCTCTTCAAGAAGTACTTGGTGCGATGTGCATCCCTCTTTGCTGGGCCTGGCTACAAAATCGGGGTCTAAACCTGGCTGTAGAGGAACGCATCGCTCCTGCTCGCTGTCCTGAAGAGAAATGCAGAAGGCTGGGTTGGAAAAGAGACCGTCACCCCCACCAGATCACTCCACCGTGCTTTGAATTCGAGAGTGGTTTGGGGATGATGTGCAGGTGCTGATCCTGAACATGAGATCTCCAAGATCAACCCCTCTCTTTGAAAAGCACCCTGAAGTTCGGTGTTTGCAGGTGATGATGACACTGGGAAGTGACGCTCTGATGCCCACAAAGGTCTCTGAGGACAAGGCCGTTCACCAGAAGCCCCTTTAGCGCAGGACGTCACCTCCAGCAGTGTGACACGGCAAGACGTTCCAGAAGATGCGGAACCTGCTGCCTCCCACACAACCCAATTCCTTCATTGCTCATTTCCTTCCTACCTCAAAGCTGCAGGTTATAACCTTACCCTGCCTACCTCATTGTAATTTTACTCTTTGTCTTCATCAATGCTTTAACGAGCCCGACTCATCCCTTTCATAGGAAGCGGGTTTGTAATCCACAACGCACTAAAGCTGCTTATTCACTCCTGGCTCCCCTGCGCTGTTTCCTCTCGCAGGACACACGTCTGCTCCCCGGTAGCGGCACGGAGGGCGCTGAGCACATCGCTGCTGTGAGTCAACGCCAGCCCAACCTTTGGCAAATTGTTTCTTGAAGGCCAGAGACATTTGTTAGTCCTGTACTTAAATGCCTTTCAGTGACACATCAGAGCAATCGCAGCCCATGGCCGAGTGACAGCCCGGCACAACCGAGGGCCCGGTGAATGTCGAACAGGATGAAAAAGAACGTGGAAATATTATAATGTTCACGGGTAATGGGGTCAAAGGAGGCCTACTATGGAAAACTCAATTTGCAGATGGTTTTTGACTGTCTTAGTACAGTGCTTTCTTACCAGCATAGTCCCTAGTGTATTTAAGGCATAAAACCAACTTTCTTAATAACAAATCCTACAATTTCTTTTCCTGAAAAGCCTGTTTGTCACACCCCTTACAGTTTCCTATCTTCCTTCATCTTTCTCCCCAAGCTTGGTTTGAACAAGAAGCATTCAGCATTCTGCGCCTTTTACGAGATGCTGTGTCCTGATGCACAGTGGGATTTTCCTTCCCTTTCTCCACACCTCAGTCATCCTTATGGACAGGTAAGCAGACGAGGCAGTTTCTACTGTTAAATAAAATAAAACAAAGAAGAAGGTGGCGCATTATGGAGACAGAACCCTCCCACAGGACACAGCACCAGCTGTATCAGTTAAAGCCAGGTTTGAATTTAAGAACAAAGCAAGGGGAGAGAGGAAAGAAGGATATCGTGTATAAATTCCCAAGGTCCTTCTCTTGAGGGGTAAAAATCCAAAGGTCTGGAAAAGAAGAGAGAGAAAGTCATTGGCAAGGAAAGACCAACTTGTAGGAAATAGGTTTTGCACCTAAAACTGCTTCTCGGGAGCGGCAGCACTGAGAGATGTTCCCGAAGGATCCCCCTGATGCAGGAATGTGGGGGCTCTGCCCTCGCCTGTGAAATAAAGAGACATGGAGATGAAGGCGAGACAAATTTAATTTACTGAAATCCAAACCAGACTCAAAATCTTGCATTTTTTTCCAAGGTGTTGGTCTTTCCTTTGACTGAGAGCTTGACGGAAGGACTAACTAGAGCTGCGAGCTTAAATAACGGTGTGATAACACCTGGAGTGTTGTGTTCAGTTCTGGGCCCCTCAGCTCAGGAAAGAGATTGAAGTGCTGGAGCGGGTGCAGAGAAGAGCAACAAGACTGGGGAAGGGACTTGAACACAAGCCCTATGGGGAGAGGCTGAGGGAGCTGGGCTTGTTTAGTCTGGAGAAGAGGAGGCTTAGAGCTGAGCTCAGCACTCTCTAGAACTACCTGAAGGGCAGTTCTAGCCAGGTGGGGATTGGTCTCTTCTCCCAGGCATCAGCAATAGGACAAGGGGCCATGGGCTTCAACTCTGCCAGGGGAAATTTAGGCTGGAGATGAGAAAGCAATTCTTTGCAGAGAGAGTGGTCAGGCATTGGAATGGCTGCCCAGGGAGGTGCTGGACACACCGGCCCTGGAGGTTTTAAACTGAGATTGGACATGGCACTTAGTGCCATGATCTAGTGAACGGACTGGAGTTGGACCAAGGGTTGGACTGGATGATCTCTGAGGGCTTTTCCAACCCAGTCCATTCCGTGATTCTGTGATAACAAATACTTGGAGACCAATGATGTGACGAAAAAAATGAATACACCTTTTGCAATGTAGAGGTTCAGCTGTGTTTTCTTAGTGTTGTCCCAACAGACAAAATAGTAGTGTACGATTCTGACAACAAAAATCTACTGAGTTTTTAATTTTCGAATGAATGAAAAGTGTTCAAGCGCATATGGGCCAGGGCAGGAGCAGCACAGTTGGCGGGGCTGTGCACCACAAGTCCTCGTTTCTGAGCTGTTTTATTCTTACCGCAGCGCTGAAATTAGCTTCTGTACATGATTCCAGAAGTGTCAGATTTGCTTTAGCATTATTGATGTATTTACACAGAAAGCAAAAATCCTACACCTTGTTTTGGGGCTACATTGCACTTAAATCCCTGTTTGACACCTGGAAACATTCGTACGTTCTCCTAAATGCGTCTCCTAGCCACATGAGATAATTCGTGTGCAGTGCGATTTCATCTGCTCGCCTCTTTCGCACCTTACCTTCAAACAAGGTCGTATAGACTGCTTGTTCTTCTTATGGAAAAAAAATAGCTTATTATATCCAAAGGCTGCTGTAACATATGGGCACAATCTCTGCTTCCGCAAGAGACCTGTCTTGAGAGGGGAAGGTTGGAGCAAAAGGGCAGACTCTTAGGGCTCCTGGGGTATCTCTGATGTGAACGCTTTTCTATTAAGCTTAAGTCTACAAATTACTTGAAGAAAAGGCTTTGTGCGGAAAGCCCAGCCTTGGGCTGAGCTGGGCCACCCTGTTGCAGTTCAACATGTTGACCAAACGACAGGACGACACAACGGCGACCACCGAACCCAGAACATCCCGCTTGCCCCTCGGCTCTGCCGGCAACTCAGACCAACGCCGTGCCCACATCTACATTACTATCTCTACTTTTGTGAATGTGCAGAGCAACCTCTCAAGTTCTCTTGGGGAGGCTTTGCAGGGTACAGCAATCACTAGGAGGGTGCTAGGGGCACGTTAGGGCAGAGCACCCTCGCAGAATGATTCTTCTCACAGTTTTCTCAGGCTTTGGTTAAACTTTCTTGCAAAATTCAGGAGAGTTTCTGGGAGCGACGCGGGCTGTGGGTTGATGCCTCTGGTCTGTCTGTCCCAGCAGCTTTTCCTCTGGGATGCAAGCGTCCCACTCTGCATTTTCACCCACACAACCGCTTGTGGGCCTGCGTGTAAGCTGATGAAGTGAGTAATGAAGTTCAATTTCTTCCCCAAAGAGGTTTATAAAGCCTTGATGAGTGCTCTCTGGTTCACAGAACGGTCCCGCTGCCATCGCGTGGGGTGACTGAAAGCACAAAGAACGGCTCAAACCAGTCTTGTCACCTTGGGAAATGTATGGGGAAACCACAGTGTCCTGCGGCCACTTCGGTCCTAAGGCCAGGCCCGGGGCTGCAGTCACACCAAACATTGCTCCAGCAGGAGAACCGTCTTGAGAAGGTCCTCTGGCCATCGCTCGGAGCATGGATGGGTGGGCGTCAGAGGATGGAGCAGACTCTGTTCAGTGGTGCCCAACGCCAGGGTGAGGGGCAACGGGCACAGACTGAAACACAGGAGGCTCCATCTGAACATGAGCAGAAACTTGTTTGCTGGGAGGTGCCAGAGCCTGGCCCAGGCTGCCCAGAGCGGGTGTGGAGTCTCCTGCTCTGAGACATTCAAACCGCCTGGACCCACCTGTGTGATCTGCTCTGTGAACCTGCGTGAGCAGGGGGGTTGGACTGGGGGATCTACAGAGGTCCTGTCAAACCCAACCAGCCTGCGATTCTGTGATTCTATGGAAGTGAGCCCATCTGGAGCCAACCTGAGAAGGGCGTCACCGTGACCCTGCCTCGTGTTCTGCTGCAGAGGCCTGCGAGTGGTTGTGTCTCCTGCAGTTCTCCTGGGCGAAGAAAATTGGCTGTCTGAAAGTTATTCTCCCAGTTTTCTCGTTGAGTCATAAAACGGGTTTGCTGCTGCGCTGGCAAAAGTCGATACGGGACACGTGGATCCATCCCAGCAGCCTTGGACAACAACCCCCCGCAAGCAATCGGTCTGTCTCATCACGCCTCGGCTAAACAGGAACCAGAAGCACAAACAAGTTCTTTCTTAACAGGATTTTGCCGAATTAGGGTTCTTACCATCAGTCTCAACCTCGCTGGGATACCTGGCCCTGTGCTTTCTTAATTTGACATGAGAATTTAAGGTCAGGTCTCCGTCATTGCAACCGCCATGGGCACTGACTACAAGCTGCCGTAAGCACAGATGTGGAGCCAGGGCAAGTCTTTTCTGTGTTCGTGGTGGATTAGTCGTCGCACAGAGGGATCTTCATTGAAGAGACGTCAGCTCGCTGGCACATGTGTGAAGAAGTCAAAAAGAGGGGAAAAAATCAGTTTGGGACAACACAGAGGGCATGCCCGGGGAGACCAGAAAGCCAGAGCACAAGGTGTAAATGGTTTTAAATGCATACAGGTGACATCTGTGTAATTAATCACCCTGATTTAAGTTACACCGATTTTTTTTGTGTGTGTAGATAACGCCAAAGGCTACGTCATTATCTCAGAGTAATGTTTGTGTCTGGAGATTCATTCTCACCCTGCCAATAATAAACCTTCCCCGGAGTTTCTGAAACATTAATTATAGTTTTGTAAAGTGCGAGTTTTGCAACCAGCTCAAGGTAATTCTCTGTAACACTGAGCTCTGACAGAAACAAATTAATCGCTGGTTGGAGAACTGACAGTTGCCTAGGCATGAGCGCTCAAGACTTTATTACGTTTATGTCTAAGTAAAATGGGTCTCATCGCACTTGCCAGCCCGCCCGCCTACGTACGCACACCCTGATATGGCCAGCGCCTGGGGACAACCGGCTTCCCCCAGACAAAACGCCAAAAAGGACGCACAAACAACCCCAAACAGGAGGAAGAATTAAAAGGGAAGGTCAGGTCTCAGGTGCAGCTGGACCATGTCACCCAGGGGCTTCCCAGAGCGAGGTGGCACTGGTCCCCGCTGCGGCCTCAGCGCGTCCCCAGAGCGGAGGGAGCGGTGGAACAGCATCTCCTCCGGATCCACGGCTTCTGCATCAAATCCCTCAGCTTGGATCACAGAACAAGCCTAAAGGGACAAATTTAAACCTCAAAAAAAAAAAAAAAAGAGAGAGAAGGATTTTTTTATTTCCAGATTTGTCAAGTTACCACATTGGATTAAAAATAATAATAAAAAAAGAAACGTGATTTTAGATCGTACAGAAGGATATAGATTCTCCGTAGCCCTTGTTGTGTCTCTGCTTTCCTGAGGAGGGGATGGAGTTTCCACCCCGCTGCTGTCTTACTCCTTGGCCATCTGGGCTGGAGCTACATTCCCTTCGGCATTATATTTCCTAATTAGCGCAATCCTTCAGCTTCCAGTGGCTTTCCTGCAAGCCTCAGCTCGCTCAGGACCGTGGCAGATCTTTACAAATCCTGTAAGAAACGTCAGCTCTCTTACTAGACGGAGCTTACAGGTCCTGAGCAGCTTTTCACCGCGATGTGCTGAAATACCAGTAGCAGCTGCGATATGGAAAGTGTTTGCGTGATGTTGCTCTTTTCTTGGTCTTGAGGGGCGGGATAACACCTCCAAAAGTAGAAAGGTGATGACAGCCATTCAGAAATGAAGGAAGTGAAGCTATGTGTGTCCATAAAATAAAAATATTTTGCCCACGTGACTGATGATAAGGTAAAAAAATATTATTTAACTAGCTGAGAAACAAGCACAGTACGTACAGTGTTGTTTCTTTGCTACCAGGTGTGGATGGTGAAACTGTAACATCACAGGAATGACGAACTTGACGAATATTTGCCTCTTATTGAGATGGAAGGATGTTTATACCCGAACACAAAACGCTTCATGGCATCGCAGAGTGCTTGAGGTTGGAAGGGACCCCTGGGGTCCATCTGGTACAACCTCAAGGAGGCTCACCCAGAACCACTTGCCCAGGACCATGTCCAGGTGGCTTTTGATACCTCCAGGGGTTGTTTTGGGCCCCTCATCATAAGAAGGACATTGAGGTGCTGGAGCGAGTGGAGAGAAGGGAACGGAGCTGGTGAGGGGCTGGAGCACAAGTGTGATGGAGCGGCTGAGGGACCTGGGGGGTTCAGCTGGAGAACAGGAGCTGAGGGGAGACCTTCTGATCTCTGAACTGCCTGAAAGGAGCTTGGAGCCAGGGGGGTCGGGCTCTGCTCCCCAGGAACAAGCGCCAGGAGCAGAGGAAACGGCCTCAAGTTGCGCCAGGGGAGGTTGAGGTTGGATCTGGGAACAATTTCTTCCCCAAAGGGCTGTGGGGCATTGGAACAGGCTGCCCAGGGCAGTGCTGGAGTCACCAGCCCTGGAGGGGTTGAAAAGGTGTTTAGACGAGGTTCTCAGGGACATGGGTTAGTGCTAAATTTAGGTTACAGTTGGACTTGATGATCCTGAGGGCCTTTTCCAACTGAAATGATTCTATGATTCTGAGGATGGAGATTCCACAACCTCCCCGGCAACCTGTGCCAGTGCTGGGTCAACGTCACAGTGGAAAAGCGTTTCCTGATGTTCAGCTGAAGAGAAGCTGAGAGGGATCTTATTGATGCTGATCAATGTCTCAGGGTGGGTGTCAGAGGATGGACCAGACTCTGTTCAGTGGTGCCCAGCGCCAGGGTGAGGGGCAACGGGCACAGACTGAAACACAGGAGGCTCCATCTGAACAGGAGGAGAAACTTGTTTGCCGGGAGGTGCCAGAGCCTGGCCCAGGCTGCCCAGAGCGGGTGTGGAGTCTCCTGCTCTGAGACATTCCAACCCGCCTGGGATCCTGTGTGATCTGCTCTGTGACCCTGCGTGAGCAGGGGGGCTGGGGATCTACAGAGGTGCCTTCCACCCAGCCGGTGCGCGGTCCTGCGGTCCCGCGGTTGCGTGACCGGCACACGCTCAGGCCCCGGCCTGGCTGCCGGCGCTGGCTGCGGGGAGGCGGTTCCGCCTTGCCCGGCCCGGCCCCGCTCCGCCCCCGGCCCCGCCCGCCGCCGCCGCCGCCATGTTGCGGCCGTTGGTGCCCGGTGCGGGGTGAGGCCTGCGCGGGGCCCGGCGGCGGCGGGGCCCTCCGAGGAGAAGCCGCCTTGCGTGGGTGAGTGCTCGGCCGCGCCGGGGCCCGCCCCTGCCGCTCGCCTCCCGCCCTCCCCGCGCCCTCCCGCCCGGGCGGGTGCTGCCGCCCCGCGGGCAGGGCGGGCGGCCCCGCCGCCGGCAGCCGGAGCGCAGCGCTCCCGCCCGCCGCACCGGCTCTTCCGGCCCGCGGGGCGCCCGCCGCCTCCGCCCGCCGCCGCCGGTCCCCGCGCCTCGCCGGCGGCCCCGGCCCCCGCGGCGGCCCAGCCCGGCCCGGCCCGGCGGGACAAACTAAGTTGCGGGGCCGGCCCACGTGTGGCGGGGCTGTCACCGGGGGAGGCCGCGGGCCTTTGTCTCGGGTGGGTCACGGGTGGGGGGGGCGGCGGCGGCGCCGGGAGCGTCACCCCGGGCCCCCCGCACCGTTAGTCGGGCCCGCGCCGCCTCCCCACGCGGGGCTGCCGGAACTTTAACGGGTGTTGCAGCGGCGGGTCCCGCCCCCTCCCCGCAGCCCTGACAGCCCCGGGGCACCCGCCGCCTCTGCCCCGCGCCCGCGTCCCCCACAGCCCTGCCCGCCCCCTCCCGCACCGCCAGCGGCCCGGGCAGGTGCCTTCCCTTCTGCCTCGCCCTTATTTTGCAGATTCATCAATACCCCTTACAATTCTTTCCCTTTCTTACTTAACCCGGGCGTAATTGTGGGTTTTGTGCCTTCCTGTTAGGTGGCAACCTGGAGCTCCCTCCCTGAGCGCTATGGTCCGCGCTGGCTCGGGAGCTGCGCCGGAGCTGCCGTGGACCCGCGACAGCCCCCGGGAATAGCGCGGCCAGCCAAAGGTCTGTGTGCTGCGTGGGGGACGCGCCTCTAAGCTTTCGAAGCTCAGGTGCTGCCTCCGGCCAGCTCGTGGGGTTTTTGGGTGGCTCGGAGCCCGACGTTCCCGGTCACCTGCAGGAAGGTGCTCTGGTGAGGGTGGTTTTGCACCTTCGCGTACGTGCGTTCTACTCCGTAAATCCTTCGCTGCTTGTTTTACTCACCTCTTCTGTTGCTTTGCAAATCTCAGCCTCCATGGGTTCATCGCAAGCAGAGGGAGAAAACGATTCCAAGCTTGGGTTCCAAGTCCTTTGCACAAGAGGGATGGAGTAAGGTCTTGATTTCCAGTTTGCCGACACTTTGACCTAATTCTTTTAATATACTTTTCCGTTTGTTGCCTGGGAACACAAATAAAAGGTGTTTAGTCAATATTTTCAGTTTGCAACATTTAAAAATCACTTCTGTTGGCAAGATGCTTACTTGGGCCCAGAAGAATCTGGGTTCAATTTTGCTTTATTTCGGGAAATCGCAGCTTCATGTGTGACAAGTTTTAAGATGCAAATGCTTGAGTAGAGACTTGTGCTCTCATAAGAGCAAATGATGTAAACTAGCCTGTTACAAGACTCAAAGGTGTACATGAAAGCTGCTGGAAACGCAAGGTTTCCTCCGAGAAAAGCGTTTTTTGTAATGCTGCAGGTACCTCGGGTTTATTTTGTCTTGAATTGTAGAGCACCGCCGTGTCTGAGGATGTGGACGGGTGTTGGAGAGCGAGAATGAAAGAGTCGAGCGGCTGGGTGCCCAGCGCCATCCTCCTTCGCGCCCGAAGGAAGGGGAGCTTTCACATCCCTGTTCTTTGCCAACTGCGCTCATCTGCGACGTTTCCTGCCCGAGTCCTTCTCGAGCGCTGGCGATGTGAAGCCTGTGGATGATCTGGGCTTCCAGGGGCTTAACGCACGGCCGCCATGCCTTGATGTGCCGCTTAAATTATTGCGCAGCCCTCTGTGGACGTTCATATTTGTGGTTTGATTTAAGAATGAGAACAAGTTTAAGCTGAACCACGGTGAGCCACTCTTAAGCCAGGTAAATCTCCGCAGGGCCTTTTGGAGCAGATTTAAGCAAAGCAGCAGCTCCGGGGCTCGTGTGCAGGCACGGCTGAGCTCAAGCTCAAAGACCAGCACGTCCTCTCGTTCCACGCCAAAGCGATTTATCTGCAGATTGTTCCCCGTACCAGCAGTCTGGTTTGTGTGGTTTAAATGCGATGCTTGACGGACTCCTAAACCCGATTGGAAATAATGAAAGCAGCCTTAAGCCAGTCGCCTTCTGGGAAGGTGTCGGCTTCTTCCTCTCCCTCCGCGTGTCCCAGGGTCGTCCCCTCCTCCCGGGCTCCCGCCACCCTGTCCCTCTGTCACCGCCGGCCTTGGCAGAGCTGGTGCAGGCAGGTCGAGTGAGCGCGGCAGGACGCACAGCACCCATGGGCGCTCCTTGCCACGCGCTCTGTGAGCTCAGCTGACGTTCTTTGAGTTTTTTTACCTCCCCTGCATATGTCGGTTCACATAAATTTGGGGGTTGAGTGGAACACGTATTAAAAGAACGGCGTATTAAATAATTAGGAAGTTATATGTTGCGCCAGCTTGAAAATACTGTGATTGAACGGGGGGAAAACGCTGTCCCTGACGGTAGCGAACGCAAATTCAAGTGATTCTGTGTTGTCAGTTTTCATTATGCGTCTCATCAGAGCTCGATTAGCGCTGTCGTGGGTCTCTGTGGCATCTGAGTCCTCCATTCCCTTCTGGAGGGCGTATAAAGAGCTGGCTGGGAACACCATTTTTGTCATGGTTTGGATATGATCTTTCATTCTGTCTTTGGGCGCTTTTGCCTCGCGTCGTTACCTAATTGAGGATCGCCCTGGTTTCAAATAAGCCCTGTGTGGTTTACCGTGCTTCGAGCTGCTGTGTTGAAATATTTAATGAAGACGTGTATTATTTAAATTGCTCTGGGCAGGGAGTCATCTCACTTTTCAGGCCTATTGCTCTTGGGCCACCTATTTACTCCTGCCTTTTTTCCTTGAAGGAGGACGGAATTCTGCAGATGTGACAATCCATTGAGAAAGCACCAGCGATTTTTGCCTGTTAGCCCTAAAAAAACCCCCCAACCAAACACAAGAGAAACCCTGTGCTAACGTACTTCTGATTCTTTTCTGCCGAGGCTCATGACAACGGCTGGTTTTGCAGTAGCGATGTGTCTGACAGGTTGAAAAGATGTCCCCTGCGTGAGCCTGGTGCCATTTACAATGTCGTGTGTGATCCAGCTCCGTTAGCGGGGACGCTGGGAGGAGGGGATGGGTTGTGTTGCAGGACAGGAGTGAATCTCTTCTGTTGTCACCTGAGTGGATGGGACCCAAGTTTTGGTGGATACTTCAGGCACGGCTACTGCGGGAGAGGTTCCTTCCCTGTAAAACAGCGCTGTGGTGTCCCAAGCTGTGCTGAAAACGCTAATTTATTTGTGTGTAAACGGTCAGTCTTGGGATAGTTAGAATGGAAGCCGAGGTGTCTGCTGCAGATGTTTCCAGCTGTTGTACCCTGCTGCAGTGGCATTTGGGGCAGTTGTTTTTTGTCACCTGAGATGTGTAGGCAAATGAGTCTTGCAAAGCTTGTCCTTGAGGGAAACGTACCTGACGAAGTATTTGCTTTTAATTGTAGCTTTCACCATGGGGGACATGAAAACCCCAGATTTCGATGACCTCTTGGCTGCTTTTGACATCCCCGATCCCACGAGCCTGGATGCCAAGGAGACCATCCCGTCAAGCGGGGAGGAGAACGAGAATCACCTCAAGTCCTCGGGCATCTGCATAGATGAGAACGTGTCCTTGTCCCACTCTTTGCCCCCCTCCGACGCGCCCGTCGTGAGCGTGATAGTGAAGAACACGAGTCGCCAGGAGTCCTTCGAAGCAGAAAAGGAGGGGAATCACCTTGGGACTGGTCTGCTACACAACGGCTTCCGCGGCTCTGATCTGCCGTCGGAGGCTCACGCTTTAGTGCATAATTATGGCAAGTTTGAGTCGACTTTTATTAATGGCGACAGCTCGAGAAGTTACTCTGATAAACTGGACCAGTCCAAGTCGGAGCCTTTGCCAACGTTTAGTCAGTTTAGCCCGATTTCCAGCCCCGAACCAGAGGACGCGTTCAAAGAGAACAGTATTTGTGATAAACCCAAACATGCCCAAACTCCGTATTTTCTACCGCCTTCAATGTATATACCGACAGGAGCTTCAGTACTGGATAATCTTAGGAAGGTACCAGAGCCTGAATTGAGCATGTTTGATCAGTACTGTAAAAAGGAACAGAAGATGGAAATCCACTGCCAGCCGGAGAACAGGCTGGAGATGAGCAGGAGAGACCACAACAAGGCAGCGGAGAGGTTTGTGGAGTCAAGCAAGGACTTGGTAGATACCAACAGCTTTCTTGGAGAAGGCTTGGTGTTTGGAGACCTCCCTCACAATAATTTAGGAGAAAGCAAGGGCTCTGTGCCCGAGCTAAATGCGTCTTCGTCCGTTCCGCCTCGCCAGCGGTTAAAGCCAACTCATTCCAAGTTGTCGTCCTGCGTGGCGGCGTTGGTAGCTCTTCAGGCCAAAAAGGTCGCGTGTATTCCAAAAGGCGACCAGCCAAACCTTACCAAGGAACCTGGTCCTTTCAAAGACGGGACAAAAGGAAGTCCAAAAATGCCCAAGTCACCAAAGAGTCCCCGAAGCCCCTTGGAGGTGGTGAGGAAGGCCGGCAAGCAGCCTGAGAGTCCTCGAAGCGTGTGCAGCGACAGCAGCGGGAAGGGCTCTCCTTCCATGGCCGCCGGCTCTCCGCCAGCTATTCCCAAAGTTCGGATCAAGACCATCAAGACATCCTCTGGGGAAATTAAAAGAACTGTAACAAGAATTTTGCCAGAAAGCGACGAGTTGGGCAAATCTTCGGAAGAGTCGCCTGCGGAAACCTCGTCTGCCGAAGAGTTTATCAAATCTTTCCCGTCCCCTGACACCAGCGCGGTTATGGAGAGCGAGACTAGCAAGAATTCAGGCAAAACCAGGGCTGCCGTGGCTATCCAGCTGTCAAACACGAGTCCTTACAGGGATGATATGAAAACAGATCTCGCTGCAAACAGCGCGTGTGCCGTGTCCTTATCTCCGCTGCCCAGCTGCGGCGGCGGGGCCATAAAGGTGGGAGTGAAGAGGCAGCAGCAGCAGCCGTCCAGCGCCTCCAGCCTCCTGCCCAAAGCCGTGCACTTGGCCAATCTCAACTTGGTCCCGCACAGCGTCGCCGCGTCCGTCACGGCCAAGTCGTCCACGCAGCGGCGAAACCAGGCGCAGGTGACGCAGATGTCTGTGCCGCTGGTGCACCAGGTCAAGAAAGCCGCTCCCGTTGTTGTGGAGGCGTTTAATAAAGTGCTGCAGAGCGCCAACCCGGTGCCCGTCTATACTCCAAACCTTAGTCCTCCGCCTGACACCAGTATTAATTTACCTGCCTCTGGGTATTGTTGCCTGGAATGCGGGGACTCGTTTGCCTTAGAGAAAAGCCTGACTCAACACTATAGTCGACGAAGCGTTCATATCGAAGTCATGTGCACTCAGTGTTCAACGACGCTGCTTTTTTTTAATAAGTGCAGCTTGCTTAAACACGCGCGAGATCACAAGAGCAAAGGGTTCATCATGCAGTGTTCTCAGCTGCTGATGAAGCCCATTTCCTTAGACCAAATGTTTTCACCTTCTCCTACGAGCTCTTCGGCCTCTCTGGCTCCGCAGATGTTGCACTCACCGTCTCCTTCGCGTAAGTCCAGCGCCGCTTCGGGTGGCGGGGGCGGAATTTCCGCGGGCGCTCAGCCGGCCCTGCCGCTCTACACGGACCCGCTGAGTCTCATCCGGCACGGACTGAAGTGTTTGGAGTGCAACAAGCAGGCGCAGGATTACGTCGCTTTAGCAGCTCATTACCAGAGAATCTCAGAAGATAATGAGAGACTGGTAAGTCATCATTTTAATGTTAGTAGTTAAATCTCTTGGAGTTTAAAGAGATTGTCCTCTAGGGTAAAAAAAATAGGTGTTGTAGCGGCAAATGAGTCGCTTTGCCTAAAAGGTTGCTCTTGGGGAGGGTTTTGGTACGCGCGAGCCTGGATGTGTGCGCGTGATTAGCATCGCTTGCTTGCCCTCTTTTTACCCTTTGCCAACAAAACTAGGGTAATGAGGAGACTGTGGAGATCCTTGAGCATCAAAGGAAGGTGTTGGAGGTGAACGATCGCTTGGATCACAGGAATGCCGCAGGGAGGACCAGCGGAGCGTTACCTGCAACAGGGTTGTGTGCTCTGAGCATGGCTAGAGGAGAGCTGATACCATTTAATTTTACCTTTCCTAGAGCTCGCGCCAAAACCTTGCGCGTAACGCTTTGAACGTTGGGTGCTGGTTTAACTTTTGCCGTGGGCCGGGACTGGCTGAGAGGTGAGAGGGGCGGAGGGTTTGGTCAGTCCCGTTTAAATATAAACCAACCTGCAGGAGAACAGGAGGAGGAATCCTCTCTGCTGATCTCTTTAGATGAGATAAAAGCTTTCGGCATCCATCTGGCTGCCAGCAGATCTGACAAATTCCCAGTCTGGTTGTCTCTTCGAGCTCTGTGAATGAGGACTTGGTGCCACCACGAGACATTCAGGGATGTGACCGCCGGTCGCAGCAGCTGCGTGTTCCAGAGCCTCCCTTTGCTTGTTCAGTGGCTTCCAGGAGTATTGAGGTCGCTGTGGTCCCGTTTAGATGCTTTATCTTTCTCTTAAATTCATCTTTGGAAAAAAAATAGATGATGGCTGAATGGTTCTTGTGTTGTGAAAAATGGCGAGGCCAGAAGGGATCGGTGTGGCTGTGTGGTCGGGTTTCTTGCCTGCGGTGGCCCAGCGAGCGCTGCGTTCTGTCAACACCACAACTTATTAGTAAGTATTTTTAACCTGTAATCAAATGATTTATTCTGTTACTTAACCAAGAAGCCTCTCACTTCCAGTTAGGTCTGCTAGATGTGAGATGATTTTTGTAGCATTTCTTAAATAGGAATGTTGAAAAACTGGAGAAAAGAGGTGACATTAGAGCTTGTGGAACCATCTCCTCCCTGTCTGATCTTCCCATGCTTGTACCCCACGGGATGTGTCTGCTCATCCTCTTGCTCCACGGGATCTGCTGTTCTCCAGGTGTTCGTGGAACATCTGCTTCACCAAAACCACTCACATCTCTAAAGGAAATAATAGTTCTTATTATGAACATAATCATTCTTCATGAACATGAGTGAGTTTGGTACTAAGCGTGGTGAGAGAAGGGTGTAGGCGGGGCTGTTGGAGGATCCGTCATAAGCTCCCAAAATAGGAAGACGTGGAACAGCCCAACCCGACCATTGAAGATGCTGTGGAACATGCCTGACTCTGCAGTAACGAAGCTCATTTCTTGGGTTGCTATTTTTATTTTGGTCATAAATGAATTTTGGATTTAGCGGCTGATTTTACAAACACTTTCTTAGGTGGTAGCAGCACTTGGAAAACATTCCTGTCCTCTTCTTGCGCTCGCTCTGGTTTCCATCTCCAGACTTGCACCAGGTCGCTTGTGTTTGGGGGCAGTGGCAGAAATCGCGTTGCTGAGGGGGATATTAATGTAACGCCTGTGTTCAACCTAACAGATCTTCTAGTGCCTCCAGCAGTGGGTCAGAACCACTTGGCAGAAGGCGTTGATATATCTACTGGTGCTTCCAATTAAAACCAGTACAGGAGCGATAGTTGCGCATCTGTGCTGGGTCCAGAGCTCCTGCGGCATGATCTGCCGAGACGCAGAGCTGGTGCAAAGAGTTGTGGGCAAGCTCAGGCGTGATCCACATCGCCAAATTTAATTAAATAGTATTTATCATTTTGCGCATTTGTGCAAAAAACTGTGTATTTCTTCCTCCATACCTGATGTTTTTCTTGCTGTATTGAAACGCCGGTTTAGAAGCAACTGTATGGGGTGTGGTGCAGGCATCGTCATGATCTCTTAAAGCTGACAAAAGATCGCGCTTGGTATTTTCTACGTAAAGCTATGGCTTGACTTAGACCTTTTAAAGAGCTTCAAGAAATAGCAGCGTAGGCCCCCACTGTGTTATGGCCCAAAGCTTTTAATTTGGGACTATTCAGGTGCCCGGTACCAGGTTGTGCCAAAATTAGAATTCTTGGGAGGGATACGTGTAGAAGGGAAAGAGCATCTTTGGCTGGAGACAAAGGGTGGAAGTGATTTATCTGGATTTGTGCTATGGAAAATATTGATAATAAGCCAGGTGGATTTTTGATTGACGTTCTTAGAAGCTCTTCTGTGAAATGACACCAAATCTGGATTATTAACCATGACTCGCGCACCTGATGTGAACGTAATTTGAGAAACTGAGCGGGCTTTGAAGTGCTTTTAACTCAAAAACCGCTTTCCTGGTGTGGAATTGGGATGTTGCCTTGCTAGGGAGGAAGGGTTGGTCAACAGGGAGAAGAAAGAGCAGAAAAAGGGTTATTTGATAAGCGGTAGAGCTGAGGAGGCTGCGGTAAGAGATAGGAATGATTGGATTGGAGTGGGGATTCTCCCTGAGAAAACTTATCCTGTGTCGGTACTTAAGGCTTCTCTCTTTAATTGGGATTTCTTACCGTGACTTTGTGAATGACTCTGACATCTTCACGTCTCCTGTATCCCTTTAAAAGGAAAATAAGGTGATTCGGGGCTTTTCTGTTTGTGTGTTCCAGTTGGTAGCTTGGGAAATACTTGGGCTTATCTTGGCGAATGGCCCCGGGTAAAGTCCAGAGAGCCGATAGGGGTCAACGAGTTTCCTCGGAGCGGCCAAAGTGAGGATGACACGGCTGGGTCACCGTGTTTTGGAGGATGGACGGACAGTACGGACGTGGCCTGGGCAGCAGGGAGAGGAGGAGATCTGGAGGAAGAGAGGGGACAACGGGGTCGAGAAAGACCTTTAGAAAACTGATTGAGCGCTTGACCTTAATATTCCATTTGACACCCTGTGCTGGCTGTGTGATTGTGTCCAAAGTACAGCGGGGATGTCCCACTTGGCTTGTTTTTGTACGGAATGTGCGTCAGATGAAGGTGGTTCACCAAATACCGCAGGGATCTCCGTGGCTGTGCGAATTGGGAGCTAATCCGCTTCAGAAACAGCAAGAACTGGATTTAGGGGATGTGTATTTTGAGTGATCACCTTAACAGATCACAGATACTTTTTTGGAGACTAGTCAGGCCAATTTTGCAATTTTTGCAAGCTTGTGAATCGGGTCACTTGATGGGACTTTTCAAGCACGGAAGCACAAGAAGCGAATTTGAATATCAGTAGATTGGATGCTGTTCAAACTAGAAGCTGTGCTGCGTTAGGCGTGATGCTCATCCAGATGTTCAAAAGGTGGCAGCAGGTGTCTCGTGTAACTTCAGGTCCGTTTGGTCTGACTACAGCGGCGTTATGTTCTAGAGCAAGACTTTTTTGGGGTGAAAAAAATGGGGATGATTAAATAGGTGCAGTGTACGCCAAATTAATCTGATATGCATCTATTTTTGGAGTAGAGAAATAGGTAGATCCTAATCTTGGTGTCTGCGGGAAGGCTGGTAACGTGCCATGTTCTGAAGAACTTGAGTGATGAGGTGACGGCACCGGGTTGCTTGTAGGACTTCCCGGCTTTAGGATACAGCTGTATTTGTATGAAGGACCTTGGAGGATGAACGTGTCGACAAAATTTGCCGAACCAACAGGGTAAGAAATGCCAGGAAACGGGGTATTTTACAGGAGGACCCAGAGCATCCTGAAGAGCGAGTGGGAGTGGGATGAGTCAATGAAGAGCAGGACGTGTGTGTTGGGTCGGGATGAGGCTCTGGATGACCGAGATGTTCATCTGTGGAACCTGCTGGAAATAGCCTCGCTGGAGAAGTGGGCTGTGGCGTTTATAGGGGATAAACTGGAATAAATGTGGAGTTTATCGGGGATAAACTGGAATAAATGAGGAAGAACAGCCAGAGAAATGAAAGCGGGGGGCGGAAATTAAAAAATCTTGGAGTTTAGCATGGCAAAGACCTGGTAAATCAGGGTGGGTGTCCTTTAGTCCTGTAGTAGATAAAGTATTACATTAAGGTGAGGGTTGTGGGACCTTTTTCCCCCCTAGAAACTAGATCTGTAAAATAGTAAGTGTTTGCTGTACTTTCAGGGTGGTTCATCAATATCAGGTTTTTGTAGCTGTTTCAGGGCTGGGCTCCAATTCCAGACGAACAAAACCCGCGGAGCTCCTGGTGCCTTCACTTGAGATGTTCTTTATCCTTAAAGAGCAGCTGCAGACGAGTGTATCCGCTGAGATGCTTACAGAAAACGACTCTTTTAAATTTAGGGACAACAGTGAGGCGAGAGCAGACTGACGTAGATTTACATGGATAATTAAAGGATGGTCAGTAAGCAGCAGCCGAGTGAATTCTGGAAGAGGTTTGCAGCAGGAGTGACGAACAAAAGACACAAAGCGGTGTTGAGACGGAGCGTGTTTGTTTTATTGGCCGGGACAGACCAGCGCGCAGTAACGTGCAGGAATTCAAAGTACTTCCTGACCCTCTTGGGCATAATTGTCCATCTACCGTTAACCAGAGATGTTTCATAGTTCTTTTTACCAGTGTTTTTTGACTTGACCACCCAAAATCCACTTGAGGTAGCCAGGAACTCGAATAAAGTACTAATGTAAACCTCTGCATTTTCTTGCGCTTTTTTGTTTTTGTTCTCCTCCAACTCTTTTTCTTCTTCTGTCACGCTTTATTTGTCCAGTAAGAATTTCCAATGAGTTGTGACGTATCCTGTTTACACGCCACCTACGCTGGATTTACTTAAAAGCAGTTTGTTGCTGCCTTTCTTTTCTCTTCCTTCCCCGTCTTAAATCAGTGCTTATAATTTCTTGCCTAAACTTGCCAGGAGCCACGGACCACCTGCTGCACTGGTCGTTTCCAACAGCGAAGGAGCAAGGACAGCAGCTCTATCTTTGCTATTCCGCCTTGCCACCAACCCCCAAACCTTTGAAACCCAAAAAGACAAACAACCCAATTCCAAAACCTCCACACCCAACAACCCCAAGAAGACAAAACAACCCCCAACCCTCCCCCCAAACCTCCTTCCCTTCCCCCTTCCCACCCCCCTTTCCTTCCCATCCCCCTTCCTCCTCCCCCCCCTTTCCTTCCCTACCCCCCCTGAAACAAAACCAAACCCAACGCATTCCCCAACCACCCCTTTCCCTTCCCCTCCCCCCCCCTTTCCTTCCCTTCCCACCCCCCCTTTCCTTCCCCGAACAACCACCCCCACCTTTCCTTCCCTCCCCCCCCTTTTCCTCCCTTCCCCCCCCCCTTCCTTCCCCCCCCCTTTTCCTTCCCTTCCCCCCCCCTTTTCCTTCCCTTCCCCCCCCCTTTTCCTTCCCTTCCCCCCCCTTTTCCTTCCCTTCCCCCCCCCTTTTCTTCCCTACCCCCCCACCTTTTCCTCCCTTCCCCCCCACCCTTTTCCCAACCCTTCCCCAACCCCCTTTCCACTCCCTTCCCCCCCCCTTTTCCTTCCCTTCCCCCCCCTTCCTCCCTTCCCCCCCCTTTCCTTCCCTTCCCCCCCCTTTTCCTTCCCTTCCCCCCCCCTTTTCCTTCCCTTCCCCCCCCCTTTTCCTTCCCTTCCCCCCCCCTTTTCCTTCCCTTCCCCCCCCCTTTCCTTCCCTTCCCCCCCCTATTCCTTCCCATCCCCCCCCCTTTTCCTTCCCTTCCCCCCCCTTTTCCTTCCCTTCCCCCCCCCTTTCCTTCCCAACCCCCCCCCTTTCCTTCCATCCCCCCCCCTTTTTCCTTCCCTTCCCCCCCCCTTTCCTTCCCAATCCCCCCCCTTTTCCTTCCCTTCCCCCCCCCCTTTTCCCTTCCCTTCCCCCCCCCTTTTCCTTACCCTTCCCCCCCCCTTTTCTTCCCATCCCCCCCCCATTTCCTTCCTCCCCCCCCCCCTTTTCCTTCCCAACCCCCCCCCCTTTTCCTCCCTTCCCCCCCCCTTTTCCTTCCCTTCCCCCCCCCCTTTCCAACCCATTCCCCCCCCCATTTCCACCCATCCCCCCCCCTTTCCTTCCCTTCCCCCCCCCTTTTCCATCCCAACCCCCCCCAATTCCAACCCATCCCCCCCCCAAACCTTCCCATCCCCCCCCCCTTTTCCTCCCTCCCCCCCCCTTTTCCTTCCCTTCCCCCCACCCTTTTCCTTCCCTTCCCCCCCCCTTTTCCTTCCCTTCCCCCCCCCTTTTCCTTCCCTTCCCCCCCCCTTTTCCTTCCCATCCCCCCCCCTTTTCCTACCCATCCCCCCCCTTTTCCTTCCCTACCCCCCCCCCTTTCCTTCCCTTCCCCCCCCCTTTTCCTTCCCTTCCCCCCCCCCTTTCCTTCCCTCCCCCCCCCTTTTCCTTCCCTTCCCCCCCCCCTTTCTCCCTCACCTTCCCCCCCCCTTTTCCTTCCCCTTCCCCCCCCCTTTCCCCCATCCCCCCCCCCTTTCCTTCCCTTCCCCCCCCTATCCTCCCTTCCCCCCCCTTTTCCTTCCCTTCCCCCCCCCTTTTCCTCCCTTCCCCCCCCTTTTCCTTCCCTTCCCCCCCCACTTTCCTTCCCTTCCCCCCCCCTTTCCATCCCTTCCCCCCCCCTTTCCTTCCCTTCCCCCCCCTTTTCCTTCCCTTCCCCCCCCCTTTTCCTTCCCTTCCCCCCCCCTTTTTCCTTCCCTACCCCCCCCAATTCCTTCCCTTCCCCCCCCTTTTCCTTCCTTCCCCCCCCCTTTTCCATTCCCTTCCCCCCCCTTTTCCTTCCCTTCCCCCCCTTTTCCATCCCTTCCCCCCCTTTTTCCTTCCCTTCCCCCCCCTTTTCCTTCCCTTCCCCCCCCTTTTCCTTCCCTCCCCCCCTTTCCTTCCCTTCCCACCCCCTTTTCCACCCTTCCCCCCCCTTTTCCTACCTACCCCCCCCTTTCCATCCCTTCCCCCCCCTTTTCCTTCCCTTCCCCCCCCCCTTCCTTCCCTTCCCCCCCCTTTTCCTTCCCTTCCCCCCCTTTTCCAACCTTCCCCCCCCTTTTCCATCCCTTCCCCCCCTTTTCCTACCCTTCCCCCCCCTTTCCTACCCTACCCCCCCCATTTCCTACCCTTCCCCCCCCTTTTCCTTCCTTCCCCCCCCTTTCACCTTCCCCCCCCCCCTTTCCCACCTTCCCCCCCCTTTTCCAACCCTTCCCCCACCTTTTCCTCCCCTTCCCCCCCCTTTCTTCCCTTCCCCCCCCCTTTTCCTTCCTTCCCCCCCCCTTTTCCTTCCCTTCCCCCCCCTTTTCCTCCCTTCCCCCCCTTTTCCTTCCTTCCCCCCCCTTTTCCTTCCCTTCCCCCCCTCCTTTTCCTTCCCTTCCCCCCCCCCTTTTCCTTCCTACCCCCCCCCTTTTCCTTCCCTTCCCCCCCCCCTTTCCTTCCTTCCCCCCCCCCTTTCCTTTCCTTCCCCCCCCCTTTCCTTCCCTTCCCCCCCCCTTTTCCTTCCCTTCCCCCCCCCTTTTCCTTCCCTTCCCCCCCCCTTTTCCTTCCCTTCCCCCCCCCTTTTCCTTCCCTTCCCCCCCCCCTTTTCCTTCCTTCCCCCCCCTTTTCCTTCCTTCCCCCCCCTTTTCCTTCCCTTCCCCCCCCCTTTTCCTTCCCTTCCCCCCCCCTTTTCCTCCTTCCCCCCCCCTTTTCCTTCCCTTCCCCCCCCCTTTTCCTTCCTTCCCCCCCCCTTTTCCTTCCCTTCCCCCCCCCCTTTCCTTCCTTCCCCCCCCCTTTTCCTTCCCTTCCCCCCCCCTTTTCCTTCCCTTCCCCCCCCTTTTCCTTCCCTTCCCCCCCCTTTTCCTTCCCTTCCCCCCCCTTTTCCTTCCCTTCCCCCCCCCCTTTTCCTTCCCTTCCCCCCCCCTTTTCCTTCCCCCCCCCCCTTTCCTTCCCTTCCCCCCCCTTTTCCTTCCCTTCCCCCCCCCTTTTCCTCCCTTCCCCCCCCCTTTTCCTTCCTTCCCCCCCCTTTTCCTTCCCTTCCCCCCCCCTTTTCCTTCCCTTCCCCCCCCCCCCCTTTTCCTTCCCTTCCCCCCCCCTTTTCCTTCCCTTCCCCCCCCCTTTTCCTTCCCTTCCCCCCCCCTTTTCCTTCCCTTCCCCCCCCCTTTCCTTCCCTTCCCCCCCCTTTTCCCTTCCCTTCCCCCCCCTTTTCCTTTCCTTCCCCCCCCCTTTTCCTTTCCTTCCCCCCCCCTTTTCCTTTCCTTCCCCCCCCCTTTTCCTTTCCTTCCCCCCCCCTTTTCCTTTCCTTCCCCCCCCCTTTTCCTTTCCTTCCCCCCCCCTTTTCCTTTCCTTCCCCCCCCCTTTTCCTTTCCTTCCCCCCCCCTTTTCCTTTCCTTCCCCCCCCCTTTTCCTTTCCTTCCCCCCCCCTTTTCCTTCCCCTTCCCCCCCCTTTTCCTTCCCCTTCCCCCCCCCTTTTCCTTCCCCTTCCCCCCCCCTTTTCCTTCCCCTTCCCCCCCCCTTTTCCTTCCCCTTCCCCCCCCCTTTTCCTTCCCCTTCCCCCCCCCTTTTCCTTCCCCTTCCCCCCCCCTTTTCCTTCCCCTTCCCCCCCCCTTTTCCTTCCCCTTCCCCCCCCCTTTTCCTTCCCCTTCCCCCCCCCTTTTCCTTCCCCTTCCCCCCCCCTTTTCCTTCCCCTTCCCCCCCCCTTTTCCTCCCCTTCCCTTTTGCTTCCCTTCCCTTCCCTTCCCCCCGCCCCCTTGTCCCCTCTCCTTCTGTGTGTTCATATTTTAACTCAGAAACCAAGAAGACTGAATATTGCTGAAATTCCCTTGGCCCTGTCAAGCTCTGCTTTCCACCTCTTCCACCCACGGGTGCTTGATGCTGTCCTTGGGTACCAAGGGTGCTTGATGCTGTCCTTGGGTACCAGTGAGGACGGATTTTGGCTTATATGGAAATTTCCTGCTGGATTTTGTAGAAGCAAAGGGCTGGAGGATGTTATGATGGAAGCACGTTGAGGGAACGGAGCTCCAGGCAGGGATTGCTGGACAAAGAGACAAGTGCTGGGGTAGGAGGGAGATTCTGAACCCTGAGGACAGAACAGAGCGTGGGATGAGGAGGAGGAGGGGCTGGGGAGGAAGAAAAGTTAAGGTGAAACTCCATGGTCTGCTTAAATCAGTGTGTGATCTGCTGCCACATGAGACGATGGTCCCACCATCTCCTTCCCCAGCCACGCTGGCTTGCCTGGCCCTGGTGATTCCGCAGCCCCCGGGAGACAGAGATCAGCTTGGGGGAAGAGGAGAATGAGGTGGGTACAAACTGGGGGCCAAGATGTGGAGGGGACAACCCGAGAGTCTGTTCCAGGTGGGATGGAAACCAAAACTGAGAGCTGGTGTCTTTGGCACCAATGCTTCTGCTCCCCTGTTATTCTGCCAAGGGCAACTGGGAGAGGCTCAGAAGTGACCAGAGAGCTCTGGAGGCCATGGGTAGGGACATGTGGGCAGGGGGGGGTCTGCTCGGTCCTGCTGGTCAGGGGAAAGGGTGGGAGGAGGAGACACCTCTAATATCTGATGCTAATGCACAGGGACTAAGTGTGGGGAACCAGAGATCTGTGTGTGGTTGCAGGGCCCTGATCTCATTGGCATAACGGAGATGTGGTGGGATGGCTCACAGGGTGGAGTGGTGCCATGGAGGGGCATTTTGGGAAGGACAGGCTGGGGTGGCAGGGAGCTGGAGTTGTCCTTCATGTGAGGCAGCTCCAGGTACCTGGAGCTCTGCTGGGAGCGGTGAGGAGGCACCTGAGAGCGTATGGGTTGGGATTAAAGAGCTGACCAGTCTGGGTGACATTGTAGTGTCTGTCCATTGTAGGCCACCTGATCCCAAAGAGCAAGTGAATGAGGCCTTCTGCAGATGGCTAGAAATGGCCTCATGTTCACAGGCCCTTGTCCTCCTCATGGGTGACTTCAGTCACCTTGATACGTGCTGGTAGGACAATGCAGCAGGGTGTAAACAGTCCAGGAGGTCCCAGGAGAACATCAGTGACAACTCGCTGACCCAAGTGATAGGGGAGCCAACAGGAGAGGTGTTCTGCTGGACCTCAGACCCACCAGCAAGGAGGAACTTGTTAGAGATGTGAAGGTCAAATGCAGTGACCGTGAGATGGTAGAGTTGAGGATCCTGAGGACAAAAATCAAGGTTTCACTGGACTTCAGGAGGGTGGACTTGGGCCTCTTTAGGAGTCTGCTCCAAACAGGCCCATGGGGTAAGGCCCTGGAGGGGTGAGAGGTCCAAGAAAGGGGGTTGATACTGAATGGCCATCTCCTCCATGCTCACATGTAGACCATCTCAGCAAACAGCAAGTTGCGTACAAATGCCACAGTGCTGCATGGATGAACAAGGAGCTCTTGGCGGAGCTTGGACTTAAAAAAGGGATGTACAGAAGGTGGAAGCAGGGAAGAGTAACCTGGGAGGAAAGTGGAGGCACCATCTGAGTATACAGGAGTGATGTAGGAAAGCCAAAGCCTACATGGAATGAGATCTGGTGGGGGATGTCAAAGGCAACAGGAAGGGCTTTTGTAAGCAGCCAAGGAGCAAAAGGCAGACTAAGGAGAATGGGCCCATCGCTGAGCAGGGTGGGGGACCTGGCGGCACAGGGCACGGAAGAGGCTTGAGGTCCTGAATGCTGCTTCACATCAGCCTTTACTAGCAGGACCAGCCTTTGGGAATGTAGGAACTGGTCAGGGAATACTTGCACTGGAGGTACACCAGTCCATGGACCCTGCTGAGACACAGGCACAGGGCTGAGGGAGCCGGCAGGTGTTGTTGCTCAGCTGCTCTCCATCATCTTTGAAGGGTCTTGGAGAACAGGAGAGATGCCTGAGGACTGTAGGAAAGCCAGTGTCACCTCTGTCTTTGAAAAGGGACAAAAAGAGGGATCCAGGGAAGTACTGGTGGGTCAGCCTCACCTCAGTCCCCAGGTGATGGATCAGCTAATCCTGGGAACCATTTCCAGACACATGAAGGACATGAAGGTGATCAGGACGGATCACCAATAGGAGGTGATGCTTGACGAGACGATAACCCTCCATGCCTTGGTAGATGGGGAAGAGCAGCGGAATCTGGAATATTGTGTCCAGTTGTGGCCCCTCAGTTCCAGCAGGACAGGGAACTGCTGGAGAGAGTCCAGCGCAGCCACCAAGATGCTGAAGGGAGTGGAGCATCTCCCGTGTGAGGAAAGGCTGAGGGAGCTGGGGCTCTGGAGCTGGACAAGAGGACACTGAGGGGGGACTCATTCCTGGGGATCAAGATGGAAAGGGGGAGTGTCAGGAGGATGGAGCCAGGCTCTTCTGGTGACAACCAGTGACAGGACAAGGGGCAATGGGTGCAAACTGGAACACAGGAGGTTCCACTGAAATCTGAGAAGAAACTTGTTTGGGGTGAGGGTGGCAGAGCCTGGCCCAGGCTGCCCAGGGGGTTGTGGAGTCTCCTTCTGTGCAGACATTCCAACCCGCCTGGACACCTTCCTGTGTAACCTCATCTGGGTGTTCCTGCTCCATGGGGGGATTGCACTGCATGAGCTTTCCAGGGCCCTTCCAACCCCTGACACTCTGGGATTCTGTGATATTGTCTGCCTTGACTTCAGTATGGCTTTTGGTGCTGTCTTCGCAGGATCCTCCTAGAGAAGCTGATAAGGTGTGGGCTGGTCAGCAGACAGCGAGGTGGGTTGGAAACCGCTTGAATGATCGGGCCCAGGGGTGGTGATCAGTGGTGTGAGTTGGAGGCTGGTAATTAGTGTTGCACCTCAGGGGTCGTCACTGGGTCCAGTCCTGTTCAACATCTCAGTGCTCCGGATGGTGGGGCAGAGCGTCCGCTCGGCAGGTTTGCTGTTCACATGAAACAGGGAGGAGCGGCTGATGCACCAGAAGGTTGTGCTGATGTCCAGAGGGGCATGGACAGGCTGGAGAAATGGGCCAGCAGGAACCTCATGAAGTTCAGCAGGGGAAGCGCAAAGTCCTGCCCTTGGGGAGGAACAATATCTGCTGGGGGCCACCACACTGGGAAGCAGGATTACAGAAAAGGCCCTGGGGTTCTGGTGACCACCAGGGTGACCATGAGCCAGCAATGTGGTCTTGCTGCAAAGGTGGCAAATGGTCTCCAGCCGTGTTAGGGGGAGTGTTGGCAGATCTGGGGATGTGATCCCCTCAGCACTGCATCTCATCAGTGTATATAAATAGAGTGGGTGTGAAGAGGATGGAGCCAGGGGGAGTGTTCAGGGGTGCCCAGTGCCAGGACCAGAGACCATGGGCACAAGCTGAAACTCAGGAGGTTCCATCTGAACATATTTTGGCTGTGATGTTGACCAGGTTGCCCAGGGAGGTTCTGGAGTCGCCATCCTTGGATGTATCAAAAGCCACCTGGACATGGTCCTGAGCAAGTGGCTCTGGGTGACCATACTTGAGGTTGGACCAAATGGACCCCAGAGGTCCCTTCCAACCTCAACCACTCTGTGACTGCCCCGTGGGTGGCAGCCGCTCATTAGTTTGGCATAAACCAGTCATGAAGCAAGAAGATAGTGATGGGGTCTGATAGAGGTTGTTGGAAGGAGGGAGTGGACGAGTATCTGTATATCTTCCTTCTGGAACAAGAGTCAAAATCTTTGAGCTGGGATTAGCCGGGTGGGCAGGAATCAGCCCTGCGGGGTGGAGGGAGGAGCAGAGACTGGAGTGTTGCCATCACAAGAAGGGACATGTGTGGTGCAGCCTGAGGCGCTGTACTGGTGACCGGAAAGTGGGGATGTGAAAAGTCGGCATAATCCAGTGAGTAAATTCCAGCAACTGGGAGCTCAGATGTTAAGTTGCGTCGTGGGAGGTAGAGCAGCTCATAGGTGAGTGTGGTGAGTTGGGTCCATCATGGACCTCCACGGGCTGCAGGGGGAATCTCTACTCCACTGTGGACGTCCATGGGCTATGGGTGGATCTCTGTTCCACCATGGACCTCCATGTGGGTCTCTGTGGGCTGCAGGTGGATCTCTGCTCCACTGTGGACTGCCATGGGCTGCAGCTGGGTCTCTGCTCCACCGTGGACCTCCCATGGCCTGCAGGTGGATCTCTGCTCCACCATGGACCTCCCATGGGCTGCAGCTGGGTCTCTCCTCCACCATGGACCGCCATGGCCTGCAGGTGGGTCTCTGCTCCACCATGGACCTCCCATGGCCTGCAGGTGGATCTCTGCTCCACCATGGATCTCCATGGCCTGCAGGTGGATCTCTGCTCCACCGTGGACCTCCCATGGCCTGCAGGTGGATCTCTGCTCCACCGTGGACCTCCCATGGGCTGCAGGTGGATCTCTGCTCCACCGTGGATCTCCATGGGCTGCAGGTGGATCTCTGCTCCACCGTGGATCTCCATGGGCTGCAGGTGGATCTCTGCTCCACCATGGACCTCCCATGGCCTGCAGGTGGATCTCCAGGGGCTACAGGTGGATCTCTGCTCCACCATGGACCTCTTTGGAGGTGGCTGGAGCTGGTTCTATCTGATATGGGGGCAGCTTCTGGTGTCTTCTCCCAGAGACCACCCCTGCAGCTCCCACCCCCAAAACTTTGCCCCGTAAACCCAACCGAGTGGGTCAGAAGAAAAGATGTGGAAACTGAAATTCTCGAAATGACAACTGATAAAGAAACTGCAGCTCATAAAAAGAAAAGAGCTGCAGACAGAAACTTCAGGATTAAGCTCACTTGATGTGACATTGTCTAAGTTGGGTAAGTGTATAGGAGTTAATTAGGATAAAATGTCTACATTAGGATTGGACTTAACTGCTACCCCAACCAGTGCGTTCCAGTTTCAGTGTTGAGTAAGATTGTTCTTAAAATTAATGATCTAGAGTTTCTGTTGTAGGAATTTTTCTATCTCTAATTCAAACAAGCTAAAGCGATGACGCCGGTTCATTTGAGGAGCGTAGTTTAGTTATCACGATGACACAGAAGAAAAGTTCTGCTCACACGGGTCAAGTTTTGTGTCGCCACGTTGTGGAGTGTTGAATAAACCAAACCAAAAATAATCCTCCGAGCGGCTGCATCTTGACTCTGGTGGAGCTAATGTGAAGTGGAACGTTAACTTTAAGTAGGAATTTGCCACTGATCATCTCTTTTAATATCAGAAGCATCCTGCTAATCCCAAACCTGCAGCTCTGCCTCAAATTAAAACTCCCACCAGGCTGGATTTGAGCAGAATTGGGAGGTTGGGGTGTCCCTTGGGGGGGATTTTTGGTTTGAAGATGTAAAGGACAAGTGCTCTTTAGAACCTTTACATTCAAAAAATGTAATTTGTTTCACTTTGAGTCCTTAGAGTTCTTTTTAATTTAGTGATTATTAGGCTTATGAGTCTTTTTCGTAGCCCTGATCCCATGCCTTAGGGTTGGTCGGTACAGCTCCATGTTTTAAGTAGAAACTACGTGATGATCATATCAAAGACCCTTGTAGTCTGGGGGCATCTTGTTAATAGACGTGAACTTCCTCAGCATCACTGAACTCTCTGTAACGGCGGAGACTCTAAAACTGATGGGAAGTTTCTTTGCTCGTGCCGAAAGCAAAGAGTTTTGTGCCGCGGGTCTGTCTCTTGGTGATGGGATCATGTCCTTGCTTCTCAGGGGCTGTATCAGGGTGAGAAAATGGGAATTTTGCAGTGACTCCAGCAGGAGAAGGTGGGAGCCCATCCTAGATGTGGGGGTGCTGTGCACCGCCAGTGTTCCGGAGAAGATCCATCACAAACAGACCAAATTTGTTGCTGAGTTGCATCATCAGTCCTTGCAACGAAACGGCAAAGTTAACGGTGCAGCATCTGGCTGGAGGGCCGGGCCCAGAGAGTGCTGGTGAAAGGGGCTGCATCCAGCTGGCGGCCAGGCACTAGTGGTGTTCCCCAGGGGTCAGTGTTGGGTCCAGTCCTGTTTAACATCTTTATTGATGATTTAGATGAGGGGATTGAGACCATCATCAACAGATTTGCTGATGACACCAAGCTGGGAGGGAGTGTGGAGCTGCTGGAAGGCAGGAGGGCTCTGCAGAGGGATCTGGATAGACTGGAAAAATGGGCCCATTCCAATGGGATGAAGTTCAACAAGGCCAAGTGCCGGGTGCTGCACTTTGGCCACAACAACCCCCTGCAGCGCTCCAGGCTGGGCACAGAGTGGCTGGAGAGCAGTCAGGCAGAAAGGGACCTGGGGGACTAATGGACAGGAAGCTCAACATGAGCCACCAGTGTGCCCAGGTGGCCAAGAAGGCCAGTGGTGTCCTGTCCTGTATCCAAACGAGCGTGGTCAGCAGGACAAGGGCAGTGATCCTTCCCCTGTACTCTGCATTGGGGAGGCCACACCTGGAGTGTTGTGTTCAGTTCTGGGCCCCTCAGGTCAGGAAAGAGATTGAAGTGCTGGAGCGGGTCCAGAGAAGAGCAACAAGACTGGGGAAGGGACTGGAACACAAGCCCTATGGGGAGAGGCTGAGGGAGCTGGGCTTGTTTAGTCTGGAGAAGAGGAGGCTTAGAGCTGAGCTCAGCACTCTCTAGAACTACCTGAAGGGCCGTTCTAGCCAGGTGGGGATTGGTCTCTTCTCCCAGGCATCAGCAATAGGACAAGGGGCCATGGGCTTCAACTCTGCCAGGGGAAATTGAGGCTGGATGTTAGAAAGCAATTCTTTGCAGAGAGAGTGGTCAGGCATTGGAATGGCTGCCCAGGGAGGTGCTGGACTCACCGGCCCTGGAGGGTTTTAAACTGAGATTGGACATGGCACTTAGTGCCATGATCTAGTCAATGGACTGGAGTTGGACCAAGGGTTGGACTGGATGATCTCTGAGGGCTTTTCCAACCCAGTCCATTCTGTGATTCTGTGATCTGCAGGTTCCTCCCAGAGCAAAACTGTGTTAACAATAAACTCCCTCATTTGCAAACACCTCTGTGGCTACAGAGTTGGGTTTAATAGATGAACTTTTATGGTTTTTCAGCCTTCACTCTCCTTCGGTGAGTATTTTAATTTCTTTTTCCTTTTCGGAAGAAGCTAATGAGTAAAAATGGGAGGAAAATCAAGTGTTCTGAAGCGGCTGAGCTTCTGAGCAATTTTGTGTGTGTGAATGTGACTTCTGGAAGAAAAGCCCCAATGAAATGTGGCAGGCAACCCGGAATGAAAGAAAACTTGTAATAAATAACTCTTGATTAAAGTGTAGGTTATGGGAGTATATGAAAAACACAGACATTACACAACTCAAAATCATATCCTGGTAACACGCTTGAGAAATAACTGACTAATGAATGTCTGAAATTGCTGCCAGACTCCTTTGAAAAGTCACGGAAAACTGGGAGAGAGATAAAAATGTGACATCTGGAACCAAGTTACAATTTCCCCTGCAAAGCACAAGAGTTGCAAAAAGAAAATCCAAGACGAAGTCGTCCATGGGGAGCCCTTTTTCTTGATAAAAACAGCAGTTTCTGCCCTAAAACAGACAAGCGGACCCTCCTCACCCCCCTGGGCAGGATTTTCTGGCCTCCTAAAAAAAGGATGAGCATAAAAACACTGGTTGTAATTTTTTCCATGTGCTGAACCTTTTCCAGCTCTGCTGTGTTCCGTGGTCGATCTGATGGAGCGATACAGCCCGTTGTGTCGTCACTCCTTTGGTTCTTCGCGGTCGGCCCTTGTCCGTAACGCTGAATTAGTGGGTTATCATCACTGGTCTTGGCCGTTTTGCTGCTCGTTTCCCTTTCCCAGATATTTTGAGGCTATTTTGAAGCAGCAGGACTTCCCGGGGACCTTCCACCATCAAACACCAACCGCTTTTTCCTTCCTTCTACTTACTTAACCTTCCTCTCTTCAACCACGGCGCCTTCAAATCCTTTAGCAGAGGGTGTCACAGAACTGTTTCAGCTCTTCGTTACCCCCACGGTTTTGATCCTCTGTAGCGCTCGGACGGGTTTGTGAGCCAAGAAGAGCGAAGCCGCGTTGGCTTTTCCCAAGTACAGCGGTAACGCTGCTTAGAGACGCCACTTTTCCTTATCCTTCCTGATTTATCCCCGTGGCTCATCACTCCTTGTTGCCCTTCACTCCCTCACTCCTTGTCTCTTCCACAAGACAACCTGAACTCGGAGCCTTGGGCTGGTGTTTTGTGCCCCCTCTGCAGAACCTTCCAGCTCCTCCACCCGCAATAAATTCATTTTGCCTTCTCCTCGCTCAGTCTTGCGTTTATTTTTATTTATTTTTATTAACGTGCGCGCACAATTTTTGGCTGGCACCCTCGCCTGAAGAAGATAACCACTAGATTTCACCCCCCTAAACATTTTTGCTGTATTTCAGCTCATTTTTGGTCCATGCTGAGCCTTCCACGTAGTGACCGGAGTCGCTGCTCCTCAGCTGTGGAGCCCATTGAATATCGGACAGTTTGGGCCTACGCGGCAGTGAAAATTCGAGCTTTTAGCACGTGCCGGTTGCCTTTGGGTACCACGTGCTGGGGAGGATGCTCAGCCCCAAACCGCCTCTTCGCAGACTTAAAATCCAAACTAAATTGGCTTTGACAAGGCAGGATCTGGAGGGAAAATGTTTCTCGCCGAGCTAAAAGGGAAAAGGTGCTTTAAACTTGTGGTTTTGCTGAGTCCGCCTTAAATCCTAGGGCGGGATCAAAGTGAGAGGAGTCCTGTGTTAACAACCCCAAGAAGTTAAATTTCCCGTTGCAAATTGAAACCCGGTTAGAAAAAAAATACCATAAACCACAGTAAACTACCCTGAACTTTAATTTGTTCTTGTAGCTCTTATTTGGAGATCTGGGAGAGCTCTGGAGGATTTAAGGCCCCGCTCAGCTTCTCGCATTTCTGTTCCCCGCTTTCCCATCCCAGTTTGTTTGAATTGTGTTTGGGTGCATTCATGGGTCCTACAATCAGTTTCTTCCACATCTTTGCCGGCGAAACCTTTTCCCTAAACTTAAGTTGCAACATGTCTCAAACGACTTGTCCGAGGCTTTTGATGTGTTTGGCACTTTCTGCTGTTTCCTCCTTCAAAAGCCCAACTTCTATTCCCCCCACGTGCCAAGCCGAGTGTGTGACCGTCTGTCCCTCCAGGAGCCTGGACCCGTCATGGAGCAGCTTGGAGCGTCTCCCCCGACAGCCGCTCAGTGCGGAGTCTGGAGCTCCGGAGGCAGCGGCCGTGGGGCCTGTGCCCGCTGGCACAGCAGCGGTCCGGCTTCCCTCCGGAGACACGTGCGCTCCGGGTCTGTGTTCGGAGCTCCAGGGCCTGGTACCCGCACGCAGAGCAGACTTTCAGGCTTTTCAGTGTTTCTGGACACAACCCCTCAGGAAGAGAGCTGGGGGGAGCAGGGCAGCGGGAGGGCGGCTGGAGCTGGGACCTGCGCAGAGGCCCAGCCCGAGCGCAGGAAACCACGGGCCTTTGTATCTTCAGAGGCCATTCGCACCGCCATCCAGTCCAACAGCGACATTGCGCCACTAGATCCTTCTGCTCCCCTCTGGGCCTTTTCTCTCTGACTCCACACGGGCCTTTGTGTTGTTCGGCTGCGGTTGTTCCTGGTCCACGGCCTTGCAGGTGCTGTTTGATCTAAATAAATCCTTTCTTCTCAGCACAGTGCGAAACAGGCCCCGTTTTGCAGAGGTCTGTGATGTCTCTGCGTTAGCCGTGGGTCGTTGTTTTCCCAGTCAGCACAAAATAGGCCTTATCTTACAAGTGCTCAGTGCCGTTTCTTTTGTTAAATACGAGCAGGACTTTATAGCTTAAAATTTTAGCAAACCCGCCTTACCAAGTAACATGAATCAAAGAGTATATTAAAAATCATACAACCTTATATCTCTAAATAATCCATTACATTCGGTGTGCATCTGCTTAAGCGAAATGATTAATATTGAGCTTGAATTGGGCTCATCCACGGACCTGTGAGCAGTAAAACCATCGCCATACAGCTCATGTATTTAGCGGGGAGAGCTCAAAGTGGCTCATCCGGGCTGTCGCATTTATTGAATGAAGTGGTTGATTTGCTTACACGCCAAATCAATGGTGCTTCTTGTGCAAAGCTGTATTGATAGTAAGTGTGGCCCTTCTAAGAGTGGGGTAAAACAGCGTATTTTATAAAGGTTGCGGGAACAGGGAGAGAAAAGTCTTTGCGTCACTTGTAGTCGTCGGGAAGTTCCTACAAGGGTGTCGTAGCACACATGCTTTGCGGCCTTTGACAGTCCAGATTTCATCTGGTCCAAGGAGGTTTTGCAGGAGCCACAGCTGGTTTTGGGGGGCGCTGCTGCACGTTGGGGCGGCGCTGCCTGCGGCGGGAACGCGGTAAAGTGGAGTTCTTTCTGCTTTTTCGGGGGGTGATTTTGGTGCGGGGTGGGGGCTTGTTGAGCAAAGTGCTTTCCTCCTGAAGGGCCCTAATGCTGAAGTGAAAGCAGAGACCAAGCGAAAAACCTTCAGAGATAAGAGGTGAAAGATTTTGTTTTCCTTTCTTAGGGGAGATAAACCACAGAGGTCTGGGAATGGCTGCTGGCGTTGGGAATGGCTAATTGTGGAAGTTGTTGGGGGTTTTGGGGGAAAAGGTGGAAAGGAGACAAGCTGAGGTGCTTTGTAGAGTTAACACTAATCCTAGAGGAATGGAAACGGCCTCAAGTTGCGCCAGGGGAGGTTCAGATTGGATATTAGGAACAATTTCTTCCCCAAAGGGCTGTGGGGCATTGGAACAGGCTGCCCAGGGCAGTGCTGGAGTCACCAGCCCTGGAGGGGTTGAAAAGGCATTTAGACGAGGTTCTTAGGGACATGGGTTGGTGCTCGAGTTGGGTTATGATTGGACTCAACAATCGTGAGGGTCCCTTCACTGAAATGTGATTCTATTCTATGAACGTGCAGGAGTCTTCCTAAAACCTGCAAGTTTTCTGGGCTGAACTGGGGGTTGAGGGGTGGGGAAAAGGCAAAAAAAGCATAAATAACGAATAAACCCTTTTTTCCATCAGACGTGCCAGGTGTGCCAGATGATGCTGCCCAACCAGTGCAGTTTCTGCGCTCACCAGCGGATCCACGCGCACAAGTCCCCGTACTGCTGCCCCGAGTGCGGCGCCGTCTGCCGCTCCGCGTACTTCCAGACCCACGTCAGGGAGAACTGCCTGCACTACTCACGCAAGGTCGGATTCAGGTTCGTGCGGCTCCGGAGAAACCAAAGAGGAACGGCTGAGTGGATTTCAGAGGTTTCTGAGAGTGGAAATTATTTCAGGGCAGGTTTCAGCTGGAAGGTGCTCATGTTGACTTCAAGTTGCAGACGGGCATCTCGGTCTTGATATTTTCACAGAATGTGAGGGGTTGGAAGGGCCCTGGAAAGCTCATGCAGTGCAGTCCCCCCATGGAGCAGGAACACCCAGATGAGGTTACACAGGAAGGTGTCCAGGCGGGTTGGAATGTCTGCACAGAAGGAGACTCCACAACCCCCTGGGCAGCCTGGGCCAGGCTCTGCCACCCTCACCCCAAACAAGTTTCTTCTCAGATTTCAGTGGAACCTCCTGTGTTCCAGTTTGCACCCATTGCCCCTTGTCCTGTCACTGGTTGTCACCAGAAGAGCCTGGCTCCATCCTCCTGACACTCCCCCTTTCCATATTGATCCCCAGGAATGAGTCCCCCCTCAGTCTCCTCTTGTCCAGCTCCAGAGCCCCAGCTCCCTCAGCCTTTCCTCACACGGGAGATGCTCCACTCCCTTCAGCATCTTGGTGGCTGCGCTGGACTCTCTGCAGCAGTTCCCTGTCCTGCTGGAACTGAGGGGCCACAGCTGGACACAATATTCCAGGTGTGGTCTCCCCAGGGCAGAGCAGAGGGGCAGGAGAACCTCTCTGACCTACTGACCACCCCCTTCTAACCCACCCCAGGTACCATTGGCTTCCTGGCCACAAGGGCCCAGTGCTGGCTCATGGTCACCCTGCTGTCCCCAGGACCCCCAGGTCCCTTTCCCCTACACTGCTTTTATTTTCAGCAAACAGATTGCAGATCTTAATCCTCTCAATCTCTGTAAGGTCTGCGTCAGTTCTAATGGACTGAGGGATGTGTGCATTCACAAGGCCATACATTATTTTCTCTTGTGCCCCTACAAGTCTCCAAACAGTTCTTGTTAGATGAGACAGACCGAGGAAGGCTCCTGAGGTTATGGATGTACATTCATCATTTTTTCTCCAACCAAATAGATTGCTTTAATCAAAGACGTCACTTTTCCCTGCAAACCTTTCCTCTTTGGCGTGTCGAGGTCACCTCAGCCCCAGCACAGCTCTTAAGATGATTTGCTCAGGACATGAATGACAGACAAGGTGGCCCTTTAAGATGCCTTAAAGTTCTGTTTTTAGTTTGATTGCCATTACATACTTTGAAATTTCAAATTAACGGGGCAATTTCTGCTCTTGAAGCTGTTCTGTTGAGGTGTCTGTGATTTCAGGAAGCTCCGCTGTGCGGTTTGGTCTGAAATCCCACTTAGGTTTTCAAGGGCTTTTTCTTTCAGCCGTGAAGACAAGAGACGCATAACAAACTGATTCTGAATTTAATTATATACAGATAAGATTGGGTTTTTTTGATGTGGGATGTGATTTGAGGGGGCACAGCCCACAACAAAGAATTAATTCCGTTGCAAATGAAGTGGCTGCGATACTCAGGCTGTTTGAAAATGAGAGAAGAGGGAAAACTGGAAAAATAAAACAAACATGTTTTCCCTGAGATGGAAAAATGGGAACGGAGTAGATGTCAGAAACTAACCACGGGTTTAGTGCAGTTCTTTGGACTTCACCGAGAGTTTGATCCTGACTCTTAACTGGTATTTTTACACACATTATTCATTGCAGAGGTATGACAGGAATATCTTCATGATGCCTTAATCCTTGTCAGCAACAGGAGCTTCCATCCATCTACCGGTGTCATTACCCAATATCTGCTTTCTGTGCCAGAGACATTAATAAGATCCAAACTAAGAACTCAAGAATGATACTTACGGATCTTTTAGGCTTCTCTAGAAGCTGAATTTCTTTAACTTCTCCTCTAATTGGCATCTGCTCCGGCTCATCTGCGAAAAGCGAGTCCAGCAGACGGGTGAACGTCTGGCCGTGCCGTCCTTGTCCTGCCGATGTCATCGGCATCGCCGAAAACCAAAGAAATAAATCCGAGCTGCAGAACCATATCTAGATAATCTGTGGCATCTGCCCTGCGGCCACGGAGAGGCTTCTTTTCTTTCCCTTTTGTTACTCACAGAGCTGAAAAGCCGAGGAGTTCCTTTAAATCCTTCCCAGGATCAGCTCGACTTTTGCCGCTTCTCACTATATCCCTGTTTTCACAGTATCACAGTATGTTTGGGATTGGAAGGGACCTCAAAAGATCATCCAGTCCAATCCCCCTGCTGGAGCAGGAACACCCAGGTGAGGTCGCACAGGAACATGTCCAGGCGGGTTGGAATGTCTGCAGAGAAGGAGACTCCACAACCCTCCTGGGCAGCCTGGGCCAGGCTCTGCCACCCTCACTGAGAAGAAGTTTTTTCTCAAACTTAAGCGGAACCTCCTGTGTTCCAGCTTGATCCCATTACCCCTTGTCCTATCATTGTTTGCCACCGAGAAGAGCCTGGCTCCATGCTCATGGCACTCACCCTTTATATATTTATAAACATTAATGAGTCCCCCCTTAGTCTCCTCTTCTCCAAACTAAAGAGCCCCAGCTCCCTCAGCCTTTCTTCATAAGGGAGATGCTCCACTCCCTTAATCATCTTGGTTGCCCTACGCTGGACCCTCTCCAGCAGTTCCCTGTCCTGCTGGAACTGAGGGGCCCAGAACTGGACACAATATTCCTTGAATGTCTGATGCGTAAATTTGGGTTTGGTCTTGTGAGCAGTCCTTATTCTGTGTCCTTTTCTGCTGATTACCCCAATGCATTCAATGACCTTCGGAGTACGATTGTTTTATTTGAGTTTCACAGAATCACAGAATCCCAGAATGTGAGGGGTTGAAGGGCCCTGGAAAGCTCACCCAGTGCAATCCCCCCATGGAGCAGGAACACCCAGATGAGGTTACACAGGAAGGTGTCCAGGCGGGTTGGAATGTCTGCACAGAAGGAGACTCCACAACCCCCCTGGGCAGCCTGGGCCAGGCTCTGCCACCCTCACCCCAAACAAGTTTCTTCTCAGATTTCAGTGGAACCTCCTGTGTTCCAGTTTGCACCCATTGCCCCTTGTCCTGTCACTGGTTGTCACCATTTTAGACTGAAAATGAGAAAGGTGTTCTGCGGGTAAAAATTAAAATCAACAAGCGTGTCCTAAACGCTCCTTCCCAAGTGTAACCGAGCACCTTCCGGCTGTCCCGCTCCTGTTTTCCCGTTTTCCTGCTCTGGAGAGCCAAGGGGCTGGAAGGTGACGGCAAAGGAAACATTCCGAGGGTGAAGTCAACATCTTGTAGCTTTATCTTCTCTCACAAGAGCTTTCCAGGACTTTGATGCTGCTCCTCCTTGCCCTGGGGCTGCCGAGAGGCTGCTCCGGAGGCTGCTCCGGCAAATGATTCCCCGGTGTCGGGGAGACCATAGCGGAATTCGCAATTTGCAGGAGTTAGATGGCAAGCTTCTGACATCCTCCACCCACTTTGTTCTGCTAATTAGTTTACTTTATCAAAAGTCATCCTCCTGGCACTGGGATTCTTGATTAAAAGTGGCTGTTGTTTAAACTTCCATTTACTGTAAATCAAATTAACTCGTGATCATTTGACCCCGAGTTACTACTTATTTCATCCCTAATTGTATAAGAAGTACTCACTGAACGTAACACAGACCCATCTCTAGGCAGTTTGTTGGGTGTTTCTGGAAGGAGCCTGTTGGATATTCCTGGATATACCAGCCAGGCTTTACTGTCAGGATTAGCATTTGTTCTTCCATCTTTACCTGGGAATTTATTCCTCCATATTAACACTGTTCCCGGTGTTACTATAATAGGAAATCTCTCCCCGTCTCACGTGAACGAGTCTCGAAGGCAGAGCTGCCCGAACAGAATATTTTCCTGCTTCCCCAAAGACAACACCAGCTGTCACCAGCGCTTCCCTCTCTCCCTTGCAGAAAACAGCATTTCTGTGTGTATTTTGGGGCTTTGGCTCCTCGGGGTTGGCTTCTGCCGAGCCATCTTTTGAAGTGTAACTTCAAAGCGCAGGCTCGTTTCCTCAGCGCCGTCGGGAGGCCGGGTCGGAGGGAAGGATCATCCGACGGCTTCTTTGGTTTTGATACGGGCTTGGAGCTCTTCCAGCAGCTCCATAGCTGCGCTCCATCTGCCGTGGCAGCGTCCGTGCCGCGGCACAAACCCTAATTAGCGCCGCAGGCAAAGGGCAAACCTCAGCAAGAAGGAAAACGGTGTTTTCAGGGCGGCTTAGCTGCGGGCTCACCGGAGGGGGAGATCCCTGGAGCGTCTCGCATCCTCCTGGCTCCATGCGCAACTTCTGCTGCTTTTTCTTTCTCCTCCCAGAGCATCCCCCCAGATCCCAGACAAGCGCTTTCCAGGCAACACCTGTGCCTTAATGACTTTAATGAGCTTAATCAGTTCCCTGGGTGATTCTGTTGCTGTTTTGAGTATCTTTGCTGTCGCTGTTGTTATTTTCTAGGGCTTAGTGGAGTATGAGAAGCAATAGTAGAGGGTAACTGAAGATTTCCTGTTTGTTTTGTACTGGTGACCAACTGGCATTTCTGCTCCTTATTGCTACGCAGAGATCTCAACAAAATCTTTTACTTTAGTTCTTCACTTGTACCTGTGGTGGAATTGGCTTTCACAGATGGCATTTTGTTGAACCGCCTCTTCCTTTCTTCTTTCTGGGTTGTTTTAATCTTGGAAGGCTTCTTTTGTAGATCTTGTTTGCTCGGCGCTGCCATCTCGTTCTGGGATCTGCCCAGTTTGTGAATTCCTGTATTGTGTCCCCCCTTCACTCTTCCACGTTGCTACTGAAGACACTAAAGAGTTCCCACCTGGTGCTCACCTTTGTAACTCGGCCTCTTTCTTGCTGCGTCCCCAGGTGCATCCATTGCGGAGTCGTCTTCATGACCCTCGCCCTGCTCAAAGTCCACATCCACGAGAAGCACTGCGAAGTCTTCCACAAGTGTTCCTTCTGCCCCATGGCCTTCAAGTCGGCCGACAGCACCACGGCCCACATGAGCAGCCAGCACCCGGCAGAGCCTCACAAGACTACTCAGTAAGTACTGTGGCTTTCGATTTTCTTCTTTTTTGCTGGGTAGCTCCAGGATTCCCCCTTTCCCTCACGATTTTCACAGAACCACAGAATGTGAGGGGTTGGAAGGGCCCTGGAAAGCTCATCCAGTGCAATCCCCCCATGGAGCAGGAACACCCAGATGAGGTTACACAGGAAGGTGTCCAGGCGGGTTGGAATGTCTGCACAGAAGGAGACTCCACAACCCCCTGGGCAGCCTGGGCCAGGCTCTGCCACCCTCACCCCCAACAAGTTTCTTCTCAGATTTCAGTGGAACCTCCTGTGTTCCAGTTTGCACCCATTGCCCCTTGTCCTGTCACTGGTTGTCACCAGAAGAGCCTGGCTCCATCCTCCTGACACTCCCCCTTTCCATATTGATCCCCAGGAATGAGTCCCCCCTCAGTGTCCTCTTGTCCAGCTCCAGAGCCCCAGCTCCCTCAGCCTTTCCTCACACGGGAGATGCTCCACTCCCTTCAGCATCTTGGTGGCTGCGCTGGACTCTCTCCAGCAGTTCCCTGTCCTGCTGGAACTGAGGGGCCACAGCTGGACACAATATTCCAGGTGTGGTCTCCCCAGGGCAGAGCAGAGGGGCAGGAGAACCTCTCTGACCTACTGACCACCCCCTTCTAACCCACCCCAGGTACCATTGGCTTCCTGGCCACAAGGGGCCAGTGCTGGCTCATGGTCACCCTGCTGTCCCCAGGACCCCCAGGTCCCTTTCCCCTACACTGCTCTCTAATAGGTCATTCCCCAACTTACACTGGAACCTGGGGTTGTTCCTGCCCAGATTCAAGACTCTACACTTGCCCTTGTTCTATTTCATTAAATGTTTCCCCGCCCAGCTCTCCAGCCTGTCCAGGTCTCTGATGGCAGCACAGCTTCCAGTATCAGCCACTCCTCCCAGCTCCGTGTCACCAACAGACTTGCTGACAGTCACTCTATTCCCTCGCCCAAATCATTGATTAATATATTGAGTATGTATCTTTTTCTGGTTTTGGTTTCATTCCTCCTATGAGAAGATCTGTCTGCTGGGGGTCCATTCCGAGCCACAGCGTCCTTTGCTTGCTATGAACATGGTCTTCTGGGTAGGAGGAGAAGAGTTTGGGCAGGGAAGAGCTATTCAGCTCTTCACAGAATCACAGAACGGTTGGGGTTGGAAGGAACCTCTGGAGATCATCCAGTCCAACCCACCTGCTAAAGCAGGGTCACCAGAGCAGATCGCTAAAAAGCAGATCCCTAAAAGGTTCTTAATAGTCGCCTCTTTGTCCAGCAGTGCCCACCCTGGCACCTCTTGGCAGATGGTTCCAGGGTAACCGCAGCCTCTGGCACTTGCAGAGCGTTACTCCCAAAAATCACTAGAGAGGAACCTCCTGTTTTTTCCACCCTTCGCTTTCCCCTCCAAGGTTTGATCTAGTGCTGAAAATATGTGTGTTAAGGGAGGAACGGGGGGAAGGTTGGGATGGAAAGTAAAGATACTTCGAGTTTGCTCCCATCTGTCCGCGCTTAGCGACACGCACACGTAGGTAGTTAAGCATATGCATAGAAGTAAACTTATTTTTAGAAAGCTGTGGTATGTCCCTGAGGCGTTCTGTTGTTCTTCCCAGTTGCGCTGGTGGTTCAGCTGTCCTTGGGTGCATGTTGACAACACGAGGAGAGCACAGCCCTCCCGAAATTCCCGAGGTAACTTTTTCTGCTGTCTTCTTGACGTAACACAGAGAGACTGAGTTTCCCTTGTTTTGAATCATTCCAGGGTGATCTACAAATGCTCTTGCGAGACGGTCTTTAACAAGAAGAAGCTGCTCCAAGAGCACTTCGAGCAGAACACCAGCAAGTTGTTAGTAGGGGTGTTTAAGTGCCCGCAGTGTCAGCTGGTCTATATGCAGAAACAGCAGCTAATGCAGCACGTTAAGGTACGTAACTCCCGCCGCTTGTTGGTACAAGCTCCTATTTTTGGAGCTCACAGTTTGCATCAGCTGCGTGAGGAAATGGGTTGAAGAAGTGGAAGGTTCTTGAGCAACACGTTAGTAGAAAAATGGATTACAGTGGTTTCCAGTATTATCTGGAAACATCAGTGGAGTGTTTTGTGTTAGTTGGTAGTAATGCAGGTGGTTACGCTCATCTATATGTAATTTTACATTACGACAAGGAGTAAATCTTTTTGATTTTTAGCTGTTCTATATTAAACCCAAGGGTCTGATTAAACCAGGGCGGGAGATTGATCTTTGACTGGGAAACACGGAGAAGTATTCTCCGCCCTCAGCAACAGCTCATATTGCAATCGGCACTGCAAAAATCGCTCTTTTAGACACATGAAAAGCCGGTTATTGCCCATTTAGTGGTGGTTTTTAGCTGGATGCGTGTGAGGACTTGCAGGTCTGATTATCCCGTCAATGTGCGAGCGCCGCACTTGTCTCTCTCTCAGTCAGTATGTTCTATGTACAACATCTAACAACTCTACCGTGGAAGTCCTCTCGGAACGGTTCTTGGTGGTGTTCTAAAGCAAGAGCTTGCAAAGTCTTACTGCCCTTTAGCTTGCAAATCTGGAAATGCTTTGGTGTGGTAATGCATGAAAATGCGAAGTGCTCCTGTGAAGTTGATGATCGCTCATCTTGCTGCACTATAGCTTGGAAAATCGAGCTGAGATTAAGGCTGGGAGCCTCAAATCGGAATTCAACCCCCATGCTCAAAGACAAGGCTTGAGTTGAGATACACAACTGGCTGCAGCTCATTTCCAGCTCCCAGCCTCAGGGAGCAGTTTGTGCCCCAGCGCCCTGACATCTCCACTACAAAACTTCTGGATTTTGTGTATTTTGGCTGTATTGGGCCATCAACGGGTCTTTGAGATGGTAACTGAAGCAGATGTGCCAGGGTAGGAACTGCACTAATTTTTGCACTCATTATTGCACCTCTCTCATCTCCTATCAGGTCCTGCTCCTTTCTGCAATATAGAGGTTATAGAAGGTGCTGTCTGACGTGCAAAATAAAGAAACCACATGCCTTCCCATCTTCTCGTTTAGTTAAAACATAAGAGTAGGAGTTAGAAGGTCTGGTTCCTGTTATTGATTCTGCGGAGAAGTCGGTTCATTTTTCTACGCTCCTTTTTTCCCCAACTCCCCGCGGTGTAAGAAGGGGAGAGCTGGAGTAATGTGTTCTGACGCGGTGTAAGAAGAGGAGAGCTGGAGTAACGCGTTCTGATGCGGTGTAAGAAGGGGAGAGCTGGAGTAACGCGTTCTGATGCGGTGTAAGAAGGGGAGAGCTGGAGTAACGCGTTCTGACGCGGTGTAAGAAGGGGAGAGCTGGAGTAACGCGTTCTGACGCGGTGTAAGAAGATGAGAGCTGGAGTAACGCGTTCTGACGCGGTGTAAGAAGAGGAGAGCTGGAGTAACGCGTTCTGATGCGGTGTAAGAAGGGGAGAGCTGGAGTAACGCGTTCTGACGCGGTGTAAGAAGGGGAGAGCTGGAGTAACGCGTTCTGACGCGGTGTAAGAAGGGGAGAGCTGGAGTAACGCGTTCTGACCTGGTGTAAGCAGGGGAGAGCTGGAGTAACGCGTTCTGACGCGGTGTAAGCAGGGGAGAGCTGGAGTAACGCGTTCTGACGCGGTGTAAGCAGGGGAGAGCTGGAGTAACGCGTTCTGACCTGGTGTAAGCAGGGGAGAGCTGGAGTAACGCGTTCTGACGCGGTGTAAGAAGGGGAGAGCTGGAGTAACGCGTTCTGACGCGGTGTAAGAAGAGGAGAGCTGGAGTAACGCGTTCTGACGCGGGCTGTGCACAGAAGACGCGGCGTTCGTGTCGCCCTCGGCAGCCGGCGATGCTGCGACGGAGCCGCGGACACCGGCCCGTCAGGTGCAGAGCGCATGGGCTGCTCGGACGGGACCTCGTGTTTTCGAGCTTGGTTGGTGTGTAACCCACAGAAAGGCTACCCAAGGCCCGGGGCCTTCGTGTGTTGAGACTTTACCCATTATTAATTATTGCGCACAATTAAACCTCTAAATTATCCTTTTCTGTGCATGCACTGGTGGTGTCCCTAGGGTAGTTTCTTGAGGTTTCTTTGGTATGTTGCTGTTTTGCTTGCTTTTGCTTTCCCACAGCTCTTAGTTTATGGATTATTTTCCTTATGTTCAATTTTCTTTGTTAAAATAACTTTTTGGGGGGGACTTTGGATTTTAGCCTGTTGAACAACCAAAGAGCCTGGAGACATATTCCTTATAAGGCTGGTTTCTGGCTTTACGCTCACTGGTATTTGTCAGGAGCCAAGTTTTGAACTCAGAAAATGTAAATAGCAATAGACGGTGTGGAATTGAAGAACATAGAGTTGGAGAAGCCAAGAGGTTGTCTCTTGCCGTCCCTTGAGCAAAGGTGAAGCAGCTTTGGAGCCCCTGAGATAACAGCAATCGTTTCATTCAGAGCTCACCAAACTCTGTGTTTTTAGAGCTTGGGCTCTTGAAATCATGACAATTAACATTTCTCTCCCATGACATCTTCCCCGTTGAACCGGAGCTCTCAGAGCTCCTCCAAAATGTTAAACAGGCAGCACCAAGGAGCTGCTACTGTCATGCAGGAAACATAAATAGAAGCTTCATGTTTCTTGGGGAAAGCGCATCAAGGGGAGATGGGAAAACCTGCGGGGGCAAGACATCAGCTCATTGTTTTGAGGGGTGGGGGGCTTGAAGTATGTATTTAAATAATAGATGTTAGTAATTGATAAATAAAGCTGTGTCATATGAATTACATGTAAATATTATGTGTGATTCTATTATTATTGTTATCCAGGGTGTTCACGGAGTCCCCCAAAATCCTGAGGAGCTCTCCAATTTCCGCCAGAAATCTGAGAAGGCGTCAAGGAACCAGGTTCATACCCCACCAAAGGAGCTGTCGGTCGCCAACGGGACTTCCCACCCCCCTGTGCCGAGGAAGGACATGAGGCTGGAAGGACACAACCCCGAATCCAAGTCCAGATTGAGAAGAACTGGTTGGATTTGCAAGGAATGTTCCCAGTGGATCCCCGATCGGGAAACCTACGTGTCCCACATGAAGAGAAACCACGGAAGGGTAAGGTCTCGGGTGAAAAGCTTTGACTGGGTAACAAGTTAGTTTTAGCAAAAGAGTTGGATAATCGTTAATATTTGGGGCAAAAAGAAGATGAGAATCTGATCACCGGCTCACTGAGGAGTGAGCTCAGGGCCTGAACAAAACCAAAATGATGTAGCCTGTTATAAGCACATGTTCTGTCCTTGCTCGCATGCTCTAAACCTGCGCACCTCATCCTCTTTGCTGTTCCTTCTTGCACTGCGTCTCATCTCAGGCTTCCTCTTCGGCTCATCGGGTGAGTGGATGGAAAGTCGTGTCTTTCCAGTTGCCAGTTCAACAGTCTGATCTCAACTACCTGCACTCAAAGTTACAGAAGGACATACGGTTCCTCGACTGATGTTTTATTGTTTGGTAGATATTGCTGCACCTAACTAGGGAAGGGCGAAAGACTCATGCGGTGCACAGAGCGACCGATCTAAGAACTGTACATCTCAATTTTGTTGCTTTGCGTTGCGTTGACCTACTTCTGTCAAGCGAATCCTTGCTCGCTGGCGGAACACAGGCCAAGGTGATGCGCACAGCCAGATTTCTTAGTCCTTTGGCATCAGGACTTCTTGTTTGATACACTGAGTCGCCCTTCTCGAGTCCCATGGGCAGAGGCTGTGGAAATCTGGATCGTGGTCTTTGATTCCTTCCAGCTTGATTGGGCAGAGCTGGATTGTCCCACTCGCTAAGTATCGAGAGAAGATGGGGGCAGGGGTGAGGGAATGCTGGATTTTCCCATTTGAGTTCTATAGAAGCAGGAAATGTGCTAAATAAGTAAGTTCAGTACATATATGTATTCATTAAACAAATCCCAGAAGATTTTAAATGGAATGCACGGAGGTTATACGAAGGGCGGCAGGAAAAGGAGGAGGCTGGTTATGGGGCAGAGCTGCGTAGGGGGACGTGGATGTCGGACGTGGATGACAAGTGGGACTGCGTGATGCTTTTTAACATCTCAGCCTTTTATTGTGCTGAATTATGAGGAGAGAAACAGGTAGTTTGGCTTGTACTTCACACCGGGGTGAATTAATTCTGCAGAGGGGCCTGTGGGGAAATGAACCCACAGGTCAAGCAGCTAATGCAATTCCTATTAAAAACAAACCGAAAAAATAATATACTTTAACTAGTCCTGGTTTTTATAAGACCAGTGCTGCTATTAGCCAAATGTTGGGCTGAGTCTAAGTGGGACCCCAAAATTCTCAGTGGGTTTTTTTGCACCTGAGAGGTGAGGTTGAGATGAAGAGCATGGGAACGTTAGAATCCGTCTCCCTGTTATTAAAGGATCTTTGTGTTCTCCTGCCAGTCTATGAAGAGATATCCCTGTCGACAGTGCGAACGCTCGTTTAACGCCTCCAACAGCCTGCGCAGACACATCCGCAATAATCACGACACAGCAAAGAAAGTTTATACTTGCTGGTACGTACCAAACACCACTTTGTTTTCAAGGACAGGCTAATCCTTCGATTTTGGAAGCGCTTTGTAACAGATCCTCTCTGCTCCTGTCCACTCCAGCCTGTAAGGTACTGAGGGAGAACGAGATGTTAAACGTGAGAGACCTGGTGGCTACAATAAGTCCTTGCTTTTGACTTTGGAAGCTTAGGGAAAGGTTTAATTTGAGATCCACAGGTGCAAATGAGATTTATGTCACGCACCCTTGCGGAACAGCCCATAGAATATTGGGCCAATCTTTGCTGCTTTGTGGTTGGTGTAGTGATGCATCACTCTTGTAGCTTCCCCATGAAAAGATGGTACAAAAGGTGACCGTGCAGACTTGTTTTCCCACCTCATTCTGAGACAGAATTACAGCACATTTGTGTTGGAAGTTTGTAGGGCTGTATGTTGGGGGATATTTTTTCGTTTAACTCAAATTTTGGTTTAATGCAAGTGTTTCTGAGGAGCGTGCTCTCACTTCGCTGCACTTAAGTTACTAAAAGCCTGTCCTGAAGAGTGCAACCCTTGTGTACTTTATTTCTTTGCATTGCCATGTGAGCCACAATAGCTTTTAGTAAATGGATAAAGTATTGGCATCAGCACTGGGGCATGACAGGAATGCATTCCTGACGCATTTTTTGGCCAGGGTGTCTAAACTTTAAATTTCTTGTATCCGAGCTCTGCTGTGGAATCTCTAGAGAGGACGAAATGTTGACTCCCAGGATGCTTCATTCTGTTTTAAGTTGGTGGGTGTTGGTCTTTGGAGTTACGTGCACGTGATTTGTATAAATCCAGTCTCTCTGAACCAGTTGTTTTCAAGGTGGAGCGTATCAGAATCAAAATGAACACAAGGCCTCGCTGGCAAGAGGGATTTCTATAGAAACACCCGAGGACTCACCAGCTTGTGCAGGCCCCAGGGTCCAGTTTATCTATGATTTTTTAGAACACACAGTTGTGGATTCCCAGCTTCACCCACAGGTCCGTGGTTGATGCTTACAGCAGAGAAGACCCTGCTAGAAATTCAAGTGAATTAGGGTTGTGTTCAGTTCTCAAGCTTGCAGTTGCTCCTTCTCGAAATCTGTTGATGAAGTCTTAATTGGGCAGCGGTTACGCCCTCTTTAATCACTCCTGAAATCACAGCGCTCTTCTTCCTTGAAATACTCATCCCAGTGTCTCCAACAGCTGCTGTTTATTTGGATCCAAGGTCTTCTCTCTGACATTCTAAAAATCTCTGTGACCATTGCTCGCAAATCACGGAATGGACTGGGTTGGAAAAGTCCTCAGAGATCATCCAGTCCAACCCTTGGTCCAACTCCAGTCCGTTCACTAGATCATGGCACTAAGTGCCATGTCCAATCTCAATTTACAAACCTCCAGGGCCGGTGAGTCCAGCACCTCCCTGGGCAGCCATTCCAATGCCTGACCACTCTCTCTGCAAAGAATTGCTTTCTCATCTCCAGCCTCAATTTCCCCTGGCAGAGTTGAAGCCCATGGCCCCTTGTCCTATTGCTGATGCCTGGGAGAAGAGACCAATTCTAGTTCTAGTTCTAGTTCTAGTAGTATTTCTAGAACTGCCCTTCAGGTAGTTCTAGAGAGTGCTGAGCTCAGCTCTAAAGCCTCCCTTCTCCTCCCATCCCTCTGAACATCTCGGCTCCTTTCTGTGCTCATCACATCTCCGCTGCTCCTTTTCTTTTCCCTCAGTTGCTGGTCTCTTTTTTTCATCCCACCAGGCAGTTTGTATCAGTCTCACCTGTTATTTCTTTCAGGGGTTTTGACGCTTTAACTCTGTCTCACCCTCTTCTCCTGGATTTCCAAGTGAGTTGGGAGGAAAATCTGCCATTTTTCTGACAACTGAGTATTTTTGTGACTCCAGGACGCTGTCTTGTAGGTGACCTCCCTCTGGCTTCTACCATTTCAAGCTGTGATTTCCCCTTCTCTGCCTTCTGCTAAATGTGTAGGGAGGGAGCGGGATGATGGTCTTGCTTGAACACCCCCTGCCAAGCTTCTCACTGAAGAAATTCAGGTTAGGAAAGCGTCTTCGCCTGCTCACATGAAAAGAATTCTAAATTAGGACAAATTGCAAAATAGTCTTATGTTTTGTGTGTTTTCTTTCATAATGCATTGTGATGAGGACTCGCTTTTATTTCCCAAGCCTTAAGTACAAACTGCCTGGCACGCCTGATTTTCAACATGTTTATTTTTGATAAATACCACTTAATAACCTCTCATCTTTCCTCCACGAGTTAGAAAAATTCCATCACGATTAAATATTGATTCATCATCTAAGAGGCTCCTGTTCAAAACCAGAAGTATTCAATGAGCACATCTACATTTTTACATCGTTACCGACTGTTGCTTAATTTCCATCTCGTTACTGGAAGATCAATAGGAATCTTCTTCCCTCCTTTCAAACGGAGTCTTTGTTGCCCAGAGACGCTTCGACTCCTCTTGGCTGCTTTTCATCCCACATTTCAGCTGCCATTTGTGTGTCTCAGAGAAGCCTCATCGCTGGGGTCGACACGGAGCTGCTGGACCGTCCCATGTCACCCAAAGGCAATTTTGGGTTTCCACGTTGCTCACAGAGACCTCTGTGTACCTCACCGTGCCACACACGGGGGGTTACGTCTCCGCAAGACCTGGCATTTATTTCCAGTAGACGTCGGTCATCGGAAGAGAAGGTTGACAGCTGGCACGTCCCCTTCATGTCTTTTGAAACATGGACCGTGCTCTCTGGCGGCTCTTGAGTCCTACCTAGTCTGACCATGAATAATTACGTATAAATGATGCGTTGTGAGGGCCTCTGCATAGATTATTGTATTAAAGTTGGAAGTTCAGCAGTTTAGTAAGGATTTTGAGTCTGTTATGATACACGTGGCCTCGTGCTGCAGGCTCCTCGGTGTTGGATGAGCCATGGGGTCCATCTCCGTGTAGGTCTCTCATCAAAGAGTGGTTTTCCCCTGTGCTTTTCCCATCGTGATTATTTATCTTGTGCTTGCATAGCATGTGTTACAGCGGGCCTGATCTCCTCTAGGCCCCGTATTTATTAAAACTGAGCACTGTAGTACAATAAGACGTGCCTTGCTTTCATTCTTATTCATCCATAATCTCTGAGCGGTTCTAGATTTCTCTCAGGGGTAATATTTTACTATTAAAATGATGATTTGCTGCACATTTTGGTCATCTAACAGTACATCACTCACCAGTGTCCGTCCCCAGCGACGCCCGTTGGTTTGGCACGTAACAAATTGTTGTTTGGATGGAAATGAACAGCTGGGCTTTAACAATTCCTTTTCCTTTTTGTATTTCCCAGGTACTGCACAGATGAACATCAGACCTTTCCTCAGCCGTTCATGCTGGAGAATCACATCAGCCTCATGCACGGCATCAAAAACCCGGACTTATCCCAGATGGCCAAAGCAAAAGTTCCAGAGAGAGACACAGCAGAAGTAACTGATATATTTTCATTGCAAAATAACCGTACCTGGCAAGTAGCTGTTCCCTGGGGGTGTCACGACGAGCCCTGGCAGATCCTTCCCCTCTTCTCAGTTCCATCCACGTTGCTTCTCTCTGGCAGCGTTAGGGCCAGAACCGAAAGTGCAGCTGAAGCTGCAGCAGTACCAGGGCAACGCCTTTTGCATTTTTCAAGACATTCTTGAACGTGCAGCCTGATATTTTACCGGCCTTTTCTCAGTCTGCTTTGTAACCAGGTCTAACGTAGGTTTGGTTTTACCCTTGTTTTGCGGCCACTCAGTTCATGAGCCTGGTACAGTTTTCCTGTTTCTCCCATGTATTTTTCTGCTAGTTACCAAAGATTTCTGTTTTAAAATACTTATTAGATCCATTACCTACAAGAACCACATTCCTCCTAAGTAGCACATTTTTCAGCAAACATAACTGTTTGGCTGCTTTTGAGTTGGTTTGGAGGACTGGCCGATTGCGCTTCATCGCTCCATTTACTTAAAAAATAGATGTGAGGTTTCGTTATCACCACAATTTATCATTCAGCTGTACCCTGGCACTGAGGGATCGCAGCCCAGACTGACTCCCCCGTTTATGCCGTAAGGGAATCTGGAGTCTCTTTGTGTAGTTTGTGTCAACAAACCAACGTGTATTCACCCTTAGGGTGTGGAATTTAGCACCGACTCTCCCATGGGCTCAAACGATAAAGTAACTTTTGAATCTTGTTTTTTTTAAGGCAAAATCTCCAAAGAAGACGGCAGCGGACGAGCTGGGTCAGGCACAGACTGTTGCGGGTTCGGACGCGCCGCCGGCCAAAAAACTGAAAGCGCACTGGAAATGCGCGAAATGCGGCTTTGCCACCGACGTCAGCGCCGAGTTTCAGGAACACATCCCGCGGCACAAGACAGACAGCTCCACCTACCAGTGCTTGTTCTGTGGCTTGTGCTACACCTCGCACATCTCCCTCAACAGACACCTCTTCATCGTGCATAAAGTAAAAGATGAGGAGGAGGAGGAGGAGGAGGATGAAGAGGAGGAGGAAGACGAAAGGCAGAAGTTACAAAGGGAGAGGGGTGAGAACGGACACAAGGGGTACAATGGCGAGACGAACACTACGGCGGAAGAAGAAAACCCGAAATGCAAAGAGTGCAAAAGTGACTCAGCTCTTTGTGAGCACAGTCAGACGTGCGGCGTGGAGGGGCCCAACAGCACCTCGCAGAACAATCATTTGAAGTCTCTTAAGACTTAAAAACAAAAAAGAACCCCTTTTGGTTGGTCGGGGGGGTTTTGTTGGGGGGTTTTTACTCAAAAGACGGGGTGGGGATGGGGCGAATCTTTGAAATATTCTGTTGATTTCTTGGGGTGGACACAGCCTTCCGTTAACTTCTATTTGTAAGGGAAATTTAAAAAAGGAAAAAACAAAACCAAGCCAACCAAACCCTGCCATTGCATCCTAAGCGCTACCTCTCTGCCAGCCCAGAGAGGTGAAAAGGGAAAGCAGGGCGAGAATCCTCGCTGGAGCTCGTGCAGCTCCTGAGGATGGAGGAGCACTTTCTGCAGCTGCCGTTCCCCTCGGACGAGCTCTGTTCCTCCGCGCGCCGCCTCAGCCCTGCCCGGGGCCCGGCCTCGCCTTCCCCGTCTCGCTTTCTTTCTCCTGTTTATGGCTTTCCTCTCTTCCCATCCTGTCTTTGTTTTATTCATTTTCACTCGTGACACCGTCTCAGCAAAACTCGCTTGTCTGGACCGTGCTGGCCCATCCGGGGGCTCCTGCGTGACACGGGATGGGTTCGAGCTGCGAGCTGTGCTCATTTTTGTTTAATTGCCCAAATAACCACCTTGTTCTCCAAAAGGCAATTTAATGAAATATCTTGGACATGAATCATCCTGAAAGAGCATTTTGTAGCCCCCATCCTCTCAGGTGAGCACAGCTCAAAGCCGCGTGTCGGTGGGGCTGTGCTGCTGGACGCCGTCCCGGGGTGGGCAGAGCCGGGGGGCAGGTTGGCACCATCCCCGGAAGGGGAAAACATCTCCCGTCCCATCCGTGGTGCTGGCTGGAGCCAAACCATCACTGACCGTGTCGGCCGGTGTCAGAGCTCCCCGGCGGATGGGTATTGAGCTGCTGTGGTGAGGAGGGGAGCGTGGCCGCTGAGAGCATGGCGGGAGCTGCCATCCTGCAGCACCGTGAGGGCTGGAGTTCCGTCACCAGGGCTGGCGTCTGGCGGGAGCTCCGGTGTCCATCACAAGGGCATTTGGTTGGGACCTCTGGTGTCCATCACAAGAGCATTAGTTCCATCAGGAGCTCCACTGTCTGTCAGGAGCTCTGGTGTCCATCACGAGGGTGTTTGGTCAGGAGCTCTGGTGTCCATTGCAAGCTCTGGTGTTGATCGCGAGGGTGTTTAGTTGGGAGCCCTGGTCTCTCAGGAGCTCTGGTGCCCATCATGACGGCATTTGGTCAGGAACTCTGGTCTCTTGGGAGCTCTGGTCTCTCAGGAGCTCTGGTGTCCATCACGAGGCTGCTTGTTCCGTTGGGAGCTCCGGTGTCTGTCGGGAACTCTGGTGTCCATCACAAGGGCATTTGGTCAGGAGCTCTGGTGTCTCAGGAGCTCTGCTGTCCATCACAAGCTCTGGTGTCTCAGGAGCTCGTGTCCATCACACGCTCTGGTGTCCATCACAAGCTCTGCTGTCCATCACACGCTCTGGTGTCTCAGGAGCTCGTGTCCGTCACAAGCTCTGGTGCCCATCACATACTCTGGTGTCCATTGCATGCTCTGGTGTCCATCACAAGGTCTGGTGTCTCAGGAGCTCGTGTCCATCACACGCTCTGGTGTCTCAGGAGCTCGTGTCCGTCACAAGCTCTGGTGCCCATTGCACGCTCTGGTGTCCATCTCACGCTCTGGTGTCCATCACATGCTCTGGTCTCAGGAGCCTGTGTCCATCACATGCTCTGCTGTCCATCACAAGCTCTGGTGTCTCAGGAGCTCTGGTGCCCATCACAAGCTCTGATGTCCATCACAAGCTCTGGTGTCCATCACACGCTCTGGTGTCCATCACATGCTCTGGTGTCTCAGGAGCTCGTGTCCATCACACGCTCTGGTGTCCATCACATGCTCTGGTGTCTCAGGAGCTCTGGTGCCCATCACAAGCTCTGATGTCCATCACAAGCTCTGGTGTCCATCACACGCTCTGGTGTCCATCACATGCTCTGGTTTCTCAGGAGCTCGTGTCCATCACAAACTCTGATGTCCACCGCACGCTCTGGTGCCCACCGCACGCTCTGGCGCTGGTTCCGTCAGCTCTCCCGCGCGGCTCAGCGTGACTCCTGCCCTGGGAGCCGTTTCTTTCCGTGTGGTCACACTGACTCTTTCCTCGCTCACTCCCCCGTCTCACTCCTGCTTTGTGTAATATAATTATCTCCTCCGCCATTATTTTTATTACGTTGAGCCAGAACCCTGCTCGTTATTGTTTACTATGACGATGTTTAACTAATTTAAGAACTATTTATCTTGTCGCATTCGGCCCGCTCACCTCCTCGACGTGTTTTGATACGAACACTTTGGACTCTTTGTACTTTTGATACCTGCGGGCGGCCCAGGCCTGCCCGAGCGCGCAGGGCAGGCCGCAGGGGCCGCTCCCGAGCCGTCACGTCTCTATTTACCCCGCAGCGGCGTCTGTGCCTTTGCTCTGATGTTTACTTCGAAGTATCGCCAATAAACGCATCCACGGTGCCGGCCTGGGCCTCGTTCTTCCCTCGGGCCGCCGTGGCCGCCGCCCTCGGGGGGTGCGGGCGGAAGCGGCGGTGACGCGGGCGGCAGCGGCGCCGGAAGCGGAAGCGCGGCCGGGCGGGCGGGCGGTGGTGGCGGCGCCGGCGATGCTGTCGCTGGATTTTCTGGACGATGTTCGGCGCATGAACAAGCGGCAGGTGCCGGAGGGACCGGGGGGCGCGGGGAGGGGCCGTGCTTGGCGGGGGTCGGGCCGGGCGTGCCCCGGTTCCTGACCCCCCCGCAGCTGTACTACCAGGTGCTGAACTTCGGGATGATCGTCTCGTCCGCGCTCATGATCTGGAAGGGGCTGATGGTGGTGACGGGCAGCGAGAGCCCCATCGTTGTGGTGCTGAGGTAAATCCCGCCCCGGGGGCGCGTGGGGGCTCGTTCGGGAGCGGGGCCCGAACCGAGGGGCTTCCCGGCCATGGGGTGAGAGCCCCGGGGCTGCGGCGGGACAGGGACAGGGACAGGCGGGGAACGAGGGGAGCGGGGCCACCCCGGGGGTTCGCTGGTTTAGCGCCTGCTGCTCAGCTAGCGGGTTATGTTTTAATATTAGTGCGATCTGCAGAGATCTCTCTACACCAGCATCGTCACACTGTGCTTGATCCGCTGTACATGTCTCTGCTCCCAAGGAACAGGCAATGGGACGAGAGGAAATGGCATCAGGTTGCGCCAGGGAAGGTTGAGGTTGGATCTGGGGAACAATTGGTGACATTATTAATATATATATAAAGGGGGAGTGTCAGGAGGATGGAGCCAGGCTCTTCTGGTGACAACCAGTGACAGGACAAGGGGCAATGGGTGCAAACTGGAACACAGGAGGTTCCACTGAAATCTGAGAAGAAACTTGTTTGGGGTGAGGGTGGCAGAGCCTGGCCCAGGCTGCCCAGGGGGTTGTGGAGTCTCCTTCTGTGCAGACATTCCAACCCGCCTGGACACCTTCCTGTGTAACCTCATCTGGGTGTTCCTGCTCCATGGGGTGATTGCACCAGATGGGCTTTCCAGGGCCCTTCCAACCCCTGACATTCTGGGGTTCTGTGAATTTCTTCCCCAAAGGGCTGTGGGGCATTGAACAGGCTGCCCAGGGCAGTGGTGGAGTCACCATCCCTGGAGGGGTTTAAAAGGCATTTAGACGAGGTTCTTAGTGACAAGCAGTCTTGTAATCAAAGTGTCTTTGATTTGGGGTCAGGGCTGGTTGCTCTCCCCATCTGGCACCTTCTATCCCCTCAGTAGATCTTTCACTTACACATTCTGTCGCCCTGTCTGAGCTGGAAATCCCACAGCCTGGTTTCCACCACCAGTTCCATTTATTACACAAGATTCTTCCTGGAAAGGGCTGTGGGGCATTGGAACAGGCTGCCCGGGGCAGTGCTGGAGTCACCATCCCTGGAGGGTTGAACAGGTGGAGATGAGGTTCTCAGGACATGGGGCAGTGCCAGGGGTGGGTTATGGTTGGACTCCATGATCTTGAGGTCCTGTTCCAACCAAAATGATTCAGTGAGGCTGCTGGGCGCATGTAACAATAGCATCTGTCAGCTGCCTGGAGTGTACCTGAGAGGTGGCCCTGAGGGAGGAAACAAGAGGAGAAAGGACTTCAAAGGAATATGGTGAGAGCGCAACGCAGGCATTTCTGGATCGTAGCAAACCCCTTGAAGAAATGCTCAGCCACAGCTCTGAGCGGGAGAGGTTTGCCAAAGGCAAGTCTTGAAACACAGAGCCTGGCAGAAGCGACGAGCCCCTCGTTTGGGGGTCATCCCTGTGTCAATGCAATGTTTGTGGCAGAGCTCGTCTTCTCAGGGCAGTGCTGGAGTCACCATCCCCGGAGAGCTTTAAAAGACATAGAGATGAGGTTCTCAGGGACATGGGTTAGTCTGAGAGTTAGATTATGGTTGGATTCGATGATCTTGAGGGTCTTTTCTAACCCAAATGATTCTCCTTAAGGTCAATGGCACCTCCCACAGTGGCAGCTGCGGCAGCAGAACACAGCGGCACCTCCTGCCCTGCCCGCCTGTCGCTGCTGCTGCCCGAATAGTTGTCTGGTGGGATGACTCTTGGTCAGCAAAGAGGAACCTGAAATCTTTGAGCTGCCAGAGAATAAACTCGTATAGTGAAAAGTGTATTTTAAATGGGAACTGGCCGCAGCGAACTCTATTATGTATTATGTTGCATCCTTAAAAGGATCCACTAATGCTGCTTCTGCAACTGTTTGGTTTTTTTCCTGGCCTTCTGGTGAGCTGTAGCGTGACCAGGAAAAGGGGAACTTCAGCTGTACCCTTTTATAGAAGGGCTATTCCCCTGTAACTGGATGTGATAAAACATGTTTCATGTGTTGCCCTCAGGGAAGCGCTGTGCAGGAGGCAGCACCTGTGTCCCCCCATCCTCCTGCCCGAGACCAGTTCACAGAACCACAGAGTGTCAGGGGCTGGAAGGGCCCTGGAAAGCTCATCCAGTGCAATCCCCCCATGGAGCAGGAACACCCAGATGAGGTTACACAGGAAGGTGTCCAGGCGGGTTGGAATGTCTGCACAGAAGGAGACTCCACAACCCCCCTGGGCAGCCTGGGCCAGGCTCTGCCACCCTCACCCCAAACAAGTTTCTTCTCAGATTTCAGTGGAACCTCCTGTGTTCCAGTTTGCACCCATTGCCCCTTGTCCTGTCACTGGTTGTCACCAGAAGAGCCTGGCTCCATCCTCCTGACACTCCCCCTTTCCATATTGATCCCCAGGAATGAGTCCCCCCTCAGTCTCCTCTTGTCCAGCTCCAGAGCCCCAGCTCCCTCAGCCTTTCCTCACACGGGAGATGCTCCACTCCCTCCAGCATCTTGGTGGCTGCGCTGGACTCTCTGCAGCAGTTCCCTGTCCTGCTGGAACTGAGGGGCCACAGCTGGACACAATATTCCAGGTGTGGTCTCTCCAGGGCAGAGCAGAGGGGCAGGAGAACCTCTCTGACCTACTAACCAACCAACCTGCGGCCGCAGTTGTGGGGCAGCCACTGGACGCTGGTGTGGACACCATGTGGGGCCTTGTCTGTGTCTTTTTACATCGGTGTTAATTACCGTATGTCATTTAACAAAGCTCCGTCCTGATGGGGCTGTGAAGTCCAGGGCAGCAGGGAGCAAGACGGGGCCTTTGGGTCCCATCCCTGCTGCAGCGATGGGATCTCCTGTGCTGAATAGCAGCTGTCTCGAGATAAAACACAAATATATGCGGTGCTGAAAGTTCATCATTTTGTCTTCTACTGCATTATTTATTCAGAATTAAGAAGGTTAAGTATTTCGTAACAATTGCCATTTACAAGACAGGAGAAAAAGAACTTGAATAGTGGTGCCTGAAATGAGATAGTTAAGCAAAGCGATGAATCACAGTAACACATTTTTAGCGCATCTGTCTGTCTGTTCCAGATGGGAATACAAGAGCCCTGTGTGTTTTCAGCGCTTTGTTCGTGAGGATGATCTATCTACCTGCAAAAAATTAAAGATAAAAAATAAATGACAAAAGTTTTGCACCACTGCGGTGCTGCCAGCGTAGCCCTACCGACTGAGTGTTGAAATCTTGTTGAACCGCTCCTCTTCTCTTTTGCAGCGGAAGCATGGAGCCCGCGTTTCACAGGGGAGACCTGCTGTTCCTCACGAACCGAATCGAAGATCCCATCAGAGTGGGAGAAATCGTCGTCTTTAGGATAGAAGGACGGGAAATTCCCATAGTCCATCGTGTCCTGAAAATTCATGAGAAGTATGTGGAGAACTGGGCGGGGGTTGTAGTGCAGATGTTGAGCTAAATTGTATTTTTCCTCGTCTCGTTGGGTAAACGAATGGGTGGGATGTCAGTAACAGGTGTGCAGGTGCTGTAGGAAGTGACGCAGAAGTTTCAGACACACAGAATCTGCCCTCCTGGGCTTATGTGTGAGGATCACCCAGCTGAATGCGCAAAGTGGGGAGTCTGTGCCAGAATCCTGGGCTCCCCACACCACTGAATGTCTCCGGTGCCATCGTTTCCATCCCAAGCTGCTGCATCGTGTTGCTGTGTTGTCCCTTGGAGCTATGGCTGTATTTGTGTGTGTGAAGTGGGTTTTGTTGGTAGAGGTAGAACTTACGGAGAAGGTGTTTTGTGTGTAGCATGTGTTATTTTTAAAGTTGTCTTTATGGTTCTGGTCTCATGCAGAGGCAGAGTGTTCATAGAATCACAGAATCACTTTGGTTGGAAGAGACCCTTAAGATCATCGAGTCCAACCATAACCCACCCCTGGCACTGCCCCATGTCCTGAGAACCTCATCTCCGTCTGTCCAACCCCCCAGGGATGGCGACTCCAGCACTGCCCTGGGCAGCCTGTTCCAATGCCCCACAGCCCTTTGGGGAAGAAATTGTTCCCCAGATCCAATCTAAATGTTCCCTGGCACAACCTGAGGCCGTTTCTCCTCTTCCTAGGCCACTTGAGGCCATTTCCTTGTTCCTTTTCTTCTCTGTCAGAAGTTTTGTGCTGTTTTATGCGCTGTGCTCTCCACGTACTGTCGGTTCTCTTACATTTCACAGGTTGCATGTCTGACGTGCAGCCGCTTGGGTTTGATTGCTGAACGGGGCTTCATTTTCCAAGCAAAGCTTCTTCTGGAGCCATGAGCCTTCCTGGTTGGAGAATCCCAGACTGATGGGGGCTGCAGGGACCTCTGTAGATCCCGCAGACTAACGCAGGGTCACAGAGCAGATCACACAGGATCCCAGGCGGGCTTGGATGTCTCAGAGCAGGAGACTCCACACCCGCTCTGGGCAGCCTGGGCCAGGCTCTGGCACCTCCCAGCAAACAAGTTTCTCCTCCTGTTCACATGGAGCCTCCTGTGTTTCAGTCTGTGCCCGTTGCCCCTCACCCTGGCGTTGGGCACCACTGAACAGAGTCTGCTCCATCCTCTGACACTGAGACATTGATCAGTTCCCTCTCAGCTTCTCTTCTCCAGCTCAACAGCCCCAGCTCACTCAGTGTCTCCTCATCACAAAGATGCTCCAGACACCTCAGCATCTTTGTAGCTCTCGCTGGACTCTCTCCAGTAATTCCTTGTCCTTCTTAAACCAGACACAACACTCAAAACACAGTCTGGGGGGACACGTGCCAGCCCCATGAGGCGTTTGAGCCAAAACTAAATCTTGAACTGAATCCCTGTTCTTCAAGGCAGCTCTGAGAGCGCAACAGCATTTGTAGCAGCCACAGCTGTTGGGACATGGAGACCATGGTCTCCATGGCCCAAGGTCAAGGTGGAGCACCTTTGTGGGCATCAGCAGTGCAGCAGAAGCCCCGTCTGTGTGAGCGGCACAGGGTGGCCCAGCAGGTTGTTTGCTGTTCAGGTGTGTTCTGCACCCAAAACTTTGACCAGCGTCAGTTCCTTGAGACCACTAATTTAAAAAGAAGTTCGATAGGTGTGGTGACTTTGCTATCTGACGCTGCACGTGCGCTTTTGGTGGTGTGTCAGGAGCTCTTTTAAGTAAAACGCTGCTTTCCATCTCCCGTGTTGTTCCAGTGCTGCTGTGGGGCTGATTATTGAAGAGCCGGGGTCTCCGCTCTCAGCCGGTGTACGGCAAGGAGAAGCACAAATGTGCATTTGGTGTGGCAGTTGGTCTCCAAATATTACCCACCCTTCTTATTTTGCCTCTGCAGGAGGTATTAAGGATCCAGCACATTTTTTTAATATAACAGGACCATAGTGCCAATCCTAGATTCTCTGGTATTTTAGGTTTCATTTAAATGAAACAACCAAACACATCTTTACGTTACGAAAGATACAACTGAAAAACCTGTACTGTGACCTGAGGTGAGGCGCTGAAGGTATCGGACTCTGCGGTGTCGGCTGCTTCGTTTGTTTCTTTTTCATTCACTATTTAAAGAATATTCTTCTGGTACTGGTTTGGAATTCAGGAGTGTCCTCTGAGTGGCTGGAGATTCCCGTTTCTTCCTGTAGTTACGGAATGAATAGGAAAACTGTGAAAAGTCTCCGCAAAAGCCGGCAGGAGTGTCAAAGTGCAGGAAAACTGAAATCCTGTTCTTCAGGGTTTTGTGGTAACTCAGAATCACCCAGAATCACAAAATAATGTGAGGGATTGTAAGTGCCCTGGAAAGCTCATGCAGTGCAATCCCCCCATGGAGCAGGAACACCCAGATGAGGTTACACAGGAAGGTGTCCAGGCGGGTTGGAATGTCTGCACAGAAGGAGACTCCACAACCCCCCTGGGCAGCCTGGGCCAGGCTCTGCCACCCTCACCCCAAACAAGTTTCTTCTCAGATTTCAGTGGAACCTCCTGTGTTCCAGTTTGCACCCATTGCCCCTTGTCCTGTCACTGGTTGTCACCAGAAGAGCCTGGCTCCATCCTCCTGACACTCCCCCTTTCCATATTGATCCCCAGGAATGAGTCCCCCCTCAGTGTCCTCTTGTCCAGCTCCAGAGCCCCAGCTCCCTCAGCCTTTCCTCACACGGGAGATGCTCCACTCCCTTAATCACATCAGTATCGTTCCAGTGAGACAATGGTTTTTCCTCGCTAGCCTGTGTGCAGAAGGAAATTGAGCTCATTCTTTATCGCTAAACGGAGTCTGCGCTCAAACTGTGCCCAGTGGTGCTGGTGCCGGGAGCTGGAGCTGCTCCTGGAGCTGGTGCCTCCAGCATCATCTGCGGGCTGAACCCGTGTTATCAGGACCGGCAGCATCTGCCAGACTGTCCCTGAGCTCCCAGGGTGCTGGTTGTTCCCACACTGGACAAAATGTGCTTTGAAGAAAGATCTGGTCTTAAAAAAGGGATTTTTTTCCCCCTTTTTTCCTTTTATTTCATTCTCTCCCCCCTTCTGTTTTTCTCTTTTCTCTCCTTTTTTACCCCTCTTTTCTCTTTTCTTTTTCCTTTTTAATTTTCCCCCTTTTGCCCCTTTTTCTCCCTCCCCCCCCTTTCCCCCCCTTTTCCCCCCCTTTTTCCGCCTTTTCCCCTGGTTTTCCCCCGTTTATCCCCCGTTTTCCCCCTATTCACCCTTTTCCCCCCCTTTCCCCCCACTTCACCCTTCTCCCCCCCTTTTCCCCCCTTTTCTCCCATTTTCCCCCTTTTTCCCCCTTTCCCCCCCTTTCCCCTGTTTTCCCCCCTTCTCCCCCCGCTTCCCCTTTTTCCACACCTTTTACCCCTCTTTCCCCCTTTTTCCCTTCTCCCCTTTCCCTCCCCTTTGTTTCCCCCTCTGCTTCCCCCCCCGGCTTCCCTGTTCCCCCCATCACTCCCCCTTCGCTCCTTCCCTCCATTCCCCCCCTTTTTCCCGTTTCCTCTGCCCCAGGATCCTGTTGCTGGCAAACTCACTAACTCATCTCACAACAAATTAAAGACGGCACGTAGCAATCATTTCCCCGCTCTCCACAAATGATTTTGAGCGCAAATCCTCAGTCCTTTATTAATAGCCTCCTCCTTTTCCTTTCTCACACTGGTCGCTTCTTGAACTGATACCATTTTTTGGCATCCGAACCATGCTCTGGGGGAGCCGGGATCCGGTTCACCACCGTTAGTTCTGCACGGCACCTCGTCTGTCGTGAATTAACCCGTTACCGCCGCGTCTCATTTGCTGCCGTCTGGGTGTTGCGTTGGAAGAGGCAGCAAAAGCTGTTTGGTTGTTGCTGTCTGTGCCATTTCTGTTGGACAACTGTTGTATCTCCATCAGTTCCGCCTTTTCCAGGCTGCAGAGTCCTGTAGCGCACGTTTGCTTCTAATATCTTAGTGTTAGTCTCAACACGCTCGTTCCAGAACAGCTTTAATTAAGTTCCTGTTCCCTGCCTTACCGGCTGTCTTGTCTTTGCCAGGCAAAACGGTGACATCAAATTTCTGACGAAGGGAGACAATAACGCCGTGGATGACCGAGGGCTGTACAAACGGGGGCAGCACTGGTTGGAGAAAAAGGACGTCGTGGGACGAGCGAGAGGGTAAGTGACGGTGAAAAAGCTGCGGCTTCTCACGCTGCCCTCCCCCAACGCCGTCTGTTAATCCTCTGGATCTCTCCCTGCGCGAAAGGTTTCAAAAAGTACTGCGGGGAGTTAAAAAACAAAGACCGCTCAGTTCTGAGCTTGGCTTAAGCGAAGGCATCAAGCTGTGAGCTGAGCCCGGGGCTCCGCTGCCGGGCGCACAGCAGTGCGAGGGCAGCGCACGCTCGGGCGTGATCGGAATGTCCATCGAAATCGTTCTGCGAGGCACCGGCTTTGCTGGGAGGCGAGGTCTGAAAAAGGCCGAGGCTCAAACACTCTCTGGGGCTGTTTGTGGCTCGTTCCGCGCGGCCACGGCCACCCTGCTCGGGGAAGGACGTTCCGAGCCTGTCAACCATCACCCTCGCGTGCTCGAGCGGCTTTTCCTTGGCACACAAACCAGCGCGGGGCTTCCCCGCCTGCGCCCTCCGACCCTGTTTGATGCCATAAAACCTCTTCTCTTGTAGATTTGTGCCCTACATTGGAATAGTGACTATCTTAATGAACGATTATCCGAAATTCAAGGTAAGAGCTCTTTCATTCTCCGCCTGCTTCTCCCACCCCAGCTGAAATTCCTTCTTGAGAACCTTATACGCACGGGCAGAACCAATTGCCCTGCGTGTTTGCTGCCGCTGCTGCATCTTTAGATGTGGGTGTGCGCTCTTGTGTCTTCTCTTCTTTCTCCTACAGTACGCAGTCCTCTTTTTACTGGGTTTATTTGTGCTGGTCCATCGAGAGTAGCCTCTTGCACTGAAACACAAGCTGAACGTGCCAAGGATTTTTTTAGATGAACGTTTGAAGTAGATGATGGTCCGGCGTGCCGGGAGGAAGAAGAAAACATGCATTTCAAAGCTGCTTGCCAGTTTGGGTTTGTCTTGTTTTTTACTGCGCAAGGGCGGATGTTTGTCACAGTATTTCCAATGGTTTGTCACATTTTAGCATTTTTAGTGAGTTTTTATATTAAAAATTTAAGCCAAACCGTTCAGTGTTTGTACTTTGGAGCTGAGCTTCCTCTCCAAGTGCCTGCAGGACCGTGTCCTCCGCGTCGGGCGAGCGCGGCCGCTCGGGCGCTGCCCGCGCTGTCACACCGCGAGCCGCGGACGCGATGTTTGTTCCAATTCCCATTTGGAATAAAGGTTTTTCATCTCGCCCGACGTGAGCCCTGGCATGTTCTTCGTTATCGCTGCCGAGGGCAGCCCCGTCGCCCGCTTCCCCGGGGGGTACGTGCGCTTTGCTGCTGTGGACGCTCCTAGAGCTAGGCAAACTCACTCGGCCTCTTTACAGAGCAACAGCGGCTGCTCCTCTTGCTGCTTTTTGGAGACTGAGCGGTTCCCGAGCTGTAGATCCGCTCAATATCGTACTGAAATCATTTAAACACCGCGAGGTGTTCTGTGCTCAAGGTGGCAAAGGATTATTTTGCACATGAGCTGTCACTGCGGCCCTGGGTAACAGAATTGGGGTGGGAAATACCTGTAGCTATAGCTAATACCTATAGCTAGTACCTATAGCTATTTGGCAGGGTTAACAGCTCTCCTCAATCTTGCAGAATCCTCAGACAGTTCAAACGTACAGAGTGTGACTTCAGGTGCATTTCACTGTGTCCTCTATTCCCTCGTGTTCGTGGCTGCTCCAGGGTCGCACAGTTTAACCGGGGGGTTTGTTCTCAGCGTAGGATGAAGGAAAACAAATCATCTTATATTTGGGATGCTGCAAAAAGTCTCTGAGCAGGTCCAGCCCGTGGCGCTAGGGGCCTGAGGGTCTTGGAGTAATCATCACTTAGTAATAAAAAATGAGGATAAAATCCCTACCTCCCACTCCCAGTGCTGGAGCCCTTGAGATGAGGATTTGGATGCAGAATTTCTCCAACACGAACGGGGTGTTTTGTTAAAAGCCGAACCTGGGCAGCAGCGAGGGAACACAAAATCTCCCTTTGGGAGCTGCTGTCGCAGCTTTTCCACCTTTGCAGGACACGCTGAGCCCAGGTCTGTTCTCAGCTTTGCCTTGAGCTTCAACTCCTTCGGAGCTTAAATCGGTTTTTAACTTGGGACTGAGCCGAGCTCTTCTGAAATGTGCTGATCAACACCTCTCGGTGCAAACTCGCCCAGAGCTGTTGCTGTTCTCCCCGTCCTCTCACTTTCACACCTTTTGCGAAAACCTGAGCGTGCAGCAGCTGTGTTACTGTCGCTGAGTCAATTTGACATAAAAAAAGGCTGAAACACAAAGGATTTCTGATGGTAGGGGATTCAAGGATTAGCTCTTAAAGGGCACCTGCAGAAACCCCGGTTCTGAGAGAAAAGAAATGGTCGTTTTTGAGATGTGGGGAATAACGTGCCCATCCTGCTTGTGGCAGGAGGGTGTTACTGGGTGGCCACTCTCTTCTGCATTTGCAAATGCTTTAAGGACAGAAACATTTGCCCTAAATCAGGGGCTGTAGCGTGAGGTTTGGGAAGTTGTCTCTGTGGCCCGTGTTCTGTTTATTTTCAGCTCGGTGCAGCTGAGAACGTGGTTCTGCGTTACCCACAGTCGCGAAACGAGGTGTTGGCTCTAATTAGAGCGAGGATAAATCAGCAGCTCCCGCAGCCCCGTCACCCCCGCGTCCCCGCGACACCTTTTGCAGCGGGAGGAGCCGGGGACGGGGCTGCACAGCCCGGGAACCGAGAACAGGGGGACAGGATGACAAAGGGTTGTTGCTGGCTCTGTCCCCACCAGCTTTATTCTGCTTTGCTGAGCAGAAGAGCCCCAGAGCGTGCAGGCTCTGGGTGCTAATGCTGAAAGGTCTGGTGAGCGCCGCTGTGCTCCTGCAGAGCCAGGGTTTTGCTCTTAGAACTTGATGCGTCTTTGTTTTTCATTTCGGGTTTCTCCTTGTTGTTAAAGGTGAAGCTCCGGCAAAGCCTTTGAGACGTGAGGCTTAGGGAAGATGGGGGTGGGAAGGATGGAGATCTCCGTGTGGCTGCGGGAAGGGGATTTGTTTGTAAAGCGTGTGGGTGTTGAACGGTCTGGTTTATAGAGGCAAAGAGAGAAAAAAGAGTCTGCCAGGGCTAAGGTTGCTGCTGTGTCTGTTGTGGTTACAGCCAAACGCAGCAGGTTCTCTGGGAGGCGATTTATTGTTTAATTACCGTTCAGTCACATCCGCAGCGCAGGGCACAGATTCCTCCATGGGCAGGACTGTTCCACACAGCTCCTCATCCTCACTGGAATTGTGTTGGGTGACTTCTATTCGTATCAAGCCGACGCATATGCGCAAGCACACTGGACGGGAGGCGAGCGGTGAGGTGTAATGTGCTGAGAGCTGAGGCTCCTTCAGACCAGCCTGTCTGTGTGTGTTTACGCCGCTTGAACGCGCGGTTGCCGGTTAAACAATGATACACATTACACTGCTTCACCCTGACCTGTGGTAGCAGGGGTTGCCAGGGCTTGGGTTGGTAAGTTGATTGGTTGCCTGCTTTATTTCGTGAGACCGGGTAATCTTACGGTGGCTTTCTTGCCCTTAAAATGAGAACAGTCAACCTTATTTTTTTTGAGGAGAACCTACAGGATGAAGTCGTGTCCATGCACAGTTCCAAGACCTCTTGCTGCTGGAGGAATGTGTGAAGACAACACCAGCTCCCGGAATGGGCTGCGTGCAGTGGCCAAGAGAAGGAGGGGACGCTCAGCCAAGTGTAGAGTCTGACATCTGGGCAGGAACAACCCCAGGTTCCAGTGTAAGTTGGGGAATGACCTATTAGAGAGCAGGGTAGGGGAAAGGGACCTGGGGGTCCTGGGGACAGCAGGGTGACCATGAGCCAGCACTGGGCCCTTGTGGCCAGGAAGCCAATGGTACCTGGGGTGGGTTAGAAGGGGGTGGTCAGTAGGTCAGAGAGGTTCTCCTGCCCCTCTGCTCTGCCCTGGGGAGACCACACCTGGAATATTGTGTCCAGCTGTGGCCCCTCAGTTCCAGCAGGACAGGGAACTGCTGCAGAGAGTCCAGCGCAGCCACCAAGATGCTGAAGGGAGTGGAGCATCTCCCGTGTGAGGAAAGGCTGAGGGAGCTGGGGCTCTGGAGCTGGACAAGAGGAGACTGAGGGGGGACTCATTCCTGGGGATCAAGATGGAAAGGGGGAGTGTCAGGAGGATGGAGCCAGGCTCTTCTGGTGACAACCAGTGACAGGACAAGGGGCAATGGGTGCAAAGTGGAACACAGGAGGTTCCACTTAAAGATGAGAAGAAACTTGTTTGGGGTGAGGGTGGCAGAGCCTGGCCCAGGCTGCCCAGGGGGTTGTGGAGTCTCCTTCTGTGCAGACATTCCAACCCGCCTGGACACCTTCCTGTGTAACCTCATCTGGGTGTTCCTGCTCCATGGGGGGATTGCACTGAATGGCATATGCTGCTAACACAAGTATTATAGACCAGCTTACCTACAGAGGCTGTTAAAAATCACCTGCTCCAGAGGAATATACATCTGAGGTGACCTTTGGCATATTTGCTTTATATTTAAGAGACACTTAAGAGGTTTTAGTTATCAGGATAATTTTGGGTAACTGAGGAGATGTTTGCTTTGTGCCAGGATTCGTGAAAATAGGTAACTATAAACAAAAGTAATGGGAGGTTCTCTTGTCTGACAGAAATTTTAGGGAAAAAATGAAGAAGACCAAAACACATCCATCAGTAACGGAAGCAGACACAAATAGAAGTCTTTCCTAATCCGTTTGCACTTCCATATTGCATTTTGAGCTGATTTAATCTCTTCCTGCCCCTTTTCCCTTCTCCCCTTCCTTGCAATATTAATTTGTCATCTTCCTCTTGTTCATCTTCATCTTCATCTTCACCTTCACCTTCATCTTCACCTTCACCTTTGTCATCTGCAGCCGCCGCTTCAGCTCATTCCCCCCGTGCGAAGGGACATGGTGGCTTTCCCAGTGGCACCTACCGAGCCACCATCGGGTGGACTCTCCGCTGGCTGGTGATCGGTGGCTTTGCTGCTGCGTCTGTAGGAAACCACCAGCTCCTCCCCACACGCGCCGGGTCCTGCTCACGGGACAATCCCTACACAACTCCGGCAGGTCCTTTGAATGCTTGAGCTCCCCAAACCTTGGGGGAAATTGTGGATCTCCGGAGACAAGAACAGACGAATTAGGGACGGACTAGAAATGCACCATGTGCAATTCAGGACTCTCAGTCGCTTGTTTTTGCTGCCCGGCTCCTCATCTCTTGACTTTTTTTTGCTGCTTCTGTTTAATAATATAAAAACACTTCCCAGAGCTCTCTCTTCTGAGCGTCTTTCCTTCCCAATCTCTCCTTGTAGAAACCAGCCTTGCGGGGCTTCAGTTTCCAGCGAGACAGAAGTAAAAATAATGTGGAGAAAACAAACTTCAATTTAATTTGTCGGAACCTCAATTCACTGAGGCTGGGATGTCAGATTTCTGCCATGTAATTCTGGTTGGGACGCTTCTGAGTTAGGCCTGGCTTTGCCTGCAAGAAAACAAGGTTTTGTTCGCTAAGTCTTGTTGCAGAGCAGTTATTTGTGCTGTGGCCAGCGGGTGTGGAGTGAGCAGGAAACCTCAGGGAAAACCACAGCTCATTTACGGCTTAAATGGAAATTGGAAAAGAGTTGAAAACAAGATGTGCGAGATTTCACATTTCATCTTTTATAAACAGCGGTTGTTGCCTGTGGACGAATGAATGTAACAGGGGGATTTAATCTTTGTAAACAAGAGACAAAAACATCAACATAGACCTTGGGGCACACGGCAGGACTTTAAATTCGACCTGGCTTTGGTGAGCGGTGAAGAGTCCGCAATGGCTTAACCACTGCTAAGAGTTTTATTGACACCAGCAGCTCTGCGGAAGAGACAAATAGGGGGATTTGAGGCCTTTGCTCTTTGTTTTTTATTAGAGCCATCGTTTTTGAGCGTGTGTGCCTGCCCAGCTGGGTATTTGCGGAGCCTGCGCTGTGTTTCGGGAGCTCCGCAGCTCCCAGTATGTCCCAGTCCAGACTGGGAGTTGCATCAGTCAACACCGAGACATCAGCCCAAAACTCAGCAGAGAAGAAACAACACAGACCTGGCTTTAAATGCTCCAAACCAGGGTATTTCCGGGTTGGTCTGTGATGTCTGTTCATTTTTAGTTCCGCGTTAGCAAGGCCGGATCAGCTCAGCGGTTTATCGATATGTTTATTTTGCATCGTTACAGAATCACATAATCCCAGAGTGTCAGGGGTTGGCAGGGCCCTGGAAAGCTCATCCAGTGCAATCCCCCCATGGAGCAGGAACACCCAGATGAGGTTACACAGGAAGGTGTCCAGGCGGGTTGGAATGTCTGCACAGAAGGAGACTCCACAACCCCCCTGGGCAGCCTGGGCCAGGCTCTGCCACCCTCACCCCAAACAAGTTTCTTCTCATCTTTCAGTGGAACCTCCTGTGTTCCAGTTTGCACCCATTGCCCCTTGTCCTGTCACTGGTTGTCACCAGAAGAGCCTGGCTCCATCCTCCTGACACTCCCCTTTCCATCTTGATCCCCAGGAATGAGTCCCCCCTCAGTGTCCTCTTGTCCAGCTCCAGAGCCCCAGCTCCCTCAGCCTTTCCTCACACGGGAGATGCTCCACTCCCTTCAGCATCTTGGTGGCTGCGCTGGACTCTCTCCAGCAGTTCCCTGTCCTGCTGGAACTGAGGGGCCACAACTGGACACAATATTCCAGGTGGTTACAGAAAGATCTTTCTTCACGTGGTGAAATCTTGCTTCATCTTTAGGTACCTTTGAAGGATTTGCTAACGGTGCCTGTTTCAGAGCTCTCTTACTACCCGTATTAGCCAAGAGTTGCTTTTTGACAGGGACCAAGGCACACTGATGTCCTGTGCTGCCACCAGCTCCGGGACACCAGCCCTGGCAGAACCTGCTGGAGAGATCAGGGACCAAGAGGAGAACCCACCTGGCGTTTCCAAAGGTATTTGGGAAGGTCTATCAGCAAAGGCTCCTAAAGAAAGGGAGGTGATAAGAGGAGAAATCAATTGCTAAAAGGTAAGGAACAAAAGGTAGGAGGCAACAATCCGTAGCAGAAAACAGCAGGGAGCTGAGCAGGGACCACGCTTGTTATATTCAAAAGCAATCAGCAAAAGCCGGCAAATAGTGCAGTTTGCTGCTGATACACAGGGTTGTGCGGGTGAAGGCAAACTGCGGAAAGAGACTGGGCAATAAAAAAGATGGAATTCAAATGTACCTAAATGTAAAATGGTGCACAGGGGGAAAGAACAATTTAAACTCTATTTATAAAACAACGGGTTCTGAGTTAAGTGTTACCATCCGGAACGTCGGGGTTGTAACAGATTGTGTGATGGAAATGTCAGTTCAGTGGTCAGTACCCATCAAGAAAATAAACGGCATGTGGGAATTACTGGGGGAAAACAGAGCAAAACAGACAATCGTGTTTCCTCCAGCTGGGGTATCGGGAGAAACCGCGGGGTGCGCTGGGGATCCTGGGGCTCTGAGGCTGCTGTGGGTGACCAGGGGCCGTTCCTGGCGCCTGTGGGTCTGTGCAGAGGGGGCTGCAGGGCCAGTCCCACCAGGAAAGGGGACATTTGTCATGGTGCAGATGCAGATGTGATCGTCGGCGTTTGCTGTGTCATCCTTCCCTGGCTGCGTTGGGTGGCCTTGGCAGCAACCTGGTGGCATCACCTGTAGAAGCTGGTGTGGTGACGTTTATCAGCAAAACTGGTTTCTAAAACAGAATTTTCCCTGCTTTTTTTAATACGTAAGCTGGCCCTGCATTGAATCCTGTGTTCGGTTTTGGGCCCCTCCTCATAAGATGGACATGGAGGTACTGGAGCGAGTGGAGAGAAGGGAACGGAGCTGGTGAGGGGCTGGAGCACAAGTGTGATGGAGCGGCTGAGGGACCTGGGGGTTCAGCTGGAGAACAGGAGCTGAGGGGAGACCTCCTGATCTCTGAACTGCCTGAAAGGAGCTTGGAGCCAGGGGGGTCGGGCTCTGCTCCCCAGGAACAAGCGCCAGGAGCAGAGGAAACGGCCTCAAGTTGCGCCAGGGGAGGTTGAGGTTGGATGTGGGAACAATTTCTTCCCCAAAGGGCTGTGGGGCATTGGAACAGGCTGCCCAGGGCAGTGCTGGAGTCACCATCCCTGGAGGGCTGGACAGACGGACATGAGGTTCTCAGGACATGGGGCAGTGCCAGGGGTAGGTTATAGTTGGACTCGATGATCTTGAGGGTCTCTTCCAACCGAAATGATTCTATGATTTTATAAGGTTCCTTCAGTGTCTGGCAGCAGTTGGGAACTTCTGCCGAGCTGAAGAGCACAAGTGGTGGAGGAGCACGGGAGAAGATCCATCACAAACCCTGACAGACTGGTGACCTGAAGTTCCAGTTGTGTTGCTCCCAGGTAGGTCCTGGCTACCAGTTATTATTCCCAAATTAGGAACAACATCACCTCTTTTTGGAGGAGATCCAGACTAGAAAATCCAGAGAAAACCTGGTCACTGTAGGCAAGGCCACTTTTGCCACAGCCACCTCTTAGGCTGCATTTGTTCAGGCTCAGGGTGACGAGGGAGGTGGCAGCTCTCTTGCCTTCCCGGGAATGGAGGAATTTAGCCACTCTGGCCCCATACAACCTTATTTCCAGGTGCCGTAAAACACCCTCCGGATGGACCCAGCTTGTCAAGCATCAGACCTGCCCAGGGGCTGCTCAGCACCAGCACGATGTCCATCGGAAAGCTGCCTTGGCTGTAACTGTGCTGCTGAAGAGGGCGTGAGCTGCGCAGGACCTGTTGGCATCGGGGGCCGGTTTGTGCCGAGGCTGCTGCGGAGGATGCGCTCAGTTCTCAAACCCTGCCTGGGTTACAGCTCTGCAGTTCAGCACTGACGCCGATGACCTCGGGTCGCTCACACAAGGTATTTTCGGTAAAACCCCAGAGGCTGCCCTGAGCTGTGCTCCCGCTTCAGCCTCCGCTGAGCCCCCCAGCAGCTCTTCCATCGCTCTTCCCAGGCTGGAAATCAGGGCTCGGAGCTCCCACACATGCCCCGTCTGGCCTCAGTCCTCAGCGATTCACCCCGTGTCCCCTCAGGTTCTGAGCATTTGTTGTGACAGTGCAACAGGGCAGGAACTCCCTGCTCTCCTTTTCCCAGCCTCTCCCGCTCCTGCCTTGTCATTGGCACCTCTGGCATCAGAAATACCGTTCCTCCCAAGGCAGGTAACGCCTGCAGCCACCAGCTGAAAAAAAAAGATGTGTGTCAGGTCTGTTTTGTATCTAGTTTAAAAGACACCAGCACAAAAGCCTTCACCCTGTTTGAAATGCTTGTTCCCGGTGCTCGTCCCATGTCCCTCTCAGTTAATCCCCCAGGAGCTCTGTGCTGCCCCGACACAGCAGGGCTTAACCCCCCGTCACACTTCGGTAGGTGCTGTAATTGCTCAGGGCTCTTTTCTCTGCTCTCTCTGCAACTGGTATCACTTTATCCGTGGCTTTGTCCTCCCTAATCCTACAGGTATCCCCGTGCCTCACTGTTCTCTGCGTCTGGCCGCGGGTGTGCGGGACACGGTGGCTGTAGCAGACCCAGTCCTGGGTGATCGGGCAGAGCTGGGACCCTGACGCAGGGAGAGGCTCCCCCGGCTGGCACTGCAGCTCCCTGAGCGAAACCCTGGAATTTGTGGGGGAAAAGCAGTGAATAAATCACCTGCATGTGCAGTGGAGGAATCACAGAATGTCAGGGGGACAGGTTTCTCCTGGTGCTGGGGAAGGGTCATTACCTGGGCTGCTGCATTGTGTCCAGTTGTGGCCCCTCAGTTCCAGCAGGACAGGGAACTGCTGGAGAGAGTCCAGCGCAGCCACCAAGATGCTGAAGGGAGTGGAGCATCTCCCGTGTGAGGAAAGGCTGAGGGAGCTGGGGCTCTGGAGCTGGACAAGAGGAGACTGAGGGGGGACTCATTCCTGGGGATCAAGATGGAAAGGGGGAGTGTCAGGAGGATGGAGCCAGGCTCTTCTGGTGACAACCAGTGACAGGACAAGGGGCAATGGGTGCAAACTGGAACACAGGAGGTTCCACTGAAATCTGAGAAGAAACTTGTTTGGGGTGAGGGTGGCAGAGCCTGGCCCAGGCTGCCCAGGGGGTTGTGGAGTCTCCTTCTGTGCAGACATTCCAACCCGCCTGGACACCTTCCTGTGTAACCTCATCTGGGTGTTCCTGCTCCATGGGGGGATTGCACTGGGTGAGCTTTCCAGGGCTCTTCCAACCCCTCACATTCTGGGATTCTGTGATAACATAACATTAGAGCTGTGTTTGCAGTTCAGACTCCAACCCTCTGCTGTTGAGGAGGAAATAATCTCCTCTGGGATAGCAGGACATTCTGGGAAGGGCATCACTAGTAAATCTTCCCAGGAGAACTGGGTCATCTCAGGCACTTCCTCCCCTACCAGCCAGCACCTCCTTGCTACGTTATGGAGCTGTAAATTTATCAGAAGCTGTCAGGGCTCTGAGGACACTAATAGGCATTAACTGGTCTCACCTGGGGCCTCATGGACCCAGGAACCCATTTAAGTTCAGTCCTGGGCCTTTAGTCTCTCGTTGATCTGTGTTGTAGGAGCACTGGTGTCCAGCTCAGCAGGGCCTGACTTGGCCTTAGACCTGCCTCGTCAATACGGACCAGTCTGGATGTGTCCGAATTTGGTGACCCTCACCAGACCTGCAGCTCACCCCAGGACCTGCTCCATCACCATGAAGTGCCTGATGATCTGGGCGCTCTTGAACTTGGTGACGGTCTCTGAATCCGCTCCGCTTGGCTCTGAGGTCCTGTGGCTGCTGAGAGCTGCACCGCTGCCCGCCTGGTCCTGGGCAGCCCCAGACTCTTCAGACCTTCAGCTTCCTGAGAGCAGCCTGTATATACGACACAAAATGGAGAAAATTTAGAGCCCCGAAGGAGATTTCTGAGCATTCTTAACTCATCTTGTCTTCATTGTTTCAGACACACAGGTTTCTCCTGCAGTGGTCCAACCCTTGGAGCACCCCTTGTGTAAATGTGGAGCCTGAAAGCCCTGCAGGCTGAAGGAGCAGAAGAGACAAAAAGAATCCATTTTTACATGGACTTCACTTCACTTGAGCCCTGGGCGTAAACAGCCCGTGTCACAGGCCCATGCTATCGCTGGGCCCGGCTCCATCCGTGCTGTTCCTGGGCACGTAGAGATCCATCCCATCAATGGAAGAGGAGGAAATGGTGGGGAATGGGATAACTGGTGGTGGGTTTGGGTGTAGTGACCAGGAAATGGTCTGCAAGGCCCTCAAGGGAGTGGAAAAGGTGAGTGGTGATGCCCAGACTCTGGTCTGCAGGGAGCTGGGATCCCATGGGAGGCTGCTCTCAGTGGGAAAGGAGCTCAGCAGAGCTGCCAGGTCTTCAAGGACGGGATCTTCCAAGTACACTCCAATAATTGGGTACACAGGTGGATGTACTGGGAGGTGGGTTTGGCTGAACTGGGAATGAAACTCATAACCGAGCTCCCGTGTGAAAAAGCAGCATGAAGGATGTGGAAGCATGGAGAGACCATGAAGGAGAAGTTTGGAAATGTTACCAGGGTGTGTAGGAACACTAAGAAAGCCAGAACTCAGCTTCAGATGTGCAAGGAACATCTCAACTAAGTCAAGGCTGAAGAAGGAAAGTGTTCACAAAGGCACCACTGCAAATGGTAGCGGATGTGGACAAGTGCCACCTTTGCCACAGTGTTTACCAACAAGGTCTCCCAGGCCACACACCTGGAGACAGGGTTCAAAGAGAATAACAGCATTGGACGAGGGTCAGGGTGATTATTACTTGGAGAACTTGACCCATAAAACCCCAGAGAGGCTGTGTCCCAGGGTGCCAAGAGCTGGCCATGGGTGCTGGTTGATGTCCTCCCAAGGCCACTCGTAACATCATGGAGCATATTCCTGGGCAGACGCAGAAGCAGGAGGTGACTGGGGAATGGGCAGCCTGGGGTGAGAAGGGGTAAACCCACCCTGGTCACCTCCTGTGGTGGGACCATGGGATTCGTGGGCAAGGGCAGAGCAGTGATGCTGTCCACCTCTGGGGTAGGTCTGGCACCATCTCCCACCACCGCCACAGGGACAAGCTGGGTGGTGAGGAGAGTCCAGTGAGAGCTGTGAAGATGCTGGAGCATCATTATGGTGAGGAAAGGCTGAGAGAGCTGGGGCTGTTGAGCTGGAGAAGAGAAGCTGAGAGGGATCTTATTGATGCTGATCAATGTCTCAGAGTGGGTGTCAGAGGATGGAGCAGACTCTGTTTGGTGGTGCCCAACGCCAGGGTGAGGGGCAACGGGCACAGACTGAAACACAGGAGGCTCCATGTGAACAGGAGGAGAAACTTGTTTGCTGGGAGGTGCCAGAGCCTGGCCCAGGCTGCCCAGAGCGGGTGTGGAGTCTCCTGCTCTGAGACATCCAAACCCAGCTGGGATCCTGTGTGATCTGCTCTGGTGACCCTGCGTTAGCAGGGCTGGGCTGGGGGATCTGCAGAGGTGCCTTCAACCCTGATAACCCTGTGGGGCTCTGAGGGTTGTGCTTAAGGGGTCACCCCCCACGGGCTGTGGGCAGCAAGTGCGGCCCGTCCCCCTGAGGTGGGCGCTCGGGCTGGGGGGTCGGTCGGGGCTGAGGTGGGTGCCGGGGGTAGCGGGGTCGGCCGGTCCGGGCTGAGGCTCCTCGGGGGCGGGTCCCCAGCGCTGCCGGGGGCGGGTCCCGCCGCAGTCCCGCCCGCCCGCGCTCTATAAGGCGGCGTTGGCCGCGGCGGGTCCCGGGCGGCCATGGCGGCGCTGCGCTGCCTCCTGCTGCTGCTGTGCGGGGCCGCGCTGGGACCCGCCGTGCACCTGGATTTCGCCGAGCACCGCAGCCAGGCGGCCAAGATCAAGGTCAACCCCCGCGGCAACCTGTGGGCCACAGGTACCGCGGGGCGGGAGGACACGGACACGCGTGTGCGGGGACGCTCCTACTCCCCTCTGCGCGCTGCAGGACCCCGCGGTGGGCGGCGAAGAGCAGGGCAGGGATGGGGCAACATCATCCCACATCCCTTGGTGATGGGTCCTGCATCTCCTTAACCTGTCAGCCAGGGAGGGAAGTTTCTTGAAGTCCCGTGTGGAACGAGGACCTGGGATTTCTGGGTTTCTGCTTAGCTGCGCTCGCTGATTTAGGCATTACGTTTGCTCGGTACTTCGTGTTCACTTGTGCTGGGTGAGGACGCGGCTGGTGCAGATGCTCCGTGTGTTTCGTTACAGGTCACTTCATGGGGAAGAAGAGCGTCCCGGGCTCGCCGCGCCTGGAGCCGCCCGAGGAGCCCGCGCTGCCCGTGGCCTTCGGCCCCTCTCTCCGCGCCTTGCTGGAGGACATGGTGGAACTGCTGACCCGGGAGCTCCTCAAAATCCTTTTGCAAGAGAGACTTTTGGATGAGAACCAGGGGAAATATGACCTCGCTGACCAGGTGAATATTGACTAAGCTGGAGGGAGATGCTCGGAGCAGGGAGGTGGTGGTTGTGTGAAGCTACAGCAGCCGGCTTTGCTGGAGATACCCCTCTAGCAGCCGTGCTGATGCTGCTGTTTCCCCCCCTTCTCGTCCTGTTAGCCCTTCTTACACCAACAATTAAGGGGCTGAGAGGAAGGGTTGTGTCTGGCTGGGCGGTGGCTACTAGTCCCAAATGCTGGGGAAGGGTGTGAGGACGAGCAAGGGATGCCGTGATGGAGCTGTGGCAGTGATCTCCAGCCCAGAGGTTGTTAATAAGCATCTGGGTCTTCCTCAGCCAGACGCAGAAGTGGCTGGCTGGGAACTGTGGCTGCTGTGAGGAAATGGCCCCTTTTCCAGCCACTGCAGGGCCGTGGAAATCCTTTTTTACCTTCTGTGGAGAGAGGCCAAGAGGGACACAGCTCCATCTTGGGCTTCTGATGCCCCCGACCTGGGTCTGTGTCGCTGTGGTTGGTACTTTGTTCGCTTGCCGGGGAGCAGGGGGAGCTCTGGTGGTCCCGCTGTGCTTCAGCAGACCCTCAGCCTCCTCCCTGTGGCTTTTTGTGTCCGAGCCACCCGGCTCCAGGTGGCAAACCTGCCCCTGGGAGCAATGCGCACGCACAGATCCTCACGCAGGACATGGCGACGGAACCGCTCGGTCCGTGGGGCTCGCTCAGTCACCTCATGGTGCGATTCCTGGGTGTTTTGCCCTTTCGAGTCTCTGCAGGAGGTAACACAGAGCCTAAAAGGGATGAAATCTGCTCAGGTGGGTCCTGCTTGTGCTGTCACACTGAACTGCTGGACTTGTGGAGCTACCAGTGACCCTGCACACAGGTAAAGCTGCTCCTGCTGTCCAGGTCTGGCAGCGCTGGCTCCTGTCCTTGGCATTTTTTGGGAAGGCGCAGGTGCAGCGGAGTTGCAGGGATGTGAACCTGCGTGGCACTGGTGTTGTTCAGGTGCCTTCTTGGCTTGGTTTCAGCAGACTAAGGTAAACTGAGGCGTTCCTAGAAAGCTGGTCCTGTTGTGACAGAGGGATTTCCACCACAAAGATACGGCTGAGCCCACCCTGCTCCCCTCATGGTGCCGTGAGCACTGCTGCGACTTTGGCTTCTGGGGTGCAGCTGAAAGGGAGGAGAGGACGTCCTCCCCGCGAGCTTTTGAGGGGGAGATTTGCTGCGTTAACCCCTGCAGCGATGGGAGGGCGGGTGGGTGTGCTGCCCTGCCTCGTCTGCAGAGACGTGCTGGGGTTGAAGTGATCCTTGTGTAGCCAAGGCGCACGGTTGCCGCTCGCCCCGTGTTGGCTGTGCTGGGAGCTGGGGTGTCCTGCACGCGCGCCCCATCGCAGCTGAGCTGCCTGATGTGCGTCTGGCCGCTCGTCTCCTCCCGAAGCCTCTCACCTCTCCGTGGCTGCTGTGCCAGCTGTCCCCTTGGTGGCACTGGGGACCCTGCTGGGTGGCAGGGCTGGTCCTGCCCTTCAGGCGCCTCTGAGCACCTCACTAAACTCAACTCCTGCTCCTTTCTTCACCATCCTTCCCCCCGAGCTGCGGGTTGATACTGCAGCACTGCTCCTCCCCCGTGCTTTTGGGTGCTGTCTGCGTCAGACTTTTCTGTGGGACCTTAAGTTTTTTGTTCCTTTTGTGGGTGACACGGTGCCGATGTGCATCCCTATGTTCCCGCTTGCTGTGACTGTTGTTGGACACCTGGGCTCAGCTCCCAGCCCCTGCTTAGCTGATCTCTGCTGTGTTCAGTACCTGCCTAATAAGCTGTTCAATAGCTCTGCTCCATGAAACTCTCAGTCCACCCCTTGCTGAGGATCCGTCACTTCCATTTCAACTCGGTTTAGGAAGGCAAACAAGCTTTTTCCTTCCTTGGGGACCCCCGGTCAGCAAGTCGGGAGTTAACGTGCTCTCTAAGTGTTGCTCTGCTCCTCCGGCACACATGTGGCAGGATGAATATCGAGGGAATTTGACTTTTATTGAAAAAGCTGGTGGGCTTTTCCTTTTCGGAGGGTGTCGCTGATCATTCACAAGCGGGTTCTTCCTTTCTGCGGGTGAGCACTAAGTAAACCCCAGGGCTTGCTCTTTTTGCTCGTTGTCCCTTCCTGTGGCCGAGTCCCGCCAGCTGCTGGCGGGTTTTGTCTCGATGTTTCCCAGCCTGTCGTGCGGAGCAGAAGGCGTTAGCGAACGGGTGTTTCTGTGTTGGATTTTTAACCGCAGGGGGCGGGCAGGGCTGGGGCTCCCGGTGCTGCCGTGTGTGACCAGGGTTTGACCGGCAGAGGAGGATCGTCTCCATCCCTTGTCATCGTGAGCCCGTGGCAGTATTTCTGCTGGAGACAGACGGGGTGACACTGGGTGAGCGGTGACTCGCTGCCCTGCATTGCTCCGGCACCTCTGGCCAGTACATAATCCCTCTATTAACCCTTCCCTGCTGTGTTCTGTATCATTCTGTATCTGCTGAATCAGACCCTGTGGCTGCTCCTGGTCCTGAATCCCAAACCCAGCGTGCTGGTGAGGTTTGGCTCTGCTGTCTGCCAGCTGTGGTCCAGCTGTTGGAGCAGTGGGTGGCAGAGAAGATCCGGGCTCCTGGTTCTTTCCCTCTTGGGTGCTGCCCCCAGCCTCTGTTGTCCCAAACCACCCCTGGAAGTGCCGCTGTGGTCCAGTTTTGTCTGCTCCCCCGCCCCGTGGCACCAGGCGGGGATGTCGGCTGCGCACGGGACCAGCGTCTCACCCTTGTGCCTTTTCTTGTAGGAGACAGGGCTTCTGGCAAAGGTGCTGGAGAAGTACTTTTCAAACTGACGGAGCCCAGCGCTGGAGGATGAGCTCTGCAGGCTCGGCCACGCGCGGCGAGCGGAGGAGAGCATCGTCTTTGTGGGTTACTGTAGCAACGTCACTTTTATTTATTATTCCTTTAATCTTGTCAATAGTGATTGCTTGTATGAAAAGCAGAGCCTCCCTCTATATTTCCTGTATGTTTTCTGCTTTCTCGGTGGCTGACATGCCCCTGTGAATAAAGCCGGCTCTGCGCACACCAGCTCAGAGTTTTCCGTGGGTGTGAGCAGGCGGAACCCCAGGGCTGGTGTGGGAAGAGAGGAATGGGGGCAGAGTGGTGGGGAGGAAGCTCCTGGTTCTCCGTAGGAGCTGGGAGGGGGTTGGATTCAGTCCCTGCTCACTGAGGGAGACCTGAACTGCTGCGTGACAAAATTACAAGCTTGGACAAGCTGATTACACCACTCACTACCGGAGCATCTTTATAACCCTCTTTGGTGGGGGCATCACCAGCAAGCCCTCCTGAAAACAAAAAGCATCTTGCTCGAGGCTTTGCTGGGGTTTTGGGTTCAAACAGGGCTGCCCAAAATGGGTGATGGAGCACAGTCCTGTGAACAGGCTCTGGTTCTGCCCCTTCTCAACGTGCTGCTCACAGGTACACCCAGGCAGAGCTAAACCTGGCAGCAGATCCCGGGGTGGTGCTGTAAATGAAGCCATAAGCTTCTCCTCCACTTCTGACGCTAAATTCAACCTGAATGTTTGAGCTCCTGCAGGGAGGAGAGTGATGGGAACCCAGAGCCACGCCAAGCCAAGGCACAATCCAGCATCTGAACATGCTGGCGACCGGTAGAGAGGAGAAAGCTGCTGTAGGAGACCTTCCCACCTTGCTCCCTATCACTTCGAGGGTGCCTTGAAGCCCAGGTGGTATTTATAACAGAATGACAGAATCATTTTGGTTGGAAATGATCCTTAAGATCATTGAGTCCAACCATAACCTGACTCTGGCACTGCCCCATGTCCTGAGAACCTCATGTCTGTCTGTCCAACCCTCCAGGGATGGTGACTCCAGCACTGCCCTGGGCAGCCTGTTCCAATGCCCCACAGCCCTTTGGGGAAGAAATTGTTCCCAGATCCAACCTCAACCTCCCCTGGCGCAACTCAAAGCCATTTCCTCTGGTCCTAAATATATGTTTATGAATGTATTGCTCCTGCAGGAACTTACTGAGGAGTGAGGGAAAGGCAGCAACAGCCTTCAAAACAAACCTTATTTCCAGAGTTGCCCGTCTGCCCCATTGCTCACCTGTCCCCTTCTTGTCCCCTGTGCCACTCTGGCGTTTGCTGGCAGCACCTGCCCAGGTGCCCCAGTGTCCCCCCGTGCAGCGAACACAAGCCCCACACATTGGCCCCCAAAACTTGCAGATCTTAGACCAATAAATGAGAATTTGTTTCCACCTACAGCCTGGCTGTTGAGCCTTCAGAGTCTGTAGTATTTCACCTATTCAAAGGCTGGTTTTGGTGGGTAAACCCCAAATATCCTACAGCTAGTTTGTCCCAAATATTGCCTTCAAAACCTGGTGCTCCCCATTGAATGTCCCACTGACCTGTGTCCTTCAGGAGATGGGACCAAGCAGGGAGGGAGTTTTCCACGAGGTGTGTGATGATGGTTCAGGTCATGGCAAACTTCCCCTGCCTCGCTGGAGCAGCTTCATGACCCCTGGAGAAAGTGCCACCTTGCTGCCAACTGGAGCCCTCCCAGGTTCTCCAACCTGTGCACCATAGGATCATTTTGGTTGGAAGAGACCCTTAAGATCATCAAGTCCGACCACAACCTAACTCTAGCACTAATCCATGTCCGTAAGAGCCTCATTTATGTGTCTTTTAAACTCATCCAGGGATGGTGACTCCACAGTTCCTACCCACCAGCTTCTCTCCAGAGCTGTCCCACTGTCCTTCTGTGGTCACTCATGCCCAGGGATGCAGGAGATTTTTCTCCAACCTGTGTGTTTTCACCCGGGCTTTCTGCTGTGTGCTGGGACATGGGTGACCCCCAGCTTGCCTTTCATTAGCTGTAGCAAAGCCTTGGCTTAAAACTAATTATAAGCAAGGAAAATAATGACAGAGCGTATCGCGTTTGACGCTGGAGCAGACCAGATGCCTCTCATCCGGCCGTGGGATGGACTGGCAGCCCAATGGGATTCCTGACCTGATGTCACGTCATGGGACCACCAGCTCATGCCGCACACAGGCAAGCTCGTGGGAGGGCGAGCAGGTTCCTGAGCGTCCCAGCAGAAACCTGCCACGAGACACCCGGGTGAGATCCTTGTTCTCACACCCACCCAGCAAGACCTGTCCATCTGTCTGTCTGTCCTCCATCTCCCCCCATCACTGTATTACAGGTTGAGATAAAGATGGGGAGGTGACTTGGTAATTACTGTCACCGGCAAAACAGACTCAGCTTGGGGAATTTAATTTACTGTCAGTTGATAGAATATAAATATTTGAATACTGATTCAGGTTTTGCAAACAAACTAAAACCCCTGAGCATTTTCAGCCTTGGGGAAAGCGCCTCCCCTGCCCTTTGCCAGGCTTCCTGCACCTCTTCTCCTCCTTGTTGCCACCACAGGTGACATTCGGTCCCCTTGGTGAAGCAGCCGCTTCGTTCTCCTCCTCTGAACTGCTCTGTAGGCTTCTGGAGCAATGGTGATCCCCTGAGCCATGTGCTTTTGAGAAGCAGCGTGTCCAGCACCTGCCTTGGACGCCATCCGAGAAGCGCAGGATAACTCAGGCTAGAGAGGACATCTACAGAGGACTCCATCAGGGCGATGGAGCGCAGGGAGAGGAGGTCTAACACAATTTCCCTTCCATTTTCTATTAGTTATGATGGATTTTTAACCGCCATGTGGTGCTGAGAACCAGCCAAGGACTATAAGAAGAATAACAATATATTAATAGGTTCTTCAGGCTCGTGGTGTATAAAATATAGCGAGTGGGCTAAACGTGACGTAGCGCCGGGAAACTGCTTTGCACCGGTGACAGCTCCTGGAGCTGCGGGCTGGAAGGTGCTCCTGAGTCCACCTGCCAACCTCGGGACTCCTCGTACGGCACTGAGACTGTACCAGGAGCTGTGGTGCTGCGTAATTGATGGATTTTATAAACTGATGGCTTTTATAAAATGTAGGTTTTATAAACCTACATGCAGTTTATAAAATGCAACACTGAGGCGTTTTCCCAGTGTGGGAGGCCAATCAAAGCCGTAATTCAGGCACGTCCCTTCCTGAAGCAGTGGGCAGAGGTGGGCACAGGAAGGATCTGGAAAGAGTGAACGTGGGATGTTCCTTTCTTCCCATTTCCAACTCTTGCTGTGTCTATGGCCTTGGCATCCCCCGTCCTCTGGTTGGAGGACTTGTGGGAATTCAGTTCTGGGCCTTGGGCCAAGGTGGACTCTGTTCCTCTTGCCTGGAAACATCCAGGTGGCCATGTCCTTTCTCCCCAGCTTCCTCATCTGCCATGTCCGCTTTCTCTGGAAGGATGGGACACACATGGCCGGAAAGGTTTTGGGGAACCAGCTCTGCTGGGAGGTCTGTGAGACTGTGGTGGGAGGAGCAGCACTACCAGATTCATATAAACGCTGGTGGGATGACCTTTGAAGGTCTCTAGTTCAACCTTTCACAGCAGGACTGTCACCAACCGCAAGACACTATCCGAAGGTGATGGGTGGAGGAACAGGACCACTGGGTGGGAAGAGCTCTGCACCCCAAGCCACAAAACTGGTAGAGAACACGCGCGAGAGACCTGCCCAACCTCAGATCTTCTTCAGATATCTTCCACCACGACGTTTATCCTCCTGTTCCAACATCTGCAAGCTCAGCCCCAGCAGGAGGTTGTCCAAGTCCTCTGAGCTCCAGAGGCTAAAGCCATGTGGAGGGACTCTGCTCAACCAGAGGTCCTTGGGGGTCTCTGGGACAGTGACAGGGTCTTGCAGGATCAAAACCGGTTGGCAGATTGTCCCACAAGCCCTACAAAAATCTGCGCTAGTTGAAGCCAGATTGCAGTATTTATTGCACATAAGGCAATCCCACCTCTGCTTGCAGACTGCATCGACTCTACGGATTATTATTATTATTACTTTTTGATATTAAGCAAGCGGCTGATTTTAATTTGTGTTATGCTATTTCTGCCCACACGCTGCGGAGCAGCCTTTGGATCCTTGCGCAGCTTTTCCGACAGACGCGGGGTTTCTTATTGCACCGTGTGCTATGGGCACTTCTGCCTGGCTGGACGGCGCAGATTCTGAATGATCCCCTGCCCGCAGCTGGGACACGGGGTGCAGAGCGTGTGTGCTCAGGCACAGACCTGCTCCGGACCGAGGTGCGGTAGCGTTGCTTTGTACGTTAATCTCAAGGCTGGCGGGGAGACACCAGGTGCAGGAGTTCTGTGGAAAAAACGTGTATCACTTTAATTACACCTCTAACAACAGGGATTACAAAATAAAGCTTCTCTCTATGGTACAGCCTGGGACAAAAGTGCTAATTACCACTGAGTGCATCATTAACAAGCCCCAGCAGATCCTGGAAAAGTTCAACTTGCTGATAGTTGTGTCGGAGTGCTTGTTATCTGTGGGGACAGATCCCGAGCTGGGATGGTGAAGCCCCGAGGAGATGTGTCCCAAAGGCTGATGTCCTTCCTGACGCTCATACCCGGGCAGCAGAGATGTGCTGGATGACTGGGGTCCACGGGGATGAGGCGAGTGAGGAGATCGGGCACCCACACTTGCTTGAGTGGAGAGGCAACACTTCTTTGTGATGATGGGGTCAAACATGGGGTGTCTGGGTGGGATGGACATATTCAGGAGGCGATGAGGCAGCTGTTTCTGTCCCCTGGGTCTCTGAGAGCATGTGGAAACCTGCAACAGCACCTGGTAGGAGATTCTGGCACCTCTCCTGCGTGATAGTGATGGCTCTTGTAAGGAGCAGAAGGTTGGACACCCAACACAATTTCTGGCCTCAAAATACGGCTGAAGCCCCTCCATCAGAGGATGGGTGGCTCCTGCTGAGCTCTTCTTCCATCTCCTGGGAGCCCTCCCAGTTGGCCCAGAGCTGTCTCCATCGTGAGATACAAATCCCAGTGACACCTTCTCTAAGTCTTTCAGTAACTTCCACGCAAACCTGGAAAAATAGATCCTTCTTGCAAGTATTTCTAGAGCCAAACTGCGGCGAAGGCGCTGTGAACGTCCCTGCTCAGCCGGGTGGACGCTGGCCAGAGGAGGTCCCTCCACCCTTCCTTCTGTCCCTATGTCAGGCTGCTCCATCGTGTGTCAATCGGCTGCTGCAAAGGATCCCGAGCAAGGAGCCACATCCATGCATCAGGGTAATAGAATCACAGGATGGTTTGGGTTGGAAGGGATCTTCACAGCTCATCCAGTGCCACCCCTGCCATGAGCAGGGACATCTTCACCAGCTCAGGTTGCTCTGAGCCCCGTCCAGGGATGGGACATTGCACCGGCTCCAACGCGACAGAGCCCCAGCCTGACCCAACCTGCAGCATCCTCCATGCTGGGGGCCAGGATAAAGGGGCCATGGGGACAGCCAGCGGGGCAGGGTGACACCTGGACGCATCTGTCCCACAGAAATCCCCTGAGCAAGGGGCAGCCCCTTGGGGGTCCTGCTCGGTCCCCAATCCACCCCCCTGCACCACGAGATATGGCGGCTGATCTAACACGGCTGCTTGTGCAAGAGGTGACAGGTGCTGCTCCCCTTGCCCCCGGCTCCCTGGGGTGATCTGGATGGGGTGACTCATCCCGAATCGCCCTGTCCGTCGCTCGCACACGGCTGCAGCAGAAGCTGCCCAGTTAACCCGGGCTGCCCGGGCGGGAGCAGTGCCCTGAGCCTGAGCCTGGGAGCTCCTGGTGAGCAAGAGCGAGTCCCCAGACCAGTTCAATGAGCTACACACCTTTACTACCTACAGAAATACTCAGAAAATTAAAAAACAGAGGGGGGAAAAAATAAATCTCAAAATCCAGTTATCATCATGGCCTCAGGCTCTCTGTGGGACATCTTTGTGGATGCAGAGCGCTGGGTGAGGTGAAACCAGCAGTTTTCCCATACTTGGCAGCCCACAAGCCCATCAGCCCCCCAGGAGCATACCCCCCTGACCATCACACCCCATTTCCATCACTGCTGGGGACAGATAAGGGAAGCAGAGCAGCCCTGTGAGCTGCCCTGATGTCCTTGCATGCAAACACTGTGTTTCTGGGCACCTCCTTTAGAGAAGAAGGAAAACTGCCTCCCCCCAGCTTTCCTTTTTGGCCACAGGGAGTGCAACCAGCGATGGTCTAACCCCAGACCACTCATCTCAGTACCACCTCACACAGTTGCTTCTTCCCCACCTCAATTAATCCCAATTAATGCCAATCACAAGGCACCTCCCCAATTATCCCTCTCCCACACTGGAGGGGTCTTTCCACCTTTCCATGCGTTCCCAAGCCCCACGCGTGTCCTCACCCCGAGGTCTGTGCCATTTGCTGTGAAGTCCACATCTCCCTGCGCTTTGCAGATGCTGCCACAGCTGGTGCTGACGCCACATCCCAGCACCATCAGACACCTCTGAGCGCAGCTCTGCGCACACATTTCCCAGCCACGTCACCCTTGCCACCCTGTATTTGATTTAGTTTCATTTAATCCCTCCCTTGGGAAAGGATTCAGTGTTCAGACTGCGTTGCACCAGTCTGAGACTTGAGGGGAAATGGCAAAGTCTTTGCCCAGAAATGCCTTTATTTCCTGCTGGGCATGCATTAAAGCTTGGTTTTACCTCCCTCTGCCCAGGGAGGGAAGCAGAGCTTCTCAAGGCACCCAGCCAGGCCATCACCCAGGACGCAGCAAGAAGTGTCCAGGGAATGGCAGTAACTGTGCCGGCTTTGGAGGGAAGCCCCAAAACGTGGGTCAGGAGGGTGTTTCTGCCACGCCAGGACCTCTCTGCATCCATGCAATCTGCTCCAACCAACCAAACTGCCCAAGAACAAGAGCAAACCCCAAAAGCTTGAATTTCTGTGATCTCCAGATTGTGGTCAGGTTAGTAACCTGAGCATCTTCTGCTGGGGGCCCCTCTAGACCTGTGCATCTCCTCTGGTCCCCGTCACCAATCACTGTGTCACCTTGCTCAGTGACCCACAGGTCAGCTGGGACCTTCCCAGGGAACCTGCCCCAGGGATGGAGTCAGGAGCAGGGTCAGTGGGATGGTGCAGCCACAACCCGTGCTAACTGACCTCGGCTGGGATGCTGCACCGGGCAGTGCTGGTCAGGGCTCCTGAGGAGCCCCAGCGTCCCCATCCCATAAGGAACAGATGGACTTTTCACTGCTCTGCAGGAAAAGTCAAGGAGAAGAAATCAAAGCCCCCCTGGGATCACCCACCCTGTGATGCTGCACAGCACCGTGCTGGCTGTGGCTCCCCTGCCCACCCTGGGGCTCAGCAGGGCTGACAGTGGGGACTGACCTGCCGTGGGGACTGACCTGCCGTGGGCACGGCTGGGCCATCCAGCCGCCTCTGGAGGCGGGAACCGTGAAAAACGCTGGGACAAGCACAACCGTGACACGCCGGGCTGGCTCCTCGCCCGCAGCCTGTGCAGGCAGCGCGAACAGGCAGCGCGAACAGGCAGCACCCGGAGCTCTGCGCTCATCCAGCCCTCGGGACCGGCCAGGCAGAGGTAGGCTCGTCTGGGAAAGGGGACACGGGTGTTTCTGCTGGGACAGTCCCCACTCGCAGGGGTGCTGAGCAGCCCTTTCCCCTTTCAGAGCAGGGAGGTGCCTTGCCCCAAACTGCGGCACCTTCCCCAGCAGCACCCCTGCAGCACCTTCCTCCAACGGCTCCAGGAACGGCTCCAGAGGGTGGTGACTGGCAGCAGTGACAGGCAGTTCTGTCCCCTCTGGGTTACTCCTGTTTCCGTGGACAGTGGGAAGTGAGTTTTCTGCGTGCAGGCTCAGCGAGGAGCAGCCGGGCTGGGTGCAGCCGTGTTTGTGCAGTGATTCACCGGGTGCCCTGAGCGGGGAGGATGGGAGCACAGGCAGGAGACGGGGTCACGGACAGGAAGAGGAGGGGAGCAAGAGGCCCGGAGATGTGTGCACATCTTGCTGTCCCATCTTGGGGACAATCTGAGCATTGCACCAGGAGTCCCGGTGTCTCCAAACCTGCTTTGCTCTGGGATGTGCCCCGGGGAGATGGAGGGCTCGGGCGGGAGATGCCTGGGCGTACACCCAGATGTGGGACTGTGAGGTCCATGGGTGCTGGGATGCCACACAACCATGCCTGGGACAAGGGACATGCTGGCAAGTGGGCAGGAGGTGGCTCTGTGGAGAAGGTTGGGTGGGATGGAAGTGTGGAGGTGATTTTCTCCATGCTGTCTCTCTGGGTACTGATTTCCAGCCCTCCCAGGCAGCAGGATGACGCTGTGGAATGGCTCCTTCCCCTTCTACCCCGGCACCAACGCCTGCTTCCCCGTCGACACTGCCTGGGCCATCATTATCTCCATCTTCCTCTCTGTCTTGGCCACTTCCATCATCATCTTGCCGGGGATCCGGGGCAGGGCGGTAAGTGGAGGGACAAGGGAGCTCAGGCCTCTGGTCCCTGCCCTGTGCATCCCACATCTCCTCTCTCCCAGCCTCAGAAACAGACTTGGGGAGCAAATGTGCCCACAGGGTTATGGCCAGGGCTCTGGGACATCTAGCAAGCCATGGGGATGAGCTCCAGCCCAACCCACCATGCACCCCCATGCCAGAGACACCAAACTCCCCCACCCCAAATTTAGGAGGTGCCCAGGTCTGAGTGTGGCTGGATTTCCCTGTCAGCAAGCCCCGGTGATTTCACAGGAGCAGAAAAACAGGGTGAGGCTCAAAGACCTCACTCCACCTTCCCCGAAACTCCACTCAAAGATGAGGTGTGCGCTGTGCGTGCCCCAGCTCCTGTCCCACGCTGAGCTCTGCAGCGGGGCTGGCCGAGAGCCGCCCCCAGGGGACATCCCTGGCCGCTGCTCCTGTCTCCAGCTGTGGCCAGCTGCCAGCACGTCCAAACACACAAGGTTTGGCTGAGTGTGGAAATCCCAGCTCAGAACCGTTAAAGGGAGCATCTCCATCCTCCGTCACAGAGACGGGACCTCTCGGCTTTTCCAAGCGGGCTGTTTGCCCCTTGTTGCTCTGCCGGCATCTCCCTGCTGCCTCCCCGCTGCCAGCCACACGTCCCCACCGTGCCACCCGCCTGTAGAACCCATGTCCCAGGGAGGGACAGGCCCGTTTCTCAGCAGCTGGTGATATGCTTGGTGCCGAGATGCCCTGAGCAAAACCTGAGACCTGTTCCCCTCCTCTGCTCACCCTTCGCAGCGACTCTTCTGGTTCCTGCGGGTGGTGACGGGTCTCTTCATGGGAGCAGTGGTCCTCAGTGAGTACCAGGGTCCTGGGGGGAAGCTCAAGGATGCCCAGGACACGGGAGACGGAGAAGCAAAGCAAGGGAGGGTGGATGAAGCAGCCAGGCACCAAGTGCAGCTTGCAGGATAAGTTTATGGGGGAGACCAGTGCCTGTTTGTGCCTTGGACCTGGCTCCAGCAAGCGGTGGGAGATGCAAGTGGTCATCTGTCTCCTCTCCAAAGGCTGGTGGTTGTATGCACAGACACCCCCTGGGCAGTCAGCAAAAGCCCACAGCCAGCTGCCAGGGGACTCAGACAAACTGGCAGGGGCTCGGATGAGGAGCAGTGCCTGGATGGTGCCCCCACAAAATCCCCATTGCCTCTAGGGCTGGGGACTGCGCTGAGTTTGGGGAGAAACCAACCTAAGTGGGGCTCTCAGGGTCATGAGTTGGGATTGGCCTTGGGGAGGGTCATACAAGGCTTCTGCTCCTTGGGGCTCACAACTCAGGCCCTGCCATTGGGATGGGGTGGATGATGCTCAGGCCATGGTGACTATCACGGCAGGTGCTTTCAGCACTAGATGTCTCGCTGCCAGGCCATGACTAACCTTTGAAGTCTTCACAGGCGTACAGTTCAGCAGGGACTGGGAGACGGGCTGGGTGATGGCAAACACCTCCTACAAGTCCTTCAGCCGGGCCCTGGTGAAGGTGGACATCGGGCTGCACATTGGCCTGGCAGGGGTGAACGTCACACTGGTGGGTGAGTGCACATCACAACAGGACGGGACCAGGTGCAGGTTTGGCAGCCATGCACCTGGGTACTTGGGCTGTGGACCCTCGAGCCCCCACACCAGGGAGTCTTGGAGCTGCCTCCAAGGCTGAGAAAGGTCCTTAGTCTTCATCATCTGGCAGGAAACCCAGTGAATCAGGTCAATGAGACCATCAACTACAACGAGCACTTTGCCTGGAGCTTCGGTGCAGACTACGACCACAGCTATGGTGAAGGACTGGAGAAAGGGCTGCCCAACCCCATCCTTTATGTGGCAGAGAAGTTCACCACGCAAAGCCCCTGCAACCTGCACAGGCAGTACCGCATCTCCGGCCACTACGCGTCCCTCACGCTGTGGTGAGTTAGAACCAGAGGTCAGCCCTGTCTCTGGTGACCAGAACCAGGCAGAGCAGAGGAAGCTTGATGGAGCCACCCTGTCCCTGTAAGGCCATTCCAAAGCTTTGGCTGGTCACTGGTACCAAGCCCTGTGCAGAACCAGGGGTGCTGATGATTCCTGACCATGTCCCCTGAGCCCTCCTCTGTCTCCTCTCTCCTCATGTGCAATATTGCAGGTGGAGGAAAATTATTTTTCAGTTGAAGGAAAGCAGATACATCTGTGTGGGGTTTATGGTGCAAGGTCCTCTCCCAAGCAAGACGTGGAGCCCTGACGAGCCCAGTTGTGGTGGGGTTCCTCTTGCATGCCCAAGAGGGCATGAGACCCACTGGTGAGGAGCAGGAGGGACTGTCATGAGAGTGCTCAGAAGCTGTCTTGAGGTGTAAAGCTGAGGGCCCTTGTGTGTGTTGTGATCATGGAGCCCCAGAGCATCCTCACGTGCCCCAGAGGTCATGGAAGAGACACTGTGGGGAAGAGTCTTGCGACTCCCCCTCCAGGTCCCTGCCCACATCTCCTTTTTGAGTTTCAGGAAAAATAACAAGCCCTGCTCAAACCTTCTTGCTGTTGAGAAGGAATATTTCAAGGCAGGGATGTTGACGCAAACTTATTTTTCGTCATTATTATTGGAACGAGAACAATTTGCTGTGCTCAGCTCCCCCGTGAGCTGAGCCCAAAGCTGGGCAGGGCTGGCAGCTGGGTTCACTCCAAGAGCTGAATCAGACGCGGGCACGACTCCTTGTGCCGTTCTCCAAACAAAGGTCTCCCTTGTTGCCTTAGAACAGGTGGGAACCGCCTGGGCGCGGCCAGGTGTGGAGGACCACAAGAGTCAGAGAAAGAGTTGATCTGGAGGGACCTCCAGAGGTTTCCACTCCAGTCCCCCGCCCAGAGCAGGGCTGGTATCAAAGGCGTATTGAGGTGTTCAGTGCTTCGTGAAGTTCAACACTGAGTGTCCCCAAGTGTGGAGACCCCTCTCCACCACTGTGGGACCTGTCCCACAGCTCCACCATTCATGAAGTTATGGAATCATTTGGGTTGGAAGGGATGTCCTTATATCAGCCTGTGCAGCCTGCTTGCTCAAGCGAGGTCAGCTAGAGCAGGTTGCCCAGGGCCATATCCCTCTACTGGAATGTGGAGAGAACAGCCTGAGAGAGGCTCCAAACCGGATTCTTTCTGCTCAGTTTTGTGGTCCTTTCGCAGGATGGCCTTTTGCACGTGGCTCATTTCCATCCTGTTGTTCTCCATGCCCATCCTGCTCTACGGGGGCTACATGCTCCTGCTCACTGCTGTGCTGATGCTCTTCTCACTGCTCTTCTTCTTCACTGCGAGGAACACCCCAAAGTGCCCCATCCAGTTTGGCCGAGCTGCCTTGAAAACAGACTACGGTGGATCTTTTTGGCTGACATTAGCGACAGGTGAGTGCTCAGGTTACTCCTGGGGCTTTTGTTCTCCGTCCCTGCAGGGTCGGGCTCTGCTCCCAAGGAACGAGCGACAGGACCAGAGGAAAAGGCCTCAAGGGGAGGTTGAGGTTGGATCTGGGGAACAATTTCTTCCCCAAAGGTACTGTGGGGCATTGGAACAGGCTGCCCAGGGCAGTGCTGGAGTCACCATCCCGGGAGGGTTGGACAGACGGACATGAGGTTCTCAGGACATGGGGCAGTGCCAGGGGTGGTTTAACAGTTGGAATTATGACCTTGAGGGTCTGTTCAAACCAAAATGATTCTGTGATTCTATGATCTGCCCCAGTTCATTGACTCCTCTTTTGTTCTGGGGACCCCAAACTGGTGGCAGAGTCCAGGCGTGAAGAGGGAAATAACACCTTCCCTTAACCTCCTGCGTGATGCCACATGCTGTTGGCCTCCAAGCCCAGATCTGTGTCTGGATGGGGCTGGGACACATGGGGAGGAGGTGCTGATGTGTCTCCCCATGCTGTGCATTGCAGGGCTGCTGTGCCTGCTGCTGGGGCTGGGCATCATCATCCTCAACTCCCTGCGGCCGGAGAAGCTGAAACTGGTCTTTAACCTGGACGAGGACAAGGGAGAAGAAGAAGAGGTGTGGGACAAGTCCTGCCAGCCAGCTGAGCCCAGCTCCTCTGCACGGGATGTGCTGATGGTGCCCCTGGGCGAGCTCTGCGAGGTGACAGCCACCCGGCTGTAAGGCACTGGCAAAGCCCAAGGACACCCCCCGAATTCACGCTCTGGTCCAATTCCCCCAGGAGGGATGTGTCACAGCAAGAACTTGGTGACAAGTCTTGGAAAGGTGTCTCAAACACGACAGTTTGCCCCGGTTTTCCTTTGCAGCTGTTGTACTCACCAGCAGCTGGAAGAGCTCCTGCCTCATCCCTGGCTGCCCAGTTGCAGGCGCTGGGCTACTGCCCTGTCACTTAGTCTATCCCCAACCAACTTCAAGAGTCCTCCTTAAGATGCAGAGAGTAAACCAGAACAAACTGGAGATAAATCAAATAAACGCAGAATAAATATGAACCAAAGGAGAAGTAGAGCCCCCCCCGCCCAGGTTCACCTTTACCCCAAAGACCTCTCAGAAGTCCTGTCTGCCCAGGGATGCTCGTCCCATCAGTGGTCAGGAAGAGCAAGCAGAGCTGTGGTCACCAAGGTGTCCCGTATCCCGCACCTTCTCTTGAAGAGTAGATTGTCAAGGAGGTCTGTGATTGCTGGAGATACCAGACCTTGAAGACACCCTGGATTTCAGACCCAACCTGGCACTGCACAGCCCAGCTTTGTTGTGGGTCTGAGATGCACTGGGCTGTACATTGGGTTGGAAACATTGCAGTCAGGAGCTGGTTGGTTGGCTCCTTCTTTTCACAGTGCTTATGAAGACCTCAAGCCACAGCCACCAGCCTGTGAGCTATCGGTGCTCTCACAGCCCTCTGAAAGGGAGACAGAACGTTTTGGTGGGAGAGAAGCAGAGGAGAAGGTGGAATGAAGGTGCCGCAGTGCCCTGGAGAGCGGCTGTAATCAGTTAGCAAGAGGTGAGCATCACACCTGGTCTGGGAGGTTTGTCTTCCTCCTGCTCAGCCGTGGAGATACACGTCATGGGGCAGGTGACACCGAAACCCTGCACACCCAAGGTGGGTGCAGCCAACCACCAACACCTAGCAGGTACCTTGTCCATGCAGGGGGGGAGCATGTTTCAGGTTTTCACCCCTTTAACTGTGTGCATGTTTTGCAACTTGTTTTTTTTCTGTTTTGTGTTCACCTATCTTCCCCTCTGTCTCAATAAAAAATAAGTCGGACTTGGTGTTTCTCTTGTCTGTCGACAGAGGTGTCCCTCAGGGTGGGCTGGCAGGGGACGCTCTGCTACTGGGACATGTCATCTGTAGAGAAGGGAAGGAGGCAAAGGCAGAGACCTTTTGTGGACCTGTATGGCGCGTCTAACCATGGCTGGTCAGTGCAGGGCAATGAAGTCCACAGGCGGTAAATAGGGTGTTGGGGCATCCCCAGGCAAACAAGAAGGGGAGATATGGGGGGACTTCAGCTGCTGGAGTGACCCTGGGCCTGTGGAAGGTTTGGCAGGAGCAGCTCCCAGCCCAGCAGAGAGGTTTGCAGAGGGACCACCGTGGGGATGGGGTGCTCAGACATGGCATCCCCATCCCACTCCAGATGGAAAAGCCTTCAGTGAGGATCTAGAGAACCCAACAGGCATTTAAAAATAGGTTGGAGCTGAATTCCTTGGGCTTGGGAGACCTCAGCCAGGATGTCTCCAGTGGCATCTACCAGAAGGTGCTTCGCCTTACAGCTGGACTAGATCCAAAGTACAACAAACCCCTTGTATTTATTGGGTTGAAATTCAGCCCTCATAAACCTCTGCCTTTCGCAGGTGTGTTTCCCTCTGCAGCCCAGCATGGGGACAGGGGAGGGGATGGCTCTGCTGTCTGTTTGATGGCATGGTGGCTGCATGTCTTGGTGCAAGGAGTTCCTCCAGGCGTGGGGACCACGGTCCTTGAAGACGCTCCTTGCAGAGCTGTGATGTCCAAGATACTTACAGTGTTTGCTCCACTGCTGCCATTGTCTCCCTGGTTAGATGCGAGATCCCCTGGAAAGCAAGGGGCAGAAGCAGCCTGGCCCTAGAGGTAAAGATTTAATGGCAATTATTTTACGTTTTGTTGCCCACAATGGCTCAGTCCAGTGAGTAAACTGAGGCAGGAGCTGTGGTGGACAGAGGAGATAGGACCTGCAGCAACACAACCCAGGAGCTGTACAACCACAGTTCTTACAGAGCAAGTGAAGCAGCTCCTATGACAGCATGTAGTGAGGAAAATAATCACCCCTGAGCGATGGCCCTTGTGTGTGCACATCCCCATGGTGGCAAGGGGAGAAATCCTCCACCTGCAAACCTCCGTGCAGGTGGTGAACCATGGTGTGCTGACAGCCTGCTCTGCAGGAGACACGATGCACAAAGGAGTCCCTGCATCCCCCATCATGTCACTGGCCCCATGCAAGCCCTACTGCAGAAATCCTGGACAGCTGGTGTTTGTTGGGAAGCAAGCAAGACACAGATCTGGTGTCTTTGTGCTTCAAATGGATCAAATTTTGTTTATTTGGGTTCATGCCTCTGTGTGTCTGATGCAACAGGCCAAAGCTTTTCTTCTGCTGAGGATGCAATGGGGGAAAAGCAGGACATGGGGCTGGAGAGGGGCAGATGCATTGACAGAAAGGATGGGAAACCCCACAGCACCCTGTGCTTTCAGGACATGGGATCTGTCCCACACCAGCTCAATAACTTGTGGTTGGTTGTAGCATCTTCCCATGATGCTTTCAGATCTGACATGTCTGGATGCAACAAAGACTTGAGAAAGGCTCCTCCTTTTCCTGAGGGAGTCTTGTTGGTTTGATCTTATGGCTTTTGTCCCACTGCTTGGCTCGTTAAATTCCTTTTGATGCTCTCCTGCATCCCTGCAGGGTACTGCTCCCCGTGACAAGGGTCTTTCACCTTGACACATGTCAACAAGCCTCGTCGTTCCTTTGGGACACCTCTGCCAGGGCAGCTGGGGATTCACAAGAGCCCCTGCTTAAGAAACCAGCCCCCCAAAATGCCCAAAGCATTTCCAAGGAGCAGGGCTTTAATGAAGTTTTGTAAAAAATAATAATTCTTGCCCATAACAAATCACATTAGTGCAACACAAATATGATGTGAAAGAAGTAAGTAACTTAACAGCAAGGGTCTTTTTTCAAGATAGAAAAGAGTCCAAATACTGAAATTATGTCCTTTACAATTAATTGGGCTGAAGCTGCCCGGGTCTCCAGCATTCCGATGTAGTGATCTCCTTATGCGGGTGCTTGGAGGCTCCCTCAGGCTGTGGGTTTGGTGCCAGAGCCCGTCTTCTGTTTGCAATAACGCAGCCTGATGTGTGTCATTTCTCACCTTGGCTGGCTCTGGCCTCCGGTTTGCATTTTGTGGTGAGCCCAACCAGCCCAAGTGTGCTCCAGCTGGATGGGGATGACTTCAGCCTTCTGGCTCTGTCCTTCCCTCTGGCATGTTTTCAGCCCACACTAGGCTACAAGTCTTACCTAACAAAGCCCAGGTTTGGAAGCGAAAAGAAATCACATCGCCACATTCTCCCTGCGCAAACTGCATCGCAGGTTTGCTCAGTCTGTATTTCTGGAGCAGCTCGTGCAGCATCCAGCCTGGTGGGGTTGGGGTCTGTGCCTGGCTTTCCTAGGTAGGCCGAAAGGTCTACATGAAAAGGTCTATACTTTATCAAGTGCTTGAGAAAGAGATGAGCAGCTTTAATCACTGTCTTTTGGAGTCAGGGGTCCTCCTCATGAGAACGTGAGCAGTGAGCTCAGTTTCTGCTGTGGGAACTGGTCATCGGAGACTCGCTGCACCACGTTGTGCCAGGGCACAAGGCAGGAGGGACATTTCTCCTGGGACAGAGATCCCCAGGGGAGGGTCCAGCTCAAGTCACCAGAGCTGGGAGCTGCTCCCTTTGCAGCTCTCTGCAAAGCCTGTCCTTTTCCAGAGGGCACGGTCTGGGAGATACAGCCTGCAAAGGTACATCACATCATCCCAAGGTGCGCTCGTGTGCTCTTCAAAGGCAGTTGAATGGGGAAATGGATTTCTGGGGACATCAAGAAGGATTTGTGTCCTGCACTTTCAGACTCACCTTCAGGGAAAGTGCAGGAAAAACTTTCTTCTAGATGCTGTTGAGTTTGGAGGGCTGAGAAGGACACAGTCCTTTGTTTCCACAATGAGAGTTGACGTACACTTGAGTCATCTCCTGGTACTCCTCTGCTTTGTCCTCGCGGAGGTCGAAGAAAGTTTTCAGCAAGTCCAAGTTGAAGTAGTGCAGTGCGACAACAGCGATCCCGGCCACAAGACAGAGCAAGCCTGGAAGACAACATGCTCTCTGTGAGCATCCCTGTAACCATCAGCACATGGCCACCCCTCTTCTGGTGTCCCCCTGCCAGGGGAAAATGTCTTCTCTTATGGAAAATCATAGAAAAATTTGGGTTGAAGGGGCCTTCAAAGCTCCCCCAGTTCCCCCCTGCCATGAGCAGGGACATCTTCACCAGCTCAGGTTGCTCAGAGCCCCGTCCAGCCTGGCCTGGGATGTCTCCAGGGATGGTTCATCCACCATCTCCCTGCCCAAACTGGGCCAGGCTCTCACCACCCTCAGGGGCAACAATTTCTTCCTCATGTCCAGCCTGAATCTCCCTCCTTTAGTTTAAAACCGTCACCCCTTGTACTATCACAACAGGCCCTGCTCAAAAGTCTGTCCCCGTCTTTCTTATGGGCCCCTTTTAAGCCCAGAAAGGCCACAACAAAGTCTCCCCGGAGCTTCTCTTCTCCAGCTGAACACCCCAACTCTCTCAGCCTGTCCTCCCAGCAGAGCTGTTCCAGCCTCAGATCATTTCTGGGGCTCCTCTGGCCCCTCTCCAGCAGGTCCATGTGTGTCCTGTCCAATCTCTCACCCCCAGCATCCAAAGTCCTTCTCCTGGGGCTGCTCTCCATCCCTACATCCCAGCCTGGAGTGACACCGGGGTTGCCCTGACCCAGATGCCCCAACCGTGCACATGGCCTTGTTGAACCTCATGAGGCTTGCATGGGCCCACTTCTCGAGCCCAGTGTAGCCCAGTGTCCTTACCAATCACCAGCGTGAGCCAGAAAGATCCCCCATAGCCTATGTGCAGGACTGCAGTCCCAAAGTGGATTGGGCACATCGGGGAGTTCCTCACAGTGGAGAATGAGATCAACGAGAAGATCATGAAGGCCCCTGTGATCAGCAGCATGTAGCCTCCATAGACTAGGACGGGCATGGAGAACAGCATGTTGGAGATGAGCCAAGTGCAAAAGGCCACCCTGGAGATAGGAGAAAACAAATGGATGAGTTGTGCAAGTGCCAGGCACTAGGATGCTCTGTGAGGATTTCCAGGTGGGAGGAGGAATCTGGAGTCCAGGTTGCATTGCATGAGGCCAAGAAGCTCTGTGGGCAGGCTGGAGTGACCCCAGGCTGAGCAAGCAGACGTGCAACGCTCACACTGCTGCATCCCGAAGGCAGAAGCCCGGATTTCCTCCTCCCATTGCTCAGCCCACAGTCTGTACCAGCCTCCAGGAGGTCACGGCAGTGTATGTGGACTATCTCAGCTTCCCGCCTTTCCAAGCGTGGGGCAGAGAGCAGCACACAGCACTGGGATAACTGCTGCTACGGACCAGGGCCTCTCACTCCATGGTACCACCAGGTCCCTCTCCTGCATCCCTGCTCTCAAATCCAGTGCAATGGTCTTCACCCTCCGCAACCCATGGTAGAGAGGAGCATCTCCTGACAGTTGTGGACTAGCTCTCCCTCGGCCCAGATGAGCAGCAACACATCACTGCCCAGCACAGACAACTGAAGAGTTGAGGTCAACCCCATAATAACAGCATCACCAGTTTCTCCTCATCTGGTCTCGCTCCCAAACATTAAATACCCTCAGAAATGGGGATGGAAGAATTCTACACATGCCCTTGGGCCTCTTGGGGCCACTGAGGGTAGCAGGTCCACAGGGATGGGCCCCTGCCATCATCACCACATCGCAGCAGGGATCTGCATCACGTTCCTCTCTCCTGTGCCCAGCCCTGGTGAAGCTGATCAGCAGAGAACCAGGACCATCCCTCTTATCTGCTCACCCCAAGGTGCCCTTGCAGAGGCCCCATCACGCACATGTATTTCCTCCTGAGAAGGGCAGCAGGGCGTTTCCCACATCTCTGCATCTCCCCTGCTTGGACCAGGAGAGCAAGGCTCACCAGAGAGTGGCCGACGCGTAGTGGCCGGAGATGCGGTACTGCCTGTGCAGGTTGCAGGGGCTTTGCGTGGTGAACTTCTCCGCCACATAAAGGATGGGGTTAGGCAGCCCTTTCTCCAGTCCTTCACCATAGCTGTGGTCGTAGTCTGCACTGAAGCTCCAGTCAAAGTGCTCGTTGTAGTTGATGGTCTCATTGACCTGATTCACTGGGTTTCCTGCCAGAGGGAGAAGATTGAGGTCCTGCTGTGTCCCAGTAGCTGGGGTGGACAGCAGGGTCCCAGGAGCCTGTGTGCAGACCAAGGCTACCCACAGAGCACTTGGAGACCTCCTGGGGCCATGGCTGCTCCAGAGCTGCAAAGACATCAGACTCACCCATCAGCGTGACATTCACCCCCGCCAAGCCAACGTGCAGCCCGATGTCCACGTTGACCAGGGCCTGGCTGAAGGACTTGTAGGAAGTGTTTGCTGTCACCCAACCGGTCTCCCAGTCCCCTGTGAACTGGACAGCTGCCAGGAAGAGTAAAGCTGGGGTTAAAGAGGGTCCAGTCCTGGGCTCTTCTGTGCTCAAGGGGGATGACGGGCGAGCAGCAAGGGCGGCGTTGGCACTGCAGTGCTGCCAGGGAGGGGAAGGACGGCAGGAGAGCTGACTCAGGCCCAGGACGTGCCTCAACCAGCCCCCACGCCCTGGCAGAGCTCGTGTCCGCCCCGCGCTCAGCATCTCCTCCCTCCATCCCGGAGCAGGGCAGCTCATATCCCCAGGGATGAACCCCACGACCTGATTCCTCCTTGGACATCCTCACCAGGACCTCCCTGCAAGCTGCCCAGCACGGCAAGCACCGCAGCCCCCGGGGACAGGGCTGGGAAATGAGCCCATTCCTCAGCCTCGGGAACACGGGTGAGTTTCACTGCCAAATATTAAGTTCCCTAGATCGCACTGTTAGTGAATAGTGAAGATCACTGTCAAACCAGGGTGGCAAGTGCCGTCACAGCTCTGCCAGACACTTCAGCTGGGGGAAAAGGTTGAAACATTTCTAGTATATGGTGTTTTTTTGGAACAGAATATCTTTTTTCTGATATACTTTCACTTTGTGGTGGGCTTGATTTTGTGATGCTGAGACAAGCTGAAAGTGAATCACAGATGGTTTGTGTTGGAGGGAAGCTTCAAGGCTCCCCCAGTCCCCCCTGCCATGACAGGGACATCTTCACCAGCTCAGGTTGCTCAGAGCCCCGTCCAGCCTGGCCTGGGATGTCTCCAGGGATGGTTCATCCACCACCTCTCTGCCCAACCTGGGCCAGGCTCTCACCACCCTCAGTGTAAACAACTTCTTTTGAAAGAAAAAGAAGGTGACGATTTACTCCCAGGCTGAACAAGACCTTTTAAACCTGCCTGAAAATAAGTTCAGCTGCTGAATCAGCTTGTGAGGGCACTGATCCAGTAGCAGCTCTGCAGGAACGTTTCCCAGCTGCGGGGTTGAGTGTGCCCTGCTGCCGACAGACAGAAACCCTGATTCTGGCTTTAAAACAATCAATTCCGCCTGGCTGCGTCCTTGTAAAGAGAGAGGCACTGGACGGCTCCCCAGGGCTGAGCTGGTGGAGCAAGCCCTGACCTCCGTCCCTCTGCCATCTCCATCCCGACACCACACTCCCGGGCAGCTCTGACAGCATCTCCCAGTACCTGGATGTCCCCAGGCAGAGGGTGACCACCACGTGTCAGCTGGCAGAGCCCCACGGCTGGTCACAGCCTCGGTATCTCCTTCTATCACCTGGGTGAACTGGGGGTTGTGTCACTTAGGTTGTGCTTCACCATCCCTCTCCAGGCAGTCTTGTAATCAAAATCTCTTAGATTTGGGGTCAGGGCTGGTTGCTCTCCCCATCTGGCACCTTCTGTCCCCTCAGTACACATTCTGTCGCCCTGTCTGAGCTGGAAATCCCACAGCCTGGTTTCTACTACCAGTTCCATTTATTACACAAGATTCTTCCTGGAAAGGGCTGTGAAGCTGTGGAACAGGCTGCCCAGGGTGGTGGTGCAGTCACCATCCCCACAGGGGTTAAACAGATGGAGATGAGGTTCTCAGGGACATGGGGTGGGTTAATGGTTGGACTCGATCTTGAGGGTCTTTCCAACCAAAATGATTCCATGATTTTGATATTTCCTGGTTTCTGCTAAACCAAATCCTTCATCTCCTTCTGCCTTGCTCCTTCAGAGGTCTTTACCCTCTCTCCCACCACACTTCTGCCCTGCCTGTGTTTTATTTTCACCCATCACCTTGGCCATGGGCAGCTCAGGAGAGCTTGCATGGCCAGAGGAACCACCTATTCAACCTCTGCTGTGCAGTCACAACCAGCAAAGCTCCTTCTCGACTCAACAGTAACCACAGGCATCTCCAGATGCCAGGGAGGGGGAAGCCCTTTTGGGAAGCTGTGGGACTGCTTTGCAGAGCAGGGGTTGGGCAGACCATGCAGCCAACCCCGGCCAGGCCACGGCTGTGACCACCACCTGGTGTTTCCCAACACAGACCCTGCCCTGGGGTTTAATCCTGCCCCCAGATTCCCCCTCCGAGAGCTGAGCAGCACTTACTGACAATCACCACTCCCACGATGAGGCTGAGAAGAACCCGCAGTGTCCAGTACAGCCTCTGCGGGGAGAGAAGTGGGACATGAGGTGGGACATCAGCCCTGGCTGTCCTCCCGCCTCACCCTGAACTGGCCAGGACTGTCCCAGCATCCCAAACGTGGGGAGCAGATATGGGGAGAGGGGTCACGCACCGCCCGTCCACGGATGCCCGGGGTGATGAGCAGGAAGCTGCAAGCAAACGTGAGGAAGACCACGATGACTATGATGGTGCTGACGTTGAACACGGAGGCCTTCCTCAGCTGCGGGTAGAAGGGGTAGATGCCGTCAAAGAGAGTCATCCTGCACCTCCGGGAGAGGGCTGGTCACAGTGGTGGTGGTGGCCAGTCCCAGCTCAGCTCCAGAATAACCAGCTGCAGCAGGTCCACCTCAAAACTCCCCGGAGGGACAAGGAAATGTGATGCTGCAAGGAAACAAGCAGGTGAAATACTTCCCAGCAGAGAAACACACCGCCCAAAAGCTCTCGGTGGAGAGGAGGTGCCTGGGGCAGGGCTCCGCCAGCCTGGAGGGTTTGTGGCAGCCCAGGGAACCGCCAGCTGCTGTCCTGCTGCGGCTTGAGGAGCAGCACGAGCCCAGAATCCTGTCGAGCAGCTCCTCCCCAGCCAGAGCCGGGTCCTTCCTTCCAGCAGCCAGAATCCCAGAATGTGAGGGGTTGGAAGGGCCCTGGAAAGCTCATGCAGTGCAATCCCCCCATGGAGCAGGAACACCCAGATGAGGTTACACAGGAAGGTGTCCAGGCGGGTTGGAATGTCTGCACAGAAGGAGACTCCACAACCTCCCTGGGCAGCCTGGGCCAGGCTCTGCCACCCTCACCCCAAACAAGTTTCTTCTCAGATTTCAGTGGAACCTCCTGTGTTCCAGTTTGCACCCATTGCCCCTTGTCCTGTCACTGGTTGTCACCAGAAGAGCCTGGCTCCATCCTCCTGACACTCCCCCTTTCCATATTGATCCCCATGAATGAGTCCCCCCTCAGTCTCCTCTTGTCCAGCTCCAGAGCCCCAGCTCCCTCAGCCTTTCCTCACATGGGAGATGCTCCACTCCCTTAATTAGCCAGGGCTTTCCACTTTGTGGAGCACCCTTAGAGGAAGCCCATGAGCTGGCAACCACCGGCAGGTGCAGCCTTCCTCCAAAACGACACGGAACCACTGATACATCGATCTCTAAGCAGCAAAATTACCCCCAGCCAGGGGCCACCACCTCCAAGTGGAACAAAGCCCACCAGCCCCATCTCCTTGATGAAGCTTTTCCCCCTAAAAAGTACAATCTGGGGAGGCAGGACTGTTCCTGTGCTTGGTCCAAAGGGACCAGAAGCAATTCCCAGAGCTGGGATGTGGGTCCAAGGAGTGCACGAGCATCAGAAGCTCATCTCAAGGCTAAAGGAACATGAGTTACACGAGACAACAAAGTGCGTAATTCCCACAGACGGCTTTGAACTCCTGCTGGCACTTTAGTTCTAGCAATTACAGAGCTTCCCCCGTTCCTGGCTTAGAGCTTTTCTACCAAAACTGATTACATGCTTAGTCCTTTTATTTTGCTTATTTAATAGCATCTCTGCAAGCAACTACCCCAAGAAGTCTCCTAAAGTCAGGGAATGCCGGCGCTAATATGACTCACACCCAAATACAATTTCATTCTATCCCTGCATGGAGGAGTTGATTTTATTCTCGTTTTCTGAAAACAGTATTCATCATATTTTTAGGTAAGATCCAACCCATGTGCTCACGAAACAGTCTGAGCAGCTATAAGAGGAGAAATAAATGAAGAGTTTAGCCTAGGACAAGTTAAATCTTGATTGCTTGAATTCCGCCAGTTTCAATATATCTTTGCCCAAATTTCATATGAGATGCAGAGAGGGAAGGAAAGATTCCAAGTGTGTACTCACTGAAACACAACTCTTCACAGCTTAAACAGATACGGAACAACTGAAACCCCAAAACATAACATGCAAAGTGTTGCCTTGTTAAATCAAAATTTAAATTTCGAGTTATATAAAGGGAGATTTACATTTCTTCTATACTTTAGAACTTCTGGGAATAGTTTTATAGAGGATTTCCAGGGAAACAATTCTTTCTGTTGCTGTCCGCCCAGTCTTTCTCACTTGATTAACCTGCACAGGAGACCAGCTACTTGGCATTTTTGCAGCTTTGAAGTGGAAAACTGATGCCTGCAGCTCAGGGCAGGAGAAACTGAAGCTGTTACACCTTGGAAAGCATCCTCCATGCAGAAGCACGGCCCTGGAGTCTCTGTGCTTTCCTCTGTCACAGTGTATGGACAGGGAAAAGACTAGAAACATCTTAAAGGAAAGATCAGTAATTTGGCATAGACAGACAACTTTTCTGTTTGAAGTATTCTGGACCGGCAAGGGAGAAAGGTAAAGGAGGCAGAAAGTTTGCCCCAAACCCAGGAGTTTCTCCTTACAGAAACCCAGTTTTCCTGCCCCACAATGAATCAAGGACCTTTCTAAAGTGCCCAGATAAAACTCCTCTCAGCAGAGCCAACAGCAATCCTAGACTGGGTTGCTCGGGGCTGCAGATGGGTATTTTCCATTGAAACAAGGAAAATCCTGTCCCCTGGAAACCGAATGACCAGAGCTGCAGTTCCGGGATGGGGGGACTGCATTTACCTGCCCCTTCAAGGGGGTCAAACTGGGATAGCAAAAACCGCCGGGCTAGCTCAGGATGGGTATTCATCCTCCCCTCCCTCCCCCCGCCTAACCAGGACCCCTCGAGCAGCGTCCGGGGGCTGCTCCCCGGAGCGCCCGAAGCGCCCGGGCGGGGGCGAGGCGCCCCGGCGGGGTGCAGGGGTGGGCGGTCAGCGGGGCGCGGGCGGGGCGGCTCGGGGGGTGGCGGCCCTTTTTCAGGTACCTACCTGCGGGCGGTGGCGGCGGCGGCGGGGATCGGGCGGCACCGTCCCGCACCGGCTCTTATAGGCGGCGGCGGGCGCGGAGCCCTATGTAAATGCCGGGGCGGGCCGCCCCGCAGCACTGCCCGCCGCACCGCCGCCGAGGTGAGCGCCGGGACCGGGGGCTGCAGCCACGGGGGGAATTTGGGGAATCGGGTCCACGCGTGTCCCTCCTCCCCCTGCGTGGGGAACTGGGAGCCAGAGCCACGCAATTGCTGCCTGCGGGGGGGATTGTGCTCCTCTCGACTCCTCCTGTGCGGGGGACAAGTTGGGAAGGGGTCATGCATGAAGGGGTGGAAAAAATGGGGCTACACGTTTCTTTCCTGGGTGATGGACAGGGTGGATGCGGCCGTGTGTTCCCCCGACCTGCATGGCTGCTGGGCTACTGGTGTCCCTGCCTGCTCGGGGGACAGGACACAGAGTGAGATGGGGGTCACATCCCCATCTGCACGGGGTACCAAGGGGACAGGGCCACTGTGTCCCCACCTGGCTGGGGGACACACGTGAATGGGGCACTAGGAGGTTGGGGATACATCTGTCCCTGCCTGCATGGACTTGGGGTTCTGGGTCACGTGTGGGGACAGATGGGATGGAGTCACGCGTGTCCTCACCTGCAGGGTGCGACGGAGCCACGCACACCCTGCCTGGGAGGGAGCAGGGTGGCAGGACAGAGCAGGTTGGGACTGTGCATGTCCCTGCGATGTGGACACAGGGCACCGTGGGGACAGGTAGGGACCTTCTGTTCCACCAGGGGAGGCAGCCCTGCTGTGCACTCTGGTGGCACTGTGGCATCTGGCCCTAGGGGTGTCCCGAGGTGGACACCTCCCATTGGTCCCTGTGTGCGTGCACACAGGTTTGGGATTTTCTGGTGGGCATCCAAGGCTGGAGAGATGCAGCTTGCTCCCAGACCCAGAAAGGTGACAGTCACCTGGTGCATCTGCTGAGATCAGGTGGAGCAGGAGATCCTTGCTCTGGGGGAAGCCATGTGTTGCACTCTGTGCACCATTGTTTTTGGAGGAGTATGAAGCTCCAGGGCACAGGGATCCTCTCTGATGGGAGAAAAAACGACGAGGGAAGCAAGTGCTTGATTTCATTAGATCCAGAGGAAAGGAGTGACTTCCCAAAGGTGTCACAGGGAGTCTGTGGAACAGCAGAGCCCGGAGAGCTCATCAGACTTCACAAGCTTCCTGACGCTTCACAAGTCTGCGGAGCTAATCCAAGCTTGCAAAGCTTTCCTGCACCATGGGCTTCCGAGGCTGATCTGGTTTCCTTATGTCAAGGAACCCCCTGGGTGGTTTGTGAGATTCGGGAGGCAGGTGTGAGGGCAGGGAGCTCTTTCTGGAGAAGCTTGGCAACTGGTCCTCAACTTTGGGAGAGCACGTTGGGGAGTGCTGCAGCATGGATTGTGGGACAACTGGGTGCCACTGGCACGAGGTCCCCAGCCCAGATCTGCATGTCCCTCTTCTTAAGTGCATCCTGTAAGGACTGCTGTGACTCAGCCCTGCCTGAGAGGATGTTCCCAGTAATAGCTGGAGAAGGCTTGATGGTGTCAATGTCTCCTCATGCCTTTACAGACCAAGTTCTGCCAGGGAGAGCTGCTCCCAGGGAAGGGATTTGGTTCTTGAGGTTTGGTTGGGAGAGACAAATGTGACCAGTAACTTGTAGATAGACATAAAGGTAGTGTGGAGGCATGGGAGAGAAGTTCCATGTTGGTGGGAAAGGCCTCAGAAGTCTGTGGTCCAAACTACTGCTTGGAGCAAGACCACCACTGTCACTGTATCATGTTGTCCATGGTCAAGGTCCAGAGACCCCCCCCACGGTCTTGGATTGACTGGGCAATATGTGGGTTTCCAGTGCCGCGCCATGGGGAGATGAAAAGTGCCTGAGAGCCACCATGTCATCTTATGGCTTGGGTCAAGAGTGATTCCGGGAGCTGAGGACATGGGAGGTTTGCTCAGCGCCAGAAGGAATCTTAGCACACATTTTCTGCTGGAGCCCTTCGAGAAGACCCAAGGGGAAGGGGGAGACCTGCTGCACCGTGCCTGTGCTGATGTGCTTTGAGCTTTGGCTTTGCCCCATGCAATGTGGCTAAATCTGGTGACGCCTTCAGGCCTCAACTCTAGGTGGGGGTTGCAGCTCTGTCTGTGGAGGTGAGACCTGAACCGAAAACATGGTCAGCGCAGAGGCATTTCAACAGTGATTTAATGTTAAATCCACGTTACGGGAACCTGATAACGAGGTTTGCATGTAATAATATTTAGTGAGGTGTGGAGCGCAGAGAAGATGTTGTGACAGAGGAGGAACATGGAGATGTCACTTGTTGAGAAACAGCATGTTGCAAAGGTCATAATACAGAAAACTATCAGAAGGGAGTTAACGCGGGTTATATGCTGCACTCACAACCTGACAACTAGTGTTCAGTTTATCAACACAATTAATGTGACTGCAAATGACAACATCTAAATCTCAAACCACTTCGTTTGCCAAGCGGATGTTGTATTTAGGGCTACAGAGTTGCTGGCAACATGGAAGCCTTTTTGAAACCATCATTTCTTGGAGTTTTGATTAAAACAATGAAAACAAGAAACTAAAAGCATCGCTTTCACTTGCAACAGGGCGCTGCAGGAAAAGCTGAAAGCTGTGCATCGTGCGTCTCTTGGCTCTGAAGAGATGCTGCTCTTTGGGCACACACCTGCAGCACTGGAACAAGGGACGAAGAGACAGATTTAACAGAAAACCCTCTCTTGGAGTTAAATCCAAGCTTGGTGTTCCTGTGCGTGCAAAGCCAGCGGAAGCATTGTAGCATTTATGAGCAAAAAACATAGCTTTTGCTGTTCGTGTCTGGGAATATTTCTCCTCAGTCAGGTGTTGGCCGGGGTTTTAAAGGTTTATGTCCCACTGATGAAATTTGCTCTGGATCCAGGGCCTTTGTGGAAAGTGAGGTGGTAAAACATCATGAGAAAGGCTGGTTATGAGACAACTCCATCGAGTTGGATGGTGATGGCAGCGGGGTTTTACCAGGCAGAAAAACCACCAGAGGGAGCTGAGATGATGGTCTGAGCATCCTCCCAGCTCCAGCTCCCTCCTTCTCTCCCTTCGCAGGTTCCTTCTTCCAAAGACCCAGCAGCCGCCGCGACCCGCAGAGATGATGCTGAGTTTGACGGTGGCTCTGCTGCTGACGTGCACCTGGGGAAGTAAGCGTGATTTCAGGGAAGAGGATCCAAGGGGGTCCGCTCTGAGGACCTTCCTCAGACTCATAGGACATCGTATCAGAAATGGGGATGATTCAGTTTGTGATAAGAAAAAAATGGAACGAAACACTGAACTTGCAGACCAGGAGACACACCTACTGCTGTTTATGTAAACAGCTTGTAACCAGGACCTGGAGCTTCTTGCTAGAATTATAATAAAAGCAATAAAAATTAATGCAAAGGAAACAAAGTATATATTTATTGACAAGGGCTGATGCTGATACACAATGCAGAGCAAAGTCCAGTGTCAAGGCCTTTTCTTGACTCACATGAACACTGTGGGCATCAGAAGTAAGGAGAGACTTCTTCTGATACCCTGAGAGAGAAGGAGGAAATGAAGATCCTTTGGAGTAGACTGGTGGGGGCCAGAAATTGCTTTGGGGACATCAGGGTCACAAGCATGAATTTCCGACTTTAGACATGGCTATCCCTCAAAAAGAGTGTACAACTCGTCTAAAGAACTGTTTGTATAGATAGTTTAAGAAAGAATATGGGAAAATATCACAGTATAAATATAATTCTGTAATGGAGATGCTCGTTTCGTGTGTTTGTGATGGTCACCAAGTGGGTCTGATCTCTTGCAGGAGCCCAGGAGAGCATCTCTTGGGAGGTCCAGCGCTATGACGGCTGGTACAACAACCTGCTGCACCACAGCCGCGGCGCGGTGGGTGAGTGCCGGGGACGGGGATGGTGGGACGGGGCGAGCTGGCACACTGGCGTCTGGCTCGCTTTCTGACTGAGAGAGAAAGCCCTTCTGACCTGAGCACAGAGGTGACCAGGCGAGGCCACCTCCCATGGCCCTGAGAGGCGGCTGTTTGCGCCCAAATGATGTCCCTGGTTGCACAGGTAGGAGGACCCAGCTCTTCCCAGCAGGTGTTTCAGTGACTGTCAGGGATCCCAGAGCTGGGAAAAAGGTGTTTTTAGCCAAAAGTCAGCATGTAGTTCCAGCAGCATTCAACACAGGGCCAGAGACAGAGGAGTTCCAGGCACACTGGACCTACTGCTTTTGTGCTCCACACAAGGCAGACATTGCACTGTTGGGCTGATATGCAACATGTACTGGCGTGCACTGGGACAGGCACGTGGGATTTCCCTGTGCCACTGGTGAGCTGCTTTCTCGTGCCTACAACCAGCCCATGGGACCACCTCCAGGAGATGTCCCCAAGCCACACACACCAGGGCAGAGCAGGCAGGATCTTATCGAAAATACTATGAATCCTTCTGTTTCCTGCAGCACAGATTGGTTGCCTTCATGGTGACACAAGGTGCAGTGGAAATTAGACAGCTTCTTCTGAGTCTGGTTGGCTCTCCAACTTGATGTGTGTGTCATCAGCCCTGTGGTGTAACCAAAGGGACATCCAGGGACATCTCAGGGACATCCAGCAGATTACAGCAAAGCTTTGGTTACAGCAAAGGCTGTCAGGGACATCCCTGGCAGATGAATCTCCCTCTTTCAGAGAAGACAGATCAAGCCTTAACACTTGGAAACAAACCTATGGAATCTAAGCCTGAAACTAAGCCTGTAATGTAGGATTTGCTCCAGCAAATGGAGCCCACCACAGTGAAGAGCCTTTCAAAATGAACTTGCTCATCAGTGAGAAATGACCTCCCACCTCCTGGATGCTCAGTTCCAGGACAGGTGGTGGGTACAATGTCAGGGTGTTTCTCTCTCATCTTCTCCCTTGTCTCTCTGCCTTTCTGGCTGTTCCCTTTCCTAGACAAGGTTCTTAGGGCCATGGGTTAGTGCTAGAGTTAGGTTATGGTTGGACTCGATGATCTTAAGGCTCTCTTCCAACCGAAACAATTCCATGATTCCTGTTTCCTATGGTGTTGTCAATCACTGTGTTTATGCAGGATTACATAGTAAACATGGGCAGCTTAACATCACTCCAGTTAACTACTGGACCAAGCCACCCCAGAGCCCCAGGAGGCAATGAGGATGCACATGGACCAGAGAAGGACAACTGAAAGGGAACATGCCCATGGAGGATCCCTCCTAGTGTTAAGAGCACTGATCCCAGTCTTGCAAGAATTTTTGGGTGTTGGTACCAAAACTTGTGTGGTTTCGGCCACTGTAATTCACAGAATCCCAGAATGTGAGGGGTTGGAAGGGACCTGGAAAGCTCATCCAGTGCAATCCCCCCATGGAGCAGGAACACCCAGATGAGGTTACACAGGAAGGTGTCCAGGCGGGTTGGAATGTCTGCACAGAAGGAGACTCCACAACCCCCCTGGGCAGCCTGGGCCAGGCTCTGCCACCCTCACCCCAAACAAGTTTCTTCTCAGATTTCAGTGGAACCTCCTGTGTTCCAGTTTGCACCCATTGCCCCTTGTCCTGTCACTGGTTGTCACCAGAAGAGCCTGGCTCCATCCTCCTGACACTCCCCCTTTCCATATTGATCCCCAGGAATGAGTCCCCCCTCAGCCTCCTCTTGTCCAGCTCCAGAGCCCCAGCTCCCTCAGCCTTTCCTCACACGGGAGATGCTCCACTCCCTTCAGCATCTTGGTGGCTGCGCTGGACTCTCTGCAGCAGTTCCCTGTCCTGCTGGAACTGAGGGGCCACAGCTGGACACAATATTCCAGGTGTGGTCTCCCCAGGGCAGAGTAGAGGGGAAGGAGAACCTCTCTCAACCTAGTAATTGTCTATGCCAACCTCTCGGTCCCTTCTGGGACTTTCGCACATGCCGGTGTACCCCGCTATCACTGTGTCTCCCATCTGTTGGGTGCCACCAGACCCACACTGTGTTGCTTGGGTGCCACAGGTTCCCGGCTGCTGCGTCTGCTGCCAGCCAACTACGCGGACGGTGTCTACCAGGCACTGCAGGAGCCCCACGTGCCCAACGCTCGCCAGCTCAGCAATGCGGTGGCACGGGGACCCTCCGGGCTGCCCTCCCTCAGGAACACAACCGTGCTGGCCGTCTTCTTCGGTAAGAGCTGGGACCTGGCAATGGGTAGAAGAATGTTGGTTTGGCTGGAAAAATGTTGGTTTCTTGCACCTGAAGGCAACGTATCTCAGTGCTCCTCACCCATTGCTTAGAACAGACCCACACCCAAAAGACAAAGCCTTGGGTATGGCCATGCCAAGGTACTGTCCAGCCAAGAGAGTTTGCGTGAATTTTCATTGACCTTCGGCAGTTGCCCTAAATACTGATATTTGTCATTTGAGAACTTCCTCATTTGTTTTAGCGGTAGAGTTACCTTGTTGCAAAACATCTGAGAGATGCGATAAGAGCCATGCGGTGAGTGATTGCTGGGCAGAATTCCTGCAAGTTGGAGCAGTTTTTGCTGTTCCTCAGGAGCTCATTGGGGTCTTGGGTCTCCAAACCCAGTTGTGTCTGTCTCTGGGAAATACTCCCAGCTCATTCAGAAAACCGTCTGAACTTGTCAAGGTGGAGACAATTATCTCCTCGTACAGCTTAAGGTTCATATACATCCCCTGACACCCAAGCCTGGAGAACAGGAGCTGAGGAGAGACCTTCTGATCTCTGAACTGCCTGAAAGGAGCTTGGAGCCAGGGGGGTCGGGCTCTGCTCCCCAGGAACAAGCGCCAGGAGCAGAGGAAACGGCCTCAAGTTGCGCCAGGGGAGGTTGAGGTTGGATGTGGGGAACAATTTCTTCCCCAAAGGGCTGTGGGGCATTGGAACAGGCTGCCCAGGGCAGTGAACCCTGGAGGGCTGGACAGATGGACATGAGGTTCTCAGGACATGGGGCAGTGCCAGGGGTGGGGTAACAGTTGGACTCGATCTTAAGGGCCTCTTCCAACCATAGATTCTAAGATGTGCCACAGGCAGGGCAGACACTAGTGCAGTTCCATTTAGCTTCTCCCTGGAGGCACTTTTTCCCATTACACTGAAGTTCTAATAGGCCAAGAGCAACAGCAGCCACGAAGCTCAACATCAGCAGCAACCCTTGGCCTGAAGGCCACGGGCAAGGAAGAGCTCAGGGAAATAGTGGCTACATGCAGAGCCTTGATCCTGGCAAAGTGGTGGCCAGCAGAAGGTCCAGCTGCCGGTGGTCTCTGTACATCTGTTGGCTAAGTTTCTCTGTGCGGGTCCCTGAATGACCCTACCCTACTTGTGAGGTCTAGCCAGGGGCTCCTAGAGTCCTGCTTGAGTTGACTGGAGCTCAACACCTCTGGGCTCCAGCCCAAAGAGACTTTTTCAAAGTCGTGTAGCAAACCAGCAGTGAAGGCAGGGGAGGAAATCACGTACGGCTCAACTGGCCACCACCACATCCCGTTCTGGGTGCTGGTGACTCTCCTCCCAGCTGCTGACCACCCTTGGCTCTCTGGCAGGTTTCCACGTGCTCTCGGACATCCTGGGGACAGAGAAACCCGGCTGTCCTGCTGAGTTCCTGAACATCCACATCCCGCGCGGAGACCTTGTGTTTGACCCCACGGGCACTGGAGATGTGGTCCTGCCCTTCCAGCGCATCCACTGGGCGACGGGGACAGGGCAGAGCCCCAACAGCCCCCGGGAACAGGTAGGACATCATGTTTCTTTTGCTCTTTGGCTCAATTCCTCTTCACCTAACACCGGGGTCTGTAGTAGCCAAGATAGTGTTTGCAAATAAAAAAATAAAGGAAAGCACCACCATTTCCTTAAAAATATGTCTTTCAAGTGTTTGAACCAATTTCAAATGAACCCAAAGTACAGTCTCCAAGATTCTGGTTCACGCAGAGCAACATTTGGGGTTGCTCAAGTTCGGTGCATTTCTTGGCCGCAGAAAATGTAATTACTCTAGATCTGTGTCATGTATTTTAATGCAAGGTTGAGTATCTTGCATAGTCTATGAGGAGCAGAAGAGGATACGGTAAAGCAGGAGCAATTCACGGTTATGCTTGGCTGCCAAATTTTTTATCACTTCAATTAAAATGAGCAAAGGTAGGGCTGTCTGTGGTGAAACAAGGGATAACTGGAGCATTTTGGAAAGTGTAATGAACTTCCATCACTAATTTATATGTGTGTGCCACTCTAGAAGGTCAGGAATTATGACATGGTTTTTTTAATCATCAACTCTTATCTTTAACAACATATCACAAAACTGAGCCGGTACTGTCATAAAGTTGTAAACTTGTAAAGCTTCTCTTAATTTCAGTCATTTTGGGAAAAAAGTCCAGATTTTCCCCAGATTTTCCTCTCTATTTTTCTGTGCTAAGGCTGGATGTGTTCCCAAGCACATGTGCTTTTCCTTTGCTGACAGAAAGCTTCCCAATCAAAATCACTGAAGCAAAATTCCCTCCTGAACCTTTCACATGACAAACCACGATGAGACCAGATTAGCAAGTCATGGTTTTAGCAGTATTTCAGACCTTGGAAAAACGGAAACTCCAGCATGTTTTCAGACTAAAAAGGTGGTTTTCCTGAACACATTTAGCAGGGGAGATACTCAACATGCTGCCAGGACAGGGCTCACCAGTTGTTTCCAGTTTCCCCAGAGATGGATGTAGTCCCCTTCCAGCTTGGTCTTGCCTATGTAGGGATCCATGAGACAAAATGTACTTTTGAAGAAGCTGTACCTGGTCTTTTCTTGTACCTGGAACTCATTCCTGCAGTTGGAATCATAAAATCATTTTGGAAGAGGCCCTTAAGACCATCGAGTCCAACCATAAGTATAGTTTGCATCTATATATTTGAATACACCTCTTGTTAAAGCGGGATGGGATGCCTGCCTTGCAAGACAAAAAGGGCCGGTTTGGGGCTTTTCAGATGTTTTGCACCTTCCTGTAAGACCCCTTTTCCTGCCCTAGACCAACGAGGTGACGGGCTGGCTGGACGGCAGCTCCATCTACGGCCCCTCGCACTCCTGGAGCGATGCCCTGAGGAGCTTCTCGGGGGGACAACTGGCCGCAGGGCCCGACAGACGTGTCCCCAGGGAGACGGATGGGAGGGTCCCCATGTGGAAGGCGCTGGACCCCTCCACAGGACAGGGCGGTCCCCAGGGGATCTACGGTAACGGTGGCATCTTCAACGGCTTTTCATGTGATCGCGAGCAGGGGGAGCAGGAGGAGCTGAGCCCAGAGAGGACCCCAGGAAGGGGTGGGGGATGCGATGACACAGGGGTCATGAGTCCCGTGGGAGAGCAGGTGGTTTCCCAGCCCCAGGAGTAGGAAGATGTGTGCCCCAGCAAAGGCTTCCCAGCACAGACACGCTGTGAACTTCAGGCAGCGGGTCATTTCCCAGCCAACACATAGAGACCGGCAGGTGCTGCTCTCTCTGATCTCAGGCAATATCTCCTGTGGGGAAATGGGCTGCTGCTGATAAAAACCTGCTCAGTTTGCTTGGAATCCTCACCTTTTGTCCCTGCTGGGGTTCTGCTTCTCACTCACTTGGGCTGCTCATCTTCCCAGGGAGGAAGGAAGGGTGAGGGGATGCTGGGCTGCTGGGCTTGGGATGCTCCTCCAGTGGTGACAACCCCCCTGTTGTTCCCGGTGGCTCTTGCAGACCTGGGCAGCGCCTGGGGGAACGAGAACCTCTTCCTGCAGGCCGAGAGCATCGTCTGGTTTCGCTACCACAACTGTCTTGCCGCAGCACTGGCCAGCAACCACTCCACGTGGTCGGATGAGGATGTCTTCCAGCACGCTCGCAAGCGGGTCATCGCTACCTTCCAGGTGAGGGCTGGGACACTCTGGCTCTGCCAAGGCCCCCAGTAACCTCCCATCTCTGTCCCTGACCTGATTTCCATGTCCTAGAGCATCGTGCTGTACGAGTGGCTGCCGACATTGCTGGGGAAAACTGTCCCAGAGTACAATGGTGAGGGGCACAGCGGAGCTGCGGGGGGCAGGGTGGGGGGAGCAGGGGAGATGAAGGGCGGGGTGGGATGGGGGGCTCAGCCCCTTTCACCCCAGCCTGACCGCTGGACCGCGGCCGCTGCCTCGCAGGGTACCAGCAGCACCTGGACCCCAGCATCTCACCGGAGTTCGTGGCAGCTGCAGGACAGTTCCTGGCCACCATGGTGCCACCGGGCGTTTACATGAGGTAGGATGGGCTTGGTGGGGCTGTGGGAGGGTGGTGCCTGTGCCCAGGATGAGGATACCCGAGCTGGGGATGGTCCTTGTCCATTCCCGGTCAGCAGCTGTGGGTCCAGCCCCTCTCTGCTGTTCCAGAAACCCCCAGTGCCAGTTCCAGCAAGTGCCCGGCCCCGGTGGCTCGTTCCCAGCGGTTCGGCTCTGCAACAGCTACTGGAGCAGAAAGGTACAGGGAAGGGAGCGCGGGGTCCTGAGGACATGGCAGGCTGGCTGGGGGGGCTTCATTCCTTAATGTATGTTCTGGAGGAGCTCACAGGGGTCTGAGAGGGAAATGAGGTGCAGAGCATGACAGCCAACCAAGGGGTGTGAAATCATCCCCAGATACCACCTCCAGCTGCACCAGGGTCACACCTCACGGTTGACCTGATGTGGAGAAAATGAACCTGGAAAAAGCCCCTGGTGTCCCTGCACCCAGGGTCTGCACCCTCATGGGCACCAGTTCAGGGGTGTGGGGCTGCCCCATGTCCTCAGTCCTGTGAGCAATCACCTGCTGTTCCCATCTCCCCTCAGAGCACCGGGCAGACAGACGATATGGACGTGGACAACCTCCTGCTGGGGATGAGCTCGCAGATTGCAGAGCGGGAGGACAACATTGTGGTGGAAGATCTCCAAGGTCTGCACTCCCCTGCACTCTGGCTGGCATGTCAGTGTGGGACTGTCTCTTGTGGGGCTGTGCAGAGGCCAAGGTGGGGAGGCAGGTCCCAACCCACCACCATCAGCACCCAACCACACCCTCAGACGATAGTATCATAGAATAATTTTGGTTGGAAGAGATCCTCTAGGGTCATTGAGTCCAACCATAACCTAGCTCTGGCACTAACCCATGTCCCTAAGAAACCTCATCTAAATGCCTTTTAAACCCCTCCAGGGATGGTGACTCCAGTACTGCCCTGGGCAGCCTGTTCCAATGCCCAACAGCCCTTTCTATGAAGAATTTTTTCCTAATATCCAATCTAAACCTCCCCTGGTGCAACTTGAGGCCATTTCCTCTTGTCCAATCACTTGTTACCTGGGAGAAGAGACCAACAACCCTCCATGCTACAGCCTCCTTTCAGGCAGTTGTAGACAGTGATAAGGTCTTCCCTCAGCTCCTGTTCTCCAGGTTGAAGCCCCCCAGGTCCCTCAGCTGCTCCTCGTAAGACCAACTTGAGCCTTGTTAATGGAGGTGCACAGAAGGTGCAGGGCATGTTAAGTGTGTTACTGGGACTACCTTGACAAGGCCATGGAGATGCCCTCCATGTTCAGCATGGCCCATGGCAGAGGGACTAGGCTGGTCCAGCAGCTGTGGTTGCTCCTCCAGCTCTGCCTTGCCATCACAACAGCTTCAACCCACCTGCAGATTACTGGTACGGGCCCCTGAAGTACTCCCGCACCGACCACGTGGCCAGCTGGCTCCAGCGCGGGCGAGACCTGGGCCTGCCCACCTACAACCAAGCCCGGGAGCTATTCGGGTTGGAGCCTCTCCAGAACTGGTCGGCCCTTGCCCCACACCTGGATCAACAGGTAACAGGGAACTGGTCTGGCCACAGAAAGCATGTGGCTCAAAGGACGTTGGGGCCGTCCAGGTGCTCACTGGCTTCTCCAGCGAAGTAGGAAGAGGGACATAAGTGCACACCCTGCCCTAGCACATTTTCATGCCTGCGGGGCTGTTGCATTGGGGTAATTGTAATTAAATGGTGTGAATAACTATATCTTGCCCCATAGAATCATAAAAATCATAGAACCATTTCGCTGACTCCAGCCATAACCTAACGCAACTCGAGCAGTAACCCATGTCACTGAGAACCTCATCTAAATGCCTTTTAAACGCCTCCAGGATGGTGACTCCACCACTGCCCTGGGCAGCCTGTTCCAATGCCCCACAGCCCTTTCTGTGAAGAATGTTTTCCTAATATCCGTTCTAAACCTCCCTTGGCACAACTGGAGGCATTTCCTCTGTGCCTGCACTGCTGTGATCTGCGTGCTCTGGGAGTGATGCTGAGTTGCTCAAGTCCAAGCCACGACCTCAGGGCCGTGTGGGGCTGAGCATCCTCACAGCACATGGACGAGTGATGATGCCTGGAAAGGCATGTTCCTCACTCCTCCAGCCAGCACTTGCAGGCGCTGGCAGAATTCCCTCTCCTCACGTGTGCGGTGTGGGTTTCTGCCAGGTCCTGGAGACGGTGGCTTTGCTGTACGCCAACGACACGGCCAGGCTGGAGCTGCTCCCCGGGGGCATGCTGGAGGCTGACAGCTCCCTCTTCAGTGCCATCATCCTGGACCAGTTTGTGCGCCTGCGTGACAGCGACAGATTTTGGTTCGAAAACACCAAGAATGGGTAAATACCTCTTCCCTGTCTGGCCCACAGAGCAGCTGCCCACTGCTTTGCCAGCCCCAGTAAGACATAACGACCAGGGATGGAGGAAAAACCATCCTCCATCTTCCTCAGTTCCTAAACCAGTGTGGGGAGCGAATCCCTCCTGCCACCAGTGACACCCAAGGCCACCGCTTGGCCCCACATCTTTTCCACAGGCTATTCACGGTGGAAGAAGCCAAGAAGATCCGTAACATCACCTTCCATGAAGTCCTGACCGCTGTCACCTCCGCAAGCCCCGAATTGCTCCAGGCCCAGGTGTTCACGTGGAGCGAGGGTGAGTCCTTTGTGCAGCAGCAGGGAGTCGGGGAGGGAAGCAAACCCATCTCGGTGACACAGCTGGTGACTCAGTGACACAGGGGAAGCATCAGACGGGCAGTTTCTCCAGCCTGACACCTGTGGTGGCCCTAAGCCAGCAAAACGTCTGCAAAATGCAAGGGTTGCTTGTCAGCAAGGCAAACAGCGCTGGTGTGGAAGGTGGGCTGAAGTCCAGGCGTGTGCATTGCATGAGTCTTGGAAAGATCTCCAGGCACAAAAATGCAGCTGATGCCCTGGAAGGTCATGCTGGGGTTGGAACTCATCCTCTGCCCACCCCACGCTGTGTCACGCTCCGCACTGATGTGTCCTCCAGCTCCTTTGGTATAAACACACAGCTCTGCAGGTTAAACTGATGAGTGACCCAAGAAGTGATAAAGTTTGCAGATGAATTAAGCTTTGCACGTTAACTGTGTAACGTTGCCTGCTTTTGCCTTTAATGGCAACAACCCCTGAGTGTTTTGGTTCCCTTGGCGTATGCTCCATGTGGTTGCACCAGGAGAACTCCCTGGATGTGCAGCACATGGATGAGCAGAGGCTCAGAGCCCAAATGTACCATGGCCTAAGGTGCTTCTTGCTCAACCCATCCCATCAGGAGAGATGATGGTGCCAAGTTCCAAGGGTGCTTGAGTCCAGTTCTGTGCTTGGTTTGCTGTGGCAGGCAAAGTTTCAACCCAAAAACTAGGGTTGTCTCTTAACATCTGGAGTTTATCTCCAGCCTCCCAGTTCTGCAGAGCTCCCTGGGTCACCTGACAATGAAACCCACCAACATCTGAATGCCGAGGTTCCTGGGGATGATGAGAGGGGTAGAAGGTCCCTGACACTCACAGCCTGTCTCCCCTGTGCAGGGGACGCGTGTCCCCAGCCCCAGCAGCTGACGGCTCAGCACCTGGCCAACTGCACGCCCATGACCGTGCTGGACTACTTCGAAGGCAGCGGCGCAGGCTTCGGGATCATCATCGTTGTCCTCTGCTGTCTGCCTTTAGGTTTGCTGCTCCCTTTCTTTACCCATCTCCTTTTCCACCACAGAGAGGGACTCAGTGCCAGTGGATTGAGCACCTCCCAGCAGGAGCTGCTGAGTCTTGGCCACTCTTGAGGTCCTTGAGGTGGCAGGATCCTCAGGCAGCAGTGGGAGCAGGGCTTTCATGTGGCAGCCCTGTGTTAAATAAAGCCATAGAGTCATGGGGAAGAAATAACACCTTTGGCTGCCCCGTCATACAGGTGATGCTGCCAAAGCCGGAGGAGCTTTGTGATACCACATGCTTTCTGGGCTATGAAGATGATGAGGGGTCTGCAGCGTCCTTCTTGTGAGGAAAGGCTGGGGGAGCTGGGGCTGTTCAGCTGGAGAATGATGAGGGGAGACCTTATCAATGTGATAAGTATCTCCAGGGTGGGTGTCAGAGAATGGACCAGACTCTGTTCAGTGGTGCCCAACGCCAGGGTGAGGGGCAACGGGCACAGACTGAAACACAGGAGGCTCCATCTGAACATGAGGAGGAACTTCTTTGCTGGGAGGTGCCAGAGCCTGGCCCAGGCTGCCCAGAGCAGGTGTGGAGTCTCCTGCTCTGAGACATTCAAACCCGCCTGGGCCCACCTGTGTGATCTGCTCTGTGACCCTGCGTTAGTCTGGGGGATCTAGAGAGGTCCCTTCTGACCTCAACCAGTCTGTGATTCTTCTCCCACGTGTCCCCAGTGACTCTGTTTGTTGCCTGGATCGTGGCCGTTCTCCGCAAGCGAGACTTCAAGAAGCTGCAGAAGAAGCAGGGCTCCAGTGTGCGATGGGAGGTGACCGGCGAGGCGATACAGGGTGAGGTGGCTCTGCTGGTCCCACCATGGTGGCTGGTTACGCTGCTGGAGTCAGGGGACACAGGCAGGGCTGCTCATGGAGCTTGTGCCCAGACAGGAGAAACTGTTTCCCCATGGGGATAGGCAAGCAGTGGAGCAGGTAGCCCAGAGAGGTTGAGGGGTTGTGTGGTCTCCATCTTATCCGAGACCTGACTGGATAAAGCCTTGAGCAGACTGGCCTGATGCCATAGCTGGTCCTACTTTAGGCAGGAGGCTAGGCAAGTCCCTTCCAACCTGAGTCATCTTATGACCCTTTAATTATAACCCTCTCCAGATCACACCTTATCTGAAGGAATCCTATGTGGAGCAATTGCACCAGTAGCTCCAGGATGGGGAATGGCAGAAGATGTGCCAGGGGAGGGTCAGTGGGACATGAGGAAAAGGTTCTTCACCCAGAGGTGCTGGACACTGAACAGGCTCCCCAGGGAGGTGTCACGGCCCCAACCTGACAGTGTTCAAGAAGAGACCGGACAGACAGATGGTGTGAATTTAGGAGTTGTCATATGCAGGGACAGGAGTTGGACTTGGTGATCCTTGTGGGTCCCTTCCAGCTCAGGACATTGTATGATTCTATTATCTCCTTGTCCTGGACAATGGAAAAATCTGACCTCCCTGCTCCATGGTCTGTACTCCTCCCCTGACCATGCGCTTGTATTCTCTGGGTGGGAGATCATCCTTTTTCCCTTAACATGTGTCTGCTCATGCAATCACTCCCAAGCTGAACATCGGTAAAGGAAGTGCTGGGATGAGTAAGAGGCCAAGTGCACCTTCCAGCTGAGCCGTGTCCTCTCTCCCACCAGCTATGGAGTGGCACGGTCCCAAGACAGACAGCTCTCCCGTTTACATTCAGCTCCAAGCTGACAAAGTCCTCAAAGTGCTGGATAGGAGAGGGTGTGCGCTGAGGAACATCAGCCTGAAAGCCCATCAAAGCGTGGAGGTGATCCTCTCTAGCAACAGAGGGAACAAAGCTCTGCTCCTGAAGAGCCCCAAGGAGTATGACCTCGTGAGTACTGTGATGCCTGGGGTACGATACCTTCCCCTGGACCCTCCACCATCCTCTGCCACTGGTCACATACACCCTGCACCACCCAGTCCTGGGCACTGGGACCAGCGTGTGTCCCCAAAGGGTGTCAGTGGCTTCCTGAGAACCACCAGGTCCAACTCTGACCATGGGGTGACCACTGTGGTGAAGAGGAGCAGTACAAGCATCCCGATGGAGTGTCTGCTGCTCACAGCCATTTGGTGGGGTCTCCTGCAGGTGCTGCTCTTCAGCGAGGAGGCAGAGAGGAGCAACTTTATCGGGAAGCTGCAAAGCTACTTGGAGGAGAGTGGCCTTGACCTGCACATGTCCGAGATGAAGGAGCAGAGCCTGATGAAACGGGCAGTCACCCAGGAGCAGAGAAAACAAATTCTGGAGACTTTCTTCAGGCACCTGTTTGCTCAGGTATGTAGAGGTGTGGCTGGCTCTGCATGGAGGAAGGTATTTTGGTATTGATTAAGCAAAGAACATTGCTGCTGCTGCTCACCGTAAGAGCTGGTAAGCCATGCACAAGGAAGCTTCAGGACCAAGGGACATTTCCCCTTGCAGAAGACAAAAGGCTGTGGTGGTAAAAGTGTCTGGAGTTGAAAAGGGACTTTTGGATGACATAACTGAGGTCTCTGTAGTGGTTGGTGGTGTTTAGTGTGGAAGTCACGTTGTGTAGGAGTGACACAGCTGTGGTATCTGCTGTAGGGTTTGTGCTGGGGGAGGCACCGGTGTCTGTGCAATAGGTTGGGCAAGTGGACACCGGCCTTCTGCTCTGCCAGCACTCACGGGACTTCTTTTGTGGGACACAACCTGCAGGTGCTGGAAATCGATAGGTCCGATGCCGGGGAGCTCAACTTCGAATCTCCACAGAAGGCCAAGGAGTCCCTGACGTGTGAGCTGAGCAGGGCTGAGTTTGCCGAGGCCCTGGGCCTCAAAGCCCACTCCATGTTTGTGGACTCCATGTTCTCCCTGGCCGACAAAGATGGCAACGGCTACATCTCCTTCCGGGAGTTCCTGGACATCTTGGTGGTCTTCATGAAAGGTGAGAGCTGGAGCTGGCCTTCATCTCTTGCCCCAAGTCCTGGCAATGCCACCAGCAGAGTGAAGGACAAGATACATCCAGCAGGTTAACCTGTAGACACTTCTACAGATTAAAATCCCCTTCACTTAGGACAGCTTCAACTTGAATTATGGGGCTGTGACAATGTAATTATGTTTTCTGTAAGACTGTCCATGAGGGGAGCCATCTCAGAGCAGTGATTTACTGATCTGTCACCGCCATGGACAAGTCTTCTGAATGGATCATGCATCCTGTCCTTGAAAGACAAAACAGCCGTATCAGACATCACATTTGATCCCCCCTAAATGACCACTGGGAAAGCAGGTTCATATATGGAAGTGGTGAATGCCAGATTTTATCAAAGGAGCTCCCAGAAAAATCATCACTGTGCAAAACCCCATTTTGAGTGTGAAAAATAATGCCCAAGAAAGCATCAGTATCTACCTGATTTTTCACCTTGCACTTGAGGAGGCCAAGCAGAGGCTGTTCCCACTGTTCACGGTGCGCTCAGCCGTGTGATCTCAGTCTTCTCGGAGCTGGGTGAGACTTTGCTGCAGACCCAGACTCTCAAAGACAATGTTTGAAAGCACTTTTGCCAGTGAAAACAGGATCTTGTTCTTACTTCGCCTCTTTCCCTCCCCTCCAGGGTCCCCAGAGGAGAAGTCCAAGGTGATGTTCAGGATGTATGACATTGATGAGAACGGGTTCCTCTCCAAGAAGGAGTTCCTGAGGATGCTCAGGTACTTCTCCTCATTTCTCGAGATGTTTTCACAGTGTCTGTAAACAGAGATGTCTCCAAAAGCAGCTCCAGATTCTGTGCTTAGTTCCCCAAGGGTGCTGTGGGAGAGCCCACGGGTTCAGCATGCGCAACCAAGAGACCATTTCTCCTATGAAATTGGTCTGGGGCTCTGCCCTGGGTTATTTTGCTTATAAATATCTCAGGGTGGGTGTCAGAGGATGGACCAGACTCTGTTCAGTGGTGCCCAACGCCAGGGTGAGGGGCAACGGGCACAGACTGAATCACAGGAGGCTCCATCTGAACATGAGGAGAAACTTGTTTGCTGGGAGGTGCCAGAGCCTGGCCCAGGCTGCCCAGAGCGGGTGTGGAGTCTCCTGCTCTGAGACATTCCAACCCGCCTGGACCCACCTGTGTGATCTGCTCTGTGACCCTGCGTGAGCAGGGGGGTTGGACTGGATGATCTCCAGACCCCCTCCAACCCCAACCAGTCTGGGATTCTGTGATTCTGTGATGTGAAGGACTCAGGCTGTGGTCCCATCTCCCCTCCTTGCTCCAGGTCCTTCATTGAGATCTCCAACAACTGCCTGACAAGAGAGCAGGCGGAGCAGGTGACCGAGTCCATGTTTCGGGCCTCAGGCTTTGAGGACAGGGATGAGCTGACATGGGAGGATTTCCACTACATGCTGCGGGACCACGACACAGAGCTTCGTCTCACCCATCTCTGCCTCAAAGGTCAGGTGCACAGGGTCACCGCAGGCCCTGCAGGGCTGGAGGTGATGGGCAGCACCCAAATCGTGTCCCATCAATCCCTCCAGCCCAGCTGCAGTAATGGGGCATCAGCTGTCGCTCCATGTACAACATGTTTGGGTTCTCTCCGAGCCTCCCCCCACCCCAATCCTGCCCAAACATTGTCCACTGCATCTCACAGACTCTAAATAAAACGGCTCTTTGTCCTTTTTGCTCCTGAAAGGTGTCCCCGAGGAGCTCAAGCAAAACCTGCACAACCGCGTCTCCTTCATAAAAAAGAAAGAGTAAGCTCTCCTCTTGCTGCTGCTGCTATATACGGGGAAATGGGGACAATGCTGCCAAAGCCCTTCCTGCAGGTACAGCTTTGGGCTAGATGTAGCTCTGTGTCCAACAGGACCATCTCAGAGGAGAAAGACCCAAACCTGGACAATGTGAGTCACTACGTGGAGCAAGAAGGGCAAGAGCTGAGGAGGAGACCAGGCAGAAAGTGAGTAATGTCCTCTTCTCGCTGGGCACGCTGCTCGGGTTCGGTCCAGCCTGGTTGCTGTTCCTCATATCTCCAAGTCACCTCAGCGAGGACGGTGCTGTAGGGTGATGGGTCTGGGTGATGTGCAGGAAGGAACCAGTGAAGTGGTTGTTACCCATGGCCAGAACATCCTGGTTTGCCTTAGTAGCTCCAAGGACCTTTCCCTAACCCGCAATCAGTTCAATATCACTATGAAAATTATCCTTTATAGTTCTTATCTACTGTTTCATTTATGAGTCACTATCTGCATGTTTGCTATTGGCTTTCAAAAGTGCTCCAGCCTGCAGGATGACCTGAGATCACCCGCTGACACCATGCCCTGCACGTCACCGCTGTCACCGGTCCGCAGAGGTGGCCACCAGGATGAAGACCCAAACCTGGGCAGCGTGGCCTGGGCCATAACTTTGAGATGACACCATCCCTCCTCTTTTTCCCAGGGTGAACCAGTACCAACTGCATTTATACACTGAAGCGCAACGGAAGAAGTACGAGCGGAACAAAATCCAGCAGAAGATCCAGGAGTTCAAGCGCTTCATTGAGAATTATCGGCGCCATATTGTCTGCGTGGTCCTCTTCTCGGCTATCACCGCCGGTGTATTTGTGGAAAGAGCCTACTGTGAGTGCCCAGCCAGAGCAGGCCTGGCTCCTCAAAGCTGCCGCTTGCGTAGGGCATGCTGGGCTGTGAAAGGTCCCGGCTCAGCTTTGGGCAACAGGGCTGGTCCTCCCTGGAATAACCAAAGGGTTGCGGAGGTTGGAAGGGACCTCTGGAAGCCTCTGGTCCAATGCAAGGCCAATTTCACAGCTGAATCAGGCTACTGAAGGCCATAATTAGAGAAGGTTTGTAGAGGTCTGAGGTTGGAGATCCCACCACACCTCGTTGGGCTTGTGCTAGTTTTTACCATCCTCTAAACCTGAATTTCCTTCAGTGAAAGTCATGCTGTTGCCTCTCATCCTTTCGCTGTGCATCTCTGAGGAAGACTTTGGCTCTCTCCTCTCTGGAACACCTGTTAAGTTGTTGCAGACAGTGACAGGGTCTTCCCCAACCAGTCTCCTCCAGCCTGAACAAGCCCATTTCCTTCAGCCTTTCCCTTATGCAACATCCTCCAACTCCCACCCATCCTGGTGGCCTCCACTGGACTTGTTCCCGTTTGACACGTCTCATACTGGGATGCCCAGCTGAGGACACTGTACCAAGGTGCAGTTTCACAGAGGAGGACAATCACCTCCCTTGACCTCCAAGGAGACCCTGTCACCAGCAGCTCTGGGGTGTCTGACACAGCGAATCGTGCCCCTGTCCCCACACAGCCCTATCCCTGGTGACCGTTTCATGGTAGAGCTGCACAGGTGGCTGTCCCCTTGTTGCAGGAAGGGTCATGGCCTTCGACGCTGACCACATTGATGTCTTCTCCTCTCTCTTTCCCCAGACTATGCCTTCGCATCCCCCAGCACTGGAATCGCACAGACCACCTTTGTGGGGATCATCATCTCCCGGGGATCGGCTGCCTGCATCTCCTTCATGTACTCCTACATCCTGCTCACCATGTGCCGCAACCTCATCACTGTCCTGCGGGAGACCTTCCTCAACCACTACATCCCCTTCGACGCCGCCGTGGACTTCCACCGCTGGATTGCCATGGCCGCCCTGATCTTCTCAGGTAGGTGGGCTGCTGGGGGATGCATGGCCCGTGAACCACAGCTGAAGCAGGGGGACCAGCCCATCATGGCACAGCAGGACCAGGCAGACTCTTGAAGGCCCATATGGAGTGCGGAGAGACACAGATGTTTTGCACCAGAGAGGAGGAGGAATTGCCAGGTCCCTGGCACGTGGAATCATAGAATCGTTCTGCTTGGAAGAGACCCTTAAGATCATAGAGCCCAATCACAGCCTAACTCTAGCACTACCCCATGTCCCTGAGAACCTCATCTCCGTCTGTCCAACCCTCCAGGGATGGTGACTCCAGCACTGCCCTGGGCAGCCTGTTCCAATGCCCCACAGCCCTTTGGGGAAGAAATTGTTCCCAAAATCCAACCTCAACCTCCCCAGTGCAAATTGAGGCCGTTTCTTCTCATCCTGTCACTTGCTACTCAGGAGAAGAGACCAACGCATCAGCAGGATCTGCCACATCTCCACCCACACCAACAGTGCTGCTTTTCTCTCCTGCTTTTCTCTTCCAGTGCTCCACACTGCAGGTCACATAGTGAACGTCTACATCTTCTCAGTCACGCCCCTCAGCGTGTTGTCCTGCCTCTTTTCCAGTGTCTTTACAGACGATGGGTAGGTGACTTCTAAAACACCATCCAGAGTGTCCTGAGCATGGATGGGAGTGGAAGTGGAAACCAGGAGTTTTCTCTGGCCACTCCATGCTGCAGCCTCTTGTCCTTCTCCAGGTCACAGCTCCCACAGAAGTATTACTGGTGGTTCTTCCAAACGATTCCAGGTGAGACCACCTGCCCTGCCTATGTCCAGATGGAGCCCATGTGATCCCTGCTGAGACCTCCCAACCTCTTCTCTGGCAGGCATGACCGGAGTGCTGCTGCTGGTCATCCTGGCCGTGATGTACGTGTTCGCCACCCACCACTTCCGACGTGTCAGCTTCCAGGGCTTCTGGATCACCCACCATCTCTACGTGCTGCTCTACGTCCTGGTAAACCCTTTGGGTTGGGAGGGTGGATTGGTGGCCAATGCATCACAAGCCCAGGGGGCAGCCTGGTCACCAAAGGAGCTGGTGGCCGCAGTCCTGGCTGCTGCCGAGCTGCCACCAAGTCAGACAGAGTGGTGGCTTGTTGGGCTGAGTGTGGTGCTGATGGCGGCTGCTCCCCGCCCAGGTCATCATCCACGGCAGCTACGCACTGATCCAGCAGCCCCGCTTCTACGTCTACTTCATCATCCCGGCGCTCATCTACGGCGCGGACAAGCTGCTCAGCCTGAGCAGGAAGAAGGTGGAGATCAGCGTGGTGAAAGCCGAGCTGCTGCCCTCAGGTACCGCGTCCTCCACGTGGGCTGCAGCAGTGCAGGGGACACAGCAGCCGGCCCTGCCAGCACGGGGTGGCAGCGGATCCCAAACCGGGTGGCAAGTGGGTGACCCTGGCACCAGGAAATGTCCTCACACATGCTGGTGGGTCAGGCTGGCATCTCCAAGCATTAGCTGTATGTTGCCCCAATGCCTTTGCAGCACTTCTGCATGGCAAGAGTCTTCTGTGCCACCCCTTCCCCCCAGACAGGGAAACTGAGGCACAGAGCTTGGGCCATCACCCACGGGGATTGGTTAGCTGCCCAGAAGACCTGTTTGGCCCCAGGGCTGTGGCCCATCACAGCCTCTCCAGCACCCTGATCCCTGAGCTCCACGCCTTGTCCCCAAGCCCCATCCCACCCGCCCTGTGCACAGCTCCATCTTTCCTTGAGCCCACTCATCTCCCCAGCTTTTCCTGTCCAACACTCCATTTCTCCACCTTAACAACGTCCCCATCCCCGTCCCGCCAGGTGTCACTCACCTGCGGTTCCAGCGGCCGCAGGACTTTGAGTACAAGTCGGGGCAGTGGGTGCGCATTGCCTGTGTGGCCCTGGGCACCACCGAGTACCACCCCTTCACCCTGACCTCGGCGCCACACGAGGACACACTGAGCCTGCACATCCGAGCCGCGGGGCCCTGGACCACGCGCCTGCGGGAGCTCTACTCCCCGGAGAGCCTGGCGCTCATCGGCAAGATGCCCAAGGTGAGCCCCACGCTGCTCCTCCGGGGACATCTGTTCTGGGTGAAAGCAGCGGGTTGGACTGAATGATCTCCAGAGGCCCCTTCCAACCCCAACCAGTCTGTGATTCTGTGACCCAAGCCCAAGAGCAATGGGTTGTGCCCAGCCCGTGGTGCTTCTCCAGCCTTGAAAGAGGCCAAGCCGTGGGCAAGTGGAGGAGGGAGATGCTCTGCTGACAGCTGTCCCCCTTCCAGCTCTATCTGGATGGGCCTTTTGGCGAGGGCCACCAGGAGTGGAACAAGTTCGAGGTGTCGGTGCTGGTGGGAGGAGGCATCGGGGTGACGCCCTTTGCGTCCATCCTCAAGGACCTGGTCTTCAAGTCATCCATCAGCTCCAAGCTGCTGTGTAAGAAGGTAAGAGGAAGCATCTGGAGGACAAGAGCCCTCCCCGGTTGCCTCCTGCTGCTGTGGCCTTGTTGGGGGCAAAATTCCCCGTGACCCAGCTGGGAAGGAGCCCCATGGACGTGCCAGCTCCATGCTGAGCCTCGTCCCCGTGTGCCGCAGATCTACTTCATCTGGGTGACGCGCACGCAGCGGCAGTTCGAGTGGCTGGCGGACATCATCCGCGAGGTGGAGGAGGCGGACGGGAACGACCTGGTCTCTGTGCACATCTACATCACGCAGCTGGCCGAGAAGTTTGACCTGCGCACCACCATGCTGGTGAGCCTGGCCACCCACTGGGAAGGCTGCCACGGCATGCTGGGCCATGCTGGGCCACCTGACACGCACTGGTGTCTTGCAGTACATCTGCGAGCGGCACTTCCAGAAGGTGCTGAACAAGAGCCTGTTCACGGGGCTGCGCTCCATCACCCATTTCGGGCGCCCTCCCTTCGTCCCCTTCTTCGACTCGCTGCAGGAGGTGCACCCCGAGGTCAGTGCTTGGCTGGGGATGGGGGGGACACTCACCCACCAGTCTGGAGGACTGGAGCTGGTCCCAAACTGTCCTCCTGGCCCTGGAGACCTTGGTGGCATCTGCACCAAGGGTAGGTCAGGAGAGGCATGAACCCCACTTTGCCTCCGGAGCTGGGATGAGCTGCAAGACTCAGCGATGCCCCCTGGCGCTGGCAGGGACCCTGGGTGGTCCCATCCTTCCTCCATGGCCCCAGCAGCTCCATGGGGAGGTGACAACCTCCCCAAAAGCCTCCTCAGACCAGGCCAGAGCCATCATCTGGGCCCAAAGCTGCTGGAGGGCACAGGGCCAAGGGGAGCTGGGCTGGGGGGGAGCTGGTGCTGTGAGGTTTGAGCCCTTTGGTTGCTTCTTCCCCAGGTGCAGAAGATCGGGGTGTTCAGCTGCGGCCCGCCCGGGATGACCAAGAGCGTGGAGAAGGCTTGTCGGCAGCTGAACAAGAAGGACCAGACCTACTTTGCGCATCACTATGAGAATTTCTGACCCTGCCCCGTGCTGTTTCACCCCCCGGGCTGCAGTCATTGAAAACGTGTGTTCCACCCCAGCGCCTGTGTGACAATTCTCCAGGTGGTCACGGTCCTGGGCTCCCACCCCCAGGAGAAACCCACCCATGGCTGAGCTGGGATGCTGAGACCAGCTCGGGGTGCACCAGCACAGCGCTGCCATCCCAGCATCACCCCGCACGGCCATGGTGTGACCCCAAGCATCCTGCTGCCCCCATGCACCCCTGCAGCCCCACACCAGGGTCGGGCTGACACGTCCCAGTCCGGAAAAGCCGGTGTTTGAGTCAAGCCTGGCTCTAGCACATTAGCCCCAAGTCAGAGCCTGGGTTACATGGGGAACGGCTCTGAGTGGCTTTGGGGAACAGCCCGGTGCCTGCACCCCCCAATTCACAGCAATCTGGGGGACCTGCACTTGGGGTGAGGAGTCAGAGAGCTCCCCACCATCCCTTGTTTTGAAACTCAGCTTCACTAACACGCTCACTAGTGCCTGCTCGTTAGCACTCCAAGCCTTCCCTGGCTTTGCACAGGTGGTCCTTGGCTTCTTTCAGCAGCATCACACTTAGATCAGGGATCACTGGGGTTTGTTTAACCAAGGCCTGGCTTTGCATCGCTGGGCTGCTGCTCTCGCATGCTGTGATTGAGCTTAAATAAAGCTGATTGAAGTTTTAAAACATTTTCTCGCTTCTGGCGGTTGTGTTTTGGTGACCTGGAGCCTTGCCAGCCTTGTGGCACAGTGCTGGCCTTGCTCTGAGTTGGTTTTACCTGCTCGGGCTGACACGCTCACAACCCTGTTTACTCCACTTTGCTGCTCCGGGGAGTTCCCCTGGGTTACGTCTGAGCAGACTCGCAGGGCCCTACCTCTGCCAAGATGAACTTAGTCACGTCTGCAATAAACACAGGCTTTGATTTACAAGCAGCTGGGTCATTTAAGGATTCACAGTGCTGCCAGCATTGAGCTCATCTGCAACCCTCAGCCCAGGGGTCCGCAGGGTCCCTAAAGTCAGAGACCCCTTCAAACCACCCACCCACACTTGAACAAACACAAACACAGCAGGTAGGCAGCATTTATTGAGGAAAGTTCAGTACCGGCCCAAGAAAGGGACTGATCTCCCGGTGTTAAAATTAACCATAATTAAAGATGAGATTTTATTATGTGCAACCTGCTACTTCACTAGTACCTGGTTCTTGGCTCACAAACTCAGCAGGAAGCTCTGATATTCCCCCAAAGTTGTAATTTGTTTGCAGTGGTAAAACCTTTGAGTGATGCTGTCCCTTACCTTCTCACCTGCGCTTCCCCACACGCTAAAAAGCGAGCTGTGCCCCCAGCCTCACAGGGAGCCACACGGGACAGGGCTCTCTGCCTCAGTTACCCGCACACACCCCCCAGTGAAGCTCTGCAGATCCTCGCTGCCCCGCATGGAGCAGATACAGTCCCAGCTGGCCTCCAGATGTCTCCTCCAAAAAAGCTCTGGGCTCACACTCTGCTGTTTGCAAAGAGCACAGAGAGAACGACCTGAACGTGCAAGGCTTTGTTCTAGGGGCTGTGCAGCCCCTGAGCATCCCCGAGGGACGGGGCGACTGGAAAGCGCAGGGTTCACACTGGGCTCCCCAGAGCTGGGTGGGAAGGCGGAGTGCCAGCATCTCCGTCCTCCCGTCACCCCACGCCCGGTGACGCCTCCCGCAGCACGTCCAGACGGACACACAGGCGGCTCTGCCTGATGCAGAGAGAACCAGGCTCTTCTGGGTCCGCCAGAGGAGAGCCAACGATGTGAACCATCGTCTAAACAAACAGCAGCACTTTGATTCAAATCTTCTGATTTCTAGTTACCTGTTAGTACCCTAACAATGTATCTACCCCTCAGTGCCATTCACCCTTATTATGGTTTGATTTTTTAGCTCTATTACAAAGCTGTGCCTGCATAAGGTGACGGTGTAAACACGCAACAGCCAGACATCGGCATCCGGTGGCCTCTTGCTCGGCGTCCTGCGCAGGCAGCATGGTGGGGACGGGGCCGGGACGGTGGTGGCTCAAGGGTTGTGGTCAGTGGGGTCACACTTCAGCATGACTTTGATCCCCTCACCCCTCCTGGTGGTCTCAAAGGCCTCCAGGGCCTTTTCCAGGGGGAAGCGGTGGGTGACCAAGGGCTTCACGTTGATCCGCTTGGATGCCAGCAGAGCAATGGCCACCGGCCACCTGCCAGGGGAACAGAGTGGGAGGTGAGAGAAGTCGCCAGTTTGGCACCCCAAGGAAAGAGCACAGAGGAGCCTGGCTTTGTAACAGTGATTTCCACAGCAAGGGAAACCAAGGGGAGTTTTTGTGGCCAGGAAGCCAATGGTACCTGGGGTGGGTTAGAAGGGGGTGGTCAGTAGGTCAGAGAGGTTCTCCTGCCCCTCTGCTCTGCCCTGGGGAGACCACACCTGGAATATTGTGTCCAGCTGTGGCCCCTCAGTTCCAGCAGGACAGGGAACTGCTGCAGAGAGTCCAGCGCAGCCACCAAGATGCTGAAGGGAGTGGAGCATCTCCCGTGTGAGGAAAGGCTGAGGGAGCTGGGGCTCTGGAGCTGGACAAGAGGACACTGAGGGGGGACTCATTCCTGGGGATCAATATGGAAAGGGGGAGTGTCAGGAGGATGGAGCCAGGCTCTTCTGGTGACAACCAGTGACAGGACAAGGGGCAATGGGTGCAAACTGGAACACAGGAGGTTCCACTGAAAGATGAGAAGAAACTTGTTTGGGGTGAGGGTGGCAGAGCCTGGCCCAGGCTGCCCAGGGGGGTTGTGGAGTCTCCTTCTGTGCAGACATTCCAACCCGCCTGGACACCTTCCTGTGTAACCTCATCTGGGTGTTCCTGCTCCATGGGGGGATTGCACTGGATGAGCTTTCCAGGGCCCTTCAACCCCTGACATTCTGGGATTCTGTGGGAGGCGGGACAAGCCAACTGCTTTGTGCTGCTGGGCACTGAGGCGGGAGGCACTGCCACACGCAGAGATCTGGAGCTGCTTCACCCTCCAAATGAGTGAAAATCATGGGTAACAACTGAAGCATCGAACAAAAAATAAAACTGCTGTGCTGCTCTTGTCCTGCCCCCTCCTTTGCAGACTGATCGCTGTGGAGTCCAAACTCACCACCTCGGTGCAGGGAGAAGAAAGAAATAACCTTGATCAGCTTCCAGCCTCGGCTTGGGCTGAGCCTCATGCGATTTGGTCACCTCATTGCTCCACTTGAATGGGCCAAATTAGAGTGATAGGGATACAAAGGGATGCAGCAGCTAATCTAATTTCCAAACCACCTACTTAAAGACATTTGTCATTTTAGAGCAGAATAGAATAAAATTATTTTGGTTGGAAAAGACCATCGAGATCATCGAGTCCAACCATAACCCACCCCAGCACTGCCCCATGTCCTGAGAACCTCATCTCTGTCTGTCCAACCCTCCAGGGATGGTGACTCCAGCACTTCCTTAAGAAAGAGCTTGACTGCGCCTCACAAATCCTCACTGGAAAACAACCTCTACGCACTAAGTGGAGATTCCTGCTCTGCAAGGGAGAAACTACAGCTCTGAAGACACGAGGAACCAGGCTGCGAGGGCGCAACGCTGGCTCTGCCCAAGGAGAACAAGACCAAGGAGGGAACAGCTGAGCTTTTCCTTCCTTCAGGCAAGACCAGCTCTCATTACGCTAAAATATCCACCTGTGCTCGAGCCGTGCGGCTCAGCAATCCGCACAGAGCACACACACCTTCACACCAGCTCCGGATATATCCAGAAATGTCTCCTCCAAAACCCCCAGCACCCAGCCTGCCCTTTCTACAGGACATGAGTTGAAGGCATAAATACTACTGACAATTTTTAAATCATTCTGGCCTGCTTGCTTACAGCAGATTAAGGGTTTGTTGGGCCTTTTGTTTGCACCAAATGCTGCGTTGAAATAGGACAGCGGGACAACCCAACTGGACAGCTCTGCGGTGGTCAAGGCTCTTCCAGGGAAAAATGCAAGACGTATCCATCACGCTGCCTGCACCGCAGTGCTGGGATCACAGAGTGACATGGGGTTCAACCCACTATATGGAAAACCAGCCTTTTCTGCGACCTCTCTCCTTGTGGAAAGCAAGAATACCCCAAGGCCAGAGCTGGAGACACATCAGGCCACCTCGCAGGAGACTCACGTGTTGCAGTAGCGGAAGATCCCCCGGATGTCGACTTCCCGCACGGCCGCGTTCACCACGGGCAACGTCACCATCTCAGGCCCCAGCCCCACCAGCACCAAGGTCCCACCAGAACGGGTGGCCTGGAGAACAAACACACAGATATATGCTTTATTTTGCAATAAAATCAAGTCACACTTTGAGGCTGTAACGGGCTGTCCAGGGTGCAGTGGAGAAGCTGGGGAGAGGCAGGATGTTGTCAGGAGGCCCTAAGCCTGAAACATGCAATAAATAAGGCTTAAAAAGCAATCTTTCAAAAGTCCCTGAAGGGTTTTGGTATCTAAATCTCATTCTGATAAACAACTCGCACTCAGGAGTACAAAAAGTACTTCCAGATTTCAGTGGGAGAGATTTAAAACCAAGAGCCCAATGCTCCACTGGAATGTCTCTTTTTGCAGCTTGTCCCATTTGTCTCCTGTCCTTTCTCTGTGAAACTCTGTGCTACCTTCTCCACATCCTCCATGACAGCAAGACACCCCCTCCTCAATTGCTTGCATCACCTGCCGGCACTAATTTTCTTAATTATTCTCTTTATTTTGACATAACTTCAATGTAATGGAAGCTGCTGCCCTACTTGTTCCAGCTGCCAGACACGGTGGCGCAGCCGAGCTTGGGTTTCACTGTGGTCTCTGCTAAGTGGTAAAGCACTTGAGCATCAATTCAGACAACTATTCCTCGCCATCTGCAAAGGCGTTAACTCTTTAATTCCCTCTCTTCATTTGTCGTCTAATGAGCACCTTCTCTCAGTGAAACGAAGCGCTAGGGGAGGGAAATAACTTGCCGTTCACCGCAGAAAGGACGCGCGTCGCTGCTGCGCCCCGGGGCCGAGCGGTACTCACGTAGATGCCAGTCTGGATGCAGGCCTGCACCCCGGTGCACTCCACCGTCATCTCGGGCATGCAGCCCAGCAGAGCCTCCACCTTGGAGGCCACCTCCTGCGGGGTCTCGGTCGTCACCTGGATGGTGAAATCCGCCCCCACCTCCTTGGCTTTTTGCAGGCGAGAGGCGGATAAATCTGGGGAAAGACAAAACAAGGCAAGAGCTGGAGCCTGCAATCTGCTTCCTATCTCAACAGAGCCACCTGCTTGGGGGACCAGCTCTCACCTATCTCAGGAGAGAAGAGAGAATTCGTTACATGGTAGGAGAAGATGGAAAGCTCCAGCCCACTAGTACATTCTCAAAAATTTATCTAGACCACCCAGACCAAAGTAGGCAGGACACCATCGAGGGGCCCTGATGGAAGCACATTGATCTGGGGTCTGAGCACGCGTTCACAGCTATAACCAGGAGAGGAAAGAAAGGGTCTAAGCTCCCTCCCTCAAACTCACGCAGGGCAGGGAGGAGACCTGCCTGCTTTTCCCGACAGGCAGAAAAGGACAAGTGATGGGGACAACTCAAAGACTTGGGAGATGCCGAAGCTTGGGGGTGTGATTCAAAGAGCTTAAACTCACAGACAAAACCTGCACCATGCAAAGCAACGTCCAAGGGGAGGAACAACTGTCACTGCTAGACCCAAGGGGTGTCTTCTATGAGAACATTGGTTATACATCTAGGGAGATCTAGGTTATGGTTGGACTTGATGATCTTAAGGGTCTCTTCCAACTGAAATTTTATGATCCAAAGGGCACCAGGCAGAGACAAGGTTGCTTTGATTTTACACCCCGATGCTCAGAAATGACCTGGCTACACACAGCACAAGACCAAGGAGCCTTTCAGACTGGAGACGTCGGGCTCAGAGGATCGTTAGCACGGCCATTTCGCTTCTAACGGTACCAGATGAGAGCAGATCATGAGCTGTCTGGTCTACAGTGTGCTGGCACTCATAAAGATGTTCAGATCAAAGGAGGATGTATACTAACAGCCAAGATGTCCTAGAACCAAGACTGAAGGGTGGGCAATGTCTCCTAGACTTGAAGACTTGGAAAATCATGCTTTGCCAAGGCCATACTTGCTTCCAGGATGCACAGCATACTCACTGCAAAGAAAATACTGCTCCCACGGTCTTCAGGGAAGTTAAAGGTGGGCGTAGGGGGAAATATTAAGGGAAAAGAGGAGGAGGGCAATGCCGCTGCTCCGACATGAGCCGCTCTGACTCAGCGCCAGGAGGAAGCCAGGCCAGAGGACCTGCCCTGCCCACCGCACCGCGAATGTGATGCTCTTCACCACCGGGATGGGTGATGGATGTGCCCCGCCAGCAGCAGGAGAGGTTGGGATGCCGTCTGAGGGGACACCCAGCGAGATGAGCACCCAGGAGGTCTGTGGAGGGAGCTTCAAGAAGTGAGAACAAAGAGTCATAAAACGCAAGCGAAGGAGAGAAAGCCAAGGCTGAAAAGTTGAGGGCAGCGTCACCCCGGAAGCCTCGACGTGGGTTCTGCTCCCTGTGGCTGCAGGAGATGCGAGTCACTTCTGTCCCTCCAGAGCTCTGAGCCTCAGGTTATTGTTTGCAAGGTCTTTGCGGGCAGAGTTGCACCCAGAGACCTCCGAAGGCACAAGAGCTGCTATTTCTGAAGCACCTGAAGAGCTGAGAAGCACTTCTACCTGGTGGCTGCTGTCTCCCAAATCTCCGTGTGCAGCGAGGAGACCACAGCGCTCCCACCACACGCCAAACTCCCCACGACGTCCCCTGCTCACAACACCCGTGAGCAGCAGATACCGCTGGATTCAGCCGTCTGTACTATCTGCCCACTCACTAATGTATTTTATGCTCTCTGGCAGAAATACATCCAGACACAAGTGTCTTGGAGCAACAGGAGAGACAGGCTGTCCTGCCAGGCCACAAAAGCTGCTCTCAGGCAGCAGAACTCCACATCTCAACTATAGTTGCCCTCTGGTTTGCTGACCTGCTCGGGTAGGACATCCTGGGGCTGGAAAGGCACACAGGACGCGGCAGCAACACCATCAGACCCAACTGTGCTACCACCTTGGTACACCTGGCCTAATGAATCACTTAACGAAGCAGACAGATCTGCACATTATCAAATGAGAAGGTCACCACGTCGTTTAGAGCTCCAGACACTTGTGAGTCTCAAGAAGGACTGAGTTGTTTGGATTTGCACCCTCACTGTGGCTGAAACCCACACTGCTCTTGGGAAACTCGTCTGTTATACAATTAAAGGTTGCATCTCGCCTCTAGGCAGAAATTTGTTTTCACTTCCTGGCTGCTTGGAGCTAATTAAAGTTTTGGCTGCCAGATTAAGAGTTCTTGTATCTCCGCTCCCATGGAAGTTATTACACTTAAGCTTCTCGTGATGGTTTATAAGCCAACTTAACAGGCAAATACTCTGGAAGCTCTCACACTTTCTATGTTGATCTTTTTCCACAAAGGAGCTGAACTATGTCCAGTTATTCATCTTCCCTGACCTTGACTTCCAGGGTTTCTGGAGACACCAGCACCCAGGACTTCTCACTGAGACAACGCAAGGCGAAGTTTCCCTTAAGCAGGAATTACTAAGCACTTTTAGTGACAGAGCGAGGCGAGACATCCCAACACTGCCATACGAACACCCAAACTGTCCCTTCACTTGCTGGTGATTAAGGCTGCTCTTTTATGAGCTCGTAAGGAGAAAAGCAGTTTTTCAGTGACGTCCACAGGCAGAAGGACAGGAGAAGGTTGCCCATAAAAATCAACCAGGAGGAGTGGAGGAGGAGCGGAGAAAACCACAGACCTTAGGGAAGAGAAGATGAGGACCCACGGAACAAACTGATCTTCTGCCACCCAACTGCAGGCCATTAGGTACAACACACACCCCCCAAAAGTGAGAACACCAGCCTGCCAGGGAGAAGAGCAAAGGTTACCAGGAGCACTAACAGCTTTTATCACCAAGCTCTGGCACAGACCAGCCTTTGGAAGGTCAGGCTGAGAAATCAGTGTCTAATTATGGTGCCAGCTGCTCTCTGGGGGTCCCAGGGAAGGGACCCGACCCCTCGGCAGAGACGTAACTTTCCTAGACTCCTTGACTCCAGGTGTGCCAAAGACAATTGCCACAGAAGCTGCAGGAGGCGAGTTCTCCCCTGGTCAGGAAAAAGCTCTTGTAGGTATTTCTGTATTTGTGTGCAGCCTGTCAAAACAATCTCAAACATTTCAACCCTTAAGCGCTGCCAAAAGCTCTTCACAGACAAAACGCCTCATAAAAACCCAAAGAATCTGGTAGCAAAGCACAAGAGGGGCCTTTGTGGGCACACAGTCACCTGGCAGGTGTTGGCTCCTAAAGCCGAGGCAAAAAGCAGTTCCTTAAGAAGGGCAGCAAAATCCCCCGCAGCAACGAGCCAAACTAAACCCTTTCCTTGGCTCGCATCACGTACAAATATTTGACCAGGGCCAGCACCTCCATGGGTGTCTCTGAGCATCTCCGCCAAGGACCTCCCAGGTGGAAGTTGTCTATGAGTCAGGATTGTTACCTAGGCCAAGGCGTAAAGATCGGAAGGGGTTAATTCCATGACGCTGAGCTTGCTGACCCTACAAACCAGGTACCAAGAGCTTCCTACCATCACCTGGAGCCCTGAAGCGGCTGCCTCAGCCCCACCAAGCCCTGCCAGCTCACCCAGCCCTTCCCCACCCACCCATGGGCCCACACCAGCCCCTGCACCAGCTCAGCTTGTGTGTGATTCAAGAGGCAGAGCTGCTCCTCCTGCTAGAGCAACCATCATCCCCAAATGACAATGCTTAGCGCAATCCGAGGCCCAGACTGATTACGTCCACCGAGGACACGCCTGCAGGGTGGGGTGAGCGGAGTGAAAAGTGCCCTGGACTCAGCAGCAAGTGGATTTAGGGAGGAGAAGGCAACCACCTGCCTTTGGTTCTGACGTGAGCTACTCCTGAAGAATGCTTCTGCGAAGGCAAGAGGGTGCAACCTGAACGTGGTCTCTCAACCTGAAAATGGCAAGAGGTCAAAACCAGACCTGGCCCGAAGCGTGGGAGGTGGAGTGACAGCCTTCTGAAAGGTCCACGTTGGGTCTTGGGCCCAAAAAAGCCACAGCAACCTGTGTTTGTTGTCTAGTCGCACCTGTAACCACCCCCCGGTCACCACTGCTCAGAAGGATCAGAGCGGTGGAAACGTCACTTCCAGGCCCTGCCCAAGCCCCAGGTGGAAATTTCAACCTGGGGACCTCCTCAGGTTCCTCCAGGTCTCAGTTCTTCGGGACAAGGTACACCAAGAAGAGCCTGACCTTCGAGGAGAGGTGGAGTGAGCTGGGCTGGGGTAGGAGGGCAAAGAGAAGAGGAATTGAACCCCAGCAGGAAGAAGGGCAGAAGAATTAGAGAGGGACAATGTGTCGGGACACAGAAAGGACTGTGAAAACATGTTCAGGCCATCTCCGTGGACTTCTAGAGGAAGGAAGAAACCTGCTCAGAGCAAACTTCCCAAGAATAGCTCCAAACAGGGTATAAAATATGCTGTGTCGCATGGTCTGTGTGCCTAGGTGAAGACCAGAAGCAAATACAATCAAGGTCTATAAGCACTACAGGGAAGATGAAACCTGATCCTTAAGGCTTATGAGCCAAAGGCAAAACACAAAGCTGCGGTTAGAAGAGCTCAAAATGGAAAAACCCCAAACCAAACCCCAAACAAACAAAGAGGCAGTGATCAGAGGTGCCAGGAGCAAACAGAGCTTCTGTAACTCAGAGCTTTGTCACACAGTGTTGCCTCTTCCCAAAAGACCTGCTCAGAGTCTGAAAAAGGTCTCTAGGCTTGACCCAATGGCCACTCATGAGCTGCTGGTTTATTGTCCTTGAAGCACTGTGGTTACTCCACCTGCACAACTTGCCTGCGTCGGGAAGCAGAAGTTATTACCCAGGTCTGCTAACCTCACAGAGAAGCATCAGCTGTGACCTGCACCTTCTCACAGACCCCAGTTAGTGGGGATTAAAGTCTTGTCCTGAGGAACAAGGTGTTAATTAGGATTCCCTCCAGAAAGGCACATTACTACTCCATTCATAAACAGACTTTCCATTGTGCGTGGGCTGCCTTCCCCAGTGGTTACTTGAAAGAATAATGTGGAACGAGTCAAAGTGTTGTATTTTGGGAAACAGGCACACTCTTATAGGTTAAAAGGACTTACCTGTAACTACCACAGCTGCTGCGCCCATCATCTTAGCAACAAGCACGTTAACGAGGCCAATTGGTCCTGGGTACAAAGGGAGAACATATGGAAGTGGCGGAGAGCAGCAGCGTGGGCTCAGCGTGCTCCCGGGCAGCAGGAGGCTCCGGCTGCGCTCCGGGTCTCTGGGATTGCAGCAGCACCACAAGCCCGGGGCAGCGAGACCAGAGGAGCGGCTGCTGCATGAGAAACTCCGCAAGGAAACCAGCGCCCGCTGCTCTGCCCCCTCAGCACACCCAGACCCTGCGCATTGCGTTTGGGCTGCGCAAAACGCAGCGCTGGAGCGCAGCACCCCGTCCATCCCCTGGGGACTGAAAATGTTCACCGTACCGGAGCCAGACACGAAGACTTTGCTTCCCAGAGTGACTCCCGCCCTTTTGCAGGCATGGATTCCCACCGAAAGCGGCTCGATAAGGGCTCCTTCTTCAAAGGTGACGTTATCTGGAAGCCTGAAAGAACCAGACACAAGCAACAGTCACCAAAGAGGTTTATGGGGGGTGATGAGGAAAGCCACAGCATTTGAAATGCTGAAACCCCAAACACGGGTCTAAACCACAGTGGCGAAACACACTCTCATTGTATGGTCTGAGAAATGCAGGGCTGGAAGGCATTTCAAGTGGTTATATCCCTCTTAAGCAGCAGCCAGGACACCTAAATCATTTACCAGTGAGGTTTGCCCGAGCACCAAAGGCAAACTTCCCCACCCCATCTCTCCAGTACTTGGTGAGTCAACCCTAAAACTCCTTCGCCACCCTCGGAATAAACCCCACAGTTGTGTATGTACCACCTGGAAGTCTGCCCTGCGGCTGGGACCCACCACTGAGCTCCCAGACCCCTCATCTGGGTTGAATCGTTCAGCTCTGCACTTTTTGAAAACATCTTGCTGGCAATGGTGATGCCATGGAGAGCAAAGGTCTCCCCATCACCCCCTGGATGTCCTCACTTGATGCACCAAGTACTTCAATCAGTGGATTGGTCCCAGCACGAAGTGTCCCAGCAGTCAGGAAAATGTGTACAGTGGGTGTCTAACACCTTCTGGACACAAGCAGCACTGTAATGCAGCGGTGGAAAAAAGCAGAGTGGGGCAAAAGCCATCTGAACTGCTGCCAGAAATAAATCCCAACCCTCCAGAAAGCCACCAGCGTGGGCTCTCACGCGGTGCTGGGAGCTGTGTCTGCGAGGAAAGTCTTTGTGACAGCCCTGGGAAGCCTGAGGTCAGATCTCAGCCAGGCCAACACAAAATAAGGGAAATGACAGTTGTGGGAAGGCAGCTGTAAGATGTCTGTATGTCCCTTATCTCCAGGAGGCACCGAAGGGCTGATTCCAAACGTTTAGTTGCCCGAGAGTCTGGCATCACATTTGGCATCACATTCACTCCTACTGGGTCTCCCATCAACGGGGAGAGCAGCTCTGCAGCACGATCCCCCTCCATCACTCTGCTCGGAGTGCCCAGCACAGTCTGTCCGCCTGCAGAAGGACAGACAACACCTGCCAAAATGTGTGAGAACCCAGGGAGCTCAGACATCATCTTTTCTCAGCAAATCCGCGCTGGCAGTGACTTTGTGCCAGGGAATGAGCTCTGCATCGGATGGGCATGGCCCTGCGGATTCGAACCCACGGGCACCAAATTCAGGCTTTGCATTTCACAGCCTAAGAAAAAAACAATATAGCCCAAGTAATATTTACTCAAATTGAAGAAAGCAATCTCTCAAAGCAGATCTCTCCCTGGAAGAAGACAGCTACAAACCAGCCACTTCCTCCCAAGCAAAAGCTTGTAATGCTATTTTAACAGTACACAGGACATCAGTGACAGTGGGTCTCGACAGGGAGAAGTTTGTCCCATCCAGAGCAACATCTCTTGACACCGGCTGCTCGGGGTTTGCTTTGAAAGGAGCCTCCTGCTCGAGAACTCTCAGGAGAAGAGCACTCAAGCATCAACTCCCGACCCTCTGCAGATCAGCCCTGAGGATGGAAGCACCAGCTCCACACAGACTGAGAAAGAACAAGCTCCACAGGTAGATCAGTCTCGGGAGGCCACGACCTGAGCCTATTTTTAACTCATTGTGTAAATGCATTTATGCAAGTATAACACCGCAGAGGTTTGTTTAGGTTTCTAGAGTATTTGCCAAAGTACTTAAGCACAGACTTGCTTTTAAGCAAATGCGTCAGTCCTGCCACAATTAAGAGGAGATTCCAGTTTGCTGAGCTGGATAGGAAAACAGACACGTAACGCCGGCAGCTTAGCGGGGCCGCTCAGCACCACGAATTAAAGCAGCATAGTAGGGACACTGCTTTCTGTTCCTGCTCTGCTCTGAGCAGGATGACTTTGTTGTAAGTGACACAGCGAGGTGTGAGCAGTCAGTGTGGTGCTTCCCAAAAGCCGCAGCAAAGCTCACTCAGCTCAGAGAATCAAAGACCTCCAGGCACCGTCCTAAGAATGCGAAGATATAAAAAGACGGCAGAAAAGAAACCAAGAGGAGGGGGCAAATAGTAAAATAATTAGAGGGTAAAGCAGAGGTGACATCCCAGGAAACACACGAGAAATGTTTATTTATGTCTGGCAGCAGAGGGGATAAACTATAGCTGCCTGACAAACCCTTTGCAAAGTGGCTGCCATCCAAGCCTTGAACATGTTATTTATGGATCAGAAAGCAATAAAACCCTTTGTGTTCAGGTAAAGAGAGCTCCCTGCAACACTCAAAAGGGCCACGAGGCGATTGCTTCAGCTAATCCCTCCCAGGGAGTCTATATTTCTCCGCAGAGAGGGCACCGACTAACTTGTAGCAGTAGCTGGCGTTGTGCTTGTAGTAGCGGCACAAGTTGCCGTCGTCGGGAGGCGTCGCGCAGAAGAAGATGGTTGGAGACAGGTTGTAGCGGCCGGTTTTGCAGAACTCGTCCATTTCTCTCGGGACGCCGGGCTCGATGGCCACTCGGTCACCTGCCAGGGTGAAAGCAGACCGAGTAACTCACGAAGAAGGTGGGCACGTAGGTACAAGTCGCATCAAACCGGGGAAGATGGCGTGAAACCCCAGTACGAGAGAAACACGAGGGACGTCTGCTGAGAAAGGTGACGCTGCTGCACCAGCCAAACTCCCGACGCTCCCTTCACTGTGGCTGCATCACCGAGATCTTCGCCGCTAAGTGAAAAGAGCTGCTGTTTGAGGCACAGACACAGATGAAAGCTCAGTCACACACAAACCTCCCCAGCTGCCTTGTGCTCAGCAAAAACGCAGTCCTCATCTCAGGTGATCAGGTTTTTTCCCAAATCTGTAGTAACTGGAACAGTAGATAATTAGCCTTTTTCCCTGAAAATAAGCCCTACCCCAAAAATAAGCCCTAGCATGCTTTTTCAGGATTTCCAAGGATGCTCAAAATATAAGTCCTACTCCAAACATAAGCCCTAGTTAAAAGTCACTATAAAGTCAATTTAAAAAGTGTCCAGGCAGCTATACATGTAAAAAAGTAAAATTAATTGGCAACGGAATGCAGCAGGAGCAGACAGACCCTTCACCAAGAAATGCAGACACCCCCGAAAGAAATTCACAATGGAATTCAGGGCTTGGAGAGTTATGATGATGTTCCAGAAGATAATGACATGACCATGTTTGAATAAATGTTGACTTTTTTGTTCAAGAATCATTTTGGTTGGAAGAGACTCTCAAGATCATCAAGTCCAACCATACCCCAACTCTGGCACTGCCCCATGTCCCTGAGAACCTCATTTAAAAGCCTTTTCAACCCCTCCAGGGATGGTGACTCCAGCACTGCCCTGGGCAGCCTGTTCCAATGCCCCACAGCCCTTTGGGGAAGAAATTGTTCCTACAAAAATTTCCTACGATGAAGCTGCCCAGACGGGACAAAAATTACTTATTTATTTGCAATCACGAGGCAGGATGGACTAAAGACATGAATGTACGAGCACACTAAACTTGCAAGTACACAAAGAACACAAGACAGCCCTTTTTATTCAGCAGATGAAGCCAACAAAGCCAAATCTCTCCACCAACAGACTTTCAGTTGGCAGGAGGATGGATTGAAGCAAAAAGCCACCTAGCCCACTGCTCCTCAACTTCCCAGCTTAGTCATTCGTCACAGAGATGGTGATACACATCTCATCTCATCATTATTCAATACATTCATAAACTATTTGGACGAGGGAATAGAGTGTACTATCAGCAAGTTTGCTGATGACACGGAGCTGGGAGGAGTGGCTGACACTGGAAGCTGTGCTGCCATCAGAGACCTGGACAGGCTGGAGAGCTGGGCGGGGAAACATTTAATGAAATAGAACACGGGCAAGTGTAGAGTCTTGAATCTGGGCAGGAACAACCCCAGGTTCCAGTGTAAGTTGGGGAATGACCTATTAGAGAGCAGCGTAGGGGAAAGGGACCTGGGGGTCCTGGGGACAGCAGGGTGACCATGAGCCAGCACTGGGCCCTTGTGGCCAGGAAGGCCAATGGTACCTGGGGTGGGTTAGAAGGGGGTGGTCAGTAGGTCAGAGAGGTTCTCCTGCCCCTCTGCTCTGCCCTGGGGAGACCACACCTGGAATATTGTGTCCAGTTGTGGCCCCTCAGTTCCAGCAGGACAGGGAACTGCTGGAGAGAGTCCAGCGCAGCCACCAAGATGCTGAAGGGAGTGGAGCATCTCCCGTGTGAGGAAAGGCTGAGGGAGCTGGGGCTCTGGAGCTGGACAAGAGGACACTGAGGGGGGACTCATTCCTGGGGATCAATATGGAAAGGGGAGTGTCAGGAGGATGGAGCCAGGCTCTTCTGGTGACAACCAGTGACAGGACAAGGGGCAATGGGTGCAAACTGGAACACAGGAGGTTCCACTGAAATCTGAGAGGAAACTTGTTGGGGGTGAGGGTGGCAGAGCCTGGCCCAGGCTGCCCAGGGGGTTGTGGAGTCTCCTTCTGTGCAGACATTCCAACCCGCCTGGACACCTTCCTGTGTAACCTCATCTGGGTGTTCCTGCTCCATGGGGGGATTGCACTGGATGAGCTTTCCAGGGCCCTTCCAGCCCCTGACATTCTGGGATTCTGTGATCTCCTCCTCCTTGGAAACTTCACTTTTTTAATCTCTCTTTGGAAAGGAGAGCAGAGCTGCCTATAGCCGTGCGGTGACAGCCGCTTATTGAGCCTCTGTCCCTTTCCTAACACCGATCTTTGGCTGTGTCAGAGCCAAAGGCCTCTCTGCTCAGCAGTGATGCTCAGCCCATCATTTTAGATACAAAGCTGGTTTTGTTTCCTCTGCAGCGAAAACCACTTTATTTGCATTGACATTGATCTACATCTTATTACCCGGGCACCCGTAAGGTCTCTCTGCAACTCTTAACAGCAGGTTGTTGGCAAAAGCAACGTATGTGTTTTCTGACCCATTATCTATCTACTTTAAAAGGCACCCCGTAGCAGTAGACATTCTGCTCTGCATTAAAATCAAGTCAGAGCAGCTCAAGATATCACAGGATCAAGCCTACTGAAGAAATACCATAAACTACAGGGGCCAGCACGGTGACAGCCTTTGAAAAGAGACGGTCACGCTGTGGAATTCACAGCTCAGAACATCAGATAAATTCACCCAACAAAAAAGCACAACCTGTTATCAACGCATTCTCACGAACCGACCGGCAGGAAAACAAATAGAAAGCCATTTTTCGTTCCAGGTACCTGGTTTCAGATGAGTCACTCCCGATCCCACTTTGATGACGGTCCCAGAAGCTTCGTGCCCCAGCACCATGGGGTTCTTCACCACAAAATCCCCGATGCGGCCGTGCTGCCAGTAGTGAACGTCGGAGCCGCAGATCCCAACAGAATGCATCTGCAGCAGCACCTCTGCCGCAAAACAGAAACACAGTTCTTATAAACATCTTACCTTCTCGGGAGAGCAACACGTGTGCTGTCCCCGTGTCCCAGCGCAAAGGCCAAGGCGGCACTGAAACATCTGAATTTATTAGCATTAAATAAATGTAGCAGAACAGCACATGCACGCATAAGGATGGGTGGCGTGTTCACGAGACGTCTGCTGAAATACAAAGGGTTGACAAACCAGGAAAGCTTAAAGACCCCCATCAACAATGCTTATACAATCTCAGAGGGGCATAACTACCGCTGGAGCAAGAATGAAAGAGCAAGTCTGTTTAATTTTCTCCTTTTCCTAAACCATGATTTCAGCCCTGGAGAGTCAGTGAATCAAATTCCCACCCTGTTTCCCCGAAAATAAGCCCTACCCCAAAAATAAGCCCTAGTTATGGTTCGTTAAAAAAGTCAATTTAAATAGCTATACATGTGAATAAAGTAAAATTAATTGGCAATAGAATACAGCAGGACAGATAGACTCTTCGCCAAGAAAAGCAGACAGCTGATAGTTAACTGACATTTGTACATTATAAGCAAGTGACTTGGACATGAGGTGCTGATTTAAAGAAAGCGCTGTTGCTGGACATGAGAAATCGGGGCTGATGGTTCTCAAGAAAATGGAGTCACAAGAAATTCACGATGGAGTTCAAGGTTTGGAGAGTTATGATGATGTTCCAGAATGTGACATGATTACGTTTAAATAAATGTGGATTTTTTTTGTTCGAGAATAAATGTAGATTGTTGATCATGGAAAAATAAGACATCCCCTGAAAATAAGCCCTAATGCATCTTCTCAAGCAAAAATTAATAGAAGACCCTGCCTTATTTTCAGGGAAACAGGGTATCAGCCCATATGCCCAGCCTATTAATATTGAGTCCTGCAGTGAGATCATCTGACATGTCCCAAAAGCCATTTAACATGAAATACGTGAACTGAGGAGACAGGAGGTGGAAAAGGGCAGATTAAGGGAGATCTGCCACTGCTCCAGCTCTTCTTTTCTACTGGAAATTCAGTGTTACCTGTTTCAACCATATTTTCTTTTTTCAGATTATTTTATACTTTCTCAGAAATACTATCTCTCCTTGCAACATCAAGGACCGACGAAAGAGAGTGAGGAAAGAAAGGGATTGTTAAAAGAAGCAGACAGAAGCAGTCATCTCCAGACCTACCGTTGGGACCCGGTTCTGGGATCGGACGGTTTTCCTATGGACAAAAAGAAGATACAAAAGCGTTCAGTTGTCTGTGCGTGGCCATGGGAATACCTGGTGGGAAGTCAGCCCAGGGTGGCTCAGGTAAATCCGTAATCACCTTCTGTAACCAGGAAGATTCTGAACCACCTCTTCCTATAAAAAGTTGATATTGAAGTGCTTTATTATTACTATAAGTAATAGGAAATATTTTACTATGTAATAAAGTATAAATCAACTGTAAATATTACTGTAAATCACATTTAAAAGCACATCCTCTTGCGGGATGAAGGATAAAACCAGAATCAAAGCAGTCACTTGGCCCCAAGTCGCCCTGCACTGAACTCCCACAGCTGCCTCAAAAGAGAAAGGCATCATTTTGTTGGGTTTTACAACCTCAGGACAGTACAACACCCACCTCTAGGATCGAGCCCCCACCAAAGTTAATTAGTGCTACCAAGGAACTCTTCATAACCATCTGCTGCACATTTTCTTTGCATCTTAGAGCCCAAAACCGAGCGCAAGACCTTTGAGTGCAGCTCCTATTCGCACAGTTCCTTTAAAAAGTATCTGTTACGCACATATTAAGGAGCCCACGGTCAGTTATTTCTCCTCGCCAGAACATCTACTTAGCAAGAAAATTGATCTCTGGATTTGAGAGATGCACAATCACTTTTAGCCCTCCACGTATTCACTGTCACAGGTAAAAGCTGCTACACAACACGGAAGACGAGATTTCCCTCCTGTGGCGAGAGCGGGGAACCCCCTCTTACTTTTGGGGAGCGCTGGTTTGCGTTCTAGCTAATTAAATCCATTCTCAATCCCAGCATGACTCCTCAACTAACACTTTGGACTTGAGCAATTTAATGGCACAAAAAGAACACCTGCTGAATAATCAGCAGGCAGGACGGCCTGAGTTGTGTCAGCTGGAGCGCAAATCAAAATACAACCCAACCTACTGAAAGCTCAGTGCTCAGAACTGCACCTGCATTTTGGGGTGTTTGTTTTGTCCCACCAAGGGCACAGCCCAGAGCATCATTTTTTAAAAGAAGTCGACCTAAATGTAACCTCCTACACAGAAAATATCTGATGAGCGTGCAATACGCTTTTATGTTTTTAAATAACAGCTGTGCTGGAAAACAGACGTTTTGGTGGAAAGTAAATCCCCTGGAGTGATTTGCAGAAAACAGGGGTGACCAAACTGGACCCCAAAGCATTTCAGAATGTGTGTTCTGCTCACTGAAAGACACAGAGACGGGAACTGGCAGAACGGAGGATGTGAAGGAAACAGAGCAACTGTTTTCTGTGGAAGGAGACATGTAAAGAGAGGATACGGTACATGCATGAGAAACAATAAATCCTCAAGTGGCAGCAAATATGAGCCCGTGGCAACCGCCTCAGACCAAGAGGAGAGTCAACAATGAAGCCAACGCAGTTTCACGTTAACGCGGGTCGGCTACTGAAGTCATGGAGCCTCTCCCCGCGGGCAGCACGTCCACAGGAATGGAGAAAGGTGTGGGAATTACAGGGAGGATGATCTCACCTATCTTTAGGAATCAATAACTCAAATAACAGGTGCAGAGTTCACTGTTTCAGCTCCTTACATGGTCAGCGGGCAATGTAACGAGTGCCATTCACAGACGTTAGGGAAGCCAGGAGGATCGCACCCCGAGGGTAATGCCAGGGGAGCACCGACGGCACCTCCCAAGGCTCCAGCAGTACGAATATCCCAAGGAAAACTTACACATTTGGGTGTAAGTCGGTTTAGAGACCAGCAACGTAGATGGGATGGAGCCAGAATCCACCCTCACATCCCACACGCCTTTGTAAATCACAGGGGTCTGGAAACATGTTCTTGAACTAGAGGGACCATCTCCATCCTCACCCATTATTTCTAGTAGAAGTGGGGCTGCACGTGCTTCTAGTGCAATCGCAGTTGTATCAAAGGTGGCTGGAGCCACAGGGGAATTACCACATGAACACCTTTGGCACGTGGCGCTTGATCTGTGCAGGAACAGTAAAAAATCAACAGTTTCCCTGATAATCATCCCCCAAACAAGCTGCAGGAGGTATCCAAAGTCCGCACGTTCCCCAGAGCCCTCCTGCCCGCACTGTTTGCACGGAAAACTGCCCGTCAGTGTTTGCCTATGTAAATCATTCTCGCCCCATCCAGCGCTCGCCAAACCAACACCAGTCTCCAGCAGCGATTCGGCACCCAGGGACATCCGAGGAGCAGAAATGGTTTGAAGCACCGACTGAACACCAAGGCCCCACAACAAGACGGGCAGGAAGGTGGTTCCTTGCCAGCGGTTGGGCAGACAAGTGGCTTTTTGTTGGGGCAGAACAGGTTCCTTCACCTCTCCTGCTCCTCCCTGCCGGGACTGTAAGGAAGGTTTAACGAAGGACTGTTGTTTTTACGTAACTGAGGACCAGATACCTGACCCCAGCAGGGGGGAAGGACCGACAGACACCGGACTATGTAAAACAGTCTTTTCCCACAATATATACTGACACCTGTATACATACCAATACCTGTATTTACAAGGTAGTTTAGGGGGAAGTGTAGCCAAAGCACCAGGAATCCATATCTTAAATAGATTGATAATGGGAAGGGTGTTGTAAGTGTCGGGGTGGTCTGTAAACCCTGCAGTACCAACCAACGGGGAACAGGGGAGGGATATTGCAGCAGCGATTTTTGGGGGGATATAAGCAGGGGCTTTTTGCCCTATTAGGTGTGCTGACCTTTAGACAGAACACCCAGTCTTGCAAAACCATTATTAAAATGGTTTGCTGAGAGATCCTGCCTGGGCCTATCATATTTGTAAAATAACTGCTTCCTACAACTATCAGTGCAGTGTCCCCCGTGTCTTCCCCTTCTCTTTCCCTCTCACCGAGGGCGCTGGGGCGCACGCTGCCCCCCGAACCCTTCCTGCTCCTCGCTCGGCGAAGCAACACGCGTCCCCCCGCCGCTGCTCTCGGGGAACGCCTTTTCCACGGGGCTGTGCGCCCAGCAGCACCCACTCCCGCCCCCTCCATCCCTGTGTGACCCCGGGGCAGCTCAACGCTTCGGGCTCCACTCCACCCACGGGTCACCCCAGCACGGGCGCGGCCGCAGCCCTTCCCGCCTCAGCTCACCGACCCCCTCGCACTCCCCGGGGCTCATCCCCGGGGCGCTCCCGGCTCGGCTCCCCCACCCCGGGCCGCGCTGCGGGGCCGCCCCCGTCACCACCCGGCCCGGCCGCCGGGCCCGCCCCGCAGCCTCCGCCCCGAGCCCAGCCGAGCCGCGGCGGCCCCGGGCCGGCCCGCTCCCCCCGGCCCGTACCAGGCGCAGGTCCCCGGCTCGGTGCACTACCACGGCCAGGTTCTGCCCCGGCGCCGCCATGGCTCGGCTCGGCTCGGCTGGGCTCGGCGCGGCGCCCGCGTCCAAGGGCCGGCGGCGGGGCCTCCCGCGGTGGGGCCGCCCCTCTGCCCCCGGCCGCCCCCGCGCCAGCCCCGGCACCGCCCCCGCCGCACGGAGCGGGCACGGCGGGCCCCACACGTCGGCCTCGTGTCCGGGCTCCTTCCCTTGCCCCAGCCCCAGCCCCAGGGCTTAGGCCCCAAGCACCGGGGCCACACTCCAGGCCCGAGGCCTCGGCCCCCGCTCACACTCCAGGCCCAGGCCCTACACTGGCCTAGCCTACCCCCGGGGCACACAGTGAAGAGAGGCCGCCAAATTAACGTATGCTGTGGTTAAGTTATAAAAGACATACCCATCAATTAACCAACTGACATGAGATAAATGCTTTCTGGCCACCTGCAAAATGAGGGGATATTTTTTCAAGTTTTAGATCCTTCTTCATGACGAGAGGGAGACAGAAGATCAAGTAATACATTGTTCAGAAGCAGAGTGCTTAGTTTATATTTAACAATAAATAGGTGTAAGTAAGAAATTAATTATAACTAACGTCATTATTTCTTAGTGTAGATGTATGTGAAAATTACCAAAAATTGTAAAGCATATGTAAAAATTACGTGAATATAAGCAATGCAAGAGCATCCGGTGTTTGGAGCACTTACGGGGAATGGTTCCCAGAGCTCCCCTGTGCTGATAAAATAAAGAATGCTGCTTGACAGTATAACTGACTCTGCTGTGAAGTTTATGTCTTCGTTTTCTCTGTTTCTGCGCTAAATGGAGTGTCTTGGGTCACCCCGCCGCTGGTGCGAAGCCGGAGCCGATGTGTCACTGCGCACTTTGGCTAAGATTCCAGAAAGCCCGTGGGCTCGCCTGGGCCCAGCCAGCCGCAGCATTGCTGGAATGTGGATATCTCCAAGGAGAGAATGGCTTATCAAGAGAAAAACTTGAGATTAACGAGGATTCCGGGTTCCAGGGATAGGAGGTTTTCTGCCCAGAATCCTCGGCAGATGGAGCTGGCAAAGATCTCAAGAGGTTATGCTCTCCAGTGCTCCTTAAGAGCCATCTGAAGTCAAAGGCTTTCCGAGCTTGACTTCCTTGGAAAAATAGAAAAAGTACAGGATATGTAATGCAAAGTTGCCAGCACCAGCTAAAAATAAACCACGCTTCTAACGTTATTGCTTCCTCCCGCTTGCATGAATGGGAGCGTTTGCTTTCCTTGCAAAAATGTTCCACCTGCCGGGCAGCCAAGGGCTGCTGCATTTCTTTGCTCCCTGTTGGTGTCATTCCCTGTTTATCTGAGTTGAGCCAGGGTCTAATTAGTGGCCATGAGCCGCCCCCACTGTTACTCTGGGGGCAGGAGCGTGTGTATGATTCAAGCCGCGATGAAACGCCTTACTCAGGGTTTACGCAGCAGCGGCTGCCGGCCGCTGGGCACGCTCGTTTTGTCAAAGCGCCTCTCTGCACCTCTCCTTTTTGGGGTTTATTTGCAGCCAGCCTCCAAGCTTGACTTGCCGTGCAAACGGTCTGCATTGTCTTGTCTGCATCCCAGCTTGGAAGTTGCTGTGAAGCCCCACAGCTCTGCAGCAACGTGCAGCCTGGCCCTTTGGCTCCCGAAGTCGGAAGAAACGCCGGAGGCCCCTACGTGGGGCTCAGCTGAGAACGTGGGGCTCTTGCTACAGTTCCTTTGGGTCACAGCAGTCATCTTCAGCTCCCACAGCACTAAATCTCACTCTCCTGATGAACTCTCTTCCCCAATATTGCTGATCCTCAGGCAAAGCTCTGCAGTTGCCCAGATTTCCTCTGAGTGCATCGAACACACCGGGCCAATGGCAGGTGTGTTGGGCCAGCCAAAAAAGTGTGTTTCAATTACCACGGGCTTTGTCTTGCTGTGAAAGTGGCTTCTGTGCTGCTTTGATCTGCTTTTGCGCAGCAGAGGATGCACTGAACATCCCACCCCCAGGCCGCTGCTGTGCCCTGACGGGGAGGGGAGGGCTGGCGGATTTAAAATGCTTTGGTTCCGTTCTCTTCTCTCCCAGGAACACCTGATGGAACTGGTTCTTCGTGCCCTCGGCCAACACGACCCTGTGGCCACACAGCCTCTGCTCCTGCCCCGCAGCAAGACGGGGAGGAAAGTGGTTCCTTGCCAGCGTTTGGGCAGACAAGTGGCTTTTTGTTGGGGCAGAACAAGTTCCTCTAGCTCTCCCGTTGCTCCCTGCCATGACTATCAGTGCTGTGTCTTCAGTTTTCTCCCCTTCTCTTTCCCGCTTTCCTTCTGAATCAGATTAACTCCACGTCCATCTGTGTTTTCTCTCCAGCGTGCAGACTGGGTCTGCTCTTGCTTCATGACCACCAGGACCTTCTCCAGCTCCTCCAAGTCCTCAGAGATCCTCGTTTAAAACAAGTTTTGAAGCTCTTCCCGTGGTCCATTTCTGTTTGTTTTTTCTTCAGGACTGTCTGGCAAGCTGTTTTCCCTGCCAGCCAAAGAAAGCTCTAAACAAAACATACTTAGGACTTAGCGGCGCATTCATTTCTTTTTCAGTTGTGCTTCTGGGCATCCAGGTTTTACTGACCACAGGGATCATTCACATTCCTTCAAGCACACATCAAGATCGTGCCATAACCATAAGTTGACCTTGCAGAAAAATCCTTTCCACCAGAACAGTTTCACTTTGGATTTCCTGAAGTCCCTCCGAAGCTTCTTGCCCATCCCAGTGTTGCAATTCTATTTCTGAGCAGCTAGATCAGATGTTTTCTCTCAGATTTATGCAGAAAATACTAAGATGCCTGTTCAGATCCACCAACACCTGTCACAACAGTTAGAAAAAGAATCAGTTTTGTCCCCCCCCAAAATAGAGTCTCTGTTGCTGAACATACCAACAGGGCTGGAGCTCAAAATATCTATCAACAATCCATATTTTAAAATATTTACTCCTACCCTGCCAAAGCAGTTCCTTTGCTGTTTTGGGGGTTTGAGTGACCACCACAGAGCTTGCCCCCGCTCCTTGTCCCCTGAGCACGTCACAAGATGCTCTGCTGGGAAGACAGACCAAGGAATATATCAGGATGCAACATTTCCAACACTCGGACAGCTGGGTGAGGGCAGGAGAAGATCCCGTGAGTGTTTGTGGCTGCTGATTAAACTTTTGCAGCGTTGTTCTGTTCTGGGTCAAGACAGCCCTGCGTGTACGTGCCACCACTCACCCAGCCTTTTCTATGGAATGATTTGATCAGTCACATATTTCCTAAACACTAGTTATGTGAACAGTTCAGATTTATAATTTAATCAGAAGCCATCCTCAGCCACTGACTTCCTTGTCCACACCTGCTTGTACCCTCACATGCTGATAAGACATTGCACTTCGGATCATCCCATCAATTAATATGTAACTTAATTTTCCCCAGAAGAGTACAGCTCAGGGCATAAATTGAAGTGCGTTTGTGAGACACTCAGAGGTGGGGTGTCAGTTTTTTAAGCACATGAAGGCACGCACCTTCCCCCATCCCAGGAGAGGTGGCTGTACCCTCAGTGACAACCACCCAGGTCTGTCCTGTCCCCAAACCTGAGACGGGACCACAAGTCCTCACGGTGTGTTTATTCTCAGAACTACAGAGCTTACCAACCACCTCTTTTGCAAACGAGCTTTGTCTGCATGGCAGCGGTGGGTCTGGGACACGCGTTGCTTGGCCAAGACGTGTCCAACTGTTTCTTTTGTGTGTCCTTCCCTGGAATATCCCGAGCCCACACACACAGCGGTGTGAGCCACCCTTGCAGGCTGCGCCAGGTGCAAACTGCCACGTAGTCACCCAAGAGAATTTGGTGGAGTTTTAGGGGTTTTAAGCCAAAGACACATCCCGGAGAAACTTTGCTCCGGTACATGACTAACTCTCACTTCACACACCCGGAACACCCCACGTCAGCCAGCTTTGCTAAGCCACCGGACAGTGGCAGAGCTCTAAACATCCACATAAGCATCCAGGACTTAAAGCACTGGCTCACATTTATGTACAGAGGGGACTGAATCCAGGGCTGGTGGGAGCACAGAGCCCTCGGCTCTGGTCCTGCTCCCCAGAGCTTATCAGGAACAAAATGTTCTCCTGGACATATATGGTTATAAAATAGGTTTAGGAGCAGCAAGACCTTCTTGCTGATGTATTTTGAAGTCTCCTGTACTGCCTCTTTCCTGGCCTTGACATTGCCACCCCATGAGCAGGTCATTACCACCCAAACACGTCCATGCAACAGCATTGCCAAGTGTTGCCATGCCTGCTCTGATCCCCCTCGGTTTCAAGTACAGTTTTGCTGATTTTATGTTCACTTTTCACTCAAGACACTGCCAAATCTTTGGCAACTCCCTCCCCAGCCTTACTACCATTCCTGGGAGCCAGGCACTAGTATCAGTTCCCCAGACTAGTTAGTCTGCCTGCGTGGACTATAACCAGATCTGCTTCTTAGTCTGATCCAGCACAACATGGCAATTGGGCGTATAATTCAGGAGACTTGCCTGGATTAATCATTCATGTTTAATCCACAACCCTCTGTGTGCATAAGCCATACAATATCCTACTGAAATTCCTGCCTGAATTAAAATCTGTTATTCACTTTGCACAGATGAGAAAAAGACACCAGTGGTCGCATTTTAAATGGCCCTAAGAGTCCAGTGTCCTCCCATGGCTAATCTGCAACGCATCAAGCAGCAAAATAAACCCCAACTGTCTGACCCTTTTTGGCCCCACAGGAGTCTTACTCATGGAATTAAGAGAAGTGGGAGAAAGAAACGCAGTCACCAGGATCTATCACCATATAATCACAGTGAGATTTAGGCTACATGGACCTACTGGGGGTCTCTCATCCATCTCCTGGCCAAAGCAGGGTTAACTTCAAAGCCATGTTGAGGTTGTTCAGGGCCTTGTCCAGACTGGTGGTGATGTTTTCACGGCTGGCGATCCCTTTCTGAGTCTTTGAGTTTGTCCAACAGCTGCACCATGAGGAATTTTATCCTTTCCTGAAATGTCCCTACTGCAATTTGACCTGTTACCTCTTATCCTTTGGGCATCTCAGAAAAGGCTGGGTCTGTCTTCTCTTTATTGTCCCTCTACATAACTGAAGGCAGCAATTATATTTCCTGGAAACCTTCTCTTCTCCTATGGGACAAGTCCAGCTCCTTCAGAATCTCCTTAGGTGCCATGTAGTCCAGTCTCAACCATCTTAGTGATGCTCTGCAGGACTTTGCAGCTGACCAAGCTTCCAACACCTCTCTGGAAGGATATGGACAAAGTCCTGCTTCCACAAACACAAGCGAAATCAAGTGGTCAGTGATGTTACATCCCCTCCATTGCAACATCCCTTTCTCCATGTACCACCTGCAAGCTATCTGCATAAACATGATTATCTTCCCAGAGTCACAGAATGTGAGGGGTTGGAAGGGCCCTGGCAAGCTCATCCAGTGCAATCCCCCCATGGAGCAGGAACACCCAGATGAGGTTACACAGGAAGGTGTCCAGGCGGGTTGGAATGTCTGCACAGAAGGAGACTCCACAACCCCCTGGGCAGCCTGGGCCAGGCTCTGCCACCCTCACCCCAAACAAGTTTCTTCTCAGATTTCAGTGGAACCTCCTGTGTTCCAGTTTGCACCCATTGCCCCTTGTCCTGTCACTGGTTGTCACCAGAAGAGCCTGGCTCCATCCTCCTGACACTCCCCCTTTCCATATTGATCCCCAGGAATGAGTCCCCCCTCAGTCTCCTCTTGTCCGGCTCCAGAGCCCCAGCTCCCTCAGCCTTTCCTCACACGGGAGATGCTCCACTCCCTTAATGATTTTTGTTGCCCTTCTTGTTCATGTCTGGCTTTTTTTTTCATTTTTTTTTCTGCTACTGGTCACACACCACGGTGCTCGTGTTCAACCCCAGAGACTGTTGGTCCAGTGCAGTCAACGGTCTATGTTTTGGGCTTCTAGTATTTTTATTTTTCCATAAGAAAGGGACATGATTTTTGATGAAGGAACGACAGAGAAGCTGCCTGAATGCTTTTCAGAGCTTTTCCTAAGTTCATAGAATCATAGAATCATCTTGGTTGGAAGAGACCCTCAAGATCATCAAGCCCAACCACAGCCTGAATCTAGCACTAAACCATGTCCCTGAGAGCCTTGTCTATATGTCTTTTAAGCCCTCTCTGAAATCATCATTAAGATAGCAGCTTGAGCCCTGACAGATCCATGCAGGAGAGGTGAAGCCAGTTTTGGGGGAGCTGTTTCATACCTGGGGGACGGGTTGTGGAGCATCTCCGGTGTGAGGAAAGGCTGAGGGAGCTGGGGCTCTGGAGCTGGACAAGAGGACACTGAGGGGGGACTCATTCCTGGGGATCAATATGGAAAGGGGGAGTGTCAGAAGGATGGAGCCAGGCTCTTCTGGTGACAACCAGTGACAGGACAAGGGGCAATGGATACAAACTGGAACACAGGAGGTTCCACTGAAATCTGAGAAGCAACTTGTTTGGGGTGAGGGTGGCAGAGCCTGGCCCAGGCTGCCCAGGGGGTTGTGGAGTCTCCTTCTGTGCAGACATTCCAACCCGCCTGGACACCTTCCTGTGTAACCTCATCTGGGTGTTCCTGCTCCATGGGGGGATTGCACTGCATGAGCTTTCCAGAGCCCTTCAACCCCTCACATTCTGGGGTTCTGTGATTCTGTGAAATGGGACAACAGAGCACAAAACAAGTGGGGCTTGGAGGGAGATGTGGATCCACAGAGAGGGGACCCTGGACCATGGTGAGATGGAGACCGCAGGAAAGCTTGGACAACACACAAGGAAGCTACAACGTTCTTGGGCTATGCGGAAGGTCCAGCTACTTCTCAGCAGCGATCAATACTCCAAGCTCTGGTTGATGGGAGATTTCTGCACTTTGTCCCCTCCTAGCTGGTTTATTCCCCAGGGTTTGTTTCCTGGGAGTGCCTGGGCTTTTTTAGCACTGGCTGCAGTCATTTGTTTGCTTTGCTTTGCAGCCGTATCTAATCCATTCCCGTGCCATCCACCACTAACTTCAACACCAGCAGGACGAAGGAATACTATAAAAAAACCACACACACATCTTCAAACACAAATAACTAAGCACTCTGGAACGAAGCATAAATCATACTTCTTCTGAAGATGAGGAAACACGGGGAAACAAAAACATCAAGTGCAGTAAGGAAGCTGGGTATTAGTTTGTTGCCCTACCCCTCAAGGTTTGTTTGGCAAGTTAATATAAATGTGTTGACATTATTTCTTGTTAAACAAGGTCACCTATTTACAATAAATCCAACCACTCAGGGCTAGAAATGAATGCTACATCTGACGGGGGAATTAATAACTTCCCCTTCTCGGGGGGTGAAGCTCTGGTTTCTGATGTGACGTGGACCCCACTTCTGAGACGGGAGGGCAAGTATTGGCCCCAGTGGAATCTCAGCCCTTGGATAGTGTTAATAGCCCATATGGGCAAAAAAGGTTGAGACTTTAACAAAAGCTATTTAGGACATCAGGGTAGTGGCCCATGGGGAAGATACTGAGAGAAGAAACAAGCTCTGAGCAGATCAGATGGATGCTGGTGGTCCATGCTGTGAACATCCCCAGCAGACGGGACCTGGGTACATCAGGAGCAGGAACAGGCCTCTGAATGTTTCCTGGATCCAATGGAGGGTAGGACATAAAAATCTACCCATCAGGAGCCCTGCTTGGAGACTGAAACACAAAGACAGACAGAAGACAACTTGTGAGTCAAGTAATAACTGCAGCATCCAGGTTTTTCCTTCCTCTGGCAGCACCAGACACCTGGAGGTCTTGCTCAATGCCACCAAGGAGGCCTTGGACAGCACAGCAGTTCCCTGATTGGTGGTCTTGCCAGAAACGTGAACAGCCTAGTAGTGAAGCCTCCCAGGAGGGTTTTCTTCCTTGTTTAACCTCATCCTGAGTACACAGAGGTGTGACACTCTTGTCCTTCTCTGCTCTCCTCCAAGGAGGGAAAAGATCAACTAGACATCATCTACGGTAACCGTCAGGGTGGATTGCAGCAACGCTAATCTGCGCTCTGAGCCAGGTGGACGTCAGCAGTAAAGAGCTCCTCATGACAAACATTTCTGCAGAAAGTAGCCAGAGATTGCTCTGAAATTAAACAAACATGGACAAACCCTGGTTCTACCTTATGTCTGGCTGGTTGCCGTACAAACCCCCAGTTCCCAAAGCACCAGAAGGACTTGGAGAAGCCCCTCTTACTGATGAGAACAGCAGGTTTTGAGGCCAAATAATCTCCTTTCCAAAGGCTGTGGATCTAACAATAGATGTTTGTGTGGTGTTTGCTTGCTGGCCAAACTGCCAGCGACTTGTGGAGCAGCTCTGCCAAGGGAAGGGAGCAACCCAAGGAGATCACAACGTCACTGTCCACCTTTAAATCTTCAGCCACAGAGGAAACATGGTTCCCAGTCATAGAATCATAGAATGTCCTGAGTTGGAAGGGACCAAGAAGAATCATTGTGTCCCTCTCTTGTCTACTGCTAAATGACTGTTCTCATTTATAAGCCTGGGATGATAGCCTAGAGGCAGGAATAGCCTGTCCTACTTATCTTCCATAAAAGTAATGCATAGTTCCTGTCACCTAATGCAAAAACCCTAGAAAAAAAAATCGTTTTTAGGTGGAACAAAAACATAATAAAGAAAATATGTGAGAGTTCAGCAGCTTCTTACCTCAAGAGGTATCTGGAGAAGAACATGGGAATACTAGGAACATCTCACCCTTCCAGATCTCACCATTGGAGAAGATCTCACCCTTTCCAGTCAACCTCAAATGTTCTTCTTTGCGATGTCCCCTTCTCCTTCAAGGCCTCCTCCTCTCTCTCCTCTCAGCTCTTTTGCCTGCTTAGGGTCTTCTACAGAGTCACAGGCAGTTCCTTGCCCTCAAGGCTAACACCCACCCAGTAAACATCTCTCCTTGCAGTCACCCGCTCCCTCATTCCCCACTCCTGCCAGACTTCTCCCTTGGGTTGCCCCGTTGGTTCCTCCTGGTCTTGTCATCTACAGCACTGGGCTTCCTGACTCCTCTGAGAGAGCTGGAGAGGCCTCAGACCTCAGTGGTTGTTTTATGTTACCCAGTGTGGCTGAGGGCTACAAATAAAGCTCTGCTGTTTCACTTTTTGGTGGTTCTTTACCAGTCTGTAGGGACCATTGATTAAATTTTCTCCATCCAAGTGTTGTTCAACAGTCTTGGAGTAGCTCCAGTTTCTGGAAACCACCATGCCAAGGTGTTCTGATGTTCCTAGTGTTCCCACATTCTCTGGACACCTCTGGAAGTGAGAAGCTGCTGAATTGTCACATACTGGCTTCGTTATGTGTTTGTTCCATCTGACGCTGACTTTTTTCCTAAGGTGTTTGTATTAGGAGGCAGAGAGTATGCATTACTTTTAAGAAAGGTATGTAGGAGTTGCATACTTATCCTCACGCTGTGAGCAGCAGGAATGATCTGGAGCATCCTTTTGGATGCTAAGAGCTGGGTGTGGTTAGAAAGGCATGCTGGGCTTGGCATGACCAGCCCACTGTCCACGTACAAATGACATTCCTTCAGAAATACGATGGAAAAGCAACTGCCAAAGGAGAAGGCTGAGCGTGGAAATCTGGCTTGAGTTGAGCTGGGGAGGATGTTGTAGGAAGAGCTCTCCCAAGGCTGGGAGTGCGCTGGAGCCCATCGAGCTGCAAGCCGCAGGTGTTGGGCTGACAGCTGGAATATGAGGTAGATCTTCTGCACCCACCTGAAGACCAATGGGACTGCAACTGATAAATGCTTAGATTATTTCACCGTGTGGGCTACCAATGTTCTCCCAGTGACAAAAGACACTCCTGGGCTGTCACTTCTCTGCTGCTGCATGGCTGAAGTGACCTGCATGTGCATGGTGATACATCCTACTCCAAAACTTGCTCTGAAGACCAATCTAACGGATCATCTCCAAGGTTTGCCCCAGACAACTCTCAGCCCTCTGTGATTTGCTTGTCCTAATTTTGCATGTGGTAGAATCATAGAATGGTTTGGGTTGGAAGGGATCTTCACAGCTCATCCAGTCCAACCCCCTGCCATGACGGAGACATCTTCACCAGCTCAGGTTGCTCAGAGCCCCGTCCAGCCTGGCCTGGGATGTCTCCAGGGATGGTTCATCCACCACCTCTCTGGACAATCTGTTTTACCACGCTCACTGTTCCTTTTGGATAGCAGTGAGTGATTGGCTCCTTCACTGGGGAGCAGCCAAGCCCAGCTGGGGAGAAAGCCCAGGACTAAGAGCCACGACAAGGAGCTGGGAAGCTGTGTCTCCAGAAGAAGCTGCTAGAAGGAGCATGGAGGAGGTGCTGGGGTGATGGAGAAGGACCAATGGCCTCACACAGAGTTGATCTCAAAGCCACAGAGCTGACCAAACCCAACTCTGGAAGCAATGACAGCCTCATGGCCACAGAACTGGAGGAAAATTTGTATAAACTTCTTGTTTTTCTATTCCAGCATTGCAACTTTGAGTCCCTTTTAGATGAAAAGCGATCTGTTGTAGTTTATACTGGGTTTGCTATGCTAGCAGTCTTTGTGGGGATTGGGAAGTCTGCGAGCCACAGCAAGGGTTTGACTGACTCAGGGTGGGAACATGCCCTGGCAAGAAGTAAAAACCTGGGGCCGAGAAAGAAACGGGATGATGCCTTCAGAAACCCCGTAAAGGCTCCGTCTGACTCGTTTGGTGGATTGGTGACACAGACAGTGACCGCTCTTTTAGCCCTTGGCAGGTGGCCATCCTGTACATCCCTGGGCTAAGATGGACATAGGCCAGCAAGGTGCCAAGTCTGGCCCTGACTTGCAGGCTACAGATAATTAATTGGTCTGTGGGATGCCGAGTACAACCTGTTCATTCCCTTCTTCTTTCCAGCATACCAGTTGGCTTACACGTGAGACTTCACAGTTGAGTCACTCCTGTGTTTTCTTCTCTTCCAAAGCTGTGACTGAGCTGGAAGTTGCTGATCCTATTAGAAAAGCTGGTTTTTAAATTACTAAGCCCATCTCTTGCAAGATTGTGGCTCCCGCGGCTGAGTCCATCGCTCCTGCTTATCACCATCACATCTGTGTGGCCCAGCAGTCATTGCCCGTTCCTCACGTGTGTTAAAAAGCTAATCACCGCTCCCACGCTGGCAGCAAGGTCTGAGCCGCCGGGTGCCTTTGTTTACCTGCTCACTGCTTACTGCACAAAACCAACTCGACAGGGCACTTCAGCACTTGCCCGGAGTTTGCTTTGCCAACTCACCTTGGCAGAGCCACACCACTCCTTCCCCTGCCCTGCTCATTTCTGCACACGGGTGTTCTTACGGCGTTAGCCATGACTGCCTCTGCCAACAGCTCAGAGCCAGAGAATTTGTTTTGCTGACATTTTTGTCAGATTTTTCAAAAGACTGGTTAAAAGCGCACTTTCGCTTCCCTTGAACTGGTTATTTACAGGTGGCTTTGTGCAGATAATTATATACTAAGTAGCCTCAGAGGCAGGGAAAACCACTGCGTTAAAATACAATTAACTTAGCTCATAAATGGAGCAGCAAGTATGACAAGACTAATTTTCTTATTTTCAGGTGCAAACTTCTCCTTGAAGTATGCATGGTTGGTGATTTAGAGCTGCACAAAAATCATAATGTATTAGTGATTGAGAAAATGTAGCTTCAGACTTGAGTGCAGCAGGATTCAAATCTCAGTCAAAGCAAGCACGTCCTCCAAAGCTGTCCTCCAAAGCCTTTGTGATCTTGGCAATGGCTCCTTCCACGCAGCACTTTCGGCAGTCAGCTTTAAAAGCCCACTGTGAGCCTCTGAAGGTTTTATAACTTGAGTTTTTATAACATTGTTCCCCCAGCCCTGCCAGGAACCCATTTGCTAGAGGTTCCAACACACTCATCACCAGCTGAGGGGCGGGAGAAGACTTCAACAGGACAATAAAGATGATTTCACAGATGTTCATCATCACGGGGCCTGGCATGCAATAGAACAATCCTTGTTTTTGGACCGTGGCTTTATCAGAGTTCTTCATACACAGATGCTTCTTGCCCAAACCTTGGGGCAATTCTCCAGTTAACAAACGGAGTTTGCTCTACCAGCTTCTCCAGTGCGAAGTCCTGCAGACCCCGTGTCCTGCTGCAGCGTGGAAGCATCTCTGACACCCGTGATGGCTCCTGTCCCATCAGCGCAGCTGCAGCTCTGCCCCAGGTGAAGTCCACCCTGACCTGGACGTGACCAGGATTGTGTTTCTTAGCTGAGAAGCAGCTGGTGGGGAAAGGGAACCCTGTGGTTTTGGAGGAGCAAGGCTGGGGAGAAGCCGGATGCAAAAGAGTTGGTGGTTGGAAGAAAATGGTTTCTCAGAGCTGTGAATCAGTCCTGGGGCCCTCCCACATTGCTGGAAAACTCCAAAAGGCCTCAGCCAAAGAAGATGAGAGGATCCCAGTCTTGCCGCGGGCAAAGATGACTCAAAGGGAAAGGCACGGTGGGGCTTCATGGGTGGAGGTTGTTCTCCCCTTCAAGAAGGCAGCACAGGTATTTTTTGTTGCTCCTGTAAGCTGGGCCAAGTTGCCGGTTGTTTTTGTTGGACTGAAGGTTGATTTGAGACACCTGACAGGGGTGATGGTGGATGGGAAGCAACACATGAGTATCTGCTGCTCCACGTCACCATCCAAGCGCTCAGCCTCCCTTAGGTCCCACTGCCTTGAGTCCCCACGGCTCTTCCAAAACCTCCTGCTCCTGCAGGTTGTCACTGTCGGCACTACGATGAGCATCTCCAGGGCAAGCCTTTCACTGTGGTCCTTGAGGCTGACCCACAAGGGTTGGGCTTGGTCTGCTGGGGCAAGCAAGGAGGAATGAGTGCAAGGCCGGGGACAACATGAATCACAGAGACATGCTGAATTCCCTGCGGAGCTCTGAGAGTGCTCATCTGTGGCAAATGAAACCCAGTCCTTTAGTTTGGTATTATTTTCACGCTGGAAAACATCTCCAGTGGCCACTGATGTGCGAGCAGAGCGTGACCTCGGTCCTGCGCTATGCGCCTGACTCACCAGCACAGCTTTTGCTCTCCGCTGGAGATCTTTGTGCCGTTAGTAAGAGAAACTTGATTTCAACACATCGTGGCACAGAGAGCGGGTTTTGTTCTAAAATGAGGAAAACACATATTCGATTTTACTTTTCTATACTCATCTTCTTATAAGATTATTTTCAATGACCTTATTTAGAACTGAACTGTCTCTGTACCATTTCCCTGCCAAAATACATGATTTCCTGCACAATGCTTTGGAATTTGTTAGCCCGAGCTTTGCTCCTAATGGTCGCAGCCACACAAGCATCAGTGCTGGTATAATGTCTGTATTTGCTCTTCCCTAAAAGAACATTTTCAAAATTATTTAAGACAGCTCACCATTTTTCTCCACAAAGATTTAATACACATTTTAATAGTGACCAGAAATACCCACAGTATCGGGAGATCCTAGAAAAAGAACCAAAGGGTGGGATGCATGTGATGGAGAGAAGGGATATGGAGATCTGTCCAAAATCCATGGGAGGGAGAGGCACATGACAGCACTTTCGGGTACTGGCGATGAGTGTGCACGTTTCTCTAGCCCTGTAATCTCCACAGAGCAGGTTGGTTTTGCCCGTGTTTGCTCTAAGGCTCTCCTTTAAGCACCAGTGGGATTTCTGTGGGCAAGTCAGGACACCTCAAGGTACATCTCTGCAGGTGGAAACAAAGACAGGCAAATGCTTTCCTGATACCAGTTTTGCATTTCTGAGAAGTATCTGCCCTCGAGATCTGTTACCAGGTGAGAATCGAGCCACACATGGGTTGTTGGGTTGACATGGAGCTGGTTTTCCTCCCAGTCGGTTCCTCTGTTCCATCTGGGATGGTTTTGTCGATCGTCTTGTCCAAGGAAGGTCACGCGTCTCTGCCCCATTATCTCAGGAAGGTAAATGTCTTCTCTCCACAATCTCTCCTTCATCACAGGCTCTGGAGATGATGTTCCTCATAGTCCTCAACAGTGCTCTATCACTTGGGTTTTCTCCTGCAACTCTCCCAAAATGCTTTCTCACATCCTGCCTTGTCCACGCAAGAAGGTTATACTGGGAGGAAAAAACATGAATTTAAATGGAAGGATATTATTTTCCACAGCTCACCGCAAAAAGCATTAGATGTGGTGGCTCAGCTCCCGCCTTTCTCATCTTGACTTTGACTTTGGCCAGTTCCTCTCTGTCCTTCAGATCTGCTGATACTCCAGATCTTACATGGACTTTGCCCAGAAATGGAAGGTCCGTAGCTCTGACTACCCCCATTCAGAAAACCATGAGAAAACCCATTTTGTGTTTTTTCCAGGGCTCACCCAGCACCATTTTCTGTGAGTCTCACCAGCATTTGCTTCCACTTTCAGCTCAAGAACCTCCCGCGTTTCGCAGCTGATCCGATACGCAAACACACGCCTCTGGGAGATCGCCTTTCTCTTAACCACAATGTATTTTCTTTAGATACCCAAGGTTTACTTAATGGCTTTTCATTTGTGTGTGTGTTTGTAATAACCTTTTTTAAGATTATAAATAGTTTTAAATGCTGTTAGCTTCCAGTTTTCTTTTATATAGCACTTTTTTTAAGGGCAGGTGCGATGAGAAGTGAACACCAAGATGTGCTTGAAATGCTGAAACTAAGAAATACTTAAAACTCTGGAAAACGTCGGTTGCATTCAGTGAGTATAATAAATCTAATCCTGAAAACAATAGGTATTTTTTGTTCTGAGCTAGAAACTTACTTTTTAAAGAAAAAAATGTGTTTATCCACATGTATTAAGTGATAAATTCCTTCCTACAGACTGTGGCCAGAGACTTAGCCAGAGTTATCCCGTCTCCCCTGCAATGTCCCATAAATTGCGAGAATCAGAAGAGGTTTGAGGGAACTCTGGAGGTCCCGTCCCACCAGGAGTGTGTGAAGGTCTCCAAGGATGGAGGTCCCAGTTCTCTGTCTCATCTCCAGCAGCTCCATCACTCTCCATGTGAATTTTTTCCCTTGGATCTGACTGGAATTTCAGCCCTTTTCCCAAGGGGCTGTTGGTTGTTCCCCAGCCACAGAACCTCTCCATCACAAATTAAAAAAATCATCATTTTCAACTGTTAAATGTTAATAAAGGATTTTTAGCCTTAGTTAAATATTAAAATAGTTTTTAACACTCCACCACCAAGATTTTTTTTTACATATATTGGATCCAAGTTTTCCAGCCAAATCTATAACATGAACTCAACACGCCTTCCAATGAGATGCCATTGTAACCTTTTCGTCTGTAACATGGGCAAATTTTTCAGATTTTCCTTTTTTTGAGAAAATAAACCAAGGCCCAGTGGTCCCTGGCATTTGGAGGTAAGCCTTTTTTGTGTATATTAAGAAAAGAAGTCCATATCCAGCTGCTCAGTTCAAGGCAATGAACCTACAGCCAATGTACCTACAGGTGGCAACTTCCATGGAAAAGCAGTATTTCCTCACTGAACAACAGCTCATATCTAAGCGCCTACAACGGAGGAGTAACCCAAAAATGTGCGTATTTAATTAAATTTTAATCAAATTTTAACTTATGTGGTCCTTGTCAGCATTTTGATGTGCTCAGGACACAAGTGCAAGGGCTGGTTCAGGAAGAGGGTAGTCCTGACTTGTGGTCAGTGATTTGTCCTGGAGTTGTTTTCTTACAGAAATGAGCCATTAGGCAATTAGGCCGGGTGGTGATTCCCATTCCTAAAGGTCTCAGGGCTTCGTCTGTGAAGCCCTTATCGCAACTGGTCTTAGAATCATAGAATCATTTGGGTTGGAAAAGGCCCTCAAGGTCATCAAGTCCAGCTGTTACCCCGCCCCTGGCACTGCCCCATGTCCTGAGAACCTCATCTCCGTCTGTCCATCCCTCCAGGGCTGGTGACTCCAGCACTGCCCTGGGCAGCCTGTTCCAACGCCCAGAAACTCTTTCCGGGAAGAAATCACTCATGATATCCAATCTAAATCCCCTGTGGCGCAACTTGAGGCCATTTCCTCTCATCTTTCATTCCTCCAAGAATGAGGATAAAAACCAAGAGGTTTCTGTTGAGTGTCGTAGCCCCACAGACAGAGCAGTGAACTTCTGCAGAGGTGATGGGTTCCCACCAGCTGGTCAGGGACCCAGAGTGCGTTTCTCCAGGTGGAGGTGACTCTGGGGGTGACAGCTGCTTCCCAAAGCCACAGACATCTCCTGGACAGCACAAGGGCTACATGCTCACACCCTTGTGCTGCAACATCTCAGGAAGGAAAACCGATCCCAGGGATCTGCTTCCACGCAGGTCCCACTGCCTGCTCTTCACTCCTTTTTTTCGGAAGTGGTCCTCTGGCACAGAAACCATATTTCCTCATGGTGTGGGTTTGAGAAGCAAAAGCACTGGCTGCAGGTGACTGCCAGGAAGGCGGGTGAAGGCATGAAGCTTCCTGCAATGCAGGGATGCCTCATCAGGCTGTCCATCAACCCATCTGGCGCCCCACCGAGCCAAGCACGCGGAAGCAGCGCTCAATGTGTTGACTTTGGCCAAGGATGGCACCCGCAGCTCAGCTGGTCTGCATTAGCAGGACCTGTTCCCAAGGTCAGGCGCTGGGATGAACCGCTTGACATCCACCTGCACCAACATGGCCACCCTGCAGCACAGGGACCTCCTGGGGCCTGGCAGGGAGGAGGTGGCAGCTACTTGGTCTTCCCAGAGCTGGGTAGCCGTGATGCTTCTTGCTTGGAGGAGCAGGACATGACCCAGCTCAGGCTGAAATGGGGGCTGTTGTGGAGAGAGCAGAGCTGACAGCCTCTCCCAGCCATCTGCAACATTCAGGTTCTTCTGTCAGAGCCCTTCTAAGCTCACGCGTTCCCTGCAGCTTTCTCTCCCAGAAGGCCATACGCAAGTCACGACCACTGCTGCTGGTGCTGAGAACTCACAGTAACCTGAAGGTCAATGACAACAAGATGTAAGTTGTTTCTCCATGCAGGACAGCTCTGTCCCACCTCCAGAGAGGCATCATGAAGCACCATGGTCCAGACCTCTGTGCCTTGGGGAAACGGCCAGAAAAGCTTGTTGCAGGAAGATTTCCAGCACTTGCTGTCAGTATCTGTGATTTCCAAGCTGGAAACACCCAACAGGCAGTAGCGTGGGCTGAGGCCTTGTCATGAACCCGAGGCACCAGTCCCTGAGGCCAGCAGGTCACAGAATCGCAGGCTGGTAGGGGTTGATGGGACCTCTGTAGATCCCCCAGTCCAACCCCCCTGCTCACGCGGGGTCGCAGAGCAGATGACACAGGATCCCAGGCAGGTTTGGAGAGCAGGAGACTCCACACCCGCACTGGGCAGCTTGGGCCAGGCTCTGGCACCCTCAGAGTAAAGAAGTTTCTCCTCATGGTCAGATGGAACCTCCTGTGTTTCAGTCTGTGCCCGTTGCCCCTCACCCTGTCATTGAGGTCTCCCATGAGACCCTCTCAGATCAGACCCTGTTTGCGTTCTGGCAGGGCTGGCAGATCTCCTCAGAAACCCCAGCACAACCCATGTGAGCTCAGCTCACCACTGGTGGTGGACAGAAGGCTGTCTTTGCTCTCTTTGCCAGCAGAGAAGGGAAAGACCCTGCAGATGACAGCAGGTACCCACCTCACCAAGAGAGCAGGAGGGGGACCATGTTGTCACCTATAGACCCTTGAGCAACCACCCCAGTCCTCAGCAGGACGCCAAGGAAAGCCAAAGGAGAAAGGGCACATGTTGGCACAAGTCACCATCCTCCTCTTGCCCATGGAAACTCCTGGATGAGCAGCATGGAGATTGGGTCCCCCAGGGAGCTTCAGGAGTTCCCACTTGGTACTATGATTCCGAGGAGGATGGATGGAGTGTGTCAACCAAAATGAAGCCCAGGAGATGAAGCCCACCAGATAAGGTGTGCTTGGGCTGCCGTGCCTCGAGTGTGGGAAGGGGAAAGCTGTGGATTCCTGCAGCAGGACAAACACCCTGGAGACTCCAAACCATCTGCGTCAGAGAGGAAAAGCTGGGATGTCTTCTGTGAGAGTGCCCCAGACCAAGGAAGCAGAGCATTTTAGGTGTATTTGGAGACACTTCTTGCTTTTTTGAGGTGTGGGTGTTCTCCTGCTTTCCCTGTCCCAGGGGCCTGGGTTGCTGCAGCCGTTTCTTTCTTCTTGGTCATAGAATCATAAAATGTGCTCAGTTGGAAGGGGACCCACAAGGATCATTGAGTCCAACTGGTCTCCTGCCCAGCCTGCTCAACTGCTCTACAGTCCATGCTGGAATGAGATTGGCAACTCCAGCGGTGGCCATCCAGGCATCCCAACGTGCTCCGTGCCTCCCAACCTGGTGTCTCAGTGACATCTGCTGTCTGCCCCAACACCATCGTAGGTTGTGGTGATGCTCCCACCCATTGCAGCCCTCAGCCTCACTTGCGAAAAAGAGCTGGACCAGGTAGCCCACTGTCAAGCCTGGGTGGACCTTCCTGCCCTGGTGAAGAGCTGCATGTGTCATCACTGTGTCATCAGCTAAGACTGTGATAAATTTTCTTCTCTTTTAGTTAAATGAGTCATACCAGGAGCTATGCCTGGGCAGAGGCACCCAGAAGAGGGACTTCTCCAGCCTCGGGGGTTTCCCAGGCTCAGCTGAACCAAGCCAAGACTGGCCAGAGTCAGTGCTGGTGATGGTCCCACCACAGTCAGGCTGGGCTGTGGACACACTCCTCCTCAGCAAACCCGCTTATATTCAGCATATTTTTGCTAAAAATGCTATAGCTATATATGCTATAGCAGAGATTCTTTGACTAAAGCACTTCAAGGAGGAGAGGAAGGCGCAGGACAACATCTGTGCATGTTTTCTGTGCTGTCCCAAGCTGCAGCCTCCCGTTCAGCTGCCGCTTGGGAAAGTGTCCTGGTTTCATGTGCTCAGGTCTCGGATGCCACCTCCTGGCTTTTCCACCGAACTGTGCGTCTCCACAATGTGCCGTGACCCAACAGAGCCGGAGCACCTTCCCCATCACACTACAGAAAGATAACTAAGCCATGCGAAGCCTTTACGGGTTCAGAGCAGCTTTTGTTCTTTGAGAATCTGACCCCATCCCACGTATTTTTGGATCAGAATGGAGGTAACTCCAGTAACTAATAACCCTCCTGTCACTCACTCGCTGTTACATTAAAGGCTTTTGTGCAGAATCCATCACAGCAGCACCTGGACCCCCGAAGCCCCCCTGGGCTGTGATCCATCACTTTGGTCCAGGTCTGGATACCTCTCCCTTTTCACCAGCAGATAGTGTGCAGGTTGTATTAGTATTTTTTCCCTACACCCCCTGTGTGTATTAATATCACCTTGTCTCTCTGTGCTCGCTGTTTGGGAATGCTCTTTCCAAGTCCCTCCAGATTTCTTGTTCAGTTGGTGAATAACTGAAGTGGGTCGTTGGCAGGGGGATGGCAAAGGTGTTTTTGGAGCTGTCAGTGTGGCAATACCCAAGCCTGGCAGGTGAGCACAACCCCTGCGAGGGGGCACTGTGCGGTAAGGAAATGCACAATAACGTACCGGCAGCGTGCTCTCTCCTCCCTGCTGCCTCTCCGTCATTTCCCAGCTCTTTCTGCCCTTCCGGTGATGTTCCTGGCCTGGTTAAGCCAGAACCTGCCAGCCAAACCAGCCTGTTCCAGAGCTGTGCTGCCAAGTCCGTGCTTGGCCACTCATTTTATTTGGCCACAAGCCACGGCTGGGCAGGGGCTCCACAGAGCTGGGACGGTGATGCTCCCCAGCGCAGCAGACTTGCTCCTCAACCCCACGGGGCTGGTCCATGCACATTTGCCAGGGAAATCCCAGCAACAGGACGTGAGCTGCAGCTTCTTGGAAGTCAGCTGGGAGCGGCAGCTGCTTGAGCCAGAAATTTCGGTGGTTTCTGGGATCATCTGAGACGTGGTTCACAGAATCACAGAATCACAGAATGTGAGGGGCTGGAAGGGCCCTGGAAAGCTCATCCAGTGCAATCCCCCCATGGAGCAGGAACACCCAGATGAGGTTACACAGGAAGGTGTCCAGGCGGGTTGGAATGTCTGCACAGAAGGAGACTCCACAACCCCCTGGGCAGCCTGGGCCAGGCTCTGCCACCCTCACCCCAAACAAGTTTCTTCTCAGATTTCAGTGGAACCTCCTGTGTTCCAGTTTGCACCCATTGCCCCTTGTCCTGTCACTGGTTGTCACCAGAAGAGCCTGGCTCCATCCTCCTGACACTCCCCCTTTCCATATTGATCCCCAGGAATGAGTCCCCCCTCAGTGTCCTCTTGTCCAGCTCCAGAGCCCCAGCTCCCTCAGCCTTTCCTCACACGGGAGATGCTCCACTCCCTTCAGCATCTTGGTGGCTGCGCTGGACTCTCTCCAGCAGTTCCCTGTCCTGCTGGAACTGAGGGGCCACAGCTGGACACAATATTCCAGGTGTGGTCTCCCCAGGGCAGAGCAGAGGGGCAGGAGAACCTCTCTGACCTACTGACCACCCCCTTCTAACCCACCCCAGGTACCATTGGCTTCCTGGCCACAAGGGCCCAGTGCTGGCTCATGGTCATCCTGCTGTCCCCAGGACCCCCAGGTCCCTTTCCCCTACGCTGCTCTCTAATAGGTCATTCCCCAACTTACACTGGAACCTGGTTGTGGCTGTTAATGTCTGCCAAAAGTGCCAACAACCGGGAGGACATCAGTGGTCAGAGCAGCTGGGTAGAGTTTATCTGGGGGAAGGAGGCCACCAAAAATAAAACCCAATAAGATACTGGACAGATTTTTAAGGTGTACAGTATGGGAATTAGTAGTGTTGTGCTTTTTCAAGGTGCAGGCGAAATCTTAATAGTGATTTTTGCAAGTCTTTCTGTTGGCTGAAAAAAGCAATGATGTAAGTAACAAACTTGTGCTGTTATGGAGGTTGTATCTTGCCATATCCTTCTTTAAAGGTGAGAGATTTTTTAAAAGTCTCAGAAAAGAGGCTTAGTATTTGTTACCAAAAGTATTGGTGACAAAAGAAGAAAACAATCGTATTTTGTAGGTGACTTGCTTAAATTGGTAACTGCTGTATAAAACTCAAACAGAACAGGAAAATATTAAACTTGGGTTTCTAAGAATGTTTTGCTGGCTATTCTGGTAGTGGAGCTGGTACCTGATATGCAGACTAGGAAACCAACTGATAATTTATCATACAAGACACTATGTATTCAGTTGTTCAGAGTGATAGTTTAACTCGTCTTCAGAGGTTGTTTCTGATGAATGATATATTGAAGTTTTTGTCTATTCCAGCTATTTCTAAATATTATCCTTTACAGAGTGGCTGAAATTCAATCTTAGACTAGATATTCACACCTCTAATGATGGTGGCGATGAACAGACAGTTTTTGGGAAGCTCCAATGCCGTGATGTGAGTGTTTTCTGTCAGTGTAACTCTTCATGCAGAAGGTCAGGCTGGAGCTGCAGCAATGGGGTGACGTTGATTGCATCACCCTGATTCCACGGGCAATGGCGTTTGGGCAACAGCTGGCAGCTGTGCAGTTGTACCTTTGCGTGTTTTTCACTTGTCCTTTAGCGATGAAATCCAAGGTGGGCAAGTAGGACTGAAGGCAGAGCTCAGGTGTGGAGACACCCCTGCTTCTGTCCTTGGAGACCGATGAGAATTGTCCTCCATCCAGAGGACAAAGTGGTCTTCAACCACGAAAGCCTGCAGCCCGAGCGAGGAGGGATGCCTCGGGAGAGGAGCCGGTGGCAGCGGCTGCGCTGCCCGTGCACACCAGCAGATGGAAGTTGCTGGAGTTTGCAGGAACCATTCTGATGCTTTGCAGAAGCCGGTTGAAGCCTCATCGGCATTAGCCACAGAAATGGGCTGAAGGATCACACAACCTGCCTGACCAAGCCGCGTCTGGGTACCCGTGACCATCTGCAAGGGTGTGCAGGACCCTGAGGAGAGCGCCGGCTCTCCTGACCTCGGGGACAGGAGCTCTGCGGCCCCTCGTGACCAGTGGGTGGGTCTCTGGATGGGTGACCACAGGTGTTAGATGACCTGTCCCCCTCCACCGCAGTTTGTCCAGCACGGTCATGCCAAGAGGCCTTTTTCCCTCAGATTCCAAAGCACTCGTTCCTGCAGCACCTGGACCACACGGCGTGGTGGAGCACGGCATTTTCAGGAGAAAATGCTCTGGAAGCTCCCAGATTGATTTATTTATTGTCCCACCTTCAAAAAGGGGGAAAGAAGAAGGAGAGCGCTCGCTCTGGCTGGCGGGGGGGACGCCTGGGGACCCTCGGAGCAGACGTGACCTACTTTAGCTCTGAGGCGAGCCGTGTTGCGCGGGTCCCAGTGTAAAAGCTTAATAGAGCTGGGCATAAATTATTCATTGCCTGACCATGTTAATGCATGTGCTAAAGGCTTTTCTTTTTTTTTAATATACAAAAAAAATCTCCTCTATAATTTAAAGCCTTGCACGCTCCCATCGCCAGGCCCCGGCTGCTCTCCGGGGTGTTCGCGCTTCGGTGAGCAGAGCTGTGAGATGCGGATGAAGCCGGCAGGTGCTGGGATGCGGGATGGAGATGGGATGCGGGATGGAGCTGGGATGTGGGATGGAGATGAGATGTGGGATGGAGATGGGATGTGGGATGCAGACAGAATGCAGGATGGAGCTGGGATGTGGGATGGAGACGGGATGGAGGCAGGAGCTGGGATGTGGGATGGAGATGGGATGCAGGATAGAGATGGGATGTGGGATGCAGACAGGATGCAGGATGGAGCTGGGATATGGGATGGAGACAGGATGGAGGCAGGAGCTGGGATGAGGGATGCAGATGGGATGCGGGATGGAGATGGGATACAGGATGGAACTGGGATGCAGATGGGATGCAGGCAGGAGCTGGGATGCAGGCAGGAAATGGGATGCAGGATGCAGATGGGACAGAGGCAGGAGCTGGATGCTGGATACAGATGGGATGCAGGCAGGAGACGGGATGCAGGATGCAGATGGGATAGAGGCAGGAGATGGGATGCAGGCAGGAGCTTTGCAGCCCGTGGGTGGGGGTCCCGCGGGGCAGGGGCTGGCAGCGTTGCTCCAGCTGGGTCAGCCCGTGGCCCTAGAGCGAGTCACTTCCCGGAGCAGCCGAGCTCAGCTGAGCCCGTTCCCAGGCACAGTGGCCAGCGGGGCTATTTTTAGATCCGGCTTTTGCTTTTCTTTCCTGCTCTTTGCCTTTGCTCAGTGCTGCCCTCAAAACCCTGGGGAAAGAGGAAAACACTGAGCCCCGGGTGGGTGGGAAGCTGCGTGGGAGGGTTTTCGGAGCACCCCATCACAAGGACATGCCGAGCCCAGCCACAGGGCACAGCCAGGATAGCCCGCAGGCCAGCCTGCTGGGATTTCAGCTGCCTCCAGCGCATCCACAAGCAGCTCCCGCTGCTAACACCCAGCCCTGTTTGCATCCCACCGCTTCAACCGCCCCCCACCCCAGGGCTGCGGTTCCCACGGCTGCTTTACCAGGTACCGATAAAGCCCAGAAAAGCAGGGGCAGGCAGGGCACCCAGCGCTGGAGGAGGAGCGGGGCGACGCTGCCGCAGACGTTTTGCCTTCTATGGCCATCTCGCCACGGTGCTGGCACAGAGGAGAAGCCCTGAGCCTGCGCAGGCACCGGGGAGGGGGAAACAAAAACAGCCAGAAAAAGCTCCTTTTTGCCCTCTCAGGGGCCTCCAGAAGAGCTCGGCATCAAGCAGCCGTCATAGAAGAAGCTGCCGCAACCCCACAGCATCATTCCCCACATCCCTGCATCCCTCCCAGCAGCGGGACAAGGGGTGCAGGTACCACCAGACCCACAACATCCCACCCTGTCCCCAGAAGAAAACACACCACACCACAGAAAAAGAGTCACAGCAGCCTCTGGGTATATTTTTTTCTTTTTTTTTTGTTGCATTTCATATATTATCCAGTTTCACATTCTCATAGGATCAGCAATTATATAGCAACTTACTCTCAAATCTTTTAATACAAGCGAGACAGCCATGGTCATATAATACTTAAAGCACTTCAATACCAAGCAATAAGATGCTAAAACAAAAATTGCACAATTTCTCATTTACTATGCCTGACTGAATCATTGGTACAGAAGACAACCCTTCTCTTTCAAGCTTTTAACTAAACATTAACTTATCTTACAGGATTACAATTTATCTTTAATAATAATAATAATAATAATTAATTGCACACAAACACACAAAGTCTTTATGATGCATAAATATTTCCTTATTACACATGGTACAAAAATACTCGTACTTCTTTTTTTGTTCGGTATTCCCATAAGGATGGCTGATTATTTGGCAGGACTGGATGCTCTCCAATCAGAAGGAGGTGGAAATTAAAAGAACAAAAAGTTAGGTATTCTACAGCCATTCTATATATAGAAGTCTGAAGAAGAAGAGAAAATTAATATAATAACCCTGACTTTAAAACTGGAGAAGAATGGATGAGAACAGAAACCCAGTGCATCATACTTAAAAAAAAAAAACAACAAAAAACCCATTTTTCAAATTCTTCTGGTTGTACTGGGATGGGGAGGGCGGAGGTGGGAGAAGGGGTGAGACAAGGACAGTTAGTATTTCTCAAAGCCAAGTCTTCACCGAAGCAAGATGAAAACCTTGATGGATCAATCCGTTGGGCCAAGACCTGTTGCTAACGGTTACACAAACGCTAGAACAAACAAACTTACACTCACACGGACACAAGTTAAGTGTTTTAATTCATGCCAGAAAACATGCAAAACCCATTTGCCTTTCATTGCCTTCAGCCGAGCCGCTGGGGCAGGGCGAGCCCGGGGAAGCCCAGGACCGAGCGCCCCTGGCCGGGTTTCGGCACAGCCGGACGGCGAAGCTCGGTCGGGGAGGAGGTCCTGGGGACGGAGGGATGCGGGGATGGACGCAGGGTGGAGGGATGGAGGCGGCGCACGGCCTGTGGCGTTGGGCCGCGGTGGCTTCACAGTCCGGGGAGGGGGACGCCAGCAGCCCCGGGGGGAGTGCGGCGGGGCCCGGCGCCTTGTCCGCAAACCGAAGCGAGAAGACTTGGAGCCGTCATCCCTGGCACATCCCTCGGCCAAGGGGCAGGGAGGAGGAGCGCGAGCCGAGGAGAGACGCTGTGGGAGAGGAGCGGCGGTGAGGGGGCCGGCCCCATCTGCTCCCCACTTCCCTGCCCTGTGGTTTGGGAGGCTCCCTGGTGGATTTAGTCCCATCACCCACCAGTGTCACCCAACCGCATCCCTGGGCGCTGAGCCCCAGCTCCCATCCCTCCTCCCACAAGAGGTCAAGGAACCCAGGGATGCGCAAGACAAGGACCCAGCTCCAAGAATAATTACTTACTTACTAACAAACTAACAAAACTGACGAGACTTCCATCCTTGCTGGGTAGCTTCGGAGGGAGGATACCAACGCATCTGGAAGAGAAAGCCACGCCAGAGGTCCGTGATCCAGGTTTATTTCAAGCAGAGCCCAAACCTTCAGGTCCTTCAGGCCACACCTGAGGTACACGGAGTAGAGGCATCTCCAGCATTGGGAGGCTCCATGGTGAGCCCCAAACACTACTCAAGTAGCACCCCAATCTGGGGTTGCACCATGGGCAGCACTGGTGGCCCCTGCAACAACAGGCTCAGGCTCCCCCGGCACCAGGACGTCCTGCCTTACAGAGCATGGCAGGACCCCACACATCCCAGGAGGGACCTAACACCCATCTCAGGGCTTGCCAACATCTCCAGTACTTTCTGCCTGTTGGTGTAACCAGATGACAGCCCCAAAATTCACCGCCATGCCTGGCCCCAGCTCACTACACACAGAACACCACCGGTCAAGCCAGGAAAGCTCCTCACCACCAAGTTCTTGATAACATTTATCACTGCCAAAGTGCACGCAAGGAGGGGCTGTTTTCCCCCAGCACACTCCCACACCCCAAATTTACATCTTCCCCCTGTGCAGGTGCAGACAGGGCAGAGGAAGATCCCTTTGGGCATGTAGCACCCCAAGGTGGTGACCGCTCCATCCTCAGCCAGCAGGAGGAGGAGGCATCTCAAGACTGAGCATTTAAACCAGACCACCTCTCTATGACACACACGGGGTAAGAACTGGCGCTCCCATGGCAGAAGAGACCCATGGAGTTTTCTGAGCCACAATCCAGCCATCAGAAGTGGCTTGAGGCAGATCACATCATGGGAAGAACTTGGTAGAGCTGCCAACCAGCAAGACTGGGAGGCTTCTCCAGCAGGTCGCTGCTGCCACATCTACTGCTCCTTCTCCTGCAAGATGGAGACACAAGGAGCAGAGGAGGGAACAGAAACTTCCCAGCCCGTCAGTAGATGCAGCAAGCTGGCAGCATCCAGCAGAATAGCATCAGACATGCAGATGCTCCCGTTTGGTCTCCAAGACCTGCAGACGTCAGGCTGGGCTCAGTTAGCAGCTTCATGCCTGAGAGGATGGGAAATGAGGTTGTGCTGCTTGGCTGAGCGCAGATCCAGCAGCAGGAGCAGCCAGAGCTGCTCAAACACCGTGGCCGCCCCCCGTCCTCCCGCCCAGCCGGTGGCAGGTACGGCCATGGCTCTGGGTACCCACAGAGCGATGGGCTTCACTTTAAGACGGATAGAAAAGAGGCAGAAAACCCCTTAGAGCACAACATGAACTGTCCCCCTTGCCAGACCGTCCTGAACAAGTCTGGCCAGGTGTTCCCCTCCCAACACATGCACCAGTCCAGGGCCAGAGGGAGAAACCAGTATTCCCAGAGCAGCTCCAGCCCCTGTGCACACCACTAAGAGATACCCTTCATCATCATGATGGGTTTGGGTTGAAGAGACCTTCACAGCTCATCCAGTCCAACCCCTGCCACAAGCAGGGACATCTTCACCCAGATCAGGGTGCTCAGAGCCCCATCCAACCTGGGATGAGGATGGGCAGAGTTTCTTGAAGCAAGAACCCAGGTCAGTTGGGCAGAGGAAGAGCTGGAGCCACAGCCAAAGCATCCAGCTTGGCAGAAGCTTTACAGCTCATCTCGCTCTACGTGGCTGTGCCCAGCAAGGGTGATTCTGCCATACTCTTCCTAACAGAGCTCTTGCCAGAGCCAGGTCTCCCCCACAGACGGTAAGTGTGCAAGGACATCAGGAAAGCCACTCCAGGTGGAGAAGACAGCTGGCAATGAGGGGGAGAGGCGCTGGCTATTTTCCAACCTCAGCCACAGGAGACCTCCAAAAGATGCACACAGGTCTTCAGAAGAGACAGTGCTGAAGACCAGCACACCTAGAAACTCAGCGAGAGCCCCTGGGTTACTCTCCAGGCTGGGCACATCCTAAGCAGGTCCCATCAAACCCTACTCTACCACTGCAAGAAGCAGAAGCCAGGCACCTAACAGAGGGGAAGAGTCAGAGGCTTTACATTTGCTCCTTCGCACAGAGACACGCAGCAAACTGCCAAGACCTTGACACTACCGCCTCCTTACGGGAGCTGGAGGGGACGACAAACCCCCACCTACCTGCAATGGCCAAGTCCTCCCATCACGAGCACAAGGGCTGTGGTGCCAATAACTGAACAGCCCCAAGCACAAGCTCAGGGACCTCGAGTCCCTCTTCTTGTGATGGCTCCTCCAGGAATGAACCCTACAAGTCCGCAGAAGCTCTGTCCCAGCAGGAGCCCCTCAGCAGGGCAGATCTGCTGAATGTCCTCAGTAGGAAGGGATCCCCAAGGATCACTGGAGTCCAACTCCTGTCCCTGCACAGTACACCCCACAGGTCACCCCGTGTGTCTGAGGACGTTGTCCAGTCTCTTCTTGAACACCGTCAGGTTGGGGCAGTGACACCTCCCTGGGGAGCCTGTTCAGTGTCCAGCACCTCTGGGTGAAGAACCTTTTCCTCATGTCCCACTGTCCCTCCCTGGCACATCTTCTGCCATTCCCTGGGCTCTGTCACTGTCACAGAGCAGAGCTCAGCCCTGCCCCTCCTGCTCCTGCTGAACCTGCAGCCCCATGAGCTCTGCCCTCAGTCTGCTCTGCTCCAGCTGAACAAACCCAGGGACTCCAGCCGCTCCTCATACAGCTTCCCATCAAAGCGCCACCTTGGTGCCACACACACCATGTCTTCGCTTCTCCCTCGGCCTGTGAGAGGATGCAGTTCAGCTCCCCAGTCTGTGGCCACCACACTGTCCCAGGGCACCATGACCTCCTTGCACTGACACCCCCAGGAAACAGCCCCGCGCAGGCATCCGCGTCACCAGCACCTCATGGGGCCACCACAGCAGCTACCAGGGCACGGATGGGAGTGACACACTCCCCCCCAGCCCTGTCACCAGGAGGTGCTTGCTCAGCAGAGCCACATTCAGCAGCCAGCTGTCCTCCCTGGCCTGCTCCCCCGCTCCAGCACCTCAGCAGCTGGAAGCACATTCCTCCTGCCCAGCAGCAGGAACCTCCCCCTGTGGTCACAGGGCCACCAGCTTAACCCGAGAGCCGCCTCCATCCCACACCATACGGCCATGCCCACCCGCTGCCTGCGCCTGGTGGGTCTCCATCCCCTCCTCAGGGCACCCAGCTTCTGCCCCACATGCACACCCCACACCTGGCCAGAACCTCCAGTTGCAACAGAGATCCTGCTTTTCTCCCCAAACACGCACCATTTGTAGCTCTGGCACTAATAAACCTCCACTTCCGATGGGCCACCTCCCCTTGCCTTCCTCCTGGAGGTCTCCAGTGCTCGTATGCACAAACCCAACCAGCCTGACTTCATGTCCCCTCCAGCTGGTGGCAGCCAGAGCAGCTCAGTCCAGAGCAGGGGCGGATGCGATGGACCAGGGGACAGGCCAACACTCTGCTGTGCTGACCTGCCAGGGCTTCCAGCCCACAGAAAGATGAAGGATGTGTTGGGACAAAGCAGGAATGACTAGGAGGGATGTTTCTGAAACCACTGGAAGAACCAGACCAGAGGCAGCAGACAGCCAAGAGGACACATTCTTTAAAACAGTGGCACCTGCCAGGACACTTCGCATCCTTCAAAGTGTCTCAGACACCTGATTTTGCCCCAGGCTCTGCAAATAGAGCAGCTCCCAGAGCCACCTGGAAGAGGAGACCAGCACCACGAGAGACTGTGCAGGGGTGCTCCAAGAGGGATCGCAACCTAGCGGGTCAAACCAGAGCTCCTGTAGGGAGCAAGTTTCTCAGGGGGCTTCTGGAAGATCCATTGTCTCTCAAAATACCACATCTGTCAAAGAGGGAGCTGAGAAAGAGTGAACGGAGGCATCCAACACTGGGTGAGGAAAGTGGAGAAAGGGAGGCCTTTACTGGAAGAGACACAGTTGGAAAGGAGTCTGGCCATGCCACAGTCAACATCCCCTTCTCACCCACCCATATGGATGAGACAGGCACCACCAGCCTCGTGCTGCCACACTCAACGTCTGGCCCAGAAAACAGCTGGAAATGAGAAGTTCGTGCCTCTGCCTGTCACCTTCCAGGGACCAGGTGAAGCATCTGGAAGCAAAGAGCCTCTCCCTTGCTGCAGCGCTACCCAAAAATCACGCAGAAATGATAAACAGGGGGGATAAATGGCACTCCACTCTCCTTGTCACCTCCTCCATTGTCCCAGTTACCCTCAGAATTTTAATGTCCCATCTTGCCACCACCCTTATGGAGAGCGATTCCATCGGCAGGCAAAAAAGAGCAAGGAAGGACCCGGCACACAGACGGGTGGCCTCAAGCCACCTGTACCTTAGATGACCTGCCTCTCCTCCTTAGTCACTTCTAGGTCTGCTTATCTTTGCTCTCCAGCATCTGGCGGCGCTCAGAGCTCTCCCTACAACTGGGATGGACCCAACCACCTCCCCAGGTACCAGAAAGCCATGAGCCCTTCACGGTCACCACATCCCCCAGACCGCAGGTCACCGGGTGCAAGCCCTGGGCAAGGTGCCACCAAGAGCTGCTCTGCTCCAGCTGCAGACACAGTTGGCAGGAACACAACCCAGGGCTGGCAAGGACAGCTTGCAAAGGTGCACCCAAAGGCACCAACGTCACCCATTAGTGCTCTCTGGACACACATTTCAAGCCACCCACCTCCAGAGTCCTTCAAGGGGTCTGGGTTGAGATGAACATCCAAACACTTGCATCTGTGCAAGAACCAAGCAGCTCAGCCCACCACCAAGAACCGTTGCTGTGTTCGGAGCAGACACCTCTCCTCATGCAGCTACAGTGAGGGAGAGCTGGAGGATCAGCACATCATCTCTCACCGTGTTGCAGAACACACAGAAGATGGACACTGATCCATCCTGTTGCTTAGAAGGAGTATTTCAACAGGGGTCCATCCTTTGCTTTGTGCCCCCCAGGCCCTGAGGTGTCTCATGGAGATGTACACATCACACAGACTCCAACAAACAAGTGTTTCTCCTTTTCCCAGAGTGGAAGTGGCTTGTGCTGCTTTTATTTGGGTTAAGCCAGCCAGGGAGGACCAGTGCTGGCCACTTCTGACACTTTCTCAGTCTGACTCACTCATTAGGTGTGATTTAGTGAGAATCACTGCTCAGCAGGTATCTGGAAGATCTCCCGCCTTTCTCTGGCCAGAGGGACACAGCTGGCTTAGGGACAGCGTGCTCCAGGCTGCTTGGCCAGCCTGTGCCAGCACCAAGTCTCCAGAGTTTAGGAGAACATCATAGCTACACAGATCTCGAGGAGTGCTTGACATCTCCTAGAAGCCTAGAGATTGCCCATAAAAAAAATAACCCTGGCAAGTCCTACGTGACAGCCCCAAATAGGCAATGAGACTCTGCATACAGAAAATCTGTCACTGTCTCCAGCCTCCCACCCCAAGGAGGGTCTATCAGCACCGCAGCCCCAGCAGATCTTCTCACATCCCCAGTTCCATGGGCTCAGCATCAGACCACAGCCACTGGGATCTGCCTCATGTCCACCCACAACCATAGCCACCACCCAGGAGAACCAGCTTGCTCTGAGCCAGCCCAGGCAGCAAAGAAGAAGGAAAGGGTTTTTTGGAGCACTGACCTCCCCTTCCATCGATGGGCTCTGCTGGGAAGCCTCAGGGTCCTGCTGGGCTCTTGCCCACATAGCCATGGATCCAGAACTGCTCCTTTTACCCACAACTTGCTTGGATGGGTCCCAGCTTCAGAGGTCCACCTCCACCACCTCCTCAAAGCATCTAGACAAGGCTGCTGCCAACAGCTGCAATGTGGATGCTCTGAGGGCACCTTGGGGATCCCACCTCCAAAAAGATGGGCAGCTGCCAGCTTTCAGTCCATCACCTGCTCCCTGTCTGCGAAGCACCTACCACAGATGGCCTCCTGGGCTCTACATACCCGTCATGTCAGCCTAGTGTCCTACAAGCACCATGCGGTAACCACCACCAGCCTCATTCACGTTCTTATGAAACAACCCTGCATCTAGTCCCTGCTTTCCGGGGCAAGTCTTGCCCTCAGGGGTGCTGCCACAGCTGGAAGCACCTCATTGCAGAAGAGCCCCAGGAGCATCAGTAGTCCCTGGTGTCTCCCCTGCACTCCACAACAAGAGGTTTCACATCAGAAGCACAATGCAGCCCAACTCCATCACACAGGCAACACACAAAACTGTTCACCAAGCCCAAAGAGAACAAGACAAGCCATATCATTGTCTCTATCCTTGCATCAAGTGCTCCCCATCTTCCTGGAAGACTAGCTCTGCACATCTTTGCAACTCACAGTCTTCCAAGGGCACAAGCAGACCTGGGCCCCCACCTTTGGTGGCTTCTTTCCCCACCACCACTACCACACAGAGGAAAATTGTCTACTCAGAACCACCAGAAGAAGTGAGCCAGGACTCTGTTCCTTTGGAGCTGACCACAGCCACCATCCTCCCACCAACCAGTCCTAAGCCAGACCATCTTCCCTCTCCCCGAGCTCCCAGTTCCCTACACTGCTCACATTTCTCCCAGGCTGCCGACTCCCTTTGTTAGGGCTCACGAGACCTCTGTCCTGCCTGCCATTTCAGGCTGCAAAGAGAGAAGCCAAGCTCCAGGTAGGAACTTGCTCTGTTTCCAGTAACTGGAGAGGAAAGAGGTGAGATTAGACCCAGACTGAGGGCAGGGTCTGTCCCGGTATGCAATTCTGGAACAAAGTGACCGGCAAGTGCTGTTGTCTAACGTGCCCGCTAGAATTTAGTCGTGTGCTGTCGCTACCACGTCACTCACCTCCCCCACCGTGTGCCAGGAGTGAGGTCAAGGTGTATTTCTGGTTGCCCTCGAAGGGTCGTGGCTGGGGAGAAACCGGGTTTCTTTCACGCCGAGCGGCAGGGTTGTCGCTGCCCCGGCTCAACCGGGCTGCTCCCCTCCCACCGGCGGGGCCTGGCTGAGCCTGACTCAGCTGGGAGGAGTTGATGTAAGATGGTGCCATGCTGTGTGCGCCATGTCATGTGCTGCCAAGTTGGAGACGTGGGTTAGAAAGAAGGCCTGGTATCTCATTCCCCAGGCTCTGGTGGGTGGGTAGCGTGAGGCCCATGCACTGGGTTGCCAAGGAGATACGGGCTACAGAGATGGGCAGAAGCTTGCAAATCCCATGGTGCACCTTGGAGGAGAGATGGTTACCTTACCAGTCTTTCCAGACGTGGCTGCCATCATGCTTAACACTTCTAGGAATGGAGCTGTGGGACAGCCACTCCACTAGCTGCAATAAGGCATCACTAGGGCGTCCCATCTCCGGGGACAGCTCTGAGCTTCGGGGCTAGCCTGCGCTGGCATCATGGCTGGAGTTCACTAGGGACATCAAAGGAGGGATTTGAGAGAGGGTTGGAGGGAGGGAAGGCAGATGGGACAGTCAAAGTCAGTGGAGTTCCCACAGGTAGAGGCTCCCAGCAGTGCAGGGTCAGGCCACGGTCACTTCTACAGCAGCCTGGTGCCTGCAGGGACCATCACCATGGCTTGGTGGTGCCACCAGTCTCATCGGCAAGCAGCTCACCAACAGCTCCTTGCACCATCTCCTGCCCCTCCGGGCAGCTCTTCAGGAGGTTGCACAGGTCCATCACAGAGGGCAGCCACCTCCTTTCCCACTTGAACACAGAGCCACGAGGGGATGAGCACTTCGGGTTTAAATCTCTTGCGACAAGCTCTCGGCTTAGCTACCACCTCCAACTCCACACCCGGCCCAGGACTGAAGGACACGGAGCTGCTAAAGCTCTGGCCACCCCCATGAACATCCTCCAGCTGACACCAGTCTCAAGAGGAAGACCTGTAGCTGTCCTGGAGAACAACTCACGTGCCCACCATCCCACCAGCAAGGCAAACCAGCCCCTACCAGTGTGAGCAGAAGGCTCAGCACACCAAGACCAAGGTTACAGCTTTTCGCCCAGTTTGTGAGCAAAAGTCATCTCACTGACTCGCTCCACCCTGCCTGGGCTCCGCGAGGGACAGGGCTCCAGCCCAGAGATCAGGCAGCTCGGAGCTGCCAGCCCGAGTAATGTTTAACCCCATAAAAGTTTATTGGTAATGTATACTGCACCAGAAGTTCTCCTGCGAGGTCACTGCCGGCTCAGGCACAAGGCAGCAAGGAGCAGCTCTAACTGCTTGGCCAGCCCAAGTGCTCTTCTCCAGAGGAGAGCTGGGTCCAGCTGTGGCCACGGCCTTAGGGGCTACACTGGCTTAGGGACATGTCACCACTTACAGACTGCCTTGGGCAGGGATTCCTACCCATGCAGAGAGCTCCCTGGAGCCTCAGGGTCTTTCTTTAGACCAAAAGACCTCTTGGAAAGCTAAACTGTCTGTCTAGAACAAGTAGCTTCCCACCTGGAGGGCAGGAACTAAGACCCCAGAGGGAAAAGATCTGGCTGAAGCCATCCTTGATAACTGCTCTCCTAAAGCAGAGGGTTTCTCCCCTACCATGCAACATAAGTTTTGGTATCTAACCCTTACACTCAGGGTCCCCATGTCATTGGTGATCCATCCTTGAAGGACCTGCAGTTATGGTTTCACCTTCCTCAATCACCTCAGCCAGAACAAAGAGGTTTTTTTCCTGGTGCTCCCTGCCAGGGGCAATTCAACCAGCAACAGCTGTTGGCTCCACCACCCTACACACAAACAACAGGGACGGGAAGAACCTGCTCTCCAGGGCTGCCCAAGAGAAGAGCACACTCAGGTGTGGACATCATCAATAACTTTTGGAGAACAGCAGCAAGCACAACACTCCCAGTTAAGGGCCAGCTGACCTGGAAAAGCAGCCTGGCTCTGGATGCCCCTGGAAGAACCAGCCGCTGCGTGGTCCTGCCCTGGGCCCCACATACTCTGCAAGAGCTTCAGCCCAATGTGAGCTCACCAGGAGAAGGGCAAAAGCAGCAGAGGCCTTTGAGCATGTGAGAGGCAGGACAAACAAGCCTACATAGGCCAGGAGCTCACATCCATATTGCTTCTGGGAAACAAGCTGGGGTCAAAGCTGAACAGTCACAGTCAAGACACTTCCAAGAAGCAAGAAAATGCCAAAGGGCCAACTGAGCTGACCACCAGGCAAGTGGACAAGGTGAAGGGACACGGCTCTTTTTCCTTTCCATTTAAGCAGGAAAGAGCGGAGCTGAGCACCCTGCCTGGCAGGGCAGAGAGCAGAGGTTATGCCCTGATGCTCTGGGGTCTGAGTGCAGAGCCCCAGTGCCCTCGTCCCCTGCCACTACTGCAGGAGCAGAGACCGAGGCAAGCAGAGCACAGCTGGCTGGGAACACCTCGCAGGGCAGGGACAGGGCCTCCAGGCTCTCCTGTTGTACCAGTGCTCCAAACCAAGCTCCTTAACCCAGAATTAGGACACCTCTCTGTTTTACCTTTCTTTCTCCACTTCCATGGTTTCATGGACCCTCAGCAGGAGTGCTGGTCTCAGGACATTCCAGTTCAAACCAGTACAGACATCACTACACCTCCAGCTGTCAGCGAGCACACCTTGGGACACCAGGCAGCTGGTTGCACCACCACCAGCATTTCCATAGGCTCGTACAGAGTGACCCTCTCTAGCCTGCATCCAGTGGCTAACACCACCATCCCATCACGGTCCCTCACTGTGGCAAGGCTCTGGTCGTCATCTCCTGTAGGACATCCCCCTCTAGCTTCAAAAGTGTGGGAGTTGCTTGGCCCAAGTGGGTTCTGGCTGACCCTGACAGCTCCAGCACCAAGCTAAGCCTATTCTGGCTTCAAGGAGAACATTTTTCAGCTATTTTACTTGCTGGCATGCTGGGTTTCCTCCCAGCAGTCCCACAATGTGGCTCTCTAGCCATGGGGACCAGCAAAGCCAGCCAGAAATGGAGCCCTGCCTGTCCCCACCTGCCTGCCTCTCACAGGGAAGCAGGTTGGACCCGCAGGGCCAGAAATCCTCATCCAGCTCCAGCTGCTCTCTGCCACTTCGATCTACCCCCTGCAGTTTGCTCAGGGCTGGGGGGCCCCCCATGCACTTCAGCCTGGAGGAGGCTTTGCCCAGGAGCCAAGGATCGAACCAGCCAAGCAGAGACCGGCAGGAGCAAGCACTAGGGGCAGGGGAGAGGGGACAGCCAGGTTCCTGGCATGGGACGCAGAGAGCGACTCACCTGAGCGTGAAGAGCAGCAGCCGCGGCGGCGGCCGCCGGGTAGGTGAAGGCGGCATGGGGGATGGCGGGGGTCAGCTCCGTGGTGTAGAGCGGGTAGGGAGCCCACGCTTCTGGGGAGGCTGGGATAAGAGCCGCTCCAGTCAGGTCATCTAGACAGGAGGAGACAAGGTGACAGCGGCTCAGCTTGCTTCAGGGACAGGCTCTGCATTTCCAACCCCAGCTAAAGCTCTGCAGTGCCATCCCAGTGAGGTGTAAAATTAAACACCCTGCCAAGAGAGGGCAGGAACACGCTCCATCACTGCTCAGCACCCCACACAGGCTTTGGGCAGGCTGGCTGACACACAGAGCATGAAGCTGGTGCCACCAGGGCACATCTGCCCCACCAGGGCACATCTGCCCCACCAGGCTATGCTGAGGGTGCACAGTGCAAGACTCATCCTTTCTACTTCACACCTACAGATGAGTTAAAAGACTTACATCACTTGAGCTACCAAACCAAACCTGCTCTCTCAACATTTCCAGTGTTGGCCAGAAGTTTTACCAGATGTTAAATATTCTCCTGCAACCCTAACAGGCTTGTCCTCCCACACCAGGCAGATTCCACCCAGAGCGCTCACAGTTTCCTTCCCATCCCAGCATCTCCCAGGCTGGACCAGTCACGACCTCCACCTGCCTCGCAGCATACTCACAGGGGTCCCGTGCAATGAAGTGTGCGCCCAAGGCAGGGTGGATGTTGGTGGGGTTTGGTGTGGCCATCAGCTTGCTCTTGGCCATCTTTGTGTTGGCTTTAGCAAACTCTAACCGCAAGGTCTGGGGGTTCTCTGGGTCGAAGCGGATGCCCTGTCACAGAAGAAAGCACATGAATCTCTCAGAGGTGAGGTTTCCAGCCCAAGCACAGGTGGTGTCTACTCATGGAGAAAAGCCCAACCAGGCAATCAAGGCCATCATGCTGCAGTCACACGCTCAGATTTTTGTCCCCTCACTGCAACACTCAAGCTCCCACAGGCTTTTATTTCTATTTTTAGCTAGCCTAGTGTCACTGCTTCCAACATGAGACACAGTTTTGCTCCTTATGTGCAGTTCACCAACTAGCACTGGTCAGGAAAGATCTGTCTGCTGGGGTCCCATCTACACTGGAGCTGCAACATCTATTGCCAGCTGGGCAGAGCCACCAGGATGTGCCCCAATGCCCAAGGCAAGGTCCACAGCAGAGCAGAACCAGCTCAGCTTGTCTTGCTGCCTAGATCCCACTGACTTCTGCAGGGCCACATGGGATAGACATCATTTTGGGTGTGCCTGTCATGCTGACCAGTCTTCTTCTTGAGTCACAGCAGCTCGAAAACATTGTGAATGTGCTGAAGAGCCTGTATCAGACAGTTTTGTCCCTGCCTCATGCCCTGCCATGGAAACAGCAGCGTGGGAAGGCTGGTTTGCTTTCTGAAACAAGTACCTTCTGGCTGCAAAGGTCATGGCAGGCCAGAGACCAGGACAAGGACCTGCTCTGCTCAGCTGCCACACATCAGGGCGTTTGGTAAGCGAAGCTTTAACTAGGCCACTAGCACTAAGCAAGTCCTACAGTCGTATGACAGACCAGCTTTGCTATGAGCTTGTTTCACTACCCTTGTACCCTGGTGAGCTTGACCTAGAGCTTCAAAAAGCTGATGCCAAACACAAGTTGAGCTCTACGTGCCTCATTAAAGCATTACAGGGCATCATCGGGGTTTCACCCTACACCTGGAAACCCCCTCTGCCCACAACACGTCTTCCCATCTGCTTGCCAAGGGTTGGTTCCCCAGAGAAGACCTGCCTGCTGCAGGTGCTCCAAGCTCAAGTCAAGGTAGGATGAGCCCCCACCATGGTGCTCAGCCCAGACAACAGGAGAAAAAGCTCCCTGAAGAACAGGTCTGGCACACACAGCGAATCCATGCTCATTCGAACAAGGGGTTGCTAAGCCCACAACTCTTCCCTGTACAAGAGGGAGCACTTGATGGGAAAGGAACAGGATTCACAGCCTGGGTCCTGTTATCAAGGGCCAGCTGCTGAGCAAGGAGGTATACACCAACTCGAAAAAATAAGTAGTTGTTCTTTCCCTACACCCTCAGAGGCCCTGAAGAGTCTTCCAGCGGTTGGAAACTTCACCTACACTGAGCACAGGACAGTTCACATCCACTTGCTCAGGCTGATGTCAGCCTTAAACAGGTCTCCTGCTTCCCAGATGGGATCCTGCAGGACCATTTTGCTTCCAGACTCAAGGGCACAGCGGGGACACCCTGACCCTTCCCACGCTATGGACAAGCCAAGCATTGCTCCAGCTCACAGCAGGACGTACGACCCCCAGCCCTCCCGGCACGTTGGGTACTCACATTCAAGGCATTCTTTGCTGCTTCAGCACCAGCACGGCTGTCAAAGGTCACAAAACCAACTGGCTAAAAACAAAACAAAACCCCAATTTCAGTCTGGAAGCCTCTTCCAGCTCCTCAGACTACCCTGCCACCCCCATCTGTCCCCAGCAAGCAGAAGAGACCACCTAAAGCTGCAGAGGGCCTTCAAGCGGAGCTTGAAGGGTCTTGGGTCGTCAGCCCAAGATTCCTGCTCCATATCTGCTCCCACCACACCAAAGCCACTAATACCCAAGCTGGAAGAAGGAGGTACCTGCTTTGAAGTGAGCTTGATCAGTGACCCTTCATAACCCTGCAGAACGGAAGAAAGCAAGTCAGCATCAGGTTCCTGAAGGAGCTGAGCTACAACCGAGATGTGATGGGACATCTCCAGGAGCTCCTGCAGCACCAAACCCTTTGCAAGGCAAGGTTTGCAGCAGGAGTAGGTACATTAACATGTCTCTTCTTTCCCACCATAAGACTAAGATTAGCATCTAAGGACAGAGGAGGTATCTCAGCTAGCCCTTTGGGAAGAAATCCCCTTTTCTAGCCCTTCACCAAGCTTGGAGACAGCATGATTTCAACAGGCTCCAGGTGAAGTTAGCCAGCTGAGCATGAAACCACACTGGTTTCAGACCAGGTTCCCCAAGCTCTCACAGAAGACCCACCTTCCCACTTCATACATGCTTCCCTCTGACCGAGATCTTGGCTGCAAGGTTGGCCACAAGGCAGCACCCTTCCCACCAAAGATCAAGTCTGAAGACCTCCTTACCTTGAATGGTCGGAAGAGTAGGTAGAGCTCTCTGGGCTTAATATCCACAGGAAGTCCACTGACAAACAGCGTCCGGACCTAGGAGAGAGGTCAATGAGGTCTACTGAAAGGCCCAAAGAGGGCAGTTGACAAGCCAGGTGCAATAAGAGTGGGCCACCTTGTACCAAAAAGTGGCCTTGCAGGCACTAACCCTTCTCTGCGCTAGAATCATATAATCATTTGGATTGAAAGAGACCCTTAATAGCATTGAGTCCAGCCATAACCTAAGTCTAGCACTAAACCATGTCCCTAGCAACCTCATCTATACACCTAGACGCATTGTCCAGGATAAAACACGCCCAGTCCTTTCCTCCCTGCCACAAAGGATTTAGACCTTTACAAAAATTGATTAGGTTGGGTTGATTAGGACATGGACACCAGCCCCACACTCTGACTGGACTTTGATAACTCAAACTTGAAAAGACTGCTAGAAGACCATAGACTGTCACGAGCACTAACAGAGTTTGACACATATCAAGGGTCCAGAAGAGACCAGTTGTCTCTCTAACTCTTTCTACAGATCATGCACTAGATCTCCTTTCCCAGCCCATCCTGGCACTTCCAGCCACCCATTCAAAGACAGCCCTCAACTTTCAAAAATACCTCACATCTTTTGACTTCTGCAAAAGCCCCAGGATATTGTTTGGAGGCTCCTTCACCACCACACACCAGACCCTTCAGAAGTTGCTGCCAAACCAGCTCTTGCAGTTGGTTCCATGGTGGCCAGCCCAAAGCCAGCTGTGCTACACCAAGACCATGTAGTGCCACTGCTCTTACCAAGCTGCAGAAGTCACCTACCAAGTCCAAATGCACGCAGCACAATAAGCAAAAATACAGCATTGGAGGAAGATTTCAATAGATAATTTCTACAGACTATCTGTAATAGTTCACACAAGGATCCAGGAAGAAGAAATAGTGCTGAAGGCTCATGGGCTGAGACAACTCTGTTCAACACTGCGACCATGGTGGTCACCTTCTCCCAGCACTGGGAGATGTTGGCCAGCAGCCTATTTCCATAGCAAGCAGCATGACAAAGCTGCCAAGATGTCTCATAGATCAACACGGAGCTCGAAATGGAAGTTATGTGCAACAGACATCACCAAGACACTAGTCATCGTCAACGAGGACCAGGAGATGGCATCCACAGCTTGGCCAGTACTGACAGGTGAGAAAAGACAGAAGACTGAGATGGAGCTTTATGTTTCTCACTCTTCATTGCACAGGGATGCCACCCACTGAGCCAGCCCCAAAGAAGCCACAAGAAGGTCATGGGACAGCACTGATGCCCCAGTGCTCAGAACGACACCAAACAGTGCCAGATGCTTCCGAGCTGCAGAACATGCAGCAGGACCAGGAGCCATAGGCCAAGCCCACCTCCTGGCCTGTTCCCAGTCTGGAGTGACCACATCACATTTGCTGGGCAGAAGCACTCTGCTCCCACATTTGAGTTTTTGCTCAGCTGTTTCCCCTTCCCCAGACAAAGGGGGTTGTATCCAACAGCCTCTTTTGCCACCAAAGTGAGTGGTACGTGCTTGCCCTGCTCCTGGGCTGGAGACAGGGGGCACCTGCAAACACAGGAGCACACAGCAGAGCCTCTGCACCCTGTAGCTCTTTGGGGGCAGCCAGATTTAGACTCCTCCAAGTAGGGAAGCTTCTCCTCTTTACAGGAGAAAACAAACCTCCTTGTGCTGCTGTGCCCACTACAGTCCTGCCGGAGCAGAGACACCCTCCACATCAACTCAGAGGGCAGCTTAAAGCCCTCCAGGATGGACAGTGATCAAGGAAATCTTGGGGTCCCCTTGCTCTCCATGCATGTTGAGACATGGTGGACTGCTGGCATATCTCAAGACTGCTCCAAAACGCAACTACCAAGCATCCTTCCGTCCAACACCAGCATCCTTCCCATCCCATACCCTCATCCCTCGGTATGGTTGGCCCTACCACACACCCTGGCTTTTGCTTTGCCCCATCCAGGGCAGCAGGATGCTCTCTGGAGCACACCAGAAACATCTCCCAGGCTCAGCACTACAGCCTCCCTGTCTGACCCAGCCCCTCATTTGATGCATCACTCCAGGGCCACCTCACACCCGGACCGAGCGCAATGGCTCCATGTCTCAGCTTGCTAGCTGCCTCGACGGTCTCAGTGTTTGCGCCTCAGCAGGAGCTACATGGAGCAGCGATGCCTGCAGCGCGTTCCCAGAAGACGCGCGGCCATGTCTTGCAGGGGAGGACTCACGGTGGCATGCACGTGCCTCAGCCACGTGAAAGCACCGGCCCTTTTCAATATTTCAGGATCCGAGTGCGCTCAGCCCCCCAGAATGGATGTTTCTTCCAAGCAGATAGAAATCTGCATCCCTGTTGGGTCTCTAAATGGTCCCGTGATGTGTTGCTCGGTAAGTCCATGCGACAGGCGTGACAGAATGGAAGATGCGCAGTTGCTCGGGGAAGGGGCAGTCGGCTACTCGGAGCACTTAAAACCGCCTGAGCAGAACAACACAGGTGCCCGGGAAAGCCCTTTGTCAGGGGTACCAAGCTCCTAACGCCAGCCCCACAAGCCGCTGCCAAGGATGGGAGCAAGAGACCTTCTGTCACAGACCAAAAGCCTCCCTTGGCCTCCAGGCCCAGCCTGTCACCACACACAGTATCGCAAAGGGGATCCCAGCCAACCCACAGCACCTGCCGAGGGCTGGCACTGCCCCAGAGCAACCACGTGCCACCAGCTAACATCTTCAAACGAGGTTTCCCCAAGGGTCTCCAGACAGACCAAGAAAGGTCACCGCTCAGAAGAGCGTGTTAGAAACGATGAGACCAAGCAGTTAGTTTTCTGAGATCTCTAATTCAGCACACCCATAAGGGATCTAGAAAAGGGGAAAGCAACACCAGGTTATTCAGGGAAGTGAGGGTGAAGCTGGTGAGAATCCTGAGCAATACATTTGAGGGACAGAGTGGGGTAAACCACAAGGAGAACGCTTCTGAGACCAGGTGTAACCAGCAGCAACCAAAAAGCAAAGGAGATCTGGCTTATCCCATGGCAGATAAGTAGGAGGCAACTTGCCAGTCTGAGCCTCTCATGCCCTGTGGGCCACCCTGGTCCAGCCTCCTCCCTCTGCTCCCCAAATTAGGAAACTAGATGAGGACAAGAGGGTCTGGACAAGCACCTTCCAGTGGGTTAACTCAGCTGGGCCTCTCCAGTCACCCCCTTTGCAGGACAAGTCCTGCTGGCTTCGAGAGGCCACGGGTAGCACCCAGGGCTGATGAATCCAGGTTCCCAGCCTCTGCACCCAACATGCCAAGACAGGGTAGGTTTCTGTTTAAATATATTTTCCCTGCCACCAAACACACATAGATATTCAGCCTCCCCACAGAGCAGCTGGAAAAGCCACGGGACAAAAGAAAACAATATGTATAAAATAATAATAATCTATCCAGGGCTACATCAAGAACTGCCTGGGCCAAACTGTATGTCCAGCAGGAGCCTGGAGAAGGTACTGCAGAAGCAGATCTCCAGGAATATCTTGTTCTGATGGTCACTTTTAGACTCTGCCACCAGCCACTTGAGGTGAGGTACCAGGTGAGAACAAGTGCATCTCAGCCAGACAACAGATCTTCACTGGACACGCATGGGAAAAGCAGGACAGGGAGCAGCTCTGGGCTGCAACAGCCCAGCCAGGTGATGCTGCTGGAGGCCCTGCAGAAAACACTTTCCCTTCCCATCCCTGCCCCCTCTGGGGATGTCCCCGCTGCAAACACCCAGCGGAGATGGAGGAGAGCCATGGAAAACAAGATTTGTGCCAGGAGGGACATGACCATCCAGGCCATCGCGTAGGGAGGGAGGATCCCAGCACAGCTTCCCACGCAGGAGTGTGGAGGGACAAGGACAAACTCGTTTAGTGCTCAAGTCCTCGGTGGCTATCAAGCAGTCCTTACACAGCTGTGCCTCCCAGAAGAGACACATCTCTGCTGCAAGCACAGCCGGGTACTTAGCACCAAGGCTTTAAAGAAGCCAAGCAGCAACACCTGCCACTTCCCACCACAGCTCCAGCACTGCCAGGAGGTCAGCAATGGGTGTTACAACACCCACAGCTCCTGGCCATGTCTGCTTTTAAATAAGAGCTCTGGAAATGTTGTCTCAAGTGCAGCCATACACTGCCCTGCAGCCCAGCAAGGCTCAGGTTATGTCAGAAATGTTAAACACAAAGGCATGAGCACCCACCTGGCACAAGGCTGCTCCGGTGGGTCTCCAGCACTGGGCTTTTGTTAAGACACAATCCACAGCTTCGGATCCTCCCCTTCTGCAAGATCATCCCTTCAGCTGCATCACCTACAGCCCCCAAAACCAGCTGTGTCCTGGGGCCACATTCCCTGCACCAGGAGCACACCAGCCTTTACCACCACTGCTTAGGGGACCTCTGGGGACAGCTACAGCAAGAACGTGCTCTGGTGCCTCATCCACATCAGGCCACTGGCCGTCCCTCCTCTTGGAGAAGCCACCCCCTGCTATGTGCCATTTATTCCTGGGGACAAGCCGTCTCCCACCGAGCCTTCTCCCTATGCCACCAGCAGCAGGGACCCCGCGCCATCCTGCCAAGGATGGGGACAAGCTCTGCTGCAGCCACCCTGAGGTCCCAGCATCCCAGTGGGGTGTCCCTCCAGCACCCAGGGCCACCAGAGCCATGGGGGGTACACAGCCCCAGCCCTGGCCACCACGATGCCGCTCAGGCCACTTGACGCGAGGCCGCTGGAATGCGGTGAGGCTGCCGGCGGCCCCAGCAGCCGGGACTTATAAGGCACGGCAGCGAAAAGCGGCGAGACGAGCTTGCAAAACAGAGCTGCGGGGAGGGAAGTGCTCCGGGGCCCAGTGGCGTGTCTTAAAAACAGGACAGTGCCCTCATGTCACCAACCCAGTGCAGTTCCTGCCATGGGGCTGGGTGCACCCAGCCCTGGGATGTTCTGCTCCTCTACACGTCAAACCTCCAGAAAACACAGATAAAGGGAAAAACTGAGGGAGGGAGATGGTTGATCTGCACTGGGGATGGCTCAGTGGGAGAGCAGGGCGGCCTCGATGTGCCTCCCAAAGGGAATGGGCTTGCTAACGGGCTCCTTCACCGCTCCGTGCCTCAGTTTCCCCTCCACCAGCAGAGGTGCTGCGAGAGCTGGCTGCAGCTTGCAAGTCCAGCACCAGAAGAGCTCTGATGTCCCCAGGCAGCTCCCAGGGCAACACTGATCCCCCACATAGGCATTTCATTCCAAAATCAGCCTTTTGCACGAAAGGCACCAAAGGACCAACATCCTGCTCACCCAAAGCAGAGGAAGGCAGGCTGACCACCAGCCAGCCCAAGCACAGACACATTTCATCCCCAAGGCTGGAGCGTTTCACATGTGACACCGCTTATATCAGGGTCAGCCCCTCACCAGCATCACGGGGACCCTGTGTCGAGCAGGGGGATGTCAGGGGGCTCAGCTGCCCCTGCGGTCGGGGCAGGAAGAGGCACCAGGAAGCACATGGGCACCGATAAGTCTGGGCGCAACGGGGCAGCACCCAAAAATAGTCCATGGTCCCGCAGAGGAAGCTCTGCACCAAAGACTCCCCACTATCGAGCCCTGTCCACCATGTCTCTGCGGTATCTCGTGAACAGGATGGCACATAGGGGGCTTGGGCCACTGCAAGGGTTCAGAGCTGTTGAGACGTGGGGAAGCCACCCCCGCGACTCCCCAGATATCAGGTCCCCAGTGCAGGGAGATGCCACCACAGCTTCCCCCCTTGCTAAGGGGTCTGTGAAGCTGGAGGAGACATGCAGGAGCATCCCAGCCCACTGAAGGACACTCACATCTATGTGTGCACCGCCCAGCCCGCTGCACTGAGCCCGCGGATCTGGGGACCCTGGGATGTTGGGGACATGCACCAGCAGCTCTGGACCTCACCCACAGGGACAGCTCTCACACCAGGGAGTCCTGCCCCAGCACTGCTCCTCCTGCCCACACCCCGGCATTTGTTCTCCTGGCAGGAGACACAGAGGTGAGACGAATTCCTGGCAGCCTCTGCCCTGAGCAGACAACATCGGTCTGGATGCAGAACCCTCATGAGATCCATTCCCACCTCACGTCCTTCAGCAAGTACATCTGTCTCCACTTTGCCCTGCCACAAGGTGATTCCTGGGCACTTTTCAGTCCTTTGCCTGCTCTGCCCACAGCACCAGGACACAGGAATCCCTCCTCAAGCCAACTCAATTGGGGGCAGCACACTGCTGGCCATGCCACAGCCCCACAGAGCACATCGGGCACCTCTAGAGCCCAACAACAAGCAAGGTTGCCACAAAACCCAAGTGATGGCAAGCTGAAAGTTTGCAGCAGCTCTCCGCTGTTGACAGTGGTTATTGTGGTGTCACCTCCCTCACAGGGAGACCTTTGGGGACAGCAGGAGGATGCCAGGACAGGGAAGCCCCAGGAGGTGAAGCTTCCTTCCTTCCTCCAGTACCTCCCAGAGGAGCTGGCTGCTCTCTCCAGGTCCATAGATCGCTGCTCTAGGTGACCCAGGGGGGTCCCACTTTCAGACAAACACTGGTGTCCTGCCCCTGAAAGCAGATGTGAGGGACACGTGTCCCCAGGACAACAGCTGACACACAGCCGCGTACCAAGACCTGACCCCACACCAACGCAAGAACCCATCACCACATCCTTTGCAGTAAAGGAAGGGCTGCACCATCCCAAACGAGGAGGTGCAACATTTCCATGGGCTCTTCTGGGCAATGCAGTAGGGCTGGAGATCCTCCGCATGGGTCAGACTGCCCTACAGGGTCCTTGGGTTTCCAGCACAGCCTGCAGCCAGGGGAGCTGGGGCTCAGTGGCCAAGGAGAGCGACACGCAAGGCCAGCATGTGAGGTCCCACACAACTGTCCTCTAGAGAAATCCACAGCCACTGGACACACCAGGACAAAGCTTGAGGCAGGGTCTCAGATGTACACCCTTCCACCCTGCCCTACCACAGGATAACTACAAGTGGCCAGTTGGGCTTGAGACTGTTCCTTCCCATAGGGCAACACCTCATCCCCATCCACAGGACTGGGTGCAGAAGATGATGTTCACTAGACAGATGGACAGACGAAGCCTCAGCATCATCCCTGCTCCTATCTCCAAGCAAGAGGGTGAGCCCTGGGGCCACAGAAAGCCTCACCAGCCCAGACACACCAAGAGCTCCACACTCACCTGCCATCCAGCCATCACCCAAAGCATCAAGACACTCCTCTCCGGTGGGACAGGCAACATCCCAACCATGCCATGACCCTGCAGTGGTCAAAGTGTCCTTTTCAAGCCTGCAGCATCCACTTCTGCAGGGTCACCTGCCACACATCTCCTCACTGTGCTGGTGCCACTGCCTGCCCCATGGCACCTCCTCATCAGATGGTCTTCATGGAACGGTGGCTGTTGCTGCAGAAGGTGCTTTTCTGCTCCTGGGGTGGCCTGTGATGTACAGATATCCCTGGGAACACGGTTTTGAGATTGCTCACCTTCAAAACTGAGAAGACTACTGGATCTCAGCCTGGTGCTCCTGGAGAAAAGGTGCTGAGCACTATCGGTGATGTCCTGACCTGGTGAAACTTCAAGACGAAGCCTTTACTACAGGCACTCAGATGTCCAAGACAGTCTCCGTGATCAGAGTGGCAAAGTCTACTTGACTTGGCATGGCCAAGGATCTTCTGGCTCCACAAGCTTTCCTTACCAGCTCCAGCAAGAGCCGTACTTAACTTCACACAGCACCAGTTCCTCCAGCAGAGGCACAAGAAAGGACAGCAAAGCTTGAACTACTCTTAGCTGCCTTCCAGACATCTCCAAGGGCATCCTTCCCACTTTGGTGAGGGGAAAGCAGAGTCCCTTGCTAGCAAGGGAGCATTTGGGTTTGGCCTTTCATAACTTGTGCAAGCACCACCAGAAAGCCCTTCATTTTGAGGGCAAGTAGGGAAAGCTCTGCTCAGCAACTCCTCAGATTAGCCAAGGAGGAAGAATAATTTCTGAAGCTGGGTCTCATTTACTAGACCAGCTACAGGAGGAAGAACAGCTACCCCATCATGGGGTTTTCGTGCTCAAAGCAACTGAAACTCATGTCTAAGATGTTTAGATTCAAAAGAGCAAGAAAGAAGAAGGAAGCTCCTTTGCAGGGTATTTACAGAGGCTCCAGGACAAAAATTCCCACAGCCTTCCTCTAGCAAGAGCAACTCATTGATGGACCAAGAGGAGGTCTGTGAACACACCAGTTCCCAGAACCTCCCTGCACAGTGACTTCAGGGTGTTTGCTCAGCCAACAAGCTGTCACTAGCAGAAAGCTGCATCTAACATTGAGGGGACTTATGATGCATGAAAACAGCTCTGAAGCACCATCTTGGTTCAACCAGACCAAGTACAAGCAGATTACCAAGTGGTGACCATAACTACTACACCCTCAAGTTCTTTGTAGCAAAGAGCGGCATCACAGAGCCATTTGACTTCAGAAATTACGTTAACCTTACTTGTTTCAAGCCAGACAGCCAGAATCCACACATGCAAGAGGTATCTAGGTCCACTCAAGCAGAGATTACAGGAATCAAGAGATGCCTGGCACCCGTCCGTGATGTGCTACAGACATCCAGCACGTAACACGGTCTGCTTGCCACTGGCATCCCTGGCAGCTGAGAAAGGCCAGGGATGAGGTACTTGCTACCGAGGAGGCCATCTGGGAGCCAAGAGCTTCTGCCTCCCCTCACGGGGCGTTTTCTAACTCTGATGGGCAACACTGCAGCCTTGCCATGGGCCGGCGGGGAAGATGGTCCTCCTTGAGCAGAGCTCAGCACCATGGCTTCTCCTGGTCCTCACCTTGGCTCTGCCCACCCAGCACAACCTCAGTTTTGACACTTTCCACATCCACCAGTCTATAATGTCCAAGCTCTACCACGACAGCAGCTGCCACTACCCGTGGAGCTGCAAACATGTCTTTGAGACTGGCCTAGAGAGACAAGGCCAAGGGGACACACGGGACAACTGCAGACTTCACTACAGCCAGCTCCAGCTGTCCCCTGCTCCCCACAGATCTTCAGCTTCCCAGTGACCTCCTGGGAGAACAAGGTTGAACTTCCAGAGCAGAAGCAACACTTCTGCATCAGACACCCAAGACAGAAGGGTGAACGCATGGCATCCTTATTGCAATAAGGACACAAAGACAACACGCAGTGCCCATGGTAAACGAGGAAGCCCCCCCGGCTGCTGGAAGAAGCTCTGCCCGCAACAGGGGGTGCGCAGCGCCTTCGGCAGCACCCCTCACGAGCACCGGGACGTTTGCTGTCACGCTGATCAGCGGCTGCCTGGAAAACTAAACAGAAGATAGCAGCGAGCGGGGAGGGATCGAGTTTGGGGAGGTGTCTGGTGAGGAACAGCAGGGACTGACATTAGGCCCTGTTTGTTTAACATTCCCCTTAACGACCTCAAGAGGAGCGAGAGGCATTCCTGTCCTCCGCATGTCACCGGGCAGGAAAGGGCTGCGAGATCCAGGGGCTTGCAGATAAGATAAAGGGAAAGGCTGGATTTAGGAGCTTCGCCTTGCCGTATCTGGGGCACACCGTGCCCTTCTGAAACACTTGAGGAGGCGGCGAAGGAGCCTCGCAGGGGGGAAATGGAGGAGTGTCCGCAGCACCAGGACCTGGTGGCGTCATCCACACAGTGTGGGAAGATGTTCCAGCGCAGCCCCCTGCGTGTGTTGGGACAGAAGGATTCAACTTTGCACCAAACATACTTATCGCTCTGTATTGAAGGGAGCACTAGGCCAGAATTTCGGTGGGATGTGGTGTTAAGATCCCCAGATCATGCTGGGACCCTGAACACAAGGTCACTCTTTGTACCACCATTGGCTGCTTCTGTGGTGAGGAACGGCCCCTGGTCACCTGGGAGCATGTGTAGGAAAAACAAGCGTTTGGAGAGTTCCCGGGGGCTCAGAATGGTCACTGTGGAGCCCAACCAGCAGCTCAGCACCCACAGTGTTATTTGTGATGGATCTGGGTGCAGAGAGGCTTTCCAACTGCAACAGCACCGGGGTGGGGACACCCCCCCAGTCCCAGACCAGATGGAGAGCAGGGGCTGCTTCTGTTCAACCCCTGCTCCATTCCCCAGGGATACAATCTTTAATTTGGTTTTCCGGCCACCAAGCATCACTCCAGGGAGGACCAGCTTCCCCAAAGGGCTGGGATTTCCAGGCTGCCAAATGCAACAACTTCCAACACCCGCTTCACCAAACCACCACCCAGCAGCAGAACAGGCCAGTTCTGCCCCCGGCCACCACCCGCCATGCACCAAAGCAACGCAGCCGGGGTTCGCCAAGCAGCACCAACCTCAGGGAGCTTTGCAGGCCAGTGAATAATTGGATCAAGGAACCGCATTGAGTCTTCTGCGCACGCGTGCGCAGCCCGCGAAACCCCTTGGTACCGAGCCTCCCCGCACCGGGGAAGTGGTGCAGGGACCCAGGTGCTCCCTCTCCACCCACCCACACCAGTGCCACCCAGTGAGGCTGGGAGGTGTCACTAGCAGCATCACACCCATGTCCCATCGCATCACCAAAGCCCTGATCTGCACAGGGGAGAGAAATGCTATGGCCGCTGCCCGCCAATCCATTCCACCCCATTAGCCGGGTCCCCCCATGCCACGGTTGGAGACCAGCGGCCACGGTGGCCCCAAGACAGCTGGTGCACGGGGACCGTCCAGCGCCGGCGGGTGTCGGAAGGAGCCAGGCGCCATGTTGCGGCGGCGCGAGCGCACGGCGCGCTGGAGGGGAGCGAGGGGAGGGGGCAGAGCACCTCCCCGGTCCCGAGGGCCGGGTGCGGAGGACTGCAGCAAAACGCTACCGAGGCCGGGCGTTTTCCAGCGCCGGCTCCAAGATGGAGGGCGGCTGGTGACCCACTGTTCAAGGGGCGCGAGGGGAAAGGCGCTGTGCCGGCAGCAATGCCAGCAGTTCCAAGGGCAAATGCATGGCACTGCAAGCTCAGCTTCGGCATGTGGTTGTGGACAAGTGACCCTCGCAAGCCCACCCAGCACAGGGTCCATGCTCCGGCTCACAATGGCCACCCAGGGGAAGGGACTTTGGGCACAGCCCTCCATGCCCAACGAGGCTGCTAGCACATGGGGAGCAGAGCAAGGTCTCCCACACCATGGTCCAAGTGGGTCCCTAGCAGAGCAGTGCCTAGATGCGGGAGCCTGGTGCCCTCCAGCCACAAGGACTTGGGGACAGGACACTGTCCCCTCGGTCAGGCTGGGGGAACCACGAATCCACCATTCCCCTGTCCCACAAGGCTAGAGGGACATCGGGCTGACAAGGGGGCTCCCAGCCAGGACTCACCCTACCCACCCCAGCCCTGGTCCCTCCCCGGCCAGACCCACGGGGCTCCAGCCCCGACGCCCCGGCTTCCCGACGGCTCCACACACCGGCGGCTCCGCACCCCGGCTCCCACGACCCAGCCCCGGCATCCCGTCTCCGGTGCCCCGACGCCACAGCCCCGACGCCGCGGCCTCGGTTCCCCGAGCCCAGGGCTGCGTTCCGCCCCCAGTGCCGCGTCCCCGCCGTCCCATCTCCAGTTGCCCGCCGTGCCGTGCTCCTTCCCCAGCCCCCCGCCCCGCCGTGCCGTGCCCCGGTCCCCACCTCCTCCTCGACGTTGCCGCTGCCGTTGGTGTGCTCGGTGTCCTTGTTGAGGTTGCTCATGGTGGGGGTGCCGGGGTCGGTTAGGGTAGTGGTGCCGGCTGCTCCGGAGCTCCGCGGGGCCGGGCCAGGGGTGCCGGTGCGGTGCCGGTGCGCGGGGGCGGTGCAGGGCGGTGCGGGGCGGCGCTGCCCTCCCGGCTCACATGCGGCGTCCCGGGACCGCGCCGCTGTTAAGGGCCGGGCCGGGCGGAGCGGGGCCGAGCGGAGCGCAACGAGCCGCAGCTGCGGGGCCGACGCGCCCCAGCCGCCGCCGCCGCTCCCGGTGCCGCCGCCGCCGCGCACCGAGCAGCGGGGCCGGGACCCGCCCGCCCCCGCCCCGCCTGCCCGGGGCCGCCCCCGGGCCGCCCGCCGCCAATCCCGGCCCGGCCCGGCCCCCGAGGGGGTGCGGGGCTTTTTTTTTTTTGCTGTTGGGCTCGAGTTATTTTAATTTATTTTTTTTTCCTCCTTTCCACGAAAAACTTTCTCAACTTTGATGAACTTTCGGGCTTCGACTTTCTTAAAGGGGCCGCCGGCGTCTCCACCCGCAGAAGGGCCGGGCTGCTCTTTTCCGGGCATCCCCGGGGCAGGGTGATCGTGGCTGAACCCCGTGGGGGTCCGAACGCCCCGGGACTGCGGCCCCACAGCCCTGGGACGGCACAGCTGTAACCCCCGGTGAAACCCCTGGGACAGCAGCCCCAGGAGCGCAGGACTTGGGTCACGTAACCCTGGGACAGTGGCCCCACAGCCCCAGGGACAAGTGGCCCTGTAAGCCTGGGACAGTGGTCACACATCCCCTAGGACAGTGGCCCTATGAGCCCAGGACTATGGCCCAGATCCCCCAGGACAGTGGTCCCACATCCCCCAGGACAACAGCCCCGTGTACCCCAGGAGTGCAGCCCCAAGTCCCCAGGCACAGCAGCCCGGGGTTCCCTGGGGACAGCCACGCCGTGCCCCTGCAGCCGGTCAGTGGGTGCCAGGAGCCTGGGAAGAGGAGCAAGGTTGAGGCATGTCCATCTTCTTGCCCTTCTCTCTGCCCACCCTTGTGCCCGACCAGCCTCATCCCAACCAAGCCGGCAGGAAGGCCGACACAGGTCAGGGTGCCCAGATCCCCAGGAGGGATCACACAGAGATGCCCCCCATGCCCAGGGAGCAGCCCAACCCATTCCTATCTCCACTATGGCAGCTGGAGAGGATGAAGAGGGTCCTGCCTTCTTCCAAGACTTCCTGCAGCCCGCAGTTGGGGATGTGTAACAGGAGCAGAAATGGGCTACGTGGCTCATCCCTGCACGACGCATCCCCCAGCTCGCTCCCTGTGCGAGGCAAAGGTGTAAAACCTCAAGAGTTTGGGGTCAATCCACAGACTGGGAGATGTTTGGGGGATCCGAGGCACATCAGCTCCACCAGTGTGGCTTGTACCCAGTGCTCACCGCTTCCCCAGCTCCACAGCTGGGTGAAAGGGAGGTGAAACATCAGCCCTGGTGGCTCCATAGCCCCCCGAGCTGCAAAAGCAACATGTCCTCCTGGCTGGAGATGCTCTAACGCACCCATGGCCTGTGCTGTCCCAGCTGCATCAAACGTCACTTCAAAATCGACTGGCTCTGAGTGACCATTTGCCTGCAGCTGCGGGATAGCGTTTTGCTCATGTGCATGCCCTGAAGAGAAGTGAGCCTGCCTGGGGGCGATCACAGCTGATTTCTCCACCAGCACCTGGGTTTGCCGCCCTGGTCAAGCCCCAGCCTCTGATTCGCTTTGCCACCTGCTTGTGCAGAACCTCCCCATGAACATTTAACCCTCAGCTCAGCCATCCCCGTGCACAAGCCAAGGAGCTGCGGGTCCAGCACTGGAGGGGACATGGAGGCAGCACCATCACAGAGGTGGTTCCATACTCAAGCAAGCGCCTGTGGGGTCACAGGATTTCATGGCAGGAGGTGTTTTGGGGGGAGGAAGTGTCCTCCCAGGAGTGTTGGCTTTGCATTTGCTTGCTTTCTACATGAGGGCTTTTAGCAGCAGTGGCAGTTTGCATGCGGCACAGTGGATCTGTGTGTCGAGTTCTCATACATACAGCAGCAAAGTGACTATTTCTTTTTGAGAGGCTGTGTAACAAGCCACTAAGCCAGAAAGCCCAATCCTTGCCAGGTCCTGCAAGAGGGGAGGAAAAAAACCCTTTTTAACTAAAAAACTTATTGACAATGTTGTCCTACGGGGTGTTTTCTGGGGAGAATTTTCACCCAAAGAACCCACCCAGCCCTGCTGAACCACAGCGAGAGCCCCCAGTCCACCCGCAGCGCCCAGCATGGATTGATCCTCAGCAGAGCGAGGGCTTTCTCTGCTCTTTGGCAATGCTGTGTTTCACCAAAACTTCGTCCCTGCGCAGTAATAACTCCCAGGAAAGTGCTGAAAAGACTCGAAGCAAGCCCGCCCTGACAAAGACCAGGGATATTTGCTTCCTGTGCTAATTAAGCAAAACCCAGCGTAACGTGGGTGTTTAGAGTGGGGGTTTTTGTACTTTCTATAGACTGGGAGTCGGAAGATGTGCAGCCTGCGGCAAGCGGAGGAGGACACAAAAGGGTGGAAGTCGGGAGCAGCAGCGGGTTTCCATCAGAGCCCGAGGAAGCGGCACGGGCGGGGGAACATCCCGCCTCCTCCGCGCCAGGAAAGCCCCGCCGCAAGCCAAGAGCTGCCACATCCATCGCCCTGGGACAACAGCGGTGCCCGCGACCTGTGGTTTATTCCGTAGGCGAGTTCATCGTGGTGCTGTTGGGCAAGAGAGAGGCGTCCTGCTTGTGTGGCCGTATGTGGTGGCAGCGTCTCTACATCTGAGCAGCTTGTGGTTTGCAAGTCCCTTTGATGTCCCCATAAACATCGCACCCAGGCAGCCTCTCCCCTCCCAAAGCACGGCGGCAAAGCAGGGTGTGCTTCGCACATGGAGCCCTCGATGATCCAACCAGCTGCGCGGGGAGACGGTTCCTGCCCCCCGGGGTGGACGAAGGTGGGACAAACAAGCAGCCGCTGCTACCAGCTTGTGCAGGTGAGCTGGAAATCTGGGACGTCTCCACAGTGGGTTTGGCTGCGGGTTTTTTCTTTGGGTGGTTCTCCACTTCCACATGGAGATGCTCAGCTGCAATCTGAAACCACATCAGAGGAACCAGTGCAGGACTGGGGGAACACTCTGGTTTGACCCCTGCTTATCCAGGTTTTACAGAAACGTGTTTTTACACCAACACTTTTCACCCAACAGCATCTACCTGTGCCGTCCAAGCACCAGAGGCCCTGTCCTCACCACCCCAGATCTACCAAGATGCTATTTCACACGTAGGGATGGGCAGCACACACAGGACTGTCCCTGTCCTCAGTTGTCCTGCCATGATGCCACACTGTCCAGCCTGTAAATGATAGAAAGGGCAACGTCTCACCAAGAAAATGCAGTAAAAGCTGTGACGTGCTCACAACCATCAAGAAGGTCCTAGTGAGGGGGTGACTTAAGTACCTGAGATAGAAACAGGTTGTCATCAGCTGAGAAATCAAGGTGCAACTTGAAACGACAACCACCTGTAGGCAATCTTGTGTTTTCGCACAGTTGTTTCACATTTTCCAAGTGCTCCTTCTCACTCTAGAACGAGCAGGTCACGGGCACAGGAGATGGGATGTAGGTGATAACGGAGCGATGTCTCTCTCCGTTTGGATTCTTGCATCCTGTATAATTTTGTGATCCCAGGACTGTATAGAGGCAGTGAATTTCATTTTGGCGCTCACGGTGGTTGTCACGGGGGATCCTTTGGGCCACTCGCAGGCTGTGCCACGCTCTGGATGAGGCGCTGGGTTGTTTTGCTGTTTCTCGCTGCTTATCTGGACAAGAGCTGAGCCTTGGCACCTGTCCCAGGGCAGCGAGGATGCTCCCGTGCCACATCCAATACGTTTGAGGTACGGTGAAGGGAGGATTTCCTCTGCTCAACACCAACTTCTCCTCCTCTTGTCCTTGCCCGGGAGGCCCCACACCTCCCTGAGACCCCCCTGCACAGCCCTCCGTCCATCCCAGCTGCTCTGCCCTTGGTCTTGCCGGTTAATTACTCTGGGATTCGCAGCGCTGGTTGGAAAGCGGCCACTAACCATGGGATGTGGAGAAACCCTGATTTCCAAGCAGGCTGTGCAGACCGGGTGACCCCACTGTGCTGTGGGGCTGACACTGCTGCAGTGAGTGATGGGCATGTGCGAGTGTCACCGAAGACTCTTTGCAAGCCCTCAGATGAGTTCTCAGAGAGCTTTCTGGCCACAGGGAGGAGGCAGCTTTAGGGCTGAGATGCTGCTTTTGGAACGGATCATCGCTCAAACATCTGGAGGCTTGTTAGAGCACCAGCCAGCAATGGTGGGGAGGCGCCTCTGGAGTCTGCCATCAAACAGCCCACAGGACTCTCACCAGCACCGGGTTGGGTTGGTCCTGCCTTGAAAAGCCTCAAGGACAGAGCAATCCCACCTCTCCAGGTGTCTGTCCCACCACCCCTGACACCCAGCCTGACCCTCCCAAGCCACCATCCACAGCTGTTGCCCCACGTTATATTATCTGCCACTGTCACAGAAAGTGTAGCTCTACCATCTTTGTAACTACTCCTCTGGGAGTTGTAAGCTGCTAGTAGACCCCCTTTGAACCTCCATGTGACGAGACTAACCCAGCCCACCTCCTTGGTGACCCCTCGCTGTCTCCACCAGTGGCTTCCCCACCTCCTTGGTGACCCCCCAGTGTCCCCATAAGTGGCTCCCCCAGCTCCTTGGTGACCCCTCGCTTTTCCCATCAGTGGTTCCCCCACCTCCTTGGTGACCCTCATTGTCCTCATCAGTGGTTCCCCTGCCTCCCAGTCCCCTTCTCTGCCAACACAGAGCCTACCCAGCCGTTCCTCCTGGACCCACAACCTCCTTTGTCCCGTCTGTCCCCAGACAGCAGGGATGGCACTTGGCCAAGGCCAGACTGAAGAGCAGCTCCCAACCCCTTCCCTGTGCTGGACCAAACGCCGCATGGCTACACCGGTCCTGAGCACCGCAAAGGTTCAGGGGATGGATTGCTGCTCCTGCCCAGTCAAACCATTTAGCTTCCCGCTGGTCCCAGTTCTTTTGCTGTATTTAACCGCGATAGCTGCAGGACACGTCACTCCTTGGAGAAGGGGATGGGCAGCCCTGGAGTGTGTCACCAATGTCATGGTAAGAGGTGTGAGGGCTCTAGGGCAACAGGAGGATGCTCTGAGGTGGGAGAGCAGCGGGTCACCCATTGTCATGGCCAGAGCGACCTCCAAGGGGAACCACTCCCTGCCCCAAATCAACCAAAACCTTCCCTCCGAAACCCGGGACATCCCCAGGACTGATTCAGCAGCACCGCTAAAGGGCAGAGGGTGAAATCCTGGTAGGAAAAGTGGCACCGCGGACCGCTGATGTTTGAATACCGAATGATGGGATGCAAACAGCCCCATCCTGGGGGCTGCGCGGGATTTCGGGTGGCCCGGTGGGTGCTGGGCAGAGACGAGGAGCGGTGGAACATCGGGTCTCATCCAACATCACATGCCTGGAGTAGCTGCTTGGAGGACGGCGGTGAGCGCTTTCAAACTTTAATTCCTTTCTGTACGTCACCACTCATCTTCTCCAGCTCGGCCTTCCCCCAGGAGGACGAGCTGAAGCTAACCGGGAGAGACAAGGGCTCGGAGGTGCACAAATGTTTGCTCAGATGCATCGCATCGCTGCAAAGCTGCTTTTATGGGCATTTTGGAGCGGCTCCTGGCAGCGCCGCCGAGGACGCTTCGCCGCGCCCCGTGACGTGAACCCACTGAGTTGGGCTTCGGACCAAAAAGGGGTGAGGAGAGCTGGTGTTTACAAAATTTGAATAATAATAAGAAAAAAATACCGCCAAACTGAAAAGCCTGGTCGGAGCCAGGAGAGGGAACAATAAACCCAAGCGCTTCTTTCCGCTGATGGGTTGCAGATGCAGCGTGCTGGCAATCTTCGGGTGGAAACAGAACGGCTGCGTGCAGGGCTTTTGCTGTTTATTCACCTAGGAAATGAAGACAATACTTTAGTCTGCCCCGAAACTCTTTGTTTTTTCGCCTTGAAGATGAAATACGGAGGAAAAAAGGGCAGCGCTCCTCCTTGCTTGTGCAGTGCTGTTATCTCTTTAGTTTCATAATTAATGTGTCGTTTGCACTGTCTGGGCGTATTAATTGCAGGGGAGCAAACCAGCGTGAGTGTTTCATACAGGAATTTGTTAAAGCCCCCAGAGAAAGCCTGGCTCCAGCACCCTCCCGCACCAAACCGCTGCCCAAGGGACACCGATCGCCGGTCCCTAACAGAGGCAGAAACACGGCTGTGCCGAATGGGTCCCAGCACCGGGGCCATGCGACGTGCACAGACCTTGCAGACACGCTGGAGCATCAGGGTCTCCCTGATGGAGACTCCAACAGACTCCAACTCCATCAGACTCCATCCTGCCGCTCCCTCCGTGTCCATCCCTGCAGCTCCTTCCACCGCCGTTCAGCCAGGAGAGCAGCTCAAGCCACCGCGGTGCTCTCGGGGGCCAAAATGCTCTGCATTGTTCAGCTGGAGCTCAGCAAAACTTCTCCAGGCAGCCTGTTGCTGTGCTCTGGCACCCTCCAAGCACAGGAGTTTCGTGCTGGCGGAGGGACGTGCTCTCAGCTCCGCGGGGGAAGGCTCCCCCAGCTCTGCTATCACCGGCTCTGTCAGCAAGCGCAACTCTGCTTGGGCATCTGGCACTCGGCGCTGACAAAGTGGCACCGACGGTCTCCAGATCCATGCCGGTGGCCGTGGTGAGCCCTTGCCAGGCCAGATCCCGCCCATTGCCACCCTCTGCCGCTGTTTGGCTGAGGTTTTGACAGGGTGGTCGGTGAGAATATCGGCCCATGGGGGTGGCTGGAGCAGCAGGGACGGGACAGGGCTTGATCCAGGGCATTGAGACAGGATCAATGTCATCGGTGTCCTGAGCCCAGGACCCGGCACAGGCACCTCTGGGTGTCAGCAAACCCAGGTTGCCCACTGTAGGATCCCTCAACCAGGTGCTACCAAGTGGAGAAGCCATGTCCCATCCTGCTCAGCAGACCCATCTCTGACCATCCATGTGGCTTCTCCAGCCCAGTATCTCTTAACCCTCTGCTAAGTTATCTTCGTACCTACTTAGCAGACATTATGGATCATTTGGAGGGCAGAAATGCTCCCAAACTTTGCTGTTAAGCATGTAGAGAGTCAAGAAGGGGCACCTTTGTAATGGAGCTTTGAGCCCTGCCGCGTGATGTGTTCCCTGGTCACCACAGAAAGCATTACCCGAACTCTCCCAAGAAAAAAGGCGCTCCATTTTCACGAAGGTTATTAATGTCCAGCTCTTCTACACACTGCAGACCTTGTCAAATAAAACAAAAGGACTTGTTGTGGAGGAATCTTTGGCAACACGACCGACATGCACATGACCTTCTGACTTGGAAAACAAATGGCCCAAAAGCCAAGCGAGTGATCCCACCTCGAACGGCACGGCCTGGCTCCCGTGATGCCACCGCGGCTGCCAGCAATGGGCCCCAATGCCACCGCAGTCCCCAGAGCCTGACGGAGCAAGCGGTGAGCGAGAGGGGACGTGCGGGATGAGCATCGTTCCGGTCTGGATGTGGCGCTTTCTCTGTGGCAGCTGCAAGCTTGGAAAAGCCCTTTATCAGCTCGTTTATCACCCCTTCCCCTGCTCAGACAGGGTCCCCTCAGCCACCTCGGGGGTACATGTCCATGGATGGCTTCAAGGGTAGGGAACAACCCTGTGTCTCTCCATCATCAGACCCTGTGTGCTGGGAAGATCCCAACCTACCAAGCATGGCATGGAGACGATCTCCCACTGACTCCAGCCTTCCGTCTCCTCTGGTCAAGGAGAACTCATGGAGAACCTGGAGGCAATTGCTGGCCGAGGGTGCAACCTGCTCTGCAAAACCCGGCGTTTCGAAGGCTGCTTCTCGGTCATGTGGATAACAAGAGGGATTAGCAAGTCAGGGGAGGACGAGAGCTCAGTGAAGCGTTGCCTCGCAAGAGGCGGCTCCGTCCATCCTGTCTTCAGGTGGAGAAGGGAAGGCATTGTGGCTCCGCCATCCCTCCGGGACATGGGGGTACAAAATGCACCCCAGCAGCACCCGTCCCGGTGCCGTCCCCATGCAGGGACGCTCACCGCAGCTCAGCCTGCACGACCTGCATGGTTTTCCAGGGCTCCTTGGCTTGGGCAGAGCATGGGGTTCCCACCGGGCACAGCATCCCCATCCCCAGGGCACCCCCAAGTCTCACCCCATGGAGCCTCAAGCCTTGGCAGTGAACCAAAGCCATAGATCTTCCCCATTTCTCAGTGGCAGAAGCGCCAGACTTGTTTAAACTGGACTGTTTAGATGAATTTGTGTACGTTGGTATGTCAGACACCCAGCATGAAAGACTTGAGCTCATGATTAAAGTTTGGCAAAGCCTTGAAACCACAGAAAACAAAGAGTTTTATCATGGGAAGCACCGGTCCCTGGGACGAGCTATAATTACTTCTGTTCTACTTCAACTACAGTGTGTAAACACCGAGGATCGATGACTGATTTTCCAGAGGTGGTCGCTGCCGATGGCTTCGGCCGGTGTGATGGGAGGGGACACGCCGTGGTGCAAAGTGTCCCCGTGACCACCACGCTGGGCTCGTGCCTGCAGCCCAGGCATTTCCCCCAAAATTCCTGCGATTCCATTGCATCACTGCCCATCGCCAGCGCAAACTTCCCAGGAAAACTTCATTTTCAAGAAGGGAAAACTCCAGCCTTGGTGGGGAACAACAAGCAAGGGGCTGTGATGGAAACTGCTTTGCATCTTTAATTATTTCACCCCAAACGCTGGCAGCCCCGGCAGCGCCTCTCGCCTCGTAATCTCATTAGTCTCCTTGGGAACGCCTGCCCCACGAGAGCCCCTCTTGCCCTCTTATCACTCCCCGTGTATGTCCGCTCCCCTCCAGGCACCAAAAATTGCTCCCTGCGAAGCTCGGGGGTCTGGCCAGCCCCCCGCGCACCCTGCCAGGCGGCTCCTGGGAATGCCTGATTTATCGTCCTATGCCTCGTTGTGTTTACGCCAGGCGAGTTATTTAAAACGAGGAGAGCGAGAGGAGCCCGGGTTTTGTTTAAAAAGTCCAGTGAGGAGATTTGCCTTAAATAGTCAAGAGCTGAGGTTGGAGGGGAGGCCGCCCGGCAGCCCGGACCTCCGGGCTGGGAGCTGCTGAGGGGAGGTGGCAGGAGTGTCCTGATGAACCCCGGGGAATTAAACCACCCCGCGGGATGGCTCACAGGCCCGGCTTTGCGTGTACACCTCCCCGACATGGAAGACGTGAAACAGCAGTCTCAGGAGAAACACTGCCGGTCCTTGCAAGACAGCGTTCACTATGAACCCTAATGATGGCGAGCTGGTGTTCACTCTGAACCCTAATGATGGCTCCATGGCTAGAACTGGTGCAACCAGCCCGCCTGGCACAGCTCCAGCTCTGAACCCCCCAAGCAGTCCCCCTCCGGTCCTCGAGCTCTCCTCCTTAGGTATGAGGATAAACGTGAGGCCACGCTGATGTAAGAGCATCCCGGAGCGGGGGGACGTCCCACGGGGGGGACAACACAAGCTCGGTTTGCTTGGTGCTGAGCACAGAGCTGATTGCTGTCTATAAATACATCCGGGGTCAACACCAGGGACGGGGAAGAGCTATTTAAACTCAAGGGGGATGCTGGCAAAAACAAAAGGCTATATATAAACTTTCCATGAGCGACGCCAGGCTGGAAGGGAGGTTTTAACTCCTGGAGCCAGGAGGTGGAAGAAGAGCCCCCCAAGAAGTGGGGTGAGGCCATGGGATGGGGCCAGACATGTCTCTTTATGCACCCAGGGTGGGCAACCCCAATTTCTCTCCGTCCCCCGTCTCCAAGACAGCAAAATCAGCAGCGGGGCTGGCGACCATCCTTGGCACAGCAGCAACAGCTCCCAACCCCGCTCCGGGCAGGACGGCAAGGGGCAAGAACCTCTTCGGATACTTTTCCACTTTCTTGACTTATTTGGTCAAAATTGCTGACGACTTAATCAGAATAATGAGTAACTCGGGTGCCCCGAAGCAACGGTCAGACACTGCAAGGCAGAGCTGTTGTGCAAAGCCTGGCAGCCTTTGTCAAGCCCTGCTGCCTGCGCCCCAGTGATCCCAGTTCCTCCTGCCCAGCCCTGAACTGGGAGGGGAGGAGGAGAGGGCGGCTGTGTCGCGGTGTCATGGCCCCAGCGAGCGGGCGGGCTCATGGGACACCATCCTGCCTTTTTTTGCAGCTTATCTCCGGGGGATCTGAGCGCGGGGACGTCACCATCTCTCGCGGAACAGCAGAACCATCCGCGGGGCGGGGGGATGAAATATTCAGAGAGGTTTAAAGCAATTCGGTGTCTCCCGCGGAACACGCTGATGAATATTTCAGAGGAACAGGCACCCGGAGGAGGCCGGGGGCTGGCTGAGCACTTCGCCAAACAGCCGCCCTGCGGTTGCGGTGCGGTTGGGCAGGGACACTGCTGGGGACAGCAGGTGACACCGGTGGGGACGTCCAACAGAACAGAGCTGTGAGACAGCAGTGACCAACGAGACATCGGTCCTGGAGGGGTCTGGGGTCTTCCCACAGTGTGACGGCAGCCAGAGCTTGCTCCCACGCACGTGCCCACCCACCCGTTCCACATCACTTTGGAGTTGCCTCCCAGCAAACACCCCATCTTCCCAGTTCCTCCCAACTGACCTCCCTGCCACTCGTGTCCTCCAAGCAGCTCTGCTCCTGCCCTGTCAGCCCCCGTTTTGGTGGCTGTGGGGGGAAGGTGACGGTGTTTGGCACAAAGAATGTGCACGCCTCCATGGGAAACCCCTTGCAGCACCAGCCGCAGGATCTGGTCCTTTCCATGTGGAATAGGAGGAAGCCGACCACAGGGACAGTGAACAACAGGCTCTAGTGTGAGGCCCACAAACATCCATCCCTGTAAATTAAAGCAGAGCTGCCCACATGGGTCACGCTCCCCAATCCCCTAAGCCACAGCCCCGCCGGCAGCTCTGCCGGCACCGGTGTTGTAACAACCAGGGGAGTGCGCGGAGTCACGTCCCGGGAGAAAAGTTCAGGTGTGAGCTGGGGGAGCCTGCGGGGCAGAGGAAAGGTTTGAGGTGCAACACCAGGGATGCACCTCGGTGTCCCCAAGCTGAGCTGTCCACCACCAGACACATGCTCTCCTCACTGCCAGCGAAGCCGCCTGGGACAGGACCCCCCGTGTGCCGGGAAGGGGCTTTAATTCCTGCTGCATCCGGGGGGAACAGCGGCAGGGCCGGGAAATGTGCTGCTGGGAAACTCGGGGCGGCAGGAGGGAAGGCGGCACAGCTGCCACGGGCCGAGCCGGCGCTGAAGCCACATTCCCCAGGGACAGATAAAAGCTACCGTAAAAGGGGAGACCTGTCACAGGGGCTGGCCTGGTTTGTGTCAGCGCGGCGCGGAGAGCGGTGAGCCACTCAGCGAGCGGGTGCCACCGCGGCTCCCGCGGCTGGGGGCACCTTATCGGCAGCACCCGCTGAGTGACGCCGGGGACAGCACCGACCCGCCGGGCACCTCCGAGCTGTGTCCCCCCGCGATGGCAACCTGCGGGGACGCGCCTGGCTGGAGCTGCCACATCGCAGCGGGGTCCGCCAGCTGCCGTCCCCCGACTCTGCGTGCTGTCCCCTGCTCCGCACACTGTCCCCACTCCACACAGTCCACACTCCTCACACTGTCCCCTCACTCCCCCAACTGTCCCCCCACTCCCCCAACTGTCCCCCCACTCCTCACGCTGTCTGCCACTCCACACTCTGTCCCCACTCCACACACTGTCCCCCAACTCCCCAAACTGTCTCCCCACTCATCACACTGTCCCCCAACTCCACACACTGTCTCCCCACTCCACACAGTTCCCCACTCCACACACTGTCCCACATGCCCCCAACTGTCCCCCAACTCCTCACTCTGTCTGCCACTCCACACACTGTCCCCCGACTCCACACACTGTCCCTTCACTCCACACTGTCCCCGCTCCACACACTGTCCCCCCACTCCTGATGCTGTCCCCCAACTCCTCACTCTGTCCCCCACTCCATACACTGTCCCCCCACTCCACTCACTGTTCCCACTCCACTCACTGTTCCCCCACCACCACAGCCCTTTGCTGGGAACCTGGACTTGCTCATGGGGCCCCAGCATTTCCAGCCCATGCCCACTCCCTCCATCCCCCCCGTGCACCCCAGCGTGGGCAGAGCTTGGGCGAAGGGAAGGCAGGGGAGAGCAGCCCCCCCAAAACAGCAGGAACGGCGCCCCTGGGCCCGGCAGGAGCTGCAGGGGGGCTGACAGCCGTGACGGCTTTTGCTTACGCTGAGCAAAACGCTCGAGATCCTGCTTATGCAGGAAGAGGCTTTTTTTGAGTGAACTGCAAAATATTGTCTTTGCAGGGCTAAACTCCCCCGCCCGTGCCTTCTCCTTGCCTTCCTCCCTACCCCTCGCTCCTCCCGCGGCCAATTAGTGAGACAGGGTCGGGGGTCAAGGGGCTTCCCGAGTTCACGGCGCTAATTGCTGAACCACTGCCGAGTGGAGCCGGCGTCGAGCAGCGCACATGGGGCAGCCCCCGCGTCCCTGGGACACCCTCCGGACAACCAAGGCCCCCACGAGGTCTCCAAATTTCCCCCATCGTCACCCATGGCCAGGTTCCCCGCTCGGTGCCCAGCTCCCCGCTTCATTCCTCCGCGACCTGACAGCCTCCAGCTGCCGAAACGGCCCCCACGCATCTCTCGGCAGAGCCATCGCGGCTTCATCCCGGTCTGTGGGGCTGCAGGAGGAGCCCATGTCTCTCCAGCCCCATCTCGGCACCGCCACGCCGGCCCGGGCAGCCCCATCGACACCCCCCGCCAGCCGCCCCTTCTCCTCCCCGAGCCGCGCTGCAGCAGGCCAGTGTCCGCTATCAAATATTCATGGCCCTGCGTGGTAAATAAGCATTATGAATTTATGACTTGCTGAATTAAACAGGCTCCGTCTCCGGCTGGCTGCCGTTCGGCGAGGCGGAAGGAACGGCGGCGTTGCCGGCACATGTGGCAGCAAAGGGCACCACCAAAAGCCAACCACGTTCGCATCCAAACCAAACCCTGGCTTTGGGGATACCCACAGCCCCCGAGCACTTGTTCCAGGCTCCTTCACCTCCCGCAAATCTGCCACTGCCCTCTCCGTTTCAGCGCGTCCCGGGGTCGCCGACGGCGCAAACTTCTCCTCCATGGAGCTGCGGTGCCTCGGAGCCGACAGGAGGGGGTGAATCCAGGCACGGGTTCACTGGCTTGAACAGTATTGAGTCCAGTGCTACAGCTATGTGACTAACCGGGTTAATGAATAACACGGCAAGTGTTTGCCCAGTGCAGGAAAGAAGCACAGGGTGATTTTGCTGGGCTCGAGGAGGCCAGCAGAAGGTTGCCCATGAAAGCCCCAGGCTGCAGCACCGATGCAGGGAAGGAGCAAGGCCCCACATGCCGGCACCGTTGGAAGGGGATGGTTTTCCACAGCTGATAGAACACGTGGGATGTGAGGAGAGGGCTGCCCCTGTGTAAGGGTCAGATCCAGAGGGGGAAACACTTTTGCCTGAGCAAATAGGGCACTTCACACCTCCCTGCCACATCGCGAGGCCAGGAGCGTCCAGCCGGTGCACTGGCCATCCCGCCAGGCCCAGGACGTCGCCAGCGCCACGTCCCCTGGAACATGCTGGCAGGGTGTCACTGGGCCCACGCTCAGCAATGGGACCCCCTGCCACACTGTTAATAAAGCAAATCACCTTCTCACGGCCCCCCCATGGTGCCAGGCTGCAGCTGGTTCCTCGGCACTGGCACGTCCTCTGCGGAGCCGGACACCCTGGAACTGCAAAGCACCCCGCGCTTGGGTGATCTGCTCCCCAAATCACCCCCAGCACATCTCCTCCGGGCTCCTCTTCCTCCAGCAATAACAGCCCCCATGGGGCTGTGCAATCCCCCCACTCCATCTCCCTGCCCCGCCAGCTGTTCGGCGCTTCCCGGCACTGCTTTGCTACCCAGCGCCAGCAGCAGCCACGTGCGCTCCTGGCATGCCTGGCTGGTCACACAGCCGGCCACAGCCAGCTGGGCTCTCTCACCACCACTAAACCTCTCCCTGAAGACCCCTCCTCGCTGCAGTCGGTTCCCAACACCGGGTGACACTTCGCTCCCACCCCCACATTTCCCCCGCCATCCTCCCCCAGCTCCTCAGCCAGGACAGGACGTTCCCACGTGGCCGCGCGTGCCCCGGGCGGGCTGGGAGAGGCCACGTTCACACGGGACAGACCCCCTGAGGATGCTCCAGCCTGGCCACCCCCAGCCCCTCATCAATAGGGCTTCAGCCCGGCCCCCCCGTGCCCACCACAAGCCAGACCCACGCACCACGGTGGCATCGTTCCCTCTCCCCACCCAGGCTGGCAGCCACAGGGATGGGTTTGGTGGGTCTGTGCCCCCCTCACCCCAAGAAGGTGGTTTTGGGGCTGTCAGGGTGGGTGAAGCAGCTCAGGGAGGGGCTGAGACGGGCAGAGGTGAGGGAAGGGATGGGGAGCAAGTTGTGGGGAGATCCCCCATCTCTGCCACCAGTGCACGGCAGCCAGGGCACAGCCATGACTTTATTCTTATTTTTTTCTGCTTTCTAAGTGCATTTTCCACTGGCCCTTTCAGAATAAATTATAAGTCTGTCACGGGGAGAAACCATAAGCCCTCCCCACGGGGATCCTGCCACGGTCCTGGCCTCACCCCACACTCCCCCTGTCACAGGACCGCAGCGGTTTTGGGGCGCCAAGCAGGAGGCTGTGGTGACCGTGACAAACACGGTGGCATGAGCCCGTGTGCCAGACCTGGGGATGACACTACAAGCTTAAGCCACATCACTCCCTCCCCACCGACGACAGGCCAGATGACGAACAAATCCCACCTCCCTCGCTGGATCCAGACCTAGACAAGACCACAGAGCTTGAAAACGGATTTCTTGAGCTTTTGGGGCCACGAAAAAAGCTTTTTCCTGCGTGGCTGCGCTATTTAAAATTAAAGATGTTGCTGACCGCGTGTTCGTCCAGAGAACGTAGCTTGAAACCCCGGCCGGCACGTTACTGGGATACAACGCTCGGAGCTTGGCGCAACGGGAGCTCGGGAGAAACCGCTCGTTGTGAAAGAGTGACCCCAACCGTCGCGCCGCAGGGAAAGCTCCGCCGCACCCCGGCCGCGCGGCGCCGGACGGCGAGGGCAGAGCGGGGAACCGCTGCGGGGAGACACTGCACAGCCACAGCGCGCGCAGGGGACGTGGCCTCGCGTCCTTCTCGCGCAGGAGTTCGCCTGGGGGGGAGAAGGAGAGGAAGCTGGTTTAGTTTTAGATGCTTGAAAAAGTTTTTGAGACTCCAAAGTTTGAGGTGTCACGAGGCGGGATTTAAATGGATCAATCTCTATTTTCACCGCCGGCAGCAGTGAGATGTGTCGCTGTTCCTGGTGTCACCTTCCTGGGACAAGGAAATGTCCCACTCTGCACCTGCCCTCTGTGCCCCTACGAGGCCACGAGAGCTGATATAAACCTCATAAAGTGGTAAAAATGCAGTCACTAGTGGGAATGGAGGGAATGGAGGAGCAAGAGAGACAAAAAAACAGGTAACGGATGGGGTGACAAGTGGCACTGAGGGGTGCAGAGGGAGCAGGGTGGCCGTGGGGTTTGGTCCTGGGACATCCCCACCCTGAACTGTTCTCTTCTGGCAATGGGGTGCAGCCCCTCAGCATCACTCTCCTGCCTGGATGTGCTCCACCGCAGCCCCGTTTGGACACCCCCAGTGACCGGTACCAGCTGGGGAAACACTGAGCAGACTGAGAGCAAAATCATAAACCCACCAAGAACTCCTGTCCCAAATAATTCCCCCTCCCTGTGCGTATCCAGACTCACTGAGAGAGAAGGGAGCTGGAAACGTACCGAGCAAAACAGCCAGGAGGTGGAGGCTGAGCTGAATATTCCCTAAAATAAAACACAGGGCCACGGGCCAAGTGTGCCTGACAAGGCCGTGCTTGGGGACAAGGACGGGACACTGCTGCACCCACGTTCCCAGGGCTCTTAGAGCACGGCGATGGCCCCAGAAAGTCCTGGGAGAGATTTGGGGCATGAGGGACTCCAAAACATGCCATTTCTCAATCAACTGAGAGCAGAACTTGGCATAGTATAAAAAATCCTGCTGGCAGAGCCAAAAGTGGCACTTCAATCATTTCCCAAGTACGCAGAGGTTTTAGCAGCCAGAGAAGTTGCCTCACTTAATAAAAAGGAAGAAAATAGTAAAAGGCACATGGGACATTTCAGCTGGTCCATAATAACCCGCCTCTTTGCTTCACGCAGCGCCCAGCGCCTGCTCGGACGGGGGGACAGCTGGTGGGAGCGACTGCTGAGCAGGAAAGGGGTGACGAGGGGTGCAGAGCACCCACACCTGGAGAGGGGCAGCAACACGGGCATGGGACATGTCCACACATGATGCCATCCTGTGAGGGACCATGAGCCCGGGCTGGTGACACGTGTCCCTGCACAGCCCTGCACCTGGTTTCACACAGAATCCCAGAATGTGAGGGGTTGGAAGGGCCCTGGAAAGCTCATCCAGTGCAATCCCCCCATGGAGCAGGAACACCCAGATGAGGTTACACAGGAAGGTGTCCAGGCAGGTTGGAATGTCTGCACAGAAGGAGACTCCACAACCCCCTGGGCAGCCTGGGCCAGGCTCTGCCACCCTCACCCCAAACAAGTTGCTTCTCAGATTTCAGTGGAACCTCCTGTGTTCCAGTTTGCACCCATTGCCCCTTGTCCTGTCACTGGTTGTCACCAGAAGAGCCTGGCTCCATCCTCCTGACACTCCCCCTTTCCATATTGATCCCCAGGAATGAGTCCCCCCTCAGTCTCCTCTTGTCCAGCTCCAGAGCCCCAGCTCCCTCAGCCTTTCCTCACACGGGAGATGCTCCACTCCCTTCAGCATCTTGGTGGCTGCGCTGGACTCTCTGCAGCAGTTCCCTGTCCTGCTGGAACTGAGGGGCCACAGCTGGACACAATATTCCAGGTGTGGTCTCCCCAGGGCAGAGCAGAGGGGCAGGAGAACCTCTCTGACCTACTGACCACCTCCTTCTAACCCACCCCAGGTACCATTGGCTTCCTGGCCACAAGGGCCCAGTGCTGGCTGTCTTTTCACACTCCGGGCTCGGCGGGGCTCATCCTCCCATCCCGGGCTGTTCCCATGACCGCTGCCCTTCCTGCAGCGCTGGGACGTGGGGGTGGACGCGCTTTCCGCACCGCGGGTGGAAGGAGAGGCCGAGAGCGGGTCCCGGGCTGGGAATGGCCCCTGTGCAGCATTCCCCAGCCGGACACCTGAGCTGGGACTCACTCACAGCCAGAACTGCTCTGTCAATGCCGCGGGTCTCGGGTGATTTCTTAACATCCAGAGCAAGGCTGAGCGCCCAGCAGAGCCATTATACGACATTTTGTACAATGCTCCAGCCCAAACAGCCTCCTCTCCCTCCTGAAGGGCCGGCCGAAGGGGACGCTATCGAAAAACTCAAATCCAAATTATCCAAGCGCCAGGTTCCCTTTGAGAGGATTCAGGAGATCGTCCCACAGGAGCTGTGGGCTGTAGTGAGGCCATCACATCACTTCCCACAGGTGTAAGACCTTTATCCGTACCCTAAACAGGTTAAGGTTGGACTCGATGATCCTGAGGGTCTCTTCCAACCAAAATGATTCTATGATTCTAAATCTACAGGTGAGCCCCAGCAACACGTGTACCCCCAACTTTCGGTGCTGTATTCACGATCATCCTCCACGCGGGCAGCTCGTGAATCCTTTTGTCAGTGTTACAGATGACCGGCACATCAACCCCTTCCTCGGCATTTTCTAAAGTTCCTTATCACTAAATATTTTGAGCTTTCCTGAGGTTGGGCTCACCCTGCAGCTGGAACCGGAGCCCCCAGGACAGGCTGCCCCATCCATAAAGACACCAGCGACACAGCCCAGCTGTGCACCTCGGCTTGGTCTCCCAAAGGAACGAGGTCTCCAGAAATATTTTTAGCTGTGGGGGGTCTTGAAAAACAAAGCATTTGTTTTCTTGGGGACTCCTCTCGCTGGCCAACACAACCGGATGAATCCAGCTGGAGTCACCTGCGACACAAAGGTGTTTGTCCCCCCGCCGCGCAGAGCCCGGGGACGCCCTTTTCCTGTCTCCATCCCCTCTCTTTCCCCTCTCCATTCTTTGTGTTTCAATACAAATTCCCCGGAATGAGGCGAACGGCAAGGTAAGAGGTATGAAAAGGTTTGGCATCTGGACGTGTTCTGAGCTGACAAACCCCATTATTCCACGGCTGTTATAACAATGCTGGCAAGCGACGTGCCGCACACACCCCCGCAGCCAAGCGCCGGGGAGGAGGGAACGGCACCTCGGGCACCCAGAAACCGAAGGAACGCACTGGAGATCCTGCTCACCCCCTCGTGGGCACACAAAACCTTCCCGGCCGCGTTCCCCGCTCCCATGTGGGTGCACATCCCACCCAGTGCTACAGATGCGCGGTGACAACCCCCAAAAGGGTTTGCAGTCTCCTTTGCAACACAACAACCCACCATCAACTTCACTTTCCTTCTACCGTTTTGCTACCAGAGTTACAGGTGATCTAACTTGGGAGCTTTGGAGTCTCTTTCTAAGGTAGTGGTTGTAAAAGAGCTCACGGCATTTTTCTCATTCTTATCACATCCGCTAAATTAAACTCGCAACTCCTCCAGAATCCAAGACATTTCTCCCCCTCCTCATGCCCGAGAAGTGACTTCTGAGGTTGGTTCAAATAAAGAATGTAATTTTGTAAGAGTAAACTAAATCACACCTAAAAAAACCAGAACACAGCCAACTTTGAAACACTAGAGGAAAGTTTATTTGGCGGGTTCGAAACAGGAAAGGATTGCAAGGTTATATTGTATGAAGTGACTTAGCTATCCATGTTGTGGATAAATAATTGGCCTACATCACTTGGGAAAATATCCATAAAGCACAGGCTTCTAGGACATGAGCACCTATATATACATACATCCATAATAAAACTATCCAGAGAGCAGTTTTAGCAGTATTTGGTAAATATAAAGGAGTTCATCTTCAGAAAATCAGCCACTTGAGGGCTGGCTTGTGGTTACCAAGCTGCGGAGAGGAGCCCAAAGCCGCGCTGCGGTCCCAGTCCAGGAGCAAGGCGGGCAGATCCGCAGCGAAATATTCCTTCCATTGCCTCCGTTCGCAAACGGCGCGGAGGGTGAACACCCTGCAACCCCAGCAGGGAGCCCCAGCGGTGCCACTGAGCCGGCAAATTCCTGCGGGCCAAGAAAACACGAGCGTCACGAATCTAAGGACACAGGAACGGAGACGCGTTGAGCAGAGACCTCGTGTGCCCACAGAAGGGTCCGAACCCGCGGGGTTTTTGCACATCCCCGAGCCTGGGCGGCCAAGTCCACGTTTGCACGTGTGACATGGAAAGAGAGGAATGATGTTTTACCTATTCTAGAAATATCCGGCTATCAGGCCTCAACGTAAGCTTTTAAGTGCGTTAAAACAGGCCCAGACACATTATTATGGGGGTGTAGAATTGAGAAAAACACAATTATTAAAGCAAACGGAGGAGGTGTTTTGCCTGGACAGGTCCCTGAGCTTCTCGTCTCTTTGTTTCCAACAAGGGAGTTTTGAGATGGCGCTTTAAGGATTTCAGATCTGCAGGGACTCCAGATGTCCCTTCTGAGACTTTTTCATTTACGGTACAGCCATAGGTTAATATAAATGACACAAAACAAGCTCCCCCAGGACATAATTCTGAATTCTTTCACGTGAAATTTCTAGGAAGCCTCACTCCAATACTGAGAAATGCCATAAGGAGATGCAAGGCTTTAATTTCCAGATTGTGCTCGCAATGTGCAGTCAGCCTGTGCTCTTACAATGCAGCTCCACGATGCCTTTTGGGTGTTTGGCTGTGGCTCCCATCATCATCACGCCTCTTCACGCCAACACATCCTTTTCCACAACCCCCTTTCCATTCATGGGAACAGATCCCAAACTACCGAAACCGCATGGAAAAGCAAAAGCAGCTTGCGAGCAAGTCCCGTTGCACAGAGGTAGGACATGGGCATAGTTTTGGCTAAATTTGGGCAGCTCTGTTCGAAACACCTCCAGCTCCATCCACCCCATCTTCACGCAGCGTCTTTAAAGCACCAAGACACCCTCCAGGCACCTGTTTTTATGCAGGAACAACACGCGGAGCTGCCCGTTCCCGTGTGGGAAATGAAACCAAAGGGATGTGAAATGAAAACTGCCGTGTCTGTATGAAACGAGCAGCGACGTGCCAGGAAAGATGAGCTCATTGAGAAAATAATTGAAAGAGCTTTCACAAAAATCAATACAGAGACCTAGCTGGGTTCAGATGTGCAATGCCAGACACAGTGCTTTCCTTTGTGTGTTTTTTTTACCGATTTGTCCTCAGATTTTCCCCCTTTTTGTCTCTTGGTGCTACACACCAGTCCTGGAGTGTGACCATGGGCTCCAAGGAAAAGAGCTCCGGGCACAGAGGAGCGGGGATGGCGCAGAGAAGAGGCTACGGGCAGGTTTCCTTCAGGGAGCACTGATTTTGGCCAGGAGTGATCTCCAGACTTACCTCGGGAGGCCATCTCTTGGCCAAAAAGTCCTTTGGACTTCCCGGCTCGCTCTTCCCAACACGCCTCCTTCCCGGGTTCTGTTATGCCAAGGGGTTATGGGATCGCTTGTTTCCCCGGCGTTTGCCCATAAAACCACGAGCTGCCTCTTCAGGGCAGCCCATCTCGAGGTTCTGTGCTTGGCGGGACGGCAGGTTTGCGGGCACATCTTCCACAGCAGCATCTCACCCCGCGTCCCATCGTCCCGCCTCTAGCGCCTGTAAAGGTGCTGGCACTGGCCCGGAGCATCGATCAGAGCGCGGGGCTCATCAGTGACACACGAGTGACAGAGCCACCTTGTGATGGGCCACCACGTGGCTTCAATCCCACCCCAGCACGCCCCAAATTCACGCTGCACAAGGATAACTTCGTTGCACTGGCATGAAGAAGGATGATGCCTCTTCAGAGCACACACTCGCTGTGATTCCTACATGTTTTCACACCGGTCCGAGGCCTTGGACACATCGCCCAAGCTAAGCTTGATGCTCAGTGTGCTCCGAAACAAGACGTCCCCTGACCTGCTTTTCTCTCATCACTAATTCACACCTAGCAGATTCTCAACTCAGCTCATGCGTGAACTCCACGCTGGCACCGCTTAATGGCTAAATAAATTCTGACAAAGCTCATTAAAAAAAGAAAGCCATTGATGGCAGCGACGTGCCTCAAGTCTGACCCCCAGCTTCAGGCAGGTGTGCCAAGGAATCAACTCGTCCCGTTAGAAATATGAAGGAAGGGCAGAGAACCGCATCCACACAGCTTGGAAGGAACCTCTTGCGACAGAGGTGACGTGCTCAGTTCTGGGCCCCTCAGCTCAGGAAAGAGATTGAAGTGCTGGAGCGGGTCCAGAGAAGAGCAACAAGACTGGGGAAGGGACTGGAACACAAGCCCTATGGGGAGAGGCTGAGGGAGCTGGGCTTGTTCAGTCTGGAGAAGAGGAGGCTTAGAGGTGAGCTCAGCACTCTCTAGAACTACCTGAAGGGCAGTTCTAGCCAGGTGGGGATTGGTCTCTTCTCCCAGGCATCAGCAATAGGACAAGGGGCCATGGGCTTCAACTCTGCCAGGGGAAATTGAGGCTGAGATTAGAAAGAAATTCTGTGCAGAGAGAGTGGTCAGGCATTGGAATGGCTGCCCAGGGAGGTGCTGGACTCACCGGCCCTGGAGGGTTTTAAACTGAGATTGGACATGGCACTTAGTGCCATGATCTAGTGAATGGACTGGAGTTGGACCAAGGATGATCTCTGAGGGCTTTTCCAACGCAGTCCATTCCGTGATTCTGTGCGCAGGAGACACAGGTTGGTGACACTGAACAGTCCAGGAGTTCAAACACCGAAAAGCCACCTCTGCGGCGACACCTCGAGCGCGGTGCCAGGCTGACGGCCGCGCAGTGGGGAGCTGCCATCCCAGGGGCGCTCCGGCGCTGCCGCGGCTGTAACCGATACGGGCGTGTTGGCACAGGACGGCCAAACCGGCAGCTGGGCTGGGAGCACCGAGGTATGAAAACAAAATTCCCTGGCAGCCTTCACTTATATTTTTCCCCTAGCAAAACAAGATCCTCGCGTTAAAAAGAAAAGAGCAATCACAGAATGGGGGATGAAAAGTCTGCTGTTGAAAACATAATTACATTCCCAGATATGTGTACAGTTCTGAGTGACACAATTCTCAAGGTGTTTTTCAATAGCAACAGGGTATTAATTACATATAAAACCATCAGCTCTTTTCTCCCTGTTTTGAAACCTCTGCTTGTAAGCGTTTTCCACGAGGGAACCCCTTTCAAACGCATGTGCTGTAGGAACCGCGGCGGAGGCTCCGGCTGGACGCGGCACCCACTGCGCACCCCAGCGCTGGAGAGTATCGTCTGAGAGCTCCAGAGCCCACAATTAACCACAATAACTAATGAGAATAATTAGGGAGGTGCACAAGTGCTGTTTGCAAGCCTCTAAAACAGGAAGGTTGCAGACGTCACCTGTTCTGTGTCTAGAATTTGGGATAATTAATCCTAAAACGTGGCGCGACAAACAGCAAACCTATTCGGAGGTGCCCGTAGCAAAAAGGCAAAAACCATGGCACAACAGCACTTTTCAGTGCTGAAACCCCAGGCAGGGCAATAAAACCACCTCCAGGCCTGGGGAGGACACGGCAGCAATGATTTTATAAAGGAGCGACGTGGCGCTAGCAGAACCGGAGCACAGCGGAACCAGCCGGCGCTAAATCACCAGCAGAGCTCTCGGGGCTGTGAAGCTGCCTGGAAATGGCTTTTATTCGGGAAATAAAAGCAGAGAGAAGCGTGATAGATCAGCGAGGAGAAGGGTGACGGTGCCGGGCAGAGGGCAGCAAATGGGAGGAGAAGGAAAGCGGCGCAGGGCCTTGCAGAGCAGGGGATGGGAAAGGCACGGGGCGAGCGAGCGGCACAACGGGTGCTCCTGGCGTTCAACAATGTGACATCGGCGATATTTTGGCTGTTAGGACGTCTCTCGCGGCACCCACCACCCTCCCCAACAGGGACACGCAGGCAGAGACACCCACAGCAGCGTCTGAGACCCGCGAGCAGCAGCCGGAGACCTCGCGCGTTGCAAACTTCCCTCGGCACAGATGGGGACACGCAGCAATTAAAACAGAAATAATCCTTCCCAGAGGGATATAAAAATAATACCGTGTACATTCCAGCTTCCCGAACAACAATCGCCCAAGAAGCCGGCACTGTGGGAAAGTCTCAGCTCGCTTTTCCTGGGTATTATAAATAGAACGCCGGCTGCGAGCGGGGCTTTAAACGCGGAGGAAGGGGGAAAGGCCATTTAACGGGCTGCGTTTGAACTCGGGCGCTGGCCGGTGTCCAGCTCTCTCACAACAGCTGGTCGCTTCCTGCGCCGCGCTGGGAACCGGGACGGCCAAGCCGGGCAGATCCTGGAGCGCGGGGCTCGCTGGGGACATGGCGCTGCCACCAGTGTCACTCGGGAACCCGCGCAGGGCCTGTGTTCTCCGGCGCGTTGTGAGCAGCAGCACACGGACAGCGTGAGAGCCGGCGAGGGGAGCGAGACCCACAACCCCAGCCTGCAGGGTTTGCATCTCGAGGGTGTCAAGAGCTTCTCTTCCAGTCTCTGCGCCCGTGGGAAGGTTCGGTGTCCACCGAGCTCTGTGGGACTGATGGCACTGCCTGGTTCTCCAGGGTCCTTGTCTTTGTCCAGGTGACTGTCCTGTTCCTTACGGGTGTGCCGCAGAGCTTTGCCACAGGCAGCTTGACATCCCCTCCACCAGTTTCCTTATTTTAGCTCCTGCTCACCTGGGTTATGAGCCTGCAGTCCCCCAGGCCACCTTCAGTATAAAAACTTCTTCCTCATGTCTGGCCTGAATCTCCCTCCTTTAGTTTAAAACCATCACCCCTTGTCCTATCACAACAGGACCTGCTCAAAAGTCTGTCCCCATCTTTCTTATCGGCCCATTTTAGGTACAGAAAGGCCACACTGAGGTCTCCCGGAGCTTCTCTTCTCCAGCTGAACACCCCAACTCTCTCAGCCTGTCCTCCCAGCAGAGCTGTTCCAGCCTCAGATCATTTCTGGGGCTCCTCTGGCCCCTCTCCAGCAGGTCCATGTGTGTCCTGTCCAGTCTCTCACCCCAGCACCCCAAGTCCTTCTCCTGGGGCTGCTCTCCATCCCCACATCCCAGCCTGGAGTGACACCGGGGCTGCCCCGACCGGGTGCAGGACCTTGCACTTGGCCGTTGAACCTCAGGAGGTTCTCATTGTAGGAAACAATACCTTGCAAATATAATAGGCTCAGGCAAGATCTCTCGGCAAAGCATATTTTAATAATGGTTTTGCAAGACCGGGTGTTCTACCTAAAGGTAGGCACATGAAATAAGGCAAAAAGCCCCTGCTTACATCACCCAAATCCTGGCCGCACATTCCCTCCCCTGTTCCCCCTTGGTCAGTACTGCAGGGTTCACAGACCACCTGCCCCTGCCTCAGTTTACCTGTCTCATTCATCTAATTCTAACAACCTCAATCCTCTTCTTGATTTATTTAAAATATGGATTCCTGGATCTTTGGTTACCCTTCCCCCTAGATTACCTTTTTAAATACAGGAATCAGTCTGCAATCTGGGATTAGTTCAAAGAGACTGTGTTTTGCATTAAGGATTCGTAGTCTGATGTCTGTTGGTCCTTCCCCCCAGCTGGGGTCAGGCACCAGGTCCCTAGTTTTGTAAAAACAACAGTTCTTTGTTAAACAATCCTTACACTGGGGGACGGTTGTAACGACCTTGCACTTGGCCTTGTTGAACCTCAGGAGGTTCTCATGGACCCGCTTCTGGAGCTTGTCCAGGTCCCTCCGGATGGATCCTGTTCCCAGAGAGCTGCTGAGAGCACACTCGATCCCTTCACCCGTGTCACTAATGCAGATGTTGAACAGCTCTGCAGATGTGTATGTTTCCCACCACAGTGCTGCTGCATCTGGAATATTGTGTCCAGCTGTGGCCCCTCAGTTCCAGCAGGACAGGGAACTGCTGCAGAGAGTCCAGCGCAGCCACCAAGATGCTGAAGGGAGTGGAGCATCTCCCGTGTGAGGAAAGGCTGAGGGAGCTGGGGCTCTGGAGCTGGACAAGAGGAGACTGAGGGGGGACTCATTCCTGGGGATCAAGATGGAAAGGGGGAGTGTCAGGAGGATGGAGCCAGGCTCTTCTGGTGACAACCAGTGACAGGACAAAGGGCAATGGGTGCAAACTGGAACACAGGAGGTTCCACTGAAATCTGAGAAGAAACTTGTTTGGGGTGAGGGTGGCAGAGCCTGGCCCAGGCTGCCCAGGGAGGTTGTGGAGTCTCCTTCTGTGCAGACATTCCAACCCGCCTGGACACCTTCCTGTGTAACCTCATCTGGGTGTTCCTGCTCCATGGGGGGATTGCACTGGGTGAGCTTGCCAGGCCCTTCAACCCCTCACATCCTGGGATTCTGCTCGTTCTCCTCACGCTCGCTCCGCAGCTCCGCTCCCAGCCCCGGCAGAACCGCCCCCCGGCGCACAGACCCGCGCTCCCCGCGCTCCGCCCACTCTGGGTGCCGGGAGCCCCGGAGTGCGTGACCGCGACCCGACGGCCCCCGACCGGCCGCCGTGGTGACGTCACTCGCAGGGGGGCGGAGCGCAAGGCGCCTGCGCGGTGGGTGGGCGTGGCGGGGCCTTTGTTTGGGGCGGTGGTTTCCCAGGGCGCCCCGCGCGGGGGGCGGGGCCCGGGCGGCGCGCGGCGCGGGGGGCGGGGCGGGCCGGGCCCGCGGGGTCAGTCGGAGCGCGGCGGCCGTAGGGAGCGGAGCGGGGTCGGTGGGCACACGTAGGGACGGACACACGGACACGGCCCGGCCGCGGCGAGACGGAGCGCAGGATGATAAACACCCAGGACAGGTGCGGGGCCGCGCCGTCGGGCTCGCCCGTCGCGGCCTGAGCGCCCCGCGGAGCGGAGCGGCCGCCGGGCCCGGGCTGGGGCGGGGGCCGGCCGGGGGGCAGCGGGGGATTTTCGCCGCTCTCTTAAGATCCCCTCTCTGTTAAAACCTCTTCTGTCCCCGCGGGGGTGTCGGGGCTGGGGTGCATCACCTCCGCGGTGTCCGAGCAGCCCTGTGCTAATGAGCCTATTGCTAATGAGCCTTTTCCTAATGAGGGTTTAGCGCCGGCAGGGTCCGTGTCTCCCCCCGCAGCCCCAAGGAACGCGGATCTTTTTGCGTTTATCGTGAACTTACACCGTTTGTGGGTTTTTTTCTCAGCTGACCGAATTATCTCGTGTGTCTCTTCCTTGTTTAGAGCCCGAAAAGTGTCATTTCCTGAGCCTCTAGATAAGCGCCTGGACCGGCTGTGTAAACCATCCTTGTTTCTTGGCTGTAGGTGCGTGAGCCGTGCTGTTATTTACAAGTTGCTTTTTAAACCAGGTTCCTTAATATACGACTTGCGGTGGCTGGCGGCGTGGTATTATTACAGGCGAAGCGCAACAGCATCTCAAAACCCTGTTTTGAAAGGGGTGAAAAAGAAAACAAGCAAAAAACCTTCATTTCTGTAACATCAAGGGAGCTGCAAGGATGGTTTCATCTGGTCTAAACCCCACAAAGCGTGGGTCTTAGCCCCAAAATGGGTTGTTGTGGGGCAGGGCTGGCTGCAGGTGCTTGTCCTTTGCGCTGCCCAGGGACGGGACACGGGCTTGAGATGGCTGGAAGCTTAGTGAGTTAAAATTATACCCGCCGGCTGGAAACAAACACGCGCTTCCAGCTCCTGTTTCAGGCGGGGATCCGTCCAGAGGCTTTTGCTCGGGAGTTTCTTCGGTGAAAGGCCCGTGGTGATCTCAGTGCGCCGTAATCTCAACCAAGCTGCTGGAAAGCAGCTCCTCCAAAGGGCAGAAGGGAGCACAATCCTAATTTTTAAGCAATGAAGAGGCCTCGGGGAGCGGAGTCGCTGGTGTGCGGATGCACAAAGCGCTCAGGCTTTGTCGGGCGCTCGCACCAACTTCTTCCCGAGGTGCTAATGTGCATCTGGAGGAAGCAAAACCCCGTTTAATTTGTGGTCCTGCTCTGGGGGACCCCCCCCTTCCCCCCCACAAGTTTTGGGGCTGGCACGCAAGTCTTGGCTAAGCCGGGCTTAGCAGCTGGAGGGGTTTTGTGTTTTGACTTCTGCATGTGCCAGAGGAAGCAAAACTGGGAAGTGTCTTGAACTGCTTTGCATGTAAACTACAGCCTGTCTCTTTTTTGTGTGTGTTTTTTCCCACAACTACAGTTCATTATCCAGCTTCTCGATGCCTTGGCGGCGAGTTGGAGCGAGCTATCAATAGTACATTGTTGACTGGGGGGGGCGAGGGAGGAGGGAAGGGAATAACAAAGCTGCCAACAGCTTTCTGGGGGTGGGGAAGTGCAGAGCAAAGTGCTTTGTCATGGCTCTGCACATCCACTACTCCGGAATACACACCGCTCCATTGATACCCTGCGGGAGGAGGGACCGAATCCACGCTCATCGCCACTCCTGGGGTCTTTAAATGCCTTCTCTCCAAGCAGGGGCTGCTCTAGGCCACCGCAACGCTGCTGAAAAGCTCAGAGGAGGGGGAAATATACGGAGCAAGGCTATTTTGTGTTTCCTGAGTATTTTGGTGTGAGGTGGCGAGCGGAGATCTTAGCAAATTCCGCCCGCGGCACACCTGTGGGTTGTTTTTTTGGTGTTCAGAAATGGCAGATTGCGGCGGTTCGCTTGCAGGCTGCTGGACGTTCCGGGTGGTTCCCCGAGCGGGGTTTGGTCCTCGGTCTTGGATATTTCAATCTGTCCCCTTTGCGGAGAGGGATTAGAGCGGAAAAAGTCTTGGGAAACAGCTCCAGTGAGAAATTTTAGGACAGAGAGTAAGTTGTCAATGCATCTCCGGCATCTGTCCCTTGTAGCCTTATTTCTCACTCCGTGTGCTTATCGAAACCGCTTTATTTTGGTGGTGTTTCCATAGCTTTGCGCTGGCGCGGTTCGTAACCAGGGGAGCAACTGTTTTCTCGGCGTTGCTTTTGCAGGCTTTGTCGGAGGAATATCGCTGTGGTGCCTCGCAAAGAGCTTCTGTGGCACCGCTAAAGGAAGCGATGCTCCAGGAGTGAAATCATTGGCTTTCGTTAAGTTTCTAAAGCAGATAGTAAAGTGTGTGTTCAAAGCGATCCTGAAAGACCTGGTTTAGGGCATCCAAACTGCAAGGGAAACTTAATTTCTTGCTCTTAAAAGTAGATCCGCGTGGCGCGCTTATAACTTTTAGGGTTGGAGTGAAGGATGCGTGTGTGACGTTGCATATGAAAATGTCAACGCGGGCGTTGTAGAGCGCGTTGCAAAAATACCTGCAGAACCGGCCCTTTTTGCTGCTCCTCGTTTTGGAAGGGTGAGAGCGAAGCCTCCTCCTGCGGGGCCCTGTTGGTGAACTGGTGGATGTGTGTCTGCAGGAGGTGTGTGCTGCTCTGGCCGCGTGTCCCCCCGATAGCACCAGCTTGCTCGGCGCTCGTGTTCCCAACCCAACGCCGCTGATACGCCGCGGGCAGCGACTTTTCCTTGTGGATATCGGGGCTCGAAAGCCTCCGATGCGCAGGGATACGAGTGGTGAGGAGCTGTTGCGTCCTAAATGTGATTCCTACTGATGTAACCTTGTTTTTTTCTCTCTTTTTTTATCTTGCAGTAGTATTTTACCTTTGAGTAACTGTCCCCAGCTGCAGTGCTGCAGGCACATCGTTCCAGGGCCTCTGTGGTGCTCCTGATGCCCCTCACCCACTGTCGAAGATCCCCGGTGGGCGAGGGGGTGGCAGGGATCCTTCTCTTTCAGCTCTGATCTACAAGGTGAGACAGATCTCGTGCCTAAATACCGACCTGCAGCTGCGTTTGGTTCGTTCCGCGCTCTGATGGGAATAAACCCAAACAACTTCAGGGTGATAAGTGGGAGAACGCTTAATTTTTCAGCAACAGCTAATTTTTGGTTCTCCTGCTTAAGTGTCACCTATTTATTAAGAAATCAGAGACCTTTTTCTTAAAGGTGTGCAGCAAATAATTCACTAGCCCTGTGTCCCAGCGGCCTGTTTCAGCTATTGTATGCGGATTATCGAAACATCAAACAACTTCTTAAAAGTCTCGCAAGAAGCAGAAAGGTAAAATGCAGAGAATGGTTGATAAGCTCCTTCCTGTGCCCCGGTCCGGAAAGACAGAACTGTCGGGGCCTGAACCGCCGCACGGAGGAACTTGTGGCCTCACCCACGTGCCAACGGGGCCGTTTCTGGAACGCGGACACGGGCAGCGCGGATCGGGAGGGTTTGTACCTGCGGACGCTTGCTCAGGAGCACGTGGAGCCGCGCAGCTCTTGGCTTTTCTGGCCTCTTCACTCTCCAAGGCCTTTCCGTCCGCACGAGGAGACCTGGCTGGTCCTCGCTGAGGGGTAACAGGCGCTTCTCTTGTGTTACAAGGGGAACACATCTGCCCGTCTCCCTTTTGGGACACGGAGCTGCTCTGCCATGCGCTATCGGCTCAGGCAGCATGAAGTTCCGCGCAGCTCGCACAGGGGTGTTGTCATAGGCGTCAGGCTTGATTTTCAATTACCCCGTGGGAGGCACACGGCGATGAGAAGATACAGGGACTTTTGGGCCACAGCAACCAAAGTCTACTCTTGAAATCCGTGAGAGAACCTCATGGCTGCTTCCAGAGGCCTTTAATGCAGCCTTGGTGAGTTTTTAGCACATGCCTCAACCGTTTACCTTGTGAGTAAATGTCACCCTCTGTCGCCTCTTAATAATAACGTAATGTCAGCTTAATGCCATCGAGTTGAATTGTCACAGGTGGTACAAAATCCAGAGAGGTAGGAAAATTGCACAATGGGCTTCCTGATGGATAACAAAGGTATATGAATGGCTTCAAGAGGGGCTCAGCGCAACTAATCAGTTCCCTCACGGAGGGGCTCAGAAATAAAAGACCCTGCACCTTGAACTGCTGCTTTGCTGTGCCTTGGACCAGGCGAGGGCCCAAGCCAGAAAACGGGCTCAATGTAGGAGGAAAATCACAGTTTGGAGGTTTTGAAGGGTTTGGCTTCAGTACGGTCCCGAATTCACACAGAAGGTTTTGGCGGCGGCGTGTGGGCAGGGGGGATGTGACCCGAGAGCTGCACCCGGAACACGGCTGTCATTCCTTCTGGGTCAGAACGTCAGCCCCTTCTGTGGTGGCGCATCCCAGAGCAGACGGTTGCGAGTGCTTCAAAATCCAACCTCAGGCGGCGGTTCCTGGGGCTCTGCCCCTCCCAAATCCCGCTGGAGTTGGACCGGGCCGAGCTTTTCAGCCAGCGAGCTCCGCCGTCACCTGGAAAGGCACCTGGACCGAAAGCTTTGGTACTTTTTCCAGCTGTATCAGCTGCTGTGGTTCAAGGGGTGACCTTTCCCTGTGCAACCGCGCTATCGATTCAGCAGCTCCCTGTGGTCCTTGCGTTACGAGCAAAGGCGCTTTACCGGAGCTGGGAGGCAGCGGCGATCGTGCGAACGGACGTGCCCTGGCTGGCAAACTTGGCAGGATCCCGCAGGTGCAGCCCATGCCAGCGCGGGCTTCTCGAGTCGCTTGGCTGTGCTGGATCATAACATCCTCTGTTCGGACGCTGCCAAGGGGCTGCCCCGTCCTTCTCGGCACATCGGAGCTTGGAAAATGGAACTGTAACCCAGTGGAAGCTGCTCCTTGTGGCTCCACTTCCCCGAGGCTGGAGAGCTGGTGGTTTCGGCAGCTGTGTATCTGATGGCTTTATTTTCTTCCCCACAGGGATTTTGCAGGGGTTGAACTAAACCCCAACGTTTGTTGCGTAGACAGGGTTTTGCTTTCAGCAGCTTCCCAAGGGTTCTGAGCTGCTGCTTCACAGGAAGGGCTTCTCAGCCCAGCATCTCGCTGGCTGCAGGTCTAGAAATCAAATGGAAACGTAATTCCCACCGAACCGGGGGAACCGGTTCTCTTAATCCCTGCAGTTTCCCTCCGCTGTTGCGTTCGGGGGTGTTCAAGTGGCAAAGCCTCGGCTGGTTTGGAGCGCGGGGTGACGCTCATGGGGACACGAGCCCAATGGCTCCCAAAGCTTCTCCCTCCTGCCACGGGCTCCCCGTCCCGTGTGTCACCCCCAGCTGCTTTTGTCAACTTCCTCGCTCTGTTTTTGTTATCACAAAGTATAAGAAAAGCATCTGTGAGCTGTTGTGGAGAGGAGGATCTTCGCTGAAGCGGAGACGCGTTCTGCACAGCAACAGCTGTCAAAGAAACTGCAGGATGTGCGATAATCCCCTTCTTGCTGGTTTTTGGGGTTTTTTTTGTTGTTTTCTGCAGCACGGAGCTCTTGCTGAGCTCAGATCTAACTCTTGCTGCTGGCTTTAGCAGCAGCAAGCCTGACTTAACTTGAGCCTGTGGGTGCCTTCATGCACTTGGCTTAAAACAGGAGTAAAACCCGACAGCGGGCGCGACCACAAAAACTTCTTTCAACTTCGATGAATAAACTTATTTCCTACAGGATATTTATTCTGATGAAGTGTAAACTTGTTTTTCAGCTCAGCTTTGTGGGCTTTAAACAAACGGCGGCTTCCTCTGCCAGTGTTAACATACTCAACGGCGGCTTCCGTGTCACAATAGTCAAACCACGAGGGATTTATTTTAATGTATGTGGTTACAGGAGTTCAAGCACCGGCACACAGCCTTGAGGAGCCTCGGAAGGTTCTCGGAGATATTTTTTCTGAACCAGCAATGCTTTTAATAGCTGAAGAAGAAAAGATCTGCTTGAAAATGTTGAGACCCTCAGCATCGTTGAGTCCAACCATAACCCAAGTCGAGCGCTAACCCACGTCCCTGCAAACCTCACCTAAACACCTTTTAAACCCCTCTGGGGATGGTGACGCCACCACTTCCATCTTCATCCCTTAAACCTGTTGGTTGTAAAATCTGGGAAAGCAATTTGTGGGCATTTAAACAAAGAGACCGTGTTGGGGGTTGGGGATATAACAGAATTGGTGGCAGCAGATGCTCCGGTAGTTCATGTGGCTGGGACCTGTGGTGAATGAAGACTCAATACACAGATATTTAATATAACGTAAATTTGCAAGGCTGCATCACTTTGAACAGGAAAACATGAGCAGACAATCACTCCGAGGTCTGAGCGCTCATTGTGGAGTGTGTCCCAGAGAGGGAAAAGTATCATGTTGGGAGTAATTTGCCATTTGCATCCCTCTAGTTACACTCCCCTGGCTGTTTATAATGCAGGGCTTTACTCTTTTTGTTCCTGATTAGAACAGAACAAAGTACTCCCGGTGGTTCAGAATGATAGCTCTGAACCTTTCAGGCTTGTGTAGAGCTCTGCGGCTCGGACGTGAGCTACGGCGAGTCCCCCGCTGTCCGTTTTAGTCTGTAATTCTGGACTTACAGGGCTGGTCCTTACTCAGGAGTAAAACACCATCCCTCTGCATGCTCATTTAAGCACGGTTGATTACCGTTTTTAATCTACAGTCTCACAGATAGTTCCCTTTACCCCTTAACCTTATTTCACGCGCTCTCCTCCCTCCCTGGCACAGGACGAGAAGATCACTGTTAACCAAGATGTCCCGGTGCACGAGGGGAAGCCTCATCTTGTCCACTTCCAGTACAAGGTCACGGAAGTGAAAACCTCCTCCTGGGATGCCGTGCTCTCGAATCAGAGCCTCTTTGTGGAAATCCCGGATGGATTATTAGCCGATGGAAGCAAAGAAGGGTAAGCTGGGCATCCCACGGGCTCTGGTCCTGCTCTGTGTATCCCTTCCCCCTTCCTTCCCCCTTCCTTCCCCCTTCCTTCCCCCTTCCTTCCCCCTTCCTTCCCCCTTCCTTCCCCCTTCCTTCCCCCTTCCTTCCCCCTTCCTTCCCCCTTCCTTCCCCCTTCCTTCCCCCTTCCTTCCCCCTTCCTTCCCCCTTCCTTCCCCCTTCCTTCCCCCTTCCTTCCCCCTTCCTTCCCCCTTCCTTCCCCCTTCCTTCCCCCTTCCTTCCCCCTTCCTTCCCCCTTCCTTCCCCCTTCCTTCCCCCTTCCTTCCCCCTTCCTTCCCCCTTCCTTCCCCCTTCCTTCCCCCTTCCTTCCCCCCCCTGTGTCCTCCTGTCAATCCTCCTTATATAAATTTTTTTACCCTCAGTGATCGGTTCAGATGCGTTCCTGTTTTTTTCAGTCCCTGTGCTAACGAAAAATAACCAACAGCTTTTCCTGCTTCAGTACGGAAAAAATCTACAAGCCTTTCTCCATTTTTTGGCCCCTTGGCAAGCTTCTTTTGGCAGCTGTTTTCCTCTTTTTTTAAGGGAAAAACCTAAACCTCCATGATACTGATGCGCTCCCCATCAGCAGGTGGAGCCGCGCAGGCGCTGGGCTGTGCCAGAGCCCCTGGTTTCGATCTGTTGGCAGAACCGGACGGTGTTTTGTCCAGACAGCTCCGCTCTGCGGAGGTTGTGTAAACGCAGCTTCCAGAGCAGCTCCCGCTGCCAAGCGCTCCCAGCTTCACCGCGTCCTCCTAAACCTCCCAGTAGGCTTCATCCATCAATTACACAAGCTAATTAAGGAAAAAGCCCTCATTAGGCACTGTCAGGAAGTGCTGGTATTCTCGTGTCTCACATTTGACTCCGAGGCCCAGGTAAAGGTTTGTGTAATTTCTGCAGTCAGCCCGTAAATCCTTCAGCTGTCGCAATTCCTGCTCTCCTGGCAGTGGAACCTTCTGGGAGGGGATTTACCCGCCTGTGTCACCGCGACTTAAAGTGCAGCTCCCCAAGATTATTTTCAGCTGGGTAAAACAGCCTTGGAGAGGCTGTAATTAAAATAATTCGTTACCGCATTAACAAAACCCTTGCAAACTTAATCTCCCTCTCTTCTCTCCTGTCTCTTCTCTTTTCTTCCCATCCCTGTCTCTTTCTCTCCTGTCCCTCCTCTCTTTCTCTCCCCCATCCTGTCCCTTCTCCCTCCTCTCTCCCTTCTCCCTTTTTCTCCCGGTCCCTTCTCCCTTTTTCTCCCGGTCCCTTCTCCCTTTTTCTCCCGGTCCCTTCTCCCTTTTTCTCCCGGTCCCTTCTCCCTTTTTCTCCCGGTCCCTTCTCCCTTTTCCTCCCGGTCCCTTCTCCCTTTTCCTCCCGGTCCCTTCTCCCTTTTCCTCCCGGTCCCTTCTCCCTTTTCCTCCCGGTCCCTTCTCCCTTTTCCTCCCGGTCCCTTCTCCCTTTTCCTCCCGGTCCCTTCTCCCTTTTCCTCCCGGTCCCTTCTCCCTTTTCCTCCCGGTCCCTTCTCCCTTTTCCTCCCGGTCCCTTCTCCCTTTTCCTCCCGGTCCCTTCTCCCTTTTCCTCCCGGTCCCTTCTCCCTTTTCCTCCCGGTCCCTTCTCCCTTTTCCTCCCGGTCCCTTCTCCCTTTTCCTCCCGGTCCCTTCTCCCTTTTCCTCCCGGTCCCTTCTCCCTTTTCCTCCCGGTCCCTTCTCCCTTTTCCTCCCGGTCCCTTCTCCCTTTTCCTCCCGGTCCCTTCTCCCTTTTCCTCCCGGTCCCTTCTCCCTTTTCCTCCCGGTCCCTTCTCCCTTTTCCTCCCGGTCCCTTCTCCCTTTTCCTCCCGGTCCCTTCTCCCTTTTCCTCCCGGTCCCTTCTCCCTTTTCCTCCCGGTCCCTTCTCCCTTTTCCTCCCGGTCCCTTCTCCCTTTTCCTCCCGGTCCCTTCTCCCTTTTCCTCCCGGTCCCTTCTCCCTTTTCCTCCCGGTCCCTTCTCCCTTTTCCTCCCGGTCCCTTCTCCCTTTTCCTCCCGGTCCCTTCTCCCTTTTCCTCCCGGTCCCTTCTCCCTTTTCCTCCCGGTCCCTTCTCCCTTTTCCTCCCGGTCCCTTCTCCCTTTTCCTCCCGGTCCCTTCTCCCTTTTCCTCCCGGTCCCTTCTCCCTTTTCCTCCCGGTCCCTTCTCCCTTTTCCTCCCGGTCCCTTCTCCCTTTTCCTCCCGGTCCCTTCTCCCTTTTCCTCCCGGTCCCTTCTCCCTTTTCCTCCCGGTCCCTTCTCCCTTTTCCTCCCGGTCCCTTCTCCCTTTTCCTCCCGGTCCCTTCTCCCTTTTCCTCCCGGTCCCTTCTCCCTTTTCCTCCCGGTCCCTTCTCCCTTTTCCTCCCGGTCCCTTCTCCCTTTTCCTCCCGGTCCCTTCTCCCTTTTCCTCCCGGTCCCTTCTCCCTTTTCCTCCCGGTCCCTTCTCCCTTTTCCTCCCGGTCCCTTCTCCCTTTTCCTCCCGGTCCCTTCTCCCTTTTCCTCCCGGTCCCTTCTCCCTTTTCCTCCCGGTCCCTTCTCCCTTTTCCTCCCGGTCCCTTCTCCCTTTTCCTCCCGGTCCCTTCTCCCTCCTCTCTCCCTTCTCCCTCCTCTCTCCCTTCTCCCTCCTCTCTCCCTTCCCTTTGCTTTTTCCCCCATGAAGCACAAACGTGCAGATCCCCCACGTACACTGTGCCCCGGCCACGGGCCAGCTGTGGTTTTCAGCCTGCATACGAAGCCGGGCGGCGTGCCGGGTGCGGGGCCGGTGACCCGCGGGTGCCTGCCGGCTGCGGCTCGCAGGGCCGGACAGTGCGGCAGGAAGCCCATTGTTCCAGCACATTGTTCGCTGGAAGGGGCTGTAAACAAGGGATCTTTCTGCCCAAAAACATTGGAACAGTTGATAATGCTCTGAGGCTTCCTCAGGCCAGGACTTCCTATCGCTGATGGTCCTTTGTTGTCTCCTCCTTGGCAGGTTATCAGCGCTGCTGGAGTTTGCTGAAGAGAAAATGAAAGTCAACTACGTCTTTATTTGCTTCAGAAAAAGCAGAGAAGACAGAGGTGAGAACTCGCCCCCGCCGTCAGGTTTGCTCCCTCAGTCCAAACCAGCACTGCTGAAACCGTACTAAAGTCTGGTAATCCCGAGGCCAGGCTTAATAGATGCTGTCTACTGCAGCGTTTTCATGGTGTTCTTGCAAAGTAGAAATAGTTTCTTATGGAGAAAATAAGCCCTTTCTTGAGACTGAGAGAGAGGGAGCAGTTGTGGTTTCTGCAGCAGGTAGGCTTTGCTGTTACTCCTGTGGAAAGATGCTCCTGAGCAACCTGGAGCATTTTATTGTCCAGAAATTGGTGACTGTTTCACCTTTGGTGAGGAGTGATGTTCTGAATTTGATACCAGGCTTCTGTGATGTGGAAGGAGAAGCCGGGGAGAGGTTACTACAGGGGAAACGAACTCTTGTAGCTTGTTGCCCTGATGTTCAGCTGCTATTTAAAGATCTCCTGGCACTTCTGCCCTTCCTAGACCTCCAAGTAATCCTGACCCTGGCTCTAGATGCTTCGGCTTAAGGGGCTGCATTAGGATCTAAAGATAGATGTGTTGGAGGAGTGATTACAGCACGGAAGTTGGAGGCGATTTGTGCTGATGTTCCGAGCTATGGATGGATTTAAATCCTCCGAGACGCAGGCGAGTAACCAAGTGATCGCCATGGCAGGAGTCATTCAAACCTGAATTCGCAAGCTGCAGCGTCTCCTCTGAAACAAAGCGCGTTAGCAGAGCCGCGATGTCACTCCCTGGTATGACGCCAGGAATAATTTCCAGATTAAGTTCTTGCCATGGTGTCACCACGATGCACAGGTGACCCCGCAGCGGCTGCTCACAGGAGACAGCTGATACTGGGGTTTGTTTTTAAAAACGGGTACTTGGACCAGGCTTATGAGTTCTGGAGAGCTCCAGATTCCGGGTCCTTGTCTGTGCAGCTGGAAATTGAGCGCTGGCTTGAAAACCATGTAGGCTCTTCCCTGTGTGCCTGGACACTGATGGATGCTGCGGAGATGAGATGCGGCACCAGGGTCACCTCCCGGACCACGGGGAAGCGATGGCTTTGTTACAAGCGAGGACGTGTCTTGTCGCCCGTGTAACCTTGTCTGACCGAAACAAGGTGTGCGGGCACTTCTGGAGTCGCCTCGCTCGGATTGCCCGCGTCACCTGCGGTGGCTTTCCCGGGGGAGCTTCCACCAAGCTCCGGCTCCTCGCAGACACAAAAAACTCCAGCCTAGAGCTGGAGTGAGGAGATTGCTGTTTGCTGCTGCCTGACCCGCTCAGGGGTGCTGAGAGCAGCCGCCGTGTAAGTACAGAATAAAAGCTGGAAGCTTGGGCGTGCGGGCCAGTAACCAGGCACTGCTGCTTCCGAGGGGCTGGCACAGCCGTCGCGGGATAAACGGGGCCGAACCTGCTCCGCTGCACAACCCAAATCCCCCCGGCGCTTAGGGCAGCTGTGCTGAACGCAGGCAGAGACGGAACCACCTATTTGAGAGCGCTGTCGGGTTAAAAATGTGTTTTTCTGAGCAAGCAGCTCACAGAGGGTGCTCGATGCCCGCGGATACTCGTGGCTTCTCGGGCGCCGCAGGTGGGGAGGATTATTTGGCGGTAACCAGTTTCCTTCTCTTTGGTAGCTCCGCTCCTGAAGACGTTCAGCTTCTTGGGCTTTGAGATCGTGCGGCCCGGTCACCCCTCGGTCCCATCGCGGCCAGACGTGATGTTCATGGTGTACCCCCTGGAGCAGAACTCTTCCTCCGATGAAGAATAACCGCAGCGGGGGACCCCAAAATGCTGTTGAGGGGAGAGGGGGCGACACCTCCTTCCTCAAGGAAAGGGAAAACAAGCTTCTGTTGGACTGAAACTGCATTTCTCATTGTTAGGTTGGCCTGTGTATCCTCCGAGTTGACTATCTCATTGAAACGTGTTGCCTAGAGAACTATATATCCACATGTAATCACCAAATAGTACAGGGAGGTGTTGAAGGGGCGCAGGAGCTGTCGGGGTGCGATTCGGGGAGCCCAGCGCTGGTGCAGCGGTGGCTCCTCCAAACCCGCTGGTCCTTTCCCGTGTGCGCTCATCTGACCCACTACTTTGGTTTTCATGTTATTTTTCACTCAGACTCTTAAATAGACGGCGTGTTTGGGTGTTAGGAGGGAGGAGACGTGCTCGAGTTTAACCTTTAACACTACATTAAAAACCCCGCACATCTCCACTTCGGGGCGACCGATGCTGTTTAAGCTGGTCTTTTTTTTTTTGTCCTTTTGAAACTTCTTGCTCTTCCAGCTTTTGTTTTAAGCAGTCTTAACTCCGTTCGATGTTACCGCCGCACTATCACAGCGTTCGTTCAATAAAAGGGGCATTCGGATGAACTTTGCTCAGCTGGGGCTGCTTTTTTGAGAGGAGCGGAGCCGCCGGTGCTGCTGCGGGCTCAGAGCAGTGATTCCTCCGCTCGGGGGGACGTTTCCTCACCGTGTGATGGTCCCAAAGAGCCAAAAACCCGACGGACAGGTCTGGAGTGGGGCTGGAGCTGCCACCTCTCCTTCCTCCTCCCCTTCCCAAAGGGATGATCTCAAACCTTGAGACACCGAGTTGTATCCAAACCAGAGGAGGCTGCGTGCAGGGGCAGGTGTGGATGGTGGTGCTCCCAGTTGGGTGGGATGCTCTCCCAGTTCAGTGAGGTGCTCTCCCAGTTCAGTGAGGTGCTCTCCCAGTTCAGTGAGGTGCTCTCCCAGTTCAGTGAGGTGCTCTCCCAGTCCCGTGAGGTGCTCTCCCAGTCCCGTGAGGTGCTCTCCCAGTCCCGTGAGGTGCTCTCCCAGTCCCGTGAGGTGCTCTCCCAGTTCAGTGAGCTGCTCTCCCAGTCCCGTGAGCTGCTCTCCCAGTCCCGTGAGGTGCTCTCCCAGTTCAGTGAGCTGCTCTCCCAGTTCAATCAGATGCTCTCCCAGTCCCGTGAGGTGCTCTCCCAGTCCCGTGAGCTGCTCTCCCAGTCCCGTGAGCTGCTCTCCCAGTCCGGGGCTGTCCCGCTGTGCTGGCCGGAGCTCGTGTTCTGTGACACTGGAGGTTGTGCTCTTGTCCCCGGGCTCAGGCGGGTGTCTCTGGAAGCTGTTCGCTGTGCCTTGTCCCCGTGCGCGTTGCTGTGCTCTCACACTTGGAGGGTTGTTTTAAGTAGCCGAAGCCGAGCCGTTCCACATCCATCACCTTCAGTGCTTTCTGTTTGGGGGAGAGAGGTGCGGCTGGGATATGAGTTGGTGTGAATAAATCATCTTAAAGTTTGTGCCTTTCCCTCCTTCCCCTCCAATGAAACCAAAGTGCTGGGGGCTCTGCTCCTCCTTGAGTAGTCTGGTTTGAAGTGGGAGCCTGGGAATGTATTTACTGCCATTTGCTGTGCCCCGTGACAGGTATGACCCTCCCGTCCCCTCCACACGCAGCGCAGAGGAGACCTCGCACCATTCTCTGCTTAAACCAACACTCATTTTTAGTTCTGGCTTTAGAAAAGCCAAGTTTTATCCCTTCTTGGAGCAGAGCTGCCTCAACCCCTTCCCTGGGCCGCGGATGTTCCCTTCGCTGGCACATCCCGGCGTGACGGAACCGCTTTGCTCCTTCTTCACCCGTCACAGAACGTGATGCCAGGAGCAGCACATCTGCTTAAACCCTCAGACACCCCAGGGATGGGCACCCCCCGCCCCCCAAAAAAATCACTGCCCACAGCGTTTGGGGACAAAAGAGAATTGGGGGGAGCAGGAAGAAAAAGCCACCCTCACAGGTTTGTGATTGTCTCTTAAAAAGATTTATTCTCTCTCCTTGCCCAAATGTACAAAGGCAAGAAGAGTACAGTTTGTATATATATATATTTATATATATATATATATAAAAAAAACAAGGAACTTGGTAATAATGTACACTTTACAGAAGGGCAGAATCAGGAAGACTGAAATGAAAACCCAACACAGCAATGCCAATGGAAACAAGAGCTATAAACACCAACGGTTTGACACCCTGGGGGGGCACGGGGACCCCCGGGCAGCGCTGACACCCCGGGGGCTGCGGTACCACCCACGGGCAGCACCTGACAGGGAACCCCCAAAAAAAAGTCAAACCTCAAACCTATTCTGCTGAAACGGTTGTTTTGTTTAACATCTAAAGGGAGACGCAACTGGGACCCAAGGGGGAAGGTGGGGAGCGGCACCTGGAGCCCCCCGCATCCCCTTCTGCTGCCAGCGGAGCCGGCGGCACCCACCCCGCTCTGGCCACCCCTCCGTGCCGCGGCTGCCCCGGTTGTGCCGGCTCTGCCGACACCGCGGCCGGAGGTGGGAGCAGCCGGCGGGACCCCCGAGCCCCCTGTCCCCGAGGGCCGCGCTGGGTCCATCACCAAGAGCGGAAGAAACATGTGCGGAACGCGAGCGGCCGCCCCAGCACGCGCCTCCTTTCCAACCGGGTAAAGCGGGATGGAGGGAACCGGAAGGGGAAGAAAACAAAACCCAAAACCAACAGCTTTCAAACAATTGCTTTTTACAGTATGTACAGAGCCCGGCGGGCAGAGCATCCCGGTACAGCCGCCCCTCGGGGCCGGGTGCGACACGGACGCACGGACGCAACCGAGACCGACGGCTGGCGGGGGGAGCCGGGGCAGCCGGTGCTGCGGGGCCGAGGTAGCGTTGGCCAGGGGAGCCGCTGCGGTGGGGGCAGAGGACCAGAAAGCCCCTGTCCTCGGGCAGAGGGACCGGCGGCCTCAGTGCCCGGTGCCCCCAGCCCCGGCTTGGGGAACCAAGGGCCGGACGGGACCTGGCGCAGCCGCAGGTGCCTCTGGCAGAGCCCGTGTGCTTGTTCCTGGCCGGGCTCTGCCCGTGGCCTGGGAAAGCCCATTGAAAAGCAAAAGGTGGATGCGAAGGGCATCACAGCCCTCGCCCCAAGTGGGGTGCACTGCCCCAGGGTTTGGGGCGAGGGGGGCAGAGGAGAGGCCGGGGGTTTGCAGAGTCACAGCTCACAAACCAGCTCAAAAGCCGCGGGCAGGAGCCTGGGGCAGGTCTGGCCCACGCAAGGCACTGGGGAGGGACCCTGGTGGGGTGCAGGGGGGGCAGAGGCTGCTTTGCCGGGCCCAAGAGCAGCCCCCGGCTCCCCCAGCCCACCGCCCCGGCCACAGCCCACGCGCCGGCAGCTCCAGCCCACACACGGGTGCCGTGGGGTGTGGGAGCAGCCACGGAGCTGGGAGAGGCTGCGCCCCACATGCCGCCCGTCCCCGCGCCCCCGGCTGCCACCGGTCAGGGTGACACCCCCAGCTCGCACCAGCCTCCCCGACACGTGCGTGACTCCCGGCGGGACGCGGCCCCTGCCCGGCCCCAGTCCCACGGCGCTCGGCCCCAGCGCCAAGCAGCAGCTCGCAGAGCCGCGGCGGGGTCCCAAATCCAGCGAGAAACCTCAGTGCTTCCGTTTCCTCTTCATATGCACCAGGCGGGAGAGTCCCCTCCGTCCCGAGCGCTGGTGCCCAGTAGAATAAATATTTCCGCAGGTACCAGCTCGCCCACGCACCAAGGGGAGGGTGTGGAGGGGGGTCAGTGTGTGTCCGACGGGGGGGACGGGACACAGTCTGCCTCGGATCACGGCAGGAACGTCAAGCGGAACAATTAACACCATTCAACTGATGTCTAACGAGTCTCCAGCGCTTCCCCATGTGAGCCAGTCACATGTCTCGTACAGCCCAGGCGTCCGGCGCGTCACGTCCTGCCACGACCCAAGGGCACGTCAGCTCCCGCCGCCGCCAAACCCCAAACCCACTGTCCCCACGGGCACCCCCGGCACGGCCACCTCCTCGGGGAGCAGGGTGGCCGTGCCGGCAGGACGGCCTTACCGGTCTCACCTCCGCGGAGGTGGGTACAGGGAGGGAGCGGAGCCTTGCTGGCTGGCCACGATGGCTGTGGAGGAGAGACCTGCGGAGGAGAAGCCGCGTTAGGAGTTCCAGCCTGGGACGGGAGAGCCGGAAAATCACAGAATCCCAGAATGTCAGGGGTTGGAAGGGCCCTGGAAAGCTCATCCAGTGCAATCCCCCCATGGAGCAGGAACACCCAGATGAGGTTACACAGGAAGGTGTCCAGGCGGGTTGGAATGTCTGCACAGAAGGAGACTCCACAACCCCCTGGGCAGCCTGGGCCAGGCTCTGCCACCCTCACCCCAACAAGTTTCTTCTCAGATTTCAGTGGAACCTCCTGTGTTCCAGTTTGCACCCACTGCCCCTTGTCCTGTCACTGGTTGTCACCAGAAGAGCCTGGCTCCATCCTCCTGACACTCCCCCTTTCCATATTGATCCCCAGGAATGAGTCCCCCCTCAGTGTCCTCTTGTCCAGCTCCAGAGCCCCAGCTCCCTCAGCCTTTCCTCACACGGGAGATGCTCCACTCCCTTCAGCATCTTGGTGGCTGCGCTGGACTCTCTCCAGCAGTTCCCTGTCCTGCTGGAACTGAGGGGCCACAACTGGACACAATATTCCAGGTGTGGTCTCCCCAGGGCAGAGTAGAGGGGAGGGTTTGCTCAAAGCAAAGCTCGGTGTGCAGCTCACGCTGCCCAAAAGTGCCAGGGCAGGCTGGGCTCTCACCTGTTGCATAGGGCAGGTTGTACTGTGCCGGCAGCAGCGAGTACCCGAGGTGGTGGTGGTGGTGATGGGTGGAGAGCAGGCGCTGCGAGGGGGACGTGCGGGGCCGCTCTGTGCTCCTCTCTCCCCCGCCTGCTCCCCCGACGCTGCTGCAGCTCCCGCCACCCCCCACCACCCCGCAGCCGCCGCGGTCCCGCTCCTGAGACGTCTTCTCGCTTATCTGGAGAGGAGAAAGCAGACACAGGCTGAGGGACGCTACCTGCTACCCCGGGGCTGTGCTGGGCACTCGGGCGGCCCCATGGGGATGATATTCCCCTGCCTTTGCCTACAGGTGCCCACGACTCTCTGGGAGATGATTACAGGATGGCTGGTGACCAGCCCAAAAGCCAGACACAGGTTGTGTTTCAAGCACCCCCATCCTGCCCAAAACTGGGGTTTGCTGCCCCTGTGTCATCCAGGAGGAGCTCGTGACCCTGCACTGCTGTGGGATGGACACAGCTCCTGCATCCCACCCACCAGCTCCAGGGCTGGGGACAAGTGTCACCCAGTTGCTGCAGGGCCTGCAGGTTTGGCACGTCAAGCCCAAAAGGGCTGTGCTGTGGGATGACGACTCAGCCCCAGGATCCAGGCAGCATCTCGAAGCTCAAGGACGGAGCCGGCCAAAGCCGGCGCCTTCCCGACCCTCACCGTGGGCGATTTGCTCTTGTAGTGGCTGGCGTGCTGCTGCAGGATGTCCAGGGCCTTGGACTCCGAGCTGGATTTACAGCTGACGCTGGGGCTGGCTCGGGACTTGTCGCTGTCATCGCTGCCGGACGCTTTGCTCCCATACGGAGAGAAGGAGTAGCTGGAGGGGAGGTATGATCCTGGGGGAGAAAAAGCACCCAGGGCATGAGGAACCCGCGTGCAGCACAGCCCTGACGTGTGCAAGAGGATGTCCCGCTGCCACCCACCACCCCAGCACGGGGACAGCAGGGAAGGGACGTCCCTGAGAGGAGCCCGGCTCCCTACCTGGGTAATTCTGCATCATGACGGTGGGCATGGCCCGGTAGCTGGGGTGGTTGGGGTCGTAGGACTGGCTGTAGGAGTAACCGTGCATGTAGGGGATGTAGGACTGATGCTGCGTGAGAGGTGAGGACACGGGGACGTGGACGCTGGGTCTGGGGTCCTTCCCCACCAGCCGAGCCTCCTCGCTGGGGGTCAGCTTGCACTCGGAGCTGCCGCTCTCCTTCCCGTCCTCCTTGGACGCGGCTTCTTTGCTCCGATTCCTTTCTTCCTTCAACTTACGGTCCCTCTCCTCTTTCCATCGCTCGTCCTCGGTCTTGATGTCCGAGTACTTTGCTGGGTACACGTAGGTCCACATCCGCGGCTCAGCTTCCTGCAAGAACCAACCACCATCAGAGCAGTTGCCGTCCCCCAGCCCGGCCTGTACCAAAATTTGGTGGATTTGGAGACCAGTGAACCGCACTCCCCTTCCTGGGCTCCATCCCCAGGGGAATCCTGTGGATTCCCACCATGAGCAGAGGACTACGCGTGTTCTCTGAGGCGATGGCCCCAGCAAACCCCATGGGCATTACTGAATCACAGGAAGCTCCATCTGAACATGAGGAGAAACGTCTTTGCTGGGAGGTGCCAGAGCCTGGCCCAGGCTGCCCAGAGCGGGTGTGGAGTCTGCTTCTCTGGGACATTCAAACCCGCTTCGACCAACCTGGGCGATCTGCTCTGGTGACCCTGCGTGAGCAGGGCCGGGGGATCTACAGAGGCCCTGCAACCCAACCAGCCTGGGATTTCGTGATTACCTGTCTGTACCAGAGCACGGGGTCCACTTCGGCTTGTCGCCCACACTCAGAACCAGCCTTCGTCTCGCCGGGTTCCTTCCCGAGGTGGCCGCCCTCGCTCAGCTTCACCTTGAGCCCCTCGGCGACCTGGCTGCCCGACAGCTTGCCCGAGTCCTCCAGCTTGGGGATGATGACGGATTTGGCCATGTCGGGAGCTCCCGGCTCCTTGGCCTTGCTCAGCCCTGACTTGACGAGGTCTGTGAGGCTCGGGGCCTTGGTGAGCGTGGGGGGCATGGGCGGCTTTTGCTTCCACTCCTCTTTGAGTGCCGCCTCCCTCTCCTTCAAGCCCAGCTCTGCTTTCTTCTCCAGCCCTCGCTGCTGCTGCTGCTCCAGGCTCTGCCGCTGCTTCTGCTGCTCCTCGTACTGCTGCCGGTACGCAGGGTTGGTGCTCAGCAGGTGAGCGTGGTAGCCCTGCTCGTTGTAGCCGTACGGGGGGACGTAGGCGTACTGGTTGTAGTAGAGGGACTGCATGTACATGTTGGGACGCTGCTGGATGACCGAGGGCTGCTGGCTGGAGCCGCCGAGCTCCGGCTTCTTCTCTTCGCAGCCCTCGCTCTTCACCTTCACCTCGGGGTTCTCCTGCTCCTCGTCCTTCTTCAGCTTCAAGGCCTGTGTGTCGGCTGCGGCCTGGCCGCCGGGGTTCAGCGGGCCCGGGCTAGCCTGCGGGTAGCCAGGGGAATAGTAGGTGTCGAAGCCTTGGTAGTAGGGAGACTCTTTGCTCTGCGCTTGCGGGGGGAAAAGAGCTTTTTTGGCGCCTTCCTTGACCAACTGCTCGGGATCCTTGGCCTTCACACCCTCCAGCTTGCCCTCGCCGTCCTCCCCGGCGTCAGAGATGTCGGAGTATGCCGGGCTGTTGGTCTTCACCGAGCTGGCCTCGGCGCCGTTCTGCGTGACGACGTGCAGCGGGGTGAGCGGCTGGGCCGGGGCGCTGCTCTCCAGCCGGCTGGCGCCGCCGATGGACGGGCTGGGCGCGTTGTCGCTGAAGCTGTAGATTTTATCCGCCTCGGCCTTGATGCTGGCGAGGCGGCTCTGGTGGGGGTCGGACGAGCCGTTGAGCAGCCCCTCGCCCTTCGGCCCCAGCTCGCTGGGTTCCCCGCGGAATGGGCTCTTGCCCTCCTCCGCTCTGCAGGCCTTGCCGGGAGTCAGAGGGTTTTCCACCTCCTTGGGCTCCTTCTTCTTCTTGTCCTTCTTCTTCTTCTCCTTAGAAGGGGTGAGGGCAGGGTTGACAGCGAAGGGCTCTCCCATCACCGTGGGTTTGGGCTGGATGGGTTTGAGCTGGGGGCTGTTGGGCATGGTCTGCACCACGGTGGTGGCCAGGCCGGCGGAGGAACCGGGGGCGGCCGTGGTGAGCGTGGCCGTCTGGAAGGTGTAGATGGGCTGCGGGGGGATGGCTGGCGCGATGGGTCTGGCCGACTTCAAGCTTTTGGAAGGGATCTTCTCCGACTTGGCCCCAGATGCCTTCTTGGGCTTGTCCTTCTCAACACACCTTTTCTCCAGTGAGTCGAAGCCGTCGTTACTCGTCTCATCGGCCACCGACGGACCGTCCTCAGAGCCATCATTGGACAGGGCACCTGGGTCGGTGTCTCCTTCTCCACCCAGCTTCTTCTTGCAAGGAACCTTGGCGCTGAACTTGCTGGAGGGGGACGGGCTGTGTGGCTCCATCAAGCGCACCTTGGGGGTGGCCGAGCGCGCGGGCGAGAGCGAACCCTTCTGAGCGGCGGCGGCGCCGTTGCAGCTGCCGACGTCGGCGTGCAGGGCGGGCTCCTCGCCATACTCGCTGTCCACGTCCGCCTCCAGCTTGCTGTCGTCATCCGTGTGTGCGTGGGCCTGGTGGTACTTCAGCCCGTTGATGTGCTTGTACTTCTTGTTGCAGTTGGGGTGGGGACAGTCAATGAGGATGGGAGAGGGGCAGTTTCGGTCCAGGACGGCCGGTTCCACCTTGACGGCGGCGGGCGGCACGGCCGCCGAGCCCATCGAGTTCGTGCGGATGCGTTTGCTGCCCTTGGAGTCCTCCGAGCTGGAGTTGAGCTCCATGTCGGAGAGGGGTTTGCTCTTGCGCTTGGTGACGGAGGAGGGACTGGCCTTCACGTCCTCGGCCGTGCCGGCAGGCGGCGTGCGGTGGTCTGAGGAGTTCTGGCTCCCTCGGCGCCCTTTGCTGTTGGCTCCCGCCCGCGTCTTGCTGCTGTTGCTGGTCCCTTTGCTGTCCGAGGCGGCCGCCGTCTCGTTGACGGGCGTGTTGCTGTTCGGGCGCATGCGCTTGCCCCTGCCCCGGCCATTGCGCATCTCCAGGTCACTGGTGGGAGAGTCGCAAAACCTGCAGGGAGGAGGACAGGTAGGTTTAAACACAGAGATGGTCACACCGGGCAACACAATCCCCCTTTCTCCCCTCGCTTCCGACCCTGCGTGATGGTTCCCCAAACCAAACCAGGTCAGTCTGCAAACGCTCGACCACCTCTAGCCTCCAGGATGAGGGAGCCTGTGACCCGGACAAGGAGATGTCACCCCCCATGGCAGAGCTCAGTGGGTGCCCATCCGTGGCCAGTTTGCCCACGGATGCTTACCGGGGAGGTGCCCAGTCGTGCTGCGTGCAGTCCAGCAGCGTCCCCACGTATGTCTTGTTCCTCCAGGTGACGTTGACCACCAGCATACCTGCAAGAGGAGGGGACAGGGTCAGCTGGGGCTGGTGTCACCGCTCAGCGTCTCGCCCTTCCCCGGGCATCGGGGCAAAGGTGGATCCCACCTCGAGACCAGCAGGAGGAAGAGTTCAGCTCTAGGGCTGCCGGAAGGTGGATAAAGGCTCTTGGGGCTTTGGGGAGAGGTGAGACCCTGGGCTTGGGGCTGGGGGGGACACCAAGACAGGCGCTGGAGCCCCCCAGTACCCCTCTCTCAGCCAGGCTCTGATCAGTGTCCACCCAACCTCCTCCTTGAGCCAAAACCAGTGACTCCCAAAGCTCTGCAGGCTCCGGGGGGGCCTGAAGAGCCACATTGTCTCTAGGTGTGCTCAGGTCAGGCAGGGAAAGTGGAAATCGCTGTGGAGCGAGGGCTGGGAACCCCCGGGGAGATCAGACAGCCCCGGCAGGCTGCGGCCCCAACGCGGAGCCACAGAACCCCAGCAAGGCTGAGACCCCCGTGTGCGGCTGTGAGCCCCACAGCCTCCGGCAAAGGCTGGGTTTGCCACTAGATGGCAAGCTGAGCCCAGCATCCCAGCTCCACAGCCCACCCTGGCAGGAAAACCAACTTTGAGGGAATAATCTCGGTCCCTCTGCACCTTGCAGGACACCTCGCGGCCTGCAGAACCATCCACGGGGCCACATCTCCTCCTGCCATGGAGCAAAGGCATTGGGTGTTCAGAAAACCTCCTGGTTTCAGCTTTTTCACCCCCATTTGAGAAGAGAAGCAGCCCGGCTCACACCTCATAGACCCTCAGCATCTCTCCTCGGAGCTGGGGGCCTTTCACAGCGTCCCTTGGCTCTGGGAACAGCTCTTTCTGCTGCAAACCACTCGGATCTACCGCAGAACTACCGGGAGCGGAGCCTGTCACACCAAGAACGTTTATCTGAGCAAGGAAAAACCAGAGAGATTGAAAACTCGTTTGCGAGGGGCGATGAGCGCGGTGAGATATACGGCCGGGTGGCCCTGGGAGATGGATGGAGCCCGGAGCAGCTGTGCCTGAAGCACGCTGATAAATCTCAGCGCGTATCCCACGGTGTGCCGTGCCAGCAGCCAGCTGCAGCCTTCAGGGGGATAATATATGGAGCCGAGGTCTGAAACGTGGCTCTGTTTTGGGAAAAGAAGTAAAACGCAGGTCTGGTTTTCCCTGGGAAACGTTGGGTGCTCTGGAAAGCGCTGGGGACCTGCCTTAGCACGGACACGGCCAGGACGCGACGCTGGAGGTGACAGCGGGTAGAAACAAGCACAAAACCAACTGCTGGGTCCCCCACGCAGGTGGAGATCGATGCGTGAGATATTAGAAAGGACGTGCTGGCATTTTATCTTCCCCCGGCGCTGCGATGGCGGGCGGGAGATGAAAGGCGAAGGGCGAAGAGAGCAGCACGCAGCCGGCCCGCCCTCCAATGCGCTCCAGCCTATATTTAACCCGCTGCAACCAATCAGCTCAAATCCCCTCCTAATCCTCCAACAATAACCCAGGACAATTTAAACCCCGGGGATAGATCCTAAGCAGCTTTTTTCACCCGCCGTGTCCTCCTCTCGTGGCAGGATGATGAGCAGAGCAAGGGTGGGCAGGGAGGAGGCGACGTCCTCGCGTCCCCGAGGCTGCAGATGCTCTTGCAGAAGACGAATCCCACTCGGATAACACCAACCCCACCTGGTTTTGTGTGAATCCATCATCCTTCTTCCATTAACTCCTCCTCCAGCTCCATCACGTTTGGGATGCTCCAGCTTTGGGATGCTTTAGGCTGCCCATCCTTCCATGCATTTTTCCTCCCGCTCCATCACCTTTGGGATGCTCCAGCTTTGGGATGCCCCTCTTTCCACAAATTTCTCCTCCAGCTGCATCGCTTTTGGGATGCTCAAGCCTTGCTGTAAAGCCTTGCTAAGCCTGGCCTGACCCACAGTGGCTTTGGGACACAACACCCAAAGGTGTTTCTTGGCCATCATGAGATGGGAGAGCAGAGGACACCACAGGGCAGGGGACAGCAGGACAAGAGCCACCTCACCCAGCAAGGAGATATCGGTCACCGGTAAAACAGACTTGGGGAAATTAACTTCATTTATTGCCGGAGTTGAACCCAGTTTAGCTACGAGGAACGTGCGGCAGAGCAGCCCGGGAGCCTCCTCATGAACGAACCCTTTAACGCAGCACTCGGCAGCTGCAGCAGGAGCTGGTGGCACCCGAGGCAGCTATGGACAGTAGGAGATGGATACCAGCACCAGTCCCGTCTGGAGCAGAATATTGCTCACCCGGTGCTAAACCAGCCTCTGCACAAACGCTCTGAGGGCGCTGAGCGGTGCGGTAGCTCTCCTCCAGCAGATGTTAGACCAGACAGCACTCACAGCTGTGGCTGTTGCGGCTTTGGGGGCAGTGCGGTGGCTCAGCGACCTCAGGGGGGATTTACAGCCGCTCGGGCCTTCGGGAAACGCCATTAAAGCAAAGGAGAAATCCATATAAAAGCTCATCTCCTGTGCCTGGGTCTGGGGACACGCAGCGGTGAAGACCAGAGCGCAGCCAGGGGACAGTGCAGCCCCTCTGAAGCCCCATGAGCGGTGCAAGCCTGGCACATCTCCCCTTTTAAATCATCCCCAGAGCAACTGGGGTCGCAACCGAAGGCTGCGGGAAGTGGCGAGGCAGCACCTTCAACATGCAAAACCATCCGATTTGGGGTCAGGCTTCCTCATGGTCGCGGTAAAACCTTTCAGTGTGTCAGCTGGCGGCTTTTTGGTTGCGAGCGGTGCCAGGAACAGCGAGGAGGTGACGTGCTCTGAGCCAGGTGACACCGGCTCCGTAGAGGGGGATGGAGGAGAGCCGGCAGCTAACGAGGCAGCAAATGGAGCGCCGCTTTCCGGTGTAATTAGATCAGCTAATAGTTCCCGCAGACTGAAACCACAGCGAACAGAATTAGGGCAACTGCCGAGACAGCTGCTCCCACCGACGGCGTCCCGACAAGCCCGGTCCTTGTGCAGAGGGACGGTGTCACCAGCGTGGCCACCAGGACCAGACCCCGACCTGCAGAGCGTTAGGACAGACTGACCAGCAACATTTGGTGATGCTCGTCCGGCCATCGCAGGCTCCCAGCAGCTTTTTCAGAGAGAGGAGAGGACCAAGCTGGTGTCGGAGGCAGGAGGGACATTGTGGGGCCTCTCAGAGCTTCCCACTCCCATCTCAGCTGGGTCAGATCCAGCGTGTCCTTCTGAGGTCGCTGGGCTTTGGCTTTGGGAGCCTTTCTCCCTGATTTTGCAACCCAAAAGCGCCAGTTTCTACAGAAAGGGAGCTGTGGTTGAAGAACCATGTTGCCTTCCTCACCCCAGCCCCACGGGAAGGGAAGTTTTGCAACCGCCTGAGCCCAAATGTCCTCAAGTTGGACCAGGAAAGGTTCAGATTGAATATTAGGAAATATTTCTTCCCCAAAGGGCTGTGGGGCATTGAACAGGCTGCCCAGGGCAGTGCTGGAGTCACCATCCCTGGAGGGTTGAACAGAGAGATGAGGTTCTCAGGACACGCGGCAGTGCCAGGGGTGGGTTATGGTTGGACTCCATGATCTTAAGGGGCTTTTCCAACCAAAATTACTCTATGATTCTAAATACGCTTTTCCCAGCGAGCGCAGAGCAACGCAGATTCCAACATCCCAACGTCTTGATGTGAGGAAGAGCTTTCCAACCCAACTGCTTCACCCAGCCTCTCGCAATTAAGTGCTGCTCTCGTTAAGCTGGTGGAAGCAGGTGGGATCCACACACTGGGACCCATCGAGCTGCGGGGAAGGATCTGTCCTGCGGTCACTCGGAGCCGCCCGGCGAGGACTCAGCATCGCGAGGAACTGGGGAGAGGTGGATCCCTCTTGGTGGAGGTGCTGGGATCTCTCTGGAGATCCTGCTGGAATCCCCTTGTTTGGGTTTGTAGACATGCCCTTGGTGCAGCTTTCTTCCCCGGATCCTTCAGGTGGGGGAGCTGCCCAATGAAGCCCCCCACATCGCACAAGCTCCAGCTTTGGCCAGGAGGTCCAGTATCTCCTCCAACATCACCTTCGATGCCCCGTTAATAATGGGAACGCAGGAGAGAGGGGCCAAGGACACAGGGACGGTTTCACCCGGACTTTTCACTCAAGGACAAGACACAACGCTACAACACATGCAGCACAGCACAAGGGACCAAAGGCACCGGTGGGATTTGTCTTCTGCACGGTTGGCTGGAAAAGGCATTACTCCCGATGGCGGCAACCGGGCAGCAGCCAGTGGAGAAGGACCTCTGCGCAATTCATCAAATTACCGCAGATAAAACTAGCCAGGCTGCGGGAAACTGCAAACACGCTGCGAACCAGCGTGGGGTGATGCGGACAGACAGAGAGACAGGCCACGGGGATTCGCAGTGGAGAGCGGGAGAAAAGGGAGAAGAACCAGAACCCACCCCCATGGAACCGCCTCTGAACCAGGATTTGTGGGGAGGATGTTTTTGTGCCCTGTTCATCCCTCCTGGCACAGCCGCATGGGTTCCTCTGCCCGCCATGAGCAGATTCTCCTGATTTCCGCCCCAAAAACACCAATCCTACAAGGTCCAAGCTCTCCTGGCTGCCTCAGCTCCGATGAGTTTGTTCCTACTGAACAAGACACAAGGACAGAGGAGCGTGACACAGCTGGAGGTCCCAGCAATCCCATCCCAGCCTCCCCCAGCACAGTCCAGGTGCTTTTCTCTCCCCAAACAGCCCACGTCACGACGCGTTTCCCAGCTTTGGCGCCCACCACCTCCACATCGAGGGCCACGGCAGCACTCAGTCCTGCGCCAACCGCAGCTTCCAAACCAGTTTTCCCAGTAGGGAGAGCGGAAAGGCAAACTGGGCCCTGCTGCTGTTCTCCCAAAGTGGGGGGTGAGAAGGGAACCCCTGGGAACGTGGGGTTCAGTTTGGCTTCTGTCAGATAACGAAGGGCGGGCAGGAGGTCAAGGCCAACATGTTCACCAGCGATGGAAGATCAGGAGCAGACATCCAAGAGGTCAAGGGCCGACGTGAACCATCAGTTGGCCTCCACCACCGCTGCTTTTTCTCACCTTGGAGCTTCTGGGCTCTGTTTCTGCTTCCAGAGCCCAGCACAAGGCTGAGGAGCTCAGCCCGGAGCAGAAACCTCCGGCGTCCCATTGAGGGTGGAGGGCCGGCTGGGTTCCAGCGCTCGCCACCTATTCATCCCCACGCTGCTTGGCAGAGCCCCAACAGCAACGAAACCCATCAAAGGAGCTGGGCAAACAAAGCAAGCTGCGCGGATGAGAAGAGCTCCGGTGGAAAAATAGAAAAAATCAAGGTTCGATTGGCTTGGCAAGAGAAGTGAGCGCCTGATCTCCCGCCGAGTCCATTTTGAAAGCTCCGCTGGGGTTTTTTAATCCAGCAGGAGATTTCTGCCGCCTCCCAGGGTTTGAGCGTTTTTGTGACAGACCTGCGGGTTGCCAAGCAGAACCGAATCAGCTTCCTCGAGTTCCCGTGCGGGCTGGCGCGGCCGCTCCTCCAGCACCGCCACAACAAGTTTGCTCTTGCAGGAAGGTGGAGAAACCACAGCTCGGGTTTTCACCCGCGGTCAGGGCAGGGGGACGACTCAACGCATTAGGCTGACACAAGTGTGATGGCTGAGGGACCTGGAGAACAGGAGCTGAGGGGAGACCTTCTGATCTCTGAACTGCCTGAAAGGAGCTTGGAGCCAGGGGGGTCGGGCTCTGCTCCCCAGGAACAAGCGCCAGGAGCAGAGGAAACGGCCTCAAGTTGCGCCAGGGGAGGTTGAGGTTGGATCTGGGGAACAATTTCTTCCCCAAAGGGCTGTGGGGCATTGGAACAGGCTGCCCAGGGCAGTGCTGGAGTCACCATCCCTGGAGGGCTGGACAGACGGACATGAGGTTCTCAGGGACATGGGATGGTGCCAGGGGTGGGTTACGGTTGGACTTGATCCTGAGGGTCTCATCCAACTGAAATGATTCTGTGATTCTATAAGTTTTGGCCCTTTACTCCCTCTGCTGGACAGATTAAGGGCTCCTCTGTGTCCTGACCACCCAGACACAGAGACAAGTCCAGGATGTCCCAACAAGCGACACAGCAGGAACACAGGAAGGAAGGGATGGCCGTAACTCCACAATGACACTGTGAGAGAGCACAAAGCTCTCCGGTGACACTTACCATCCTCTGTCTCTTGCCAGACAATGCCCTCCAGGTTGACGCTGGTCCCAGGCTCGCAGGGGCCCAGGCACTCGGGCTCGGTGGCCAGGGCCACGTCGCAGGTGTTCACTCCCACCGAGCGGGTGCGGACCATGATCTGCTCGCAAGGCGATGAGATGTCGTTGTTGACAACGGGGACGAGGAGGTGCAAGGGCAACACCGCAGGTGTAGACACCGGAGACTCCATCTGTGGGGAAGGAGAAACACGCCGGTCACTGTCAGGAATTCAGGAAGGAGAGCAAGTATCGACAGGCATCTCCATTCCTGGAGAACATCAAGACCGGGGCTGCCAGCTCCTCAAGGTCTGTGCCAGCGGGCGGTTCAGGTCCCACACCCATCAGAGGACAAGGAGCTCGGAGGTGTCTCCCACCCGCCGTGCCCATCCGCACGTAACCATTAAGAGCTTTGTAGTCAGAGATCACACCCAGGAGTCCCTCCGCAGGAGATATCTGCTCTCCTGCTCCAAGAGTTTCTGCCAAGCTCTTCCCCCGGGTAGTCATCCCCGCTCAGGATGCCTTTTGGCTACTGCTCAGATGTTAACGCAGACACGACTTTGGACCTGATGGCTCATTAGAAGGAAAAAAAAATATACAGGCTTCTGCTCAACTGGCAGGACAGGACAGACAAGTAGCAGTCTCCCTCCAGCGCCCATGAAAACCACCCTCCTCCTCCTCCCAAATCCTCCCTGTGACCCCCTGAAGAGGCAGATGTTGGGATCACATCCCTCTTCCCTGCGCAAGCCTCTGCAGAGCCGGATCCAGCCGACGGCTGAGCCAGCTCAACCTTCCTTGTCATGGAAACCACATCTCCCGGCCAGAACCGGGCCTGGCAAGCCAACGAGCCCATGCGCCAAGGGGAACCACGGCCAAGTCCCCCTGCGGGTGACGAGCCAAGGTTGGCTGCTCTGCCACGCCGGCGGATCCCAGCGGTGTTAGGACAGCTGATGGGCGGGTTTTGCTGTTGGCCAAGGGACGAAGAGAGTGGAGACCTTCCTGTTATAGAATCATCACATCAGTTTGGTTGGAATTGACCCTCAAGATCATCAAGTCCAACCATAACCCACCCCTGGCACTGCCCCATGTCCTGAGAACCTCATGTCCGTCTGTCCAACCCTCCAGGGACGGTGACTCCAGCACTGCCCTGGGCAGCCTGTTCCAATGCCCCACAGCCCTTTGGGGAAGAAATTGTTCCCCAGATCCAACCTCAACCTCCCCTGGTGCAACTTGAGGCTGTTTCCTCTTGTCTCATCTCTCGTTATTTGGGAGCAGAGCCCGACCCTCCCTGCTCCCCCATCTCTGAAACCGTTGAAACCGTTCAGCTTCCTTCCACTCTGCGACAGAAACCACAGCGCAGCACAGGAGTGTTTAATTACAGTTCCAGCTCTGCTAATTATCACTCGGTCACATTCGTAATCTGCATTACGCCATGGTGCATAATAAGCAGCTGGCTGAGATCTCTCTAATAAGCAAGGCGGCTTGATGGGATTTCGTATTTCACCCCGTGCTGGAGCAAACACGGCCCCGTTCGGCAGCCGCGGGGGGACACGGCGGCAAAATAAAAAGACCCAGCGTGGCTCTGCAAGGGCAGAACGGAGCCGCTTTGCTGGGACACGTGATAAATGCCCAAAGCCAGGCTGGAGGAAGAGGCAGATGGATCAATCCCTGAATTCACCCCCCTGGCGTGTGTCTTATCTCCGGTGCCACAGCTTTTCATCCTCCGGCTTTACCGAGCAAGGAGATGCACTGCCTGGCGTTCCAGTTCCCTCAGCTGGGCCAGTAGCCGAGGGACACGCTGGCACTGGGGCCACCGGGCAGCAACTGTACCCTCAAGCAGTGGCTTTTGCATCTCCTCCGGTGAGCGGGGATGAAGCTGGAGATCTCCGGTCCGCAAATCAAGCCCTGCACCCTCCAGCATCCAGCTCCCACATGCCACCCCGAGCAAACCGCTTAATGCTGCTGGGTCCTAAATCCCCGTTGCAGAACGGACAATTGATTCCTCTTTCCTTGCCGGGTAGGCTCTAAGATTAAACGCCGGCGAGTGCAAACGCAGGGGCTGCCCCAGGGAGTTGATGTATTTGCAGCAGCCCCTCCGCAGGAGTCAGTGGGGGAGAAGCTTCCCTGCACCCGCCCCGATGAAAGCCCTTTGTGTTCCCCGCCGAGGCTTTTCCAGCACGGGGAACGTGCTCTCGCCACTGCTGAGGACACAAGTGGAACGAAGCCAGCTGCTCAATGGGGAAAAGGCAAAGCAGAGAGAGCGCGGGGCAATGGCGCCATCCGGGAGAGTGTGTCTAGGGGGTAATTAAAACCTCCCCCTCGTCACAGCCCAGGTGAAGGGCAGTGTGGGGAGATGAGCACAAAGCAGCTCTGGCTGTCTCAGAGTGGCTTCGTTAGCACCAGGTGCCATTAAGGGCAATTCACAGCAGCAACCGGCTACCGGGAAACAGAGGAGAGGGCACAACGAAAATAAAAACACCACACTGATTTTGATGCCAACCCCTAAACCACTTGCTCATATTTATGAGTATTTTGGTTTGCTCCTGATAATCAAAGCCAAGCAGGCAAGAAAAGCGCGGTTTTGAGCAATCCAACAGGGACGCCAAAAACACAGAGGAGAGGAATTAGCTGAGATATTTGTGGTGTATCTACAAGGGAACAAGCAGGTGGGACAGGGTGCCCACCGAGCTGCAGCCCTTGGTCAGCGAGGACCTGGCCGTGGTCAGCGTGGGACCACTGATGCACTGCGATGGCGCTGGGCTACCAGCGTGTCTCCATGTGAACGAGGTTTTCCTCATCTAAAAGGTCCTTCAACTCCTGCAAATCCCAGAATGTGAGGGGTTGAAGGGCCCTGGAAAGCTCATCCAGTGCAATCCCCCCATGGAGCAGGAACACCCAGATGAGGTTACACAGGAAGGTGTCCAGGCGGGTTGGAATGTCTGCACAGAAGGAGACTCCACAACCCCCTGGGCAGCCTGGGCCAGGCTCTGGCACCCTCACCCCAAACAAGTTTCTTCTCAGATTTCAGTGGAACCTCCTGTGTTCCAGTTTGCACCCATTGCCCCTTGTCCTGTCACTGGTTGTCACCAGAAGAGCCTGGCTCCATCCTCCTGACACTCCCCCTTTCCATATTGATCCCCAGGAATGAGTCCCCCCTCAGTCTCCTCTTGTCCAGCTCCAGAGCCCCAGCTCCCTCAGCCTTTCCTCACACGGGAGATGCTCCACTCCCTTCAGCATCTTGGTGGCTGCGCTGGACTCTCTGCAGCAGTTCCCTGTCCTGCTGGAACTGAGGGGCCAAAGCGGCCCTCAACCTTTACCGCTTCAGCCAGACCCTCCCTGCTAGCGAGGATGAGGTGCAGCAGCTCCTCTCCTAGTCAGCTCCTCCACCATTTGCATCAGGAAGTTCTCAAGGCACTGGAGGAACCTCCTGGACTGTGTCTGGCTGAGTTGTCCTTCCAGCAAATATCAGGGTAGTTCAAATCCCCCACCACAACCAGGGCCTGTGACTGTGAGGCTGCCCTCAGCTGTCTGTAGAGGCCTCATCAACTACCGCACCCTGATCTGGTGGCCTGTAACAGACACCCACAATAGTATCACCCCTGCCAGCCTGGCCCTTAATTCTCACCCACAGACTCTCAGCTCTCTCCGCATCCGCCCCTGGACAGTACTCAATACTCTCTCGCATAAAGAGCAACTCCACCACCACGCCTGGCTGGCCTGTCTTTCCTGAGAAGGACACAGCCATCCATGGCCACATTCCAGTCATGCAAGCTGTCCCACCGTGTCTCCGGAATTGCCACCAGATCATAATCTCCTGCCTCAACACAGGCTTCTGACTCCTCCTGCTTATTCCCCATGCTGTGCATTGGTGTGCAGGCATTTCAGGGAGCGAGCTGAGCACACCCATTTCACCCCAGGGGGACGGGAGGCCTCCTGGTCTTCATCAATTCCAGAGCGTTCCCCCACTGGTGCAAGCCCAGCTACAACCCCATCCCCCAATCTAGTTTAAAGCTCTCCGAATGCAGATAGACAACAAAAGCCAAGGAGGAGCCTCATTAGTGGTGACAAACTCTTGGCTGCCGTGTGCCAGGGGACAAAACCCGGACCAGAAGTGCTCCATCTCAGGAGCATTGCCTAAGGCCACAACCACCCCTTCCCACATCAGCCCAACGTTTGGGAGCTTTCATGTGGGCACTCTTGTCCTGCTCGGCCACCACATCCCCAACAGCTTTGGATTTTCAGAGCAGGACCTGGGAACGTGAGCTGGGATAGCTCACAGATAAGCTGGGAGCAGATCCATCCAGTTGGTGGATATATGTGGTGGACTTCTCCAAACGTCAAAACCGCACCACCCGAGCTGCCTCTCATCCACCGCCAGTGACCTCGGCAGGGATTTCAAAGAGGAACTGAAGACTTCTCCAATCTGACCGCCAAAGCTGGGTATGGAGAACCTGAAGACAAATCCTGTTGTTGACACTGGTGCCCACCACGCCTACGATTCAATCTTGTATTTACTTGCAGGCATTGCTCAATAAGCTCCAACAGACCAGCTCTGGGTGCAAAGCTGCTGGTCACGTCCCCCAGTGACAACATCCTAACATGACCCCAGGCAGCACGGAGGAAGCTTCAGAAGATTTGTCTTGACCTTGGCAAGGAAGCCACCACCAAGAGCTTCCAGCAAAACCCCACATGCCAGGAACTACTGGTGGCACAAGCATCAGGCCCAAGGATGGAGCGGGGAGTGTGGTCCTGGACACGGATCCCAGCACTGTTGCTTCTCTCATGCTAGCTGGAGGTTGAGGTTGCTCACATAAAGATGTCAAAAAGCAAATCTGTTTTAGAAGCAAGCTTCCCTTCCCTGGAAAAACGCCAGCTTAAAGAAATGAAGTTATTCCTCCGGACCACGGGAACATGCTCAGGGAGGACACTGGGTTTCTCAGTCAGCAGATGGTGGCCAAAGGGCCAGCACACCACGGCACATGCTTTTCACACCCAGACTCACCTTTATCTGGGTATTTTGGGGAGAACCTGGCCAAGGAAGTCCACCCCGGCCACAGATGAGCACGCCACAGAAACCCAAGCCTGCATGAAGACTTCTGCACCAAGCTCGAGGTCCCGTCACCAGAACCGCTGCCAACAGAGCTGGTTGGGATAACAGGTATATCAGGATGCGACAGCTCATCCCGTAACAACCTCCTCTCAAATCAGTGACAAAAAAATGATCCAAATGCTGCTCCTGGGCGATCCAGTCAGTCGGATGCATATCAACCCCAGCCAGGCTGCTGGAGAAATTCAAATGTCACCCAGCACGACCTCCAACCAGCAGCTTTTTGTCCCCGGGCCGCCGCTCTCCAGCACAGAGGGGAATCAAATCCCTGCTCCAACACGACGAGTCTTATCTCGGTGCTCGCAGCATTTCGAGATCAAGGGGAGGCAGACGCGGCAGAGCCACAGTCTTGCATGTTACCGCGTCTTCAGTAAAGCCAGGAATAGCATCCAAGGCAGACGTGCTGGCACCAAGTCACCTGCTCCAACCACTTAGGAGACTATCAGATCTGCTCTAGGAAGGGGAAAAAAAAGGTGTCTCCAGCAGGAGGGAGGTAGAGAAGAGCAGCGATGAAAGGGGACAGCTGATGTGAGCGAGAGACACAGGAAAGAAGAAGCTCAAGCTGGGACCTCTCTGGATTGATCCCCAACTGAGGACAGAAATCTCCAAGCACCCCTTGTGTTGGCCAAGCCAACCTTTGGCCCCTTCTCAGCCCCTCTGCTGCTGTGCAGGGGCTGCTCCCGGTCACCAGAGTCATCCTCACCGCTGGCAGTGCTGTCCTGTCAATGTGGCCAACGTATGGTTGGGTTCTTAGATCGCTGCCCTGTCTCCAGCATCCCCTGCACCACCAGCCATGTGGCCTTCAAGCCAGGACGCTAAATGGAAGAACCACCACGTGGCAAAGTCTTGCTCTTATTTCTTTTCTTGCTCCCAAACTCAACAATATAACCAGGTGACCCTACCCAAGCAGAAAAAGGATCCTTCCACACCACGGGAGACACAGCAAGCCCCTTTCTTGGGGACCTTCTCAACCACCAGTGCAGCCTAGATCTCCAGTGTCCCCCTTCAGACACATCTCTTTGCTTGCAGGGCTGGAGGCCACCATCTTGTCCCTGGGACTGGCTGCCCAGCAAGGTCCCAGCCCCGTGCCCAGCCTTCTTGAAGATAACAGCTCTTCAAGCCCCCCAAACACCCTCAGCTCACAATGTCCACCTACAACAGGCTCCACCAGCTGCTCTCAACCAACCGCCCCCACCTTCGCCTTCTGCTCTGTTCCCACTAGATGTTCACATAGGAAAGACCAGAAGCAAGAGGAGCCAAGCCATGATGACAGCAAACAGACACATTTTCTGCCTCGGACCACATGAAATTCAAGCCCAAATCCCAGCAGCGCTCAGATGGCCACCATCAATACCAGCACTCTTTGACCAGCACATCAGAGCAGGCAAAGGAGCAACACCAAAGATTTCATGCACACCTCGGTGAATCCATCTCCTGGAAGAAGGACATAAATACGACAGGCCCTTCAGGAACCGCTCACCGCAGCGGGATGCAGCTCCAGTCACTGCTAAGAACTCACTGATCATCGCCAGCTACACAAAATCCACCTGGAGGACCATGCCCATGCCAGGAACACGCCAGCATGAGCCCCAGCCAGCAGGTTCCACCACAGCTAGAGGTCCCTGTACAAACACCCTGGGCCAGACCCTTCTTAGAGAGTCCCCAACTCCTCCACCGGCCTCAAAGAGGACACAAAAACACGGTTCTCCCCATCTGCTGGGCACTAGGAAAGAGACTGAAAACAGGTTTCTGGAGGTGCTGAGAAGTGGCCTACAAAGGATTAACTACCTCAGTGTACAAAGGAAGGGCTACGGATGTCACCTATCTGGACTTCTGTAAAGCCTTTGACACGTTTCCACACAACATCCTTCTCTCTGAATTGGAGAGGTGTGGATTTGATGGGTGGACTGTTTGGTGGATGAGGAACTGGCTGGATGGTCACACCCTGAGAGTGGTGGTCAATGGCACAATGTCTGGATGGACACCAGTGACAAGTGGTGTCCCCCAGGGGTCCATACTGGGACCAGTGCTGTTTAACATCTTCATCAACGACATGGACACTGGGATCGAGTGCACCCTCAGCAGGTTTGTGGGTGACACCAAGCTGAGTGGTACAGCTGACGTGCCTGAGGGACGGGATCCATCCAGAGGGACAAGGACAAGCTCCAGACGTGGGTGCATGAGAACCTCCTGAGGTTCAACGGCCAAGTGCAAGGTCCTGCACCCGGTCGGGGCAACCCCGGTGTCACTCCAGGCTGGGATGTGGGGATGGAGAGCAGCCCCAGGAGAAGGACTTGGGGTGCTGGGGTGAGAGATTGGACAGGACACACATGGACCTGCTGGAGAGGGGCCAGAGGAGCCCCAGAAATGACCCGAAGCTGGAACAGCTCTGCTGGGAGGACAGGCTGAGAGAGCTGGGGTGTTCAGCTAGAGAAGAGAAGCTCTGGGAGACCTTAGTGTGGCCTTTTCAGTGCTTAAAAGGGGCTGATAAGAAAGATGGGACAGACTTTTGAGCAGGGCCTGTTGTGATAGGACAAGGGGTGATGGTTTTAAACTAAAGGAGGGAGATTCAGGCTGGACATGAGGAAGAAATTGTTGTCCCTGAGGGTGGTGAGAGCCTGGCCCAGGTTGGCCAGAGAGGTGGTGGCTGAACCATCCCTGGAGACATCCCAGGCCAGGCTGGACGGGGCTCTGAGCAACCCAAGCTGGTGAAGCAGGGGGGAACTGGGGGAGCTGGGAAGGTCCCTTCAACACAAACTGTTCTATGATTCTATGATTCATTTTTTTCCCCAAGTTTTCTCCACCTCAGCCTTGCAGGTCTAAAGCTCCAAGCCCCAGCAGCTGCTGGGCTCCCAGCAATTCACACCAGGGCGAGCGCACTCACCAGCATGCCAACTCAGAGCATTAATAATTAAGTGATTTAATTAATTAATGATGCCCGTCCAGGCACAGTGTTCTTATCTTTGGAAAGCTGCAGTACATGTAAGTCAAGCAGAGGAGACACAGCTCAGGATTTACTGACGATTCCAGTATAAAACTGAACTCCAGTAAATTCAGAGATGGATCCGAGACTCGCCAGGAAAACGAGCTGGGCTCAGACCTGCCCCATCCAGGGTTCTGTGGTCCAGGGACCACCCTTCTCCCCATCCATCCCAGTATCCACAGCAACTGCGCCGGTCACCCCTTCCCAGGTGAGACGGGACAAATCCAGCCCACAGGTCACCGCAACCCCGGAGTCACTGTGCAGGGCGGATACGGAGTTATGGACATCGATAAATCAGCCAAGCGCTACCCCAAGGTGGTCATTCCCATGATTTACAAGGGTATCAGCTCCAAGATGCCATCTTAGCACCACTGAATGGTTTGGGTTGAAGGGACCTTCAAAGTCCAACTCTGCCATGGGCAGGGACATCTTCACCAGCTCAGGTTGCTCAGAGCCCTGTGCAACCCGACCTTGAACACTTGTAGTGATGGGGCATCCACAGCTTCTCTGGGCAACCTCCTTCAGCGTCTCACCACCCACAACTTTAAAAATGTTCAATCTGAACCTGCCCTCGTGGTCTTTGTCCACGCAACACGGCCTGGGGGTCCCTCTAAGTGCAGAAATAGCACAGATGGTTAAGCGGTGTCACCAAGCTGGCTCGGCTACACTTGTCCTATTTTCTGTAGCCACTGGGAAACCAGGTACTAATGTGGTAAGACCAGTTTGCAAAAGAGACCCGGAGGCAGAGCCAGGAGCAGCAAATGGGACTTTGCTCAGTCACTTCTACATCGAGCCATCCTTGCATGTCTCAACCCCCATTCAGCTGGGACACAGTATATTCTGGACAACTCATGACCAAAAAGGACAGAGAGAAACTGGAGGAAGTTCAGAGAAGGGGAACAAAACCAACAAAGAAGCTGAAGGGACTGGTTTGGAAGAGGAGATGAAAAGAGCTAAATGTGGATAACGTGGTTCAGCCACAGCTACATGGGGACATAGTCGGAATCTGCAAATGGATGAAAACACCAAAATGAGAGAGGAATTGCGCAGGGTGATGTCCAACATCCAGCCGTTCCGGACCTGGCCAACTTCAGCCGAGGCACCAGCAAACCTCAGGCTGGCCAAATTTCGGCACGGTAGGAAAAAAGATCCTTCTCTCATCACATCACTCATCACAAACAGCAGTTGGTGAGCTGAAGCAATTTTCTAAGCGCTTCTGTGCAAGAAACCAAACAGCCTGTGCCAACCAACATTTGGTCCTGAAGGTCACGTGGACTCATCTCCAAGGCATAAGAAGTCAACGTGTGCGCTTGGTGCTCGGACCTAGAAATGTGGGTGGTGGGAAGGAGATGCCAGGAGGTCTCTGCATCTCCTGAGCCACCTGCACAGCTCCGGGATGAGATGTAGCACTGGGGGAGCAGCATTTCGAGGACACCGGGGGATCGCAGCCTTGGTGGGACACCAAGAAGCATCACATCTCAGTCCCCTGCGTGCAGGGTGCACCCAGGTGTGGATTCGGGGGAAAAGAAGCAAACCAAACATTTTACACCCATGTGGTTATTCGCAGCTCCCGGAAGGGCTCAATTCCAGGGCAAGACGCACATATTTCAGATACAATAAGCAGCAAAGTCTAGGAGGAGTTTCAGATCTATTTATCCCCCAGGCAAGAGGAGACATCTTCCTCCCATCTATTTAATATTAAAGACCTATCTTGGTATGATTTTCACGTCCCAGCCCTCGCAGGCTGCGCGTTTCGGAAGCCGCCCGCTTGGCTCTCATTGGTTCTTTGTAGGTTTTGCTCAGGTCGTCAGGAGAAATCCTGGTGGTTTCCAGACACAAAGCCAGCTCGGTCTGATGGGAGATGACGGGAGGGGAGCAAAGGAACAAGAAATAAGCCCAGGCACATGATACACGAGGATGTGGGTGAGCAGGAGGGTGGCACCAGGACAAGGTGGCACCAGAGCGGGGACAAGCGTGGCGCTGCCCTTTGGGGACGCCCATCTTGAAAAGCAGCTTCCAGCATCGCTCCTTGGGTTCTCCTCAGCACCCAAGATGGAAAACTGTCCCCCCCACTCCCCAAATCCCAGCTTTCCAGCCAGTTTGGTCAAAGATGCTATTTTTAAAGCAGCATAAGCCAATACTCCTATTGTTCTCTCCGCAGTCCCTCAAGCGATGACTTGTGCGCGGAACACGCAGCCGTCGGTACCCGCAGGACACAGCGGTTTAAATAAGAAGTTTTTCAAGCCGATTTGGGTTTCTTTGATTATTGAAATCAAGCCGCTGTCTCTCTAAGCCCAGACACACCCACCGACCCCAAAGAGGCATGGAATGTGTCCATATTGCCCCTAAATCTCGCAAGGGGAGGAGGCTTTGCAGAGGCTCCCATCACCTCCCATCGCTCTCGATTTTAGTTTCAGCCTCAGAGATGAAAAGCAGCTCTCTCTTCTTCAGCTCAAATGCCTCTTGGTGCCTCTGGTTTGATCAAAGGCAGCTGCCCGGAGGAGAGTGAGCTTGAGGGGACATCCTACCCCAAGCCAGGCTTTGCCAATCACAGATTCACAGAACAGTTTGTGTTGAAGGGACTTTTAAGGTCCCCCAGTGCCCCCCTGCCATGAGCAGGGACATCTTCACCAGCTCAGGTTGCTCAGAGCCCCGTCCAGCCTGGCCTGGGGTGTCTCCAGGGATGGTTCATCCACCACCTCTCTGGGCAACCTGGGCCAGGCTCTCACCACCCTCAGGGCAACAATTTCTTCCTCATGTCCGGCCTGAATCTCCCTCCTTTAGTTTAAAACCGTCACCCCTTGTACTATCACAACAGGCCCTGCTCAAAAGTCTGTCCCATCTTACCGGCCCCTTTTACGCGCAGAAAGGCCACGATGAACCATCCTCCAGCACAAGTCTGGTTTGTACCCGCCGGGATTGACCACTGCAGCTTTGCTCAGAGTTGACACATCTGAGCCCGTTTTTAACACCCCCAACACGATGGTGTCGAGCCGGTGCCCCAGATGTCAGACACATCTGGGCCGTGGTGCTGGGAGGTCTCGGTTTTGTGCCGACACCGGAGCAGGGCAAACACAGAGGACGGATGCGGCTGCAGCTTTCTTCCAGCCCAATCAAGCTCCGGGAAGGTTTTTAGCCGGTAACCCCACGTTCCTCAGCCTGCACGCAGGGATACGCGCAGGTCACTGAATTCCGGCTAAAGAGAAATAATTCCCCTTCGCCACAAAACCAAGCGCGGTTTGAAATGAGGCAGCAAACGCCATCGCTGGGGCAAAACCACCAGCAGCCGCTGCGCCTTTTCCACCCGGCAGCGCCTTATTTTGCACGTACATGTGCAAAACCGTGATGCCGGGGCTGGCGGGCACGTGGGTCAGGGCTGAAGGCCAAGGTTATATCCAACCAACACGCTGGATTTTCAGCTGGCCTCCCTAAAAGAAAGCAAAGCTAGAAAGAGATCCACCGTAAGCAAGCCCAGATCTTCACCGATTTTATTCCCTGTGCTGTTAAAATTTCATTGATTCTTCAAATCAACAACCAGCTAAGGCAGAGAAAACCTGATGTCATGAAAAAGAGCATAATAATAAAAAATACAGGAATATTAGCAGCAAGGATGTCACGCTCAAGGCTCCCTGCCATGTATCGGGCTTTGTTGGCAACTGCAGCCCTGAATTCGGACACCCGTTATTAAAAATCCCCCATTCCCCGGATCCGAGAGGGATCACTGAACTCTCCTGCGGTAAAGAACGCGGGTCCTGTTTGGAATGACACAAGGGAGTCACAAGTCACCCCAACGCCTGTGTGAATGTCACCAATCAATATGGCAGACACGTTGGGAAATTACATATTAGAGAGCAGTGTAGGGGAAAGGGACCTGGGGGTCCTGGTGGACAACAGGATGACCATGAGCCAGCACTGTGCACTTGTGGCCAGGAAGGCCAATGGCATCCTGGGGTGTATTAGAAGGGGGGTGGCTAGTAGATCGAGAGAGGTCCTCCTGCCCCTCTACTCCGCCCTGGTGAGACCCCATCTGGAATATTGTGTCCAGTTCTGGGCCCCTCAGTTCCAGCAGGACAGGGAACTGCTGGAGAGGGTCCAGCGTAGGGCAACAAAGATGATGAAGGGAGTGGAGCATCTCCCTTATGAAGAAAGGCTGAGGGAGCTGGGTCTCTTTAGTTTGGAGAAGAGGAGACTAAGGGGGGACCTCATTAATGTTTATAAATATATAAAGGGTGAGTGCCATGAGGATGGAGCCAGGCTCTTCTCGGTGGCAAACAATGACAGGACAAGGGGTAATGGGATCAAGCTGGAACACAGGAGGTTCCGCTTAAATTTGAGAAAAAACTTCTTCTCAGTGAGGGTGGCAGAGCCTGGAACAGGCTGCCCAGGGAGGTTGTGGAGTCTCCTTCTCTGGAGACATTCAAACCCGCCTGGACATGTTCCTGTGCGACCTCACCTGGGTGTTCCTGCTCCAGCAGGGGGATTGGACTGGATGATCTTTTGAGGTCCCTTCCAATCCCAAACATACTGTGACACTGTGATACTGTGAAAAAACATCCCATAGCTCAGCGCCAACCAAGGAGCTTCCCCAACACAACACAGCCCAGTGGCATAACTCAAGGACACGGTCCTTGGTCAACCCAACCGAGAAAGAAGAGGCATGGGGGCAAAATAGGAGTTAGGAAGCAAGGCCCAGCAGTCTGGAGCAGCCACGAGGCTCCAGGAGGGATCAAACACACATGGGAATAGCTGATATGTCGGATCCCAGCGATTCTTCTTGGCCATGGAGAATAAAGACAAATCACTGCATCTGAAGGACACTGCTGCGGAGAAGAAAGGTGACGACTGCAGGGATGGAAGCCCTAGCAAAGCTGCATGGGACCAGGGGCAGGGAGGGATTCAACAGGATAAAAGAGTTAAACCTTGGTAAAACACCGAGAAATTCCTCCCTTCTCGTGGAGGAACATCACCACAGACATCATGGAGAAGAGGGGTTGAAGAACACCCCTGAATAAGGTAAGAGTAACCAGAGGAATGCAAATAAGGATGCAAAAAGCCAAGGTGACGCCCCAACAGGATTCTAGTAGGAGAAAAGCCTTTCTCCATGATATCAGTGACCTTCCTTCCCACCAGCACGGAGCAAATGTCTCCTATGCCCTCTCTGGGCCCCACACCAGCTGCCGTCCCTGGGGATCGCTGAGCCTGGGGCCCGTCCCCTCAGCTGAGCATCCCCTGTGGTCCACAGCCCTCACTCTTCTTCCCTTGACAGCCAAGAGACCGCAACCCATCAGTCATCCAGCTTGAGACATCCTACCCATCCGTCATCGCCCCCCTGGCCTGGCAGCTGTGGGACAGAGGCAGGAGACGTGGTGAGACCACACCTGGAATATTGTGTCCAGCTGTGGCCCCTCAGTTCCAGCAGGACAGGGAACTGCTGCAGAGAGTCCAGCGCAGCCACCAAGATGCTGAAGGGAGTGGAGCATCTCCCGTGTGAGGAAAGGCTGAGGGAGCTGGGGCTCTGGAGCTGGACAAGAGGAGACTGAGGGGGGACTCATTCCTGGGGATCAATATGGAAAGGGGGAGTGTCAGGAGGATGGAGCCAGGCTCTTCTGGTGACAACCAGTGACAGGACAAGGGGCAATGGGTGCAAACTGGAACACAGGAGGTTCCACTGAAATCTGAGAAGCAACTTGTTTGGGGTGAGGGTGGCAGAGCCTGGCCCAGGCTGCCCAGGGGGTTGTGGAGTCTCCTTCTGTGCAGACATTCCAACCCGCCTGGACACCTTCCTGTGTAACCTCATCTGGGTGTTCCTGCTCCATGGGGGGATTGCACTGGATGAGCTTTCCAGGGCCCTTCCAACCCCTGACACTCTGTGAAGAGCGTGGCCGGTGTGGGGCGGCACTGGCACACACAGACCTCGTGTAGACATCAACTGAAGGCTGTGGGACACTGCTCCAGAGCTGGAGATACAGACACAGATGAGCTCCTTCTACCAGAGCCCAACTGCTCACCCACCCTTCTCCACAAGTCCTGCCTCGGCCCAGCCAACGCTACCAGCTTTTCCATTGGGATATGGCCATACTGGGACACACAGTGCCATTAAGTCCTCCTGGGGACCAGGCCCAGCTTGGGGTCTCAGGTCCAGCATTTCACAGCTGTACCCAGGCTGTGAGAGCACAAGGATGTTCTGGAACGTGGACACCACCTAAAGAAACCAATCCCACCTTCTGCTTCCTCAACCTGGGCAGCTTGATCAAGCTGACACTCAGACCATCACTCTCGCAAACCGAACCACATCCCCAAGCAAAGGAAAAACCATGTTTGCTGCCACACATCAGCTGCAAGAAGCTCCAGTGGAGCCTGTTTGACTCCCACTGCTCCCAAGGATGCAATCAGCCACCTTCTCGGGCCAGGAGAGACATCCCAGCTCCAGCCATGGCTTCCCCATCCCCAGGGTCCATATGGTCCAACGCTGCTGGGACAACCCAGCCAGCACGGGGACAACCCAGCCAGCGCAGGGACCGGCGCTGCTTTCCCCGGCCAGCAGCTCCCTCCTCCTCCTCGCACGCAGGCAGAGGAACCTCGGAGGAGGGAAGCGAGCGCAGAGACTGCAGACACATCTCGGTTTTAATTGCATCAGCAATCGCTAAGCAATTAACAGCAGGGAGGAGGAGGAGGAACAGGGCACCGGGAGAGAGAGAGAGGGATGCAGCGAGCGAGGGGAAACGATTGACTCGTTCCCTAAGGACAGGGGCACTATTTACAGGCGCAGCTGCAGCGGCCTCACCCGCTGCATCCCGCTCCCAGAGCATCTTGTGCCATACCCAGACCGTTAACCTGGTTTTCTTTGTGCTTTAAGCCCCAAAGTCATCTCTTAGCCCCAGATGGAGGTCTCTGACCCTTCCACATGAGCAAACCCTCCTACACGCTTCCCAAGAGCCACAAGCCATGGCAAAACCACGCGTCAGACAATAACTATTGCCCAGGACATGCAGGGAGCGGAGACGGAGCCTGTCTGCTCTGCAAAGGCACCGCAGCTCCCACCCAAAGTGCTGTCTGGTCCCCATTGTCACCCAGACCCATCGCACCCAGCGCAGCAAAGCTCATCCCTGCGAGATGTCGTCCTTCAAAGCCTCCACGGCTCGATCCCAGAGATCGCAGCTCCCCAAACGCCACCTGGAAAGCAGAGCCGCTGGGATGCCAGAAACGCATCATGGATGAAAACCAGCAACCAAGCGCCAGGAGCCGTGACCGGCTCTGCTGCGTCTTTAGCCACGTGGAGCAGACGCTCAAGGAAAAGCCCGAATCCAGCAGCACTGACAGCTGGTGCAACAACCTTCAAGGACGGGGAAAACAAGCAGCTGGTCTGATCCCCAGCTGGAAAAAAAAGAATGCAGAGCAAGGAGGAAAGCATCCATGGGAATTGCCCAGCAGCCGGTTTGCAGCCTTCTCACCTAACCCTCCTCTTCATGGCGTCTGGCAGCCCAGCCCGGCGACACTGCCGCTCCAGGACGGCACAGGGAGCAGCGATGTCCCCGCCGGGCCGGCAGCTCCGCTCACCTCTGCTCCTGCTGTTGGAATGAAGCACTACAGCAGTTTCTTGCTCTGTTTAGTGAGTGCCAGGGACTGCCAGCACTTGCAAAGCTCAGGGCCTGACTGTGTTCTCTGCTGAGCGATTCCTGCTGCAGTTCAGCCGGGGATGGAAAACAGCTTCTGATGCATTGAAAAGCTTGTGCTGAGGTCAGAGGATTCATCCCCCACGGCTCCCTGTGACAGACAGAACAGGCTGAGACACCTCAAAGCTCAGCGCTGGAGACCCATTGAGCATGGAGCCATGCAAAGCTGGTGGCCACAGCCTCCTACTTGTCAGCAAACCTCCTGGTGGCTTCAAAATCCAGTGAGCAGGAACAAACCCACGTTGGGGAATGACCTATTAGAGAGCAGTGTAGGGGAAAGGGACCTGGGGGTCCTGGGGACAGCAGGGTGACCATGAGCCAGCACTGGGCCCTTGTGGCCAGGAAGCCAATGGTACCTGGGGTGGGTTAGAAGGGGGTGGTCAGTAGGTCAGAGAGGTTCTCCTGCCCCTCTGCTCTGCCCTGGGGAGACCACACCTGGAATATTGTGTCCAGTTGTGGCCCCTCAGTTCCAGCAGGACAGGGAACTGCTGGAGAGAGTCCAGCGCAGCCACCAAGATGCTGGAGGGAGTGGAGCATCTCCCGTGTGAGGAAAGGCTGAGGGAGCTGGGGCTCTGGAGCTGGACAAGAGGAGACTGAGGGGGGACTCATTCCTGGGGATCAAGATAGAAAGGGTGAGTGTCAGGAGGATGGAGCCAGGCTCTTCTGGTGACAACCAGTGACAGGACAAGGGGCAATGGGTGCAAACTGGAACACAGGAGGTTCCACTGAAATCTGAGAAGAAACTTGTTTGGGGTGAGGGTGGCAGAGCCTGGCCCAGGCTGCCCAGGGGGTTGTGGAGTCTCCTTCTGTGCAGACATTCCAACCCGCCTGGACACCTTCCTGTGTAACCTCATCTGGGTGTTCCTGCTCCATGGGGGGATTGCACTGGATGAGCTTTCCAGGGCCCTTCCAACCCCTGACATCCTGTGACTCTATGAGCCGTACTCCACATTCAGGTGTGCTGGGAGGAAAGGCATGAGGAATTTCGTGCCAGAAAGTGGCAGCAGCTTCTCTCCAAAACGCCCGCGGGAACAGCCCGCTTGGCACCCCCAAAGGAGATGCCACAACATTTCACTGCATCAATTTCACCATTTTCTAGAGAAAGCCCTGAGATGCAGGATTCCTGACCGACGGTTCAAACCCTCTGAGCTGGACACACACCCCAAATGGGTGCTGGAAATCCAAGCTTTGCTCTAGCAAAATGACAATAAAAACATCATTCACCCACTGACCTTTGCCTTTTAAAGATTATGGGCTTGAGTGGCAAGCCCGGTGTCTGTCAGGAGCCGCACTGCACGCAGGTAAAGGGGCAAGCCAAGCTGCCAGCATGAAGTATATCAGAGTGATTCTTTCTGTTTATCCCTTGAGAAATGATGTTAAAAGAGGAGCGGGACTGGGCGGGAAGCCTTCAAGGACCACGCTCGCCCAGCAACAAGGAGCAACTGGGCAGCTTGGCGGCGGATACCGAATTTGCCAAGAATCAGGAGAGAGGCACGAAGCGCCGGCAGCGATTTCTAAAGCTGCCGTGCCATCCCAGGTCACGTATTGATAGCAGCCTCGCCTCCTCCGCAGGCGGGGAGCCAGGCCGATTATCTGTCATATGCTGCAAGCCGCTGTGCCAACAGCCGAGCCGAGATCACCCAGCTTGTTCGCAAGAAAATATAATATAAAAGAACCACGCAGATGCAGGCAACCGGCTTTTGTTCAAGCCCGTGCTTGCTGGTGGTGGGTGAGCGAGCACATCAGCCTGCAAAAGCATGTAAGGCCTGGGGCGATCCTCCCGCGGCTCCTGGAAAGAGCGAGAGCGGCGCTATCGCCCGTGGGAGCAGCTCTGCCCAGGGCTGTCCTCCCACCCTCACTCACCCCAAACTCAGCCCCGGGCTTTTGGCGGCGTTTCCCGAGGACGGAGCGAATTGTTGCTTCTGCTCGCAGCGGCAGAACAGGCTGGGTGAAGAAACGGCGTCCGTGGGGCTGCGCGCAGGTGGGTTTTGCAATTAGCCCATGCTAACAAGCACACTTTCTTTCTTTTTGTAAATCACCTATTTCAATAACTCGGAACTTCAAATTTAACGCGGTATTTCCTCCAAATCCCGTCTCCTCTGCCAGACCAGAGGGATAAGCCGAGGAGCACCTGCACCTGAGCCAGCCGAGCTGAACCACGGCTTGGAGGACACGAGTTTCTGGAGCTGCCAGCACCAAATTAACCTCTTCTTTTCCTGCCTTCTGTTTTCCCGAATAATCCCCAGCGCGGGGACTCTGCGCAAGGTGCCGTTTGATATTCCTGAGGGAGCCGCAAAGGTTCACAGCGCTTGTTTGACAGACCTGGAGAGCAAGTGTGGTGCAAACCCCACCACCTCCACAGCCTGTTTCATCCAGAGGTTTCAGAGAAGAAACCAAATTACATTGGAGAGAAACTCAAGACTGAGACTTTGAGAAGCGCTCGCTGATTTTTTTTGGTCCCTTGGGTTCTGCCAAATGCCTCGGAGGATGCAGATTTTCCGAGGAGGGCATACTGAGATTCTTCAAAACAAAGACATGCAATAATCGAACCATCTAACGTAATCCCTGATGAAAATACGACCCAAACCAACAATACAACCTTGTGTTTCGAAGGAATAAACAAGCCTGGAAGAGCCAAACTGTCAATGCACCATCCGTGTGGACCACCGACGCAACGATGTGTCGCAATAGTCTGTCTATTGAAAAAGCTTTAGTGGAGATTTTGAGCCCATTTTGGTGCCACCAGCTGCACAAGCAGCTCATGTAGACCAGAAGCAAGGCCAACACCTGCTGCCAGGAGGATCCTTGGATCCAAGCAACATCTTCACCTGCGACACCAAACACAACGCACCGGGAACCCAGCGCTGGGTCATTACGAACCGGAATATTTTTCCACCTAAGATCCATTGCTCCGGTGCTGGGAAAAACGGGACCAGGAGCTGAGGATGTGGGAACAGCAACAAAAGCCTGGGGTTGTGAGCCAGGCTCTGTCCCAAGTCCAGCTTGCGTGCTACAAGTTGAAGAAGGGGGTTGTTTGTTGACAGCTTAAAGGATTTAAGGGCAGGATTAACCACGGCTTTGCTGCTGAGGGGATGGGTGGCAAACTCGGAGCAATCCCATGAGCATGGGGAGAAGCTGGAAGAGGACGGGAAACAGGGGACGGGCCTACAATGGCAAAACCAACAGGGATGGTTCATTTTGTGTGGGGAATTCAACCGCGAGCTGCTCTTCCAAGTGCTAACGACCTTCATTTGCTACTCAGTAATTACGGTGGAGTCCCAGCACCTTCATGGGAGAGCGCTGTGGCATTTGTAGAAGTGAGAACATCCCAGCCCTCGGTCATCAGGAAAGGTGCCCAAAAAGAAGCGATAAGGAGGATGAAGATGGAGGTGATGGTCCTGGGCTGGATGTGGGGCAGGAGGTGACGCCCGTCCGGAGCCGCACACAGCACCAAGAGCCAAGAAACATTCATGTTTGCTGCCTGAGAGCTCCACAAAGCGTTTCCAGCCAAATCAGGCTTATATCCAGGTGGACGTCACAGGCAACGAGCAGGAGGCGGCAGAGCTGCTGCTCCAGCTTGGCTCCACGCACTGGAGGGGTTCATTCCGGCAAGCGCACAATGGCCGTCGATGGAACGACGGGCTTGTCTGGCGACACAGGAGCTGCTAATCCACCCTCCCCAGCCAACCCAGCAAACCTGCACGGCCCCCTTAAGAGAAAGCACAACCGGCCCCGATTTAGCTGGAAGAGGGTGGAGATATCGCTGAGCCACCGTCTGAACCTTATCTGCTGCTTTAATACCTATCAGTGTTGATACAGATTAAAGGATTAGGCAGGATTACTGCAGGCAACCCCCGGGGTGCGGCACAGCCCCCTGCACCCACAGCTGCACCCTTGGGAGAGAAGGAGCCCATGAAAATGTGGCCAAGGGCTCCCCATGAGCCTTGAGACATCAATCCAACCGCCGGGGAGCGAGACTGGGCTCTCCGGGAAGAAAATGAAGCCCAGCAGGAGTCGGGTTTGCTGTCCCTGCGGTCGCCTACCAACACAGGCCGTGTCCAACGAGTCTTCATGGGCCAGCACCGTCATCAGAAGGAACCATCCACCACGGCCCAACCACAGCCGTCCATCCCTCCCCTGGCCCAAAGCCCTTTTACCAACACAAGCGCTGGGAAACCGCCTGGTTCAAACCCGCTTTTGATGTTGCTCGGTGTAGCTTTTAATTGGATCATATCCCTGACCCAGTTCCCCACACGGTTGCACAAATGGTTGAGTATCAGTGTGGGAAGAGGTGGCCAGAGGCAGGTAGGACACGTCCCAGTGTTGCAGACAAGCTCAGATGATCACGCAAGGAAGCACAAAAGCTCCTGTGCCCAAGCTCAGGCTGAACATGAACCTGGTGAGATCTCCCATCTTCCAAGAGATCGTAACCAAATATCTGCTGTGTCCTGACACCCATTGAGGAGAGCAGCCTACAAGGTGGTAGAACAGGTGGAACAGTCTACTCCTGACGTCCAGACAGATTTACGGAGGAGATAAGAAAATGCAAACGTGCATTTCGGGATTATTTAGTTGCTTGGCACAGCTGCGGTCTCAGTTCTTCACACCTGGCTTAGGAGGAACCAATGCCCTGCGATCTGTGCTCCAGCCAACGCTGCTGATGAAAAACACACACAGATAAAAGATTCCCCCTGCGCAGAGAAGGCTTGAGTAAGAGGAAGGACCAAACTGACCACGCTTCAATCCAAAATACACTGGAGGAACAAGATGAAGACCTGTGGCTGAACTTTCACAAAAGCCCGATGACAAACCTACGTGGAGATTTTCACTTGGGTCCAGAGGAAACGCGCAGCGTTTGCCCCCCGGGAAGGCAGAAGCTGCAGAAGCTGCGGCGGGTGCTCGGTGCTGCTGACACCAATAAACGTGTCGCTGGAACGGCCTCGCAGCCCCGACGGGTCAATTAAACCCCTAAGAATCCTTGGCCTAGGCGGGACAGCGGCGGCTCTGGGCCCTGTTGAGTTCCCAGCCAGCTGGAGCCCTCCAGCGAGTCTCCAGAGCTTGGGTCGTGTCCCGCGCCATTCGCCAGCATGGACACGGCTTTGAGGAGCCACCAAGCGCCTGGTGCTTCCCAGAGTTCATGTTTCTAGAGTCACGAGGAGCCCCCGAGAAGGAACACGTTGTCCCACTGACACAATCTCTTCCAGGTTAGTACCCAAACTCCTGGTTGTGACATGAATCCTCCACCCGCTGGTGGTGGCATCATCCCCGGGTTGCACTCACCCTCCAAAGCTGCTGGTTGTCTTAAAGAGAACCCGAGCAGCTGCACATTCAAGGTTGGGCTTTGTGTGCTACTCAACGGGACATGACAGCCACCAACGTTCTCACCGCACAAGTTCCACCTGCAAAACGTGACCCCTGAGGCTTGCCGTGCAAGCCACCAGCCAAGGGGTTCAGCAGACAGCCCTCCTACAAGCACACTTTTCTTAACAACACCTTAAGAAGCGGCTGTATTCAGTTAATTGTGAATTCATACAACCAGCCCCGTGTCCTTTGGGAGAGGCGTGGTGCAGCACAAAGCCAGGGGAGCACGTTAAACCCCCTCCGGCAGACCCAACTCCGTCCCCTACAAAGCAGACGGCATCAAAAACAATATTTTGCTTCGTGGCCACGTAACTTTGGAGAACTCATACCACGTAGACCTCCATGTCTCAGCGAGACACAAGTTGTCAAAGTGACAGCATAGGGACACGTGATGATGAGTGCGAACGCTGCCAGAGGGAGGATGATGAAGGGGCAGAGTTAAGGTTGCTGCATCTCAGCACTTCCCAGGCTGCACCACCCTACTTTTCATCCAAAACCCTAAAGATCAGCCATATCCCGTTGTCACCTCAACACTCAATGCCATGCCAGCCATCGGACTCGCCCTATCAGCTTATCACAAGATCAGAATCTTGAAGGAGGAAGAGCAAGTCACAGAATCATTTTGGTTGGAAAAGACCCTCAAGGTCATCAAGTCCAACCACTATGCTCAGTCGTTACAAGGCTGAGGAAGATGGACATCTGCATCATCAAGTTCCAGATGGTTCCCACCAGCTGGCTGTGGGCAGATCCTCCTCTCAAGGACCTGGCCACCTCAACCACCATCTCCTGCAACTTCCCTGACCCGATCACATCATCTCACGCAGCGCGTGACAAACTCAAACATGAATTTTCAGTCCTGGAACCCCCAGCAGGAAAAACCAACTGGAGCATTTGGGGGCTTCCCTGGGTCATTCGTTGTCCTCACCCACAAATTGTTTTACAGGAGAAAGCCCCGAGAGTGGTACTTAGTCTCAAGCAATGATTATTTTTGGCAGCTTTATCAGAACAGTTCACACTCCCTTAGCCTCTTCTTGGATGAAAGCACATTTACGAAAACAGTCCAGATGTTGGAACATCAATAAAACAAAAGCAATGGTAGAATGGCGTCTTGAAGAGCCTTTTACAAATAAACACAACTTTGGGGGGTTCTGCTGAGCAGAGCCAGGCCCACGCTCATAAACCAAAATTACATGCTCACCTCGCCTGGAATAGGGAAATAAAAGCTGGTTTGGGTTACCCACCTGCAGGACACACACGCAGGAACCGCTCCTGCAGCATTCCTTCCCTAAACAGCCAAGCTACTCGTACCACTCTAGGGATTTTTAATCAAATTTTCCGAAATAACAGTTTACAGAAGGAGTTACAACTGAGCCAAACCCCAAAATGAGAAACTTGAGCTGAGATGTTATGGGAAACTCATCGCCAGTGATACACGGGGTCTGGAGAGCAGAGATGAATCTCCCAGCACAGCAACAGGTTTGGACAAGTGAGGAGACACCCCTCAAGGGGACACCCCTCCAACAGACACCCCTCAAGGGGACACCCCTCCAACAGACAGCCCTCAAGGGGACACCCCTCCAACAGACAGCCCTCAAGGGGACACCCCTCCAAGAGACACCCCTCAAGGGGACACCCCTCACACAAGTCTCGGTCTGAACCCAAACGTCACCCCCAAAGGCTTTGAGCCTCCCAGCAGCATTTCTCACTCCCAACAGCATTTATCGTCAACAACTTCACACCACAGACCCACAGAACAGTTTGGGTTGAAGGGACCTTCCCAGCTCCCCCAGTGCCACCCCTGCCATGGGAAGGGACATCTTTACCAGCTCAGGGTGCTCAGAGCCCCGTCCAACGTGACCTTGAACACCCCCATGATGGGGCATCCACAAACTCTTCCAGTGTCTCACCACCCTCACCATAAAAACATTTCTTCCTTAATTGCAACCTAAATCTCCCCTCTTTCAGTTCACAATTGTTGCCCCTTGTCTCGTCACTACAGACCTTGGTAAAAATTCTCTTTCTTCCTCATACATATTGAAAAGCCACAATAAGGTCTGTCCAGCGTCTCTGCAACTGCACAACCCACCTCTCAGCCTCTCCCCATAGCAGAGCTGCTCCAGCCCTCTCACCATCTCCATGGCCTCCTCTGGACCTGCTCCAACACGACACAACTGGCTTTCCGGGCTGCGAGAGCACACAGACAGCCCCTGTCCGCTTTGTCACCTCCCAGTGTCCCCACGTCCTCCTCCACAGGGCTGTTCTCAACCCGTTCGCCCCCCAGAGTCTGTATTGATACCGGGGGTTGCCCCAACCCAGCTGCAGAACCTCACGCTTGGCCTTGTTGAACTTCATGAGGTTCACATGAACCCAATCCTCACGCCTGCCAAGACCAGCTTCTTGAAGAAACCCAACCATACCACACAACAGCCCCAATCTGCAAGACCACAATGACTACAAAGCCATCTCCTCCAAGCCATGCTGGGCATCATCTCCAGGTCTGGGATGACTTCCATCAACCACCCCAGAGGACTCTGCCTCATTTCCAGCTGACAGCAAGTCTCTTGCACGTTGAAGACGACTGATTTCTCCTCTCACTCAGCTCAGGGGGTCAGGAATGCTAATGTGATCCCACTAAACAGGCCAGAAGAAACCCAACCCACCCAAGTCTTTGCCCTTTCCGCTCATCGGCAATCTCAGTCGTCTGAAGATTTCTTGGGTTTCTCTAAGTTCTCCTGCCAAGTTCTGATTAAAATCCTCCCCTAAGTGGTTTTCTCTTTATTCGATTTCCTAGAACTGAGAAGTAAAGAGGACCGGAGTGCCAGAGCCAACAGCCACCAACACAGCCGGCCCGGCTGAGCCTCCCACGCCGGCTCCGTAGGATCAACGGAAAACTGAGAGAGATTCTCTTCCCATCTCCTGTATCAGCCCATCAGCTCCCAGAGGAGATGGGGTTTTAATGGCCTTGCTGGGTGGTGGGACGCTGGAACCCTCACTGCCCAGGCCCCTCTTGCCCGGTGCTGCTTTAGTGCCACGTTTGAAACAGGTTGGCCAGGGACCAAAGGGTTTTGGGCAACGCACAAAGGCAGAACAATGAGCAAGGAGCAAAGCACAGCACCGTAACACGGGTCTCTGCGCCCAGAAATGTCCAGTTTACCAAAACCCCGGCCCCCTGCCGCAGCTCGACATGCTCCGCTTCACAGTAGTGGCTTTGAAAGAGGAGCCAACCCCTCACCACAGGCTTGGGATCTGCACCAAATGGATCCCTCTCTTGCCCAGAAAATCTGGCTGCTCCGGCGGCCTGGAGGATGAAGCTCTTGGTTTCTTGCCCAGAAAGAAGAGGCACCTGCAAGTCTGGTCGCTCTCGTTCCTGCGGCCAAAGGACACCGGGAAAACGTGGTGCACCTCACCCATGCCCGTCCCAGGGCTGGCCCTTCCCTGTGCGCAGCTCGCAGGGCATCGCTTCAACTTCTGTCTTCTGCCTGAAATATAAGAAATCGCCTCCTTCCTCTTCTGTCGCTTCAAAGGTGGCTGCAAGCTGTATATTTTTGACCAGACTCTATAATCAGACTTTTTGTTTTAAATGCCATCACTGTAACTATCTGCTGCTACGCGGAAGAAAGAAATTAAAGTTAAGCTGTTTGAGCAGCATTAACACATTATCTGACCCACGCGCCAGCAGAGCGCAGTCTTCAGAGTGCTAATGGGCATCTCTTGTTGCTCCAGGACTTTGGGAAAAGCTTTGTGCGAGCACACTGCCATCTGACAATGAGAAGTATTGCTATTGTGCAGGCCGCATTGAGATTTTAACGGCAGACGGTGTTGCTCTTTACGTTCACCCTTGCTGACTTCACATTGAAGCCAACAGGAGCTTTGCTCACTGGTTCAGGATCAGGTCTCACCCCTGGGCTCGAGCACACTGGGAGTGTTGGGAACCCCAAAACAGCCACCGTCCGCATGAGAACAAACAGCCCGGGACCTGCCGCTGCCCTCTGCACCGGGACCCACGGCCCAGAAATCCCCAAATTCCCATTTTTTAATGCCACGCGCCTCAGGGAATGAGCAAACACTGAACCTGCTTACAGAGCCCACACGGACATGATGCCCCATTCGCTACCATCGAATTATCCATTGTGGGGAACACCACCATCTCCTGCTTTCCTGGGCTGCAGGACAGAGCTGAGACAGCGTTTTCCTGGGACGACGCTCGTCCGCAAACCAGGCAGCAACTGGCAAAGCCACGGCACGTTCGGTCATCGCGATGCTTTTTTGACACAAGATCCAGTCCCTGCAGAACCACCAGCTCTCCCCGTTAGCAAAGGGCTTTATCTCTCCCCCTGGGTCAGGGCGGCTGAGAAACATTCTGGTTGCGGCTGTAGGGTTTGTACCAAAAGGCTGGCTCCCCTCAAAGGGCCATTCAACGCTCAGCCCCTCCAGCTCCCTTCACCCTGTACACAAAGTATTAATAGCCGGCCTGGAAGACCATAAAACACTAAATACCTCCAGAGTTCCTGTACCTTGAAATGTTAATGCTCAGCAAAAAATAAACCTTCCTGTTAGCAAACTGCTGGGCTCTGTGATATATATACACGGTGCCTTCCTCCCCTCCCGGCCGCAGAACAGCAAACAGCACTTGAAGCCCTAAAGCGTCGCTCTGCCGACAAGGCCGCCTATAGATCCGCCTGTCTGGGAGAGGCTTCGCCAGCACACGCGGCTCTTCCCCGCCATTCGTTACCGCCTGGCGCCCGGCCATCCCCCCGCACAGGCTCCTTTTCAGCCCCGGCTCGTCCTTTCCTTCCAATCCCTCCTGCGCTCCATGGCCAGGGCTCAGCTCCGGCACCAACGTCCCCGCTTGTCTCCTGCCCACATCACAGCAGGGAAAAATGTAATGAAATAGAACAAGGGCAAGTGTAGAGCCTGACATCTGGGCAGGAACAACCCCAGGTTCCAGTGTAAGTTGGGGAATGACCTATTAGAGAGCAGTGTAGGGGAAAGGGACCTGGGGGTCCTGGGGACAGCAGGGTGACCATGAGCCAGCACTGGGCCCTTGTGGCCAGGAAGCCAATGGTACCTGGGGTGGGTTAGAAGGGGGTGGTCAGTAGGTCAGAGAGGTTCTCCTGCCCCTCTGCTCTGCCCTGGGGAGACCACACCTGGAATATTGTGTCCAGCTGTGGCCCCTCAGTTCCAGCAGGACAGGGAACTGCTGGAGAGAGTCCAGCGCAGCCACCAAGATGCTGGAGGGAGTGGAGCATCTCCCGTGTGAGGAAAGGCTGAGGGAGCTGGGGCTCTGGAGCTGGACAAGAGGAGACTGAGGGGGGACTCATTCCTGGGGATCAATATGGAAAGGGGGAGTGTCAGGAGGATGGAGCCAGGCTCTTCTGGTGACAACCAGTGACAGGACAAGGGGCAATGGGTGCAAACTGGAACACAGGAGGTTCCACTGAAATCTGAGAAGAAACTTGTTTGGGGTGAGGGTGGCAGAGCCTGGCCCAGGCTGCCCAGGGGGGTTGTGGAGTCTCCTTCTGTGCAGACATTCCAACCCGCCTGGACACCTTCCTGTGTAACCTCATCTGGGTGTTCCTGCTCCATGGGGGGATTGCACTGGGTGAGCTTTCCAGGCCCCTTCCAGCCCCTCACATTCTGGGATTCTGTGAAACACTCGGAGCTGGAATAATCACGTTAGCAGTGGCTCTCGGTGCGCACGATGCTCAGCGTGGGACTGCGAGGACATAGCAGCCCCTCTGCCACAATGTGCCATCCCGGCACCAACACTGGCGTTAGCAGCACCGATTATTTTGTAGATATCCTAGAGAACAAACCCCTTTGGGACAACACAACCCCACCACTGTCACACACACAGGCTGCTCTGCTTCCTCCAGCCCAAACGTACTTGAACGCAGGACCAAGCCCCAGCACGGGATCCTGTTTCACAGGTTGAACCCCAGGCCGGTGCCGCCACAGGGTTCACTCCATAACCAGCCCCCTGTGCAACGGGTGAACGGGGCTGTTCCCAGGGCGGGAGGCCACGTTCCCGCATCCCAGCAAGCGGAGGGAGGGATGGGGAGGCAAGCGGGAGGAGGCTGGGAACAGCGTTCGTTTGCATAGCACCTGGGGAAAAAAAAATCACAACATTGCATTTACATCGCTAATTGGGGAGCGAGCTTCCCAGGGTGAAATTACTTGCTGACATGGGGGAAAAAAGCAAAGGAAACACAACATCAGCACAGGGTTTGTAGCTGTGATGGTGTGTTCTCCAGCCAGAGCACTTGGGTGCTTCTGCTCGACAAAGCACCTAATGGGGCATCTGATCCACGCATGGGAAACTGAGGCACGGAGGCTCCAGCACTAAGGAAGGGCAGCGCAGAGCCCGCACAGCTCCTCCTGGTCCCTCGCACCGGGCAAAACACCGTTTTGAGTTGTATCACATCCCATCCCCTTGACGAGATGTAAAATGTGGCAACCTCCACGCCGTGACCAGAATTAATGCTGAGGGGCAGGCTTGCTCACCATCTTCACCAGACCCCAAGAGAACGAGGGCCAGACAATATTTTACAATATATCTAGACACCGAGTTTTAAACTAAATTCAGTCCAAGCACAGGGGGAACATCAGCAGACAGAAGCACGTGCTGTTACTCCACCGTACAAAAGCTTTGTGGTTAACGTCTCCCTGCAAAGGGATTTATCCTGCCCACAGCACCGCTCAGCCAGGGGACAAGGGACAAGAAGAGGTGCTGGCCAAAGCCACCGCCAGCCCCGCGAGAGGCCCTTACACCCCAACACCGGCCGGCAAAGCCGTGTCCCCCGCTGCCCCGGCCCACAAAACCCCTTTATTCTATTCCAGCAGCTCAGCCCCCCGCGCTGCTCCGTGGGCAGGAGTGAGTAACAGCGACAGGAATATCTCCAGCAGATGTTGTCACCAAATACAACGTATCATCAGGCTGCTGGTGGCATTAAATCATCTCAGAGCCCGGCGATTCTTTTTCCAGCCCTGGGCTGTGTCTCCCCGGCTCTCCAACTCCTGCGAGACCCAGGGCGGCTTTGCTCTTGCAGCGAAATGAGGACTCCACGACCACCACGAGGTGGGAAGACCCCGATGAGTCACCACAGAAAGTCCATTGCAATCTCCAGCTGCACAAGGACTCGCAGGTGGGATGGATTTCACAGCCCGAAAATCACCGTCAGAGGAACACAGCACCGTGTTTGCACGGCAAACATTGGGAAAACAGCGGCACAAAGCCTGCAGGAAACAGGGAGAAGGTGGCAAATCCCCACCAAACCACGCTGGAAAAGCGGAGGAAGGGACAAGCAGACGGTGCTTTGCTCCCCAGCCCTTTCCAGTGGTTGGAGCAGCTTTGCTCATTAGCAGGTTATTCCTGGCACATCCCCCTACATCACCTCCCCGGCACAGCCGCCGGGTTTTGAAGCTTTCGGAGACGCACGAATCTTCCTTTAAAGCAATCTCACTCGGAGAGATAAATGGTGCTGGGTAACCGGGGTCATTAGGCTAATGAGCAACCACCGCCAGCCTGGAAGCAAAGTAACAAACATGAGTCTACCCAGGCCGATTAGCCTCAAAATCTGACCCATCTCCAGCGTTCCCCTCGCCATCGCAGGAGAAATCAGGTCCGTGAGTCAGCAGGATCAATCACCCACCGGCCTTTTCATCAGCATTTCTAATCACAGTGTCAGGTGTGCAGCTCGGCCGTGCCGAGGATGCGGCGCAGACCCCCCGGAGGAGCCGTCCCCTCCATCAGCGCCCTTTTCTCTGCTTCCCCAGCTCCGGTACCTGCTGCCACAGGTCCTGCTTCCCGCTCTGGTGGGGATGGGGCTGCGATTGGGCTCAACGAGCGATTAACTGGGATCCGGTAATGCCGGTGGGTCGGGCAGCACAACTAACTCACCCCTTAACTAGTCCTTCCTCACGCTGCCAGCCGGGAAAGCAAACAGGGAGAGATGCAATTTTGCCTTCAGAGGTGGGATCGGCTGAAGCTGCTACATCCAGCAGTTATTAAAAAAAAATAAAATAATAAAAGCCCGCATATAAATAACTTCTCAGCAGGAGCCAAAACTCAAAGACTAACCCCATGGTTTTAAGTGAACGAGGCCAATTTCCTCCTTTGTAGCTCTTGACACGAGTTGGCCGCGTGCCCCTCGCGCCTTGTTCCCGCGGCAGAAGCTCCGGGGCCGATAAGGAACCGAGTGGTGCTGTTCCCAAAACCTCCCAGCACGGCCCTGTCAGCAGCTCATCCCAGCCCGGCCGGGGACAAAAACCATGGCGAGAGGCAGCTGCCTGCACCCCGTGTCACTGCACCCCCATATCAATGCACCCTGTCTCCCTGCAGCCCCATGACAATGCACCCCCTGTCACTGCACCCCTGTGTCCCTGCAGCCCATGTCGCTGCAGCCCCGTGACAATGCACCCCCTGTCGCCCCACGCCCATGTCACCACACCCCCTGTCACTGCATCCCTGTGTCGCTGCACCCCACATCACTGTCAGCGCCATTCCCTGCAGAACAAGGGGGACACAGCACTGAGCGGGCAGGAAAATCACTTCTGCCCGGATTCGGGGTATGAGCAGGTATCCACCCCAAGCGTTTGCCCGAAAAATCCCAGGGGAAAAGGAATGGCAGGGTTGAGGCAGCCCTGGAGACCAGAGCGAGCTGCAAGGGAAAGGGTGGTTTCACCCAAACGCCTCCGTTGGGAAGTTTTCCTCCCCAAAATCCAGCCCCGAGGCAAGTGAACCCAGGCTGGGCGCTACCTGTCACTTCTGGGTCCAGATCACACACACGTCTGCCACACATGAGGCCGAGGAGGCCTCTCCATCCTCGGTCAGGGCAGCCTGGGCTTTGCTGAAGCCTCGCGTCAAACGTCTTGACGTTTGGGGTGGGAAAAGCTGCTTTGGTGTGTTTTGGGTGGTTTTTTGCGAGCACGGAAGGCTCAAGCCCTAGGCACGGCAGCTCCCACGCGTCCCTCTTTCTATGAGATACAAACCCAGAAGGAAACGCAACACCTAACGTGCAGAAATGTCCCCAGGAGGGTCTGCGGCCGCCTCCTGTTGGGCTGGACCTGGTAGATCTTGCCTCTCCAAGCTGGAGTCACCTTGGCACATCCAATCCTCGGCCCTCCCAGCAAAAATGTCTTAACAACAACACAAAAGCACCATTTCCAAGGCCACACTGGCCCCCAGGGAACCAGAAATGTATCTTCACACCACTGCGGTGTCCCCGACCCGACAGCCAAAGCCTGCGATCTCCGCTCAGAGGGGGAAATTCAGGGTCAAAACAATGCACCCCTGGCTTTTATCCCCTATGGCACGGAGGGACATGGCCAAATCCACCCTCCTCGCCGCAGCGCACGTGACCCGGAGAGGCTTTTCAGAGCTGCCGAGTCTCCAGCAGCTTCTGTTTGCCTTTCCCTTGCTTGCAGCAGCGTCGCATCTGGACGCTCGTCAGGAGGGGAAAAAAAAACCAACCCATGCGCCCTCCTCCTGCTGAACAACCTCTCAATCAAAACAAAGCCGGAGCAGCAGCCAAGAGCTGGGAGGCTCTTTTGTTTAATGCCGAAGGTCCGCAGCCGGGCGAGCCGCCCCAGCGCGCGGGTGCCGGGGCAGCAGCACGGCGGAGCGGGGCTGGCGGGGGCGTTCGCCGCCCCGGGAACCCACCCGCGGGACGGGAACGCGGCCGGCGGCACAAAGCGGCTCGCCGAGCCCCGCTGCGCCCTGCACGGCCATTTTGCTGAGCGCGGCCGCTCGCCCAGCGCGGCCGTTCCCTCCCAAACCAGACCTGGTTCTGGTGCCCGTGCTCCGGACACGGGTCCATCAGCACGTGCTTGTTTCTCTTGCTCCCGCTGGTGGCCCCAAAAATACCTTTTGGGGCTCTGGGAGCTGGCGAATGGCAGCCCCAGGGAAACCTGCACCCGCGGCCTGTTCCACCCCGGAGACCCTGGAAGGTCTCGGAGAGGTTGTTGCCAACAGGTTTCGTCACCATCAGCCCGATCCCTGGCGACGTTATCGCTCGTGTCCCGATGCACTGGTAGCAGCGGGCTCAAGGCGAGTACATAACAAGTCAGGACATGCCACAGAGCTGGATATGTGTTGAGAAAAAGGGCGTTCGGGAGATTTGGTTCCCAAGGAAAGCGGCAACCACAAGAGCTGTGGGGTCACACCGGCAAAACATCTCCCACTGAGCCCATGGGCCACGTCCACCAGCAGCGCCAGACACAGGAGCAAGGGTGACCTTGCCCGTGCATACCACGGCAACTCCTGCAGACGTGAAAACCCCAAAGCAAAGCTCTTTCCTCCAGCCGGCGCAGACGGGAGGGCTGCGAAACCCTCCAGCGAGATGTTCAAAGAGCACAAAAGCAGAAGGAGGGGCGAGAGGTGGCACCGAGGCACCGCAGCGAGGCGAAAATACTTGTTGTTCAAGTGCTCTTTAATCCAGCCAGGGAGGTACAACGAAACCGCCCGGCTGCTCCACCGCACGTATGCACGGGAGAGAAGGTCCCTCCCGCTCCATCCCAGACGCGGAGCGGGAGCAGCGCCGGGTTACCCAGAGGACACGCTGCCGGGGACCAAAGGTTGGGCTGAGTCACGTTGCGGCCGTTCCTGTTTCACTCTGAACAAGCTGCTCCGTTCCCAGGCAGGGTTTGTCCCCAGGCCTGCAAGAACTCGTCCCCTCCGTCCCGGGCACAGCTGCCCTCCCACGGCCAGCACAGCCCTCTGCTCTGGGCTTGTCCTCCAGACCCATTCAGCAGCATCTCTGCAGCTTTTGGGAGACAAGGACAGCACGAGGCCGCTCTCATCACCATCCTCCACCCTGCGCCGGTCACTGGCTCATCCTCAGATGCTTCTTCAAGAGATAAAACCACGTTCCCACTCCTCACCACACAGACTCCATTCTTCTCCTCACCCATGAGTGTCCCAGCCCAAGGGAAGTCATCTTGCTGTGCCCAGGAGGCTGATGGAACATGGCCAACGTTTCCTCTTAGACCAGACATGAGATGTTTTCCTGCAGATCCAGACCTTAAATCACTCCCCCAAAATCGCAATGAGCCTTTATCAATGTGGTTGTACCTGAACTGGGACAAGTGAAACAGCAGAACTGTTCTCACAGGATATGTGTGCAGAGATCATAGACCCACAGAATGGTTTGGGTTGAAGGGACCTTCCCAGCTCCCCAGTGCCACCCCTGCCATGGGCAGGGACATCTTCACCAGCTCAGGCTGCTCAGAGCCCCGTCCAGCCTGGCCATGAACACTTGCAGCGATGGGGCATCCACAGCTCCTCTGAAGAACCCATCCCAGTGTCTCACCACACTCACCATAAAACATTTCTCCCCGCTGTCCAATCTAAACCCACCCTCTTTACTTCTCTGGTAAAAAGTCTCTCTCCATCTTCTGTACAAGCCCCCAGTATGTATTGAAAAACCACACTAAGGTCTCTCCAGACCCACCAGCACCACCGAGTCCTCCTCCACAGGGTTGTTCTTTGCAGGATACCGGGGTTGCCTTGATCCAGCTGTGGGACCTCACACGTGGCCTGGCTGAACTTCAGGAGCTTCACGTGGGCCCAGTCCCATCAACACCCATGATGTCTGGTCCCTGTCTTCACAATCCCCACCCTGCTTTGGCATTGGTACCTGTAGATGCTCTCTGCACCCGCAGCAGGGAAAGAAATCATAGCGAAAATACAGGAGAAGCCCCATGGGGTCCAACCAAAGGTCCAGGCAGCTCCCATGGCAGCGGGGATGGCCGTGAAGGAACAGAACAGCCTCAGGACATTTCCCAAACCACTTCCCGAGCTCCAGCCCTCCTCGGGCTTCCCCAACCAGGAGACACTGCCCCGTCCATCCCCACGACGGGTTCCTCCTCCACCAACCCACCCAGCTGAGCCTCCGGCACCCACAGCTTCTCATAGCAGCGTTCAAGTCCACCACGCAAAAGAGCAGCTGCTGCTCTCCCCGCTCTCCTTTGCCGGTTCTGCTGCTGGGAGGGATGAGGAAACAACGCGGCGTTTCCGCACCACCCTTCATTTTACAGGCTTCACTCTCCTGCCCCAGGAGCCTTTCTCTTGACGGAGGAAGCACTGACCTACTTAGCAGCTCTTCCCCCATCACTGACCATTCCCACCACGCTTCTCTCCGTATATATTCTATATTTTGCAGGTGGAAATAAAATAAATCTCCCCAACATCTCGCTGGTCTCAGCAACTCTCCCAAATCCACCGAGTGCTCTCCACCCAGCACCGTGGTCTCTATACCAAAGCCGGAATGCTCCCGGGGAGCCGAAAGCTGCAAACACGGGCACACACACACCCGACACCCCCCAACCGCTCTCCCGACACCCAGCACGTGGAGACAGCGCCAGGGCTGAGCCCCAAGAGCGCAGACGCTCGTGATGCTCACGGCAAACCCGATCGGACCGGTGACGTCCCACGTCCAACCGGTGCGGAGAAGCTTCAGCTCCGCGCACCCCAAAGCGGCCCCCGCCTGCCCACAGAAACCACGACAGTCACCACGATTCCTAAAAACCAACTGAACCCAGCCGCCCATCAGGAGGCTGCATCCACAAACAGCTGTGCAGAGCCAAACGGCACTCGGACAGACGGACAGACAGACAGACGTACACCACATCACCGCACACCACTGGCTGGGCTTTTTGTGGGCCCCATGACCTGGAAAAGGAACTTTGCTGGCTCAGCATGGCTGCTGCACGTTAGTGGAGAAGGAACATGACAGGAAATCCACTCAGGAACCCACCGATAGTCACCGCGAGGGGGACAAAGCCCACGTACCAACGGCGGAGTCAGAAACCAGGTGGCAGCTCCTGTCAATCTCGTGCTTGCCCGCGCCCCCGCGCAGATCCCGCATTTACCAACACGCTGAGGTCTCCTTCTCTGCAAATGATGCAACTGGAGAGAAATAAGTTCCTGTGGGAGCTGCGGAGAGCTCTGACACGCAAGGTGAAGCCCCTGGGAAGCAGAGCATGGCGGCCAGACACGGTCCTGTCCTGGCAGGATCCGGCACAGGCTGCTGAGATCACCTTCACCGGCCCTGGCTGCTCCCGCAGAGCCACAGAGAGACTCGGACCCACTCGGCACCGATGAAACCAGATCCCCGAGGGTCCGGCAGGATCGCAGCCTGACGCACCGCGACTGCAAGGTCTGTAGAACACGGGCACAGCGCGAGCGGTGCCTTCCCATCGCCGCGGCCAGACCCGGCACGTCACACGGCCAAAGTGTCCTCACGCCACAACCAGAAGCACCAGCTGCCCACCAGCACCGGCCGCCAGTGGTCCCTGTCATTCCCTGGAGCAGCCGCCGGAGCCGAGCGGCAACGCCACCTCCACCCGCAGCCCTTCGCCTTTCTTACCTTCTCCGATTTCACCTTTTTCAGCTGCCGGCACTCGCTTTCCCCGTCCTCCAGCTCCGACTTAACTCCCAAGGGGTTGAGCGCAGCTCCCGTGTCGATAGCTATACTCCCGAGCTGCTCGGCAGCAGCAGGTTCTGTCCCCTGGCCCCCGTCGTACTGTCCCACCCTCACGGCCAGGGCCAGGGGCTGCAGCACGCTGGGCTCCTTCTCGGCCGCAGCCCCCGCGCCCTCACCCCTTTCCTTCTTGCTTTTGGACGAGCCGCCCTCCTTCTCCTTCTTGGAGCCGGCCACGCTGCGAGACGCCTTGGCCGACTTCTCCGAGCCCTTTGGGGTGACAGTGGCCACCAAGCCACCCGAGTTCGCGCCGTCCCCAGAACGTCCTTGAGCCTCCTTCTTGCCACCAGCGCCCTCGCCGGGAGTGAACAAGGAGGTCCCCGGCGTCGGCTTGCCACTGTCCTTGCCACTCTTGCTCCTTTTCGATTTGGATTTGCCCTCCTTGCCCTGCGGGCCCGGCACCGGGCTCACAAACTTGATGTTATCCGGTAGTGTCGCCACCGCGTTGGGTGCCGGCAGCCCCACCTCTTTGGAGCCCGACATTTCCAATTTCTGCTGATCCTTCTCCAAATCAGCGTCCAGGTCAATGATGAGATTCCCTACGCCAATGTCCCACTCATCCCCGCTGTCGTACGTCTCAACCGGGTTCGCATCAATTCCTTTCCCTCCGGAAGCTCCGCTGCTCAAGGACATCTTAGAGTTAACGGCCCCTCGCGGTTCAAGGCTCTTCCCTGCTCCAGGCCCTGGGGGTCACCTACTTCCTCAGGGGGCTTCCAGCGCTCGGGGTCTGCGCAGGTGACGGCATCGCTGCTGAAACGAAGAGCACAGACAACAGCGTTACACACCAACATCTGCCTTCACGTGCGGGCAGGAGAGCTCTAAACCCCCCAAAAATCCCCTATCGCAACATCCTCCCGTCTCCTCCCCGCCACAGCAGCCATCTGGCACCGGTCCCTCGATCAATAGCAGCCCTGGCAGGTCACGGCTCTCGGCTCCAACAAGACATTACTCACACGTTTCCCCGCTCGCCATTTCCCTTTGAATTATCGAGCGCTGCCCCGGGAAGGGAGGATTGATTCCTCTCCTGCCGATGCCACCCGGGGGGAGGGACAAGAGCCGCTCGCCGGGGAAGTCGAGTGTCTCGGTGGGAGATAAATCCCCGGCTTTGGAGTGCCCGCGAGGCTTAAGAACGGTAGCGGGAAGCGCTGGGTTTCCATCCTGCACCCCCAGGCTTTATGGTGTGAAACCCATCACCTCCAGCAGCTTCAGATGGTGGGAAACTGAGGCACAGTTGTATGGGTAACTGGTCTTAACTGGGAAGGACGGGATCGGCCCACGGTTGACCCCGGACGGCCCGAAATTTCTCCTTCGGAGAAATTTCGGGCCGTCCGGGGTCAACCGTGGGCCGATCCATGTTCCTGCTCTGGTGTGGGGATTGAAAGATATTCGCTGATATTAGCTGGTGGCAATTATAAGACATAATTAAGAGGTGAAACAGCTTCTTCCCAGCCAGCTCCTGGCTCTCCACATCTCCTCCCAAATCCTTGAGCGCCCATTAGGCTGGCGCTGCTCTCCTGCCTGTCCTCGCCAAGCTCTGAACAGCACTTCAAAACCAGGTGATTTAAACAGAAATGAGAAGGGGGGGGGGGGGGGGAAACAACACCACCACGCACACAAAACCCACACAAGCACGAATTTCTTCAAACCCCAGCAGGCAAGAGCCTGGAAAGCAGCTTCGTGGTGCGTTTCCAGAGATGCAAACACTGTAAAAATGCCAGGGATTCTTTCATCAGCCAGCCTGCCGCAGCCAGGCCGTTTTCCATCTGCTCCCCACAGCATCCTCGGCCCTGTACAGCTAATAATCCGCTCTCTGACAGGTCATTACGGAGATTTTTAACCCCAGGAGCTGGGGGCTAGCACGCAAGCTGGAAACGAAAAGCACTGACCTCTCATTTCAGCGGCACAGAAAGTGCCAAATCAGGAGAACACTTTGTGCGCCGCAGTCGCTAAACGGCTTCCCAAAGCTGCCCCACGTGCTCCTGCCGCTGCTGCCCCCTCCTCTTCCTCCTCCTCCTGCCCCGGCATCCAGCCCGACCCCACAACCCACCTCCCCAAACTGCCCATGGGGTTGGCGACGGGCAGCAACCATCGGCACAGACGCCCCGGCGCCCTTTGTGCCACGGATCCGCAACAATTGCTTTGTCCAGATGGGCAAAGCCGGGTGGATGAACCAGATTTTTAGGTGGTAACAGCCCCAAAGTCGAGGCACAGCGACAACCCCACAGCGCGGGGACACGCGGGACCAACACACCAGCTACCGGGGAGGATGGGGGTCGGTGTCCAGCCCCGAGAGCTGCCCACCCAAAGGGCCACGGCTGGCTCAAAACAGAGGGACAGACGGACAAGGACACGAAGGCGACAGACAATCTGCAGGGCTGTATTGCGACAGGCACAGCATCACCTGCTCCGCGCGACGCCGGCTCTCAGCTCGCTGTTTTGAGCATGCATTTGTACATAAATATTACTTACACATACGAAATAAGGAGAGCAGACGAGCAGGACTTTGCTCTGAAACCATGCAAACAGCAGCAGCGTTTGCCAACTCCTACCACAACAAAAAGAAGAAGGAGCCCAGAAGTCCGCTGGGTTCCCGGAGATTAGAGAGCCAGGAACAATCAAAGGGTTAGAAAACAAGAGGAGAAAAAAACCATTCACCCTACGGAGGAGGCGTCGAGGGAGCCCAAGCTCGGCTAATGCAGAGGGAACCGCAAACAGGACGGACGAGAACAGGCGGGTTTGCAGGAGCAGTGGGAAGTCACGTCGTGCCCAGAGCTCGGGAGAGGGACCGGGGCAGCGATCGGCCCTTCCCAACCCGCGGTTGGGGACCAGGGCCCCGGGGCAGGATCCAGGGGCGTCCCCTGCAAGTCACCCAATGCACGTGCCTCTGAGGCACCTCCCGCAGCTCAGACACTGAGATTCCCACCCTGATTCCCCGTTTCTTGTCTCTTTGGAGATGAGGGTTTCGGCTCTCTCTCCCAAGCAAGACCCTCTGACCTGTGATGCCACTGCTACGTTGGTCGGACCCATCGCAGGGTCCCTTCCCACCGCCTGGTTTGGCAAAGCCGGAGAAGCTCCGGGTGCCATCCAGATCCTCCTCGTCTGCCCAACGGGGGGAGTGAAGCCGCCACAAATCCCAGCACCTCCGAAAACAGAGCAAAGAGATTGATTGGGCTCTGAACGTGTCCTTCCCCTTACCTCCTGCCATCGCGGGATTGATCCCCGTGCAACATGAAAAGCATGTGCTCACTTGTTGGCCTGGAGACCTGCCAACAAAGCGTTTTAAGAGCAGTCCTGGAGCGCAGATCCTACAAGGAGGCAGCTTTCTGCTTGGGAATGCTGCGCACACACAGCACCAGACATGAATAATTCAGCTCCATTAGGTGCTGAGACCTCTACAATCCGCAGATACGGGCTGGGACGGAGCCAAGCGTATTAAGACAAAACCTGAAAGTTCACTTTCAAACACACCTAGAGAAAGCTATTCAAACAGAACGGGCTCACCTTCAAAACGAGAGCGAGGAAACCGCACGAGCCCCCGGCTCTTTGTGCTCAAACCCGGGCAGGATGCTTGGTAGCAAACCCGCGTGGCCCCGGCTTTCTCCGCCGCTTACCGGAGGCCAAGAAACCAAAAGCGAGGAAGGACTGAACGCCCAAGGGCGGCGAGATGCAGGAGAAAAGCTCTTCTCCTGGCAACGAGCAGCCCACACGGAGGGAGCCTGTCTCATCGCCATGTGCTCCATCCAGCCTGCAGCGCTCCAGCTTCAGCCTCTGGTGGCTTCCAGACATGACCGACTGCAATTTTCACCCTGATTAACTTTCAGGAATGCCCGCAAGAAGGAGCAGCAAAGACGACGGGGTGGGGAGAATAAAAACCCGCAGGATGCGGCGTTACCTCGGGCGGGAAGCTGGGGGTTCGGAGAGCGCTACCCAAAGAGCAAAGAGACCCCCGGGATGGAGCGGCGGGGGGCAAACGCAGCACTGGCAGCCCGGGGAGAGCTTCACGGGGACGCTGAGCCCCCCCTGGCTCACCCAGACCCCAAAGGGCTCCTCAGGAGCAGCACGAGGTGTCCAGGCCCCTCCTGGCAGCGGGCCGGCCGCTCTCCCCATCCGCCGCCTCCGCACAAGATCCCTTTTTGTTTCCTTTTACGACTAAAGAAACTCGGGGCGGGGGGGGGAAACGCGCCTGCCTCTCGCTCGGCTCCTACCGCCGCGTTTGTAATTCCCCAGCTGGGCTTGTTTGGGTTGGATTTTTGTTAAGTGACTCCCATGTCTTTTCTGCAGATTTCTTTTTAAGATGTTCTCCTCTCTCCCCACCCCCTCTCTCTCTCTAGAGATGAGGAAAAAGGAGGAAAAAAAAAGAGAAATGTTGAACGCGAGCCAGCTGGCACGCACAAGAGGAGACGGAGAAATCTGCACAAAGGAGCTTCCTCACTCACTTGCTGCTTTCAGCTCAAGAAATCACGCAGGGGAGGAGGGTTCGCTCTCCCCCATCCATCAGTCAAGCTGCAGCAGACAAAGGAGATTTACCACGACCCCCTCCAGAACCGCCACCCCACGGGGGCAGGATCCCCCCATCGCCTGCGCCCCGTGGGAGGCCGAGCTGTTGCAAAACACGCTGGGGCGCGGGGCTTCCAAACAAGCTGCTTGCTGTGAAACGGAGCGAGGTTCGGAACGGAGGAGCTTCGGGACAACTTCGGCGCTCTCGGGGCCGGCACCGGCGAGCTGCGGGAGGGAGAAGCCTGAACGCAATTTGAATAAAATGGAGCCACCCTTCTGAGGTTTTTTTTATTTTAATATGGAGGTGCACCCCGCCAGGACTACATTTTCCAGCATGCACTGCAGGCCGAGCGCCCGGCGAGGAGCTCGCGCCGGGACTCCCGAGTTTCCATAGGCTGAGCCTTGACACTGGAGATGAACCTGACACGGGGCAGCGCTCGAGGCCTGAGTCATTTGTTGGCGTCCTCGAGAAAAGCCTGAAATACTTGAGTCCAGGCTTACAAAAGCAGGACGGACGAGGTCACGGGAGGATGGACAAGAGGAGCAAAGGCCTTTCCGGTGGGGATGGTTGGGCGACTGCCCTACCTGGAGCAAAGCTCAGGAGACTGAGCAGCCACAACGCTCTCCCGCTACCAAACACACTCTCGAGTGTTAACTTCACATTCATCATCAGGCAAAAAAATGCAGCTCGGATCAAAACTCAACCCCACATCCACCCCTATCCACCCACGACCTTTATGGCAACATTCAACAAGACTATGGGGCGCAAAGACGTCCAGCAAAGTTGTAGATATGAGATAAGGGTGCCAGATCTCAACCTGGCTGTGTATGAAAAAACACTTCAGCTTAGCTAAAACTGTTCGCTTCTTCTTGACGTGTCTTTAACCACGGCACCCAAACTCCACGTAGAGCTGGAAAACCCAACGTTCTCCAATACGGCTCAATGGCAAAGCCGAGAAGCCAAACGCAACGGGCGGCAATGTTGCCAGCGCACAAAGGGGGGACATGAAAAGGAGGAAACGTTTCAGGTGCTCCTTAATGTCACAAAACAGGGAAAACTGGAACATGTTCCTCTTCAATCCTCCCATCGCTCTTGGAAGTGTCATTCAGAGTCGTGATTTTTCGCTTCTCGCGCCCCCAGAGCCGGCGGTTCTTCAGGTTTACAGTGATTTCACGTTGATGTCTCTCAATCCCTGCATTTCTTTCGAGCTCCCTACATCTGTACTGAATGAAACACGACTCGGATTTCCTCTGCCAACACACGGGGAAGCCTAGAGCTTTGTATTTCGAGAAAACTAACAGCGAGAGAAACATCCCTGAAGTGTGTGGTCCCTGGTTCAGGCATCAATACCCACAGAGCCACACGAAGGCTCCAAACATCGTTTCTTCCCCGTGAAGGACAAGAGGCAAATGTCACGTTCTTGGTGCTCCTGTTTGTCCTCTGCTGAAGACATTTCTCCGGTGGGAAGCTGAGCAAGCACCATCATTACAAGCGGAAACGTACGTGTCAACATGACTCACGTTGTAGAGCAGATGGGGTTGGAGGGGACCTTGACAAGTCACCCGGTCCAACCTTTGGTGGGAAAGGGAGCGCAGATGCCATTTTCCACCACCCTGTCCATTGAAAACCTCCAGCAACGGGGACTCCACCACATCCCTGAGGAGGTTGTTCCACTGAATGATTGCAGAGTTCAAAACCTGAGAGCTGACAACACCTCGGAGCCCGCTCAGCACCCCCAGAAACACACTGGTGCCCAGCGCTCTCATCACTGCGGAAGAGGAGACCAACACTCACAGGCACGGGAGAACAAGAATTCGGTGGGTAAGATGAAAGAGCCAGCTTCCTTCCCGCAGCCTCTGATCTCTCCTGAATCAGCGACACTCAACAGTTGTGTCTGCACACGCGGAACCCACCGCGTAATCGCCGTGCCCAAACCTGCACGCCAAGGTTCACCGGTAACAAGAATTACAGCCCCGTCTTCACCCCAAACCAGCGTCCCCATCCGGCAGCACCAAGAGGCGTCACCACGGGGTTCGGCCACCCACGGACTGGTGGCAAAACCAAAAAGCAACCCTGTGAGCAATAACCAGCCAGGATTAAGCGGGGAGCGCTCGGGATGAGTCTCGGCTAGACAAGCCGGCGCTACGGCTCATCGGAGACGCTGCCGGCAGCACCGGCCCCGCAGCCGCTCTCCCAGCGCCGCAAAGCCCGTTCTCCTTGAAGCTGGCCAGCCGTGCCGCTGCCAAAAATAACACGGAACGCTCAAAACGGGACCTCTGAGCAAATTCGTTTGGCACCGAGCTCTGCAACGCGATGCTCCCCACAGGGACAAACCTGGGGGTTGGCTGTCCCCGGAGCGGGGAGCTGGTTTCCACCGGGAAAGCGGAGCAGCCGCGCGGATTTAAAACCGGTCCGGTGACACCCTCGCTAAGCCCAGCGCAGAAGTGAAGTGATTTACGAGAGGCTTAAAGAGATCGGAATCAGCGGCCTGTCCCCACGTGCAACCTAGAAGGGGGCAGAGAGCATGTTAAAATAACCAAAAAGGCTTAGAAATTTCAGATAAAGCTCTGCGCGGGCTGGAGGATTGCCAGGAGTCTGAGAAATTCAACAGCCAGAGGAAGCAGCAAGATGGATGTGACCAGGAAAGATCCCCCGAGCATCAGTCACGGAGACGGGAAGAAAGAAGAGCTGGCGAAGACCAAAGACAACCAAGGGGCATAAATAACCGTGGGGGTAAATGTCGGAAAAAAGGAGCTCAGCCTTTTCCCCCGCTTGCCGCTGTCACTTTTGGCAGCAGCACAAGCTCCGCGGTGCTGGTGAAGCCACCAGTCGTACCCTTCCCATACGGGGCTCTGGAGGCTCCCCGTGTCCCTGTGGTGGTCCCAGTCCCAAACTGGGGCTCCCGTGGTCACAGCCATCTGGTTTTCCAAAGAGAATCCTCCTCCGCAGAGCTGCATTGGGAAAGGGGAACCGCAGAGGCGGGGAGGGCTCCGTGCCAGTCGGCATCGTGGCTCTGTCTTCTCCATCCAAAGGCAAAGCACCGGAGTGGTCCCAGTTGAGTGACCCCAGTTGCAATGGCAGAAGATGTGCCAGGGAGGGTCAGTGGGACATGAGGAAAAGGTTCTTCACCCAGAGGTGCTGGACACTGAACAGGCTCCCCAGGGAGGTGTCACGGCCCCAACCTGACGGTGTTCAAGAAGAGACTGGACAACGTCCTCAGACACACGGTGTGAACTCTGGGGTGTCCTGTGGAGCTGGACTCGTTCCATGGTTCTACGAGTTGGGTGATCCCGGTCGAGCGATGCTCCCGGTCACAGCCAATTTGGAGAGGACAGACAGAAGGGAGAGCTGCTGGGGTTTATTTTCTCTCGGAGAAGAGCACGCAGGCAGCCTTGGCCATTCCCCAGCCTTCGGAAGACGACTAACATCCCTCTGCTGCTCCAAAAACGAAGGAGCTGCCACTTCACCTATTAACGCCTCTAATTCCCTTCATTCAATAAGCAATTAGGGCACCTTGGCTGCACCAGCTAAGGCTTCATTTGCGCCGGGCGGCTCTCATCTCTCTTGCTGTCAAAGCCACCGGTCTGGGAACGATTTGGGAAAAAACGACCAGGCTGCAAACTAAAGGAGGCAGGAAGGTGCCCGCAGACGGGGACCAACGCCAGCAGAGCCAACGCCATGCCAAGAAACCCCCTTTTTCCTTTCCCGGGGAGGGATAATAAATAGGTGTATTTCAGAGATTAATAAAGCGCATTTGCAAAGCTACGATATCCATCAGAAAGTTGCTAATTCACGCTAATGACCCATTGCAAATTGCCAAATTTTGTGAATTAGCCAGCATGGAAAGGAATAAAATCAAAAACCAGCGAGGAGCATGCATCAAAGTGTACTCAGCTTGTTTTGGTCGCTGTAGTTCACTTTTAATTACTTGTGGCGATAGGGAAGGAACAGATTAGACGTGAAACCCAAGCAAAAATAAAGAGGAGATCTTCAGGACAAGAAATTTCATCTCCGACGTCTCTGGGGAAGGGGCAGAAATGCTCCTGGAGATGAGCAAGACTCTACCTCTTCCTCCCACACCTCATTTTCACTCCTCAAAGAGCTGAAGAGCAGACAAGGCTCTTCCCAAGTCGCCCCTTCTCCTGTTGGAGAAGCACCGGGATAACCCCGACCCGACCCAACTCTTTGCACTCGAACGCTCCGTTTAATCGAAACCACAAATGGGCTCAGCCAATGTCTCAAAATCCTTCTCAAACTGCCCGGCTTTGTTAGCAATAAATCAGTGCAGCCACACCGTAAACGAGGGAATTAACTGTAGATGTCGAGTGCTTAATGTTTAAATACAAAATATCAAGGTTCTCCTGGAATTATCCGTATTCATCCGTAACACTGCACTGGCATCCTCTTTTATGCCCTCACACATCTGAGCCGATGGTGAAGCGGCGACGTCAGTGATTTTTGTGCATGCGAAGGACGCGCAGCTGCAGCAACAGCAAAACAACCTCTCGGGTTCATCTCAAAACCCCATTTTTCACCAAAAGCGAAACAGACGTTTCTTTATAGGAAATTATATCAATTAAAAGAAACTAAATCGCACAAGCAAGCAGAGTCCCGGGGCGAGTTTCTCTATTTTCTTTAGAGCAAAACCTCACTCCTTCCTCCACACCCACGTCACGCGAGGCACCGAAGGCGCGTTTCTGATGCACAGCAAAAGCAGCCGTGTCCCGGCGGGATCTTTTTCCTTCCCCGTTCCTCGCGTGAGCCGACCTGGGGCCACCAAAGCTCTGGTTCAGTAGCCACGCGTGGCCACCGATGAGCTCGCACCTGGTACAACCACCTACATTGTGACTTTACCAAATCAATTCCATGGGGAAGGGAGCAGCTCTCCTCGTACTTCAGAGCCCACACGTGCGCGACTTGCGCTCGTGGAGCATCAGAAGTGTCATAGGAGAGCTGCAGAGCATCTCTGGGCGCTTTGGGGACATTGGTGCCCCTCAAAAACACCTTTCCGCAAAGTGTCGGCTGCGAGGAAACACGGGGTGTGTTTGCAAACAGCCCCGCGACTCTCACAGACTCGAGGATGGGGAAACGTGGGGCTGTATTCACCTGCGTCCAAGTGTCACCAGCCCCTGGCAAGGTCACCTGCGGCCCCGGCTCCTTTGCGCACGTGATGCGCCCCCGGCCGTCCCCTGGCCAGTGTCAACACTCAAAGGGCAGAGCCGCCCCGAAACAACATACCTGGGACCATAAATACCGGCTGATTTACATAATACTCCGGCTAAAGGGGACAAAGAGGCTTATTGCGTTCCAGCTGGGACTAGGATTGCATCAGCGCCCGCAGGAGCTAATCCCGAGCGCGGCCGAGGCGCGAGCAAGGTGCGAGAGCTCTTCCTCTTCCAGCCGGCGCAAAAATCCCCCTTTTGAGCCAGGAAATGCGGAATAAATCACAGCACCGAGGACATGACAAGACCCAGGTCCCCAAGCAGCGAGTCCCGGGATCTCCAACCTCCGGCGTGACTCGCGGACATTGGCGCTGTTTCCGCAGGGCGCCCAGAAGTGCTAAATAAACAAGGCAGCTTCTGGTTTTCTTTAATGTATTCAATTAAAAAGATAGTGTAAATATAATCTGGAGGCAAACTGCAACTCAACACTGGCCGGTTCTCGACAAGAACAAACCAGACGGAGCGAACTCTGGCCCTTCCTTCTCGTTCACCCATAATAAAGACACACAAGCTGTTAGTAGCTTGAGAACACCTCAACCGCCTTTATGCTTCGCAAGCCCTTTTTTTCCGCCCAAAAAGGCACATTTTCAGCTCTCCTCACGATTTCAAGGGAAAAGCTTTAGAGGCAGCAGAAGCCACAGCCACCAATGTCCAAGTTGGGTGCAAACAAGGGGACTTTGCGACCCCGCAACTGCGGGGAGGGAGAAATTACACCCAGCACGGGGACACGGACGGACAAACGTCCCGTATTCGCAGCAGCTTCTCCGCTCCCCCCCAAAAATAACATTTTCAGCATGCGCAGAGGCCGCCACGATGGGATAACGTGTATTAAGAGATGCTTAACGAGCAGTCTAATGGCGACTCGCAAAACACGCAGACCCTCCGCTGCAAACTGAGCGCCCAGCTCGGAAAAAGGCACACAAAAAACAACCCCACGTCCTGGCCGTACTCAATTACAGATCATTACGACTTGCTTGATAATTAATTTCCTCCGGTGGCTCTAACCGGCTCGTTGTCCTGAATGCGAGGCCAGTTTAGGTGAAACATTAAAGGCTTGTCTTTTTGCAGCAGCGAGACGGCCGAGCGCACGTCTCCTTCCTCAGCCAGCTCTACCCACAGCAGAAAACCTGCCGGGACGAACCAGGGGATAAAAGGGCAAGGATTTTGTTGTTTCCAGAGCGAAACGGCTTCAAAATAATAAATTATAAATTCTTTCTGGATGAGAGCTAATCGATAAAATAAGGCGAGGGGATTTTTCAAGCGCCGCGTGTGTGCGGCCGTGGACTGCCAACAAAGAGCTAGAAATGTGCAGCATAATCCGAGGCCGGAGCCATCCATCGCACAAAGCGTGGAAATAGGTTTTCCTGAGGATGTCCAGGCGGCGAGCGCCCAAACCAGCCCCGGCGCTGAAATCCTTCATCTTCTGGAGGGGGGAAAAGGGTCTGTGGTGCGTGCAAGGCAAAATGAGCGCGTCCAGCAGCTCCTCCGACCGAAAGGGCCTTTCCAGAACGGGGGGAAAGGGAAAGAACAGCAGGAAAAGAGCTGGAGGTGGAGGGGAGCCAAGTGTGGCGGCTCAGAGCTGAACCTGTGACCTTCCCCGGGGTCGCTCCCCGGGCTGCGCCCCCCGATCCGCCCGCGGCCACGTTGTCACCTGCGGTGTCACCCCGGGACGGACCCTCGGGGCCGCTCACCCCGCGCTGGGACCCCACGTTCTGTAACTGGAGACGCCGCTGCTCGGGGGTTTGCCCCACAAACACACACACTCCTCGCCAAGGGCTTTTGGGAACGCTGAATCTTCCGTGATTCGGCCCCGCGAGGGGCTGTGTCCCCACGCACACCCCAGCGCGGCGCACGAACCCTCGCAGGGTCCCCGCGCTCCCCAAACTCTGCGCAAGGAGGGGGGGACAAGAGGGGGGGACCCCCCCGGGGACGCAGCCGAACCCCATCCCGCGTCCTGCCGCCCCCAGCCCCACCACACCGCGTGTGTCCCCGGCCGTGAGCCCCCCACGCCGGGACACGCGTGTCCCCAACCCCCCCGCGCGGGGGATCCGCACCCCGGGCGGAGCAGGTGAGCCCGCACCCCCCACCGTGGGGGGGCCCGTTCCCAACGGCCCCGCAACGGGCTCCCGCGGCCCCAACGCTCACCGGGGGGAAGCGGCCGAACAACGGCCGCGGGGGCGGGCGGCACGACCCGGGCCCAACGGTCACGGGGAGCCGGGCCCAGGCCCAACGGCCGCGGGGGAGCCCTCACCGCCGCCCCCCGCGCACGCCCCCCGCACTCACCCGGTTCCGCTCCCCTCCCCGGCGGCCCTAAGTGTCCTCCATGGGGCCGCCTGGCCGCTCGCCGGCAGCTACGGGCCGGGCGCCGGGGCCGCCATGCCGCCCAGCCCAGGGCCGCGCCGCGCAGGCCGCGCCGCTGTCCGCCTGGCGGGGCGGGGCCGAGGCCGCTCGGCTCCGCTCGGCTCCGCTCGGCTGCCGGCGGGCGCGGCAGCCCGGAACCGGATCGCACCGGCGGGCGGAGCGGAGTAAAGGGGAGGAGGAGCGGGAGGGCGGAGAGCGCCACCCCCGGCGGGGAGGAAAACACCGCCCGCACAATGGGGGGCGCTGGGAAAACGCGGAGACTGGATTTGTGCGCGGGAACGGCGCGTTTTCTCCACCTCGGAAAGAGGCAGTTGCAAATTTTTGGGGGTGTTTTACACGCTGTGTGAGACCCCGTGGCTGAGGAGGTCCCCCCCCGGCTGCACTGGCCAGCGGTTCAGATCACCCAGCCGGTTTTCAGGCTCGGAAGGACCAGCAGGGAGCTGGTGGGGAGGTCAACACCCTGGGCACCCACATCCACCCCAAAAACACACAATGTTGTGTCCCGCACAATCATTGTTCCTCCCCAGAGGGGTCTCCAGCACTGGGTGGACGGAGAATCTTTGTTCCCAAAAGCACCCCAGTCCCCAGGGATTGTCCCCAAACCCTCCGTGTCCGACCCCAAAGCCTCAGCACCAGCCTCAGAGGAAATTTAGCTCATCTCAGCAGGGCCGGGACACCCCAGAAGAGGTGAAGAGGAGAAACTCTTATCACTATAGAGGAGAAACCGTCCTCATGGGGCACAAAATCAAAATGATCTATATCAACAAATTCAGGTCACTTTTTACTAACATTATTTTGAAGGACTGGGTGAAAGGTTTTGTGGGTGCTCAGCGCTGATTTTCAGCACATCCCAGACCAGGAATGCTGCTCCGGAGGGTGGGAAAACCAGCTCCTGCCGGGAACACGCACCAACCCGGGGACGGGCCGGTGCATCAGCGCTCGCTCCCGACAAAACCATAAATTACGTCATTAATACGGGAGGAAAATAAAAACACTGCCGGGCACCGCGGCTTCGTTGGAGATGACCTGAGCACCCCACGGCGCGTTTTGCCGCGAGGGTGAGCAGCGGCCGCGATCCAGCCGCATGATGAGGGAGAACATGACACCCTTGGGGCTGGAACCCGCAGGTGACACACAGCGATGTAAAGGACGGGGAGGTGACACAGCAGCTGCCGCTCTCACCGAGGGATCCTGACGTCCCCTCGTCCCGGGGGGGTGGTGGAAGGTCCCACTGTGTCACCGAGGATGCTGCGGTCCCAGGATGAGGAGCTGCGGCACAGGGGATGCTGAGCGCTCCCTGCAGCCCGGTGCTCGGTGTCCCCAGCATCCCGCTCACCCCAGGCCGTGCCGGGCAGCAGGGACCTCAGCGATGTTTTGTGGAGACGTTGTCCGCCACGGAACCGGCGGCTCCTTCTCCATGGATCTCTCTTCTCCCTGGAAGAGCATCTCGGACCCTTCTACCTCCAGGAGAGACGCTCCAGGCAGCTCGGGCAAAGCGACCTCTGCGTCCCGCCTGTCGTACCCACCACCAAGTCCTCTCCTGCCCCTGCTCCCCACAGCACCAGCACCCCGGGATGTCACCCCAAGCTCCCTCGTTCCCCTCTGGCTGTGCTCCTACAGGCACTGCGGACATTTCCCCTCGCTCTCCACGGTACGAGAAGAAAAACACGTGCAGGGAAGCCACCAGGAGTCCCACCACCATAGCGGTGGGACACGAGGGACAGGTGGGCACACCAGAGGAGGACAGAAGCGCTGGGGGGTTCTCTGTCCCCCCAGAGCAGGGCGGGCTCCGGGCAGCGAGGACTATGTCAAGGCAGAGCCCGGAGCAACACGGCACGAAGAGCTCACAGCTCAGTGAACACCAGCGCGTAACGCGCACAGACACGGCAATGCGGGGAGCTGCTGGACACGGAGGGTGGAAGAAAACAGGAGAAATTAATCTTATTCCAAAGGCAGGGCGGGTTTTTAGCTCCTGTGCAGCTTTTGCAGGGTGGCTGCTGCTTCGAGACAGATCAGGAGGTAAGGACACGCATCCGTGGAGCCCAGCGCTCACCCCGAGCCCTCCGCTTGTTTGAACCATCCCCCTCGTCCCCCTCACGCCCCATTTCTCCCGCACGCCTCGATGTGTCCGAACCCAGCCAGCCAAAAGGCCCCGAGGGGCACATTTTGGGGAGGGCGGACGCTGCCAAAGCCACCGTGGAGATGGGCAGCGCATCCCGTCACACTCCGCCTCCCACCGCCCGCAGCGCGGCGTGTGACTCGCAGAGCTGGGTGAAAACACGTCTCTTTTAATGCTTTTGGAAAACGAGGGGTAAAGCGATACCTAAGAGCACTCGGGGATTCATCTTGCACCCGCTTTCCAGAGCCGAGGACCATCCTGTCACCCTTCAAGGACCATTTGTCACCCTTCGGTGGCCGCCGGGTGCTGCGTGGGAACCCGTTGCCGCTCACCCCATCGCTTTCTGCTTCATTAACCCCTTCTTCGCTCCCTGATGGATCTTTGCATCCAGCTTCCCTGGAAAGAGAGGAGAAAAAAACCACAACAAGCCCTCATCAGTCTTTATTTTTAAACGCTATTTGCAATGCAAATCAGCTGGAGGCAGCGAGGTCTCCTCGTTAGTGTGTTCCTGTCACATTGGATTATCGCGCTTGAGGAGCCAGGCGTTTCCAGCCGCCGTGGTTTCCCTCCGCAGGCACGACACGGCGGAGCCGGGGGCACAGGGACGCCGAGGAGGGGAAATTCGGTGAGGAGGAGAGGGAATTAACATTTCGCCGCGGCCGAGGCGGGAAACCGATCCCTTCCCTCGCCCGCAGGATGGATGTCGCGTTCGGAGGAGACGGGGGAACACCGAGCACCACAGCTGGGCCCCTCCGGGGGATCGAGCCCGGTGTCACCCCCGGGGGACACGCAGGTCCCTGTGAGAGCTGCGACGCTCCAGCCCCAGCAGATCTCATCCCAGGCTCCAAACCACTCTCGCTTTGGCTCCAGACCAGCCAGAAACCATCATCCTCACTTCAAACCAAGAAAACGTCTCAATTTCAGCCAAACGAAGAGTCCGACAAGGCTCTGCGCAGGAGAGGGAGGTCACAGAACCGCTTCGCTCAGGGATGTCCCGGCAGGACAATCCGGCCTCCCTAAAACCGGTTTCTCCGCCTTTGGCTTTACTTTTGGGCCAGCCTTGGTCCTGTTTGACCTCCAGAGGGAAGCTCAACACACCAAACCCGCGACAAATGCAAAACCAAATGTGAGCGAGGGTTGACAAGTCATCGTGCCGCAGACCCCGGAAGCGACCAGGAGGCTCCTCGGCTCCATCAGCAAAAATAAAGCATTGCGTGGGGAACCTTTAGGAAAAGGCAACAGACCCCATGTCCCTTTCTCTTCCCGCTCAGTGATTTAAGGATCCTTGTCTTGCGCTGCAGCTCATCCCAGTTGTTTTTTTCTCCATCCCCTGGCTGCTTGAAACAGCTAATTTGCAATGGAGAAGCATTCAGATGTCACCGTGGTGAGCTCCATGCTGTCACCTGGCAAGGAAAACCGTTCCAGCTTGGCTTCCCGACACGACGAACTGGCATTTTGTCATGGCTTGAGCTGGGCTTAAAGGAGCCCGGGGCACGCAGGGAACTCAGGTGGGGCCGTAAGCCAGCGCCTTCCCCTTTGCTCTGCATCCAGCTTGCAGAATTAAGCTTTCGAGCGCCTGGATGTAACGCCAGCTCCTCCAAAATCAGCACCTTACCCCCACGGAAGGCCAAAGGCTTCCCTGCTCCTTCCCCCAGCTGTCACAAATGTCACCTGGATGGACAATGTCCCCTTTGGGAGGGGAATGTGCAGCTCCAGAGCTCTCCAGGCCATTAGACTGACCCTTCTCCAAGCAGGAAAGCGTCACAACACAAAGGATGGGAAAGAGCCGTCCCGGGGAGGATGGTGCTGCCCGCAAGATCTGAGCATCATCTGTCACCATCGGCCCGATGCACCCTGTGGACATTGCTGCAAAAATCAGGGAGGAAAGCAAAGTGTTTCACCCTCCTCAGTAAGCCCAGGAGGGCAGGACGCCCAGAGCCCACGGAGAGACCGATGCTGTGGAGAACAGTGCTTCTCTGAGCAGAGAGGGGGCACAAAACCTCAAACCAACAAAAATAACCCCATGCTGTGCTTCATAACCCTTATCAACCAGTCCTGAGCAACTCTGCCGCTAGAGAACTCCTCCCAGCGAACTGCGCTGCAAACAAGATGGAAAACCCAAGTGTCAGTGCTGCTAAACCAACAGCCACAGCTATTTCTGCTTATGCTGCTTTTAGCCCATCAAATTAATTTTTCCCATCCCCTGGAAGCACGTGAGGCTGCTCAGCAGGCTCTGGGTGACCACGGGCTCAACCGTGTCCCTCCTCCAGCCTTTTTTCCGGCACCGGGAATAACCGGCAGCCCACGGAGGGGCTGGTGGCTCGTAAAAAGGGACTAACGACGCTGGCGAGCGTGGCGCAGGCAGATGCTGCGGAGCTTCCCCGTGAGCTGTGCCAGGACGTCCCGTCCCGTCCACCTGCAGATGGAGAACGTCCATCTGGCCCCGCGGTTTGGAGGAGCCGGCGCAGATCACAGAATCCCAGAATGTGAGGGGTTGGAAGGGCCTGGAAAGCTCATGCAGTGCAATCCCCCCATGGAGCAGGAACACCCAGATGAGGTTACACAGGAAGGTGTCCAGGCGGGTTGGAATGTCTGCACAGAAGGAGACTCCACAACCCCCCTGGGCAGCCTGGGCCAGGCTCTGCCACCCTCACCCCAAACAAGTTTCTTCTCAGATTTCAGTGGAACCTCCTGTGTTCCAGTTTGCACCCATTGCCCCTTGTCCTGTCACTGGTTGTCACCAGAAGAGCCTGGCTCCATCCTCCTGACACTCCCCCTTTGCATATTGATCCCCAGGAATGAGTCCCCCCTCAGTGTCCTCTTGTCCAGCTCCAGAGCCCCAGCTCCCTCAGCCTTTCCTCACACGGGAGATGCTCCACTCCCTTCAGCATCTTGGTGGCTGCGCTGGACTCTCTCCAGCAGTTCCCTGTCCTGCTGGAACTGAGGGGCCACAGCTGGACACAATATTCCAGGTGTGGTCTCCCCAGGGCAGAGTAGATCTGCCCCAATATCGTGCAGCTGGTGCCAGACGCGGATCAGCTGCAGACACCAGCTCTTTGCCGAGCGTTTGCAGAGGCAGGAAGAGGCGTTTGTTTGCAAGGAAGGAACATCTGGGGAAAAGGGAACTGAAGACAAAAAATAAAAAAATGACAGACGTATTCAAGTCATTAAACAAACACCTACAGATCAAAGAGGACAGGGCAAAGGTTGCGAACTCATGTGGCAGCGGCGAGCGGAGGTGGTGATGACAGCAGGCACGGAAGGCCGAGGGGGCATCTGGGGAAACTTTACTACTTACAGATTTTGTGTTTTCCTTTGATGGGGAACTTCACAACCATCTCCTGGGGATTCGTGCAGATAAAGACAAACGGGGAGTCGGACTCCTGGCTGAGCTCGGGGTACTGCGAACAGATACACACACAACAGGGTCAGAGCCGCTCCGCGGTCACGGGCAAATCGTTATTGGCGAGACGGGTTGTATCTAGGCTGTGGCAGCTCGGACTAAACAACAACAATAACAACAAACAATTGCAGATTTGGGTCTTAGTGTGAGCCCCTCACTAAGCCTCTGCTCATTGAGCCACGGCCAGGACTTGCTCCCTTTTCAGATCTGCTCACTGAGTGCTCTCACTCCTTTAGAATCACAGAATGGTTTGGGTTGAAGGACCTTCCCAGCTCCCCAGTGCCCCCCCTGCCATGGGCAGGGACATCTTCACCAGCTCAGGTTGCTCAGAGCCCCGTCCAGCCTGGCCTGGGATGTCTCCAGGGATGGTTCATCCACCACCTCTCTGCCCAACCTGGGCCAGGCTCTCACCACCCTCAGGGACAACAATTCCTTCCTCATGTCCAGCCTGAATCTCCCTCCTTTAGTTTAAAACCGTCACCCCTTGTCCTATCACAACAGGCCCTGCTAAAAAGTCTGTCCCCATCTTTCTTATCGGCTGCTTTTAAGTCCAGAAAGGCCACACTAAGGTCTCCCGGAGCTTCTCTTCTCCAGCTGAACACCCCAACTCTCTCAGCCTGTCCTCCCAGCAGAGCTGTTCCAGCCTCGGATCATTTCTGGGGCTCCTCTGGCCCCTCTCCAGCAGGTCCATGTGTGTCCTGTCCAATCTCTCACCCCAGCACCCCAAGTCCTTTTCCTGGGGCTGCTCTCCATCCCCACATCCCAGCCTGGAGTGACACCGGGGTTGCCCCGACCGGGTGCAGGACCTTGCACTTGGCCCTGTTGAACCTCAGGAGGTTCTCATGCACCCACGTCTGGAGCTTGTCCTTGTCCCTCTGGATGGATCCCGTCCCTCAGGTGTGTCACCTGCCCCACTCAGCTTGGTGTCACCCACAAACCTGCTGAGGGTGCACTCGATCCCACTGTCCATGTCGTTGATGTCCATGTCTTTTCAGCCCCCTTTAACATCGATCTGTGTTTTGCTGCATAAAAGTTGTGGTTTCACCCTTGCCTTAAGCCGGTCTAAAGCATGGGGTGTCCACAAGGCAGTGGTCGAGGGCCCTGCCCTCCTAAACTTGTCTGCTCATCGCTGGGACAAGCACAGGACGGGTTTTTACAGCCCAATGCTTTCCCAAATTCATCTGACCAGGGATGTGGGCACTGAAGCCGCTGTCCCGGCTCTGGCTCCATCCCCACAAAGCTCAGTCCTGACACTTTGAGATCTGGAGTGATTCGGCTGCATCTAAAGGGTAAGCGGCACAAAAACCGCTTGCAATGTGCCAGGTCGATGGCTCCGAGACACCGGCTGTCCCCACACAGGGCTGGCTCTGCATGCGGAGAATATGGAGAGAATTTGCTGCAATGAAGACATGGGGGAATTATATCGGAAGGGTATAAACGGGGAAAAAGAGCAACAAACAAACCTACTCAGCGAGGGAAGCGCACTGAAGTCCCATCTGAACGCAGCTCAGCCTCAACAGTTTGTTCAGAAGCAAAATGCAAAACAGTAATAAAAAAAACCCCATCTATCCCACCCATGGCTTCAGATTCCCCGTTGGCTGCAGCGCTCCAGCCCAGGAAACCCTCTTCAAACCGGCTGCGGAAGCGGTTTTTCCTTTCATGGGAAAACCGCTTGCTTTTTATTTTCTTCCGTGGCGCTGCCTCCCTCGAGCAGATCCATCCCGGCTGCCAGAGGGACAGGATGCCAGAGCAGATGGAGCAGCGTGTCCTGGCAAATCCCCCATTTGTTCCTAACAAATGACTCCTGGGCTGTGTGTTTGCAAAGCTCTCACCGACCTGCCAAGAGGAGTTGGGATTTGCCCCCGAACAGCTGGGCCCGGCGAGGGGAGCGGGAGCGCGGCGCTGCAGCGGCGCTTGGCAGCCAGGCCAGCGGTTAGGGCAGATTTACAGAAGCCTGACATGGGTTGGAACAACCAGCGAAAGCGTTTCCAGCCCCTCTCATTTTACAACAGCGTGAAGGAGCCGTGTGCTGAGCGAGAGGGAGATAGACGTGCCCTGAGCTGCTCTGTAAAGCAGAGAGATCCGCACCACACACAGCTGACCTGCTGTACCCATCTGGGGCTGGACGCGCTTCTCCCTCTTGTTATTTTTTGGCTGAGCCACGTTACTTGACTCGTTTCCACCGCTCCACACCGATGCCAAGGATTTTCATCTCGCATCTGCGGGGAAGGAGCTTGGAAGGTGAGAAAGAGCCAAAGCGAATATCCCGAGCCAGCGCCTGCCGAGTGCGAAACGCCGGCGCCGCGTTATTGCTCCCGGCGTGACGCAGGTGACCGGTGGCAGCCGAGGACTCGCCCAGCAGCTCCCACACCAGCACGGCCTCGGGACGTCCCACCGTAAAGCTGTGGGACAAAGCCACCGCCCAGACCTGGTGGCAGAGGTGACCCGTTCCCTCTCTGCTGTGAGGTTCAGGCAGTGGCTTCTTCAGGCAGGTTTTGTGTCCGGAGGTTCTGCTGCTCCCCAAAGCTCCTCAGCAAGCTTCTCCCAGGTGGAACTGGACATCACTGTCTCCCTTACCGGCCCTCAAAAACACCAGCCAGGGTGGTTTCTCCACTGATAGCTTTCATCTGAAACCAGGACCAAACCTTCAGCTCCAAAACCTTCCAGCTCCAAAACCGCCCAGCTCAACGCAATCCCGAGGCCAAGGCGGATGCCACAGCTGCAACTCGGGTTGACGCTTCCACACCGCAGCTTTCATCTCCGCTCCCAGGGTACGTTCCTGTGCCAAATCCCTCCGTGTCCTGCATCTTAAAAAACTCCGTCTTTCCTCTGGCATCTCGCTCCCAGGAGGCAGGGAAGGAGCCCCTTGTCGAGTTGTACATTTAATGCTTCCTATTGTACCCACCCTGGAAAGCTCTGATCCCGTCCTGGTGAACAATAAGAGCAGAATATTCCTGCTGGAGCTGAGAAAAAGCCGTAACCTTTTCCTCCGCCTGGAGAAAAGATGCTCCCAGATGGAGAAGCTGGGGCTGAGCCAACTTAATGGCCAGGCTCCTCTTCCACCAGTCAATTCCACTCGTTCCCCCTGCAGGAATTTAGGGAGGTTTTGGGTAAAGCCCATTTTCTGCCAGGTTAACGGACTGAACTGCTCAAAGAAGTGGCTGGTGAAGCAGGTGGCCGAGGCCTGGTAGGAACCAAGATTTCTCTTAGAGAGCAGCGAGAGGTGGGATGTGCTCGCTGCAGCTCCTGAAACCGCTGCCACAAACCGGACAGACACAGGGAGATGTTCTGCTGCTGCACGATGCGTCACCAGGACCAAGAGCGCGTGTAAGAAGCTGCCAATGTTCAACCTGTTTACCACAGAATCATTTTACTGGAGGAGACCCTCAGGATCATGGAGTCCAACCGTAACCCACCCCTGGCACTGCCCCGTGTCCTGAGAACCTCATCTAAATGCCCTTTAAACCCCTCCAGGGCTGGTGACTCCAGCACTGCCCTGGGCAGCCTGTTCCAATGCTCCACAGCCCTTTGGGAAGAAATTGTTCCCAGATCCAACCTCAACCTCCCCTGGCGCAACTTGAGGCCGTTTCCTCTGCTCCTGGCGCTTGTTCCTGGGGAGCAGAGCCCGACCCCCCTGGCTCCAAGCTCCTTTCAGGCAGTTCAGAGATCAGAAGGTCTCCCCTCAGCTCCTGTTCTCCAGCTGAACCCCCCAGGTCCCTCAGTCTCCATCACACTTGTGCTCCAGAAACCACCTCCATGGACCTCGTTCTGAGAAGTCAGTCGAGTTGTTACTATTTCCTACCCAAAAATCTCTCCCTGTTTCTATTGAGTCCCCTAAACTCAACGTCCTGCATGATCACCACAAGCAATGTCACCTGTAGACACCTCTGGACTGCATCTGCGCTGTCTTGTCTCATCATCAAGACCAAGACGGCCAGCGTGGCCGAACGACAGGACTCCTGCGTCTCCACGGCTCGCTCTGCAGCTCAGCTTGCACACCCGTACCCACCTACCCCATGGCAAAGACCCTTCTCGTGTTGGCAGCTCCTCAGCTGACTTACGCCCTCAGCAGAGACGCTGCCACCAGGACACCAAACACATTCATCTCTGTTACATTTCCAAAGCTGCCTGAGTATCTAAGGGGTAAAATACTCATTTATCACTGTTTCTGCTGGAAGAGGTCACTCAAGACGCTCTACAACCTGCAACACAGTAAGTTTAGGAGACGGGGAGCAAATTTAATCCCAGCTGCTCCACCCCACACTGCCCATCAGTGCCTCAGCAAACCTGGGACTTGTGGTAAGAGCCCAAAAGCCGTATCCAGTCTGCCTGAGAGAGAATACAGAGCCCGTCCCCAGGAAACAGCACCTGCTGCAGCAGTTTTGTAAATAAAAGGTCAATTTAGAGGGAAACCACATTCTCTCTCCCCAAGAGAGCAAGAATCCAACCCAGCCAGGAGTCTGACGGGGGATGTTCCTTCCTAATTTCAACGGATCCCATCGTTATAATCCTGAGGATGCCAATAAAGCAGATGCCCGTACTCCAGGCTTTGACATTGTCTGTACCAGGAACCAACTCAGCATTCAGGAGAAGGCGGCTACAAAGTCCCTCTGCAACAAAGTCCAGACCCTCAAGGAGAAAACCCACACTCCTCCAATTCTGAAGATGCGCAGGGAAGCTGGAAAGAGAGGGCTTATGCAATGTAACGATGGCGTAGAAAGAACAAATAATAGATGATTCAGCCTCTTCTCAGGCCTTCTGCCACCTCGGAGCGGGTTGGCGATGAGGCACAGCTCACCAACTGCTGCTCCAGCCCACTGTTTGCAGCCGAAAACCCCACGTACCTCCGCATGCATCCCCACCGCCCTCTTCGCTCATCCCATCCCCACGGTTGCAATTTGCTGCTAACACGTTGGCGAGATCCGGCCGCGAAGGGATTAGCAGGAGAAAAAAATAAAGAGAAGAAAAAATAGCAGATCTCAAGGCAGCTTAAGAGGCTCAGAGAGGCTGAGGTTAAACGCAGCGGCTGAGTCCGAGCTGGAAAAGGGAGCGGAGCAAAAACGGCCACAGATTTGCCCTCGCGCTGGAGCCGGCACTTTGAACACACACGAAGTGACTGTCAGATGGCCACAGCAGCCACCCCAATCAAGCTGTGAGCAGGGTTAATTGCTAATGAATGTTCCCTACGCTTTGTTTTCACCGTCCCTCAGCTCCCGCCCCCACCAGGAACAGCAGCAGGGCTGCCCGGCCGCCCCACGCTGCAAGAGCAACGGAGGGGACGAGCCACGACCAAACACGAATCCGCCTTCTCTGACAGTCGAGAACATCAACAACAAAACTCCTGCTCATTTTCCCCCCCCCTAACAATCTGTTGAAGTCAATATTTTTTTCCCCGCCTTGGGTGAAGGCTGCAGCGGGGGCCGTGTGGTGACAACGTGGGGACCCTCAGCTCGCCCCAATTCCATCTCAGCACTGAGAAAAGAAACCAAAAGCACGGACAAGAGTTGTGCTGAGCCCCTCGATTTCTTCACCCTTCCCGATAAGCTGCGCTCGGGGTGCCAGGAACCCAAGGCAGGGGAACCGAGAGAGCAAAGGAAAAAGGGGAGCCGAACCATCGCTCGGTGCACCCGAAGGACAAAGGCACCGTGTGCAACACAACACCGCAATGCTCCCCGGCAGCCTCGTTAGCAACCTTTCCAGAGCATCCTGCGCTCTCATTAAAGGTCTCCAGACACAAAAAGAGGAGGAGGAGGAGACCCAGGGTGGGAACAGCGATGAAGCCAGAGCTCTTCATGCCCATCAACAGCACGACAGCTCAGCCGGAACGCAGCCCACTGGAAACCACCGTCCTTCATCGTGTCCCCGCCGTCCTCTCCATCACACCGTGGCCATGGGGCAGCGAGGAGGCGGTGAGGACGTCCTGCGAGGTTAATAATGGAAAGGGTTGAATCATTTTCCTGGCGCGGGGGAGCGCGGCTCGCTCTGCCAGGACACCAGCTCCAGCGCTTCCCCGCTGCTCCCCGAGAGCTCTGCAGTCAAAGAGGCAGCGCTGGAAAGCGGCGCTGTCTGGAAAGAATAAAGGCAAGCGGAGCCCATGTGTTGGCAAGAGAGCTCACCGTAAAAAAGCCTTCAAAGGGAAAAAAAACATAGTCATCTTGGCGGAGACGGCGGCCCCTCCGAAAGAGCAGGGCTGCTGCACCCGGCGGCCATAAATCAGCGCTCCCCAGCAGGCAAAAACACGCGCCGGGCTCTTCCCTGGGACGAGAAGCCCCTCGGCCACGTGCGAGGGGACGTGGGACACCCCCGGGAGCTGGGGACAAACGCCAGCGCCCCCTTTTCTGGGTGATTTGTGGGAAAGGCGGATCCGCTCTTCTTTCACGCCTCATAAGCTTCATAGCCGTCAGACTAACGTAACAGGTAATTAACTACTAAACAGCCATTTTCTCCTCCTCTCCGGAGGGAAATTGTTCGCCATCCAGCTAGAAAATGTTTCTTTAGCGGTTTGCAAAGAGGAAAAGAAAATGGGGAGTTCCTGCCGCAGCCTGAGGGGCATCGGCAGCAATGCCAGCGACACGGACGTGGGGATGCAGGAGAAACGGAGCCATCGGAAACACCAGAGGTGATGCTGGTCCGGTTGTTGGTGCTGCTGTCGGTACCCCCAGCAATAACCCTCAGATACCCCGCGGACCTTTGGCTGATCCAGCACTCGCGGCTCCGTTATCACAGTCTGTCTGTAGGTGGGAGTTACATATTTAACATCCAGAGGGGAAACTGAAGAAACCGCATCCTCGCAGGGTGCAGAACCAGCCCTGGAGAGGCGCTGTGCCCACGCGGTGCCCGTCCCGGCCGCTTCTCCACGGGGCGAAGCGTCATTTCGCTGTCTGACAGCAGGAATCTCCACCGCCTCTTTGAAGTATGTTCATTTTGGGGGCTCTCTAGCCAATCTTCCCAACCCAGCCTTGACCCAAAGCGCTGTTGTTTGCCCAAAGGTGACACCCGACTGGCGACATGAGCCAGGAGATCCAGGTTTGTCCCGCTCTGCGTCACCTTCTCCTCAATCAGACCTTTGGGAAGGGCTTGCGGAGCACCGAGCACTTTGCTGTGAGGTTCGATTGCATCTCACTTTCAACTCCAAGCACGTTTTCCGGCATCATCTTTGAAGGACCTGTTCCCTCCGCCTTTGCACAGGCCAGCCGAAAAACATCAAATTTTCCTAAAGAGACCCCAAAGCAGATCCAATTTTCTAGAAACACTGATTTTTCGAGCCTGAGGCAGAAATATCCAGGCACCCGAGAAGCTCTCCGTGCTGCTTTTGGCCACGGAAGAGCCTGTGGATGCAGAGCATGGGTTAGAAAAAGGATACTCACTGACGTTGAGGCCAAATCAACAGAACGAGCGAAAAGAGAATTAACAAAAAAAAAGCGGGATCGCAAAGAAACACAAACAAAAGGCGGCAGCCAAACTTTTGTTTGAAAGCCTGTCAGGTCTAGACTGCAACGTGTGAGGAAGGAACAGCTCGAAACCACAGCTGCTAATGGTTATGGATTTGGCAATCAAAATGTCTTTTGTTAAAAAAAAAAAGAAAAAGAAAGAAAAAAATAAGTTAACTGCCTTGCTATTGAGGTTACAAACCGCAGCCTTGATGCATTGTTGCAGTCAAACATCCTCCCCGCTGCTCTGAGCGCTCGCAGCTGCTGCTGGCACGGCCTGGCTGGCACGGGCTCCTTCGCGAGGATGCGCGAGGGATCTGGGGATCCTGTGGTGATCCTGCCGTCCTTCCCCTGCCTCCCCATCGCCGGCACAAAGCGGATCCAGGGAGGGATCCCGCGCGCCGGCCGCTCCGGCCCATCCGCTGGGTGTTCCTCACCTCCCTGGCTCTGTGCTTGGATCCAAAGGGCAGGGGAAGCAATTAAAGAGTAATAACAGCACTTTGAAATGCAGATTTAATATCCCAGCTTGTGCGCTGATTTGTAAAAGGCTGAGCGGTCTGTGTTGAGAACTGGGGAACTCGGCGGTGCCGGCAAACGCACCCACCCCGCTGGCCCCGAACCTGCGGCCACCAACACCCTCCCGTGGCTCAAACCCCACCCGAGAAACCCCTGACCGCGGCAAACCCGACAAGAAGGGCTTGAGATGTTTATAGAGAGCCCGAGGAAACCGGGTGGACCTGGGAAAATACTGGGTGGTGTACAAGGCGCAGCCAAAAGAGCCGTTTTCAGCTTCCCTTGCCGAGGGACGGAAACGAGCGAGGAGGAAAGAGACAGCGGGGAGGAGAAGATGAGAGGAAACCAGGGCACCTGCTCCTGCCCAGAACGTCAGCGCCCTGCTAGATACAGCCAGGCACGTCCAACAGCTCCGGCAAGTCCCTTCATCCATCAGAGCTGCAAAGCAAAGGGGTAAAAACAGCACAGCACACGACGGAGATCAGCAGAACTTTGGGGAAAAACCCATTTTGGTGAATGTGTCCCTGCCTGGGTCTCCCTGAGGTTTGATCCCAGCGACGTGACGGGATTCCTCAGGGCAGGGCCAGGATACGCACCCAAGCAACCAGTCTGATAGGGGTGACGAAACGGGTGACGCGCTGAGGAAAGCGGAAGCAAGCGGAGTCCTTGGGTGCTCCTACGTTTGCTGCGGTGGTTTTATTCTGCTGTGGTTTTATTCCGCGGCCGGCAGGTCCCCCGTCGTTTGGGGACATCAACCAAAGGGTGGTCACAGCTCAACCTGAGCAGCAGCCAAGCTCCAGGTCAATTCGACCTAATGCTCGGTTTCAGGATTAACAAAAAACAACACCAAGAAGGCAGCAAGTATCGTTAAGTGACCACATTTGAAAGGAGAAAAATCCACCTCACAGATCGGTGTGGAGATGGTAGCAGAGGCTAAGTCCACAGTCATCATTAATTAAGTCATATGCTTCAGCCTTGGCTTCGTTTTTTCCCCTGGGTCTGGGAAAGCAGAGGAGAGGGCAAGCTCGCCTCTATCATTCGATTCCTTTGGCATGTTAATGCATTCCTAAATTAATCATCATCAAGTGACAATCTCTCCCTCATCTTAACAGCCTGAGCGGTGGCCTCGGAAAACCTGCTGGCTCAGGCGAGGCAGCTGGAGCATCCGCGGGGTCTCCGCTGGAAACCAAAGCGCTTCGCGTCGGGAAAAACTCCCCCGTGTTTTATCGGCTCTAATCCGAACCAGCTGCTCCGCGTCGCTCCCAAAACCACCAACCAGGGGAGATCGGTGCGGCGAGGAACCGACAAAAAGAGACGCGGCAGCCCCGGGTCCCCGCAAACCACACCTGATACCGCTCGGGAGATAAATTTGGCTTCGGGGAACTTGGGGACCTGCCAAGTTCAAAGGCCTTGCGCTGGTTGGCAATCATGAGCAGCCCCCCAGATGGCTGCGGGAGGAGGCTGAGCTGATTTAGCCCTCAAAATCCTGCAGGAAAGAGGGGCAGGAATAAAAACTCGGGATTGAGGAGGTAAATCTGGCATGTGGGGAGCGAGCGGAGGCGCCAGGGCAGCCCCAGCGCCGCACAAACCAGCCAGGAAACCTCTCCTTTGGGGACACGGTCCTCGTAAAAAGTCTCGATGTATTAACATGTTCTTTGAAGCGCACGTCAACGCACATGTTTGTGTTCCTCCCTCTCATTAACTTCTCTCTTAGGAAAACATGACCAGTGGGCTATTGTTCCTTTATTTGGAGATAATCTCAACAGGCACCTTCTGCAGTCTAAATATAGACAATTTCTACCCTTCTCCTGCGCTCGTGTTTGAGAATTTAAAGCGAGTTCGGGATGCTTGGTGCCCAAGCTTCATTTTTTCTTGCTGTTATTTTCACCAGGGTGGGCAAGAGATTAAATGCAAATTTCCTGACAGGGAAAGACGGAGCCTATTGCAATGACAGTCGCAGTCTCGTGGCACAAAAATAGCTTAGACGTGTTCCCTTGTGCAGATTTAGGACACTAAGTGATCGCCTAGAAATGAAAAATAAACACTTTACTCCCGTCAAACGTAATTACCCAATATTTCAAGCCGAGATAATAGCTCCATCTCGATACCGGCGTGTGTGCACGCTTGCATTCAAAATAAGTCCAAACACACCTATCAACGACTAAAATAGCGGCGGCGGAAATGTTCCTTTTTTCCAGGTGAAGTAATAGTCTCTCGGATCAAAGTCGTTAGCAAAACAAACGCGGGATTCGGAGCACGTTAAAGCAGCGTAAATGGGAATAGTTCCCGTTTGCTTGAGCCCCTCGCCAGCCCCAGCGAGTGTGGCTGAAGTCACCGACACCTCGCGCGGGGAACGAGAAGCAAAAGCGGCTCCGCGTTCTGCTCGAGGTGCCGGTGACGTCAGCCCGGGGCGAGGAAAAGCCGCCGTCAACGCTCACATCTCAACGGGGAGGGCAGAAAAATCAAACCCCACCAATTTGCAGGTCACCTTTAGCGCGGTAACAAAGGGATCGTTGTGGCGTGAGCAGGGTTTTTTGGGTGGCTGCCACGGAGAGAAGGAAATGAGCCCAGAACGAGGTGCGAGATGTGCAAAGCTCCGCTGGAAATATTGAGATGGAGAGCGACGCGGAGGGAGCTCCGGGTACCACAACCACGCGCTGAATTCGGAAACAGCTTTTGCTGCGATCAAACCAGGTGACACTCGATACCCAGGCTGGACTTTCCTACCTGATAGTAACTCCTGCTCCCAGAGTGGCTTCGATCCGAAGCTCGCAGCTCGGAGCGCTACAACGAGGCGCAAAGAAGCTCTGCCAGGGAAGCGCCGCTTTATTTTCCACGTGGGAAAGAGACCCAGGGGAACGGATTAAAGCCATTCATGCAATCAGCGGCACAGCCGAGATTAGGGCGATGTCATCTGACGTGCCGCTGATTCTAACCGCAAGGACGTCCCTTCTCGGCTTCTCCTCCGCGACCACAGGTCCTGTTGTCATCGCTTCTCCTGACGACCCACAAACCACTTCAATGGGTATTTGAATGCTCTACATGGGGCAGAGCTGCGAGACTGACCCCTCCAAATGGACCACAATTGGCCAGACTTACCAACAATGCAGCTAAATAACTGGTCCCTGACAATAAGAGAAGCTCGTGGGGCAGGATCTGAGTCTGCTGGTGCAGTGAAATGGGGCATCGCTGCCTGATTTGGGGTTTTTTGAGCACAAGTTTAAAATATATATATATATTAAATGAGGATAACGATAGAAAAATACCAGCAGGGTGCCACTAACATCTTCATTAGCAACTTGAGAGAGGATGCGACCAGCAAGGAAATTAAATCTGCAGGCTGTACTGAACAGGGAGAGGGTGACAGCATCAAAAGGACCACGAAATAATAGAAAAGCCACAGGAGGGACAGACCAGGAAGAATCTCCCTCGGTCACAAGAGTCAACACAAACTCTGTGGCTGCTGGAAACAGCAGAACCACCATCAAAAGCCAAAGAGCACGTCAGGGAACTATTCCACCTTGGGGTGGTGGGTTTAACCCGCAAACGGGGCTTGTGAAATGACTTATTCCGGAAAACGCAGACGCTTCCAAGTGGGAGCTGAGAGGAGGAAGGTGTGAGACAAAGCGCAGCGCCCAAAGAGACCTCGGCGGTGGCTTCACCTCCGAAAGCCTCTCCTGCTGCATCGCATTAATTACCCGCTAATATCCTGTGGGTATTTTGAAATATACCACATTCTTTGCAACGCCGTAAGTGGTGAAAACTCATCTTCCTTTCCCTGTCCCCCAGAAGCGAGGGGGAATCTTCGTACAGCAAGAAACGAGCAGATTACGCTGCTGATGAACCTGGGCTGAATCACCAGCCTGAGCAACAGGGATTTCCTACTCCCAGCCACATCCAACCCGAGTTTCTGCACTGGCGCTGCACGTTTTCCTCACCTTGCTAGCACTCGCAATTAAATTAGGCTCAGCTTCCTTCAGATGCACTCACTGCTCATCACAATCCGCAAAAACACACGTTTCCTCATAAAGCAGCTTCAGAAGGATGCTCAGACCTCTGAATTCAATCTTAGCAGCTAGGGAAATGAACACTGCGTAAAGCAGTCCTGGGGAAAAAATGGACAAAACCATTGTAAAAAGGCAACATATTAGGAATTCTAAAGAGTTTGCAATACGGGAGCAGCAAAAGGGCAGCGAAACATGAAGTGCCGTGGCATCGCAGCGTTGAGAAGAGAGGAACATCTCTTGCTGGCACGTCTGGTCATGGCGCTCCTGGGATATTCTGCTCTTCCCCCAGCGCCTCTGCGGCCGAGCAAAGCGGGAGGAATTTACAGACAACACCGCTCACTGGGGGGCTCCTCCATGGGAAGATTTAAAGCTTGTTATCTACAGCTCAACTTCCTGATCTGTCGCAGCCATTTTACCAAAGCCTGAAGAACACAAGGACAAGGAGGAATTGTTGGAGAGAGAAAAGTACTCATGAGAGACCACGATGTATTTCCCACCATGTTATAAACAGAAGGATGAGAATCTCCGTTCAAGACCAAACTGCAAAGCAGCAGATGCTACAGGAGAAAAACCCACCGCTGGCCCCAGTGTCCTTTCCTCTTTGCCCTCCCAAGGCTCGTTCCCCTACAAAGCCAAATGCTCCTGCAGATTTCCGTGTGTTCCAGTCCCAAAGCTCCCTCTGCTGCTCGTACTTCCAACCTCTCGCCCTTCCGCCCGCGACTGAGACACAATCTCATCAGAAATATTCTCTTCACCTCTAGTTTCCAGGCATTTCCCTCTAGTAAAACACCTCACAGGCTCCATGAGTTAATATTATTAACAAAACCCACCGCTCTGGATTTTTGGGCGCAGAGTTGGGCGCAGCATCAGCGCTCAGACCTCAGGAGGTCTCCAGCAAAGCGAGGTTGACACCGTTCAGCTGAGGTTGCTCATGGATTTGTCTTGATCACAACTGCTCCGGGCAGCGCTCAACCGTCCTCCCAGGAAATATTTTCCTTAAGTCACACTGAAACCTTCCCTTTCAATTTATGACCCTCCTGCTATGTATGACACCAAAGAGCCTGGCTCTGTCTCTCTGTAACACGCAATATTAACCTTTCTCTAATGATCAGCGTCCTCTCCTCATCTCCACCGCCTCCCCACGGCAAGGGCGGCTCACAGAGACATCTGGCAGCTCCCAGCACATCTGGGTGCACATCAGCACCCACGGACTCGTAGGGGTTGAGATTTCACAGGAGATTCCTGCGTCGACCCCCATTCCCTGCAGGTCTCCCTCCTTCTCGAACCACGAGATCTTGCCAGCGAAGCCTCAGGCAAAGAAAATCTCAGTAGCTCGACCTGATCTGTGTCCCTGGCCTCCAGCTCACCTGCCGCATTCACAAAAAGGCCTATTAAACGTCCTTTGGGAGTCTTAATCCACTGTAATCTCCAGCTGCTCTCCAAAAGCGGCCAAATGGGTACGTGATCCCTCCTAATCCAGAGCCCTCCATGCAACGGGAAGATCAGTTATTCCAAGCAGTAGCAAAATATTGCTGCCTGCCCAGGCAAAACTCAGAGCAATCCTTTCTATCGGCACTCCGGGAAGTTTCAGGAGAAATCAGCGCTTTGGAAGTCACCCTGAGGTAAGATGTACGCTCCCAATTTTGCGAAACGAGGATGACAACCAAATATCCAACGTTCAGGTTGCTGTTTTGCGCCGCCCAGCGCGGCTGCAGCGTCCTGGCACACGTCCATCTGCGTCGGTTTAATGAAGCAGGTGTGAGTCCTCCTTGAAAGGAGTTTCAGTGTACATGAGAAACCAGCTCCAACCAAACCCCCTCGCTGTGGGAGAGGCTGGGGATGGATTCAGGCCGTATTAGCCCACCGCTCCCTTCCACCGCTGCCCAGATGCGTTTTCTCGATATATTTGCTTTCTAGCTGTACAAGTCACAACTTCTCCCATCACAGCCGCAAATCTCCGTTCGGCATCCGCTCCGGAGCATCTCACAGAGGCGAATTACGCAACTCTAAAGCTTAAAAAGCTAACGCAAAGCTCCTGCAGGTTTATTTGCTGTACTCACCTGCTCGTTAAACTGCTCTTGCGACAAACAGTCGGTCACGTCCACGCAGCCCAGGAGGCATCCTGAGGGATAATCGCTCGGGAATTCCACATCTGCACGAAAAGAGATCTCTCTGAAGGCGGCGCACGTCCCCACGCACAGCTGGGGCTCCTGACCCCCATGCCCTCCCCTCTGCTCCACACACTCCTCATTCTTGAGGCATAAGAAAACACACAGTGACTGTAACACCCTGTCGCTGTTTTTTTCAGCACAGGATATTGGCCGTGACAGAAGTAAGGTTGGCAGATTTAATTCCATATCCACAGAGGAGCCCATAGCGCAGGAAAAGCCCCTTTCCCTGCCGAGGGAGCTGACAGTCCTGCCGGGTGACATTTAAGCCGGGTGACACGGCACAAATAGGCGGGCAGTGCAGCCACCAGCGTCCTCCCACCCACGGGAGAGAATAACACCTTCCCGAGAACCTGCGGCTTTTCCATTCCAATTTCCACAAGGTCGGAATATATGAAAATCCTCTGACACCACCGCAATCAGGCTGAAGCACAAGCTGCTTTACACGCTCGACAGTTTGTTGCTAGAGCCGAGGATAAAACCAAGTCCTTCACTGTCAAAAGCTATCGCAGAAATCAGGTGTTTGTGCTCAGAGTACGTGACCACCTAAAGGACAGAGTTCAAATCTGCCACCGGCTGGCGAAACGCAGCGAGGATGAAGAGGATTTCAAGAGCAGAAGGTTGAAAAGCGAAGCAGTAATAAGCGCTCAGCAGAGACGGCTTCCTGCCACTGCTCATTACAGGGCTCAATGCAGCAAATAACACCAAGATGCAAGGAGAGGAGCTCACCTTTGCGGAGCAGCATTCGGTAGGTGGCCTGCAGTTCAGAGATGTCCTGAGGGGAAGGTCTTTTAGCGGTGGCTGCGATCCATAACCGCCCTCTGTGAGACGTGTACCAGGTCCTGCCCTCCACCCTGGAGAACAAAGGAGAATTAGACCTTGAATTTCAGCAGAAATCACCCACACGGACAGATTTTACAACGGAACGTTTCCCTCCGCAATCCCTGCTGCTGAGCTTTGCCCTGACTATTGAAACTCGAGCAACGTGTCAGCGCTACGGAGAAAAGCTGAGACGGGCGAGAATAACGCCACAAGCAGAGCGTGGCCTCACCACAAAAAAGACGTCAATCCCCGGCCAGGACAGCAGGACCTGAACACGTGTGGAGGACAATCTGCTCACACCATTCCCTCACAAGCTCAAAAAGTCACACACAATAAGTGTGTGATCGAGGGAGTCATCACGGACCACACATGTGCACAGGGTGGTCAGTAGTTGCGGCTCCTGGGGATCCCAGAGCACCTGGATGCAGAATCCGGACAGGTTAACGTTTCTAGCATCTTTAGCTTGGGAAGTGCAAAAGCTTTGCTCTCTTAAATGAAAAATTCTGTGAAGGGAAGAGGGAAAAAAAGGCTAAAGGAGATTCTTTGTTCTGCGTTAAAGAGGTGAATTAACGTGCCTGGGATGCTGGGCAGAAGGAGCTTCTCTTTGTAACCTGATTCCAAGCCCAGAGGGGGAAGGTAGCGGCAAGGGGTGTGTGCACGGGGTTGTTTCTTTAAACAAAGCCACCGTTGGCTTCTTTATGACAGACAAAAAGCACATATTTCACATTTTCCGCTTATTTGCCTTTCCAATTCTAGAAAGCTACGCCGTGACTGTGCCACAGAAATCTCGGCCTCTCGCTCCATTTAACCAATGTGAAGAAACTTGCACCTTCCAAACCCCAAAAAAAACTGATTCCCCAGCTTCTCAACCCATCAGTGCACCGGATGAGGAAGCACGGCTGCCAAACCTGGAGCTACCAGCAGCTTGTCCAAAGCACAAAGGTCCCCTCAGGAACACAAAACTTTCCACCTCACCTACGAAGCAAGAGCTGAGCGGGATACCTGAGGGTTCAGACCAGCCCTTTACCTTTTGATTCCCCTGACGAGCAAGGACGCCCAAGGCTGGTGCAGGCTGAGGCACCAGCCGTCGTCCGAGATCTCCTGCAGCTCTCGGTCCTGGATCCGCAACCTGCTCCGCTCCGGGTCGGGCTGGTCCCCACTGTCCAGCGACGGGAGGCTTTTCCTGGGTGGCAGCACACCCGTTTGGTCCACCCACTTCAGCGTGTCCAAAAGAAAAGAGAAAAGCGTTAGCACCTCTCTAAGAACGACGTAAATCGAGTGCAGGTCCTATGTGAAGTTTTACTTCATTCAAGGCCAGGGGTATTACTCTTTTGGGGACCAGCCTCACGTGCCGTGCTCGGGCAGGAGGAAAAACAAGGTGGTGCTCTGCCCTGCGTGGTGTTTCCTTTCTGTGCATCACAGCTAAACCACGGATTTGAAAAATAAATCTACCTGCTGGCATTTCAGAGCATTCACAGGAAGACACAGTTTCCTAAACATATTTACAACGATCAACACTCAAAACAGGGAAACATCCAACCCCCAAATGCTTAGTAGGCACCAAGCAACCCACGACTGAAGGGGAATTGGAGGGTAGAGATGATGCCCTTTGCAAATTGAAAACCTGGCAGCAAAGGCTTCATAAAGAGCTGAAAAAGTGACACAGCCTTAGGCTGATTCACAGAAATTCTTGCGAGTTCCTGAAGATGAGAGGCAGGAGGCTAAAAACCAGATAAATCAGCTCCCAAGAGCAGGGAACAGAGCAGGGCATCGGTAAAGCTTCTGGCCCCAGCTCAGAGGGTTAATGACGATCTCTCAGACACGGGGCAGGAAAGAGGCACTACAAACATGCCAGATACACAGTGCTTAAGCTCAGCTCTTCAACATTAGTCCTTACTGTGGTATAAACCATTCAACACGTACTGACCAAAGGAGCAGGCTGAAGAAGACGGGGATTCACCAAAACACCAGAATTCGGTGTCGTCTTTGCTTCTGGGCTTCCCGCTGCCTTGCTCAGTGTGCCACAGTTAATGGCTTCAATGGTTTCATCCAGCCTGCAAAGCACAAACGAGAGGCGTGAAAATCCCCTGCTCCCCCCAGCAACGTCTCCCTGCTCCCCGCACACACATTTCTGAGCCAAGGCGTCTTATCACCACCTCTCCTGGCCAAACGATTTCCTCGCTCGCTCTGATTTCTAATTGGAGCAGTTAAATCTACCACAGAAACTCAGCCTGCTTTGAATTTGAGGCGAATGCGTTCTGTTGAGATCGGCATTCCACAGCATCTCTTTTCAGGGTGGCTTTATCTTTAACAGACACGCCAGCTATCGAAACCCCACGCAAACCTTGCTCAGCTGGGCTTCGGAGGGGGTCTCAGCAGAGCTGTGCTGGAAGAGATGACGTGCTGCAAGCCAAAAAACACCCTCACAGAGTCACAGAATGTGAGGGGTTGGAATGGCCCTGGCAAGCTCATCCAGTGCAATCCTCCCATGGAGCAGGAACACCCAGATGAGGTTACACAGGAAGGTGTCCAGGCGGGTTGGAATGTCTGCACAGAAGGAGACTCCACAACCCCCCTGGGCAGCCTGGGCCAGGCTCTGCCACCCTCACCCCAAACAAGTTGCTTCTCAGATTTCAGTGGAACCTCCTGTGTTCCAGTTTGCACCCATTGCCCCTTGTCCTGTCACTGGTTGTCACCAGAAGAGCCTGGCTCCATCCTCCTGACACTCCCCCTTTCCATCTTGATCCCCAGGAATGAGTCCCCCCTCAGTCTCCTCTTGTCCAGCTCCAGAGCCCCAGCTCCCTCAGCCTTTCCTCACACGGGAGATGCTCCACTCCCTTCAGCATCTTGGTGGCTGCGCTGGACTCTCTGCAGCAGTTCCCTGTCCTGCTGGAACTGAGGGGCCACAACTGGACACAATATTCCAGGTGTGGTCTCCCCAGGGCAGAGCAGAGGGGCAGGAGAACCTTTCTGACCTACTGACCACCCCCTTCTAACCCACCCCAGGTACCATTGGCTTCCTGGCCACAAGGGCCCAGTGCTGGCTCATGGTCACCCTGCTGTCCCCAGGACCCTCAAGGAAGAAAAGGACATAAAACTGCATCCTAACATCAGAGGCGCGCTTCAAGGGATCCACTTGCTCTCTTACACCCGCTCCACCCCATTCAGCCCGTGCAGATTTCCCGCCGCGTGCCTCAGCGCTGCGGTTCTCACTCACTTGCTGTGGTACTCGGCCATGCTGGTGTCCTCCTCCAGGACCTGCCGGCCGGCGAAGTCGATGGTGATTTTCCTGGCGAGGCGGGAGGCGTGCCGCAGCTCCCGCAGCTCCCGCTCCCTCCTCTGCAGAGCCTCCCGCTCCTGCTTCGACAGCCACTGGTTGGAGTCCGTGGCAAAGTAATCAGATTCATCATCAATGACCTGGGTTCGACGCACACTGCGAGATACAACAAAGGTGACTTATCCCGCCAGGTCATTGATGCTCTTCCAGGAGCGTCTCTCAGCTCCTGTCTTACCTCGTCCTGTCAAATTCCAACAACTTGTCTTTGTGTTTCACGGCCATCTCCAGGCCCGCTTTAAGCCGCGCTTCTTGGCGAGGCAGCAAGTCTTTGCTTACAGCGTCCAAATTCCCGGAACTCTCAGCGCCTGAGACAGAAAACAAACCACAGCTCAACAGGCAGTCGTTTCAAGCCCAGCCTTGGTGGGCCCGGCTGCAGAAATCCCTCCTAAAACAAACACCTTCCATGGAACCTTGCACCAGTTCAGCACCTTTCCAAACCAGGTTTAGCCCTGATTTTGCCTCTAGTCCCTTTGACAAACTCCTTCCTCCAAGGAGAAGGAAGCGTTTAAATACTACAGTGACAATGCGTTGACAGAGAAGGTCTTGCTCTTCAGTTCTCCACCCCTCCCGACAATTTGGGCTGTTTAAATTCTGCCCATCACCAGCCGCAGGCCCCGTGCCCCCTCCTGAAAGCCAAATTCTCTCCCGAGTGTTGTCACCTCCACAATGAGACTCTTGGTCACACTAAATGACCCACAGGTGCCAGTTCCAGAGCAAACCGTGCAGCTGCCACCGGAGCCTCTCGCAAGCAAAATCCTCCCCCCACACACCTCAGCGGGTTTTGCAGACCATTTGTTAGAGACGGAGAAATCGATTCCCAGCAACCATCTCTTCTTCATCACCATTTCTGGCCAGGAGCCAAAACCCAACCAAACAAAGGGAGGGGGGAACGCAAACCAAGCGTGTTCGCATCAAAGCCACAATGGAACAAACCGATGAATTTCGCAGCAGACATCACACAGGCTAACGCTTTTATTTTGAGGAAACACAAAGCCTGTATTTCCCTGTCATCGCTGATCCAGTTTTTCACTCCCAAGACAAATAATTACTCGCATTTCAGCTTTTTCCTGCATGGATAAGGCTGATAAAACGGGGAAGAAAAGGGGATTCTGAAGTATAGCGGGATCTATAAGGGAAGATTATAACCAGACCAACTCCATGATCTGTTGCTCTCAAGGACTTACAGGACCTCCCGCCATCTCAGCTGCTCTAAAGAGAAGTTGACATCGAGACCCAGAGTAAATATTTTCCCAGTTCTTCAGCAAAGCGTGTTTTTCAACCAAGAACACTGTGACCTTGGCTGTGCTTCAGCTACACTCAGACAAACAGGTCCTTGCTGGGAGACTGGGTATTATTTCCTCTTGCTTTCCTTGGCTCTGCTCCTATTTTTAGCTCCTGAGATAAGTGTTAGACAAGAAGAGCCATTAGAAAATATTCCCCAGCACCTCTCCAGACCCAGCGAGTCAGCCGGCAACGCATCATTCCACAGGAGCCTTGTCCTCATTTTCAAAGACTGCTACGGCAATCCAGTTCCTGTCATTGATTGAGAAATGCCTAACGAGCAGCCCTGGGGCCTCTGGGTAAGAACAATACCCGCTGCCGTTTGATGCGCAGAGTTGTCACCTCTGTGGAAGCCCAGAAACGCTGGCGAGCGCTCGCAGAGGGGACACAACATCCTTTGATCGGCCACCACGGCCAGCGTGCAGCAACAGGGGCGGGAAAGCCTGAAGTAAATAAACTTCACAAACTGTCCTGGCAGTTTACAGCCCAGAGAAACATCCAGGTGTCTGCTCCCGAGAGGGAATTACCATTAGGCTTTGCCAGCAGCTCTTTATAATTTGGATGAATCACAGAAGCGTTTTGGTTGGAAAAGACCTTTAAGACCGAGTCCAACCACTACCCATCCCTGGCACTGCCCCATGTCCCTGAGAACCTTGTCTAAACACCTTTTCAACCCCTGCAGGGCTGGTGACTCCAGCACTGCCCTGGGCAGCCTGTTCCAATGCCCCACAGCCCTTTGGGGAAGAAATTGTTCCTAAATCCAACCTCAACCTCCCCTGGTGCAACTTGAGGCCGTTTCCTCTGCTCCTGGCGCTTGTTCCTGGGGAGCAGAGCCCGACCCCCTCCATGCGACAACATCCTTTACCAGCTTCGTTGCTTTTCTCTGAATGGATCTGGACATTCTGGACACGCACAATCTCACCCCTCTACGGTTTCAATGCGAGCGTAGCGCAGGGCTCCTGCTGTTGCGCTACTGATTGGATTCGTTATATTACAGGTACATAATTGCTACTGACCCGCCATGAGCTTCTTCAGCAACTTCTGGCTCTTGTTCGAGTCCCGTTGGAGAATGTCCTGCTCTTCTTTAGTGCACACCTAAGGAAGAAAAAGAGGACTTAGGAAGGATCTTGAGCAGCTTCAAGAGCCTCAGACAACAGCTCAAGATGAACTGTTTAAAAAGGGCCAGGACAGTCCACACCTCCTCTCCTTTGGTGTTATTTATGCAGGGAGAATCTTGAAAGCCCGTTCTTTATTCATGAGAACTGTACAGTTTGTACAGCAACACGACTGGTGAAGGGACTTGAACATAAGACCTATGAGGAGAGGCTGAGGGAGCTGGGGTTGTTTAGTCTAGAGAAGAGGAGGCTTAGAGGTGACCTCATCACTCTCTATAACTACCTGAAGGGCAGTTCTAGCCAGGTGGGGATTGGTCTCTTCTCCCAGGCATCAGCAATAGGACAAGGGGCCATGGGCTTAAACTCTACCAGGGGAAATTTAGGCTGGATATTAGAAAGAAATTCTTTACAGAGAGAGTGGTCAGGCATTGGAATGGCTGCCCAGGGAGGTAGTGGACTCGCCGTCCCTAGAGGTTTTTAAACTGAGATTGGACATGGCACTTAGTGCCATGATCTAGTAAACGGACTAGAGTTGGACCAAGGGTTGGACTGGATGATCTCTGAGGTCTTTTCCAACCCTGTCCATTCTGTGATTCTGTGATTCTCGGTGCTGTGGGTTGCTACATGACCTCAAACTGCACTCAGAACCTCCCCAAGCAGCTGAACAACGCTTAGCGCCGAGATCCTCTCTCAGTTGGCCGCTTCGAGTTAAACAAATCTTTACAAATAGCAACGGATCTGATTTTAAACATTTTCTTCACCCAACCAATCTTTTCCTCTATCTCTGCTAGAGGAATCTTGATCTCGAGAGGCTAATTCAGCCCCAAAGCGCGACGCGAACCACGTCACGCTCTAGCGTGGCAAATCAAAACCACCGCGTTACTCACCAGAGAACCACAGAACAAGCAGGGCCCAGAGCCCTCCTGCTCGCACACGATGCGCCCGCAAACCAGGCAGTTGTTGACGAGCTTGTGCTTCTGGCCCAGGCACTCGCAGGCGTGACGCCCGGGGATCAGCACGGCCAGCTTGTCCTGCCCCTCCTTGGTGTACAGGCTGACAAATTTGGGCTTCTTCTTGGAGGAATTGCTGCTGCCCACGCTGCTGCTCTCCTGTGCCTGAGAAGCAACAAATTCAACAAACAAACTGTACTCATGCTGCAATCCCAGCAGCAAAGGGAAACACCGACCCTTGAGCAGGCTGGGAGACTCAGACCAGCGTTATTCCACCTAGCTGGAGCGAGACTTGGCCCAGAACCCTGATTAAACGGAAAGACAAGCTTAGGCCTGCCAGAAAACCTCCGAGGAATCTAAACAAAGCAAGAACATCAGGATGTTGCTGATCCACTTGATGTGTGCCGACTCTGAAAGCTAAAACCGCTTGGCAGGCGCGCTGCCCGTCCTCCAGACCCAGTTCTCAACCCACGCGTATTTAACAGCTCCCAACAGCAGCGCAGCGACGCCCCGATTGATTTTCAAGGGCCGCTGAGGTTTGAGCAACCCCCTGTTTGTAACTCTGAAGTCCTGTGCGCCTGTCCCCACACACAGCTGGTGGCAGCAGGACCTCTGGGCTCACAGCCGCCCCAGATTTTGTTTTCCACACACTGCGTGTTCAAATATTCAGCTGTGATGTAAATTCTTCTCATTAAATGGCATGGCATCGGTGAATCTGAGATTCACCTCTCTGAGTTTCGATCAGAAACTGCACTAGGGGCAGGGATTAAGCTTCAGGTCAGGCTCAAGGAGAGAAACTCTGATCAGAAACAAAGCAAAATTAATTGAGATGATGGCTGGATTACTAATCTAACAGTGGAACTCTGCATTTTCTCCCTCAAACCTTACACCTTGATCGACGAAACAAAGGGTTCCTCCTCCCACTTGACGTCTCCAGCACGTACCAGATGAGAAGTGAATTGTTGAGAAGCTAATTGCAGGAATTAATTACGGCACAAAGCTCCCGCTTTTCCCTTTTTTCTCTGCATCAGGGCACCTCTTGCCTTGACTCTTTTTCCCTGCTCTGCTCTCAACGGTGTTTCCAGTCCCCTCCAGTTCTGCCCAACTGGTTTTACTGTCACATCCAGATCCAAACAGTATTGTTAGGAAAAAATTAAACACATAAAGCAAACTTTGGCACAGCTTGCTTGCTTTTCTTTTTAATTAGCTCAAAAGACAACCACAAGACAACAGAACACCGCTGTCCTTTTTCAACCCCCAGCTCAAAACCTGTGGTTTTTTAACCTTTCATACAAACACTTCTACAAATGTTTTGAGCATTTACAGCCTCCTTGCTACAAAACCCTCAGCGGAAAAACATAACTTCAGGTTCCACCATTTATTCCCACTGACTGTGGGAAACAGTTCTGCTGGCTAGAGAACAAACCTGCTGCATAAAACAGCCCTATGGCCGCGTGCTGCTCGAAAAGAGCAGCGTTTCCTGGGGTTTAGCATGTCTATGCTCGTATTTCACAGTTTCTTCCATCGCAGCTCAGACTGTTTAGGAACACCGCAAAATAATTTCCCCACAAAACTGAACAGGGCCAAACCAGAGCTGCTGTTCTGGGAAGCAGGCGCTCACTGCAGCGCTCAGACTCCTCGGTCTAGCGCCCAAGGATTCCCCTCGGAAGCAGCCTGAAATATTTCATTGACCAATTAAGGCTTTCTGCAGCAGGATCGAGGAGTTTGAAATACAGCAAGAAGGAATGTTCTACCCACTTCCTTAATCCCTCAACCTTCACAGCTCTGCTTTAAAGAAATACATTTGTCACTAATTACAGCATCGATTTCCATTGCCGCTTGTTCATCCAGGCTTCTCGCGGGGGGAGTAAAATCCATTTTGACACAATCACTACCTGACGATTATTTTACGTATATCTCACAGAAGCGGTGCCGTATATGACTGTTTTGTCGCCTTTTTTTTTGCAGACGGACACAAGCTTAGAATCTTAGAAGCCAAAGCTTAGAAACACAAACCCACTTTCAAGCATATAACCTTCTCCATCAAGACTCCGATTAATGAAGGATTCGTATTTCCCAAAGCTCGTTTCCACTTTCCGATCACATCTTTGGCTGGAGCATTTGAGGTGGTGAAGAAAGGTCACCTTTCCTCGCCACCCAAACTCAAAGCATGTCCCCAGCACCAGCGACACGCAGCTCACCCTCGTGCACCACACACACTCACCTTGGCCAGGTCCAGGGGGGTTTTCACTTCCTCCACATGTGCGCTTGGCTCAGCATACGCAGGCGTCTCCTGCTTGTTCCTTCCTTTGCGTTTACCCTTTTTCGCTTGGTCTCCAGCCCGAGGCACTTCTGAAGGCTCTGCAAGTGTGTGTAAGCACAAAGAAAGGCTGGGTAACTACCAGCAGGAGCAAGATCACAGAATCGTAGAATTGTTTTGGTTGGAAAATAACTTAAAGATCATTCAGCCCAACCGTTACCCCACCCCTGGCACCACCCCATGTCCCTGAGAACCTCATGTCCGTCTGTCCAGCCCTCCAGGGATGGTGACTCCAGCACTGCCCTGGGCAGCCTGTTCCAATGCCCCACAGCCCTTTGGGGAAGAAATTGTTCCCACATCCAACCTCAACCTCCCCTGGCGCAACTTGAGGCCGTTTCCTCTGCTCCTGGCGCTTGTTCCTGGGGAGCAGAGCCCGACCCCCCTGGCTCCAAGCTCCTTTCAGGCAGTTCAGAGATCAGAAGGTCTCCCCTCAGCTCCTGTTCTCCAGCTGAACCCCCCAGGTCCCTCAGCCGCTCCATCACACTTGTGCTCCAGCCCCTCACCAGCTCCGTTCCCTTCTCTCCACTCGCTCCAGCACCTCAAGGCCTTTCTTGACATGAGGGGCCCAAAACTGAACACAGGATTCAAGGTGCAGCCTCATGTCCCTGAACTCTTACTTGGTAAATGAAAATGAGCTTTACACTGTCACAAAGGGCAGAAATAGGATGAGTCGCAGGCATTCATGGCACATAATTGTTTATAAACAGAATAACTGAGACAAGCTTATTTGAGACTTTAGCTCCTTCTTCCCCATGGCACTCACCATCCTTTTTCCGGAACGCGGGCACAGGCTCGGACAGCAGCTGGGACGATTTCCGCCACCTGGCCAGAAGTTCTTCTACAAACTGACTCTTCTTCCCATCGGTCCCCTGAATGAGGTCAATGACGTACTCCCGGATCTCATCCTCATTTGTTATTGACAAGATGTACCTGTAAGAGGGCAGGACGGAGAAAAATGGGTAAGGTGGCTTTTGTTCTGAGAAAACCAACAACCTAATCACGTACGTATGGAATTATCTCTCCAGATCAGGTTTCTGTAGAGACTACAGTAAGAGATGGGTTTATGTGGGGTAAGAAATGGGCCTCTCATCATAAGAAGAACATCGAGGTACTGGAGAGAGTGCAGAGGAGGTGACAAAGCTGGTGAGGGGCTGGAGCACAAGTGTGATGGAGCGGCTGAGGGACCTGGGGGGTTCAGCTGGAGAACAGGAGCTGAGGGGAGACCTTCTGATCTCTGAACTGCCAGAAAGGAGCTTGGAGCCAGGGGGGTCGGGCTCTGCTCCCCAGGAACAAGCGCCAGGAGCAGAGGAAACGGCCTCAAGTTGCACCAGGGGAGGTTGAGGTTGGATCTGGAAACAATTTCTTCCCCAAAGGGCTGTGGGGCATTGGAACAGGCTGCCCAGGGCAGTGCTGGAGTCACCATCCCTGGAGGGCTGGACAGACAGACATGAGGTTCTCAGGACATGGGGCAGTGCCAGGGGTGGGTTACGGTTGGACTCCATGATCCTGAGGGTCTCTTCCAACTGAAAAGATTCTGCGATTCCATGAGTCAAATTCCCAGACAGTGCTTTGGGGAAACCCTGTGAAACAGTCAGACAGGCACTTTGGAAAAATCCTTTGTGTCTGTTTCAGTGAAAAGATAATGAGATACATCATCTTTCTCCTTCTGTTCCAGTACAGAGCGACACCCCCCCAACCCTCCTGCCAAATGCCAAAAAATGCACCGTGAGACTCCAGTTCTCACTGTGTCACATAAAACAAAAAAAAAAAATAATAATAATAACCACTAACTAAAGAGCTTCTGCATAAACCCAAGGAGACAGCAGCGTGCCCTTAGAATCGTAGAATAGAAGCGTTTCAGTTGGAAGAGACCGTGAGGATCATTGAGTGCAACCACAACCCAACTCTAACACTAACCCACGTCCCTGAGAACCTCGTCTAAACGCCTTTTCAACCCCTCCAGGGCTGGTGACTCCAGCACTGCCCTGGGCAGCCTGTTCCAATGCCCCACAGCCCTTTGGGGAAGAAATTGTTCCCCAGATCCAACCTCAACCTCCCCTGGTGCAACTTGAGGCCGTTTCCTTTCAAGCCCCCTCCCCACCCACCCACAACGACCCCGTCCCGTCACGAGACACCTGTCCCAGGCACAGCCCCGTGCAAAGATCTCCGCCGTTTCCCCCCGTGTGACTCCACGGGCTCTGGGGGACGCGGAGGCCGTGCAAGGAGCCACCGCGGCCGCGCCCACGGGAAGAGGGACCCGGCGCGGGGTGCGGGTCCCGGCCCCGCTCACCTCACCACGTCCTCGCCCACGTCCAGCCCGAAGTCCCCGCGCAGGTGCTGGACGCACCAGGCGAGCAGCGCGCCGGGCGCCGCCATGGCCGTGCGGGGGAACGGAAAGGGCCGCGCACCGCGCGCTGCGCCGGGACCGCCCCCCCGGGCAACGCGGCCGCGGAAACTCCGTTCCGGGCTGTCCCCGCGGGAGTAGAACAGTTCGGGTTGAAGAGACCTCGTCCTGCACAGCCCCTGACATGAGCAGGGACATCTTCACCAAACCAGGGCGCTGGATGTCATAACAGAATTACAGAGTCACAGAATAATGTCAGGGGCTGGAAGGGGCCTGGAAAGCTCATCCAGTGCAATCCCCCCATGGAGCAGGAACACCCAGATGAGGTTACACAGGAAGGTGTCCAGGCGGGTTGGAATGTCTGCACAGAAGGAGACTCCACAACCCCCCTGGGCAGCCTGGGCCAGGCTCTGCCACCCTCACCCCAAACAAGTTTCTTCTCAGATTTCAGTGGAACCTCCTGTGTTCCAGTTTGCACCCATTGCCCCTTGTCCTGTCACTGGTTGTCACCAGAAGAGCCTGGCTCCATCCTCCTGACACTCCCCCTTTCCATATTGATCCCCATGAATGAGTCCCCCCTCAGTGTCCTCTTGTCCAGCTCCAGAGCCCCAGCTCCCTCAGCCTTTCCTCACACGGGAGATGCTCCACTCCCTTCAGCATCTTGGTGGCTGCGCTGGACTCTCTGCAGCAGTTCCCTGTCCTGCTGGAACTGAGGGGCCACAACTGGACACGATAGCCCTGATAGATAGATAGGTGTGGTCTCCCCAGGGCAGAGCAGAGGGGCAGGAGAACCTCTCTGACCTACTGACCACCCCCTTCTAACCCACCCCAGGTACCATTGGCTTCCTGGCCACAAGGGCCCAGTGCTGGCTCATGGTCACCCTGCTGTCCCCAGGAGGTTGTGGAGTCTCCTTCTGTGCAGACATTCCAACCCGCCTGGACACCTTCCTGTGTAACCTCATCTGGGTGTTCCTGCTCCATGGGGGGATTGCACTGGATGAGCTTTCCAGGGCCCTGCCAGCCCCTCACGTTATTCCGTGACTCTGTGAACTGAACGAACTGAGACGAGCGGCTCTCAGGGGCGCGGACCAAAGGGCGGGATGCCGGCGCGCTCCCATTGGCTGGCGCTGGCCAATGGGGTGTGGGCGCGGGCTCTGCGCGGGCAGGATGGCGCGCACGAAGGCGGCGGCCGGGCCCGGGCGGTTCCGGAAAGGTGACACGGGCCGGGCCGGGGGGACCCGCCGGGCGGGGAGGGGACCGGACCGGACCGGACCCGCCGCCGCCGCTCACTGTTATGCTCTGCCCGCAGTTCTGGTCGCCCGCGCTCCCCGGAAGGTGCTGGGCTCCACCAGCCTCAATGCGGGACCGTCGCCGAGCGCCAGGAGAGGTGAGAGCGGGGGTGCCGGGGATCCCCCCGTCCTTCCTTCCCCCCTCCCTCCCCTCACGGCCGCTGTCCCCTCAGGCGACGGCCGCCGCGGCGCGGGGAACCCGGTGTGCGTGAGGCCCGTCCCCGCCTGGCAAAGAGGCATCGGCGAGTTCCTGCGGCTGCCGCGGAAGCAGACCCGGGCGCCCGGCGGGGAGGCGGCGGGGAGCAGCGGGCTGGGAACGGCGGACAGGACGTACGGGTGGGCGGAACGGCTGGCACGGGCTGGAGGAGGCAGCTCCCCTTTGTCCCCCTCAAATCCCCTCAAACACCCCTTATCCCCCCCCTGCCCCCTTTTTCCCCCCCAACCCCCCTTTATCTTCTCCTAGTCCCCATCTCCCCCCTCAGCTCCCCCTTTATCCCACCCCCCAGCTCCCCTTTATCCCCCCTCAGCCCCACTTTGTCCCCCCCAGCTCCCCTTTATCCCCCACCCTCAGCCCCCTTTATCTTCTCTTAGTCCCCATAGCCCCCTTTATCACCATGTCAGCGCCCTTTATCCCGCCCCCCCCAGCCCCCCTTTATATTCCTTCAGCGCCCCTTTGTGTCCCCCCCTATAGCCCCCCTTTATCCTCCCCATAGCCCCCCTTTATCCTCCCCATAGCCCCCCTTTATCCTCCCCATAGCCCCCCTTTATCCTCCCCATAGCCCCCCTTTATCCTCCCCATAGCCCCCCTTTATCCTCCCCATAGCCCCTCTTTATCCTCCCCATAGCCCCTCTTTATATTCCCTCAGCCCCCATCTTCTGCCCCTCAGCCCCCTTTGTCCTCCCACCTCAGCCCCCCTTTATCTTCCCTCAGCCCCCATCTACCCCCACACAGCTCCATCTCGCCCCCCCCAGCTCCTTCCATCTCTCCCCCCTCAGCCCTCCCCATGCAGCACTGGGGCTTTCTCAGGAGCATTTTTAATCCTGGGTTTCCTCTCAACCTTGGAAACACCAGCGCAAGTCCCTGCAAACTGCAATTGCAACACGGGGGGGGCTGAGGGGCAGGGCAGGGGCATTTGGTGTATTTGAGGGGCAAAACACAGCACGGATGGGGTTTGTACGCTTGAGAAGTTTGGCTGGCCTGTGTGCCTGAACCCGATTGTCAGTTCCTTTAAAAGCCACTGTTTTCAAAAGCTGGCTGAAGCACACCAGGGCGCTCAACACACCTGCAGAGCAGCAGCTGTTGGCAGTGAGGTCCTGGGGGGACTTTGAGCAGCAAAATCCCAATAATCCCGAGAGCTGCTGGCGCGGGGTGTGCTGGGGCTGTCCGTGTGTCCTGGGATGGGACAAACTGCCGCTAGTTTCCCTCCTTTAAAGCTACAATTTATATTTGAAGGAGCAAGCGACCGCTGCGAAGGTGACGGTGTGTCTGTCAACCTTCAAACTGTCACTGGAGTGACACGTCTCTAAAAGCAGTTGGGTGAACAAACCCAGTTGGGTGAAACATGCCCTGTGGGTTGAGAAGGACACGCGGGGGGCAACCGAGGGTATACTGACGTTTTGTGGGCTTTGCCATTTGAATGGTGGGTGTGTGTGGCTTGATCCAGTCCTAACACCTCAAGGTGCAGCCTGGGGTTAATTAGACTCATTTAGGTCATACAGCTTCTAGGAAAAGGGTTTTGTTAGCAGCGTCTCCACGGACCTCGTGGGGCTTTTCTGGGTGCAGGAACTGGTAGTTTAGGCAAATTTTCAGCGCTCGGACGTTGGTTTGCACACAGGAGAGCGCTGGGACGCGAAGCTCAGGCGGCCGCTGGTGGCTTCTGTACGTCAGAAATGAAATCGCTCCACCAAGCTGACACTTAAATACAAACTTGTAGGCAGCAGCTGTGTGAAACGTTGTCTCTTAATTGGAAGGGTTGTTTTTCACCGTAGAGATAATCCTTGACTAATTCCCCAGAGGAATTAGTCCTGAGTTGTCATGAAGGGCAAGCAAACAAACGGAGACTTTTAAGTGTGTTTTACCTTTTGGAGAAACAAACCATGCACACTGTAGCGCTGCCAAATGTAATTCTGTTTGCAATTTGTTGGGCTGAGGAAGGGCCGGGTGGTGCAGAGCACACACCCTATCGCCACCTAAAACCATTTACAGCGTCTGGAAGGAACAAGAACTTTACTCCCCGAACTGTGCAATGGTTTTTATTCCAGTCCCGTTGGTAAGTTCGGTTGAGACTTGGGCATAAAATAGGACTTAATTTTTCAGCTTCCTAAAAATTGTGTGGATCTGCGTGCCCTGTGGGTTGAGAAGGACACGCGGGGTGCAACCGAGGGTATACTGACATTTTGTGGGCTTTGCCATTTGAATGGTGGGTGTGTGTGGCTTAATCCAGTCCTAACACCTCAAGGTGCAGCCTGGGGTTAATTAGACTCATTTAGGTCACGCAGCTTCTAGGAAAAGGGCTTTGTTAGTTGGAGCCTTTCGAACAAGAGTTGTTTTTGTTCCGCAAACCCTTGTGCTTTTTGCAGAGCTCGCCCCCCACCACCAGCCCCTGCAGACGACGGGGAGTCCTCTGAAGAAGAGTTAGACCTGACCTGAGCCCGACTTAGCGCTAAACCACACGTCTCCCATGCTTCAGCTGTTACTTGTATTATTTGTGCAGCTTTTTACAGTCCTGGCTTATGTTCAGCTGTTGTGCAGAACTACGAGAGGCTGCGAGAATGTTGGAGCAGAATGACGGAGAAATTAATATATACCTTTTGAAGCTTCACATTCAGTGCAAGTCACTGGGTTTTAACTCGGTTTCCTTGAGTTCCTCAGCGACTCCTGCGTATCGCGCGGCTTTCAGCTTTTGTTTGCCTTGTGCCTCACACTTCCGTGATTGTCCTTGTCCTGGTTTTAAAAAGCAGATCCTCAGTTTTCTAATATACCGAAGCACTCTGAAAAATACATCTGCGTCGTGTCTTTATTGAAGTAAAAGCTGTTAACGACGATTTGAAAAGCCGCCGGTGAGGGCAGGTGTCACTTGCTACGATTTAAAGGTGAAGTTGGATTAAAACGAATGGGATTGTTCTAATGAATCAAAACCCTGAAAGCCCAGGGAGCAATAAGAATAAAACTTATGACTGTGAAGAGCCCGAAGCTGCCACACAATTAGGGGGGTAATTTATATGAAGGATAAAGGGGAGTTTGGTGGATGGGTCTTGCTCTTTGGGGTTCTGACTCACATTATCCACAAATGGATAACGCGATAATTATCCACAAATGGATGATGTGAGTATCGTGGAGCTGATTAAAAGGTGTTGGTGCACGAGGAGAATTGATGGGCAGCTCTGGTGTATTTAGCCCGGGGAAAAGGGGTTAACGCCGTCCTAAAAGGTGCAAATGAAGAAGGGGGGTTTCACAGAACAGCAGGTCATGTTCTCTGAGAAACAGCAAGAAACGCGCTGGAATTTTTAAAAAGATGATGTAAATTAAGAAGAAAAACCCCTGTTGTAAAAACTCCAGGGTATTTTGCCATCATGTCATGCAGAACAACCAAAAACCCATGCTTTCTGCTTGTTTTTAGGGAGAGGAGGCAGAGCGTTAGCGCGATAACAACCGAGCAGCTGGTTCTGTAAGTAGCTGCGTGAGGTTTTATTGCTGCACTATTGACATCTAGTGCTGCAAATACTTTATATTTTAATATATATAAAGTATAACCCGGTAAAGTGTGGTCACATACAGTGTTGCAAATAGATTCAAGAGAAGGATAAATTGTTGGTATCGCTGTACTGGGTGTCACGTTGCACCTTATAACAGGTTTTCCCTGGGAAATGGGATTTTTCATCTTACAGCAAGAGGTACAAGGGGAAAAATCCCATTGTAAATCCAGCCAGTTATTAATACTACAAAGTAGGTTTTACTTTTGAGCTCATTTCTTGGCAGTTTAAAGCGTTATTGGATGCCGATGCTCTTCGTTAAATCCATATAAACTCCACAGCTCTGATTTGTTTAATGGGTTCAAAAGAGGGGAATACAAAACCAGACGGAGCTGAACGCCCCCCCTCCCTTATTAGGATTTTCAATTTGATTTATAAAATAGAGAACAGGAGGAAAAGTGAGACCCAGCGCTGCCCGATTTTTAATCTCAACTCATTAACGCACTTAGAAATAACCTCTTAGAAAAAAACAAAATAAATACCCAGAGCTGACAATAGATGTCAGCAGCGTCTCCGGGTACCAAACTGAGCTGGGCAGCGCTCGCTCTGCCTCTTAAATAGATTTATTTATATGTATTTATATTCTTTAGGTAGTGTGTGGGGAATATAGAAGCGTATGGATGAGAGGCTGAAATTGCTCGTAATCTCAGCAGGTAATTACAGAATCACAGAATGGACTGGGTTGGAAAAGCCCTCAGAGATCATCCAGTCCAACCCTTGGTCCAACTCCAGTCCATTGACTAGATCACGGCACTAAGTGCCATGTCCAATCTCAGTTTCAAAACCTCCATGGCCGGTGAGTCCAGCACCTCCCTGGGCAGCCATTCCAATCCTGACCACTCTCTCTGCAAAGAATTGCTTTCTAGTCTCCAGCCTCAATTTCCCCTGGCAGAGTTGAAGCCCATGGCCCCTTGTCCTATTGCTGATGCCTGGGAGAAGAGACCAATCCCCACCTGGCTAGAACTGCCCTTCAGGTAGTTCTAGAGAGTGCTGAGCTCAGCTCTAAGCCTCCTCTTCTCCAGACTAAACAAGCCCAGCTCCCTCAGCCTCTCCCCATAGGGCTTGTGTTCCAGTCCCTTCCCCAGTCTTGTTGCTCTTCTCTGGACCCGCTCCAGCACTTCAATCTCTTTCCTGAGCTGAGGGGCCCAGAACTGAACACAACACTCCAGGTGTGGCCTCCCCAATGCAGAGCACAGGGGAAGGATCACTGCCCTTGTCCTGCTGACCATGCTCGTTTGGATACAGGACAGGACACCATTGGCCTTCTTGGCCACCTGGGCACACTGTTGGCTCATGTTGAGCTTCCTGTCCATTAGTCCCCCAGGTCCCTTTCTGTCTGACTGCTCTCCAGCCACTCTGTGCCCAGCCTGGAGCGCTGCAGGGGGTTGTTGTGGCCAAAGTGCAGCACCCGGCACTTGGCCTTGTTGAACTTCATCCCATTGGAATGGGCCCATTTTTCCAGTCTATCCAGATCCCTCTGCAGAGCCCTCCTGCCTTCCAGCAGCTCCACACTCCCTCCCAACTTGGTGTCATCAGCAAATCTGCTGATGATGGTCTCAATCCCCTCATCTAAATCATCAATAAAGATGTTCAACAAGACTGGACCAACACTGACCCCGAATACTGATACGTTCGCTCCTCTTGTGTTCCCGGCAAAAAATACGCTTTAATCTTTGGGTTTAGTTTGATTTTTGGCTTCTTTTGTGCGAGGATCCGAGGTTTCTTTCCCTGTGCTTGTGTGGGGCTGGTGCCTCCCGATCCCCAACAGGAGCTCCATTGTCCCTCCCGCCACCGGGACAAAGGGGCATTGTCAGGAGAATCCGCCCCTTTCGTATTACTTCCCCGAAGAATCCATCAAGACTAAAATAGTTTGATGGTAATTGATGATAATTTTCAGAATTAAGAGCAGAAAGGGAGGAAAACTCAACCGGCGATACAATTATTCTTTTTATCGTTAGCAATATCACAAAGAGACAAAAACTGCAAAATATCCCAGGGCAGCGTTAGATGTGATGAAACGGGCTCTTTAGGTGGCAGGACTAAGCCGTTAATCTTATTTTTTATATCAATATCGCCAAATTAAAAGGTATAAATTGAAACCGAATCGGCAGACTGAACATATAGAATAAAATAAAGAGTAAGCAAAACAGAAAAAGCAAAATATTAGCAAGTTCTGCTAAAGCTCGGCTTTATTTTCTACTAAATTATGGCGCTAGGGGAGGACTTACCAGCCTGGCCTCAGGAAGTGGGGGAAATGTGTGATTTTAACGCCTAAATTCTGGATCTAACCACACTTTCCCGGGGGTTTTTCACCATTAACCCGCGGTCCTGGGCTGTTTTGAGCCGCCTCTCGAAGGTTCGAAGCCACGACGGCTCCACCGCCGAGTTTCAGAGCTTTATTTTTAGCTTTATCTTGATATTTTGCCGGGTTTTTCCCCCTCCCGCCGCTTTTGGCGGGGCGGGCGCTACTTCCGCCTAGCAACGCAACGCGGTTGCTAGGGCCAGCCCGCGCCGCCGCCACGCCCCGGAGGCGCTCGCCGGCGCGCTGTTGCCATAGGGCGGTGCTCGCCGAGGGGTGGGGCGTGGAGGGGAGCGCGTCCGGGTCAGCGCCCTCCCCGTCGAGCGCGGCGGAGGGAGGAGCCGCGGGGAGCGCAGCGGCGCGGCCCGGCCGGCCCAGCCCGCACAGCCCGGTACGGCAGCGAGCGGCGGCGGGGGAGCGGGCGGGAGGGCCCCGGGGAGGCCGGCGGGCCGCGGCTCGGCCGGGTTCGCTGCTTCGGCGGCGGGCGGAGCGGCCGCGGTTCTCCCGGCGCGGGGAGCGCTGGGGACGCGGCCCCGGGAGCGCGGCTGCCGGCGGAGCGGAGCTGCGGGGGGTCCCGGCTGGGCCCGGGGCGGGGGTGAGGGGAGCGGCCTGGGGAGGGGCTGCGGGCACGGGCGGATCCGGCTTGTGTCTGTGTCTGTGTGTGTGTCTGTCCCCGGGGTATCTGTCCCCCGTGTGTGTCTGTGTGTCTGTCCCCCGTGTGTGTCTGTGTGTCTGTCCCCGGGGTATCTGTCCCCCGTGTGTGTCTGTGTGTCTGTCCCTAGTGTGTGTCTGTGGATCGCTGGGGTCTGTCTGTCTGTCCCCTGTGTGTGTGTGTCTGTCCCTGGGATCTGTGTGTTTGTCCCCTGTGTGTCTGTCCCCGGGGTCTGTGTGTCTGTTTGTGTGTCTGTCTATCTGTCCCTGGGGTCTGTGTGTCTGTCTGTCCCAGCGTGTCCGTGTGTCTGTCCCCGGTGAGTTGTCCCCAGGTGGGAGCAGGTGTGGGTTGGGGTCTCTCCCTGAACCCCATTGCGTTCCACGGAGCACCAGGTGTAACCCAGTGAATCGACAGCCTGTCTGTGGGCAGTTCCGCGTTCCCCCTGTGTCTGGGACGCTTTACGCACGGGCTGTTCGGCACAGGGTGAAACTGGAAAGGTCAAGACTCATGGTCCGGATCGCTCCTGGATCGTCGTTGGCCCTTCCCAACCTGTTCCACTGCTGGTGACTGTCCTGGACCTCTCAGTGTCATTGGTACCACAGCCCTTGGTCCCCGGAGCTTTCCCACCTTCTGTGGCTCGTTAGGGGCTCACGGTGCCCTGGTCCAGCTCGCGCTGTCACGGGTGTGATCTCACACCTGATTTATTCTCTGGTTTATTTTAATCAGTGACCTCATGCGTATGCGTAACCAGCTGATGTTGCCACTCCCTGAGCTCTTCAGGACTTTTCCTTCTCGCAGCTCCTGGCTGGGACTGACCTCAATAAACCAGCTTTGCCTTAGTGCTAGAGACAGGTTATGGTTGGACTCGACGATCCTGAGCGTTTGGAAACCAAAACGATTCGATGATTCCCTCCTTCCCCCTTTAACGCCGCGTTGGGAACTCATAGAACCGAGAAGCCTGAGCTTTGTTTCCCTTTTATCAAATATTCGCCGTGCTCTTCCCACAGATACATTCCAAAAAACACAAAGAGCGCCTTTGAGTGATGAGTTTGGAGAGATCGCTCTCTTCGGGCTGCGAAAGCCGCTTGTTGACGTTTTGGAAGCGTTGCCCAGGCGGGGAAACGTTACTGAGGGGAGAATTTAGGTTTAATTATGTTGGGAGATGCCCAGTGTGGCTTTATCCGTGTAAAGCCGGGTTTACACAGGAGTCGGGGATGAGCTGGAGATGCTGCTGCTGATCAACATCAGCTGGAGTTGTACAGAGAGGGCGATCGCCGGCGAGGTGTGATCAGATAAGCGAGGATGTGGGATTGAAATACTGTGGTGTTTAGAAAAATAATAATTAGCAGTAAAAAAGAAAAAAAATACTTAGAAAATTGTAGAGGATCGTGGTGAGAACAGGCCGGGCAAGTCGCTGTTCTGTGCATTGTACCTGCTGCTGGTTGGTGGTACCGCAGCACAGATGATATTGCAGCTTTTTGGCAAAAATATCGCTGAGTTCAAGGAAATACGAGACTACCCACTTGATAAAGTCAGGGCTTTACTCTCATGCCGTGCATACTTTGCTTAGATACTTCTTCAAACGTTTTCTGCCCTGAAATCGCTCTTTCTGGGTTTGGCAGAGCGTCCACCTGGTGCATTTTTGATTTATTACGAGCTGTTGGGCCGTGCAGATGAGGACGTTGGGATCTCTGCTTTACCCTACAAGTCCACAGCAGCTTATTTTTATTCTAGCCTAAAGTCCTGGCCGGTTTAAGCCAATTTGAGCTTCTCGATGCGTTTTTCATGTGGAAAGCTCTTCTGTTCTCCTCTGGCCACAACGCCTGGAAACGCGGTTCTCAGACTGGGTTTATTTGTGGCCAGTTTGTACCCGTCTTGTTGCCTCTTGGCAAATCGGCTCTTCCCTCCTTCAGCGTGTTCAGAAAACACCTGGCTCATGGTGTTTTCTTTTCCAGCTGTGCACACCGACCATGTGGTTGCTTTTTTCCAGTGTCTGTGTCGACCGGGGGGTCCTGGGGACAGCAGGGTGACCATGAGCCAGCACTGGGCCCTTGTGGCCAGGAAGCCAATGGTACCTGGGGTGGGTTAGAAGGGGGTGGTCAGTAGGTCAGAGAGGTTCTCCTGCCCCTCTGCTCTGCCCTGGGGAGACCACACCTGGAATATTGTGTCCAGCTGTGGCCCCTCAGTTCCAGCAGGACAGGGAACTGCTGCAGAGAGTCCAGCGCAGCCACCAAGATGCTGAAGGGAGTGGAGCATCTCCCGTGTGAGGAAAGGCTGAGGGAGCTGGGCCTCTGGAGCCTGGAGAAGAGGAGACTGAGGGGGGACTCATTCCTGGGGATCAATATGGAAAGGGGGAGTGTCAGGAGGATGGAGCCAGGCTCTTCTGGTGACAACCAGTGACAGGACAAGGGGCAATGGGTGCAAACTGGAACACAGGAGGTTCCACTTGAATCTGAGAAGAAACTTGTTTGGGGTGAGGGTGGCAGAGCCTGGCCCAGGCTGCCCAGGGGGGTTGTGGAGTCTCCTTCTGTGCAGACATTCCAACCCGCCTGGACACCTTCCTGTGTAACCTCATCTGGGTGTTCCTGCTCCATGGGGGGATTGCACTGGATGAGCTTTCCAGGGCCCTTCCAGCCCCTCACATTCTGGGATTCTGTGACCCCTCTGCACGCGTGTTTGTTCTAATCCGTCCCCTGACTGCAGCAGGACAGCCAGGTGGCCACAGGTATTTCCTCTGTGCCACCATCCTTCATGTCAGTACCATTTTGGTGGGTCACAGTGACAAACTAACACCCTGTGCCTCTTCTTGCTTGGATTAAAGAGTTTTTAGTACCATTTCTTGCAAAGTCGGAAGCAGCAACCCTGCCTTGTTCCTGTCCATCTATGTTAGTCTTCCGTAGGAGTTTTATGCAGTTTTATGCAGTTCCAGTTCTTTTTTTGACAACAATTCCACTTTCTAATGTCAAATTCGCTGATGGAACATATTCTGGTGGGGTTGCTCAGGCCCGTGGAGGGTTTGCTACCTGGGTGAGACAAACACAGCCACTTGCTGCCTTTCTCGCACCAACATTGCCCCTTTTTTGTGGTTTTCAACTGATTTCCATCTCCTCCAAAGCCATCAGCCACTGCGTATTTTCAGGCTACCGGATGAAATCCTGGATAATGCCTTAAAAAGCGCTCCCAGCTGAGCCCAGGGATCCGTGTAGCCCAGTGTCCTGCTCACCAGTAAGCAGGGGCAGCCTGGGCAGGGGAGCGCAAGCACAGCAGCTCTGCTCGGGGGGAACGCTGCCGTATTTTGCCCTTTGCAGCAGTGTGTGGCCTCCCTCAGCTGGGTGTAGCAATATTGCAATTTATTAACCTTCACGCTTCTCTTCGGCGGGTTCGTCCGCTCGCTTTGAACCGCCGTGATATTCGCTGCCTTGCAGAGTCGCCACACTGGAGATAAGCGTGTTGCTCGTTATGTCACCTACAGACGAGGAAGAAACAGCAAATGGGAATGGGGGTGTCCAAAAAGCAAGCAAGGAACCAATTCCAGGCTCTGCTCTAGCCCCGGTGTCCTGTTGCTCACGTTGCCTTGAGTTTGGTCTCATCTTTTTCCAATGGGGGTGGTTGTTCCCGATGTGCTTTGTTTTGAATTGTATCACCCGCTCCCACCGTGAGATTTGCCTGCAGTTCCTTAGAGTCATCGCTCTTATTTACTGCTCGCCTTGAATTATTCAGAGGAGCAGATGTTGACATCTTAGTATTGCCTCCTCTTGCACTGCTCAAGTGAGCTGAGCGGAGTTTTTGGGCTACGGAACTGACCAGTGATGCTTTTCTTCCTCCTTCTTTATTTTTTTTAACTAGTTCTTTATGTATGTGAATGACTTTTCATTTATTCTATACAGGCTGCCCAGGGCAGTGCTGGAGTCGCCATCCCTGGGGGGTTGAACAGACGGAGATGAGGTTCTCAGGACATGGGGCAGTGCTGGGGTGGGTTATGGTTGGACTCGAGGATCTTAAAGGTCTTTTCCAACCAAAATGATTCTATGAGTGTTGCTCTCCAAAGAGCTTTGAAGGATCTTGTCCTGTAGAACGCTTGTTTTTCTGTTCTTTCCGTGAAGTATATCAGCTGCCTTTCCTTCTTCATGCGCTTTGCCTCCTGCAAAAGCAAAACAGAAAGGCGGCTCCCGAGACATGACTTCATTTTATAAAATACAATTAGCGCCGCGTCCGTTGCGTCCGTTCGTCAGGACGGCGCGGCCGCCTGGCTTGTGGTTGCTCAGACGCCTCCGAATCGCTCTGTGGGAGCTGTGCCAGCGTTTCCAGGTGCCCTGGTGAGAATTAACCGAGAAACTCCGTGAGGAGCTTCCCCGTCCTCCTCCTCAGTTGTTGCTGTCGCCTCGTCTGCGCTGTCCTTTGTCACCTGATTTGCTTGGCCGGCATTACTGGGTCAGGCAGATGTGGCCAAGTTCGGCTCGTTGGGTGTCAAAACACAATTTTAGCTTCTGTCAGACGTTGTTTAACCCAGGAATACATCACGGGACTACTAATAAGTATTTAGCTCCCTTCCTGGATGTTCAGCCTCGCTATGTGGCTGGATTGGCTTCTGTTGCTTCCTGGGGTCACTTGGTGGGACCTCACACCGATTTCAGCTGGAATCGCCGCTTTTCTCCTCCGCTGCCCGTGAGGAGATGCTTTACACTATCCAAGAACTTAGTCTTGGTGTTCTATATCAACCTGATACTCGCACAGTTCACACCGAGACATTTGAAGTATCTATTTAATGCCACGTTTCCTGCTTGTCCAACCCCCTGGTGACAGCTGCTCCTGGGGGCCCGAGACTGGATTGTCCTGGTTTCAGCTTGGAATTGTGATTTACAGGGGATTTCTTGCTGACACAGGCAACTGAGATTGCTCGGGTGGTGAAGAAAGCTCAGATGCCTCAGGCTTGCCTGGTCCTCAGAGACTCTGAACGTCCTGTTGACTCGTCTGCCTTCCAATGGGTGTTGAATGAACTCGGTACATCCACGTTATCACTTTAAAAACAGGCGTTTGCGTTTCTTCCTCTTCTAGACTTCCAGCATTTGTATAGGAACGCACTTGTGCCTTGGTTTTGTCTTTCCATCTTCTTTTATTTGTACTGTATTGATTTTTCTAGCTTCTGGGTGTTTTTTTTATGTGGCTAATTCTAGTCCCATCTGTAAGGATTTTTGAGGAGATGAAGTTCTTCTGAATCAGCTTCTTTCCCCAAAAAGCTGCATCACCCTCCAATACGGGGCTCTGAGCACCCTGAGCTGGTGAAGATGTCCCTGCCCATGGCAGGGGGGGCACTGGGGAGCTGGGACGTCCTTCAACCCAAACCATCCTGCGACTCTATGGAGAGGTAAAACCTCAGACTTGCGCCCACTTCATCCCTATATTCCTTATTAAATCCCTCTAGCCCTTGGACATCTTTTCTTAATAGAGCAAGGAGATATTTGAACTCCTGTCTTAAATCCCTGTTTGATGTGTGGTCCATCAGACACTCCCACCTTTTAGAAGCTGGAAAACCAGCCAAGTGCAATCGGTGTGAGATTCCCACCGTCTCCTCCTGGCTCCTCAGACGTTGTTCCTCCCATAAGATCTATTTAGAACTTCTGAATCTTCTCTTTAGCTTTGCTGCTCTGTTAGCAAACCCCATCGGATGATGAGCGAAGAGCTGACAGCGATTCCAGCCCGAGAGCTGCTGCTGTGTGGGAGACCATTCAGTAGCTTGGTGTTGCTGCTCCTGGTGTTTAACGTGGGAACTGGTGAAATAGGAAAACTGTTTTCCTGTCTGCTCCTGCCATCCCGCTCCTTTTATTTATTTTCCTTGTGATTATATTATAACATTCCTTTCAGCTGGGAAACTTGCAGCTGTTTACGAAGAGTTGAAGGTTTCTTTGCAGTCCTGAATCTGCGTGTTTTTCTGGAGCCGTTGTGCTCCTGTAACTGTTCCCAGCTGAGCCGCCTGTATCACACATGGTACATTAGAGGAGGCCACGTTGCTTATTAAATACCCTGAGCAGGTGCTGTCCCACGTATGTGTTTTAATGTCTATTGGTACCACTCGGTGGTTTGTGTCGTTTGTGATGAAACCGAGAAAACTCCTCTTTCTATAGAGCTGCTCCTTTCTTCCAACCCACTGTATTCCAGTGCTAATTAATGTATAGAAGAAACCTACTTGAACTCTGGGAAGCAAAGCAGCCTGAAGTCCGTGTTTCTTGAAGGTATTTATTTTACGTTGCAAAATACGATCGCGTCCATCATAGCGATTTGCTATGGAGCTCGGTTTATAACGTCGTTCACTTCTGTGGCTGAAATCTGCCTGTGTTTTTTTTCTGCCTGTGTTTTTTTTCTCGTTGTTGCACCTGTAATTAGGGCAACATCTTGTTTGTGGAAACAACAAACCAAACTTGCTGTTCCTTTGGATTCTGAGTTATCAGTCAGGGGACGGATTCAGACTCTGTCCTTTTTCTCCCTTTGTGATAACACTACAGGAAAAACTAACTTGAGGGCAATCTGTCTCATCTCCCTCACCGCAAGGGCGGGTACGTGAATTATTACCACTCTTGGGTAAAATTCTTTAGGATTCGGAAGAGCAGCAGTTTCAAGCGTCTCAGACTTACTGGGTCTTGTGGCTTCCGTGACTCAATATTCCGTGTAGATCTGACTTCTGCGTGTTTAGGTCCATTAGAGCAAATGAGAGGAAATCCTCTAAAACGCAGCTGATAATATTGTTCCATCGGCAGAGCTGGTTCTGGCAAGTGTCATGAAATAATTCAGCTCTTCTCAAGTTTGGTACAAGCTGCTAAATCCCAAGTCCTGTAGCAATTCCATTCTGGCCTTCTGGCTGTCCTGAGGTCCCTCGTAACTGTTCCCTCTGTCCCGTGCAAGGCTGGTTTCTACAGCTTGTTTTCATTTCCTAGATCTTCAAAGAACAAGTTTCAGTGACCAAATGAAACCGAAGAACCTTTTACATCTTATTTTAATGAAGCAGAGACCGCAGACTTTGTAGTTGTCTCATCCCAGGTCCAAGTGGGACTTCAAAGGTCTCACCTTGCGGAGGCTCCTGAAGACTCGTCCTCGGTGCCGCTTTCTGGCAGGGCCGCAGGAGCGGGAACCGCCGCTCTGGTTTGCGCTGGCAGGGAGGGGCTGAGGCAAAACACGCTTTAAGTACCTTCTTAGGTGCAAAATATGTGCTGTGTGTGCATCCCCAGGTCGGGAGGTTCTTCCCCACCCTGCCCAACGCTCGCTTGGTGGTTGTCGTCCCATTTTGTGAGCCGCGGGCTCCTGGCGTGGCATCGGTGCTGGTATCGCTCCCCAGCTGTGCTCTGCTTGGAGAGGTTTGCACAGGTCTCTAACTCTCTGCACAGCATTGGCAGCACCAAGGCTTCTGTTTTCCTGGTGAGAGATGCAACCCCAGCCCTGGTAAATCGGAGTCCAGCCGCGCTCCGCATCCAGGGAACAAACATCTCTGCTGAAACGGGGGTTATTCTGCGATATTGGGCTCCAGACCATCACATAGTCCTTTGTTTTTGTCTGGATCTACTGGACACAGCGCTGGTACTCAGTGGTTTTTAGCGTTTCTAAATGTTGGTCATTATCACGCGGGCCAGAGCGCCTGCACTTGTCAAGATCCAGAGCGTGTGTTTTGTTCTATTCTTCCGGGTCTCCACAGAAAACCAAGTGCTTCGGCATGCAAGGATTGATAAGGGGGATTTAGGGGTAACTTGTTGTCTCCTGCAGTGACATTTTGGGGGTTTGGCTGGGGACCTGAGGGTCTCGGCGTCCTCCTGGCTGAGGATGCGGCGGGGCCGGGTTGGATGGAAGAGCAGCTGTGTCTGGGTGACCCTCAGCTGTTCAAACAACCTTCTGCGGTACCGACTGTTGGCAGAGCCTTGAGGGATGAGGAGTGACCGACAGGTGTCTGGTTGGACCGCAAAAGCTCAACGTCTAGTGCAAGAAACCTTGTGGTAATCGTGGTTTTGTTCCTGTGATTTTGCTAATCGTCCTTTTGGTTTCTTGCACCAAAATAGGTTCTTCATGCTCTCTGAACGCCTCGGGCCTGAGGCAGATAGTGTAGATATTCCCCAGCGGTGTCTTGAAACCAAATTCTTTAATTTGCTGGGTTTTTTTTTCCTGAGTAGATTCTGTTGAACACAGAGATCCCAGACATCGAACCTCAGTTGAGTTCTGAGGTCCAACTGTGGGCCTGTGGCTGATACTGATCCTGAGACCCAACAAAGATGAAGCATCTTGAGTTGGCGCCATCTTTTGGGCTTGGAAACTTATTAAACGTTCGCCAAAGCTGTTGGCTGTGCCGCCTTTTGGTAAAGCGGGGCTTGTGTTCGTGGGCTGTTCAAAGGGTGTCTGCTAACATTTACAAAAGCTTCGAATAATGCCTGTGATCTTGTGGATCTGCTCTTCTGTAGCAGGTTCTAACTGTAGTGGGGAGTTTGAGTAGGAAACACACTTGTTGAGGAGGTGTCTAAAACACGCTTGTGCTGAGACCCCATCTGTTAGATCTTCCCGAGCTCCCATCTTTCCGACGCTGACGTTGGACGTAGTAATAGTTTACACCAGCCGTAAGACAGCGCCGGAGCCTCCTCACGCTGGTTTTGTGCGGTGTCCCAAAACGTCTCCTCTTGGAATTGAGATTGGGCGCCCTGCTAACAGCTCTGAGATCGTTTCCAATTGAATGGAGTCAAGTCTTGCTGGGGGTTCACCCTTGGACCGGTGCTCAACACCAGCAGCCGAGCTCCTGTAACCAAAGAATCACCGGCAGCTAAATTTGGTCTTCTAGCAAGCCGAGTATGACCTTGTGTTCCAACAGCTCTTGCTGCTCATGTCCGTATCAAAATGTGAAGGTGGCTTTTCTATGGGTAAAGAGCTTTGCGGCTCAGTGATGCCCAAAAGCTTTTTGTGTTGGATCACAGAATCCCAGAATGTGAGGGGTTGGAAGGGACTGGAAAGCTCATCCAGTGCAATCCCCCCATGGAGCAGGAACACCCAGATGAGGTTACACAGGAAGGTGTCCAGGCGGGTTGGAATGTCTGCACAGAAGGAGACTCCACAACCCCCCTGGGCAGCCTGGGCCAGGCTCTGCCACCCTCACCCCAAACAAGTTTCTTCTCAGATTTCAGTGGAACCTCCTGTGTTCCAGTTTGCACCCATTGCCCCTTGTCCTGTCACTGGTTGTCACCAGAAGAGCCTGGCTCCATCCTCCTGACACTCCCCCTTTCCATCTTGATCCCCAGGAATGAGTCCCCCCTCAGTCTCCTCTTGTCCAGCTCCAGAGCCCCAGCTCCCTCAGCCTTTCCTCACACGGGAGATGCTCCACTCCCTTCAGCATCTTGGTGGCTGCGCTGGACTCTCTGCAGCAGTTCCCTGTCCTGCTGGAACTGAGGGGCCACAGCTGGACACAATATTCCAGGTGTGGTCTCCCCAGGGCAGAGCAGAGGGGCAGGAGAACCTCTCTGACCTGCTAACCCTGTATCTGGATGCGGTGCAGAAGGTCTACAAGCGATCTACTGGTTCAAAGCGATCCTCGCCGCTGGGTGGTAAGGATTCAAAGACGACTTGGTGCGTGAAACAAATTACTTGGTAACGATCATTTCAGCTGCGGTGAAGATTAGGGCTTGAAAGTAGAAGTCGAATCAAAGTGGCTTCGCAGAGATGCGGTTTCCAAGCTGCGAATGGTCACGCTTGTCTCTGAGGTGAGGGTGAGTTTATCTGTACAAAATAGCACTTTACTCCAGCTTTTGGGAGAAGCCTTTAGCGCGTGTGAGACGGTGCGCAGAGGTGGCCGGTTCTGGCAGGCGCTTCGTTGCGTGGGTTTGCCTCCTTCTGTGAAGCGAGACTTCTCCTCCGTGTTCCACTTCAACAGCTCTTCGCTAAAGCTGCTTCTAATTAAAACCATAATTCATCCGAGGAGTGTAATGAAGATGCCTTCAGTGCGTAATCGGGCTTCTGGAGCTCTCCTGCCATCCTAAAAGCACCAAACTTGTCTGAAGTTGGTAGTGTGCTGCCCGCTCAATGGGACAAGCTGGAGGTCAAACAGGATTTTCCAGTGGCTGCCGTGCCGTGAGTTGTGTGGTTTGATTTGGTTTGGTTTGGTTTGGCTCGTGATAAAACCTCTCTTGCAGGCGAGTGGGCAAAACCCTTCTTGTTTGGCACGGGCACGGCTCGCGTGTTGGGACCATCAGGATCTATCTCCTTGGTTACTGTTGGGGTACCGGCCCTTTGCTTGCTACAAGTAGTACTCGTCATTTTATTTTTTGGAGGGCTGAATTATTGATCTGATTGAGAAATAGAGTTGTTGACGAATACACTGAGTGAATTTTAAGATGTGAAAAATCTATGGGGTTGTGCTTTTCTGGTCGTTCTGGAGAATGGAGAGAGGAGGGGAGTTGAAGACAGCGGAGAAGCTCGTCCTGGGGACCCTAGAATGTCCGAGACTCTCAGGATATGAAAGATTTATTGAAAAAGTAGGCAAGAAACTAGTGGATCTTGTAGGAGTTTGTGGAGGTAACACCACCATCTGTAACCCAGAACCTTCCTGCTCCCTGGAGCATCCGCACTCGGGGATGGAGACGAACCCCAGGAGGACGTTTCTCTTTTCAGTTATTCCAATTTTATGAACATCTGCCTTTCCAGAATATTGGGGTGGGGATTATTCCTGAAGATCTCTGAGAGGTCACTTACAGATACTTACAGGAGGGGAAATCTCAAGCTGTTTCTCAGTGTGTTGTACAAGCAGGCTCAGAGATTCACCACACGGCACACGCTGGTTTACGCGTTTCAAGGTGGGGTAGGTAGAAACTGAAACTCGACACATTAATATTCGAAATAAAGGATGAAGAGAGTGAATAGGAAGTCCTTGCTCCCTTTAAAAGGGGAAAGTTGTTGAAATTTTGCCTTCTTTCCTGCAGAAGGTGGGAGGAGGTGTTGGTAATGCTCCTGTTCAGCTTCCCCACGTGGGCCGGGCAGCGGGAGCAGCGGCGTTGGTGGCAGGCGGGGTGAGTGAAGCGTGCGCACATTCATGTCCTGCTCCGGGTCACACTAATTACGTGACGTATATATAGTGATTATCGCCCTGCTGTTTTGCTCCGTGGCCAACCAGCTGCGGGTTGCTTTAGTTTTGTTTCTCTGCTGAGCCATGCCTGCTAAAAATCGAGTTTTAATGAAAAACTGGACTGTTAAACCGGTGCTTTTTAGCACGGTTGAGGAGCCATTTGTGCAGTTTTATACCGAAATGTGAAACTTGGTGTTGTGATACCTTGCTTGGTATTGAAACCTCTTGTTGTGGGGTGCTGGTGCTTGTCAAACCTGTTCCTGAGCTGCCCCGACTCTCTCGCCTGGCACAAAACTCCCAGGGATTGTTGGGTTGGTTTCCTCCTGTTGTTGTAATGACTTGGACTTGGCCACGAGTGGGTCTGATGAGGAGAAGCCGGCAGGAGTTCCTGTTGGGGCGGCTGTGGCTCTTTGTTTGCTCCATTTGGACAACACACTTGGGTTTTCCTTCAAAGATCTTGCACATTCTAGACTGGAATCATCTTCCCAACTCCAATTTAGGGTTTTCAAATTGGTTTGTCTCCAATTTAGGGTTCACGCATCACAGAATCCCTGAATCCCAGAATGTGAGGGCTTGGAAGAGCCCTGGAAAGCTCATCCAGTGCAATCCCCCATGGAGCAGGAACACCCAGATGAGGTTACACAGGAAGGTGTCCAGGCGGGTTGGAATGTCTGCACAGAAGGAGACTCCACAACCCCCCTGGGCAGCCTGGGCCAGGCTCTGCCACCCTCACCCCAAACAAGTTTCTTCTCATATTTAAGCGGAACCTCCTGTGTTCCAGTTTGCACCCATTGCCCCTTGTCCTGTCACTGGTTGTCACCAGAAGAGCCTGGCTCCATCCTCCTGACACTCCCCCTTTCCATATTGATCCCCAGGAATGAGTCCCCCCTCAGTGTCCTCTTGTCCAGCTCCAGAGCCCCAGCTCCCTCAGCCTTTCCTCACACGGGAGATGCTCCACTCCCTCCAGCATCTTGGTGGCTGCGCTGGACTCTCTCCAGCAGTTCCCTGTCCTGCTGGAGCTGAGGGGCCACAGCTGGACACAATATTCCAGGTGTGGTCTCCCCGGGGCAGAGCAGAGGGGCAGGAGAACCTCTCTGACCTACTGACCACCCCCTTCTAACCCACCCCAGGTACCATTGGCTTCCTGGCCACAAGGGCCCAGTGCTGGCTCATGGTCACCCTGCTGTCCCCAGGACCCCCAGGTCCCTTTCCCCTACACTGCTCTCTAATAGGTCATTCCCCAACTTACACTGGAACCTGGGGTTGTTCCTGCCCAGATTCAAGACTCTGCACTTGCCCTTGTTCTATTTCATTACATTTTTCCCTGCCCACATGAAGGAGAAGAACCAGGAGGGACAACCAGAAGCAAAGAATCCAAAGCTTTTGAGAACTCTTGAGGAGCAGCAGAGGCCTTGAGGATGGAGAGGGGTGGGCCTTTGCTTGGAAAGTGTCACCTCTTCTCCTTAGGGGGTCACTGGTGTCACCCGAGTACTAAACTCTTCTAAAGAGCATTAAATTAAAAGCCTGTTAATGATTTAGTAAACCAATGCAAGTGAAGGAATGTCGAGCAAATCATTTTTGGTGACCTAACAGAGCTTGGTTACCCTTTTCTTCAAAAGCATACAAAGAACTCAGGAAACTCATCTTCAGCTGTAAATCTTGCAAGAAAACTCCTGTAATTAATTTTTTTAAGTTGTTTTTAAGTGGTATTGCTGGGATTGAGCCTGGAAGTGTGAACTTGACCATGTCTAATGAGACAAATGCCATTTGGGATCACTTGGTTTAGACTCGACTTAGGAGGAGTTTTCTTCTCACAGGGACCGGGAGTGGAAATGTTCCTTGTGCATCTGCTGTAAGAATATAATCCGTGTGACTCATGTTTCCCTTAAAGGCATCCTCGGAAAAGGGGAAACAAAATCCAAAATACGAGCAGAGTTCGCTGTGTTAATAGTAACACACCGCGTGTGATCCAGGTGCTGCGTTTCGGAGGTGGGCGAGCGCGTTGTAGAGACACGTGTGGCTGTTTCCATTGGGGGTTTCCCTAAAGCCTCTTTTGATAAGCCCGCGAGAGTTCAAGGATCCCATCCTCAATTTGTATGGTCACTCGATGTTTAATGGAGGTGGCTGCTCTGCGTTGGGTCTCTCCACTTGAGGCACCCGGGTGGTTACTCAGTGGCAGTTTGTTGGGTGCCCTCTGCTCTTGGTTCGGGGAAGTCCCTCTTTGTGGTAAAAAGCAGGTATTTTGCGTTAAGACATGTGCTTGTTTTGCCCAGAATCACATACTATCTTTCTTCCAGGCTACAGTTTCCTGCGCAGTATCTGCTGGGGTGGGAGGGATGCTTAAATCATCTAAAAGTGCAAAGCAAATCCACCTTGGATGGGATTTCCCCGTTAGTTTGGAGCTTTGGACGCTGCGTCCAACGGGTCAGGGTTTCGGGAGCGGGGCTGATGCTGAAAGCCCCGGCGGGGTGTAACATCTATGTGCTCACACTGAGAAGTCGCTGGATGGTGTGATCTCCAGTAAACACCAACAGCGAAGACTTTATGTAATCAAATTTAACTTTGAATAAGCAGGATGCTGTTGCGGCCGAGTCCAAAGACTGAAAGCATTTCATCTGATGCTATTCCTGTGTTGCGAGCAGACTCTACCTGCGCTTGCCCGCATTTTGCCTACATTTTGTAGCCTCCTTGTCATATTTGAGGCACCGTCCTGTTCTTGTTCATGCAGACCGTTGGCGTCAGGTTTGAAGTCTTCAATATTTTCCCAGTAACAAAATGTAGTTTCCTGTTATTTTTTAAAATATGTGCGGGAGCTTTGCTCCAAGTGCAAGTTAAACCATTCACCTTCTGCCCAGCTCTTTTCCAGGTGTTGAAGTATTTATTTTTGGTGAAAATACAGAAAAATCTACCCAACAAGGCATGACTCTTCCCCATTTGACATTCCTGCTTTCTACATTTTGAGGGCAGACAGCCTTAGTTTGGGTTATTTCTGCTTCACTGCTGTTCTGCTGTCCCCTGGACAGAGATCTTAATATCCACTGGTAATTGGCAAATAATAATAATAATAATAATAATAATACCATGTATTTTTTCGCAGCTACTTGGCACGTAAGGCTGCTGATTTAAGACTAAATCAAACCTAACAGAGCTTGGTTACCCAATCAATCAATCAAAGTTTGTCTCTTTTCTTTAGGAATTTGCTGATTTGAGGTGAGGCTTTATTAAAGACTCTCTGTCTGGTTTTCTCCCAGCCACTGTGAAGTGTCTAAAAATGTTAGTACCTCTTGAAATTTTGGAACCGTCTGACTATTTTGCAGGTTTGTTTTCACTGGTTTGAGTGCTCTGGGTTTTCTTAAGCTCTGGCTAAAGGTCCATATGAGAGGAGAACAAAATCCTAAATCCTAAGCTGTGAGATGAGCCTGATGGTGTTTAACCCGGGACTGTTTGCGTCCTTCTGTTGTTCAGAAAAATGATGCTAAGGGGGAAGGCAAACCTTTGCCTAGGCAAGGCTCCTGGATGCTTATATATTTGACTTGGAACAGAAATATGTTTAAAGCGTTATGCCAAAACTGCCTGGCAGCCTGGAGACCTCCTGAAGAGGCTTTTCTGCGCACCAGAAGTGACCTACAGAGACCTTATTTTTCCCGTGTGCGCGTGGAATTATTTGCTTGAAAATCTGCTCGCCTGAGCGTGTCTTGATCTGGGTCTGATGGGTCAAACAAGGCCCTTGTTTCTGGAGAACTACATGTTAAGCCAAGTTCTGGTTGTTGGAGCTCGATGCGAGTGCTGGAGTGTTGTGTTGGCTCCTGAGGTTTTGTTCCGTCATCTGATGCCGGCAGGAACCATCTTACCTTTTTTTGCTGTGCTGGTGGTGCCAAGACTTTGGAGTAGAGCAGTGTCTATTAGGTTGAAATTTTAATATTGTTCCCATGCTTTAATTTGGTAACACTATAAATGCCTCGAGCCTAAAGACAACGAGCTTTTTTTGAGCATTACCCAGAGTTTTGTGCTGCTCACTGGTCATAAACTGATAACGAGCTGAAGTACAAAAGATCCAGAAACTCCCAAAAGAACTACCGAGGAATGGGTTTATAGTCATGGTCTTCCTGCAGCAGAAGCAATATCCTCCAGAGGCCAAATATATATATATATATCTGTGATATATCCCAAATTTTCAGCTGTTGTGCCTCAGAAATCATGTCTCTCAGTTCAGATTTCCCTGGAGAAGATGGAAGACCCGGTTGAGTACTCTAAGGTAGCAAATACCATCTCTTCATGGGTTGCCTTTTGGGATGTTCGTTTTTACTCTGAAACTCTGAAACAAGCTTCCCATCTGCTTCTTGCTTTGAAAAGCAATGGGGAAAAACCTTGAGTAAGGCCTAAATCTTCTGATGGAGCCTTGTTCTCTGTCACCGACAGCTGGAAGAGGTTCTGGGGGTCTGTGGGGTCAGTGTGATGGGTAAAGAACTGGCTAGATGGCTGGGCCCAAAGAGCTGTGGTGAACGGAGTCAAATCCAGTTGTTAGCCAGTCACAAGTGGTGTCCCCAGGACTCGGTATAGGGGCCAGTTCTGTTTAATCTCTTTATCAGTGATCTGGATGAAGGAATCGAGTGCACCCCCAGTGAGTCTGCAGATGACACCAAATTGGATGTTGATGTGCTGGAGGGTGGAAAGGCTGTACAGAGGGAACTAAAACAGCTGGATCGATGGGCTGAGGCCAATTGTCTGAGGTTCAGCAAGGGCAAGTGCCGGGTCCTGCACTCGGGTCACAACAACCCCATGAACGCTGCAGGCTGGGGAAGAGCGGCTGGAGAAGGACCTGGGGGTGTTGGTGAGAGCGACTGAACATGAGCCAGCGTGTGCCCAGGTGGACAAGAGGCCACAGGATCCTGGCTGGTACCAGCACTGGTGCGGCCAGCAGGCCCAGGGCAGCAACCGTCCTGTGCTGGGCACTGTGAGGCCCAACCACGAATCCTGGGGGCAGTTCTGGGCCCCTCAGCTCGGAGCTCAAAATGGCGGCACCAGGGGTGGCGGGAATCACCTCAGTGCACAAAATGGCGGCACCAGTGGCACCAAAATCACCTGAGGGCTCAAGAAAGGGCTTGAGGTGCTGGAGTGAGTGGAGAGAAGGGAACGGAGCTGATGAGGGGCTGGAGCACAAGTGTGATGGAGCGGCTGAGGGACCTGGGGGGTTCAGCTGGAGAACAGGAGCTGAGGGGAGACCTTCTGATCTCTGAACTGCCTGAAAGGAGCTTGGAGCCAGGGGGGTCGGGCTCTGCTCCCCAGGAACAAGTGCCAGGAGCAGAGGAAACGGCCTCAAGTTGCGCCAGGGGAGGTTGAGGTTGGATCTGGGGAACAATTTCTTCCCCAAAGGGCTGTGGGGCATTGGAACAGGCTGCCCAGGGCAGTGCTGGAGTCACCAGCCCTGGGGGGTTGGACAGACGGACATGAGGTTCTCAGGACATGGGGCAGTGCCGGGGTGGGTTACGGTTGGACTCCATGATCCTGAGGGTCTCTTCCAACCAAAATGATTCTATGATTTTATCTGAATATCGCAGCCTTCAAGAGGCCGAACAGCAACGCTGCGTGTTGGCTTTGGTGGCTTTGCCGTGGTTATGTTGAGCGATGCAGAGGACCGTGTCCTCAGTACAGGTGTGTAGAACCTGTCCGTGCCCAGCTCCAGAGCCTCCAGTGCTTTGTATCCTTCTCGTTTTGGCAGCCTGTAAAACAAATAACTCTTCTTCTCAAAGCAAAGTTGCCTGTCGGGAAGCAGAGCATCCTCATGGAAGTGTTTCGCGTTATTTCTGCGTGGTTGTACGAAGCCAAGGTCTGTTGAGTTCAAGCCAAGAGGTCTCCGAGGCCTAGTGCCATCAAGGAGATGTCGTAGGACATGGCGCCTGCAGGTCCTTACTAAACACAAATGGAGTTTATGTGTCTGTCAAAAGGCAGAAAGGGTCTCTCTCTTGCTCCTTGCGGTTTTGCACTGCCTTTTTTATGGTTGTTCTTTCCGCAGCAGCGCTTTGAGCTGCCTCAGTCTTCCCTTCACGGAGGGATGTGCTTTCCTGGCCCTTCATCGCCTCAGGCTTTGGGCAGCAAGGCTTTCTGGAACAGACTGGAGCTCGTTAGCATGATAAGCCAGTGCTCCAACCGGGCCGTCCGCATATTCTGGCTTGTTACCCATTGCTTTTTCTTGCTGCGAGAGGTGGCTTTCTGTATCACGCCATGCTGGCCGCTACGCCAGGTTCCTGGGCTGAGCCGGGCTTAACGTGCGCTGCACCCGTGGGCTGGATCCTCTCATTGCTCTGGGCTTCCAGGTGCAAAACGGGCTCTGCCTTTTGAACACACAATCTCGAGATGCTGGAGTCTCGTCTATGTGAAAGAGTCACGTTTGTGGTGCCGCAGGTCTAAAAGTCTGTTTAAAAGCGTTTCGTATGCGGTAGGGATGGGTTTTGTCACCTGGCTTTGCCAGTAGAAGCGTCAAAGACTGACCCGCACGGGGAATTTTCTCACGTTACACTTTAACTCCGCCATAACGCGCCTGTTATCTTTGAGCAGAACATGAATAATATCTAACCCTGCTTTGAACCTGAGCCTTAGGGTAGCACAAGATGGTTTATTTACTTTTATTCCTAAAGCAAATCATGGTACCATAGGGTGAGTTATAAATAGTCTTCTGTTCAGCTTCCTTGTTGGAGACACAGTCTCTGAGCAGAGGTTGGTATTTATGTAAGGAAACTGAGGCAGTTTCTGGCTGATGAACCCCATTTGGAATTTTTACACCCAACTTTTGCTTCTCCTTCTGGGATGAACTGTGTTGGAAGTGGCAGAAGAGCAAAGCTTTGCTGCTTAATGGGTGTTCAGCGTTACAATATGTGGCCTGTCCTGTTAATGGGATGTTCTGTTCGTTGCCCAAGAGGGCTTTTAGGGTTGCGATGTCCAGTGACTAAACCCTCTGCGATCCTTCCTTGCCTGTGAATACAGGTGCTGACGTTTTCTTTCTCATAGGGCTTCGTTTGGTACCAGTTTGACTGGTTCTTCCCTGCTGCAGCCTTTAACCCGGTCAAGTCGCTTGGAACGGCTTTAGCGTGGAGTAGAACAAAAGCTTGCCTTAAATGCCTTACAATAAACTTAATATTGGGGGTTATATTCACCTGCCTGATGCCTTTTCATTTGGGAGGAACGGGCATCACTCAGTGCTCATCTGCAGAGCCTGTCCCTCGCTCGGGTCATTGGCTTCGTTCAGGGCTTGGTGCTGGCTAATTGTAGACGAGGATTAATTAACGAGAGCTGCCGCGAGCTCGTGGTGGCTTTTGAAGTCTCGCATGACGCCGTTGAGCAACCCTCGTGGGTTCTTGAGGACAGAAATCGCGAACGGCATTGGAAGAGCGCTCGCGGGGCTCGGACCGGACGGACAACAAGCCGATGACGGCGCAGGGCCGGGCTGGCCCGGCTCCTGTGTGCTGTGGTCAAGCGGCGTCTCTTGCCGGCGCAGCGACGGCCGCTTTGCTCTGCCTTGACTTGGTGTTGGAAGAAGCAAAAATACTCCGGTGCAGGGTTTCCTTCTGCTGTCGTCGCGGTGAGGAGTGAGCATTTTTCCCCATTGTGTTGACAACAGAACAGGCCGTCTGAGAGGTTAGTGTGGATCCTTAAACTCAATCCTTGCTGTAATAGTTAGGAAAATAAGGATAAAAGTGCATTTTGAAGCCCCATTAGGTGCTTGGGGAGCCTGGTTGCGTCGAGCCCATTGCAAAGCAGCACGTGTAAGGGAGTCAACGTGGTATAAATACTTCAGCGTGTCGCAAGAGCGTGTCTTCTAGGTGATGGTCACAGCCCCTCAGACCTCCAGGTTGCTTTTTAATGTGTTAATTTTTGTCGGAACGATCCATGGGTTTGCTCCCAAAGGAAGTTAAACGCCCAAGTTGGGAATGCAGAACGGGACAGCGTGTCTTTAGTTACCCGGTTTTCCAGAAATAGTTTCATTTTGGGTCAACCTTCACATCCATTTTACAGCGCGCTCCCTCTTGGAAAACACTGTTTGGGGTCATTTAAGAGGGAAAAAGGCCCAAATGGAAAAACAAACCACCCTTGTGCTTCCTTCTGAGCAAAGCGCCTGAGGCATTGCAGGGGATGGAGCCGGCCCGGGATGCGGCGGCACGCGAGTTCAGGTTTGGCAACCTGTTTCCCAAGGTGGGGAAACGCAGTTTACCAACACCAAATCACCCAAGAGCTGTATTTTAAGAAAACGCTGTCATCTTCTGAGCTCAAATTCACTTTATTGCGTAGGAAGCTATTGGGGTAAGGAGAAACACAAGACTTTCCTGTAAGTGGTGTTTGGCTCCGTTTCACCCACAGTATATGGAAGCTGGCACATCAAACCGAAAGCTGCAGACATTGGCAAGATTGAAAGTTTCTCGTATGAACTGCTGCATTAAGACTTCTCTAAACCACCCTTTATTTCCCCAGGTTGGCCACAGGTATGAGCGGCTGGCTCTCATCGCCGAGAAAACACACGGACCGGGGGAAAAAAAACCTGTGGTGAGTAGTGTATGGCTTGATGTTCCGCCATAGAACTCAACTATTCCTTCCTAAAAAAGACAAACCAACCATATATAAGTGAAAACGCTTTAAAATCTGATGCGTCCAACCTGTGGAAGGTTGAGCCGAACGCAAGTTGCTTGATGCTTATTCCTTATTTCTATTTTGACACATTTTTTCCTCTCGATTTTGTTGGTGTTTTTCACCCCAAGTAGCTTCTCTGGGCACTTTGCATCCCTGATTTGCTCCCCCTGGCTTTATTTTTAGCAGCATATGTGTTGAGCGAAGTCGGTGGCTGCAGCATTCTGTGTTGGTGCTGAGTGTCCCCAACAAGGAAACTGGGGAGGATTCAAGTCAGGGAGAGTCCAAAGTCCTTCAGAAGCTTCTCTAAAAGTGCTTTAACTTTATTACTGGGAGGAGAGTTGATGTGCTGTGTATATAAGTATTTATTCCAGTGTGACAGGTGAAATATGGCCCAGGTTGCTTATTCTATTACAGCCAACATATGAAACGAGGAGAAAATTCAAAACTGAAGGTCTTGTGGCAATTTTTGTCTCCAGAACAGAGAAATCAAAAGGAATAGCATTTGGAGGTGGGAGTGTTTGCCTCCAGCGCGGATAGATACCTTGATTTCATGAAGCGAGCAACAGCAATGCACATAAATAAAGCAGCAAGTGTTTGGATTGGATTCAAGCGCTGACCTTGAGAGCAGCGCAAGTCTCTGCTTGGCAGGAGATTTCTCTTTTCTGGATGTACGGAACGAGTGTGAAACCGACACTGGATTTGCCTCCCCCACTCTGAAAAAGCATCGAAATAGCGACAAACTGCTTTGCTGCTCAGCCCTAAGCCGGTGCTGGTTAATTAGTTGGGGCGCTTCGTTTGGGGCCGCCGTTGTGGATCAGCCCTTGGGAACAGTGTTTCTGTGGATGGACAGAACAACGTGACTAAACAAATTCTGAATCGTCATTTCCATTTTGCGTTTTGGATGTAGAAGGCTTAACGAGCTTTTGGTAATTTCGGATGAGGGGTGTGGATTGGTGGACAACAGTTTCACGCGTTCAGTAGCTTCCAGCCCAAGAAGAAATCTGTTTGCGATTTGACTTGACGCACTATCTCGAATTATTTTGCGGTTTCATGCCCTCAAACTGATTTATCGTGTTGGTGCCGGTAGCTGGAGTGCCGTTAATTGTTCGAAAAGTCTTTATTTTGAGCGATTCAGTACAGATCTTTTAATTTCTTCATGCGAGCCCGACAGTGACTGTATTAATCTCACAGGGCTTCATTTTACATTGTTTTGTCTCAAAGATAAGCCCCTGAAGTCTAAATTTTTGCTGATGTGATGTTGTGCAGAGTTTCTTTTGTGACTGAAGTCGCCGGCTTGTTTTCCCTCATCCCTCTTGGAAGATGTCTGCGATCTTGGCAACTTCATTTTCATCAGACCCACCTATTTCCACAGGCTTTGGGATCGTAATGTGCTTTTTCGCTGGGGTGAAGCTTCTCCCCGGCTCACGATGTTTGGTTTGTTCCTTTTCAGCCATTTCCACCCGAGGATTCTCAGCACAGCATGAATGCTGTTAGTAAATGATACAACCAAGAGACCCGTTTTGTCTCTTTTTTAATGTGCTAGAAGCTGATAACGCATTCCTGAAATTCTTTATCAACTCTGAGACACTAAAAAGTGCTGCTGTCTTGCTCCCAAGCTGCCTACACTTGTATCCCATTCCTGTCTGCTTTTCCCTTTCGATATATTTAAATTTCATACCTAAAGCAGCTCTGGTTCTCCCATTTCATGACTTCTTGTCCATCCTTGTCTATAAAATCGCACCTTGACTCCTGTTGTTACTCGTTCGAGGAGCATTTGTGTCTTCATCTGTGTGTTCCCAGCCCCAGGATCCCAGGCAGAGGTTCCCAGACCTGACTCCTCCCCAGTGCTCCCGGTGCCACCTCGGCGCTCCGGAATCTCTCATTGTCCACACGAGCCAAGAGTTGGCCTTGTCCTCCGGTGTCCTTGGTGACCACGTCCAGCTGCAGGAATCTGGATTTAGGAGCCGATTTATTTTTTCCTGGATGGCATAAATGACCAAGAGCGACAGCCGCTGCTGGTTAAAAGTTGGATTTTGTTTTAAACCCAGCGGTGCTGGAGGAATCGACCTGGAACTGAAGTCTTGGAGTCTGTCTGAGACGGCAGTAAAAACCATAGGTGCCTCCTCTGTTCTTCTTGAGAGCGGTTGTAGCTGAAATATCCTTCTGTACGCGAAGCTTTCTATTTGTATTAGTCATCCTTCAGGCTTCTGGATTATTTGAGTGCTGAAAGAAGAACAGCAATATCTATTTGGAGAAAGGTACATCATGTGAAGTGCAATTCCAGTAGATCAGAGCTACGTGGCTTGAGGTGTTGTCGGGAATGTCGCCTCTCCTGGGGCTTTGCAATCGGTAAGGCCCGGATCAAAAATCTGGTGTCTTACAAGGCTTCTGCTTGGTTTTAGGGACTCCAACGATGATGCCGTTTGAGCTCCTGCTCAAAATCACACTTGAATTGTTGGGTGTTGGTTTCCAAACTCTGCTAAACCCTGAGGAAAAGGAGCCTAAGGGGTCCAGGGATAGGACATCATGCCCTGAATAGCCCAAGCGGTAAAGGGATGAGAAGTTTTGGCTCTTGATGGCCCAAGTGGGCTAGAGATGGGACAGTATGGGTCCAGGGATGAGATATCCTGGGTCTCGGTGGCCTCACAAGGTCCAGAGATGAAACATCTTGGCTCTCGGTGGCCCAAGTGGTCCAGGGATGGGACATCTTCATTTTTGTGGCCCAAGATGGCTGGATATAGGACATCCTGGTCTTGGTAGCCAAAAGGGGTCCAGAGATGGGACATCTTGGTCTTGGTGGCCCAGGATGGCTGGATATAGGACATCCTTGTCTTGGTAGCCAAAAGGGGTCCAGAGATGGGACATCCTGGATCTTGGTGGCCCAAAGTATCCAGGGAATTGACATGTTGGCCTAGGTTGGGGAATTTTAGGTCTTGGTGGCTCAAGAGGGCTGGAGATGTGACATCTTGGGTCCAGAAATAGGACATCCTGGGTCTCGTGTCCCAAAGTGTCTGGGAATGGGACATCTTAAGGCTTGATGCTCGATAGTATTAAGGAAAAATATTCTATAGTAGGTATGGGGGGGGGTCCCTAACTCAAATAGGTAATGACCAAAACTATCTTCTATGACTCTTCAACTTGTATGGGCTTGATCTAAGTCTGAAAATGCGTCGAGCTGAGCTGGTCTGTTTTTAAGCTGTAATTCATCAGTCTCTGCTGGTTATGGGGAATCTTGAGGCCAGCTGCTAGCTACAAGGTTAATTACAATACAGCAGGGTCATCTTCTAAACTTCAAGAAAACCCAAATATTCATGACTTTTGTAGTGCGTACAGGTTCACTTCATCGGATTCTAACCCAAGAATGAAATGTGGGGTTTGATGTAGCGTTTGAGATTCGTGGTCTGGCAAAACCCTTGTTCTCCCTTACGCAGTCTGGCTTTTATGTAACTCATTATTTCTGCTCCAGCGTTGCAGATAGTCTGGTTCCTCTAGCAACAGCCACCAGATGTTGAGCTGAACAAGCCTTAATTCTTTAAAATTGACCTGTGAGAAATGTGTGAAGGCGAACGCGGGGGCGGAACAATTGTATGTCAGCATGATTTCCATTTCCTCGCAAAAACCCAGCGCGAGCCTTCGCCGCTCCATTGGCATGGCGACGGGTCTGGGTTTTTTGCTGTGAGGCCTTTTCCAGGGTTTTTAATGTTTCCTAAACGTATTTTTGTGAGGGTAGGGGCTGGCATCAAGCTGTCCTATGAGAATTAGCATTCCTTGGGCCATTAGCACTGTATGGGCTGAGTGTCTGGTGGACAGGTCGCTGTGCCGATCCTGCCGTGGGTTCTGGTTGCCAGCCAGACCTCTCACCTACCTGTACATCTTCTGCGATCAACCCTCGGGCTTCACTAGACTCACTTCATTTCATGTTTCCATGGGAAACCATCTCTTGTCTGGATTTCTCAGCGAGGTGAAGAGTGCCCCAGTGTTTTGCTGGGACATATGGGATGAGTAGTCCTGACGGTGACCACAAGGAGGTCCAGGCAGCTTTTGTCTCTGAAACGTCCCCATTCAAGAGCTTCGGGTCACACTGGTTATGCTGGTTTTGCCTGGGACAGAGTTAATTTTCCTCGCAGTAGCTGAGGGATTACTTAGCAAGTTTGCTGATGACACAAAATTGGGGGGAGCTGTCAACACCCTGGAGGACAGAGAGGCCCTGCAGAGGGATCTGGACAAACTGGGCAATCACCAACCACATGAAGTTCAACAAGGGCAAGTGCCAGATTTTGCACCTGGGACATGGCAACCCCAGCTGTACAGACAGACTGGGGGACCAGGTGCTGGAGAGCAGCTCCATGGAGAGGGATCTGGGGGTTCTGGTTGATGGCAAGTTGAACATGAGCCAAGAGGGACCCGTGTCCTGGTGCGTCCAGCACGGCCAGCCGGGCAGGAGGGGATTGTCCTCACCTGGAGCATTCACTGTGTGCAGGGCTGGGGACACAGGAGAAAAGGAGATAAAGCTACTGGAGAGTGTCCAGAAGAGCCTATGAGGTTAGTAAAGGATTTGGAGGGGAAGCTGTACGAGCAGCGGCTGAAGTCCCTGAGTTTGTTCAGCTGGAGCAGAGCAGACTGAGGGCAGAGCTCATGGGGCTGCAGGTTCAGCAGGAGCAGGAGGGGCAGGCTGAGCTCTGCTCTGTGACAGTGACAGAGCCCAGGGAATGGCAGAAGATGTGCCGGGGAGGGTCAGTGGGACATGAGGAAAAGGTTCTTCACCCAGAGGTGCTGGACACTGAACAGGCTCCCCAGGGAGGTGTCACGGCCCCAACCTGACGGTGTTCAAGAAGAGACTGGACAATGTCCTCAGACACACGGTGTGACCTGTGGGGTGTCCTGTGCAGGGACAGGAGTTGGACTCCGTGATCCTTGTGGGTCCCTTCCAGCTCAGGACATTCTATGAGGAAGGGGGGATGTTTGGAGTGATGGCGTTTGTTTTCCCAATTAACCGTTATGCACAATGGAGCCCAGCTTTCGGGGACACATCTTCCTGCCATGGGAAGCAGTGACTGATTCTTTGTTTTGCTTGTGTGTGTGGCTTTTCCTTTACCTATTAAATTCTATTTATCTCACCTCACAAGTTTTCTTTTACCCTTCCGATTTTCTCCCCCATCCCACCGGGGGAGAGTGAGCGAGCGGCTGCGTGGGCCTCAGTTACCAGCACTGCTCTGCGTGGGAGAAAACTGCACGGGGGCTCTTCTGCTGGCAGGGAGTGATCCAGTACATGGAATTTTGGGTCTGTTTTCTCCTCTAGGTCTGCAGAGACTAGATAAATCCAAGCAGAGCTGTGCTATTTCCCTTCATGCCAGGACCTCTTGTTGTGTGGCTTGGACGCGAAGCTGCATGTCCTGGACGGCCGCGGTGGCTGTAGCTGTGGCCACCTGGCTGGACCTTCAGTCGGTCTGTGGGCAGCGCGGTTGGTGCAGGTGTGATGTGGCTTTTAGGAATCTGAATGCATGAAAAGCCACACAGATAACCTTCCAAAATACGTTTATTAATCTTTAACAAGTCCGTACCTGAGAAGTGTGGATGGGGAAGAGAAGCGCAGCTCTGCAAATGGCTTCAATGTTTCAGAGGTCAAAGGACCTGCTGGGTTAGATTAGAGATGGTTCTGCTGGAAATAATTTTTACCTAGAGCTGGAAATGCGTCAGGACACACAGCAGATGCTCCAGTCTTCACAATTAGAGATTTTGGTATGTTAGCCTTCTGTTTGGTGCTATTTCAGGAGATCTAGGTGCCTTCCCACAAAATTTGGACACAGCTGGAATGGGAGGTATTATAATGTAACTTAAATATCCTTTTTGTCCAGGGAGGTGTGGGACTGGTACTCAAAGTAGCTCCTCGAGCTCCTTTCCCTTGTGCTGTTTGTGTATTCAATAATACTTGTGCGCTGGGATATTTATGGTAAGATCTTCCTAAAATGAGCTCACGGGCCACATACTCACTGGCTCCCACTGCCAGCATCCTTGCACAACAAGTTGCGCTTCTTTCTCCTTGCTAGATAACTCCTTTTCTAAATGCTACCAAATCATTTTGCTTCAAAACATGCCAGTTTTGAAATTCAGCATTTCCCACCCAGTTTTCTGCTGGTGGGATGGGGGCTGTGCCGCATCCCGGCGTTTCAAACCCGTGGAGGATGTGGAAGCTGTTGCTCCTGCAGTTGAAGCAAATCAAAGCCTTTCCGTTCTTGGCATTCTGTGTTATACAGCGTAGCTGATTGAATATTAAAGGTGTCGCCGCGTATTGAAGTCGCTATAAGATCAAAGCCAGAAGCAGGGTACGTACGGAGCTTCGACTCGCACCCAAACCTGTGGTTGTGCTGTTGTAAATAGAAGCTGTTTCTAAGCACTGCTCGGTCTCACTGATAAAAAAACACCACCAGGAAAACTAAAGATTATTAATTGTTAAGATATGGATCTGATCACCACATAGGTCATAAGCTCCTTATATACATATATGAATTGATAAAGTAGTCATACAGTGCAACAGGCTCTTCCTTCAATCTGTGAAAACCCCATTGGTAACGTGCACCTGCTGCAGTAGCCCAGGAAATGGGATGTTGTGCCAAACACGCCCCTTGCGTGTCGTGGTGTGTTTGCTCGTGCCCTCATTGCAACCTGCGTTCCCATGGCATGAATTTCTTCCGATAAACTCTGAAATGTCCTCTCGGGCCCTGCCGGTTTGTGCGATCTGACCGAGAAGCCTCAGCTGGCAGTGACATGAAGTTTCTTTTGCGTGTGGTGACTCGAAGGGATATTTTGTAACTGGAGACGGGGTTGTTTGCAGGTTTCAAACCACAAAAGGTGACTTTGTACGATGTCCAGTATTTGCCTGTAAAGACGCTATCAAGAAGTGCTGTCTTTCCTTGTGGAAGAATTGCCTCGTAGGCTGAAGAATTGGGCTTTGTTTTCAGCTTTCTTGAGGTTACACTCTTTGCATGAAAGGGGAACAAGCGATTAATCTGGAAAATATGGTTTCAGGATAATGCCCAAGGGTGGTCTGTAGTTACAGGAGGATTTCAGCAACGTCTCCTTAGAGAGTCAACTTCTTTCTTTATTTAAGTGAAGATCTGGTGATGGGGAGGGATTTAGGTGCCTTTCGGAGGACACAAAGACGCTTCTTGCTTTAAATCGTGATGTTCAAGTTAATGGGGTGGAATAAGGTGTCGTCTCTCTGCTTGATAAGATTGCTGCTTGTGAAATGAAAGCTAAAGCTCGACGTGAAGGGGTCCGCCAGCCCAAGGTCGCAGGGAGGAGCAACGAGGAGTGTTCTGGTCAGGATGTGCTTTCCTGGGCTGCAAAGCTCCAGGAGAACCTGCGCTGCATCTCTACTTCATTTGAAAGGATAAGCTTCAGTCTAGGTGAGTGTGAAAGCGTAGAATAAACAGCTTTCTCTTCCAGCTCCAGGAACTAAGGCCTTCCTTGGATAACCACTCCTTGCTTGCCCTTTATTTCTTTGCTGGGTGTTGACTTTAGGTCCTCCGGTTGCTAATCCAGAGGAAGCCATAAAGTCCCTCTTAATCTTTACACCAAACTCACCTGAGTTCCCTTCATCTTATCACAAGGACTGGTTTTGGTTCTAGCGACATCTTTAGGCTTCTCTCTACGCCGTCACTAACTTAAGTCCGTACAGGATAAGAAATAGCATAGCACGGAGCTGTGCTACTCTGGCTTCTTCTGTTTCCATGTGTCCTTAAACCTTCATTTCTGTGATCCTGGAACACAGGGAATAAATGACATGGAGAACCGTTTAGGAAATGTGGTTTCAGTGTTCACATAATCCAATAATCTACCCAGACCCAAGTTGTGAAGCTTTTCTTGTGGACGGGGATGAGCGGCTCCTGTCCCGTGTACGTCCCTTGAGTTACACTCCATAACCGAGCTTGTGCTTCGTTATTTTCCTCGGCGAGGGAACACGTGGATTTGTCTCCTTTGGCTTCATCGGAATAGCTGGAGAAATTTCAGATCTTTGAATTATTTGTGGAATGGGATTGAAACACATGAACTGGTTGGTATCCCTGTTCTGCAACCTTCTAACCCAGCAGTCTAATTCCTTAAGGAATGGAGCGTGATATTTATTTTTATTAACTGCAAGGCTTTACTCTTGTTCATACTAGCTGGTATTTATAGTTTGAATAACTCCAGGTTCCAGTGTAAGTTGGGGAATGACCTATTAGAGAGCAGTGTAGGGGAAAGGGACCTGGGGGTCCTGGGGACAGCAGGGTGACCATGAGCCAGCACTGGGCCCTTGTGGCCAGGAAGCCAATGGTACCTGGGGTGGGTTAGAAGGGGGTGGTCAGTAGGTCAGAGAGGTTCTCCTGCCCCTCTGCTCTGCCCTGGGGAGACCACACCTGGAATATTGTGTCCAGTTGTGGCCCCTCAGTTCCAGCAGGACAGGGAACTGCTGGAGAGAGTCCAGCGCAGCCACCAAGATGCTGAAGGGAGTGGAGCATCTCCCGTGTGAGGAAAGGCTGAGGGAGCTGGGGCTCTGGAGCTGGACAAGAGGACACTGAGGGGGGACTCATTCATGGGGATCAATATGGAAAGGGGGAGTGTCAGGAGGATGGAGCCAGGCTCTTCTGGTGACAACCAGTGACAGGACAAGGGGCAGTGGGTGCAAACTGGAACACAGGAGGTTCCACTGAAAGATGAGAAGAAACTTGTTTGGGGTGAGGGTGGCAGAGCCTGGCCCAGGCTGCCCAGGGGGTTGTGGAGTCTCCTTCTGTGCAGACATTCCAACCCGCCTGGACACCTTCCTGTGTAACCTCATCTGGGTGTTCCTGCTCCATGGGGGGATTGCACTGGGTGAGCTTTCCAGGGCCCTTCCAGCCCCTCACATTCTGGGATTCTGTGGTTCTGTAATGGTACGTGCCTTGCCTTTCCTTCCTAATAGATTGCCAGCCCGCAAGTGGGTGGAAGATTTGTTTGTTTTGGCACAATATTTGCTTTCCACGGGCATGTCTCAGGTTTACAGCAAGCGGAGGAGCCGGGCCGGGAGCTGTGCAAAGTTCCTCACGCTGCAGAAAGGAGAGGAGGAGGAAAAGTTGTTGTGTAAAATTGCCTCTGTGAGACTGAAACGTCTCCTCTTTAGCTTGTTTCTCCTCATCACTCGCACGACTTTGCCTTAAGCTGACATGACTCCATCAAACACAATGTGAGATTGAGTGTGTCAGTGTCTGCTGCTCCACATCCTTATTTTGGGTGCTGAAGAACTCCAGTGCTCATCTTCTGGTGCTGGGGAGGTCAAGCATGGCTAGAAGTACCCAAAACAGCAAGAGAACCTGGAAAAAAGGTATCCAAGGCATTCACTCACTGTTTCTTGCTATGAAAAATCAGCGGTGGGACGGTGCTGAGCTGCAGACAGGGGGTTATTGGTTGATAACAGCAGAGCTTGGCACCAGTTAAACCCATCCCATGACCTTAGCACAGTGTTGTCACCAACTACATCTGGCTTTGATAAAGAAAATAACAACTCAGGAAGCTAGATTTGCATTGTAGATTTTGGTGGGTTGCCGGGTGTCCTTGCTGGCGTGAACACCCTCTCCATCCCCCCCTGTGAAGGTTGGGGTGACATCGGCCACCTGGATTTGTCACCCGCGTTCAGGGTTAAGGTGACATCTCGTAACCGCGCTGATCCTTCACAAATTGAAATTTGCCCAATTACTCTGTGCTTAAGGGGACAAATTTGATGGTGCGTGAAGGCAAATGCTGTCAGCAGGACAGGGATAGTCAAAAGAAGCCTCTGGAGCTTATCTCAAAACTGGTTTTAATAAAGAACCTGTGTCTCGTTGAAGCACGGGTAGAAAAATAATGGATGTGGGACAGTGCTTGCTAATAAATCTGGAATAAGCTAAAGCACCCATTGAGCACACAAAGACATTTAAGCTGCTGTCAACTTGCAACCTTTGGATTTGAAGAAGAAAAAACCCTCAAAACCTCAAGTATTAGAGTTTTCTCAAGCCATGTCTCTTGCTCTCTGGACTGTCTATGGCTTGCGCTTGGCCTTCCCCTGTGGGCCGGGGGGCTGGGCTCCTTCCTTGCCATACCAAGGCACCACCATTTACTGTCTGTGAACAAACACAACTGTCCGACGGTGTATTTTTGGATTATTACGTGTAATCGCGCTGAGGAAGTGCAGGTTTTTATGGAGCTGGCGGTGATTGTGCGGGTGTAGCCCATCTGGCCTCTTGCGGGCGCAGAATGAAACCAGTAAGCAGGGCTGGACCTTGCACCGGGTGGAGCTGCCGGAGAAAGGAGCGACCTTTGTTTGGAAAAAAGAAATACAAACTATTAAAAACACTAAAAGGCAAGGGGGCTGTTCTTCCCCAGCGCTTGGTCCACGTGTAATTCTTGGCGTCTTTCAGTCGCATTGGCAATCTGGATCCAGCCCTTCTGACAGCTGAACCGCTTCATCCGGATACTCTGAAAAAGCAGAATGTTGAATCTCGGAGAGAAAGGAAAAGGTGGTTCTTTATACGCTGTAAGGATGATGTAGGATGGGGGTTTGTTTTTCACGCCTTCACGGAGTCACAAAATCCCAGAATGTGAGGGGCTGGAAGGGCCCTGGAAAGCTCATGCAGTGCAATCCCCCCATGGAGCAGGAACACCCAGATGAGGTTACACAGGAAGGTGTCCAGGCGGGTTGGAATGTCTGCACAGAAGGAGACTCCACAACCCCCCTGGGCAGCCTGGGCCAGGCTCTGCCACCCTCACCCCCAACAAGTTTCTTCTCAGATTTCAGTGGAACCTCCTGTGTTCCAGTTTGCACCCATTGCCCCTTGTCCTGTCACTGGTTGTCACCAGAAGAGCCTGGCTCCATCCTCCTGACACTCCCCCTTTCCATATTGATCCCCATGAATGAGTCCCCCCTCAGTCTCCTCTTGTCCAGCTCCAGAGCCCCAGCTCCCTCAGCCTTTCCTCACACGGGAGATGCTCCACTCCCTTCAGCATCTTGGTGGCTGCGCTGGACTCTCTCCAGCAGTTCCCTGTCCTGCTGGAACTGAGGGGCCACAGCTGGACACAATATTCCAGGTGTGGTCTCCCCAGGGCAGAGCAGAGGGGCAGGAGAACCTCTCTGACCTACTGACCACCCCCTTCTAACCCACCCCAGGTACCATTGGCTTCCTGGCCACAAGGGCCCAGTGCTGGCTCATGGTCACCCTGCTGTCCCCAGGACCCCCAGGGTCCGCAGTGCAGCCACAGCCCCGACCTCACCCAGTTTTTATAATCTCATAATGGGAAGGGAAGACAAATCACTGCAGCCCTTCCCAGGCTCTGAGTGTAACAGCACCTTAAATATTAAACTGTCCATTTTTAGCACAAGTGAGTTATACCAGTTCAAAACTTCACCCTACAAAGAACAGAATGAGGCGACAGCGTGGAACTGGGGTGCTGGCAGATTGGCTTTGAGATTTGTTTGCTTAGGCTGAGGCAACATATTTATTAAGCCCGAACGAGCAGGATTTATTATCCTGCAGTCCTGGTTCTTACCTTCTGTACTCCCTTGAATCTCTGTGTGTGGCTGCGAGGTTTGTCACCCCCGTCTGACAGCAACTTGCCTCCAAATAATCAGCACATGAAAAGCCGGGGGAGATTTCTCTCTGTATCTGGGTTTCAGGTACATAATTTCCTCTTGGAGACATAGTTGAGTTGCGAGCTAAATATGTAGGTAATGTCAGCTGAATTCCTGCCAAGTGACTCATTGTCTGCAGTGACAGCATGGGCTGATCCTTCGGCCCATGATTGCTGGAAAAGGCGGTATCTTTAAGCAAGGGAAAGGTGAAGTTCAGGCATTGAAACAAAAAGACATACATTAAATCATTAAGCATCAAGTTTTCTTGCGTTTCCTGTTACTACACCGCTTGTCTCACCTCCTGCCATCACCATCGCTGCTTGTCTCGTTTAAGAGATGCTGATATTCCAGCTCACTGTCTCTTACATCGCTGGGTTTCCGTTTCATGAAGCAGCTCTTAGGAGGAGTTTCTGGCCATGAGCAGCCTGGGCACAGGAGTTAGGGACAGAGTCAGCGAGCTCAGCACAGATCTCCGCTCCCCGCTTTCCACGGCCGCGTGGCCTTAAAGTTCAGCTCCACTGACTTTTACCCACCTGGAATGTTGGTTTGAGTCACGGCCCCTTCGCGGTTTCTCTTTTCATCTTCGTACAGGGCTGCGCGATGATAAGAACAACTCTTCCAGTTTCTGCGATGCTGGGTATGTCCCCCGGGTGGGTCACGAATATTCTCTCCTCACCAAATTCGCTTTGCGTGGTTGCTGGTGTTCATCCCTGAAAACACACTTGAGATGGATCTTGTCTGATTTATGATGTGCACAGGTGCTCAGGGCCTAAATCCTTGCGTTGAATTAGATATTTGCATCAGGCTTCTTTTCTGAAGGCACCTGCTTCTGCTGCACCTTCGTAACCTCACTCCTGGGGTGTGGAACTGGTGTTTTCTCTATGGCTTTATTCCTTTGTGCGGCGGACACTGTGCGTGCTGTTACACTTGGATTTAGGGCTCGGTGCTCCGAGAAGCCTGGCTGATCTTCCTCCGTCTCCTGGGCATCACCCTGAGGATCTACACTCACAAGGTGCAGCACACGCGTACTTTTGGGCTTTGCAGCCGTATTTTGGACATCATGTTACCCACATGCTGATGAACAACAAGTGGAAAGTGTGTCATCCCAGGTCTCTGTTTGCCCTCATTTCACAGGCTGAGATCCTAAATCTGACCAGTGGTGTCAAAAGCTCTTTTTAGGAGCTGATAGGAGGTTTGGTGTCCTTGGTCTGAGGCGATAAAGAAGCTGTTCTGTTTATCATCTGCTTTTTTGAGGCATATCAAGCATTGTTGGGACAGGAAACCTGGTCCCATCAGTGCCAGAGTCAGGTTATGGTTGAACTTGATCATCTTGAGAGTCTCTTCCAACCAAGACGATGCAATAATTCTATGACCAGGTGGTCACAAGCCAAGTCTGGGGACCTGGAGATTTTCTCAAGTTGAGGTACAAAGAACCTACATCTGGATCCTGCGTCATTGCTTGTTTGTAATTACACCATTTTGATTGATAATGGGTGGCACTCAGCACAAATGAGGGAAACACAAACCTGATGAGTGCCTGTGTTTGTTCTGACACACGGCCAAATGCTTCTCAGACCCGCTTTGAATTAGTCGGGGCTGCCCGTCAGTTAAGCTGGGTTTAACCAACACAGCTTCCACCCACCCTTGGCTGTCAGGGGGTCTTCAGTTTTCTCCTCAAGTTCATGAGGATGTTTCTTCTAGCAAGAGGCTTTTCCTTGCCCTGCACGCACGGTGAGCGCTGTGTTGGCTCTGAACTTGATACTTACATTCCTTTCTGGACGCAGAAAAAGCACTTGATGGTTTGGATAGTGCAAAGGGGTTTTTTGGTGTGTTTAACCACCTCATTTACAGGTCTCTTCAAGCTCTCTGAGCCTGTCTGCAATTCATCCTCCAGGCTTCTCTTCCTTGCCAAGCGGAGCGCAGATCAAACAGTTGTGCGCCGTTGAGGTGCATCTGTGTTAAATTACGCTATAAATCTGCAAAAGCCGCGTTGCTGCCCCTGGGCCAAGCCTGGTGCGGAGCCCAAGCCGCTGTGGTGGTCTCATCCGGGACTTTGCTCATCATTGATACCAATAACTGCAAATTACACCCCTCAACCACCACGGAAGCACCTAATCTGAGTTATGCTTTGAAGATGCATGTGGCTGTCTAGAAATCACCTCTTCTCTGGTAGGTGTTGCCCCTTTCTTCTTCAGACCTATCGCCTGGAAGGAAGGGGGTGGTGTAGGTAGACCTGAGGCTCCCTTTTTGCTTTTGCAGAATCCCAGAATGTGAGGGGCTGGAAGGGCCCTGGAAAGCTCATCCAGTGCAATCCCCCCATGGAGCAGGAACACCCAGATGAGGTTACACAGGAAGGTGTCCAGGCGGGTTGGAATGTCTGCACAGAAGGAGACTCCACAACCCCCCTGGGCAGCCTGGGCCAGGCTCTGCCACCCTCACCCCAAACAAGTTTCTTCTCAGATTTCAGTGGAGCCTCCTGTGTTCCAGTTTGCACCCATTGCCCCTTGTCCTGTCACTGGTTGTCACCAGAAGAGCCTGGCTCCATCCTCCTGACACTCCCCCTTTCCATCTTGATCCCCAGGAATGAGTCACCCCTCAGTCTCCTCTTGTCCAGCTCCAGAGCCCCAGCTCCCTCAGCCTTTCCTCACACGGGAGATGCTCCACTCCCTTCAGCATCTTTGTTGCCTTTTAAGCAACGTGGTATTTTAAGATTAAAAAAAAAATGCGAGTATACGTGGTGCCTGGAACATCTGCCGGGTTCTCATCCCACCCCAGGTCTGTTGCAGACCCTTTGCTGCCGCCGGGTTTTTCAGCATCCTCACAAATATCCATTTTTGCAGGAGCCTGACCTTCTGCACCCTTACCCAGCCAGTTTTCCATGCAGAGATGGTATCTTAGATATCACTGCAAGTTTTTGAGATGGTTTTAAATGCTGGGTTTTCAAGCTGGGCTCGGTCACTCTAATATCAAGAGGTAGATCTTGGAAATTTTGGGGCCGCACCGGTTTCGTCCTGGGCTGCCGAGGATGCACCGGCTGCGTGTGGGCTCAGCACCCGCGGCGTCTGCCGGAGTTGGCTGCACATCTGGCATTTAGTCAGGGCTTCACTGCGACTCGTGCCGCCAGGCTCGGGAGGTGCACAGGAGCTGATCTGGCAGTTGCTTTCCTTAAGAAAATTAAAATATGCAGAGCTCAGGTTTCATTAGGGGATTTTTTCTTCATATTATTCAAGCATTCAACTGTTGGTTTAGCTGTTCCGGCATAACGCGACTCTTCCTAAAGAGCACTAACCCTCTTTCTGGTGGATTGTGGTCTCCTAGTGCTTTGCTAAACGTATAGGAATATGTATACATGGCTTGTACCCAAGTGAAGCTGATGAATTTGGCTTGCATCACACAGTTTCCCTTAAAAACGGTGTATTTTTTGATTTGACTCTCTTTGTATGGAAGAACTAAATGACTAAATTACTCTTTCCCTCCCGAACATTCCTGGCTTTCATGCTGAGGTTATTGAGAGCAAAGTTCAGGAATAAACTTGGATTGCTCTTAGTGAAACAATCAACCGAGACCCATTTGGAAAAGCAACTTGCCAACGCGTTTAGTTGAGGCTTGTACAAGTAACATGTTTTAACAGGTTCACAAGGTCTTCGAGGAAAAGCCCTCGTGGAAGTTCCCTTCCCTAGGGTGGAAAATGCTACAAGTTAATTTGGGTTCATCCCTTTCTGTACAGACTAATTGCGGGATGTCAGCCCGATGGTCCCATGCGTTCCTGAGTAACAAACGAGCGCCGTGATCCGCGCTTGTCCGTCCCTCTCCCTTCCCCGCAATTTAGACTTAAACACCGTTTGTGTGCCTCATCTCACAAGGTGCTTTTTCCGCCCGTGAAGCGCTGAACAAAACCAACTGCGCAAGCCGGAGATTAAATTGCTGGTTGGATGATTCCCCTCATAATGTTTAAAAGGCATCCGGAGCCTTCGAGGTTGGAAAGAATGTCCCAGGTGTGGGATGCGTGCCGCGCACCCATAGCTCTGCCGATGCTCTTTCCGGAAGGATTTTGACCTGCTTTATTCAGTTTGTCGGTTGTTTTGTGCAATGTTGAGGCTGCTGAAACCAGGTCGGTTTGGTGCTGTTTGAGAAAGCACAGATCCTTGTGATATCTGCGTGAAGTTGTTACCGGGGTAGTAACAGGAAGCTTTTTGGGGGAATATGTCCTAGTAGAAGACTCTTTAGGTAACCACAAAGCTCTTGAGAAGCAAAAAGGCAAAAAAAAGTATTATTATGGCTGAGTGGATCTATTGTGTCGTCCCTTCCTACCAGCTTGTGTGGGTAGCCAAGCACCAGGTCGGACCAAGGTGGGATATTTGGTTTTCTGTTGAGTTTTCTCCTTAGGAACAGGGTACATCTCACAATTTTTTATTTCCCCGTTAGTAGAGCAGCAACTCTACTTTCCTTTTTGGAAAAAAGGAACTTTTGTTGGGGCCAGTCGGAAAGTAGCATTGGGCAGAAGCAGGGCAAGAAGTGGAACATCTTGGGAAGGAAGAGGTGATGTGGTGGGATGAGAAAGCTCAAAGGGACCTGAAGCCAATGGAGATGTGTCCACATAGAGAACCAAGTTCTAAGTGAAAGGTTTACTAATCGCATTTTTATACAGGAATATTGACATTGGAAAACACAGCGAGAGGGCATGTGCCTGGTCCTAAAGCAATAATTTGGGAGTTGCTTTGAGAAACTGGGTTTCTTTTTCTATAGAGAGCGGGACGACATCACCCATCTCAAAAGAAAATGACGCTTTCTTGAAGGTCTCTACTTAAAAGAAGGAAAAGGGAGTTGTAGGGCTGACCCAGTTCTGGTTGTGAGGGTGACGATCCATCCGCCGAGCATCTGCGGTTTGATTTCTGGCACGTTTGGACTCCCTTGTGAACCAGAAACACACACAGACCGGGATTGAGTCCGCTTGATTGGAGCTGAACAAAGGGGGATTCGTTCATTATTTCAGTTTGGGCAGGTTTTTGGAAATTGTGCCTCAAAATGCGGCTTTGACAGCTCTTGCTCTTCTCATAGAAGGGTCTCCAGAGTATCTCGAGTAGGTCGAAGACATTTCAGCGCAAGATAAACGAGCTTTTAATTTGAAGAGCTGGAGTGAGGATTGTTCTGGCTTCACTCTTGCGTTGTCTTTTACCACTGCTGCTTTCAAACTTGAACACTTAATTGAGAAAACTGGATGCCTGTCCGCAATATCTGTGCCCTAACGAGTTCTCGGTGCGCAACAAACCTTCCCTGGTGCCGTGCTCCCAACGCCAACCGCCTTCAACGCTTCTGGAGCTCATTTAGAGCTCCAGCGCTGCCATTTTATTGATGGAGATGGGGCCGTGATTTCAATCTCAGGCCCTACGTGTTTCAAAGTGTGTAGGATACAAGGTTGGGGTTTTTAGCTAACTGCTTTATTTCCTTTTGAACCTGTATCTTGTGTTAAATAACTGTTCCCGTGTCTCCAACTACATTGCAGTGAAAAGCAGACTGGAATCGGACTGAGTCACCGTCAGGGAAACATCTTCATGCAGCTTTGCTCAAATACAAGTAACTTTCGAGAGCGATTTTGCTGAGTGGGTGGAAAGGTAGGAAGGAAAATCGTTACGACAAGGTTGGAATCGCGGCAGGAAATGGTCCTGGCCTTCTGAGCAGTCTTGAAATATTAATGCGACTGACTTCAAATTACAATCTCGTCTTGGTTCTTCTGCGCTTTCTTAGTCCTCAAAAGCAGTGTTTGGTGCTATATTTTTGTGTTTAGTAGGGAGTAGCGGCAGCGGATTCACACGGTTGGATGTTCCAACAGGCGCGATCTGCTCGTAGCGTCGGCCGTGATGAAGAGGTTACCAAGCGCTTTGTTCCCTTTTCCATCGCTGATCCGCGTTGCTGTTTGCAGGAGGCTTTCAGCTGCGAAAAAGGATGTTTAATGTGCACAGACTGCCAGGCGTGACCTTTCCATCCTTTTTCCCTGGGGAGACCTTGTACAGCTGGGGAACGGGGGAAGGATGGAGGTGCAGTAGCTTATAACCATTAACATCTTATTTCCCAGGCCAGCTTGTCTCTTCGGTCAGATTTTGCCTCTTTTTGTTAGGCTTTTGTGACATCTGTAGTCGTTGCCTATTGATTATCCAGCCTTAATGAAAATAATGACTTTGCTCTCCAGGGGGAAAAAACGTCCTCCTCTGTGGCTTTGGTAGGATCAAGTGTGTTGTCGAAGGTTCTCATAGTGATCCAGCCCTAGAAACACTCCGTCATGCTCACATCCGATTGTGTTCAGCGATCAATTCCCTTAGTTTCTGCAGTGGTCTATGTTTTATACAATGTTGTTTGTTTTGGAGCAAGTCTGTCCTGGGGGTGGGTCAGATCCCAGCGCTTCTCTGGTATCTGATAGAGCATCGTCATTGCCATCGCAACCCGGTTTCACCGAGTGAACCCGACTCCACTCGCAGCCCCAAAACCAGCGAACATTGGGACGACCGCCACCAAAACCCAGTTGGTCCTGTTTGCCTGCTCCCTGCTCGTCCATACGCAGTTGGAAGAATTAAATCTTGCCTTAATTTGAGGTGCAAGTAGAGCTTAGTGCTTCTAAACACTGAGTTTCCTGTATGTGAGCATCTCCAATCCCCAACTCTTCTGTCTCCAGACGGGCCAGAGATGATTAGATCGCAAAAGGTGTTTCACACGTTACTTAATACCGCATCAGGAGCTTGATGCTGCAGCTTCTGTGTTGGCAGACGGGTGGTTTGGGGGGTTGTTATAATGCATGAAGCATCTTTCACGTGTATGGGTGTTTCTTTACGCTATTATTAGTTCCTCAAGGTCTTCCTAGTGCTGGGGAGGGACCAGCATCCTTCCTGGGAAGGTGAACTCTGTTCCCAGTTCTGTCTGATAGAGAAGCCTCCAATAATATACGAGTAAAAACAGTGGAAAGTAATCGTGAAGTTGTGCATTCTCTGTATTTAATCTTTGCTATTTTGCAGAATGATTAAAAAAAGATCTAGGGAGGAAGCTCAGGATGGGGAGAACTGCGCAAACATACAGAACTGCGGGTGGAAACAGGTAGAAAAGATCAGTTGTGCTAACGATATGTTCAATATTCAGAAACTGGAATTTCCAGCCACCTGCATTTTCTGGATCTCATGTGAATGATTTCTGCCTTCTGTCCAGATCCAAAAGTTTCCAGAAATAAAAATATACCGCAGTTCAAGGCTGGGCAGCGCACACTCATATTTCAAGAGGGCGAATGCTTTCGTTCCGTGCCACCGCTTTGCAGATGGGTAATAAGTCCCATCTTTTAGTTTTGGATGGCTGGGAGCAGACAGGTTGGCTTCATCATCTCATGGAACAAACCTCAGGTCTGAAATTATTCAGCACTCTTCCTTTCAGACCTAGGAAACTGTGAATGCAACAGTATCCCCTAAAGGAAAAGAGTCCCCTATGTATCCTGGGGGCCCAGGGGTCAGTGTTGGTCCAGTCCTGTTTAACATCTTTATTGATGATTTAGATGAGGGGATTGAGACCATCATCAGCAGATTTGCTGATGACACCAAGTTGGGAGGGAGTGTGGAGCTGCTGGAAGGCAGGAGGGCTCTGCAGAGGGATCTGGATAGACTGGAAAAATGGGCCCATTCCAATGGGATGAAGTTCAACAAGGCCAAGTGCCGGGTGCTGCACTTTGGCCACAACAACCCCCTGCAGCGCTCCAGGCTGGGCACAGAGTGGCTGGAGAGCAGTCAGGCAGAAAGGGACCTGGGGGACTAATGGACAGGAAGCTCAACATGAGCCAACAGTGTGCCCAGGTGGCCAAGAAGGCCAATGGTGTCCTGTCCTGTATCCAAACCAGCGTGGTCAGCAGGACAAGGGCAGTGATCCTTCCCCTGTGCTCTGCATTGGGGAGGCCACACCTGGAGTGTTGTGTTCAGTTCTGGGCCCCTCAGGTCAGGAAAGAGATTGAAGTGCTGGAGCGGGTCCAGAGAAGAGCAACAAGACTGGGGAAGGGACTGGAACACAAGCCCTATGGGGAGAGGCTGAGGGAGCTGGGCTTGTTTAGTCTGGAGAAGAGGAGGCTTAGAGCTGAGCTCAGCACTCTCTAGAACTACCTGAAGGGCAGTTCTAGCCAGGTGGGGATTGGTCTCTTCTCCCAGGCATCAGCAATAGGACAAGGGGCCATGGGCTTCAACTCTGCCAGGGGAAACTGAGGCTGGAGATTAGAAAGCAATTCTTTGCAGAGAGAGTGGTCAGGATTGGAATGGCTGCCCAGGGAGGTGCTGGACTCACCGGCCCTGGGGGTTTTAAACTGAGATTGGACATGGCACTTAGTGCCATGATCTAGTGAACGGACTGGAGTTGGACCAAGGGTTGGACTGGGTGATCTCTGAGGGCTTTTCCAACCCAGTCCATTCTGTGATTCTGTGTTTATTCTAGTTCTGGTTATTAATTTTCTCTAAGACACTAGTTTCAATTAGCAAATATATCTAAGGTCAACTTTAAGCACTGTAAAATTATGTAAAATTTGACTTTTTAGGGTGGGAGATGCACACAGTTTCCTAAGCACTTCAGTATTTTGGCACCTTTCGTTTGCCACTTTCTACTTTTTCTCTGGCGTTTGTGTAGTACTTTATAGATGTATGAAGTGAGAAGAAAACAAATCTTACACTTCACAGGTGCTTTAAAGACGGGACGTGATCTCCGGGCAGTTTCCACCTGATGTGCTGGCAGAATTGAAATTGCTTTTGTTGGTATGTGCGGCGTGAGTCCCCATAACCTCAATAGCAAGTGGTGGACAGGCAGCACTTTTATGTCTTTTTATAGACATATATATAGGCTTTTTATCAGAAAATTGTTAATTTTCTCAAGGCCAGGAACGTTCTGGACATTGGCCCTGCTGTACATTCCTTACTCGGTATTTTAAAATAGCGATTTTGATTGCATCTCTCCTTTCTTCTTTTCCCTAGGTAAGAAACCAAAAGCAGCCTGCCTTGATTGAGTTCTCAAGAGCATCATCGACCCTTTGGTACATTATCAAGATGCATTAGGAAACTGGACACGGTGCCAAACGAACTCCCCGCCTTTCCATGACTCTCTCGGACCCTGACTCAGATACTTTGGGATATATATTTCTATTTTAAGGAGAAGAGCGCCTACTCCAATTCCTTTCCGCCGGCTCACTGGCGGAGATATTTCCCTGAGATCATGGACCATCCGAACAGGGAGAAGGATGAACGGCAGCGGACGACGAAGGGGATGGCGGGCAGGAGCGGGCACGGCTCTCGCCCTGGCTCATCCACGTCCTCGGGCGTTCTCATGGTGGGACCCAACTTCCGAGTGGGCAAGAAGATCGGGTGCGGGAACTTCGGAGAGCTCAGACTAGGTAAGAAGGAATTGTTTTAGTGGCCTGCATTGCGCTGATTAGTGTTTTGCCACCGGAATATAAATATGTAAAAATCTGGCTTGAGAAACATGTGCGCTTGTCTTGGTTTCCCAAGTGTTGAGCTGCTGCACCTGAAGCTTCGGACTCAGCAGATGTAACTTTTTATTCGCATCAAAATGAATACACTGGAGAGGCCAAAGATGCGAATTTTCAACAATCCCAACAATGAAGAGCGTTCTTAGAATTGTTTAGGTTGGAATAGACCCTCAGGATCATCAAGTCCAACCACAACCCAACTCTTAACACTAACCCATGTCCCTGAGAAACTTGTCTAAACGCCTTTTCAACCCCTCCAGGGATGGTGACTCCAGCACTGCCCTGGGCAGCCTGTTCAGTGCCCCACAGCCCTTTGGGGAAGAAATTGTTCCCCACATCCAACCTCAACCTCTCCTGGCGCAACTTGAGGCCGATTCCTCTCATCCTACCGCTTGCTACTTGGGAGAAGTTCTTCCCACTGAATACGGTGAAAAGAAATCTCCCTAACTACCTAGATTGCTAAATTTCCCTCTGATTTTCTAGCTGGGACACCTTATTAAAATAACAGGTGAGACTTTTCCTTCCCTGTGCCCTAATTTCAGCCCCATCGCCCTCTCCCCGATTTATTCCTGACAAGCGGGTTGTGCCGATGGCCCATCTGCCTCTCGGCCGCTGAAACACCCCAGTGGCCCCTGATATATTATTTTTCATGGTTCATTGATCTTCAAACCACATGTCTTGCAGCTGGTCGCCGAAACAGATGGTTACACTAATGCATCATTTGTTGAGGAGGAGCGAAGGGCCCAACGCGCTGCAACGCAGCGCGTTGGGCCCTTCGCTCCTCCTCAACAAACAATGGTTGTTATTTAAATGAGGTGGAGGAAGCAGCCGGTGTTTTTAATTACGCATCCCTGACCTCCCCATACGTGGTTTGTGGGGTTAGAAACGGCAGCTCACGATGGTTTTGAGTCTTGAAACGATTGCGTTTCTCCTACCGAATGGATCGGACTCAAGGGTGCCGATAGAAACTTGGGATGGATTTAGAATTGACATGAATATCATTTGTGCGTCAGGCACAAGGGGTGATAGATAAATAAATGGGTGAGGAAATTGCTTCAGGTAACGCATAATTACTGATAATATCTTTGTACTGCTCAGAATCTATGTAATCTTTGATGAATTGACGTCACCTTTTGTTCTAAGGTTTGGTTGTTGCATCTATGTGATGTGCCACTTCTCCTCAGCATGAAGATATCTATCCATCTATCTATCTGTCCATCTCTCTGTCCATCTCTCTGTCTCTCCCTCTCTCTGTTCATCTATCTATCCGTCCATCTATCTATCCGTCCATCTATCTATCCGTCCATCTATCTGTCCGTCCATCTATCTATCTATCCGTCCATCTATCTATCCGTCCATCTATCTATCTATCCATCCATCTATCTATCCGTCCATCTATCTATCTATCCATCCATCTATCTATCCATCCATCTATCCATCCATCTATCTATCCATCCATCTATCTATCTATCTATCCATCTATCTATCTATCTATAGACATAGATATATATATGTAACATCTCAGTAAATGGGCAGTTTGATTTCAGGATTACGTTGGAGGAGTTTTATCGATTTACAGGAGCAGAAGATGCTCCAAAGATGGAGAGAAACGAAGGGCAGGGTCAAAAACTCCCGCCTTCATCAACATGAGCATCATTAGCAGCCAAAGAGAAGTTTGGATCCCTACAGTAACGTAATGTGACTATTTCATTGCATTTTCCAAGCCGTCCCAACTGCATGATCCCTGTGGAGCCGCTGAAATGGTTTATAATCCGGATTCTGCTTCGATGTTCAGCGGCTCTAGTGGATCCCTCCACTTCATTTATCCCGTTTCCATGGCTCTTCTTCACCGTTCTCAACATTTTACCAGTATGGCGTTTCTGACTAACGTGGAGTTTCAAAAAGCAACACCTCTCAGGTCTTTTTTTTCATTACACTGGTAAATATTTTATTAATTCTGGTTAAATAAGTAGTGCTCTGGATTTGGCCAACAAGCCGTACCTACTGATAACAGCAATTAAGTGTAAGGTCCTTCAAAAGCTGTATTACCTTTATGTTTTTATAAACTCCTATTACTTTTTGCGGGTCATTAGAGCTTTAAGAACTCAAGATATTTTCATTGTGCAGATGTGCTGCTGATTGTCACCGGGGGGGAGGAGAAGCAGCACATCTGCAATCCGAGCAAACAAGTCTCTGATAACACTTCTGTCCTGCAAAGATGAACGACGTGCCCACTTGTTTTTTATGTGGTTTCGGAGAAATTAAGCACCGGTGAATGGTTTTAGTAACACTCAAAGAACAGATAATTCTTTCAGAAGCAGCACAGTTGGATTCCAGCCTGAAATGGGAAGATTTTCTAGCGAGACTTTGGTGAGCGGGTCCTGGATCTGCACCCTGAGCTGATCAGAGATCCAGCGTTCCATGAAATACCTGAGAACGGGCTGTAAAACCTTGTGCTTGCTGCTCAGGAAAAATGGGATTGAACCTGTTGAATCTAGTGCTGCGATAAACCACGGCTGTAAACTTCACCAGCCAAACCTACAAACAACCTCCATATATCGACTCATGTTTGACTATTTATTGGATTTACCCAAAATCCTGAACCGTGAGCCATGTCAGGAATAAATAAGCATCTTCAAACGTCTCATTTTTCCCCATTGGGTGTCCTGGGGACAGCAGGATGACTGTGAGCCAGCATTGGGCCCCCTAAAGATAAGAGGTGACACTTCCCAAGCAAAGGCCCACTCGTCTCCATCCTCAAGGCCTCTGCTACTCCTCAAGACTTCTCAAAGACTTTGGATTCTTTGTCCCTCCTGGTTCTTCTCCTTCATGTGGGCAGGGAAAAATGTAATGAAATATAATAAGGGAAAGTGCAAAGTCTTGAATCTGGGCAGGAACAACCCCAGGTTCCAGTGTAAGTTGGGGAATGACCTATTAGAGAGCAGTGTAGGGGAAAGGGACCTGGGGGTCCTGGGGACAGCAGGGTGACCATGAGCCAGCACTGGGCCCTTGTGGCCAGGAAGCCAATGGTCCCTGGGGTGGGTTAGAAGGGGGTGGTCAGTAGGTCAGAGAGGTTCTCCTGCCCCTCTGCTCTGCCCTGGGGAGACCACACCTGGAATATTGTGTCCAGCTGTGGCCCCTCAGTTCCAGCAGGACAGGGAACTGCTGCAGAGAGTCCAGCGCAGCCACCAAGATGCTGAAGGGAGTGGAGCATCTCCCGTGTGAGGAAAGGCTGAGGGAGCTGGGGCTCTGGAGCTGGACAAGAGGAGACTGAGGGGGGACTCATTCCTGGGGATCAATATGGAAAGGGGGAGTGTCAGGAGGATGGAGCCAGGCTCTTCTGGTGACAACCAGTGACAGGACAAGGGGCAATGGGTGCAAACTGGAACACAGGAGGTTCCACTGAAATCTGAGAAGAAACTTGTTTGGGGTGAGGGTGGCAGAGCCTGGCCCAGGCTGCCCAGGGGGTTGTGGAGTCTCCTTCTGTGCAGACATTCCAACCCGCCTGGACACCTTCCTGTGTAACCTCATCTGGGTGTTCCTGCTCCATGGGGGGATTGCACTGGATGAGCTTGCCAGGGCCCTTCCAACCCCTCACATTATTCTGGGATTCTGTGATTTTGGCACCCTGATTTAGTCAAGCATTAAACAGTGATGTAAAATATTTCTAGTTTCACTAGGTTGAAGCATTTTCTAAAATAAGCTTTTAGTTCTAGATAGACCAGGCGCTCATGTGAATGCAGAGCTGTAGACTGGAGCCCAAAGCTTTTTGCTCTAATACAAACTTTATCTGGCATTTTTAAAACAGCACCTTCAATTATCATTTAAAAATGACTTTTCATGTGCTCCCCAGAGAAATTGTGCAGGGTTTGGAAACCAGACAGCAGCGTGATTCACACACAGGTCTCGTGAAGAGTCAGCGTATCTCAGCAAACCCAGCCCTGACCCGTCATCCACATCTATTGTCCATTGACCAAGAGCCTCCAAGGAAGGGTCAAAGTGTTTTTACTGTCAATCACAAGACGCTTTTCACTTGTAGCTCTTGACTCTGACCTGTGGGAGACGGATCAGCTTGAGCTCCTCTCTGTATATTCGGCTTGAGAAATGGGTTCTGTTGGGTTTTCCACATGACTCAATGCGTCGCTTCTCATTTCGGATCCATAATTGTCAATGGAACTACCCAAAATTGAGCCATGAATTTAATCGCTGCTCCATCAAAAGCTTTGCTTGAAGTCCAAAGGCTTTTGTTAGTGCTCTTGTATCATCTCGGGTGTATCACACATCTCTGGTCTTGCTCAGATAAGACGCAGCTTCTATTCAAGGCTTGTTTTACCGTGTAGATTCACGTTCTCCTGTGAGCATAACTGCATTCCATTTTAGCACCAGTGCTGCCTTGTAGGAGGAGGGAGGATAAACCATTACACCTTGGAGAGCAAAACCCAGGGGTAGGTCTTGGTGTGGAGAGATTTGGGGGTTTGCTTTGGTGCCATCACTGGCAAAGCAAACGTCTTGGAAGGGTTTGGAGTTCAGAAGCTGCACCCGTGTGCTCAGAGTCTCCCCATAGTGTGTGCTCTGAAGATGATGAGCTAAGAATTAATTAGTTCATTTACCTTTGGCTGCCGGCCCGACATCTCAGGCTCGTGTTTTGCTAATCCCAGTTTTTTAGCTGGAGAATTTCTTTACCAAAGTTACCTGCTGTCTAGTCATCAGCTTTACGAACCAGACCATAATAGTCTGGATCGTGGCTCTGCAACAAGCTTGGAAGAGCCGTTTTTCCCCAGTATCGCTCTCCTACATCAGCAGGAGAGCACGAGTGTCGCTAGAAGGCCTGTGGCTCCCGATGGGGATCTCCAAGGTGGAGGTCCTTGCAGCAGGGATCTGCAGGGAACAGCATTAAATGGGGTTTTTCTGATTAAAGCATCTCACTTTATTACATATTTGGGCTGGCGCTTCCCTTGGGCTGGCTCCGTGTCCTCAAACGGAGCATCTCGATGGGAGTCCAGTCATTATCATCAGTGGACAAGCTGCTGGCGTGAGTCCTGTGCTGGTCACTAATCAAGAGCAGATAATTTAAGTGGTTTTTAGGCATCTTCCTTAATGTCCTTGCCCGTTCTCTCCTGAGTGTTCCTGATGTGACTGCAAAACCTCCTTTGTTTCCAGACTGGCCATAACAACTTTTCATAAAAGATCTAACAAAATAGTCAGGTGTTTTTCCAACCGCCCCATGTTGCGAGGGTTGATGCTGAAGCTCAGCTTGCACATCTGCTTGCATCAAACACCTCCTCTAAGGATATTTAACCTCACATTTAAACGCCTGTCCTGCCTTAAACAGGCACCGCCAGCTACTGTAACAGCTTGACGCTTTCTGTAAAATTCTTTGCCTTAAAGCAAACCTGCGAGTCCCTGATGCAAAATTCAGGGGCTGGAACTACACTGAGCAAAAACTTCAAATGCAGCAAATATGAAGCTGTTATAACATTAAAAAATGATGTGTCCTTCCCTGTCCCGGACTTCCTCAATAGCTGGTCTGTTCTTCTGAGCATCAGTATCTATTACAGGATTGGAAAATCAATGTGAAGTAGAGCTGGGTGAAGCTTGATGCTACAACTAGACGCTGATAACCTCCCATAGAGATCGCTGCTGGATTTTGGAGCGATACGGTCGCCCCGTGAAAAGGTGACATGTGCGAGGAAAAACAAGCAAAGAAATTCAGCGTTCCCTGTATCAAACCCCGGGCAGCTTTGTGTGGTGGAGTCTTCCCTACTCAATGGGGAGTGGAGGAGCTCAGGTGGCAGAGATGATGGGAGAGATCAGGTCTGAGCATCCTTCCCCGCTGAGATCTCTTCCAGCAGAGGTTGCTGTCAACCATGAGCCACGCAGAGGAGGCGAAGAGGGAGCGATCGCTCGAAGCGCGAGGTGGATGGACCAGAGGATGTTGATTGAGATGATAAGTGGCAGCTTCAGAATGTGCCGGGAGATGCTCCGTGACGCGTCACTCAGGGTACTCGGGGTTTGGTTCACACACCAGGCGGGTTCCTAGAGGGAAAATGCCCCTCCAGCTGCACCACACGCATCTCACATCGTGGAGCCGCTTAAACCCGGCCTAACTCTTGCGCTCACCAGAGCTCTTATCAAACCAGACACAGCTGTTTTTGAGGTCCCCAGAATGGATTTTGTTCTCTTAGCATGTCCTTTAACATCCCGTATTGTGGCTGTCGTTGGCCCCGTTAGTTCCGAGGGCTGCTGCTCTGCGTTTTGCACGCGCTGTCTGCACCAAGGGCAAGAAATAGAAGCTGCGTGTTGGTCCAAGGGTTATTTTCAGAAGCCTCCTTGCTTTGATGGGTAGCACGGTGAAGCTGGCGACGCTCCCTGTAGCTCACGGGATAAAATCATTCCGTGTCCAGCAGATTGAAGACGTTTCTGACATAAACGATGCTCCGACTTCTCGTGTTTTGTTCCCCAGACTTTTTTTGGCGCCGTGCGGATAATAAAACTTGGTGTGTCTGGGATAGCTCCTCAAACACACAGAACGTTAAGTGCTGCCATAAAACACACTTACCTTGTGCTGAATAGAAAATAGTGTTTGCCGGCCCTGGTCAGCTGCTGCAGTTCTTTATTTTGAGGTTTATGCTTTGTTAAAGGGATGAACCTCAGTGGGGAGCTGAGAACAAGTGAAACGGGCATCGGTGCCGCTCATCTGCCTTGTACCTCGAGCTGGGAGTGTTGAATGTGCAACTAAAATAGTGTTCTTTTCCATTCACAGGTAAAAATCTCTACACCAATGAATATGTAGCGATCAAACTGGTAAGTAGAAGCTTCTGATGTGCTTAAGTGGCTTGGACTTAGTTTTGAAAACTCAGATAAAAAGCAACTTTCTTACTTTGGGCTTAATGCTGCTCTCCCCCTCAGCTAGAATAACTTATTTAAATGAAGATAAATTCTTGAGGACACTAAAAAGAAATAACCCATTCCTCCACCTGCAAAATGCTTTTGGTACCTAAATGGTATCAGAAGGAAAGGGCGTGTTTCAGTCGTTGAAATTCCCTTCCAGCAATCTGAGCTTTTCCAGTTAGCTGTGATTTTCTCTCATCCATCCACTCTTCAATCGCAGTTCCACACCCTCAAATCTGAAGTTAAAGTTGTCACGCTGATTTGCTGTTAGCAGCAAACGTGCCTGTTTGACCAACCGCTGCTATTTTGCCAGATGACGGGAGTAATTCAGATTTCAGAAGCTCAAGGTGGGCTCGGCGCATTAATTCCCCTCACGTTCAGGTGCCGCAGGTTTCTCTCTCCAGTGTTCTCCTCATGGGATGTGCAGTAAATTAAAAAATAATCTGAGTTTTGCAGGAGGGACTTGTTTTCAAGCCTGTCACAGAATCACAGAATCACAGAATGGACTGGGTTGGAAAAGCCCTCAGAGATCACCAAGTCCAACCCTTGGTCCAACTCCAGTCCATTGACTAGATCATGGCACTAAGCGCCACGTCCAATCTCAGTTTAAAACCTCCAGGGCCGGTGAGTCCAGCACCTCCCTGGGCAGCCATTCCAATGCCTGACCACTCTCTCTGCAAAGAATTGCTTTCTCATCTCCAGCCTCAATTTCCCCTGGCAGAGTTGAAGCCCATGGCCCCTTGTCCTATTGCTGATGCCTGGGAGAAGAGACCAATCCCCACCTGGCTAGAACTGCCCTTCAGGTAGTTCTGGAGAGTGCTGAGCTCAGCTCTAAGCCTCCTCTTCTCCAGACTAAACAAGCCCAGCTCCCTCAGCCTCTCCTCATAGGTCTTGTGTTCCAGTCCCTTCCCCAGTCTTGTTGCTCTTCTCTGGACCCGCTCAGCACTTCAATCTCTTTCCTGACCTGAGGGGCCCAGAACTGAACACAACACTCCAGGTGTGGCCTCCCCAATGCAGAGCACAGGGGAAGGATCACTGCCCTTGTCCTGCTGACCACGCTAGTTTTGATTTGTCAGCAAATGTCAGAAGATATTCCTTAAAAGAAATAAACACCGAGGGTGTCATTGGTGTGGATCCACCTCGGGCAAGATGGATGCTCATGTTTTAGCCAGATCTGCCATTAGAAAATGCGCCGTGTATGCAAACGAGGTGTTTTGTAGAATCAATAACGCTTCTAATTTGCTTTCAAAGATAATCCCACAAAGTTACATCATTGGAAGGTGTAAGGAAGGAACAATCCAGGAATAAAACAGCTGTATTAGTCCAGAGGATGCTGGGCCTCTCAAAACAGCGTCCAGTAACCCGGAACCTTTCACTAGCCCTATCACCTTTATTCCTACCTTGATGTTACTGATTTTTTCCAGTAGCATTTGTTCTTCTTTTCGTTTTTCCTCAAAATACCTGAGTGTTAACAAGCTACTCTTCAACACACTCTGGTTTTATTTGCCCTGTTTGACTCATGCTTAAAAAACCCTGGTTTTTCACGTTGGAAGGACTGGAATTGCCATCCAGTGGCCATCCAGGCGTTCGCATCCCTGCTCCACTTTTGAGAACATTAATGAGGGAACAGTAGACGAGACCGGGTTGTTTTGGTCTCCTAATTTCAGACCGTGTTCCCCAGGAGTGAGAATTACTCAGCCTCAGCAGCAGCCAATATGTTTGTCTCATGCCTGTGCTCACTGTGATTTTCTTTATCCTTCAAATAATTCACGGACTAGCGGTCGAGTAGCCGCGTTCAATGTGCTTGAAGGCAACGTTTTCTCTTTTATCTGCATCACTGGACCGAGTCAAAACTGCTCCGAGTCCTTCTACCTGTGTAAAATCACCTTCTGCGACTGCCGCTTCAGCTGTTCGCGCCTCCTGTGGTGATGTCAAAGCTGGAAAATGAGGGAACGATGTGACGGAAGCCAAAGAGCTGATCGGGAAACACTGTGAAGTGTCTCCTGGTTTCTCTTCATGGCTGATGATTGTGCTGCATCTCGGAAAACTGCTGGCGGTGGAAAACGCCAACTGGCGTGTGGTGTCAACGTGTAGCTCCTCGTCCTGCTCTTCAGCTGAATGTTATTTGGTTAAATTCATGGAGTTTGGCTTCTGATGTACCATTTGCTGGTTTAATCTGAGAGTTTTTACTGCCGAGTTGTGCACAGTAGGAATTAATGTTTATAAATATCTAAAGGGGGAGTGTCAGGAGGATGGAGCCAGGCTCTTCTGGTGACAACCAGAGACAGGACAAGGGGCAATGGGTGCAAACCGGAACACAGGAGGTTCCACTGAAATCTGAGAAGAAACTTGTTTGGGGTGAGGGTGGCAGAGCCTGGCCCAGGCTGCCCAGGGGGGTTGTGGAGTCTCCTTCTGTGCAGACATTCCAACCCGCCTGGACACCTTCCTGTGTAACCTCATCTGGGTGTTCCTGCTCCATGGGGGGATTGCACTGCATGAGCTTTCCAGGTCCCTGCCAAGCCCTGATGTTCTGTGGTTCTGTGAATTCCCTCCCCACGTTAAACCAGCCTATTGATGTGCAGATGCGGCACCTCGGCCGTGCCTTCGTGAGCAACCCGAGCTGTGGATTTGGCACGTGGGACTGTGTCATTTCCGTTATTTTCACTACAAACACGCCGTCTGCCGGCATCCTTCAGCCCTCGGACACCCAGCTGTGCCGGCATCACCTCGGGAGCTGCTGCGACCCCGCAAACACCCCGAGCTCGGGCTCCACAAGCACCTTGTGCTGATATGCCCTTATTTCCTCACGGGCAGCCTCACATCCTGATACTCATAACACATTAATCCTTCTACCTTTATCCAAATAGTTTCTTTGGATAAACAAACTCTTTGCTGAACAGGCTGTGTTCCTGCTGCCCTAAATCCCTTTGCCATGCAGGTGTCTTTCCCTTAAGCCGCCACCAACAATTATCTTAATTTAAATGCAACTTATATAACAAACTTGGTTTTGCGTTGCTTTGTTTGCCTTCAGTACAGGTTCAGTTTTGCCTTCAGAATAATTTTCACAGTCGTTTTCTAAGTTGTTGGTTCTATTTGACTTCCGAAGCTTTTAAACATCAGAAGGCGTCCAAAAATCCTCCTTCTGACTCAAAAAGGAGCCTTTTAAAGTGGAGCTATTCCACCGGATCGAAGACATTGGCTCAAACTCTTGTCCGTGCTTAAGATGCTCTCGAGTCGGGGCTGATGTGAAACACAAAGGGACCTTTTTTGCATAGGACTGAAGGGTCTCCCTTCTGGGCAGACTTCTAGACAATGAGTTCATCAAATCGAGGGCTATTCAATTGAAATTCTAACTTTGGTGCTATGAATTTTTCATAGTATTTATTTCCTCAAAAGGCGACGTCCAAACAAGAATTGAGCCCAGGGTTTATTTCCGTCTTCAAAGGTTTCAGGGCAGCAGGTGAATCCACATTTCAAGTGCACGGGTTTATTGGAAACGTAATTACTCAAGTCTCTTAATCCCCTCCACGTTAACTTTATATTTGAGGAGCTTTATCGCCTTGCGTGCTGACGCCTTTATGGATCTGTGCGTAAAGCGCAGATGAGTAACAGTCGACAAATGTAATTTCTCTGCCGCGAATGAGCTTTGTTCTCATTTAAATGAAGTTATTTCTCCTCCAGAGTGCAGATCGCAAGTCTTATTGCTTTTTGCTCTCTGCTTGTTTAAATCGACGTCCAATAGATTTTCAATCTAGGGTGTTTCACCTTGAGACTCTGAAGCATTATGTACAGTCATAAATCTTCAAGTATAGGGTGGAACCTTTTTCAGTCAAACTGATATTAACTGAATATTGTTTCTTCTGTTGTAGGAACCCATAAAATCGCGTGCACCGCAGCTCCATTTAGAATACAGGTTTTATAAACAACTCGGAAGTGCGGGTGAGTAAACCCATCTTAAGCTTATAGAAAGTTTGCCATTTCTTTATTAAATCATATTTGTTGTGCAACTCAGGCTTGAAATTACTGATCTGGGCAAATCCTTTTCGCCTCACACAAGTTTTGGAAGAGATTCGGTCAGAAAAGCGTCATAATGATACTGGGTGATTACACAGGCCTAGAAATGAGGGTTGATTAATGTGGGAAATACCTGGGTGTGTGTTTGTAAAGCTCTGATGGAGGGAAAGTTATTGATTCATTGAATGGCAGATTTGAGAAATAATAGTCTTAAAACTTAGGAAATTGTGGAAGAAACATAGAGTGTTTCTAATTAAACCTGAAACACTGTTTTGTTGGTATTTAGCAAAATCCCAAAGCCCATGAGCTCAGTAGCGTCTTGGTGACAACACTTAGGGCAAATAGGAGAATAGCACATATTTTATTATTATTATTATCTTTCTGGCAAACTCTTGATTTCCCAGATGTAGGAGAGCTGGTGTCTGACAGCGTTTGGCCTTTTTTGCCCTGAATTTATGGTCGCTCTTTAAACCCATATACATATCCGTGACGGGGAAACCTTTCTGCAGCGAAGACCTTCGCCGCTCCTTCTGTGTCTTGGTCGTATATTGACCCGGCTTTCGGCAATTTCCTACATTACCGGAATTTCTCTTTCTACACTTTCTTCTGATTCTATTTTCGTGTTTGGTCAGGGTGGATGTACCTTCTACTCGCAGATGATGTGCTCTCATATTTCCAAAATACAAAATGGAAGATACAGAACAGCTCATAATAGGCCGTACCTGAGCAATCATCCTGTATTTTTCCTTGTTCCAATTAATGTTTCTAATCGGTTTCCTTCATTTTGTGGAAATGCGCTCCACGTTTTGTGGCTTCTTTGCTCCTTCCAGGCTGCAAAATCTGGGAGGCAGGAACCAAGTAAGTTGTCACTGTTGGAAACACTAAGTTATTGTTGTCATTTTTGTTTTAAACCCACTGAAATAGTTTATAAGGATTTTTTATTCTGGTGGTAGCACCTGTGTGGGTGCACAAAGCTCATGATAGTTTAATGTCGTCACTTAATTCGCTTTTGAGACTTTGGGCGTTTCTGCCGAAGACTGTGTAGGAAATACATCAAAAGTAGGTTCACAGAATAAATAATACACTGAATTTTGCTCTTTGCTCCCTACTTGAGTTGGGTTGATTCATCTCTGTCTCTAGCAACACATGAATTAACCCCAATATGCTTTTTCTACACCTGTTAGCTTCCAACCACTCTTCAAGGTGTTAGTGAGGACTTTTCCAACTGATCACACGTTGGCTTTATTTTGGTCAGATTAAGTATTTTTAATGTGTTTTCTCCTGTCCCTAATGAACCCAAACTTTTCATCCTACGCCCCATCTGATGCTGCGCATGGTATTTGATGTGACCTGTGGGGTGTCCTGTGCAGGGGCAGGACTTGGACTCTATGACCCTTGTGGGTCCCTTCCAGCTCAGGACATTGGGTGGTTCTATGATTTCTACAGAGATCTTGCCTTCAAGATCTCTCTTCCCTTCATCCTAGACTGTCACCTTGAGCCTTTTTGCCGGCTTTTGTCAAGATGAGAAGCCTCCTGTTGTGTTTAAGGGCGTCCTGTTTTGCAAGGGGCTAAAAGATGCATTATTTTTATTAGAGGGCATCTGTGCGTTTCCCCAGGTAATGGTATATTCGTGAATCAGAGCTTTCAGTGGACAGCAGCATAGCTCAAAAAGGAAAGGAACGGAAGAGGTAGCCAGAATGCTTCCCAATGAATCCATGGACTCACCTCCCAGGGACTATGGTATATACTCGTAGAGCCACATCATATCAAAATAGACTTGAGGTCAGAGATGATTTTCCTGTTCTGGGTTTGTAAAAAAGTCTAGAACAGTGAGGTCTTGTTGCCCCGTGTAGGTTAATAATAATAATAAAGATAACTGGAAAATCACAGCAGGGCTTAGCGGAGGCCAAAGAGAATGAGGAACGCAAAGATTTGCTTCTTAATATGTACTAAAGATCTAAGGAAAGACGGAACAATATGGAGGAAATTACAGAGGTACATTATCATTTCTTGATTACATTTCTCATCCTCTTTGTGGTACGTACAGGAGGAAAGTAAATAATACAATTGAAAGAGTGGATGCTCAAAACTAAGGTGTGGAAATGCTCTTCTGAGCACACAGTTATATTAGGGCACTTGGAAAAATGTAAGAAAAAGGAAGCAGAAATGTAACACGTAGAGATAGCCGGGAAGATCATGGTTACAATGATGGAGAGTATCTCCAGAAAGAAAACAACAAAACCAAATCAATCAATGAGCCAACCGAAAAAAAAACATAACAACAAAAAAGCCACAAACCAAAAAACTTAAATTTTGACTTTAATTTCTTTGTGGTCCCGCGAAGCCAACTCAGATAATGCCGTTGGAAACTCTTGTGCTGGAGTTCTGCTAAAACAGCTGGAAATGGGCCAGGAGCTCGGGTGGAGGATGTGAGCTGCATCTCTGCTCCATCCATGAACTTGGAAGCGGAACAAAGTAAATGTTGGTGGAGTCAGAGCGCCAGGACCAGGGAATCTCCCCTTGGTGTCTGCACATCACGCAGAGAATTAGCAGAAGTCAGTCAAAACACATCAGTGCTAAATATGTGCCAAATTTGGGGAAATAGATGGGTCTGTTCTCAGTGATGTTGTTAATCCCGCACTCCCCTTAATGGTCGTTGCTTAAAAGCTTCAACTGCTCAACCATCCAGCGTAAACTTCCAGTAAGCACGGCTGGTTATTTGAAATTAGACTCGCCGAATTAAAGACTAGAAGCATCCGAACCCGCGGTGTGGATGACTCAGATGAGAACAACAGTAGCATTGCGTGTGACACGCTGTTCGATAAATTAGCCAATTAATCCTGCCAAATAACGGGGCTGACTGCAAACCTCCCACCGTCGGGCTGAGACGAGGAGCAGCGTTGCCGCAAGTGCTGCCGTCAGCTGCGGGTACAACCAGATGGTCTCCAAGAAGTCTAAACTGTCATCACCTGCAGCGTTTGGAGAAAAAGGGTCTTGTGCCTAATGAGAAGACTCTTAACGGTGATTTTTTCCTGGGTGTTGAGAATATTTTTAAAGTATATTACTCTTGGGTACTAATGGTATGAAAACTTAGGGTGGAAGGGACTGGCTCACCATGGTGTCATGGAGGCACCCCAAGGTTAGTTTAAGGGACAACAGGGTCCAAACCAACTTTTATTAAAGCGGTGAGAAACCAGGTTTTAGCACTCCAAAAGTGACTTGAATACAGGTTCGGATATCAGTTGAGGAAAATTATTAAGGAGCAACAACTAATACAACAGGAGTTTCACAGTGTGCATGCATGTGGCTTCACCAAAACAATGCCGGAGCCATCTCGTGAGTCCCGGAGGAGTCCACACTTGCCTGAACATGGTGTGGGATTATTTTAAAGGGATACACATACTCGTAGTGAGTACGGAAAGTGTACACTCACAGACCTGCGAGGGTAAATTTATAATACACTCGCAATCCTGCAAGGAGAAATACACATGCAAATGTGCACGGAATATTACACGTGCTTATGTGGAAGCACGGGAAGAAAATACACCCGTGATTATGCGAGGATTAATTTATACACGTGCTCGTATTGAGCGTGTGAAGTACGCGTGCAAATGTGCACGGAAAGTATAAATACACGTGCAAATGTGCACAGAAAGCAGATACACTCGCAATGCTGTGAGGGTTAATTTACTCACACCCGTGGCGGCGAGGCAAGCGCAGTCTCCGTCCCGGGGAGGGGAGGAGGTGGTGGCTCCGGACAGCCGCGGCTCGGCTCCTAACTCCAAGAGATCCGCACCAGGGACAGAGTCTCGACGAGAATCCCATTTTATAGCCTGACCAGATCTGACTGTGGGCATTCCAGAAGCTTCTCTGCACCCCCACCCTGGCTGTGGGTGCCCCTGAAGCCTCCAAACATCCCCCACACTGGCCACGGGCGCCCAGCGGCTCCAGTGTGCCTTGGCGCTCCCTTCTCCTAACGGCCCTGGCCAGTGGCCCTGGGGTCAAACAAAAGAAGCTGTCAGCCTCAAACAGCAGAGAGAGGGAGATGTGTCTACTCCTTCCACATCGAAGGAGGGAGGGGGAGAGAGGGGGGTTTGCATTCTGCCACACATGGGTCAAGCAGGAAACTTCTTGTACCATGTCTTTGTGCCAAGAAAGATATTTCATCTCTCGTATGAGACTGGATGTGTCCCATGAAGCTGGGACCAGCACGCTAGCGTCGCCGAGCCTGGAGGGAAGTATTTTGTGCCGAGAAAATGGTCTTGGATGCTAAAAACTGCAGAAAGCTTGGCCATGACTTGGTTGCAACGTCCCTGATCAAGAAGTGCAACCTCCAAACTCTTCCTTTCGCAGGTTCTCTGTGGCTTCCAGTGCCACGTGCTCCATTAAATGGGTGTTTAAAGATGTTCTGACAAGGCACCCAAGTTGCATCTGTTTCCTTCCATCAGCATCAGCTCCCACGTGGTTCCACGGAAGATCACGAGTCGGCTTGGATTAGCTGAGAAGAACTCCAGATTTCTTGTGTCTTGTCCGTCTTGAGCCAAATTTCACGCTAGATTCAGATACACAGTGCAAAGTTTGATGAAGGCATCTAAACTGTATTAATGTAGCTCCTTTTGGTGCTTCTCAGAGTTGCTCAATACCAGCGGGTATATTGAATGGATTCAGAAATAGCTACTGAAATAGTTCTGGCTCAGAAGAACCAACTAACAGGCTTCTATGATGCTCTTCTACAGGAATTGAGGCTATTTCTGATCTTTCAATGCCTCCCTGTATTAAAAAACTGATAACCCCCTGTAATTTTTTACTTTGCCCCCTACATGGGGCGATATTTGCTATAGAAGTGGGTTGTCTTGATTCTTCCTTGAGCTTTTCTGCCCCCCAGCAGAAGAGGCTGGGGCCTGCTGCACCGTGACCATCTGCTGGTGTCTTCTGCCTCACTGGGGAATTTAATACTTAATAACCTAAAATAGTGTATGACTGCTTTACCTTAATGTAGGCACTGAAGCAAGAAAGAAAGCAAAGCGCAGGCACCAAGTCAAAGACCTGATGGTCAATCCGTAGGGTGTCTTGGAGGAGGAAAATTCCTTTAGGTTTTAGGTAATTTGGGATATGATCCAAGAGGATTGGAGTAGTTTTAACAGTGTCTTTGCAAGCGGTTTGTGTTGCTCTGTCATCAGTTCTCTTAGATGTTGGTGTCCTACGGAACTGTTGCTTCTTTTTGTCGTAAAGTCCACGTGGACACGCACGGACATCCTGGTGTAGAAGATCCATCCTGCTCTGGGCTGTCCCCAGGGTCTCACTTGACCGGTGGTGGCACAATCTATGGATATGAATCCCAAAATTTGAGTATTCCCCAAAATTTGGCTCTTGCTCTCTGACCCGCTTTGAGGAGCGGCTGTTCCCCTCCTCTTGGAGACATTTGTCCCCTGTGAAGTTTGTGGAGAAAAGACTTGGCTTCTTGTCACTCCTAAAAAATCTGGAATAATCAAGCCCTACGGTTGCAGGACAAGGAGCTGAGAAGCTCCATCCCCACTGCAGGCTGATGTTTGGGTATCTGGTTCCTCTTAAATACTGGGGTGGAGACGCTGGTGTTGGCCAAACAAAACAGAGATATTATATTTGGACCACAGTCAAACAGATCCTGAGATGGTTGCGTTTCCTGGGCCCGTCCCAAAAGGCGAAGCTTTTGCCTTGCTCAAACTGCCCAGCAGCATCCCAGGACCTTCCTTCTTGGTTTGGGTTGAATAAAGCAGTTTATGGGGCTTGCAGGAGCCCCGCGAGGCCTGTTGGGCCACCTTCAGCACACCAAGGTCTTAGCGGTTGCGTTGGCTTTGTCTCGTGGGCTCTTTTTGCTTATTGACACAGTTTGGGCCTATAAGATTCCAGAACCTTTAGTTTAGGTTAAATTCACCTACAACTTCATAGGGGAAACATTTCCATATTTTTTTTTGGAAACTCATCATTTACCAGCAAGCAGTGCCCGTATTTCCGTGTCTTTGATGTTCACTGCTTTTGGCTCGAGCTGCTCTTTCTGGTGGCCACACAGGAGGACGTGTCCACACTTTTATCTGCACCCATCCCACCATTCGGGTTTTTGGTTGCAATCCGCTGCGCCTCCTACACGTCCCTTTGTATTCCCAACCAGAAGTTGTTTATGATGAGGATGGTGAACTGGCCCAGGTTGCCCAGAGAGGTACTGGATGCCCCATCCCTGGAGACATCCCAGGCCAGGCTGGATGGGGCTCATGAAGTTGAGGCAAACATCTCTGCAAATCTTTAACTCTGTTTTTCTCCCCAAAGTATGTTCGTCTCCTGAGGTTTTTCTCAAGGCCAGGGAGCCCACGGCTGCGTGAGTGTTACTGCATTGTTTGGAGCCCCATTCCTCTCTCTCAGGACATGACCGTGTCTGAAAAACATCTCTAGGCAATCAGGAAACTGCCCTTTAATCTTACACCTCCACACAAACAAATAATTCACCGTGGCCCTGGGAAGCATTGACTTCTCCACAGTGACCAGGAGATGTGCAGGAATTAATTTTCAGGTTCCCTTTGGAGCTGATGCTCAAGCTCCTGTGTAGTGACAAAGATGCTGGAGGGAGTGGAGCATCTCCCGTGTGAGGAAAGACTGAGGGAGCTGGGGCTCTGGAGCTGGACAAGAGGAGACTGAGGGGGGACTCATTCCTGGGGATCAATATGGAAAGGGGGAGTGTCAGGAGGATGGAGCCAGGCTCTTCTGGTGACAACCAGTGACAGGACAAGGGGCAATGGGTGCAAACTGGAACACAGGAGGTTCCACTGAAATCTGAGAAGAAACTTGTTTGGGGTGAGGGTGGCAGAGCCTGGCCCAGGCTGCCCAGGGGGGTTGTGGAGTCTCCTTCTGTGCAGACATTCCAACCCGCCTGGACACCTTCCTGTGTAACCTCATCTGGGTGTTCCTGCTCCATGGGGGGATTGCACTGGATGAGCTTTCCAGGGCCCTTCCAGCCCTGACATTATTCTGGGATTCTGTGTAGTGACAGCGTGAACAAGTCCCGCAATTTTGATTCACTAGTAGCTTATTTTTCCATGGGATGAGTCACGCCGGCCCCCGTTCCCTCGCAATCCCGCCCGGCACGTGTGATTCACCCGGGTGGCAACACGCGTTGAGTTTCGTGCAAGAGCTCGGCCCTGGGACAGGAGGTGACATTGGCGGCTGGATGTCACGTGTAACGAGCTCAGAGCAGAGCGCGATGCGCTGGAGGATCCCGGGAAGGCGATTTCTCCGCAGCCCACGCGCGGGATGAGTCACAGAACACACTGAGTCAGGGAGGGGGACATCGTTACTTATAGAACAGCCGTGGATTCGGGGTTTTGTTTTAATTCTTGCTCTGTAAACAAGCGCACCTCGAATGAAGGATGGAGTCTGCGTGTTTGCACAACTTGCAGTCTGTTTACTGCCAGGGGGTAGGAGCAAGGAAAAGGAAGGTGGTATAAATAACCGAGTCTTTTACATAGTCTAGTCAATATTTGCATATGTATTTTTCAATGTAGCTGAGCTATCTGCTGCTCCACACGTGTTAAATCAGCTACGCTGAGCACGTTTCTCTCACTCTCCTCGCGCTTTGTACGTACCCGTGTCCTTTGCACAGAGACTCCGTGCCGGTTGCACAACGCTGTTGTTCACCCGGCGGTTAGGCCGGGGTCGTTTCAGCGAGACTCGTCACACGGGTGGATGTAAACACGTCCCCGTGGCCCAGCGCTCTGCCAGGATCGGGTGTTTCACGGGGAACTCCCTGCTCGACGCTTCTCCCCGCGGGAGCCGGAGTAACCCCAGGCCACGTGAGTGTGGGTTAACACAAGACATCTACACCCCCGGTTAATGAAGGAGTGCAAACAGCATTAGCTGCTGCTGCGGTCGCTTTAATCTTCAGAAATCCCACATGTATTTACCACCTCGATGGAAACGCTGCGGCAGCCAGGAGCTGAGCTGACAGGTCGCCCCATGCCAAGGACTCGCTGATCTTATCTCTTCCAACCAAAACAATTCTATTAAATTAAAACGCACCCTCACGTCCTGCTTCATTGTACGGAAAGATTTGTTCGTAGCTGCCGCGCTGCAGCGCTGGCTGAGCGCTGCAGCCGCCTCCTTTGAAATAGATGGAAATATTTTAGAATATTCAGTTACTCTAAGTATTTAATAAGTGACTTATCTGTGCAAAATGATACAAAACTGACACCTATTTGCACAGAAAGCACCTTGCGCCTTCGGGTCGCATCTCATATTTAATCATCTTCCTGTTTCAGGGACGTGTTTGAAGCTGTCGGGTTAATTTTCCAACAGCAAAGGAAAACTCTTCTCCCTTCGTTCTGGAACCTTGCGAAGGAACGTGGTGGCTTCAGGGCGCCTCATCCATCTGAAAATGGCCATTTGAAACAAAAAGTGCAGCACGTGGCGGTCCCTCGCACCTAAGGGACGGTGATCGGCAGCTTCATTATAAAGTCAGGATAGTCCAGCAGACTTCTGAACTTGAGAGATCTCTGAGTTCGGAGCTTTTGAATTGCAAACTAAACCGTGGATTACTGCAACACGCCCCGATAAAACCTGCATGATTTCAAAGCTGCCTTGCTGGTCATCTCCGGAGGATGATATTTTACTATCTAAAAATACTTGGGGTTGTTTTAATGTGGCGGTTCCCTTTTTAGGAAGGGCTTCCTGAATGCGCACATTTCAGCATCCCTTTTAACAGCCAAAGTTTTGGCTTCCTTGGGCTAAATTTAAGCTTTGTCCATTGGAAGCTATCAGGTGCTTTTAAAGCAAGGCTATTAATAATTGAATGTGAGATTGGGACAGTTTCCTTTTTACATTTTGAAAAGTCCTCCTGCATCTCTTACTCTTCCGGAATTCGTTGCGGTCATCACAAATCAAAGCCCGGCGACACCGGGAAGCTGAAAAATACCTTTCCAGCAGACACTTTGCCTTGAATCCTGACACGGTGGTCGTAAATCTGTAGCGGTCGGACTCATCGGAGTCATCCCAGGTGCTTCGTTGGGGAGGTTTAGGTTAGATATTCGGAATAAATTCTTCATGGAAAGGGCTGTGGGGCATTGGAACAGGCTGCCCAGGGCAGTGCTGGAGTCACCATCCCTGGAGGGGTTTAAAAGGCATTTAGAGGAGGTTCTTGGGGACATGGGTTAGTGCAAGAGTTGGGTTGTGGTTGGACTCGATCCAGAGGGTCTCTTCCAACCACAATGATTCTGATGGACGGTGACGTCTACCGAGAGCGGGTTGTGCGATGTGCCACTGGCTCAAGTGCCGTAAGGATCCCGCTGGGCTGGAGGAGTGGGACAAAACAAGGTGTCCGTGCTGCTTCTGGGGCTTTCCAGCAAACCCTGAGCTGAAACATCTTATCTCCCGCGTGCCGGCAGACCAGGTTGTGTTTGGGACTTCGAGCGAGGACGTGAAAACATTCCACGGTGGAAGAGAAACTTTGGAATTCAGATTTCCGCTGAATGGAAAAGCCAGTTTGGCATTTAGGGCTGTGATAATGAATAAGGACGTAGCAACCGGTTAACCTTGCTTGTGCCCCTTTCCCAGCCTTCTCTGAACATTTCTCAATGAAACTAATTGAGGTCTGGAGCCGGATTCATTTTGCAAAGGGCTCGTGGGTCTCGTATGGAGCCAATTCCCTTTGGGAAAGTGGGTGTCAGGTTTAGTGGGATCCCTTCTGTTTGTGCTCCCTAAGCACCAGAAGCACCCTGTGCATGCTGAAGGGTTTAAGGTGCTTGCACTTTTAAGGGAAAAACATTTGATCTGTGCCAGGGAGGTTTGACACAAGCAGATTTCTGCTCCATAGGGCTGTTCGCCTATTAGAGTTTGCCTTTCTGAGCTGTGCTCTGTCAAAAACCTCCTCCCACCTCTAAAAGATAAGCAAGAATCTCTGGCTCCGAATCCCTTGTGGATGCAGCTACCCGAGAGCTTTGCAGCGAGCTCTGCCCTGGGTGCAGACCTGCGGGTTTGCGATAACTTTTCTGTCTGAAAGCGGCACAGTTTCTCCCTTCCGAACTCCATTCCCACCTGCTCGGCTGTCTCAAGGTGCAGGAGGTGATACCTGGAGGTAGGATGGGGTTTAGCACCTCTGAACGTCGGTTTTGTGGCAGGTTCTCCTGTAACAGGAGGGGATGGAGGTTTTCGATTGGGCTGGAAGGACCCTGTGGGTAACGCTTTACTACAAATCCATAAAAAACCCTTTTTTCCTCAAAATCTCTGGATTTACTGCGGAGAGCTCACGCATTTGACTCCGAGCATCCATCACTTACTAGTTTGATGCTATTGCAGAAGAAAATGTCCATCCTGGGGCTTTTTCATCAGTCCTGATGGGTCCCGCGCCAATGCTAAAACAACATCTCTGATGTCCTGAGCATGCTCCTGAGCTGCCCGAGCATCGTTTTGCTCCTGTGCCCCAAAGCTGGTACTGTCGTCTGCTTTATCCAGCTAAATTTGACCAGTCTGAGGTGTCATCCAGGACCCAAGTGCTGCTGGATCAACGATGAATCCCTGTGCGTGCCAGTTTTGCCGTGTGTTGCTGGGCCATCCTGTCTAGAACCCATCCTGGTCACTGCATGGAGCTGTGAGTTGCAGCTGAGCAGTAATTCAAGCCATCAAATCCCCTCTGCATTATCATGTTCCTCACACGGGAGATGCTCCACTCCCTTCAGCATCTTGGTGGCTGCGCTGGACTCTCTCCAGCAGTTCCCTGTCCTGCTGGAACTGAGGGGCCACAGCTGGACACAATATTCCAGGTGTGGTCTCCCCAGGGCAGAGCAGAGGGGCAGGAGAACCTCTCTGACCTACTGACCACCCCCTTCTAACCCACCCCAGGTACCATTGGCTTCCTGGCCACAAGGGCCCAGTGCTGGCTCATGGTCACCCTGCTGTCCCCAGGACCCCCAGGTCCCTTTCCCCTACACTGCTCTCTAATAGGTCATTCCCCAACTTACACTGGAACCTGGGGTTGTTCCTGCCCAGATTCAAGACTCTACACTTGCCCTTGTTCTATTTCATTAAATGTTTCCCTGCCCAGCTCTCCAGCCTGTCCAGGTCTCTGATGGCAGCACAGCTTCCAGTGTCAGCCACTGCTCCCAGCTCCGTGTCATCAGCAAACTTGCTGACAGTCACTCTGTTCCCTCGTCCAAATCATTGATGAATATATTGAATAACACCAGCCCCAGCACTGCCCCCTGAGGCACTGCACTGGGTACAGGCCTAACTGGACTCTGCCCCACTGACCACGACTCTCTGGCTTCTTCCCTTCAGCCAGTTCACACTCCACCTCACTACCTGATCATCCAGACCGCGCTCCCCCAGTTTAGCTGTGAGGATGCTGTGGGACACTGTGTCAAATATCAAGAAACCAGCTTGTACGATGCAAGGAAAACGTTTTAATAACACAACCATTGTGCGAATTGTTTTTCGGCAACTAGAGCAGCAATCAAATCATTTGGAATGTTACCAGCAGTGAGAGCAAATATGTTCTTCCGTCTGTCTTTCCCATGTCTGTTTTTCTTCTGGTCCTTTCCCCGTTCCTTTTTTGGTAGGTTCAAATATTAATACTCCTCAAAACGCAGCGGGGGTTCAAGAGGCTCCTGAGAAGATGCACAAACCACACCAAGATATGAGGACCATAGTCACCAAGACCATCGTTCTTGCTCTACTTTTTTTCCCTGGGTTGAATCAAGCAAAGAGTGAAAAAGTTCTACATAGTTCTCACTAAAATTCCCAATTTTCCTTTTATGGGGAAAAGATGGTGAAGATATTAGCCTGAAAGACTTAGTCTCCCTACTGCAACTGGCTTTTTGATTGTCCTGAAAGAATAGCTTTAGGTAAGAAGACCTATTTTATGATTATTTGATATTAAAAACCCATTGATTTGTTTAGCAAGATTCTTCTACTGCACTGTAGTAATCAGAGAAGCCTTGGGAGGAGATTCCAAAGGAACGTAGGTATTTATCACGGTGTGATGTTATTTTTGCCCCGTTAAGTCACAGGAATCTGTCTTGTAGGATCATTAACAAACAAAAGCGGCTTTGAGTTGCGTGTTGCTCAGCAAGATAAAAATGTAACTTTCTAAAGGCACGTAAATAGGATTAACCCTGACCTGTGGTCCTCTCTAGGTGTGTGAGAAGACACTTGTGTCGCTCATTTTTCTGTTCCAGTGCTTTCTTCTCGTGGCTCGTACTCAACCGTTGCATCCCCAGTGTCATCTCTTCCTTTTAAAAGCTCGATTTGCTCTGTGGTCACCCATGGGGAAGGTGTCGATCCGGCTTTGATGTTCTCCATTGCTTCATCTCCAAGTACCCCTTGAGTTTGGGGAGGGTTTAAGCTGCGCCTAATCCCCATCCTAGTGGCAGCGCCACAGCCAGGTGGGGTTTGAGGTTTGCCGGGCTTTGGGCCAGGGAGAGGAGCAGCTGGGACTGGGTCTTGCTAAGCCAAGCTTTGCTGAGCGCTGCGTCTCCCAGAGGAGCTAAAGCCAGCAGGGACACAGGAGGTGATGGTGGGACGCAGCCAGATGTTCCGGACAGGTCCAGTTGCTCTTATAGAATCATAGAATCTCTTCACCCCGTTCAAAATGAGAGAAAACTTTAAATCACAGGCACTTAAACTGGCATATCCAATTTTTAGGTGGTTTCCCTAATCTGTTGGCAGTTCAAGGTTCGTAAAGTCTTGGAGCGATTGGCAAGACTGGGGTGATCCCTGTGCCGTCACCCCCTTTTCTACCTCAGCGCAGCTGCGAGTTGGTGCTGGAGTCGGAAGTTTCCTTTTTTGCTCATTTTGCACCCCAACTGCTGCGTGTTTTCTGATAAAAAACACAAGAAAATACTCAAATCGCCCCAAATCTCTGTCGTTGCCCAACTCCTCTGGCGATGGATGAAGGTGAAGGGCTATACTGAAAAGATTTTGCTTGATATGAGACATCTCTGGAACATGTGCAATCAAATATTTAAAAAAAAACATTTAAGGTAACTTTATTCCAACTACCAAGCCAATCTTAATTTTAGGGCCATGGTTTAGCGCCGGAGTTGGGTTATGGTTGGACTTGATGATCCTCAGGGTCTCTTCCAACTGAAATGATTCTATGATTCGATGGACTTTTCTCCCCTCTTTCTACTTTTGAAGCAGATTATTGAGAATCCTGAAGGTCAGAAGGAGCGTCTGTAATTCCAGCTCAGACATAACCTGTTCACCAATGTGTTTGGGTAGATTTAAACCCGCTTTAAGGGTGTGTTTGAAGAGGTTAAAAGATGAGATCTTGGCCCAGTCGCCATTGAGAGCAAAGCTGCTGTCTCGGATGGGATTTTATTCCGATTTGAAAACTAAGAGAGGGGTAGATCCTCATTAGTGTAATCAGCTTAAATGGGTTGACTGCTCTAAAGCAATTTGTTTAATTTGTTTGGAACACGTTTAATTTTAGCTGGAGATGTTCAGCTCTTGCCCAGTTGCTATTTCTGCTGTTTATCGTGCAATTCCGCATTCCGTGATTTGCCGAAAGAAACTTTCTGAATGAGAATATTGTGACAATCTGCGTCCCATTCATCAGCGCCGCTTTAGAATCCCGCTGAGCTTGCTGCGCGCTGGCGCTGCCGTCGTGTCTCCGCGCCTGTTTCTATGATGAACAGTCCTTGCCGTGCACATAGAGTGTGTTTTTGTGCTGAGCACGTTCATTTGATGTTGGGTTGCTCCCCCATCGCTCTGTCTTTGGGTGTTTAATTTGGGGTTCCTCAGGATCATCTCTTTGAAGCCTACACAAAGAGAGGTTATGAAATTCTATGGTAAGTCTTGAAATTGAAGCCGACGGCTCCTTGTTGTTCAACCACGCTGCATCTAAGGGCAGTGAAAACAATTTCCCATAGCATCGTTTGGTTCTCACAAATTGGGGTTGTCTCCTGGCAACTGGATGGATGGGGACTCGGCTTTTGTGACTGCACTGATGGAGATGCCGTGTTTTGTTTCCTGCACTCGCTGCCGCGTCTCTTCTCGGGTGTATTTTGGGCTGTGACACGAGGTTTATCCACCTGATGTACCCAGTGTGTCGGTACGTACTCACTGTCCCTTCCACGCGGGGTGGTTGCTACCAAATCCGCGTTCCCATGGGCACAACCTTTTTGTGGCGTCTCTGCCCGTCACCATTTCATAACCCGTCCTGAAATGGCCTTGGAGCGTCTGCAGGACTCGTACATCGGGACTAACGTGGCGCGTCGGGGTCTGCTGGGTGTCTGACAAGTTTTTAGGATCTGTAAAGCACGTGGTGACAAGACAATATGACTCGAATCATGCTTGATGTTGAGATAGAAATACGCCTCAAAGTGTATTTCGCTGGTGTTAATCCGGTTCAAATGAAGCTCTTTCTGCTGTTAGTTACTCTTGCGCTCAAGCTCAAACACCGAGCTTATTTTGGGGTTGATCCGACTGATTGCTCTGGTGAAAGCAAGGCCTGAGTTTTCAGCTTTGATGTCTGCGTTTGCCTCTCGTTCCAGCCACGGAATCACAGGATGTGAGGGATTGGAAGGGCCCTTGGAATATCATCCAGTCCAATCCCCCTGCCAGGCCTTGGATGTACAGCCGAGACAAATCACTGAAGTTGTTGGGCATATTCCGATTATTTCTGCTTGCAGCAGCCTTCGCGGTAATAGAAGGAGAACCTGCACTTGTTATGGCTGGATTTTTTCCGCTTAATGTGTTTCTTTTGTGCTGTGGAGCAATTCCTTGTTTAGATGTTATTTTGTACATTAATTGCGTCATGGTTTGTATTTCAAGTGTTGAGTTGACCCGTTGAATACTCAAGACTTTTGCTCTGCTTTTCGTCCTGGAGTCCAGATGTGCTCATCCAGGACAGGTCATTTCACTGTGTCGCGGTTTGCTTTGGCCGTTTCAGTCCCCTGCCCATGCAATTGCTCGCCATGAAAAACCTCAGGTTCCTCTACCCGGGCCAAAGAACATTTTTCCTCCCTCAATCTCTCTTTTTGGCAATGTCCTTCATGAGTATTTACAGCTCTGATGGTGAGATTGGTGAAGTTCTTGCAGTTCACCGTAGCGATTGACTCGGCGGGACCACTTGTTGCTGAAACAGAGGCCAAGCTTGGTCCTGAATTTTGCAGATGGGCTGTGATTAAATACAATTTTATGCAGGTTTTCTTAGGCTGCCCCTTTTTACTGTTCCTAAAAACAAGACCAAAGATGCCCATGTCTCAAATTTGAAATCATCCTGTTTGAAAAATCCTGCAGGCTCAGATACCCTTTAATAGAGTGGAATGAGGGGACAGAGTGACTGTCAGCAAGTTTGCTGGTGACACCAAGCTGGGAGCAGTGGCTGACACTGGAAGCTGTGCTGCCATCAGAGACCTGGACAGGATGGAGAGCTGGGCGGGGAAACATTTAATGAAATAGAACAAGGGCAAGTGTAGAGTCTTGAATCTGGGCAGGAACAACCCCAGGTTCAGTGTAAGTTGGGGAATGACCTATTAGAGAGCAGTGTAGGGGAAAGGGACCTGGGGGTCCTGGGGACAGCAGGGTGACCATGAGCCAGCACTGGGCCCTTGTGGCCAGGAAGCCAATGGTACCTGGGGTGGGTTAGAAGGGGGTGGTCAGTAGGTCAGAGAGGTTCTCCTGCCCCTCTGCTCTGCCCTGGGGAGACCACACCTGGAATATTGTGTCCAGCTGTGGCCCCTCAGTTCCAGCAGGACAGGGAACTGCTGGAGAGAGTCCAGCGCAGCCACCAAGATGCTGAAGGGAGTGGAGCATCTCCCGTGTGAGGAAAGGCTGAGGGAGCTGGGGCTCTGGAGCTGGACAAGAGGAGACTGAGGGGGGACTCATTGCTGGGGATCAATATGGAAAGGGGGAGTGTCAGGAGGATGGAGCCAGGCTCTTCTGGTGACAACCAGTGACAGGACAAGGGGCAGTGGGTGCAAACTGGAACACAGGAGGTTCCACTGAAATCTGAGAAGAAACTTGTTTGGGGTGAGGGTGGCAGAGCCTGGCCCAGGCTGCCCAGGGGGTTGTGGAGTCTCCTTCTCTGCAGACATTCCAACCCGCCTGGACACCTTCCTGTGTAACCTCATCTGGGTGTTCCTGCTCCATGGGGGGATTGCACTGGGTGAGCTTTCCAGGGCCCTTCCAGCCCCTCACATTCTGGGATTCTGTGATTCTCTAATATTGACATCAAACTCAGAACTTCTCTTCCCAGCTTCTTAAAAAGTTGCCAAATATTGACTTATGTTCAAGCGAGCCGAGGGCGCGTTACCCTGTTTTCCGCATAACTTGATTTCAGTGATGGGTGCGGAGCTGAGCAGCCCCAGTGATGTCCTGTTGGGTCTGGGGTGTGCGAGCGATTCCATTTATTTACAGCATTTTTCTCCTCGCGAAGCCAAGAGGTATAAGCTCTAGACTGCACAGCTTGCAGCGTCACTGCTGAAAACCCTCCGAGGAAAACCGAACGCTCAAAAATATGCCAGAAACTAATAACGTCTCCTGTAGGCTGGCATTTAGGATGTTTTTTTTAATGTTCTTCATTCCAACATCACCTTGCAGGAGCCCCCACCTACAGAAGAGCCTCCCTGTGCTTGGAAGCTGGTTCTTACGTCTAGTAGGAATTCTATTTTAATTGCGATGCTGTAAATTACTCCTTTCCCCTTGCGCTGGGAGTGGGATTCTTCACCTTCTTTAAGAGCCTTTCTGCAATTTTATCCTCCCGTGTTCTTTAATTAGCACACTCCTAATCCGGGTGGTTTCCTTCCTCATTTGCACTTTTCAAGGCTGTTGTCCTGCTGTAGAAATTATAGAATCACAGAATCATTTTGGTTGGAAAAGACCTTTAAGATCATTGAATTCAACCGCTAACCCAACACTGCCAAGTCCACCTCGAAACCGTGTCCCTAGGAACCTCATCTCTTTTAAACACTGTATATATATATTGAATTTATAATAGTTTTAAACTTGTCATAGAGTATTCTGCTACTGTTTTCAATTATTCTCTACTAATTCTTCTCTAAAATACGATGATCTTGGTGTTAGAGGTGATGTGGGTTAAGACTTTACTCAGCGCTCAACCACAAGTTAATTCAAGACCTGTTGTGGTTGTTCAAGCCTTCAACACTAACCTGGCGGCATTAAATGATGATTCGTGTTGGTTCAGGGATGTCTGAAAATGTTTTAGAGCTGCCTGGTGACATCCCATCATCTTTCTGAATCACTCCTACGTCAAACCATCCTCTTTTCTTTGAAGACTTCAGTGCTGTTGATGCTCCTTAAGGCGCGAAGCTCTGGTGGGAGCAGGAGCTCCCGAGATGAGGTTGGGTCAGTGTTTTACATGGGACACAAAACTCCGGTTAGACTGGGAATTCCTGCAATACTCTGTAATCTCTCCTTGACGCGTCCTGATGACTGATACCTAATACGACTCCCCAGTAACGAGATTAAACCCATCCTCCGGTAATCTTTGTCAAGCTGCGTTTTGCCATTTTTGAGTGACATATGAGAGCGTAAGTTCTGTAATATTTAAGCTTTAGTCATCTCAGCGTTGCATTTATTGTATTGTTGGCAAGTTGATGAGAGCTGTCAGCGGATTAACGAGGCTTTCCTAATCCCGTTAGGAGGACAGAAGGTCGTTGCGTTGCTGACACTCTCCAGCCTTAGTGTTGCTCTATTTTACCACCGTGACCAGGCAGGTACCAAACCTGCACTTACACAAGCAATTTAATCACTGAATTAATCATTTGGGTTGGAAGAGACCCTTAACATCATCGAGTCCAACCATAATCCTGGCGTCTGATGATTAGTGAGGGATTTTTGTTACCTTTAATATTGACGTCTTATGTAAATATAGGTGTGCATACGCATTGACTTTAAACATGTTGTAAAATTTGTAGTCACTGTCCTTTAAGGTCCCGTGCTATGTAATTTATGGACCTCTGTGTATATATAATACAGAACGTTTACACCGAATGGCAGGACATCTTATCTTCCTCTATTCAAGCCAAGATGTTGTTTTGACATAGGACAAAAACCCGGATTTCAAAACAAGCCCCCTTCCATTGTGTTGTGGAAGTGCTTATGAGCTGTAAACTGGAGATATATTTATTTGAAGGAGGTGTTACACAGGTTGGTACCAATGCCGGGACACTGAGCGCCTGCGGTAGATGCCGATTTGAAAAACTTGCAGTTAGTCCTGCGCTTAATTCCTCCTCTTGTGGGCTGGTCTGATTTTTGACTCAAAGGTGGTTCAAGGAGTGATGTGGGACCTTTGCCCTCTCTTAAAGGAAAACTTTCTTTTTTCCCTTTGCTCGTGGGTATAATCACAGAATGGACTGGGTTGGAAAAGCCCTCAGAGCTCATCCAGTCCAACCCTTGGTCCAACCCCAGTCCGTTCACTAGATCATGGCACTAAGTGCCATGTCCAATCTCATTTTAAAACCCTCCAGGGCCGGTGTGTCCAGCACCTCCCTGGGCAGCCATTCCAATGCCTGACCACTCTCTCTGCAAAGAATTGCTTTCTCATCTCCAGCCTCAGTTTCCCCTGGCAGAGTTGAAGCCCATGGCCCCTTGTCCTATTGCTGATGCCTGGGAGAAGAGACCAATCCCCACCTGGCTAGAACTGCCCTTCAGGTAGTTCTAGAGAGTGCTGAGCTCAGCTCTAAGCCTCCTCTTCTCCAGACTAAACAAGCCCAGCTCCCTCAGCCTCTCCCCATAGGGCTTGTGTTCCAGTCCCTTCCCCAGTCTTGTTGCTCTTCTCTGGACCCGCTCCAGCACTTCAATCTCTTTCCTGAGCTGAGGGGCCCAGAACTGAACACAATACTCCAGGTGTGGCCTCCCCAATGCAGAGCACAGGGGAAGGATCACTGCCCTTGTCCTGCTGACCACGCTGGTTTGGATACAGGACAGGATACCGTTGGCCTTCTTGGCCACCTGGGCACACTGTTGACTCATGTTGAGCTTCCTGTCCATTAGTCCCCCAGGTCCCTTTCTGCCTGACTGCTCTCCAGCCACTCTGCGCCCAGCCTGGAGCGCTGCAGGGGTTGTTGTGGCCAAAGTGCAGCACCCGGCACTTGGCCTTGTTGAACTTCATCCCATTGGAATCAGCCCATTTTTCCAGTCTATCCAGATCCCTCTGCAGAGCCCTCCTGCCTTCCAGCAGCTCCACACTCCCTCCCAACTTGGTGTCATCAGCAAATCTGCTGATGATGGTCTCAATCCCCTCATCTGAATCGTCAATAAAGATGTTAAACAGGACTGGACCAACCCTGACCCCTGGGGACACCACTAGTGCCTGGCCGCCAGCTGGATGCAGCCCCATTCACCAGCACTCTCTGGGCCCGGCCCTCCAGCCAGTTCTTAACCCAGCAGAGAGTGCACTTGTCCAAGCCATGAGTAAAATTGATGTAAAAAGCGATGGGTATGTATTATCTTGGTTGAAAACATGGCTCTTTTTTGCACATTTCTCATTTTCTTCCCGACCATGCCAGCCCATGGGTGGGGTTGTGCTCTGCCCGGTGTTTAGTGTGACGTAGGGAATTCCGTGTCTTCTTCCACGAGATCCAGGTGTTTCCACTGCCAGAGCTCAACGTTATTGCTTTGAAATCCATTTCTCTACTGAAGGGTGAGCAAAGCTTGAGCTGAGTTGGCCTTGGGTTCATCGCTGAAAATTATTTGCTGGGCAAGATCAAACAGAAAAGACACTCAAGGGGTAAAAAATAAAGGCTTTGCCCAGCGCAAGCTTGATACACACAACGGGTATAGACTGATTTCAATTCTTTCCCTGTTTTCACAGCGGAAGGGCTTCCCCAGGTATATTACTTCGGACCATGTGGAAAGTACAACGCCATGGTACTAGAGCTGCTTGGGCCGAGCCTGGAGGATCTGTTCGACCTGTGCGACAGGACGTTCACTCTGAAGACGGTGCTGATGATTGCCATCCAGCTGGTGAGTGACAAACTGTGGTTATACCAGGCTTAGATGGAGGATGGGCTTGGTTTAATGTGAGGTTCAGGAGCGGCTCTTGGTTGGAGAAGCTCCTTCCATCGTAGACTCACAGAAGGGTTTGGGTTGGAATGGACCTTCAAGGACCGTCTATCCCAACATGTCCAGGACATCTTCACTAGACCAGGTTGCTCAAAGCCCCGTCCAACCCAACCTTGAACACTCCCAGTCATGGGGCACCCACAACTTCTCTGGGCAGCCTGTTCCTGTGTCTCACCGCCCTCGTCATGTCCTATCTAAACCTGCCCTCTTTCAGTTTATAACCGTTGCCCCTCATCCTGTATCTATAGATTTTAGTAAAAACTCTCTCTCCGTCTTTCTTATAAAAGGACGTTTCTCAGGTTTGAGAAAAACTCTTGAAGGGAAGGTCAGATTATGCTTATGAGAAAACTTGTTCCTTGCGCAGCAGAACCAGCAAAGCCGGATTCCTACGGCCTTGTGTCCCGTGTCCCCTACACACCCCTGCCCCAATACCTGCCCCAGCTCCTCCCTCTCTTCGGACACCCCCACAACACCTCCTTTCTCACCCGGGACACAGGAGCACAGCACCCTCCCACACTCCTACCAGTTTTACTGGTTTGGTGCTATCGGGCTGCTTGCGCAACCTCCCTGAGCATTCCAGCTCTCCACCATGCTCAAATTCGGTCAAAATTGGAAAGGAATAAATCTACAGGCAACATCATGAAGCCTCTAAAGGAACTCAAGCTGAAAGCATTAGCTTGGATTTGTGTTTGCATGAAGAGCGGACAACGTGAAACCCGAATGTCCTGAATGCGGTGGGTGGAGTTCCATGGTAGGGCCAACCAGTTCTCATCGGAGTTTGACTTTCTGACTTCCAGCCCATGGTCTGCAGGTGCCCAAGAGGCACAGCAGAGGTGGGACTGGATATTCACATTAGGTATGTTCACATTAACAGATCTGTGGAAAGAAGCATTGAAGGAAAGAGAAGATGGTGGGGGAGCGGGGAACACAATGTTTTCTAAATAAACTGACGTTTGCCACGGCAAAATCTCAAATGTAGCATTGAGGTCGCAGATGCCAAAGCTGGAACAGCACCTGCCTGGTAGTGCGTGCATGAAGTTGTGCTGCTACAGCTCAGGGTCCAGTCTTGTTGGCTTTGAGTGTGCCTTCATCAGTGGAAAACCAATTTATAGTGTTGGTTTTGATTGAATCAAGTGGCACCAGATGGCAAAGCCTTGGATACAGCTTGTATGACCTTCGGGTTGTAAAGATGTAAAGATGTAAAGTGAGACTGCTGGGGGCATCAGGACTGTCCCATCGTGTCCCTTTTGCCCAGCCCTGGGCTTGTGATTGAGCTCTGTGCTTGGAGGGTCTTCACCAGCATCATCTTGTGACCTCAAAAGCATCCAGGCAGATGGAGGTAAAGAGAAAAAGAATATGAAAGACCCAACAGCTTCTGCGTTTGTGGTGGCAGTAAAAAGGTAAACGAGTATTTTCAGGTGCTGCTGAGTGTGTCAGGTCATCTGACATCTGTCCAGATTGTTGTCCTGGCCATATCTGCTTTGCCTTCAGGTTTTAAGGAACAAAAAAAACCCCATTTTTTTCTCAGGTTATGTAATTCCTGTTGCCCATTTCAACAACGGAGCTTCTCCGGTAGCAGCAACAAATGAGCCATTTGAGCTCCGTTTGAAAGCTCGTTACGTACAGAGAGGCGAGGAGGCGCTTTGTTCCAGCTTTAGGGGTCGCGTCTTCGTTTGAATCGTCCCCATCCCGGCACCTTTTTGTCTCCCAACCCGCCGCCACGTCCCGGAGGTGACTCGGAGCGTGAAGAGCGGCTGAGGCGCAGAGCGTCTGCTCCGCTCCATCTCCCGCCATCCATCCGCAACAACCCGGGAAACCCATCTCCTCGGTGCCTTGAAATAAATCACCACCAGAGGGGAGGGGAGCGGCAACACGCGCTATTGCTGTCTTTCAGGAGCAAGTCCTATTTGTTAAGACTGATTTCACCTGATTTTTCCTCGTCTCCCGCCCTCCTTGAGCGGCGGGTTTTTTATTCTTTAAGGAGTGCTGCCCCCTCCTGCCTGGAGCTTCTTTCCAAGTGGCTCAGATGCAGCAGGTTTTCCTTGAAAATAAGGTATTAATCAAGCTCTGGGAGGCTCCTTAGGCTTCCTTGTTAGGCTCTAGAGTTAAGATTTGTTCAAAGGTGGAAGTTTCTTTAGGACAACCTATAGTCGCTGTTATTTCTTCTCTTAATTGGGTGAATAGTGTAGAAAGATGTGCCATGGACAGGGACACGCCGCTCTCTGATGAACTGCACGATTACATTCTTGTGTTGGAAACATTTTGGTAAACTAGTAAATGATGCTTTCTCTTTTTCATACACTTGATGGAAAAGGCTGACGTATGTTCTTCAGCTTGTAAAGATACATAAAATGAGTAAAGAATCAGCAATGTAAATAGTCATTAAGAAATACTGAAAACGTTTCAAGAACTGTTTTTTTTGGCAGTGTGGGGGTGTTTGAATAGCATGTGAAGTTGTAGTTTTAAGCGTAGCTTGCAGGACAACTTCTGGCCTGGATGACTTGGTTGCCACCTCTTGAACCCGCTGGCCCGTTGCCCAAGGGGGCTCAAGAGCGGACCGCGCCGTACGTGTCATTTTGTGCTGACCCACCAATTCTGACTCATTGAACTGGCGTCGTAGGTGTAAAATAGCTGCATTACACACTCACTGTGCTGTTGGAATAAACCCGATGCTGTTCGTACGATCAGTCGAATCACTCTCTCTTGGTCACAACCAGCCGTCCTAGGAGAGGTGAGTTCCGCAGGACGTGGTGACACAAAAGATCCCAAATAGGATGAGCATCCTTTTTTTGCCTCTAAGGACTTTTTATTGGTACTATGTGCTCACTGTCTCCTATGTAGACACACAGCTACACAGTCATTTCCAAATTGCTTGATTTACCTATACAAACAGCAATCATTTCTGTTTGCTCTCTTGTATTGAGCTACAGTCACATATACTCTGAATCCAGATGTTACATCAAAATAATAACAGAGGGTTGGAAGGTGATGTAGTCAGATGGATGTGGTTCATCGAATGGGGTTTTATAACAAATTCTCTTGAACTGCCACATCAGTAATAACAACCCCCAGGATTTTTAAAAGGATGAGGTTGGTGCAAAAGTAATTGTGGTTTTGGACTGTGAGTTTTAAATCCTTATAATGGATGGGACAGAGTGATCATGGGTGTGTGGAGCTTCCAACCAGGTGTTGATCCAAGGTCTGGAAAGAGAAGAAGAGATCTGGGTTTGCCAGCCAGGGACATGTCTGCATTCGGAGTGAGAAACAAAAGAGCAGCCAGGGACTATGGACCCCAGGGCGTGTGGATTGGCGCCCGTTAGTGCCAAATTTGGAGTTCGTGGTGGTTTTGTGTCAATAAACGGGTATATGGCCTTGCCAAAGAAGCATCTTACCTAACGAAGCCACCATGCAACAGCCGTGGACCAAGCTGGGCTACACATGTGTTCATTTAAAACCTAAAAAAAGAAATGAAAAGGTAATAAATGAAATGAAATAGTGAATTATTTCCAATGGGGATTGTCTAAGAAGTTAGGAGCCCGAAGGAGAACTGCTTGCTGAGCCGTTCGAACTTCATCCGCAATAGATTTAGTTCCACCTTGAAAATGGGGTTCCTACCCTTTTCCCTTCCCTTCTCAGTTGTACCGGCAAAGCAAAGTTAGGCAGAAGCTGAAAAATATTCCGAACTGATGAGATTAATTATTATTTTTAGTCAGCACTAAGGATCGTAAGGCCCAAAAATCCCCCTCCGTGAAGAATCTGGCGCGTCTAATACAACATATGGGTCGAGGGCGGGAGGTGGGAAGACACCGCGTGGCGAGGGAAGAACTCTTGGTAACCGGTTTATTGTGTTTAAAATCAATGCTGTTCCCCATGGAATCTTTCCAAGAACTGGGAACGGGTCAGAAACAGCCTTTGCAGTTTTCAATCAGGATAAAGTCAGGGAGCGCAGACAAATTCCTCTTCCAGCTCTCATCGTAACGTCTGCCTCGGTTGGCTCCATCCATCGTTGCGTTTCTCGTAGAGTGGCCGAAATCGGGGACGGCACCGAGCAGAGGGCGGGCGATGGGCTAACAAACTGCGTGCCTCGTTAGCCGGGAGGGTGCGTTACCTGCAAATAATCCGCATAATTCTCCCCCGGTCGTTTTGCAGATCTCTCGGATGGAGTACGTGCATTCCAAGAACCTCATCTACCGAGACGTCAAGCCGGAAAACTTCCTTATCGGCCGGCAAGGCAATAAGAAAGAGCACGTCATTCACATCATAGACTTTGGCTTGGCCAAGGAGTACATCGACCCCGAGACCAAAAAACACATTCCTTACCGGGAACACAAGAGCCTAACGGGAACGGCGAGATACATGTCCATCAACACCCACCTCGGCAAAGGTCGGTGTGGCCCCACAGCCGCTTGGCTCGCGGCTCTTTGATTCCCTTCCAGATATCATGAGCTGCTCAGTGTCGTGATGCTACACGACTACAGGCTATTTTTAAAATCTCTATAGGCTTTAAACAAATTTTGTACAGGCTTTTTAAACTTTTCCACCCCCCGTTTTGAGGAACTGAGACAGCTGAAGTGTTGGAAGCCTCGTAATTATAGTTTTTATTAGGAACTAAATAACCGGTAGCAAGCCCGCACTGATAGAATGCGAGTAGGCGGGTAGTAATCGCCGTACTTAATGGTGACCAAATTGATTTTTATAGCTCAGCTCTGGACCGGTACCTTCCAGTTGCAGTTGTTAGAGCTGGATGTTCCCTGACCTAATGATTGGTTGGAGAAAATTAGTGATTTAATTACTTTTAAACCTGGCTTTCATCTCCTCGCTGCCTTCTTTCATACCGAGAGATGGCATTTATGTGGCTGAAAGGCAAAAAAACCTTATTCAATGTTTATTTATGTTAACTTATAAGAGCGGTAAGACAACGGAATATTCTGCCGGGGGTGTCGTGGGGCTGATGTTTTGCAGCCCAGGTGGAGTCAGTCACTTCACGTTTCAGGATCAAAGGGAAGGAGCCTGGTTGCAATTTGTATGTGAGATGAACACACTCAACCATCTTCCCGAGAAGTTCACCTGCATCGTTGCACTTAATTACCCAGGACATCCTCTTTTTTGCCCTGTTTTAGAGCTATACCAGAGTAACCTGCAGCCTCTGGTATCCTCCCTTGGGTTTTTGATGCATTTTGGTGGGTTATTTTAAGGATGCTTTTTCCTTTGGCTCAAGGCCGTTTTCCCCTCCCAGTTATAACATCTGCATGGCAAAAGCAGCAAGGAGAAGCCTGAAGGATCTATTTTTGCTTGGCTCTGATGTGATGAGCTGCAGAAGCGATTGGGAAGGGGTTGGCACCATGCAACATGTTCATTCCTGCCTGTTCCGCTGTAATTCAGAGCAATCTCCTGCCTTCTAGCAGATCTTTATGCATTTTACGCGTTTTTCTAATAGCTTTATGCACAGTGTCTGAGCTACAGACAGCAAGTGAACCTCCCCGTGATAACTTATCTCAACAGTACTGTGGCTGCTGATGGAATCCGTTCCTGCAACTGCAGCATCCGTTTGTCTTCTATTTCAGAGCAAAGTCGTCGAGACGACTTGGAAGCCCTTGGCCACATGTTCATGTATTTCCTCCGAGGCAGCCTGCCCTGGCAAGGACTGAAGGTAGGTTTGAACTTCAGCTTTTGCCCTTTGAAACTTTGCTCTCTGCCCAAAAACAATGAGGGAAACATTCGCAAAACCCAGCCAGAAACAGAAACACCATCCTCTCCTTTGTGTCCTTGAAGTCGAATGATAAGGCGTTAGCTTAACCCACAGGAAAGATTTTATGATACATATATTTTAAGAAGTACATCACCTGGCACTTCAATTACAATTAGCTTTGCTGAATTGGTCCAAGTCAGGGGAGAAGACCCAGCAGAGGCTCCGCTTAGTGCTGTGAGAGAAAATAAACCAGCTCTTGGGCTCGCAGGCTCGCAGCAGAGCTGTGGTCAGAGGCGGCGTCTTGTGTGCTAGACCTTGTTAAGCTGCTTTGTCACCATTTATACAGACTTAGTCTCAGCTTAGCCTTATCAGACGTGCGCCAGGAACATTGGCAACCAGTCATAAAATCAAAGAAGGGGTTTTTTGAGCATTAAAGTGATTGAATCTCTCCTACTTTCAGTTCACACCTTTGCAAGTGTGTCTTATTTGGTTACATATTTTATTTCTAGCTTAGTTGAACTTGTCTGCTTTAAATTTATCCTGTAAGTTGTTCTAAATTAGTTCCAGGTTTAGACAAGGTTCTACAAAATTTCCTCAGTTCATTGCTGAACTTGAGAAGAATTAGTTCACTGCTCTTGAACTCCTGCATTTTTTTTAGCTCCAAAACCAAATATAGACTCTTTAGATTGATCTAGAATATGGCATCTTCAGACTTCTGTGTTCAGCTTACACTTTTGGCCTATATTGTCAGTGCTAAAGTCTGGAGAGAACGTCTTATGATGCTAATGATGCTGCTGACAGGTCTAACGGGCGGATTTGAAACAAAGGCGATAAAACCCGTTCTCAGGGTGCCAAGTGGAGCAGAGTTCTCTGCTTCAAGAGGGATCGAGATGGGAAATCTAACTGATAATTGTTTCATTTTTCATGGTGACCAGCTGTTTAATCAGTGGTCATCACTTTGGGGGTGAGAGAAGAGGTAGTGTAGCAGTACCGTGGGATTTAAGAGAAGTGTGACTGATGTAAACGTGTTGTTTGGGGTTTTATACACGATAAAAACCCAGCGTGCCCAAAGTGCCGTTGTGATCTTTCTCCTTTTACAGTTCGTGGAAGTGATGAGGTTGCCAGTGGCTCTAAGCCTGGGACTGACGTGCGGTCCTAGTATGTGCAGTTTATTTTCTCGTCCTGTGAAATCTTCCCTATAGAGTCCTCAGGACTCGACTGGTAGGAAATTGGCCTCATAAGACACTAACGAGTGTCCTTCTTTTCAATCCTGAAGATGTGTTGAACGTGTCCTTGGATATTTGGTGCCAACAGCACGTAAAACGCATAGCAAGAATTACAACAGATAGTATTCCTGCTAGTGTAGTCTAGGCTGCAGTTTATTACAAGTAACATCTCCTGATACCACCCAGAATCAGCCTTAAATTCTTTGTTTTTCTTCCCACACAGCATGTCGTTTATCACATGGTTGAACTCTTTCTCCACAACTGTTTTGTCTTTGTGCGCTGCAGGCTGACACCTTAAAAGAGAGGTATCAGAAGATTGGGGACACAAAGAGAAACACTCCGGTTGAGGTTCTCTGTGAGAACTTTCCAGGTAAAGCCCTGATGGCACCGTTTGCCCGCAGTTGGAGGTGGACACACCGTGTTAAATATGACGGTTCTGAGCTCCTCTGTGTATCCGTGACGTTGTTCCTCAAGCTGGCAGACAACAGGAGCTGCCGCTCTAAATTACCAAGGCCTGAGGGCTCGTGGCTGTGGCTTCCAATTAGAATAACTCTTCCCATCAAGGAGGCTGGACATGGCACAAGTGTTCCTGCTTTGCTTCCTTCCAAAAGAGGGTGTCATTATCTTCCCCCTCCCAAGTGACGGTGTTGGGTCTACTGAGTTAACTCTTGTCCAGATTGAAGGTTTTACAGCTTAGAAGATGGGGTGATGTGTCTGGCCTTGAATTCCACCTTCTGAAAGCAGTTTTAAGGAGAGTGTTACTAAAGATGTGCTTCTGGCCAAGGCCAGCACCTTTTCTCCAGCTAGACAAAAGTCCACCTTGGAGCTGGGAGAGCACAGTACAAAGTTAAAGCCCTCGCTGGGTACCAGTGGCCTTCACAGAGTGGGGTTTGTGGTGTTTTTTGAAATGCTGACAGCAGGGAGAGCAGCCAGGTCCCCACAACCAGCCCCGTTCCTGTAGGAGTCGTCGTGCCGTGTGGCGCGTTCCCATACAGGAGTTAATCCATTCATAGAATCATTGAGCTTGGAAATTACCATTAAGATCGTTGAGCCCAAACATTAACCTAACGCTACCAAGTCCACCACTAAACCACGTCCCTAAATGTCATGTTGCTGAAATAAAATAACTTGAGTAGAAAAATGATGATCATAGGCTTGACTTTCTAAAAAATCTCAGAGGTGCTCTGGTGAGTTTGAGGAGCGTGTTTCCAGTGTGTGCGTGTCGCTCCGGGTGGTTTGTGAGTGCTGCAGCTCGGCTGCGAGCGGAACTGACGCTGCTGCTCTTTTCCCAACAGAGGAGATGGCCACGTACCTGCGGTACGTGCGGCGATTAGACTTCTTTGAGAGACCAGACTACGATTATTTACGAACCATCTTCACAGAGCTGTTCGAAAAGAAAGGCTACACCTTCGACTACGCCTACGACTGGGTCGGCAGGCCGATTGTAAGTTGTCCCCACAAAATGCAGCACCTTGCCTTCCCGCTGCTGCTTCCTCACCACCTGAAAATGTCTAATAATTCCAATTAAATGCCAGTGAGATTAGGATCAAATTTTTCACTTGTGTTCTCCACCTAACATACTGAAATATCCCGACATTGCGTTCAGGGTTTATTTGCAGTTTCCCTCAGGGACAGAAGGTCCCTTCCCACCAATTTGGCCTTGTCCTGGTGGGGCGTTCAAACCTGATTTTCCCACCTGTGGCAGTGAACTTGACTAGACTTAATTTCCTCTAGTCTAGCGCAGGATTTGAGACCACTATCTAAAGACATCCATCCTAAAGCAGGAGAACAGTGCTAGCTCAGCACTGAATGGTGAAAGACCTCTGTAACGGTCAAGTTCTCACTGAGACATATGGGAGATCTAGACAGGACTCTGATGGATGTTCAGTGAACAAACAACCAGTTCTAAGCTCAGATCCTGAGCCTTACCCTACTCCAGAGGCTGGACCAGCTCTTCATAGCACACAGCAAGGAAACGTGGTAGTAACCAAGCTCTATTGAGTAGTTCGTGACACCAGGTGGACGATAACTGTGATCTCGTTGCATCACTTCAATTATCAAAAGCCATTTGTAGTCGAGAAGACCTTGGCCAACAGACACGTCATGGGGAAATGTGGTGGAAGAGTCTAAAGCTCTTCCGCTGGCTGCCTTGTCGCTTGCATTTGGTGTCGTTCTGCCCATCGCCTCATTGCCAACGGCCGCTCACCACACACCAGCATCTGTAAATTAACCGTCTCTGGTGCTGGATCAGATGCCTTCAGTGCTACGTTGGTGGTGATTTACCATCCCAACTATATTTAGCGTCACCAATGTTTACTGCGCCCAGAACAGTTCATAAGAAATCATTCTCTTTGTGAATCGTGATTTTTCTCCTCGTTTTTCTTTAATTACGAAGGCAATTGATAAAAAGCCCCTCGTAAGACAAGCGTGCAATTGCTGACAACTGCAACGGTTGCTATGGAGATTGTGGTGGTGTGAGCTGGGATTATGACTTGGGGGAGAGTAGAGCAGATGAAGCTTTAATTTTAACACCTCCTGTTCCTATGTTTTTAAAAGCGGTGAGACAATGAGATGAGGAAAACAAGTCTGTATATTTTCACTTGTAATAATCCCATGTGAGACACATTAGGTGTGATCTGACACCATTACAGATACCCAACTATAACTTTTAAATTTATTTTTATGCAAGGCCTTTGGTGCTGATGTCCGGCATCAAATCACAGGGATTTTATAGCCTTGGCTCTAATTTTCCCTGGTTATTTTCAGTACTTTTTCCTTCTTCTCCCTGGTGGGATCCAGCCCTGACAAGTCCGGTTTGCACACGCGCGTGTCCGGAGAGCGAGAGGCACCTTCGTGCTAACGAGCGCCTTGTTTTCCAGCCGACTCCGGTGGGATCCGTTCACGTGGACTCTGGGACGTCCGCGATAACAAGGGACAGCCACCTCCATCGGGACCGGCCATCGCAGCAGGCGCTTCGCAATCAGGTGCGTTGCTCGCGGCTGCTCCGGCAGCGCCGTGTTGGTCACCTTTCCGAATGCCTCTCGGGCTGGAGAAGCTCAAAGCCGTTAGAGGTGGCCGGGGCTGATTCTCGCCTCGGTCATGGCGAGCACGCTTCCTGCTTAATTTAGAGACTCTGATTTGAGTGGAATTTTGCCGAAGCAACAGGTTGAGATACTGTATCAGCCAGCAGGGTTCTTCAGCGGAACACAATGTGGAAATGCGGCGATTTTCTGTAGTTTGTGGTTAAGCTCTTTCAGTCAATTTGGTCAGAGTACCCGGCCAACCAGGTTCTCTTGGGTGCTTTTGGTCGTAGCTCGTGGATCATGGAGCGGACGAGCTGTGGCAATAGCAATCTTCCTGTGGACCGTGTGGCTGCAATAAGGATGTGCGTGTCCCATGTACGCGCAATGTGTGACAAAGATGTGCGTGTCCCGTGTATGCACAGTATGTGATAAAGATGTGCGTGTCCCATGTATGCACAATATGTGATAAAGATGTGCGTGTCCCATGTATGCACAATATGTGATAAAGATATGCGTGTCCCGTGTAGGCACAATGTATGATAAAGATGTGCGTGTCCCATGTATGTGCAATAAGTGATAAAGATGTGTGTGTCCTGGGTACACGCAATATGTGATAAAGATGTGTGTGTCCCATGTATGCACAATGTGTGATAAAGATGCGCGTGTCCCGGTTATGCGCAATGTGTGATAAAGATGTGCGTGTCCTGTGTACGCTCAATATGTGATAAGGATGTGTGTATCCTGTGTACGTGCAATAAGCGATAAAGATGTGCGTGTCCCGGGTACACGCAATATGTGATAAGGATGTGCGTGTCCCATGTGCATGCAATATCCTTCTCGGGGTGTCGTGTTCACAGCGTGGGTGTTGCAGAACATAAAGACCATCAGGGCAGGATCCCTCTGGGAGGCTGGGTGTCATCGAGTCATTTTGGTTGGGAAAGACCTTTAAGGTCATCAGGTCCAACCATTAACCCAACACGGTTACGTCCACCATAGAATTATAGAATGCCCTGAGTTGGAAGGGACCCACAAGGATCATGGAGTCCAACTCCTGTCCCTGCACAGGACACCCCACAGGTCACCCGTGTGTCTGAGGACGTTGTCCAGTCTCTTCTTGAACACTGTCAGGTTGGGGCCGTGACACCTCCCTGGGGAGCCTGTTCAGTGTCCAGCACCTCTGGGTGAAGAACCTTTTCCTCGTGTCCCACTGACCCTCCCCGGCACATCTTCTGCCATTCCCTGGGCTCTGTCACTGTCACAGAGCAGAGCTCAGCCTGCCCTTGTGAGGAAGCTGTAGACCGCGATGAGTTCTACATGAGGTCACTGTGTCCCTAAGAACTTCATCATGGTCCGAAGGAACTACCAGCTTTTGAATTTCCCCGTTTTTTTCCTTTCTGGTTGAAATGCTTTCTCGGTGTTGAGAGTTTGGTTTTTCTGCATTAACAGAACTGGCGAGAAGTTGAGTAGATGTCCAACCGCCGGCTCCTAGCTAGAGCTGTTGGTGCCCGTACCTGCCCGTGAGTGGTTCTGGGCTCGCTCCGCTCCTCTAACCGCTGTGTGCTGCTCTGGCGCCTTCTGCTCCCATTCAGGTCCCGTAAGCCGGGCTTTGTGGGTGCAGAACCGAGCATGAGATGTCGTAACCCGCCTGGGCTCGGCTTTCCTCACTCCACACAGCCAAGCTCAGGCTGGTAGAGCCGCTAACGTAGACTAGAACACACCTAAAGCCATCAGGATGAATCTCCCTCATTAGGAGCATCGCTTGTAGGACGCAGGATTGTTTGCAGCGCGTGTGCAGCACTATTTATGCATGTTGATGGGCGTGGAGTGGTTTGTGAGCACTAGTAAAATAAACCGCTTTAATATATCACCTGATTAATGCATTAACAAGCCCATTTTTGGGCGGCAGTCTTTAGTTGTCCGCTTTGACGACAGACCTTTGTGCTCTGTGCGTACGAGGCGTCGTTCCCTTCAACAATGACACCGGGCTTCATTTTCAAGCAGGTTCATTCCCAAATTAGAGTACATAGTCCCAGGAAATCTTAATTATCAAAGCCGGGTGAGCACTGTCCCTGGCTGCCAGGCCTGGCTCGCGGTTCGTTAGCTGGGGGAAGGTGATGAGCGTTAACGAGCGTTCACGGGAACGTGATTCTCTGACATTTCACAGTGTCACTGGGGTTGCGTTTCAAGCCCCCGTTCCAAGCCCAGCTGATCCGTATCGGCTGGAGAGCCGACAGGGCAAACCCTGAGCCTCCCGGGACCTTGCGTCTATTGGGAGCCGCTTGTGGGCTTTTTTTTCTCCCCCCTTTTTTTTTTCTCTTTTTTTTTTTTTTTTATTTTTTTCCTTTTTTTTTCTTTTTTTCTTTTTTTTTCCTTTTTCCTTTTTCCTTTTTTTTTTTCTTTTCTCTTTTTCCTCTTTTCTTTTTTCTTTCATATTTTTTCCTCACTCATTTTTTCTTTTTTCTTTTCTCCTTTTATTTTCTTCCTTTCTTTTTCCTTTTTCCTTTTCCTTTTTCCTTTTCTTTTTTCCTTTTCCTTTTTCTTTTTCCTTTTCTTTTTCCTTTTTCTTTTCCTTTTTCCTTTTCTTTTTCCTTTTTCTTTTCCTTTTTCCTCTTCCTTTTTCCTTTTCCTTTTATTTTTCCTTTATTCTTTTCCTTTTCCTTTTTCCTTTTTCCTTTTCCTTTTTCCTTTTCCTTTTTCCTTTTTCCTTTTCCTTTTTCCTTTTTCCTTTTCCTTTTTCCTTTTCCTTTTTCCTTTTCCTTTTCCTTTTCTTTTTCCTTTTTCCTTTTCCTTTTCTTTTTCCTTTTTCCTTTTCCTTTTTCCTTTTTCCTTTTTCCTTTTCGTTTTCTTTTTCCTTTTTCTTTTTCCTTTTTCCTTTTTTCTTTTTTTCTATCTTTTTTCTTTTTCCTTTTTCTTCTTTTTCCTTTTTCCTTTCTTCCCCTTTCCTTTTTTCTCTTTATGTTTTCCTTCTCTTTCCTCTGTTCTCTTCTTCAATCTCCTTCTCTCCGTTTCCCTGTGTTCTGTCGCTGGCCCGTTGGTTCCGTGTGTTGTTCCCATGGCTGCTCTCCAGCTCAGCGCAGGGCTGGATCTCCCACACGCGGCTGGAAGTCGCAGCACAAATCCCAAAAGAGCTGGGGGCTCTTTGCTCTCCTCCTTCAGCTTCACCGCCGATAACCTCATGTTCCTTTGCTTGAGCCTCTTCTTCTTCCAACTCCCACTTCACCTTTGAAACATTTGCTGGAATTTTGGATACGGCGTCCAGGGAAACGTGTCCCTTGGTCACTTCAGGCTTGACTGTATCCTCTGCCGTTGTCCTGAGGACAAGGTGGATCTAAGGTGAATGCTGGAGATGTTGCCTTCAAAGCCGGGTGACCCGTAAGGACCTTCACACTCAAGTCCCAAGTGGTTCTTCTAATAAAACAAATGACATTCTAGTAATTTACTTGTTGCATTGGTTGGGGATAAAGAAGAAATTGTTAGCGAAAGTTTCTTTAGCTACTTATCAGCAGAAAACCAAAGAGCCACCAACGCTCTCTCCAGTCAAGCAGGTGTAGTGGATGTTTCCTCCTGCAGCATACTAGTGGATCAGTGTGTGGAACTGGCTTTTGCCGGAAGAAAACACAGCTTTATGTTGCAAAACAATACATATTTTAGGGAGGCCAAGCTTGTGTATCCAATCTCGCTGCCACACCAAGTGCTCTGGAGTGTGTAACCTGACAGGCGCAGTTAAACTTGGCGCCGGTGTGTTTATTTCTGCGCTGAAACCCGTGGAAATGAAGCCGTGTAAAGAGATCATTTCCCGAGCAGATCTGAGCTGGTTTAGCAGCTGGAGGAGAACTCACCGCTGAAGTAAAGCGCGAGGCGCACTTGGTAAAGAGAAATTTTAGCCCAGCTAAAAGTTTACATGCCTCGCTTTTTGCAAAGGAACTAACTCACTAACAAACACAGCGGTGTTTCTTCCCCTCATTCACCTTGTGCCTTCTCTTCTCTTTCTCTGGCGCTCCCAAACTCGTGAGCAGGCGTCATCGGATCGCCGAGGGGAGTGGGAGATCCAGCCCAGCCGGCAGACAAATACCTCCTACCTGACGTCTCATTTGGCTGCGGATCGGCACGGAGGATCCGTACAGGTGCGTTACAGCCTTCACAGAACCCCAGAGTAATGTGAGGGGTTGGAGGGGACCTGGAAAGCTCATCCAGTGCAATCCCCCCATGGAGCAGGAACACCCAGATGAGGTTACACAGGAAGGTGTCCAGGCGGGTTGGAATGTCTGCACAGAAGGAGACTCCACAACCCCCTGGGCAGCCTGGGCCAGGCTCTGCCACCCTCACCCCCAACAAGTTTCTTCTCAGATTTCAGTGGAACCTCCTGTGTTCCAGTTTGCACCCACTGCCCCTTGTCCTGTCACTGGTTGTCACCCAGAAGAGCCTGGCTCCATCCTCCAAGAGCTATTTTAAACTCAAATTGGTCAAATTGAACCCGGAAAGGAGGGTCTATGGGCAGGTCTGGTCGATAACACACCCCTCATCCCCACCTTGGGGGTGCTCTTAAGCAGTAAGAGGCAGCTGAAAGAAGCTCTGTTGCTTATAAACCCCAGAAATGTTAGAAAAATAGTTGAGCTGTTGCAGTTCAGGCTTGACAGGTGAGATTTTGCTGCTTCATGGAAATCTGGGGGTGTCAGACTGAGAAGTGCACAGGGGGTGGCTGGTGCAAGTCATAGAATCATTTCAGTTGGATGAGACCCTCAGGATCATCGAGTCCAACCATAACCCACCCCTGGCACTGCCCCATGTCCATGAGAACCTCATCTAAACGCCTTTTAAACCCCTGCAGACAGACAGAGTGTAAGGGCACGGTGGCTGCACAGCAGATCTCTGTGTGCTTGCACCATGGAAGGTGGATGAGCAGACAACACTAAAGGCACTGCTAAATTTTTAAGTTCCCAAAAAAACCTGCGTCTGTTTTTGAAGGTGTAGCTGCCTCTGGTTGTCACGCGGGCTCGCTAAGGGCATCTCTCGCTCTGCTGCCAGAGTGAGATGGCTGGACGTGCCAGAGAGGAGGTGCAAGAGTCGTTCAGGCAGACAAGAACTGTCTGGTGTCGCTGGCCGGGGGAAGGCTGGCAGAGGTTTGTCTGCCAGAGCCACATCTGGCGCCAGACACACCGCTTGGAAACCTGGCTCTGGTGAATGGCGATTAGTGCCTGGAGCGGGACGAGAAGTGCAGGGTGCCCCCAAGCGAAATGCAGGCTAGGTTGAAACTTTTACTTATTCCTGATACTTGTTTGGATTCAATATATTATTTTTACTTGATTAGCCACGTTCCTTTTTGAATTTAAAAATTTAAAGATATTTTACGGTGTAGCAGAGAAACGGAAAGATGAGGAGAAACTAATGTGTGTGGAGCTCTGACCTGAGACGTGAGCAAACAGCAGAAGCTTTCAAGGTCAGGTTGGATGGGGCTTTGAGCACCCTGGGCTGGTGAAAAATGTCCCTGTTGATGACAGGGGGTTGGACTGAGCGACCCGTAACGGTCCCTGCCAACCCAAACCATTCAAGTAAGTGTTTTTATTGGGATTATTTTACATAAAGGGAATAGTTTCCTTGCACATGCTGTGTCTCCCCACGAGCAGAGCTGTGCTTGAGCTGTTTACACACCTGTATGTGCCACCGTAAGCATGAAAATCCTGCTTATCTGCAGCCAAGGACATGAAATATTCTGCTGTGCGTGGCCGCTGGGCTGCAGATGCTTAAGTTGTTTCTCGACAGATGCCGCGGCTTTTGCTGAACCCTTGGACAGTCACTCGCTTCAAGGGGCTGTTTTCCTTTAAGGCAGCAGTGGAATTTGCCACATCGGGATGAAGGAGGAAAATCAAAGCTTTTTGCAAAATGAGATTTATCAAGAGAGAGAGCGAGGGAAGATCACTGGGAACAGCGCCATCGCGTTTCACAAATTCGTGTGGGAAGTGAGGGGGTCTGGAGAAGCGGGTGCGAAGGGAACCCAAAGGGTTGTCACTCGAGGGTTGTTTGGAAGGGCCAGCTGAACTTCCGTCCCATACAGGCTGCTTTGGTGGTTGTCCTGGCCGTAATTACCCAGAAAATCAGGTGTTCTCTTGGCAAACGCGGAGCTGCCGGCAGCTGGGGTGTGGATTGTCATCCCTATAATGGAAATGCTGAATTCATCCGTGGGAGTAAGCGTGACGTGCAAGGGGGCTTCGCTAACAGACCGTTTGTCTGCGTTTCAGGTGGTCAGCTCGACCAACGGGGAGCTGAACGTGGACGACCCGACGGGGGCACATTCCAACGCGCCCATAACGGCGCAGGCAGAGGTGGAGGTGGTGGAGGAAGCTAAGTACGTGTGCTTTATCAACGGGCTTCCCACTGGTGTGGTCATTAATCCTCACGGGAAACGAGTGGGGCCGTTTACCCGTGGTGAAGTACTCGATGCTCGTGTCCCTTGCCCTTTTCCTTGCATATCGCTGCTTTTGTGCATGGTGCCTTCAGTGCTGCTGCTGCTGCTTCTTTTTTACACTTGTCGTGGCTGGAGAACGTAACTCTTACTCAGAGCATGTGTTGCAAGGTTGACAGTAGCACAAATACCGAAATAATGTGAGTTGATTTCAGGAATCCCGGTGAGCGTCCCCTGTTCCAAAAGGAGAACGCGCTGTACGCTCCTGCTGAGTGTAGGAGTAGCTTGAGCGCAGCTCAGGGAAGAGATTGTTGCTCTGAAAGTTAACACTTGATTTCTGGCTGCAAGAAGTGGGTGCCGGGTATCCAGAATGGTCCTGAAGTACCTCACGCAGGGATGGGCAGTTCGCTCCTTGAATTCTCTTGGTCCAGCCCAACAGAAGCACAGAGAGAGAAACCAGAAGATCGTGCTCCCTCCGAGCCAACCTCTCCCATAGCTCGTGGCCAGGAGTGAGAACTGACGTACAAAGTTGCTGCTTTGACCATTTTGGCCTTTTTTGCACCCGTACTGCGTCTGGCACCGTCACGTCACCTTTTGCATGATCCTCCACACGGGACCTTCTCGCTGCCTGTGACCCAGAGCAGGAACCGTGTCATCCTGACGCTCCCCGTGCGAGCGGTGACCAGAGCCGGGGCTGCCCTAGAACCGCGCGGTGTCACAACGCTGCCCGCCGGCCTGGTGATAACTTGACCTGTGCCGCTTGTCCCACATTGTTTGTCTTGAGTCTCGGTGGGAACTTGTTAGGAACGGCTCGTGGGGGGGTGACAAGCGGCAGTCGGGGCTTCTGCTCTGTCCCGCTGTCCCTCGGGACGCGCTCGCGCGTGGGCGCGATGCGGGCAGTGCCGTTCCCCAGCAGCAGAGCCGCTTTGTCCCCCCAGCACACCCCGCTGCTGGTGCAGGGGGACATCTTGAGGTGCAACGTGTGGGTTGGACAATGTTCCTCTCAGATTGGGTGGCGTGGCGTGCAGAGCAGCACTTTGGCGCCACAGGCTCTGCGTGGGGCAGACTGAAGTGGCTTCCCCTCGGGCACGTGGCGTGGGGTTGCTCCCAGGACGGGACAAACCGCCACCCGTAACAGTTTGGTCTCTCTCCAGCCCTTGCGGTGCCAGATTGGTTTTGGAGGCGCTGGGACGCAGAGCTTTACGCTGAGAGGTTTGGGGTTTGTCATTGCCGAGCGCAGCGCGCTTCATTCCATGTGCCGCAGGGCGGGCCGGTTCATCTTCCCCTGCGTCTGTGAGCATCAGACCCCCTCAGTTCTGTGAGGAGGGCAAAGGACTTTTGGATTCTGTGGGCCAGCAAGTGCCAGAAGGAGCCAGAGCTGTGTTTCGCGACGAGGGGCAATAGCGGCAAGGTCTTTCCCGGCGGGCAGAGCTGCGAGGTGCTTCTGCTGCGGGGAATGCTGGAGATAAGCTGCCGATCCTGGCCGTGGGTGCCACCGCAGGGCAGGTCCCAGGCGAGCTGGAGCCGCGGGGATAAGAGCAGGTTCCTCTCCCGGCGGCCCAGAGCCCCTTTGTGATCCCAGACCCAGCTACGAACCCCCCGGGGCCTCTGGAAAAGGGGTTTTTGTCGGAGGCTGGAGAAGGTGGAAGGGCCGGGGGGGCGGGCAGGCATGGTGTGTGTCTGCCGCTCTGCACGGCACGTTTGCATGGCTGCAGTGACACGCTCTCATCCCACCTCTGTGAACTAATTGCTCTTTCTTCCTTTCTGTGTTTTTTCTCTACACTCTCTGTAGCTGCCTGAAAATGCTCAACTTGTGGTGAGTCCCTCTCTCCAGTCCACATGCGAGGGGGAGCGGACCAGACTAGACAAGGGTTGGCAAAATCAAACCCACCAAACTCTAAAAAAGGCACAAAGTCAAAGCCAACCCAGAGCTGTTTGGATTTCAGGACAGTGCTGAGGACCACATGCAATATTGAGGAGGGTGTCTGAGCGGCCGCATTAGGCCGAGCGATTCGGCTGATCTCGAACGACGCAACAAAATTGATTTTAATCCTTTTCTATTCGGCTTACCACCTCCCCCAAAGCGTCACGTCCGTGGGCAGATGATGTCTAACGGAGTTGGGCAGAGTCGGGACTCGGCTTGCAGGAATTCCTCACGCAGACGGTTCCAAAGGGAAAACCCCGTGCTGGGTGTTGAGGGGAAGGGGCCGGTTGCTTCCTCGGGGAGTTTCCTCTGGAGAAGCACCGGCCAGGGCTGGTGTTATCAGAGAGGATGGAAAGACGTGCCCAGGGTGTCCTCGTTAGTGACAGAGGCCCCGCTTGGACAGCCCCGAGCAGCCTGAGCTGGTGAAGGTGTCCCTGCTCATGGCAGGGGTGAGATTTGAAGCTCCCTCCAACCCAAACCGTTCTGTGACCCCAGGGTGGGCAGGAGAAGCCTCATGTCCAAAAACCCTGCAGCCAGGAAGGAAGGGGTGGAGGGGTTGGGATTAGCCCTAATCCACGCTCACTTCAGGCCTAAGTACAGTTTTATTGGGGTGTTGAAACCGCAGCTGTAGCGTCCCGCTCTCGAGGTGTCCCATGGAGATGTTCCCTTGGGGAACGCACGTACCCAGTGAGGGAAGGGCCGTGAGGAGCTGGTGTGTCCCAGCAGGGCGCGGGTGGGAGTCCCTGCGGAGCGAGGTGACGCAGCCCGTGTGCGGCGAGGAATGTCCTTGTTGGACGGGAGACTGACCGCCTCTGCCCTGCTCTCACAGGCATCGCCTCCAGTTCCTCTGGCATCTCTGGCTTCTCTGTGTGTCGTAGTCTGGGGCTGTTCTCTTGGGCATTGTCTGCATGCAGAGAGATCACGTTCTGTAATCGTCAGCCTGCCTTACCCTTTTATTTTGGTGTTTTGCCTCTGCCTGTCTGACCTGCCAGGACTTCCTTTCCTGAACCCTTCCCCGGACCTCTGAGTAACAGCCTAAAACGCCGATCGCAAGGAAAACCAGCCAGAATCAGTCAGCTCCCTCCGTGCGGTGCCCGAGGAAACGAGCGCTGCTCAGCCCTTTCCCCCTTACCCCCTGCATGCGGAATCCTAACTCCTGCATCTCCATCCTCTCTCCCCGTAACATCCCCCCACTCACCGGTGCCCAAGTCATGAAGGCGGCTGCTGTGGGAGAGAAATACTGCGACAGGCTGAATCAGGAGAGGGCAATAAGGTGCCAGAGCAGCGCTGGGGCGCTGGGGAGAAGGTGCCAGCCAGGGCTGGGTGGGTAGTGACAGAGTCATCCCCCATCACTCGAAGCCCGTGTTCCCGCTTTGTGTTTTCTCTCAGCTCATGGCCAAACTGGGCCTGTTTGGGGACATAAAGACAAATCGTGGATGTTAAACTCCCCTCGCAGACCAGAGGAACGTGTGGCGGGAGGTGCCCCCCCTTGCCGCCGCTCTTTGAGTTGGAGGGGCTTTGGTCTCCCCAGCAACCGCCTGTTTGGCTCACGGGGCGCTGGCGGTCACCCCAAAGCTCTTGCACCCCGCAGTAGGGCCCGTGCATGCGGGGACAAGCACTTTCTGGGGTGCGAGTGAGAACAAATCCGTTCCTCCGGCTCTGGGGGGACAGAAACGTAACACCAACGTTTCAGAGCCGCGAAGGGCCCAGGGGAGAATAATATGGAGAACTTGTTAGGGTGGTTTGAATGCTTTTTATCTGGCTGTTGATAAAAGATGCTCATAGGATAAAAAGGGTCTTTGCATAGCCAGATGTGCTCTCGCTGCTGAGCCAGGCATCCCTTCCACCAGCCTGAAAGAGCAGCCTCAGCATCCCGGAGGAGGACACGGAGCTCAGGAGCAGAGCTCGCACGGAGCGCTGTGCGGAGCATTCCGGACGGCCGGCTGAGGGTAGAAACTCAAGTAGGAAGCCGGCAGGGCTAGGAAAGCTGGGCAACCGGTTTCAGTGTGTCCCGCTTCACACGGTTCAGCTGCCACGGGCGTTTTTCTCCCCTCCTCAGCTCCACTCTCCATCCTTTGCTTCCCCTGCTCCCCGGGCGCTCTGATCCCCCTCGCATCGGATGGGGAAGATGCAGGGGGTTCCCGACACAACGATTTAGCCGAGGCGCAAGCTCTGATTGTTGTGAAAGGTTCAGTAAGGAAACCCTGAGCCAAGATCTCTTTGGAACTTGTCATTTTAGCGAGCGGTGGTGAAAACCCGTGCGTGTCGTAGCCGGGCAGAGCAGCCAGGGCTCGCCGTCCCCGTCCGTTTCCTCCGGGCTTCGCACAGAGGGAGCCGAGCAGCTGGCTTCTCGTTTTCCTGCTTTCCCACATGGCTCCTGGTGTTCCTGCCCTGGTTGGGAGGGGACGCGGCGTCCTGCTGTCACCTTTGCTGGGCCACCGGTCCCAGCTGGGGGTGCCAACCAGCACCTGCCCGCCTCGGGCGCCGAGGTGCTGTTGCATGCGGAGGGAAGGCCGGGGTGGTGGGGAGACCAACCGGGGTGCCAGGGACCTTCCCGGGGTTAACTCGCCTTGTCCTTTGTGCCCCAGGTGCTGCTGCTTCTTTAAGAGGAAACGGAAGAAGACGGCTCAGCGTCACAAGTGACCGGTGCCTCCCGGGCCTTGCGGGACCCACCGCCTGCAGCTCCTGCCCTGTCTCACTGGAAGGGGCTTCTCTTTAGGGGGGAGGAGGAGGCGTAGGAGGAAGAGAGAGAGAGAAAAAAAGAAAACAAACAAAAAAACACATAAAAAAACGTAAAAAAAGTGACATTTTAAACCAAAAAGAGAAGAAAAACGTTCCAAAACAAACCACTCTGGGGTGGATCTGCTGAACGGTCTCCCTCGGTCACTCCAAGCCTGAAGCTCCTTGCGGGACCAGGACCGTGGCTGGCTCGGGCGGCAGGGCGGGGGGCTGGCTGGCTGACCCCCCGGCCCCTCGGCACCGCCGGCCCCAGGACTGCGCTTAGCTCCTGCTCGCCTCCTCCCCTCGCTCCCCGTCCTGCTCCCTCCCTCATTCCGCAAAGAAACCCGTGGGCTCGCCGGGCTGCGCAGGGGGCAGGCGGCGGCGCGGGGAGAAGGGCCCGAGCGCCGCGGCGCTGGGACGGGTCCCTTCTCGGCTCCTCGGGAACAGTCCCGCTGTCACGTGCAAGCTGTGAGAAATTTGCAGTCTACTGTTCCACTTAGGGTTTATTATTTTCTTGTCTTTCCCCGGCTCCCTTGCCACCTCCCTCCTCTGATGGTAACAGAGCAATGCGGATTGTTTTAAAGAAGCTGACGTCGTTGCACTTTTTTAATTACTTTTAGCATTTACAGATGTACATTGTATCTGTGCGGCTCTGCCTGGTCCCGCGGTGCCAGCGCAGACAGACATCCAGCTGGGAAGACGACGGGGCGCAAAGAAGTGCCCTCCGAGTGGGGATGGCGCCGGCCCGGGCTCCGCGTGCCGAGGAAACCGTACTTGAATTTCCAGTCGCCCTTCCCAGCTGCCGCTGAATGTCCCCACCATGGTTTCCTACACCGTGCCTGACCCAGCCGGCCGGGAGACGCGAGGCAGGAGGGAGCAGTGTCAGCTTTGCTGAGCTGGAGGAGTTTGCGCTGGTTTAAGGGCTAGATCTGGATTAAGGTGACCGGGAGGCAGGCGTTTCTTGGTGCGGGCAGCCTTCTCCAGCCCCTCCGGCTGCGAACCTTCGTGAGCAGGAGCAAAGCTTCCCCGGCCGGGGAGAGGATCCTTCGCTGCCTTAACACTGATTTCATCTCCGGATGGTCAGATAGGTTTGACTGGAATCGCCTTCACGTCCTCTCCGCGGGCGCGAGCCGGGGCACCGGGACGTCAGCCCGCCCCGCGGGAGAAGCCACGGTCCTCACACGCCGCTTCTGAGCCAAACTCGTAGTTAGCAAAGGGCTCGGGGCGCTTTGCACGTGCGTAAAAACATAAATACCTTGCATCCTGCTGCAGCGTTTGCGAAGGCGGAGGAGGCCGCGGCTGCCCGGGCACGCAGACGTGGCCGCGCTCTCGGGGTCCTGAGCAGCTTGTTGTGAACCGGTTCCTTGTGCTTTTGCTTTCCACGTGTGACACCCAACCAGGCTGGGACTGTTCGCTTGAGGGACTTCATCCTAAACTCAGGCCTGGCTCACCCTGAATTCCCCGGAGAGCATGAAGGGGGGAAAGGCAGGGACTAGATCTCGGTATGTTTTGTTTTCCAATGACGATCTGCGTAGCTTGGAGATTGCGGAGCGGCGATGCCGGGAGGTTCGGATCCCCCGGCTGGGCAGGAGCAGCTTTAGGGGGCAGGAAATGCCCCCAGGCGGGCGGATTCTGGGCTCGCTCTTGTGCTTCCTTGGGGAGGCGAGCGGGTGGAAAAGCCTCGTGTCCTTCCCGGGATCCCCGCGGGCCGTTCCCCGCCGTTCCCTCCATGCCTTATCCCGACGAGAGGCGCAAAGAGACACGCTTCCCCCCTTTCTCGTTCCGCTGTCCTCGAGCCGGGGTGGAATGGGACCGTGGCTGCGTTCCCGTTTCTCTTTCCACACTCGGGTGTTTCTGGCGCAGGCGTTCCCCTCTCTGCTGTAGGAAACCGCGGTTTGGCGTCTTGGGAGGGGGGACAGGCTCCCCGGAGCAGCCCTGCCCGCCGCAGGGGAGCCGGCGCCGAGCCCTTTGTGTCGCTGCCCTCCCAAGCCCCACTAAGTGCCTGTCACCAGAACTCCATTCCTTCTGCATCTCCTGCCGTGGTTTGGTCCATTCCTCGCTGCCTCCGCCCGAGGAGCAGCTTGTAGTTGCAGCATATGTAAGTGTTTGCAGGGTGAGGGAGGGCGGGGGGAAAGGGGCCATCTCAACAGTTTCTGTTCTTAAATTTTGTTTTGTTTTGGTCTTTTTGTTTTTTTAAAGTGAATGTATTTGATTGTTTAGAAACTTTCCTGACCTTGTTTTTAAGTGGGTTGGTTTGAAAGCCCTCTCACGGTGACCCGCTGCAGCTTCTCTCCGGAGATACGATGTTCTTTTAATCCTACGATGATGTGTTTGTAGGGGAGGACCGTCCCCCCGCGGCATGCTGGTAATGCTCACTTGTACCAAGCCCTCTTGCACTATAATCGTACGTTGGACTCTCCATAAAGGGCAAAGATGTGGGGTTGGGGATTTTTATTTAAAAAAAAAAAAAACACAAAACACAAAAAAAATAATAAAGCGAGTTAAAAGCAAGTCCTGTGCTTGAGGGACCGTCCCCAGGGAGGAGACACGAGCCAGACTGAGCCAGCCACGCTGTGGTAGGACGCAGGGCATTAAACCCCTCTCCCGAAGTCCGTCAGCAGGCGGGAGGGCTGCGGGCCCCCCGCGCTGCGCCCGCCAACGTCGCGATGCAGTCTTCTGAGGTATCAAGTGAGATGGTTATTATTATTATTATTATTTTGTTTTTCAATAAAACATTGCACTGCTGCATTGTTCTCCACGAACTGACGCATTTATTACCCCTTCCTGACGACGTCGCTTGTGTTTTCTCTCCCCGGGCTCCGTTGAGGGGACGATGCGCAGGATGGGATCTCGAGGGACTTTCTCGACGCTTTGTGGCCGTGGACGGTTCAGCCCCGCAGAGCTCGGCCACCGATTCCTCTTGTGCCTCCACGTTCTGCTTCGAGCATCCTGGTGAGCAGATATTGGTTACTTGACCTCCAGGATCCCGAGGTTTTCCAGTTGCAAACAGGCACTAAAGCCAAAAAGCATCTTCTAAATCAGCTTTGACTACCTCAGCGCCTGCTCTCGAGATGCTTTTTCTCCTTCCGTTTCCCAGCCTTCAATGTAATATTTTTAGAGCGAACTTTCATTTCCCGTTCCCAAAAATGAAGTCTTGGGCCACTCGTGCTCCGAGAAGGAAGGAAAAGCTGGGCCCTTGTAAATGGGAAAACGATGTGGTGGGTGATGAGCAGACCCAGCTCTACTTGTGTTCAACCAACTCTGGTGTTTGTGAATGACTGTGCTTGGCCACACATGGGCACCTGCGATCCTGCGAATGGTTTTTGGTGCTGGGATTACACAGAAATTGAAAATATGGGGTTTTCGCTCCTTTATCCTGCAGCCTGTCCCGCTGTTCCCTCCGGCCTCAGCTCCGCTTTGCTCCGCTGCAAAGATGGAGCTGAGGCCGGAGGGAACAGCGGGAAAGCTGCACCAAGGGCAAGCCCACGTCCTCCCTGTATTACTTTCTCCGTTTAAAGCCCACGCTGGACCCGCGGGGACGCGGTTCTTTGTTTCCGCACGGAGGACTCGAACCCGCGACCTCCATCTCTGCGGCCGCGCCCCCTCACAGCCCGCCGGCCGCACCCCTCGGCCCCGCCCCTCAGCCGTCCGCCCCTTCTGATTGGACGCGCCGCGGCTTCCGAGCGAGGGGCAACGTGGCAGCCGCCCGGCCGCTCGCACAGGCACCGCCCCCGCTCGGCCGGAAGGTTCCGCCTTCCCCCCCCTTCTCTCCGTTGGTCGCGGCCGGAGCGGGCGGGTGGGGAGCGCGGCGCGTACCACTGCGCGGAGGGGGCAGGGGGGCGCGGCGGGCGGGGCCGGATGCAGGCGGCGCGGCGGGCGCTGTGGCCGGGCTGCGAGCGGCGCAGGATGAAGGTGCTGGTGGCGGCGGCGGCGCTGGGCGCTGCGCTCCTGCTCCTGCTGCCCGCCGCATCGCGGGCCGACGAGCGCAAGAAGGGGCCCAAGGTCACCGCCAAGGTCGGGGGGGGGGCTGGGCGGGCCCGGGGGGGTGGGACGGGGTGGGGGCCCGGCAGGGATTGGGGGAGTGTGGGGTGATGGGATGGGGGGGTGGGATGAGGGAGGCCCGGTTGGGGTGGGAGAAGGGATGGGATGGACATAGGGTGGGGGGAATGTGGGGTGAGGAGGCCTTGGATGGGGGGTCTGGCATGGGATGGGATGGGGGGGACATGGGGTGGGGGGGCCTGGGTGGGATGGGGGATCTGAGATGGGATGGGGGGACATGGGGTGGGGAGAACGTGAGGTGAGGGGGACCTGCAGTGGGATGAGAGGGCCCTGGATTGGGGGGAACATGGGGTGAGGGAGGCCTGGGTGGGATGGGGGGACATGGGTGGGGGGAACATGGGGTAGGATGGGGATCTGGGATGGGGGGGACATGGGGTGGAATGGGGGGCTGGGATGGGGGGACATGGGGTGAGGGGGGCCCATCTGAGCCTGGGGGATGCCTGAGGTGAGGGGGCCTGGCTGAGGTTGGGGGTGAGGGTGCACGTGGGGCCAGTCCTGCTGAGCTGGGCCCAGGTTAGACTTGCTGAGCCAGGCTTAGAGCGGTGGGCTGGCCCAGTGAGGTCAGGCCAGCTCTGCTGCTGCCCCCAACCTGCCTCTCCCCCACAAGGTGTTCTTCGACCTGCGGATCGGTGAGGAGGACGCAGGCCGCGTCGTCATCGGGCTCTTTGGCAAGACGGTGCCCAAGACGGTGGAGAACTTCGTGGCCTTGGCCACTGGAGAGGTGAGGGGCCAGTGACCCCTGGGCTGCTCCTGCGCCCCGGGCAGAGACGTGGAGGGAGCTCCCGCCCGTCCCTTTACACACTTTGCTTTCTGATCCCCTCCCCAGAAAGGGTTCGGCTTCAAGGGCAGCAAGTTCCACCGTGTGATCAAGGACTTCATGATCCAGGGAGGAGACTTCACCCGCGGGGACGGCACTGGAGGTAACTGGTCCCGCACCAGCCCAGGGATCCAGGTTCTGAAGCTCCCAGCAACTGCCTGAAAGGAGCTTGGAGCCAGGGGGGGTCGGGCTCTGCTCCCCAGGAACAAGCGCCAGGAGCAGAGGAAACGGCCTCAAGTTGCGCCAGGGGAGGTTGAGGTTGGATCTGGGGAACAATTTCTTCCCCAAAGGGCTGTGGGGCATTGGAACAGGCTGCCCAGGGCAGTGCTGGAGTCACCATCCATGGAGGGCTGGACAGACGGACATGAGGTTCTCAGGACATGGGGCAGTGTCGGGATGGGTTACGGTTGGACTTGAAGATCTTGAGGGTCTTGTCCAACCAAAACAATTCTAAGATTCCATGATAATGGTGTTTGCGCTTGTAAGCTCTTCTCTGCCGGGCTCCTCGTGCCGCAGCCTCCAGCCGTGCGGCGCCAGGGCTGCTCTCGCGCGGCCTCCTTTCTGAGAGCAACACACCCTGTTTCTTCTCCGCCCCATAGGAAAGAGTATTTATGGGGACCGCTTCCCCGACGAGAACTTCAAGCTGAAGCACTACGGCCCGGGCTGGGTGAGCATGGCCAACGCCGGCAAGGACACCAACGGCTCCCAGTTCTTCATCACCACGGTGAAGACGCCGTGGCTGGACGGCAAGCACGTGGTGTTCGGCAAAGTGCTGGAGGGCATGGTGAGGGGCGAGGGGTGCGCGGGCACGATCGATTCCTGGGGAGAGCAGAACCGGGTGGGTGGGCTGGGGTTGCTGTGTGGCTCTCAGCCCTCTGCTCTGCCCAGGACGTGGTGAGGAAGGTGGAGAGCACTAAGACCGACAGCCGGGACAAGCCGCTCAAGGACGTCACCATCGCCGACTGCGGGACCATCGAGGTGGAGAAGCCGTTCGCCATCGCCAAGGAGTAAACGCGCCCCCCGCCACCTCCCAGCCATCAGGACAGGGCGCCGGCTCCTCTGCCATCACTTTTGTAAGAAGCACACGCACCAATAAATGTGACCAACGTGTTTTTTAAAGGAGTCGCCTCTCTGCCGCTCTTGGAGGGGTCTGGACCCCTCAGCCGAGCGCATCCCCCTTGGTGGCGGCTGCGATCCCACGGGTTGGCTTTGCAGAACGACAGCGCAGCCATCTTTTGGTCATCAAGTCCAAGTGATTTATTACACAAATCCCAGACGCCAGGAGCGTTTTCCAGCACTGTTTGCGTTCCGAAGGCTCCGAACGCAACCCCAAAATGTGGGCAGAAGGCTCCTGCTCCCCAACAAAGGCACTGGGGAGGGGTGGGTGAGCAACTGTGCCCATTGGCTTCTCCCACCCCCAGTTTTACTGCAGGGATCCTTCCCCCTGCCCGGTGCTCCCAGCACCGGGTGCTCAGGGTGGGCAGGGGGCTCGGGGGGCAGCCGAACATGGGGGGCAGCCCCACGGCAGGTACAGGCCCTGCAGCACCCCGCTGAGCACCGTGTCGGGGAGCAGCTCTGTGGGGAAAGGAGGCAGCTGGAGCTTAGGAGGAAACACATGTAGGGGGCTTTGGGGACCAGCACCCTGGTCCTGCTCCTTACCGGGGCTCAGGGGCCGCGCGTAGGGGTCGGTGCAGAACCCGATGACGGGGCGCTGGGAGGGCAGGCGGCCGGCGCTGCTGTGGGAAAAGGGACATCAGCGCCCGGCAAAGGGTCCCCTGTCACCCCCCGCCTGTCCCCGGTGTCCCCAACTCACGGGGGGCCGCTGGCCTTGGGGTCCTGCTGGCAGCGCCGAACCTTCAGGAAATCCAGCACGTCCTGGGGCAGCTCCTCGTTGTGGTACAGGACACCCTGCCGTGTCGGGGGGGTCAGCACCCCAGTAACAGAAAACCAGCCCCCAAAGGCACCGCGGGGCGCTCACCCGCAGGTAAAGCTCCAGGCCCTGCCGGCGCTGCTCCAGCACCTTGGGCATCCAGTTGGGGACACGGCGCGGGGGGAAGTCGGGGACCTTGCAGGTCTTCTTGATCTGGGGAGAACGTGGAGGGACGTGATCATAAAAGAGGATCCTAGAACTGTTTAGGTTGGAAGAGGTCCTTGGGACCATGGAGTCCAACCATAACCCACCCCTGGCACTGCCCCGTGTCCTGAGACCCTCATGTCCGTCTGTCCAGCCCTCCAGGGATGGTGACTCCAGCACTGCCCTGGGCAGCCTGTTCCAATGCCCCACAGCCCTTTGGGGAAGAAATTGTTCCCCAGATCCAACCTCAACCTCCCCTGGTGCAACTTGAGGCCGTTTCCTCTGCTCCTGGCGCTTGTTCCTGGGGAGCAGAGCCCGACCCCCCTGGCTCCAAGCTCCTTTCAGGCAGTTCAGAGATCAGAAGGTCTCCCCTCAGCTCCTGTTCTCCAGCTGAACCCCCCAGGTCCTTCAGCTGCTCCATCACACTTGTGCTCCAGCCCCTCATCAGCTCCGTTCCCTTCTCTCCACTCGCTCCAGCACCTCAAGCCCTTTCTTGAGCCCTCAGGTGATTTTTGATGCCCCAGCACCGCTGTTTGTGCACTGAGGTGATTCCCGCCACCCCTGGTGCCGCCATTTTGAGCCCCGAGCTGAGGGGCCCAGAACTGCCCCCAAGACAGTTGTTTGGGCCTCACAGTGCCCAGCACAGGCACGGTGGTGCACCATGGCTGAGGAGGTGATGTCCCCCCCCTCTGTCCCCGGTCTCACCCGTTTGTGCAGCGCCTGGAACTCGCTGTAGCGCTTCGCCACCGTGTGCCGCCGGCCATTGCACAGAACCTCCACCCTGAACACCTGCACCAAGGAGCCGCCACCGCCATCCCCACCCTCAGCAGCTGCCCGGGGGGGGCCTCCACAATGCCCACTCCCTGCCCCACACCTTCCCAGGACATGTGGGGACTCTAGGGGACCATTGGAGGGGAAGCAGGGACACCCCGGGCAGAGAGGGACCCTCTAACCATTCGTCCCAGACAAGGGACCTCCCCCATTCTTCAAAAGTAGCAGGTTTGTGTCCCCCTGCCCAGGGACCCCTGGGGACATGTGGGGACATCCAAGACTCAGCCATAGGGGTCACACACACCCCTGGGGAAATGGGGACACATACCTGACTGTCAGCCCCATCGCACAGGGCAGAGGGGTCACCAGGGGACATACAGGACACCCTGCCATCCCCCCCCCCCCCTCCCCCCCATTTTATAAGGGCAGAGAATCCACCCCCACCCCCCCAACCACCACTGCCAGGGACCCTGGGGACAAGCAGGGACATCCACCCACCAGGGCCAGAGGGACAAATCTCCCCCTCCCCGGCACCCCCAACAACAGGTGGGGACCCCTTGGGGACACTCAGGGACACCCACAGCCCTGGGTGGGGACAGATGGGACCAGGAGCAGCCAGAGGGTCTCCAGCAGGATGGGGACATGCCTTCACCAGGGGGGACATGAGGCCACCCCTCCCCACCCCATGGCAAATGGGACCCCAGGGAGGGGACAGACCCTTCCCACACAACCCCTGGGCAGGGGGGCACCCATGGCCACCCCCCAGAGGGAACCCCCCCCACCTTTCAAGGTTAGAGGTCCCCACCAGTAGGGACCCCTGGGGACAGTCAAGGCCACCAAACTGCTGGGCCAGGTGGATCCCCTTCTCTTCTTTCCAGGGCAGAGCGTGCCCCCCCAGCAGAGTCCCAGGGCAGCTGGGGACCCCCCGGGGTGGGCAGAGCCCCCCAACCCCTGGGACGTGTGAGGATCCCCTGGGGACGCTTGGGGACATCCAAGCCCTGGGGCAGGGTGGACCTTCCCCCCACTCCCTTGAGAACAGATGGGACCCCTGGGAGCCAGCGGGACCCTCTGACAGGGGGGTGGGCAGAGCCCCCAACCCCACCACCCCCTCCCCAGGGCAGGGACCTTCACCCCCTAGAGGAGATGGGGACACCCCGGGGGTGCAGGAGCCAGGGGACAGACAGGACCCTCCACCCCCAGCCCCAGCGGGGACCCGCGGGACAGGGACACCCGCTCTGTGGAGGGCACAGGGACCCGGGGCAGGCAGAGCCCTCAGCCCTGAGGTGAGTGGGGACACTTGGGGACCTTCAGTCTCCAGCCAGAGGGAGACACCCCCACCGCCCCCGCGCCATTGGAGGGGAAATGGGGACACCCCAGGGCAGAGAGGGACCCCATCTAAGCAGGGGTGACGGGGGACCCCCTGACCAGGGACACCCGCCTCCCCCCTTCAAAAATAAGGGGTCTGTGTCCCCCAGGGAACCTTGGGGACAGGCAGGGACCCCCACCCCCCATGGCAGGTGGGGACCCTGGGGCAGATGGAGACATGCACAGAGCCCCCCTCCCCGGGCAGTGGGGTCCCCGGGGGAAATTGGGGACTGTCAATCCCCGGGGCAGGTGGGGACACCCCGGGGCAGACAGGGTGACAAGGGGCACCCCCCTCCCTTCAAAGTTAATTGGTCTGTGTCCCCCAGGGACCCCTGGGGACAGGCGGGGACCTCCACCCCCTGTGACATGTGAGGACCCCCGGGGGGCAACTGGGGATATCCAAGCCCCGGCTCAGACATCCCCCACCCCGCCCAGGCAGTCGGGGACAGGCAGGGACTCCCATCCCCCGTGGCAGGTGGGACCCCCCGAGGGCCCTTGGGGACAAGCAGTGACACCCCCCGCACTCCAGAGTCCCCCCGTGTCGCCCCTCACCGTGTGCGCCTTGTCGGGGCTGCGGGTCCCACCCTGGGGCTCCGCCGCCGGGATGGACACGACGATCATCGCTGCGGGGGGGACACAGGGACAGGGGCGGCCCCGGGGCTTTGTCACCTCCCGCTGCGGGAGGCGGGGGGGGGTCAGCCCCACCCCCAGCCCTGAACACCCCACAACCAAGCCGGGGGCACCCCAAGGAAGGGACCTGCAGCCCCACATCCCGCACCGATCTGGGGGGATCCCGGTCGCCTGGGACAGGGGGAAAGGAAAGTGGGAAGTCAGCACAAGCTGCTTTTGCATGTTTGAAGGCAGAAGAAGGGGTATCGGTTTTGATGAAACCCATATCAGGGCTCCTGCAGGGGGGGATTTTCCTCCCAGAGCTATTCTGAACCCTGATGTGTCAAACCGAACCCAGAAAAGAGTGGAAAGGCGCAGGTCTGGTGGACAACACACCCCTCATCCCCATGTTGGGGATGCTCCTAATGGGTAAGGTCTGTTGCTTATAACCCCCTATTTCAGCAGCTTATAATTTTAGAAATCTTTAAGGAAAGTGTAAGGAAATTTTGAGGAAACGTAGGAAACTTTAGGGGTTTATAATTTTAGGAGAACAGTTGAGCTGTTGCAGTTCTAGTCAAACTCCTGCTTGATGGAAACTTCGGGGTGTCAGAGCCATGAAATGCAGAGCGGCTGCTCCACAGCGAGGGGTGAACAGAGCATCCAAACCCCCAAAGGTTCCTCAGTGGCTCTTGAGGGGCAGATCCCCCCAAAACACACTTAACGTGGCCACGGGCCCGAAAGCTGAGCTCAGATCCTAAAAACAGCCACCCTGGGCTCGTGCTTAGAGGCACAAAGCCAGAGCTTAATCAGGAGCAGCGTCCAAGGTCACTCGTGTCCCCGCCACAACCGTTCCACCCCCGCACAAACACCCACAGCCTGTTTGCCCTGATACAAGTTTTATTACAGAATTTTAATGGCACTGCAGGAATAAGATAGTTATTAGAGCCCTAAAACCCAGCCTGAAAAATATACATTTTGACATCATATACCGTTAACCCCCTGCTGCAGGTCTGGTCGGAAAGCAGGAAACTAGTTTCTCTTCAGTAAGAAAATATATGTTGCTAAATGAAAAATATACAGTTAGAAGAGTTACTGGCTCGCAAAGCTGCTTGTTCTGGGGGGTTAAACCTCTACCAGCTCCAGAGTGTTTAACGAGGGTTTGTTCACGTGTAAAAGAGGAAGAGGTATAGTGTATAAAAAACCAAAAAAGGCAAAATTCAGGTGCGCTCGTTTGTTCGGTCCAGTTAGGAAATGGCCTTGGCCTCGGGGAGGAACGCTTCCCAGTACTTCACCAGCTGTGCAGAGGAGAGGAGAGAGAGTCAGGAGGGCGCTTTGCCAGCACAGCAAAGCCCGGAGCGAGGCAAAACACATTTGGGGGGATGGAAGCACCTTTACAGCCGGAGCTGCTGAAATTCGGGGGGTAAAACCCATGAGGGGGCTGGGGCGACTCACCTGTTGCTGCGAGTTTAATAACGTCTCTAGGTATTTAGTGACGTGGTTTCTGAAGTCCTTGGATTTCTCTTTCTGCAAGGGACGGGTGCGGGAGTGAGCACAAGGCGCAACAACGCACCGAAACCCTCCGGCTTTTCGGGGGGAAGGGGAAACCACCAGGATTTTCCTGTTCCTCCTGTGGCCCCACGAGCAGCCGGAGATGCTGAGGATGCAGCTCAGCTCTGGCCAGATTTGATGGCTCGGAGGCTCTTTGCCCACCCACTGTCGTTTAACTTCCCTGCACAGAACGTACCTCAAACCGTATCACTTCCTTGCGGATAACGGCAGAAATGCGCTCAAAGTCCCTTTCGTACTGTGTCACACGAGACTCCCACTGCGGAGAGAGGAAGCGCGCTGGTTCCAGGGCCGGCCCAGCTCCCGCTCCCCTCGCCGAGCCGTTTTGCAGCCACAACTGGCTGTGTGAGAGGCACTGCCGGCGCAAAGCCCGGCTTTTCTGAGCCTGAGCCGAGCGCCCAGCCGCTCCTGGTTCCTACCTCCGAGATCTCCTCCTTGGCCTGCTGCAGCTTGTCGGGTTTGTTGGCCCACAGCAGCCTGGCCTCCACCTCCCGCTTCTTCTGCAGCATGGTCTGGGCGTCCTGCCACCGCTGCCAGGTCTTCATGCGCTGGTCAAAGGCTCCCTGCAAGGAAGGGGCAGAGGTTGAGCTCCGCTCTGCCACCGCGCCAGCTCCTGGACCCATCTCGGTGCCACCAAAGCTGAGCCAGAACACAGACTTGTTCTCCTAGAAAAGGAGCCTGGTGCGACACCAGCTCCTGCTTCAGGAGCAGCTCTGGGGCCTCTCGGGTTGGGTAGAAGCTTTGGAAAAGCCCGTTACACGTGTAGCTCAGCGCAAGCCCAGGCAGGCCTGAGCGCACCTGGCAGCGTCCCAAAACCAACGTCAACCTGTCCCCCGAGCTCCGCTGCCTCTGCCCAGCCCACGCTGGGTCTCCAGCAGGTGATTTTAAGGGGCCTACAAACCACCAGCCCAAGCAAGGAGCCCCATTAGACTCCTGAAGGTGCCCAGCCAGGTTGTGGAGAAGCGCTAGAAAAGCAGAGAGCAGCGTCCCACAGCCTGGTTGAGACAGGGGAAGCCTGAGGAAACGCCCGGGCTCCTCATCCCGAGAAGTCTCACCACCTCCAGCACTACCAGAGATCTCGGTCCTGCTCTCCAGCACCCACCACACCTCCCAGTACAGACCAGGGAGGCTCGTGCCTCCTCCCTCGCTGGGTCCTGGCCTCTGCGCCCTCCAGAAACAACCGCTCAGAGGCAGGAGAAGTTTGGGGCAGGAACCAGCCAGCCTGACAAAGCCCCAGCTTGCTTGAGACTGGTTTCTTTCAGCCTCCAGCAAGACCAGTGCACCGGGCGGGCTGCAGGGACTGGGAGGCTCCAGCTCTTCCCCAGGAGGTGCTTGGCAGGTCTGTCTGCAACAGTCAGATCACAGGGACGGGCTGGGGTCACCTAAGAGCTGCAAACTCGCTCCATGTCCCCCTGGAGAACAGCAGCTCAGCCAGGCCTCGCCTACCCCACTTCTCCAACCTGATCACGCCAACATGTGCACAACGGGACAGGCAGCAAGTTCATCCTCTGCCTGGAGAGCTTTGAGACACACCAGGCCCTGGGCTGGCATTTAGATGATGAGCTGCCACATCTAAGCCTAAGCTCGGCGCTAGGACCAGCCTAAAGCTTGCCCCAAAGGAGCGCTTACCCTTACAACCGAGAGCAGGCGGATGTAGTCTCCCAGGAGCTCGGCCAGGAGGAAGAAGTCACTGTTCGCCTGTTCCTGGTGCAGCTGCTCGATCTTCTCCTCCACCTCGGCCAGCTGGGACAGCGCCCGGGACAGCGCCGTGTTGTCCTCCGAGCTGCCCAGCATGGCCAGGCTCTTGGCAAACTGGGCTGTATTCAACGCTAGCTCTAGTGATCAGAATAAGAGAGTCAACCCATGGGCAGGTTAAGCCCCAGCCTAGAGCTGAGCCCAAGGAGCTGGTTTTTCTGGAGCCCCCAGCTAGAAGAGCCAGTGCCGCCTTGGGCAGAGCAGAGGAAGGAGAAGGGAAGGAGGGACAGAGCTGGGCAGAAATCAGCCAAAATGTCCAGAGGAAGAAAAAAACCCCATCCCATCTCCCTGCCAGAGGACAGCCTGGAATTAGTTAGATCAGCTCAGGTTTGCTACGGCTGCTTCAACACTGGGTCATCCTGAGCTTGGAGGGCTGGACAGAAGAGGTGGAATTATCATTTTACTTCTGCCTCCCATGATGAAGAGACCAAGAGTCCTTTAGATTAAAGAATCACTATCACATCTTCTCTAAGTGTCTCCTGGGACACCTGGTGACCTCCAGCCAGGCTCAACCGGTCCGGGTCAAGCTACAGAGCGTGCGGTACCAACCTTTCCTGTGGGTCACCAGCGCTTCGACGACGGCGTGCAGCTTCCGCAGCCGCTGGTCCTCGCACTCCACCTCCTGCAGCTTCTCCTCGAACCACTGCAACAGGCAAAGCCCGAGCTGATCCCCACAGACAGGGATTCCCTTGCGTTTCACGCCCAAAGCTTGAGCTGGGGAGAGCAAAGAGCTCCAGAGCGAGGATGAGAGCCCAGAGGTGCCCAAATACTCACGATGTCCGATTCATTCATCTTGATGGTCATTTTACTGACAGCGTCTGTGGCTTTGTTGAACATCTTCAGTATTCCCGCTCCACTCAGGGTCTGCGTGCCCACCGCCCTTGGTAGCTAAAAAGAAATAGAAAAGCTTGTTTTGCCAGGAGATAAGAGCAGCTCGGAGAGCAGCACCCACACAGCATCATTCTCCTGCATGGGTCTCTTCACAGCAGGTTTTCTGCTCATGGTTTTGGCAAAGGATTAGCCAGACACCGCCTGACCAGAACAATATTTCAAATAGCAGGACTGGAGTGGTTTTCAAACCAGCGAGGAGTTCCTAAACCCTACACCGTGCCTGTGGCCCACCCGCTCTGCTTGGCCAAGGTCACACTGATCTGTAAAAACCGGCCACACGACTCGAACCCCTGATCCGAGGGCGGCCTGAGCTGCTGCAGGTCGCGCTTTGGAGCTTCTCTGCAAAAACCAGCAGCTGCCGGGGGACACTGGAGAGAGCCATGATTTGATGCTGCGAAATACTCAACGCCAGCCACAACGACTTTGCAGACAGAGCTGCACCTGCTCAGCAGCAGAGCGAGGTGTTTCCGTGACGCCAGAGCCCTCCGGTGCAGCGCTAGTGCTGGAGTCACCCAGGTTAAGCTCTCCCCAAGGCTCAGTCTCTTTAAGCCTCTGACTTCTCCACGTCAGGTGAGGAATCTGGCACAGTCACGCTCTGCTGGGAGGTGCAGGGACCACATCAGGTCTCCCTGAACATCTGAGCATCAGGCCACGCCAGCACAGGACCCAACTCCAAACAGCGAGCTGTGCTCTTGTCACGGATTTCAGACAACACAGTGAGGCAGAGCTTGTTACGAACACATAGTGCTCAGACAAGCGCTGACACGCACAAGAGAGCCCTGGTCTCGTCATTGCTGCAGTTCTGCCGCTTCTCGCTGAGCTTTCAAGCATCCCACCTCCTTAGCTGCTCGTGTACCGTTCCCTCCTGTGCTCCCCGCTACGTTATTTCACGCTACTGACCTCCTCCTTTTCCAAGAACTCCCTGACGTCCGGGTCCTGCAGCATCGTGGGATGGCTGACCACTCTCCGTAGGTACCTGCGGAGAGAACGCGCCGAGAGTGACTCGGGTTGCAGCAAACCCGGCTCCAAGTCATCTCTGAAACGGCAGTTCCGATCTGCACTGTTACTTAACGTCCCTATTTCTGGGCTCCCGACACAGCTCAGTTCCCTCCCTGCTGCATCAGTGGAGTTTGGTGATTTGAAGCAAACACCAGCGGGGGCTTTTGAAGCAGGAGACAGTTTAACAGAGTCAAAGTGACTCTTCGCAGCTGCAAGATTTCAGCAGCCTCCATGCTGGGTGCAAACCTCGAAGCAGACGGCTTTTCTGACCTGCCCTGCTTGGTTCAGGCCCGAGGGGAAGCTGTCGGGGTCTGTACCTCTCCAGAGCAGCCCGTCGTTTTTCCAGGAACTCGGCAGAGGAGGAGTCTTCTTTCCCGACTTTCACTTTGGTCATTCCTGGCACAGAAAGAAGATGTGATTACTGAGCAGCTTCAAACTCAACACGCATGGTTTGTTACAGACCATCGGGATGATGGGAGAGATTTTACAACAGGAATTAGATCTCGCGTCAGCAACAGCTGCTTGGAAACGTAAAAATCTGCTTATACCAAACACACCGAGCAGAAGTCAGCACACAGAAAAGCGGCAGAGCAACGCCGGGCAAGGCTGGAAGAGCTGCAGGCGAGCAGCAATTCAGCGACAGCGCAGAGGACGAGGTTTGACTCTACATCAACAGATGCAGGAGCATCTGCAAACTCCAAGTACGGAACCAAAGCTTTGTCTGTGCCACAGGACCCAGATTAACCTCCACACCTGCTCTGCAGCTTCTCCCCCAGCTTGGAGACCTTTGGGCACAAAACTTGCCATGAGAAGGAGCGATTCTGGTGCTCCGCACCTCCGCCACTCACCTATGAGACTCTTCTCGGGCGGCGGAGGAACAATGAACCCGTTTTGGGCGTGCTTCTCCGACAGCTTCTCATAGAGACCCAGAAAGTCGCTGAACCTCCTTTTCACCGAAAACTGCTTGTTCCTGAACATCGGCATGCTCGTCTGGGGGAAGAGAAGAGACTCAGGTCACCTGCTGTCACTTCTGGGGATGAAGTGGGACAGTTTGAGCTTCACATGACAGGAGGAACGAACAGAACAAGCTTCAGGCTCTGTTTTCAGCAACTTACCTGCTAACGGTTCTCTTCAGACTGAGCAGCAGCATTAATGCCACTGAAGAGCAGAGCAGCTGTTGGTAAACCCTGCGCATCACCTAATCCCACCACCCTGCCCCCCACAGGAACAGGGACCATGGTCAGGTCTGATTTTATCACCTTAAGGGACATTTCTTGTGATTAGCTCAGATCCTGACATGAAACCAGCTAAGGCAGCAGCTCTTCAGCAAAAGCTGAGCTCGGTTCAGCTTAATCCGACGCAAAAATCGGCACAGAACCATCAGTAACAGCCGCGGTGTCTGGGGATGTCCCTAACAGATGTCACCCCTGCTGCTCACTCTGTGATCAACCAGAACTGAAAAGAAGTAACTGACTGACAAAAACCAGGCAGCCTCCTTTCAAACAGGTTCAAAACCTATTTCTCAGCTCACCCTTTGATCTGTAGGAGAGGATTATAACTCCTAAACCTACATAAGGCGTTCAGACCTCCTGTCTGTTTAGGTTTGGCCAAGAAAGGACAGGCCGGCTGCCTTCAGGAGTGGAAAATAACAACACCCCATCTCGAAAGCGATGAGTTAGACGTACCTGTGTGGACACTTTGTAGGCTACGTACGCGTTCATGCCATCCCCTGCGGAAAAGAGAAACGAGGCGTTAGTGTCACAAGATCGGCACGTTCTGCTGTCACCTGAACGCAAAGCACGGGGTTCCTGCATCTTCTGGCCTCCGATCTTCAACCTGATGGAGCCCCAAATCTTCACACCGAACTGCGGGGAATCCTGGACTATTCAGAGGATGCAACCCTGCCTGTGCGTGGTTGGATTCCAAAATACCTCAGGCAGTTTTTCTCCATTACCACAGAAATCCCCTTGTTTGGCAAATGAAGAGTTCACCTGGTAGTTCAACCAAAGGGCATCTGCAGAAGTCTGATGCCAGCCAATATACTTGTAATTTACAAGCCATTGCACCTCCCAGCTCCAGAAGTCGGAGTAAGAAGGAGCTGCCACAAGAGAGGCTGCTCCACCAGCTGGGATCAGACGTTACTTTGGGTTCTCTGCACCCACAGAGCTCAACAAGTTCCTCTGACACCCACTTTCAACAGAGAGAAACCCTCTTGCTTCTCAGTTTGAAGCCAGAGCTGCTTCCCTGGCAAGGAAGGTGCCAGAGCACAGAATAATACACTTCATTTTAGGCTGAAGCAGCTTTGCCTCCCCATTTCCAGCCGCACACAGGACAGTGCCACCCGGAGGTCCAGGAAAATGGGTCACCACCAAGTTCTGCGATGGCAAGCATCACGTTTGGCCTTCCAGAACCTGCTGCTGCCTCGCTGCTGTGCAACCCAGGCATTTTGCTCAGTGTTTCTTCTAGATGTTGGGAGAAGTTAGTCCGGGATCAAGTTTGTGCTCGCAGAGGCAGCTCGAAGCCGGCGCTGCGGCACGTGGAGGCGACACCTGCGTTTGGTCCTGCTGCCGAGACGTTAACTCACCAACTTTCTCCGGGTCGCTCACTCCTACGGTCAGCTCAAATTTGTCCTCTTGTTCTTCTTCTTCCAGCTGTTGGGAGGAAGCACATGAGGACAGTAAGTTGGAACCAAACCACTCCAAACCATAAAATCCCACACGTTACGGTGAGGTTGTGACACTGCCAAGGTGGTTTTGGCATTTCAGTCTGGCCAAGGCTGTTCTATAAAGCCCCTGAGCTTCTCCCTTGCGTCCAGGCTACACAATCCAATGATCCCAAACCGGATTTGTCTTTACAACACCGTGATCTGCACAGAGTGATGTACAAACTAGCAGAACTCCGCAGCATCCAGCCTCAGCTTTGCCCTTTTGGGCTCTTTGACGTTGTGATTTCAGTTCTCATCCAAAACAGCGCCGGATCCCGAACCTCTGCGGAAGGCAAGTTGTGCAGTGGAAGCGCGTGGGGATGGAGAGCCAGGGTAGCAACCGACAGACCCAGTATGAACTTGTCTCCAAAACAGTCTCTTCTACAGGAAAAAATCCAGATTTAGGCCAAGTACCACCTGATTAACTGGGCTTGGCAACGGGGCTACAAGTTCTGCTTAAAGACCCTGTGCTCTTGTGTCTTTTGTCTTGTGTCTTTTAAAAAACACACACAGGAGCAGCCACTCCATTTGCCATCTGCAGCAACACAGCTCTGAGCCCCAGGACCCCTCACTATTTCAGTTTTGGAAGGAATCTGCGCCACCGCACGAGCAAAAATACCATCAGGCTGACCTGAACCCCACTTCAGCCCTATCAGGCCCAGACTGACAGTTTCAGATACAAGCCAGGGCACCCAATACGGCAATTACATTAATTGCATCATTACGATGCGTGTTTACAAGTCAGTGAACAGGTTCCTGCCAATTCCAGCCCCAAACCAGCAGGACGAGTTGGAAAGCTGGGAGCGATTCTCACCTCCTCGCAGCTCTTTGCAGCGTTTCTAGAGGAAGAACTTGCAGCTACTTCTATCGAGGGGGCAGGATTGGATGTTTTGGCCGGTTCCTTCTTCTGGTTGTTCTGCGTGTTGTCCAGAGTCAACTCGACGGTGGCGTCTGTCAAGAGAAGTTCGCAAGGGTCAGCTTCTCCGCTTTGGGGTTCTGGGAAGGTAATTTCAATATTCTCCAGCAGGTTCATGGGATCTAGGCGCTAACAATAGTATTAAATACAAAACATTAAAAATCCATAAGGATCTGCCAAGTGTGTCCCTCCTGAAGGGTTGGGGAGGTCTGACCCTCCTTGTTTTCTGTGGCTGAGGGGTGTTGCGTTCCCTGTTCCGGGGGGATGGCCACGTTTTAACCAGAGATGCAGAGGGAGAAGTTAGAGAACGAAAGACTTCAACTCTAGGAAGACACCACCACGACAACAAAACTAAAGCAAACTCCATTTTCAAGCTTCTTCAGCTTCGAACAGCAAATCCCGTCACATAATTACGTGAGAGACCTGGAGGAGGCTGCGCCGACCTTCCCGAAAACACCGCCAGGCCTGAGTGCTTCCAGTGGATAGGAACAGGAGCCTGAGATAAGGACCTGCCATAGCTCAGAATAAGCAGGACGCGCAGGTCGTGGGTCTAAAACAGATCAGGCTTAGAGTTCAGAAAGCCCCAGCAGATAGAGACTCACCTGCAAATAAATCTTGATCATCTTGCTCCAGGCGAACCCCGTTCTCTTTGGAGGTGCTGCTCACGGGGAGAAGAGGTTCCCTTTTCGGTGCCGTGAGCTTGCTCTGCCACAGAAATAAAAGCACGTGAACAAGAGGTTATTTACACCAAGGAATGGAGGCTGCAGGAACAAACGGATCGTTTTCCCCACCGCTGCTCCCCACTTACGGCTCGGCCGCGACAAGCCAGCCCCAAACCTCAGGATTTAGGCGGCCTCAGGAGTCGTCCCTCGTTTTGTAGGCAGACGAGCGAGTACAAGTTATTCCAAGCGAGACTCGGACAGCGAGCGCCGCTCTTTCACGTCTCCACAGAGAACAGAGCAGGTCTTTGACGGCCAGTAAATGGAGCATTATTAGCCAAACCAACAGGCTCCTCGGCGCTTTCTTCAGCAAAGAAACATCTCCAGCTCCCACCGTTCCCCAAGGAGAGAAGTGCTGCTGAGGCAGCTCCTCTCTGAGGTGGCCCCAGTCTTTGGGGACATAAAACACCAGCACCATATGACGGCGAGTTCTCTCTTCAAGCTGGTAAAGAAACCCCAGACAAGGTAAAGCGGGATCTTGTTTTCCAGCTTTCAAACACAAAAAAAGAGCTATCTGCGTTCTCAGTTTGCTTTACATCTCATTTTGCAGGCTGTGGAAGCACCACACCCTGTTCCTGCTTCTCCATCTGTCGCTCCAGCAGAGTCACGGCCCCTTTTCGAGCGGCCCGTGACACAACGTGTGCGGGGAGAAGCGCTTCGGGCTCCTCAGCACAAGCTCCACGCCTCCCACGGGGAACCAGAGCCAGCACTCCAGAGCATCTCAGAGAGAGCTGTGAACGTGCAGGGACACAACGTTCCTCAACAGAGCGATGAGCTCCAGCTCTGGGTGTGCTCGTGTCTTACCCAAACGCTTCTTTACCAGCTACCGTACGACAGCCAAGCGCCATCAAGTCACCGACCTGCCTCACCAACCCGGCTCCACAGACAGTGTTTTGCTAACGCTCAAGGGCAGGCAGACAAGCAAAGCCACCGGCACAGAGAAAAGCCAAGTATTAGTTGTGACACTTGCTTCGACAACACCAAACACCTGATAAGCTTCTTTAGCTCAGTAGACTCCAGTTCTGGCCAGGAGTTGCTTTATTTGTGTGAAAGCCAGCGGGCGTGGGCACTCGTGTGTTTTGCTTGGCTGCCTCTACCACAAAACAACAAGCCACCTGGTACATCTTCCACAAAGAAAGCAGCTGAGAAGTTCTCAAGCATCACTGTGCCCCGATGCTGGCCAGAGGCTGCAGCACCTTCCTCTCACCAGGCCAGGACCCCACACGACTCTGCCGCTCCCCTACACCTGGATCAATGCAAGAGTTTCATCCTCATGAGCTCACACAGGGCAGAATCCACACACATCTCCCCGCATCTGCCTTGTTCCCTGTTGCAAAGCCACCGGCAGAAGAGTGGGAGCTCCACCAGGAGCAGGACAGGGATGGCTCCAGGAGAAGCTCGGCCAGGCCAGCTCCACTCCCAGGTTCGCGTGTTCGTGGCTGTGGCCTCCTATGAAAACATCGTGGCTGGGACGCTGCAGAGAAGAGAAGGTTCCTGGAGAACTGACCAGCTCCTCTGCCCAGGAGCAGGCTGGGGAAAGCCCAGGGCAGCTGGGCAGAGGCCATGGGGCCAGGGGACGGCGTGACCGGCCTCAGCTCGCAGAGCCTGGGAAATAATCCCCAGGGCTTGTTGCGTTCAAGCACCCAGCCTGCCGGAGGAGCCCAGAACCAGCAATTAACACCATCAAAAACAAGAAAAGGTGCTGAAACCTTTCACCGCTCACACCTCCACCTTCAGCAGACGATTCACGCAGCAACACACGGCCATGGTTTGCTGAACAAGCACCACCAAACCGTCCTGGACCCTCCTGCAGCTGGTTGTGCCAGTACAAGGCAAAGGAGGTCACCAAGGTGTTGGGGACCTCACCATGAGCAAGGGACACCAGATGCCTCCTGTCACCTCATCCCTGCCACACAGTGGGGTTCACCCGCCAAGTGCACTATGAAGGCAGCTACACCAGACAGCAAGGGGACAAGAGCTGATGCTGGAGGAAGACGAGGCTTTTCCCTGTGAAGCCTCACAGAATCCCAGAATGTCAGGGGCTGGAAGGGCCCTGGAAAGCTCATGCAGTGCAATCCCCCCATGGAGCAGGAACACCCAGATGAGGTTACACAGGAAGGTGTCCAGGCGGGTTGGAATGTCTGCACAGAAGGAGACTCCACAACCCCCTGGGCAGCCTGGGCCAGGCTCTGCCACCCTCACCCCAAACAAGTTGCTTCTCAGATTTCAGTGGAACCTCCTGTGTTCCAGCTTATACCCACAAGCAAAGACACTGAGCTGTGACCACCCGCAGATCTCAAACCAGCAACGCACTCTGCTCAGGGGTTACTGTGACCCTGATTTGGGTATCAAATACCTGAGCCAAACAACATCTTGGGTTCTACGAGAACTGATGGGTTATAACCCCGGAAAACTGAAGCCAGCCCGGGACGAGCCGTTCCGCAGCCGCAGAGCCGCCTGCTCCCCGACCTCGGGCACCCCTTGTCCCCCCTCCACAGCCACCCGGGGCGGGAGGAGCAGCTACGCTCCCCGCAGGAACGAAAGTCCAGCGACACCACGACCCCCCCTTTGATTTTGGGGCCGCTTCCCCCTGTTTTAAGCAAGCCCGGAGGACACCACGCCGCTGCCTGCAGGCACCGCAGAGCCGGGTCCGCCCCAGGCCCCGCAGCTGCTCCCCGGGCCGGGCCTACCCCCGGGGCACCCCCGCCCGCACTCACGGTGCCGGTGAAGATGTCCTCGCCCTCCGTGTCACTGTCGGCCCCCCCGAGCGCGTCGCCGTCGCCGCCGTGGGGGTCGGGGAAGGGCGGGGGTCGGCGCTCGGCGGGGGAGGGGGAGCGGGAGCCGCAGGCGCCGCCCGACGCCATGTCCGCGCTGCCGCCGCTTCCGCCTGCGACAGCCGCGCCGGAAACCGCCGCCGCCGCCTTAACCCGCCGGGGCGGGGCCGGGGGAGCGGACGGCGTTACGATTGGGCAATGCCTTCACCCGTCCCGCCCCCTCCCGGTAGGAGCGCCAATGAGGGAGGACGTTCTCCTCCGCTGGCAGGCGTCGCTCCGTCCCCATGGAAATGGTCACGAGGCTGGCGAGGGGCGGGAAGCGGGGGGAGGCCGGAGGGATGTACCATTGCAGCGGCAGAGGGGGGGGCTGTACTCCCTCTGAGGGGACAGGGGGCCTGAGAGCGGCTGTCACCCACGGGCTGTCACCCTCTGTCCCCTCAGCACCCTGGCTGGGATTACCATGATGCCTCAATGCCCCAACCGAGACGGCCATGCTCGCCTCAACAACCCATCTGAGACAGCCATGGTCCCCTTGACGACCCAGTCAACACGGCCATGGTCCCTTCAACAACCCAACTAAGACGTGCGTGGAGCCCTGAGTGTCCCAACCGAGGTGGCCATGGTCCCCTCAATGTAGTCCTGCACGGATCTTTCCCTTTCCCTTGGGACAAGCTCTGACCTCATCCCACCCGACAGAGCCCAACAGATGTAGGCAGTGCTCGAAAAAGCTGGAAAGAGCCCAACAGAGACCGACAGTGCCCAACAAAGCCCAATAAGCCCTGACAGGGTCCGACGGAGACCCACAGATACCAACAGGGCTCAAAGCCTGACAGAGTTTGGCAAAGCTCGACAGAGACCAAGAGAGCCTGACAGGGCTTAGCAAAGCTCAACAGAGCCCCACATAGCCCCAACCAGGCTCGACAGGGCCCAATAACAGTTGAAAAAGCCCGACGCAGACTGACATGGACTGACAGAGGCCAACAGAGGCCGAAAAGGCCCAAGAGGGCCTGAGAGAGCCCAACAAAGCCTGACAATACCCAACAGAGATTAATAGAGCCCGACAAAGCCCAATAAAGCCTGACAGAGCCAGACGGGACTTGACCAATGCTCGCAGCATTCAACAAAGCCCAAGTTCCAACAGAGCCAAACAGGGCCCAACAAGGCTCCACAGGTCCTGACAGAGCCTAACGAAGCCTGAAAGACCCTAACAAGTCCCAACAGGGCCTCATAAATCCCATCAAAGCCCGATATGGCCCAACAGGGCCTGACAGAGACCAACAGGGCTTAACAAGGACCGCGAAAGCCCGACACGTCCCAACAGAGCCTGACAGGGCTTGACAATGCCCAATAGGTCCTGACAGAGCCCGACAGAACCCGACATGGATGGGAATGGACCAGCATGGACCAACAGGGCTTAACAAGGACTGAGAAAGCCTGATAGTTCCCAACAAAGTTAGACAGGCGTAGACAGGGCCAAACAAAGCCCAACAGAGCTTAACAGAGCCTGACAAGAACCAACATGGCTCATCTGAGTTCAACAGAGCCTGGCAGAGCCCAACAAAGCTCGACAAGACCTGACAGGGCCCAACAGAGCTCGACAGAGCCAAATAAAGCCTGAGAGAGCTCAATGAAGTCCGACAGAGCTTAACAGGGCTTGAAAAAGCCCAACAGTTCTCAACAGAGTCTGACAGGGCCCAACTGAGCGCAACCAATCCTCACAGAGCCCAGCAAAGCCTGACACAGCCCAACAGGTCCCTACAGAGCTTGACAGAGCCCAACAAGAGCCAACAGTGACTGACAGGGTCCCACAGAGCCTGACCAAGCCTGACAAGGCCCAACGGAGTCCAATAAATCCCGACAGGGCCTGACATGGCCAGACAGAGCCCGACAGGGCTTCATAATTCCTGACAAAGCTCTACAGGGCCCAATAGGACTTGACAGAGCTTGACAATGCCTGACAGGGCTCAACAAAACCAAACAGGTCCCAACAGACCCCAACACGCCCCAACTGAGCCCAACAGAACCTGACAGAGCCCAACAAAGAATAACAGGGCCTGACAGGAACAGAAACTGCCCACAGGAGCCCAAGGAGCTTGTTCATCACCTTTTTAAATTTTATTTCAAGTGCTGTACACAAACTCACCCCCAGGTGCTCCCAGCGCCCCTGTGCAGACCCCAACATCTTGATGCCTGCTGGGTGCGAGGCCAAAAATAAGTTACCCACGTCCCCGTGGCTGTGTCCCTGAGCACCTGGGCAGGTCACCATCGGTCCTGCCCGCGCCCGTTCACCCGGAGTGCCCTGCACCAGGGTCAGTGTTCGCTTCAGAACTCGAAGTCGCAAGCTCCCTGCGCTCAGCACGGCATAGCAGCCTCGGATGGCAGCGGTGAGCACCTGCGGGGAGGGGACAAGGTGGGACACGGGGTTGTGACACTGCCCAGCCACCCCAGAGCTGCGTGTTAAATCACTGGGGGCATCCCCCCCAGCATTCTGCCCCCCAAATTGGATCCACCCTGCAGGTACGTGCCATCAGGTGTGCAAACACAAAAGCGGGATTGCTCAGCAGAGCCAAGTCACAAGGATCAGCTCAGCCCCGGGGAGGCTTGGAGACTCATGCCCAAGGGCACAGAAGCCCAAGGGACCCCCAGGTGAAGCAGGAGCCACGCCACGCCACACTCACTCCATCTTGGCTTCCAGGTGGTGGACGGTCTGCTTGTCCAGGTAGCGGCAGAAGAGCGAGAGGAGGTTGCTGGGCAAGAAGAGCGGCTCCACCAGCAAGGCCTTAGGCACTTGTGACAGCTCCCGGGCCACCAGGAACACCGTGTCCGTCCTGGGGATGCAGAGGCAGCGGGTTGAGCACCCCAGTGGCTGGCGAACCCCAAAGCCCATGGCTGGCACAGTTCCTCACCATGTGTCGAAGTCACCGCTGCACGGTTCCAGCGGCGTGTCGGAGGACAGCAGCCTTTCACCATGGCTTAGCAGGGAATAGAGCAAGGAGATCCCAAACTGCAGGGAAACACCAGGAGGGAGTGTCACGACCAGCAGTGGTGGCACCTTGGGGACATCGCACAGCTCTGCCCCTCTCCTTAGGGCTACCTACCTGGTTCTTCAAGGCCATGGTGAGGGGGAGCTCAGGGGACTCAGGCAGAGGTCTGGTCATCTCCTGCAGGACCTCGAGGAGCTTGCTGAAGGTCATCCCACCCACCACCTCATTCAATGGGCTGTAGAGCAGGGGGAGAGACTGGGTAGGGCAGAGGGGAGAATGGGATCTGAGACCCTTCGACCCGTCACAGCCGCAGCCCCAGCTCTGAGCCCCATCCCCACACCTGGGGAGACAACGCTGAACCCCCGATATGAGGAAACTGCCACCAACATTGCTTTGACCCCTCCTGGAGACATTTCTCCTCCCTAACGAAGGAAGGAGTCTCCTGACTCATGGCAACCTGACCCAGTAAGATGGGTTCCCCCCCTTGCCCAGGTCACCCTCAGCAAGAGCAACAGGGGAAACTGAGGCAGCCCAGAACACCCCTGCCCTGACTGGAGGTGCTCGCCTCATCCAACACATCCTTCTTCATGAGGAAAGGCAGATGGTGAGTGATGGTCAGCAGGATCTTCTCTGTTTGCTGTCGGGTCAAGTAGGGCAGCAGCCGGGCCGTGAGCTTCTTGCCCTTCCTCACACACAGGAGCTGCAGGAACTCATCCTCTGCCTCCCTGGGGATGAAGGCTCCGTTTGGCACAGGTCCCGAGGGACCTGGAGCATCTGTGTCCATCCAGAAGGACCAACATCAGCTCCAGTGGAGGAAAAGGCTCACGGGCAGGGTCAGCACAGAACCCAACCCACATCATCACCCATAACCACCCACAGTGACCCGTGAGGACCAGGACATGCTACCCGCTCCCCTCTCCCCATGGCACAAACTCACTCTTCACTGCTGCAAGCCCTGATTTTCAAGGCTTGGTAGATACGTTCCACTTCTTGGCTCTTCTGCTCCTGACAGCAGGGCTGCTGCTCCTGCGGGGCCAGAGACATCTTCCGCTGCATCTCCTCCACTTCCAGCAGCTGCAGGAACAGCTGGACAAAGAGCACAGGGGAAGGGGACAGCTCAGAGTGTCTCTTACCAACTGGTAGGACCTCTGCCCAAGTAGAAGTCACCTCACAGAGCTCCTTGGGTGAAAACCGAGTGTCCGCATGTCCCACCCTGCCCCGAATCACGGCTCGCTCACCTTCTCGATCCTGTGCAGCGCCCGAAGCCGGTGGTTCCCCGCAGCCTTTTGGGGGGAGAAAGGAAGGTACAACAGTTATAGCTGGCACCAGACACTGCCACCAGCACCCCTCAACAAGGGACAAACTGCCACCATCAAGGTGGCACCTACTCCAACTGTGCATCCCATCCCACAGCTCAGGGCAGCAGCCAGAGCCAGGACAGCACCCATGCTTGGTCACAACAGCTCCTAAAGCTCCTGCGAAAGCTGCTCCAGGGCCGTGGGTAAACTCTGAGCGGTGTCCTCAGGCTCCCACCAGCTCCCCATTACCTACCTCCTCCACAAGTGCATGGTACACGGCGTCGATGGCCCGGCGAGGGCTGTAGCAGGTGGACACGGCGACCTGGCCCAGAGAGCCCGCGATGCGCACCACTGGAGGAGAGACAGGACATGGTGACACCACATCCCTCACCCCCTGGCCTGGCCACCCGCCCCAGGCCCTCACCAGAGTCATACGTCTCCACTTTCTGGATGAACGGTGTGACCAGCTTGGGGGGTTCCTGCTTGTTGCGCCCACCAAGCAGCTCCTCCTCCGCCTGTTTGTGCTCCAGCCGGTGGTAGTAGGTCTGTGAGAACAGGTGTAGAGCCACCATGAGCCCAGGCACCTCCAAAAGTGACAAAACCCCAACCCTGAGGAGCACAGAGCTCACCTGGTAGTAATAGTCATCATCCATGTTCTCGCTCTGCAGCTGGATCATCTCCACCTTGACCACCCAGTCCTTCTCCTTGGAGGTCATCAGCCCCACGTAAGGGTCCACTTGAGGAGACCACAGCTTCTTGGGGGAGATGCTGGGAGAAGATTGCAGCCTGCAGTGACTGCCCAGGGGTCCCCCCCAGTGCCTCAGGGACCTGGGGACCCCCTTACCTCTGCGTCTGCCGCTGGGTCAAGATCCGCTGGTGCTGGGGGTGCAGCTGCGTCAGGTGGCTGGGCACGCTGTGAGTGACATCAGACAAGGGTTGGGGACTCAGCACCAACACCAGAGCTGTCCCCAGAGCTCCAGTCCCACCCGGACACCCCACTTGCCGTCCTTCTACCTGAGACTGAGCTGGCCACTGGCTGACGGGCCAAAGAAGAGAGCGGGGTCCAGAGATGGAGACATAGGACCGAAGTGCATGGCGAGAGGCTGCGGGGGGCTGCTGACGGTGGGTGACATGGGCCCAAAAGGGGTGGGAGACGTGTACCCTGCGGTCTGGAGAGGAAGGAAGAAGCATTTGGGTGATCGAGGGTCCCAGAGGGGTCTGTCAGATCCCAGCCTCACCAGGGCCACCTCCCTGCACGGAGGGGACACATGAGGTGACACCCCCAGGATCCAGCCACTAAGGCTGGGCAAGGGGACCCTGGTGTCACCAGGGATGGGACGCTCCAGGTCCATCCCAGCATGACACCAAGCAAAATGCCACATTCGCTGTGGGTCCCATGGGAACAAGAGGACAAAAAGATTTATAAAGCCACCTCAGTGGGGACACAGAAGTGGGTCGCAGCTGCATTACCTGGTTGGAAGCGAAGAGTGGAGAGGGTCTGCGAGGCAGAGTGAAGGGCCGAGGGGAGCATGTGGAGCGAGGGACCAGAGGTGGCTGCTGCAGGGTGGAGATGGGGGTGTCATTGGGACAAGACTGTCCCCAAGAGAGGGCAGAGGAAAAGAGGATGCCATAGCCTCCCCAAAACCTGGTACCTGCTGGAGAAAGCGCTGGGGGAAGGACTTGGGGGACACCAGCCTGAAGTCGGGGCGCTTGGGGCGGGGAGAGCCCCTGTAGCCTCTCTGCGCCGGGGAGCTGAGGAAGTCGAGGGCCACGTTGGTGGCTGGCAGGGGCCTCTCCAGGACTTGCAGGATGGCTTTGTCCTGCGGGGAGGAGGCAGCAGGAGGTGGGAACGGGGCTCAGCTGGGATCCATTTAGCTCCCCCAGCACTGAGCAGCTTCCCAGAGCCTTTTGTTATTGCTCAAGCAGACTGTGATGACATGCAACAGCAGGGGACACAAAGGGACACCTGGCACAGGGAGTCCTGCTCCCCAAAACTCAACAGCTTTGCCTTCAAAGCCAGGCTCTGCTTAGGGTAGGCACCACCTTGAGACACATCCTTGGACCTCCAGACCCACAATGAGGCTTTGAATGTCCCCTGGTCACCCCAAATGGCCCAGTGAGGAGTACCCACCTCCAGCACATGACGGGGCGGGATGGTGCCCCACACCGCGGGATCCATCGCCAGCTGGAAGACAGGCAGATGGTCAGTGTGGGGAAGGAGGACAGGAGAGGGGCAGGGGACACTGCAGGGGCTGCTCAGCCCCGTCCTCAGGTGGGAGAAAATATCAGAAGGAATATTTTTACCACATCCTCTTTGTCAAACTCTGCCCAACAAGCACCAATCTTGCTGTCCAGCACTGCTGAGTCCTGGCTCTGCAAAGAAAATGCCACAGACACATTCACTCATCCCCCCTTGGTAGGGACCAAACCTTCCCCTGAAGCCTTCTGTGGGGCAGAACACCCAGGTATGGGGCCCCCCTGCCGTGGATCCCCTCCCTCTCTGCTCAGGCGTCACCTCCAGCGAGGGTTTGCTCTGCACGGCTCTCATCACCGCCGGGTCCCCCAGGTTGTCAGGCTCCTCACAGAGCTCCTGCTCTTCCTCCTGCTCCTCAGTCCCCAGCTCTTCTTCCTCTTCCTCCAACTCAGAACCGACGTGCTCAACTTCTGGCTCCATCCCACCTTCCTCCTGGGGCTCCCCTGGCTCCTCAGCTGCTCTGGGTCCCAAATCCTCCTTGGTCTCCTCTGCCACTGCTTGGGTCAGCTCAGGGCTCATCTCTGGAGGCATCAGGAGTTTTGCAGTGTTCTTATCTATGGAGTCTTGGTCTTGGAGGGGGGAAGCAGAGCATGCCAGGGTGGGTGAGAACCGGGGCAGAGGAACACCTTCCTCACCCCCACACCTCCATCCTCCTCGCCCTACTGGGCACTGGCTGCTCACCCCTAAGATCTTACCTAACCCAAAAGTCATCTCATTGTACAGGTCGAGATCCTCATCCTCCTCGGCCATCTCCTCCAGCAGAGGCTCATCTTCCACCAGCAGGTAGTCCTCAAGGATCTGGGTACAAAAGCAATGGGGTCACTGCTATGGGAGATAGGCAGGGGAGGGGTAACCCTAACCTGACCCCAAATTGGGGGACACCCAACCTCTCCCCCACACCCAGGGCTCGTGGCTGCTCTGCAGCTGGAAAGGGAAGAGCAAGAGCCACCGGCACTACCATTGAGGGCAGAAGCCCATTGAAGCCCGATGGGACCAACGCTGTGGCCACCCAGAGGCAACAGTGGCCAGTGCAGGAGTGGCACTGCACTGAGTGACACCGTTAGGCTTCAGAGTGAACACCCCGCTGTCAGGGCATGGTCAGCACCCGAGCACAAGGCAGGAAAGGGCACCCCACCAGCACCTCCAGGGCAGTGTCTTCTCCGGTACCGACTGCTCCAGCGAAAGCCAGTACCGGGAGAGCGGGGAGGAACCGACACCGGGAGAGTGGAGTGTGACTGGAGAGAGCGGGAGAGGAGGCGACCCCAGAGCAGGACAGACACTCACAACCGGCTCGCCGCCCTCCGCCATACCGCAGCACCACCCGCCCGCCCGCGTCCCTCTACGGGGCCGGGCTGCCCCCGCCGCCGCCTTTTACGGGGCCGCCGCCGCCACTCCGGCGGCACGGCGCCGCTGCGCATGCGCCTACCGTACAGCATGGCAGCGCCCAGCTGGGCTCCACGCCTGCGCAGTGTCTTAGCCACGCCCCCTCCCGCTAAACCGTGCCCAGAAGGGCGGGCCCGCCGGAGGAGCGTGGAGCGGGATGAATCAAAGCAGGAGCGCCCTAAAAAGGAAAAATTTGGCTTTTTAAAGCAAATCATGCTGAAGAAACTCGTGGTTCGGCTCCTCTTTACAGGGGAATTCTTGCTGGTTATGGCAGAGTCATCCGCAGGGGTTCCCATCCCGACAGGGACAGCCCAGAGAAAGGATCTGTGTCCTGCAATTAGCTAAGCCGAGGGGATGGCTCACCTGGATACCCAGAGCAGCCTGCAGGTCACTCTGGGGCGGTGAGCCCCGATGCCAGCCCAGCTGCCAACACAGCGGTCGGTGTTTATTGTGTTTATTTCTGCCGGAGCCATGAGATCCCTGATAAGGCTCTGGTGGCAGCTGCGTCCTCTTATCTCCCAGCAGAACACCCAACAGCAGCTGCATGGCTGGTGCTGCTCACTGGGCAAGAGCTCAGAGCTGCTCCGGGGTGGATTGATAACAAGTATTTGCAGGATTTTTTTCTTTGCTCAGTCTCTGATTTACCTCCTGCCTTTGGGGGGGATGTTCTCCATATGCGTTTTATTGATTTAAGTTAGGTTTTTAAATTAGATGCATTAAGAAGTCTTAAAGAAGCCCATTGTTAGAGGAGCTGTGTGATACTGCTGTTTTATTTCCACTAGTAGCAACTTCCCTTTCTTTTCTCCTTTTTAACTTTTTAATCCTTACGCAGCTGGATGGAAAACAATATACTTATGTTTGCTTCCCAGTCTGAAACACTGACTCTAAAGACCTGTAGGACCACAAGCAGAGAAGCTCCTATGTGCATGAAATATCTATGTGCTCTTCAATACTGCTTCATTTTCCTTGTTTTAACCTTGGTTTTCTTAATGCTGCCATTCAAAGCCGCTGTACTTCTCTCCTCCAAGCAGCGTTACAGGGCCATTTGGAGGCACGCCTGCCCTGGCTGGGCTGTGGTGCCTTGTTCTTCTCAAGGAGGCACCAGGAAACCTGATTATTTGGCCTTTGGGTTGTCACGTTTGATGTCAGGGAGTCCGTGCGGCACTCGAAGAGCAAAGTCCATCCGTCCCACAGCTGTCAGATGACATCAGACCACAGGCTTTCAGAGCAAACCAAGGTTCAGACAAGAAGGCGGTTGGGGCTGCAAAATCTTCCACGAGAGGAGGGGTTTACCCCCTTTTTGGTGAGGGTTGGGAGCCAGGTGACCTGTGCCCAGGGCGGTTCTTGTCCACACATGTCCAGCCGAAGGCCTGGGGTCAGCTAGAGCCCAGTACCACCTCACACCTTTGACACCCGCCCCCCTGAGGTGCAGGCGGGACAAGCCCCGGGCGGTGCCCGCCGTTCGAACCGAAAGCGAAAGCAGCGCTGCGCGCAGTGCGCAGACGCGCCGGGAGCGCACAACCTCTCTACTCCCTCTCTGCTGAGAGACTGATGACGCTCCGCAGTTCCGCGCCGCGATTGGCCGCGCCCGACGGAGTTTATAAAAGGCGGTGGCTGCCGCAGGACGGTCAGTCGGCGGGCGGAGCCGAGCGGGAGGGAGCCATGGGGCTCGGTCCGAAAGTTGGGCTGCTGGTGCTGGTCGCGCTGCTCGGCCTGGGGAAGGCGAATGGTGGGTGTCCGGACCGGGGTGATGGGGGTGGAAGGTGTGAGGAGCTTGGGACCGGTTACCGGTGGCGGAAGGGGCCCTGGGACCGTGGGAAGTGGGTGCTGCGGGGATGAAGTACCGCTGGGAGGAAGTACCGCTGGGGAAGACCGTGAGGACCCTGGTACCGCTATGGGTTGGGGGGGACCCTGGTAGGGTGGGGAGTGGGTGCTGTGAGGGTCCTGGTACCCGTTTTGGGGTAAGGGGTGGGTGCTGTGAGGGAGGGGGCTGGTCAGGACCCCGGTACCGGTTACTGTGGCTGGTTGGGTGGGTGCTGGCTCCTCCCCCACAGCCCTGCTCCTCACTCCCCCTCCTTCCCCCCGCAGAGGCACCCAAGGTGGAGGTGTACTCCCGCAAAATCGCAGCACTTGGCCAGAAGAACACCCTCAACTGCTTTGTCAGCGGTTTCCACCCTCCGCAGATCGACATCACCCTCCTGGAGAACGGGGAGCCCATGGAGGGCGTGCAGTACGCTGACATGTCCTTCGATGACAAGTGGTTCTTCCAGCGCCTGGTCTACGTGCCCTTCACCCCGCAGAAGGGCAGCACCTACGAATGCAGGGTGGCCCATTCCACCTTCCGCGAGCCGCAGTCGTTCCGATGGGGTATAGTGTGCTTTCCTCTTCGACCTTTGCCACCCTGCAGAACCCAGAGCTCGTTAATTTATATCCACAACATCCCCGTTCTTAGGAAACAGGGTCCTATAGCAGGGTGGAATTTGAAGATCTTGTGCTACAGGTGGAAAATTAAGCTGGGTTTAGCTGGACTGCTGTGTGAAAGAGTTCATTAGCAGCAGATAGGAAAACTTGCCCTGTCTGGCTCTGGAAGTGTTTCCAGCTGTGGTGATGGGTGAGCGGGGGTGCTGGTTGGCCCCCACCCTAACACTTTCCCCTTCTTTCTTGCAGATCCAGACTTCTAAGCCATGCCTGGGATAAATAATCATGGTGAGTTTTGCTGGTGCGCTGTGCTGGCAAAGGGGACTTTTTTTGGGCGGGAGGGGGTCTGTAGATTGTGAAGTTGAGGAACAAACGCAACCAGGCAAAATAATAAATATATATAGTGTTGGAGCTGACTGGGAGCAGGGCTGTTCCGGCACCCTTTCTGCCCACTATTTGAGCAAATCCTCAGCCGTAATTTGCCTGGAAGTCTGTTTTGCTCAAAAAAAAAAATGGAGCAAAACTTCCTGGCATGTGTGCCAGATAATCAGAGTTGTCATGTGTCCCCTGGTGCTTCCCCAGACCCTGTGGTGCTCTCTTCGCTCTGATGAGAAGTTTCCATACCTTGGGAATCCCCGTGGCTTGGGGGAGGCGCAGGCTGATAAACCCCGCGGCAGGCGGTGTGTCGGCTTGGTAATCTGGGTTTTATGAGGCGCAGACCAGAAGCGGTCTTAATTTTATTCACTGGTGTCTCAGTCTGAGTGCTCTGTGTTCTTCAGGCTATCAGGACGTATCTAGGTGTAACTGATCTGGGTTTAGCAATCCAGAAATAATAGGAAGAAGAGAAAAATAAAGATACATGGCTTGGCTGGATCGCCTGATTTGCGTGCCTTGGTAGAGGCTGGGTAATTATTAGCTGTCCTTGGCACAAGCCTTTGCAACACCTCACTTGAAATGTCCTCTGCATTGGACCAGCAGGTGTTATCGATGGTTTTCAGACTCAGGATAATGAGTCCAACGAACTTTGTAAATTGGAAAATATGGAGGTCAGTTGTCCAGCTTTCTAGTGGGGGATGACAGATGAAGATACGCTCTTAATTTGTGGCAGAAAAGCTGAGGTGTGATATTAGGGCCTGAGGAAAGGCTCAAGAGATCCCCTAGAGCTGGAAAAGGTCGGATTAGGAGGATATTTAGAGTATTATATATATTTAGATATTAGAATATTTAGATTCAGGTCTGGGGTGTGTGATGCCCACAGGGCAGCGCAGAGCGCGGCAGCTTTGGGACGTCGGTGTGAAGGTCACCAATGGCCAGGGGGGACCAGCTTGGTTGGAGGTGGGACATGGGTGACTCTGACTCTGCAGTTGGAGTTCCCTTGTGGAAAACACTCTTTTTTTCTTAAAATAACTACAACTGAAGGTGCAAACAGTGTGACTGATATCCATGTCCTTTCCTCTGTGCAGCTCTGATAGAATTCTGCCTTGCAAGTCAAAATCACCTTGGGCTTCTGTCCTTTCTTCACATCGCGCTTGCTGTTCTGAGGGAGAAGAGCAATCGTCTTCATTGCAAAATTACTTCTTAGGGAAACCATCCCCTACACTTAAAATTACTGCTGTAAAACTACTAGTGGCTTTCTGCGCTGTGGAATTAAAATGCTGAGGCACTGAGAGGAAAAGCACAAGGAGGATGGGCAGGTGGTCTCGCACCTGTGAAGCTGATGTCCTGTGCGTACGGCAGTGCCATCAAAGCCACCCTGGCTGCTGGTGACAACGAAGGAGCTCCAGCGTGGGCCCATCAGGGTTCAAAATTTTGGCTGTGTTGTGGGAGATTCGTCATGCAAACTCCCACCATTCAAAACCTGCCAATAAATACTCCCCGAAATTGCGTAATTTTTCAAAGTGTTGCTCTGTTGTAACATCTGCCCTCCATAAGTTTTAGCTGCAGCCACAGTTAATAAAGCTTATAATTAAAACACGGTTTGCCCAAAGCAGTATGCTAGCTTGGCTCTCTGTTTATTGAGCACATAGCTGTGGATGTATTACTGATTAAAAAGTAATTGTAGCCCTTCAGTGCTTTGATATGTACAGGATTTTTACCCAAATAAAATTGGGGACTTCAGCAAAGTCCTTAAAATGTTTTTTTCTAAGTCGTATGACAATTGAAGCTGATTTAATGGGCTCTGGAGGGTGGTGGTGCCACACTCAGGTGCACTTTTTTCTTGCTGTGAAGGTGCAGGAAGTGTTTTGTGTTAAAAAAGTAAATTTGGGGATGCTGGGTCTGATTTTAAAGGAGCAGAATGTGGTGTCCATGGAGGAGCACTCCAACTGATGCTTCTCAGCACGATTGGTGTAAAGCCAGGTTGAGGGGAAACAGAGAACTGGACTGAGTCCTGAGGGGATAAAAAACCAACTCTTACACTACAAGAAATGAAATGGGACATCTTGCAGCTCTTGATATGGTAAATATATCTGTAACAATGGGAAATAGTGAGCTGGAAACCTGGGATTCACACAGTAAAACGGTTCTCTGGCTGTGGGGGGCAAAAGGAGGGGACAAAATAAGGTGGAAAAATGTATCTGACATTGCTACTTACATTGATAGATACGAAATTAAGAGCTGCAGCCTCACAGTCAGGGTGTTAAATGTAACTTACGCAAGCATATGACAACTTGCTGGGGTGAAAGGAGCGGTTGTGGGGACTTCAAGCTCATCAGAGGATCATTCAAACCAGGAGGGGTGGTTGCGTGGTCACACAAAATGCTTGTGACCCCGCATGGGATGGCAGGACATCAGCCGTGCTCTGGAGGCCACCCAGGGGAGTCACCAGGGACCAGCAGTGGCCCTTCTGTGGTAGAAGATGGTCTGGGAGGGTGGAAAACGTTTGGGCTTCTCCTCCAGAAACCCCAGCGGGGCAGCTGTGAGAGCCAGAGGTGGCTTGAGCCATGGACCACGTCCTGGCTTCCTCCTCTGGATCACAAAGAGCCACCAAAGCACCTGCCACCGTCTGAGCTTCACCAGTACTGTCCTCAGGAGCATCACAGCAAGAGGAAAACATCCTAATTAGGACACAAGCACAGTTGCCTGCAGAAGCTGAAGACACCACGGCACAGACAATGCAAGACGACCACTTCTCCAAAGCAAACGTAACACCAACATCTCCCCACACCAGGGAAGTTTGTGCCCCGATTGCATCTGTGGGCTTGTTGTGGTCTTACTTAGGAAATACTTTGATGGCTTACTCAAAAATCCCCGCTCTGGGGGGAGAACAATGCCTGGCGATCCCAGAGGCTGGCTGCTTTTGATTAACATTTGAATTTCAGGATCATAGCTAGAAAAACTTTCTCTACTTTATCAGGTATCCTTGGGGTCAGCCTTCAGGGGCCCAAAGGTATCCGGAATGTAGCTGCACTGCTCCTGGTGTCATTTCAGCAAAATTTCGCAGGAGATGGCAATTTTGAGGGATATTTTGGCAAATTTGAAGCATGAAACAAGCCTCGTCTGTGCTTTACGATATACAAGCGATTTTGCTGCAGACAAGCAATTTCCTGAATCAACCAGGATTTTTAGAAGAAAAACTTCTAGGAGAACTCTCTAGGAGAACATAGAAGAAATTTCTGGAGATCAGCTTCTTCAACGTCACATCTCTTTGGAGTTTTTAAAGCGTCACCAGTTCCTGCATGATAGGGAGCAAAGGAATAGGGTGCAAGAGGATTGGGAAATGTTTGAGGACACATGGGTGAATGCAACATCCTTTGAGAGAAGTGGAACCAAGCGAAAGAGATGCTGCGGCACACATGGTTCTGGCTCTGCCACCACATCCCCAGCTCTGTGGAAAGGAGTTTGCGATCTCCTCCCTGCCGGCAAACCACGGCAAGCCGGGAAAGGTGAATATCCACAGCGTGTTTTTGTATGGTGTCTGCAAGAGGAAGGGTGCACAGCACCTGGCCAGCTGCTCGACACAGTCTGCCCCACTTCAGCTCAACTAAACCGAGCTTAGCTGTGCCACACGGCAGTTACACCACGGCCTAACACCTTTCCTTACCTTTCTCTCCTTTAATTTGACAACGTTACCAAGCCCTTCGTGGAAGGGTGAGCATGAGCTGAAGGAATTCTTCAGCTCGTGTGATGAAAAATGAGTAAGAATCAAAAACAAGAGGTTTCTACATCACTTTTCAGTACTGCTGACATCTCTGGGGCACAGTCAGCTTGCTTAGATAGGACACTAGGACATCTTGGACATGCAGAAAATCTGAGCATGGAGGAGACCAGGCTGAGTCCTCATGTATCTGCATCTTGTCCGTGTGTCCTGCTGAGCTGGACTTGCCCCATTTGGTGATGCCAAACCGCCTGGCAGGATGGTTTGTTCCCTCCACAGCACAGAACACACACCTTCTGAAAGGGACGGGGTCTGGCGAGCGGCTCTGATCCAGCAGACAGGACAGGAGGACACAAAATTCAGGCACAGAGATGGTGTCTTTTTCTCACTGCATCTTCTGCCAGCACCTACAGAGAACATGAACGCAGAGTTCACTGCCAGGTTCTGCCACCACCTTCCCCTGGGCAAGTCAGCCACAGCCACCACCTTGTCCTGCTCCCTTCCCAGGGGTGACACAAGTCGGTCAGGGCAGCCCCACTCCTGGGGTCCCACGGCTGTTTTGGGGTGTTCAGGTGAAAGCAGATGGGTCTGGGGAGGTGGCAGCGGGACCCTCATGAGGGGTGTTTGAGACCCGGGTGGCTGCAGTGACCTGAGTGACTCGAGGAGGGGTTGGCCAGCCTGAAAATGGCCACTGCCTTTCGGGGCATCGCACTTCTCCTCAGTGCCTGCTGCCCCTCGGCTTCCCGCCATTGCCCCTGAGTGTACTCCCGCCATCACCCCTCAGCGTCCTCCTGCCATCGTCCCTTGGCTTCCTGCCATCACCCCTCAGTGTCCTCCCACCATTGCCCCTCGGCTTCCTGTCATCGCTCCTCAGGTTCCTGTCACTGCCCCTCAGCTCCCTGCCACTGCTCCTCAGTGTCCTCCTGCCATCACCCTTTGGTTCCTGCTGCCCCTCAGGTTCCTGCCATTGCCACTCAGTGTCATCCCATTATCGCCCCTTGGCTTCCCGCCACTGCCCCTCAGGGTCTTCCCGCCACCCCTCAGCTTCCTCCCACCATCACCCCTCGGTTCCCGCTGCCCTTCAGGTTCCTGCCACTGTCCCTTGGGCTCTTCCCACTGCTGCCGCCCCTCAGTGTCCTCCCGTCTTTGCCCCTCGGCTTTCTGCCATTGCCCCTCAGTATCCTCCTGCCATCACCCCCCAGGTTCCCGCCACTGCTCCTCAGGATCTTCCCACCATCACCGCTCGGCTTCCCACCATCACACCTCAGGGTCTTCCCGCCACTGCCCCTCAGTGTCCTCCCACCATCACCCCTCGGTTCCCACTGCTGCTCAGGTTCCCACCGCTGCCCCTTGGGCTCTTCCTGCTGCTGCTGCTCCTCAGTGTCCTCCTGCCATCACCCTTTGGTTCCTGCTGCCCCTCAGGTTCCTGCCATTGCCACTCAGTGTCATCCCATTATCACCCCTTGGCTTCCCGCCACTGCCCCTCAGAGTCTTCCCGCCACCCCTCAGCTTCCTCCCACCATCAGCCCTCGGTTCCCGCTGCCCTTCAGGTTCCTGCCACTGCCCCTCAGTGTCCTCCTGCTGCTGCCCTTCAGGGTCTTCCTGCCACCCCTCAGGGTTCCCATCACTGCCCCTTGGGGTCTTCCCGCTGCTGCTGCCCCTCAGGTTCCCGCCATCACCCCTTGGGGTCTTCCCACCCTCACTCCTCAGAGTCTTCCCACCATCGCCCCTCAGGGTCCTCCCACCATCGCCCTTCGGTTCCCACTACCCCTCAGGTTCCCACCACTGCCACTCAGTGTCCTCCTGCTGCTGCCCTTCAGGGTCTTCCTGCCACCCCTCAGCATCCTCCCACCATCAGCCCTCAGGTTCCCATCGCTGCCCCCTGGGGTTTTTCCACTGCTGCTGCCCTTCAGTGTCCTCCCGCCATCACCCCTTAGGTTCCCACAATCGGCCCTCAGTGTCCTCCCGCCATCTCCCTTCAGTTAGCACTGCCCCTCAGGTTCCTGCCGTCGCCCCTTGGGTTCCTGCTGCCCCCTGGGGTCTTCCCACCGTCACCCCTCAGGTTCCTGCTGCCCCTCTGTGTCTTCCCGCCATCGCCCCTCAGGGTCTTCCTGTCATTGCCCCTCAGCATCCTCCCACCATCACCCCTCCGTTCCTGCTGCCCCTCAGGTTCCCATCGCTGCCCCTTGGGTTCTTCCCACTGCTGCTGCCACTCAGGGTCCTCCCGCCATCGCCCCTCAGGGTCCTCCCGCCATCGCCCCTCAGGTTCCCGCCATTGTCCCTCAGCGTCCTCCCGCCACCATGTTCCAGGGCCACCGCGCCTGGTTCTCTCAGAGCGTCAGCCCCGGCCCGCGGCAGCTCTGGGGTGAGGGGTCCCGGCAAGGCTGAGCGATGGGGCGTGGGGCTGACACGTCCCCTCGGTGGGGCACAGCCCGTCACCTGTGCGGACACAGGGACACCCATTTCTGCTCCCCCTCTTGTCCCCGCAGTGGCCGGCGGTGGGACGCTCGCCCACCAGCGCCACGCCGAGTTCCTCTTCAGCAGCGACGCCGCCCACCCGGACACCCGCAGGTCTGTCCCCTGCTGTCCCCGCTCCTGTCGCCCCCATGCCACCCCCATTTCACACTCACATCGAGCTGCCTTCATGCGATGTCCACCATGCAGTCGCAGCACTGGAGGGTCCCACTTGCTCCAATGGCTGGATGTAGAAAGCAAAAGAGAAGGGATAGATAATGGTTTTAATGTATTTAAAATCTTAAATCCTTTTAAAACCCAGTGGGGTGTTTTTAGTCCCTGGTACGGGTCCTCTGGGCTGTTAGCGGGGTCTGAAAACTCACACCTTCCCTAAGGAAAACAGAAAAACAGCTGGAAAAACCATCCATGCGTTAGGCTGGCCTAACTATGATGTCAATTAAACTAATCGCGTTGGTTTTCTCACCGTCTTTGAATTGATCATCTGGAAAAATCAGGGTCTAAAATAAAGGTGAGGCTGTCCCCAAGGAAGGAACCAGGTGCAAAAAAGGCAGCGCAAATTAACTGTGAAAGGAAACGAGGGGGTAAAAATGGCTGGAAAAGGGCTGAGTCACTCATTTCCTTCTGCTTATTTCATATAAAAAATCAGAGCACTCAACAACATTTGTACAAACACAAGGAAAGGCTATTTGAGCATCTTCCTCCACCCAGTGAATATTTATATATATTCAATATCATGCATATATATTCACCTGAAAGGGAATTGCGATGTTTTCTCGCAGTGCTCTGCAGCAGGCTTTGCTAAGCTGGGCTGAGCAGTTTCTGTTAACCCAATTGCTTAAAACTGACTTAAATTTTTGTCATCCTTCAGCTCCCCGCATCACATTTGTGAGGGGAATCCCAAAAATCCCAGAGTAATCAATTTGCACCCACTGCAGACCAGGATGTTCCCCCAAGGGGCATTATATATAATTATATATGATAAATACATATTCAAATTCTTGATTGGAAAAATGTAACCCTTGTTCATGCCCTTAAGCCCCACAAACAATATTTAATTCCCCTCCAAGGAGGACGGTGGGTGCTTGAGCCTCCTCCACCCTTCCTTGTAGCGCTGCCGCTGATTTGGGTTAAGAATAAACACATTAAATTCACATTTTTCCCCCCTCCCCAAAGAACTGTCTCGTCTCAAGAGCAGGTTGTGGAACGGTGCTGTTTAGTCCCTAAAATTAAGTGTTTACCCAGTCCCTGCTGTCCTTCCCAGATTGTAATGGGACATCACTGGTAGAATCTTAGAGTTAGAAAAGTACAGAAAATTAGGTGCTTTTGGCAAAAATATCGGCACAGGTCAGTTTTAATGACGCTATCCCTTTGAATTTGTTTTGCTTTGTGTATTTTTTCGGGCTTACCTTTGGAAACGGGCTGTCTCGTTCCTCTTGCAGGATACACGAGAGCCTGGATTACCTGGAGGGCAGAGCCACGGTGTTCCACTCGCGGTACCTCTGCGCCTGGGCCAGCACCGGGGCCACGCCGTCCGTGGCTCTGGGACACTTCGTCCTGCCGCCCGCCGCCGTGCAAGAAGGTCGGGGGGAAATAGAAGAAAACACACTAAAAAACGAGGATTTGTCTCTCCTGGGGGGTTACCCTGTGAGCGGAGCCTTTTGGGGGGCGCAAACAAGACCTTGCAGGTAGTTCTGCTTTAAGTGGAGGGAATTTCCTCCAGCTGGGAGTGATTTTTCCACCGCAGAGGATGTTCCATCTATTATATTCTCCATCTATTATCGTCGAATCACAGAACGGTTGGGGTAGAAGGGACCTTAAGGCTCACCTGGTCCAACCCCTGAGGGACACCGCTCCTCACCAGTCTCCACCCAGACATCGAGACGTTATATTTGACACTCTCTTTTTTATTCACGGCAGAAATCAGAAGGAAAATCGGCAGTTTTATTTGGGAGCAGGCAGACGATTCACTCGCGGAACAAGTAAGAAGAGAAATAGACACTAGGGGAGGTGTAGTTTAAAAAACATCGGTTCTATGAACTTCAGGGAGGCTGGTTTTCATCTTGCTGCGCTGTGCGTGTCCCTCCCAGCGTGACATCCCCGCAGGGGACAGCGCGGGACGGATTTTCTCCCTCACCCAGACATCCCTGAGATCTGAGCCCAGCCCTTTCCTGTGGCATTTCCCTCCTCGTGTAGCTCCGGGTGCCGCTTGCTCTCTCTTCCAAGCGATTTCTCAGTACTTATGAAGCAAAAAAGTCGATTAGATTTAAAACCTTTTTCTAAATTACGCTTGAAATCACAAGTCCTAAAAACACCGTCCTTGGAGCGCGCCTCCTGTGTTCTGTGGGGAACTATGGTGCAATTTTAACTAAACTCTTAATATTCGCAGCATGAAGAAAATCTGACAGAAGAGCCGGAGCGGGCGAGACAAGGCTGTGAGGAAGCGGAGGAGCACGTGCTAGACCTGGACGAAAGGTATTTTCCTGCCCTTGGCGATGGGATTTGGACGCACCCCCCGAATTTCACAAGTCCCCCAATGCACAGGAAATAACACACAGATTTCTCCCTCCTCCCTGATACAGCAGCGAAGAAGAAACGGGCTCCAGAGATCCTGCCCAGGGGGAATTCCCCTACCGCACCCTCCACGAATACCCGGTGAATAACATGGTGACAGGTAACGGTTGGCGTCGGTATTTTAGGAGCGGAAAATACACCTGAACACAACTGCGGATGCAGCAGGGACCCCCCTGCGTGCTCCTCCCGCAATCACGGCTGCGGGAACGCTGAGGGTGCGACTGCAATCGCTCCCTTCTCCTCCGCGCTTTGCGTTTTCCGCCGCCCTCGTTTTGTCGGAGACCCCAACGCTGTCCCTCCGCAGGCTACACCTCCGCTCGTGACATGAAGAAATACGTCGGGGAGCTCCGCGATTTCACCCCCGGCACCTCGGGCTACACGGCGTATTGGATTCAGAACGAAATTAATATTTACTCTGAGGTGAAGAGTAAAATGAAAAGAAAATTGTAAGGAACAGGTGGCTGTTTGCATCCGAAAAGCTGAATTTGGGATTTCAATCCCGTGGTTGGACGCCAGGATGCCGCCTTGCTCGCTCTTTTCTGCAGATTGAGGGTTATTTTAACTGTCGTCATTTTCCCTGTGTTTTAGTTAAATTGTGAAGATTGGTGGTATCAAGCCACAAATTCTGAGTTAAATCTCTGCAGTACGCGGGTAATTTAGAAATTATCCCTGCTTGGCGTATCCCGACCACAGCTCAGTGTGGTTGGTGTGTGCGTTGATACCCAACTGTATTTACTGTAACTGTTTCCTTGCCTAGCAGCGATTTAAAACAAATTTCACAGCAAACTTAAATACAGACGTTTCTCCCCAAAACACAAACTCTTCTGCCTTTTTGTTTTGCACTGGAGGGATTCAAGACATGGCTGCGGGGGGTCATTTTCCTTGCAGGGACACGCGGGTTTGCAGAGGGTTTGAGCTCAGAGCCTCAGACTTCCCCTGAACAAAATGCACGTTGTGCCAGAGCCAGGCTGAGACTTTGCTGTCTCCTCTGCCTCCGAGCAGCAGCTCCACGTAGCAGGACAGTTTTGGGGGGCAGGAGCGAGCCCCAAAACTCTCCCGTGCCTGCTGCACCCTGGGGAAATGGCTGGCTGGAGCATCTCGCTGGGGACAGGATGGCACAAAGCTCTGCAGGCACGAAGCTCAGAGCTTCTCCTCTGTTCACTCCCCACACATGAAGAAAAACAGTGAGAAGACTTTCTTCTGTTTAAACACTTAAAAGTGATCAACAGCATCATAAAAAGCAACTTTCACTCCGGCACAGAATGACCCCCGAGCTCTCTGCTTGGTGAATCTGGGTGGCACTGAGGGTGAGGAGCTCCAGGAGCCACCGCAGTTGTCCCTTCCCACCGCCCTGTGAGCAGGAAAGCCTTTAAAATCAACAGCTTTGCAGCACACACCTCAAACGGCCAGGAAAGAACCCCAAAAGATGCCAAAAATGTGAAGATGTTGGGTCCTCCTCACCCCCTGACGCCTCGGATGCCCCAAGGAACCGGCCCTCCAAAAACCAGGCAGGCTGCGATGGGTTCCCCACGTTTATTGGAAAAGCAACATACAGAGTGGCTCAGAGAGCTCCTCGCGGCGTTTTGAAGTTCATCCCCACCGTGGGTTGTGTCACCTGCAGGTTGGACAGGCTGCCGAAGTCCTGCAAAACAGCGCGGAAAACGGGATCGGTGACATCGCCCTGCCCGTCACCTGCACCCGATCCCACCAAGAGCAGATTCCACCCCAGGGGAGCGGGGAGCACCAAGGGGGGATTCACATCTCCGGAAGGGGAGATGACTACCCCACAGGTCCCAGGGTGGAGGGACCCACAGTGCTGAAACCTTCAGCCAACACAACACCTTCAGTCCCCTCAGGGCAGCGGGAGAGCTGGGACATGCCACCAGCCTGGCAAGAGGACAGCTGGGGACACTCACCAGGAGCTTCAGCATTTCCTTGGTGTCTGGGTCCACTTCGATGATCTCCTGGTCAAGGGCAGAGACCTGGGGACAGAAAAGGACCCGGTTTGATAAGGCCACATCCTTGCTGCCCCCCGGTTGTCCCCACACACCCACTGCAAAGGGGCTGCTGGAAGGGACCTGATTCCCCCACACCCCCACCCAGCGCTGCCCAAATCTTGTCTCCACACGAACAAGATCTCGCTGTCCATCGTGGGGAACAGCTCCAGGAGCAGAACAAGCCAAGAGGTCCCCAGCAGAGCCCAGCTCTCCTGTCACCACACCATGAGAGCCACCCAGCACCAGAAGGGCCTCACATGAGAAGAGCCTCTTATATGGCAAGTTTTTGTCAACTTGAGGCCAAACCAGCTCCACGCCAAGGCTGCCAAGAAGAACCGGGGTCAGGTTCACACCTGCACCGGTCCTGGTGGTCACCACCAACACTCACACTTGTCCCCAAGGCCAGACGTGTGACCACCGCAGTGGCACACAGCAATGCTGAGTGACCATCTGGGCTGTCCCACCCCCAGGACCTGAGTTTTCCTGCTCTTCTAGCCCAGAACATCCTCCAAACCTCTCCAGACCCCAAACCTCCATCTCCCTGTGCTTCCTTCCCCAAGAGACCACATCACACCCCTTATTTTTGTAAGAAACCATGAAAAACGCAGGGTCAGCTAACGCCGCATCGACAGCTACAGCACGGACGCTCCCTCCCTGCTCGGGGTCCCTCCAGGGGTGACTTCTCCCACCAGGACCACCTCATCCTGCCTTAAGGTCACTATGTAAAACACAGGGACTGTCAGCCCAGCCGCTTCCTCCGAGCCTCCACCCCCCGCCCCGTGCTGACACCTAAAATCTGGGGCACCTGCGAAAGGATCTGCTGGTGTTTCACGTGTCATTTCCAGCTCTTAAGGGCGAGGGAGCCACACAGAAGCCTGGTCTCTCGTGGAGAGCACGTCACCTCCCCCTGGGCTGTCAAGCAGCGAGGACATTTCCGAGGAGATCCTGAAGTGGGGGGGAAAGCTCCTGCCCACCTTACCTCACCCCCACAACTCCCGTGACATCCTGCTGTGGCACCTGTTCCCCTCAGACCACCGCTAAAACAACCTTCTGTGGAACCAAACGCCAACACCAACGGTTTGGGAGAGCCGAGGTAACAACCGAGCGCTTCTGTGCGGCGCAGACACCAGAAGATCACAGAGATCTCGAAGCGGGGGAGACGTGCTGTGTCTGAAGCTACAGGGCTTGGGAGTGACAGGATCAAACCCACCGAACACAGAAACGCTTTGAGCTCCTCTCCCTGCGCTATCAACGACCAGTCGTGGGTGAAACCTCAACCCCTTGCGAACGGAGGCTGAAGACAAGAGGGCATTTCACCAGCTCCCTCTCTTCAGAGACATCTGCTGCTCTAAGCCACTGTAAAAAAACCTCTTGCATCCCATCAAGTTCTTTTTTTTCTTCATTTTAAGTTGGGAAAATCGAGGACAGATAGGACCTGTTAAAATGCAAGAAGTCCGCTGCCCTTCCCACCCCAGGCTGTGGTTTTAGTGATAGCACCAGGATACCAAGCCCAAATCCTCCTCCACCCAAACCCTGCTCAGCTCCTCCTGGCTGAGGTTTGGTTTTAAACTTGGGGCACTAACAGAGGACGCCTCAAAGCTGGACGGACAGACATCGAGGCGGGTGCTGGAGCACAGCCAGAGCCTTACCTCGGGGACGTAGTTGTCCCTCCTCTCCCTCTCCTCCTCCTGCAGTTTGATGGAGATGCCTCGCACAGGTCCTCTCTGAATACGCTTCATCAGGTGGGTGACATACCTGCGGGGGACACGGGACCATCCAGGGCTTCCCTCCACCCTCACGCTCCCAAAACTGCACCAGGCTGAGGAGACAGAGCCCCTGCCAGAAACCCTGGCCATGTCCCACCAGCAACCCCAGCGTTATCCCACCAGCGACCCCAACCATGTCCCACCGCCAACCCCAGTGTTATCCCACCAGTGACCCCAGCCATGTCCCACCACCAACTCCAGCATTATCCCACCAGCGACCCCAACCATGTCCCACCACCAACCCCAGCGTTATCCCACCAGCGACCCCAGTGTTATCCCACCAGTGACCCCAACCATGTCCCACCACCGACCCCAGCATTATCCCACCAGCAACCCCAGCGTTATCCCACCAGCAACCCCAGCGTTATCCCACCGCCAACCCCAGCGTTATCCCACCAGCAACCCCAGCGTCATCCCACCAGTGACCCCAACCATGTCCCACCACCAACCCCAGCATTATCCCACCAGCGACCCCAACCATGTCCCACCACCAACCCCAGCGTTATCCCACCAGTGACCCCAGCCATGTCCCACCGGCAACCCCAGCGTTATCCCACCAGCAACCCCAGCGTTATCCCACCAGCAACCCCAGCGTTATCCCACCAGCAACCCCAGCGTTATCCCACCAGCAACCCCAGCGTTATCCCACCAGCGACCCCAGCGTTATCCCACCAGTGACCCCAACCATGTCCCACCACCAACCCCAGCATTATCCCACCAGTGACCCCAGCCATGTCCCACCACCAACCCCAGCGTTATCCCACCAGCGACCCCAACCATGTCCCACCGGCAACCCCAGCGTTATCCCACCAGCGACCCCAACCATGTCCCACCACCAACCCCAGCGTTATCCCACCACCCAACCCCAGCCATGTCCCACCACCAAGCACCGGAATTGTGCCACCACCCCCCCAGTTATGTCCCACGATCAGCCCCAACAATGTCCCACCGCCCCCGAGGCTCCTCAGGGACAGAGAAGTGTCCGACAGCGACAGGGTCTGGGGGGGAAGGACAGACCCCCCCAAACACGGGAAAGCTCTCGCCGTTCCTCTCCCTGCACTATCAATGACCAGGTCACAGGCCAGACCACGATCACTTTCGAATGCAGGTGGCGGGAGGAACCCACGTCCCCGTGCCCCACGCACGTCCCCGTGTCCCCCCGGCTCTCACCCCGCGATCTTGTTGCGCAGCTTCTTGCTGGGGATGATGGCGATCTCCTCGCACACCCGCTTGTTGGTGTGGAAGTCGTTCCCCAGGCGGGTGTAGTACTTCTCGATGATCACCCGGGCGGCTTTCTTCACCGTCTTCGTCCGGACGCGTCCCTGGCCGAGCGGGGGAAACGCCCGTCAGGCCCCGCCGTCCCCCGGCTGCAGCCTCAGCCCCTTCCCCCGGCCCCAGCCCGCCCTGCCCGCCCCGCCGCAGCCCGCGGCCTCTCGTCCCGCTCCCGCCCGCTCCCCGATGCCGCTCGGCGCCCCGGGGGAGCGGCCCCGGCGGCGGATGGCGGCAGATGGAGGCGGATGCCACCCGCGGGACCCACCATGTCGGCGGCGGCCGCGGAAAGAGGGAGAGCAGAGGACGCCGGGAGGCGCGCGGGGCCGCCGGGAGGCGGTGGCGCTCACAGCGCCCCCACGTGGCGCGGAGGACCCCTGCAGCGGCGGTGAGGCCTCGGCTGAGTGGGCGGAGCTCCGAGCGGGCTCGGCTCCGGGGGGCGGAGCTCCGATCGGGCTCCCCCGGGTCCCAGCGCCCGCCGGCACCGTAGGCAGCAGGGCAGCCAAAAAGGCAGTTCTGGGGAGGCAAGTGCCAGTCCATCCCACATTAGACTGACATAGAGGAGGATGCAGAGCACCCACAACCTCACAGCACCCATCTGGGCCCTGAAGGCACCCCCCAGCCCCAAATGTTGAGGGGTAGCCACCCCAGGTTAGTCACTGCAGGAGATGGGAAGGGGGAACACAAGGAAGGAACACAAAGTCCCCACCCCTCAGGGACATGTGGCACCTAAGGGTACAGCCCCACCACGCCCTACAGCCAGGAGCCCTGGACCCCATCTCCCCATCAACCCCCCCCTGAGGGCATCACACCTCCACCAACATGAGTGGGACATTCTAATTAACCTCATTAATTCACTGCTCCAAGTAGGGGAGCTCTAGCACAGAGGTCCCAGGAGTTCCTGCTGAAGGAACCATTGGTAATTGGTACCTAAATTTGATAAATTGGTACCTAAATCAGGTAAATTGGTACCTAAAAAAGCATCTCACAGAGAACCCTCCTCCAGCATCCACACATCCCCCACCACACCAAGGCTGTTTTGACACCAAGCTGATGATAAGAGACACCGCAGGTTGTAGGAATCCCACACAAAGAGCACAAAAGCCTTTTTTTGCTGCAACGTGTTTATTATGTGCCAAAAACTACACCACAGCTTACTCCACGCATCTGTAGGAGAGTGCAGTCTTGCCTGCATATACTACAATGAGGTAGAGACTTCACACACAGCTTCACGAAAACCCCACAAAGAGCAGCTGGGATATGCAACAATGCAACATCAGCTCAGCAGGAGGAGAAAAAACAACCAAAACAAAGAAAATACCAACGGAAACAAAAGAGGGAGAAATTATGACACTGGTTCTTTGGCACACAGCTTCCAATAGAGGGGAAAGTAAAAAAAAAAATACATAATAATAATTAAAGTTCTCAAATCCCAGCAGCAGCATTTCAGTCGACTGCACCGTTACTCCATACGTTTTGGAAAGGAAAAGTACTTGTCCCCTCTAAGAGAAAGGGCTCCTATGAACCTTCATCCGTCCACCGAAACGCAGCCCTTTTTTAGCTAGTTACAAAAGAAAAGTTAAGTCCTGTGACTTCGTGTGATTAAAAACCTCTATCAACCCCCCTTAAGTGCAACTTAAAAAAGTGCAACAAACTATTTAAAACTATATACAGCAGCTCAGAGATCATTTATCCGGTCCAGTTTCAAATCCAAAAAACAAACAAAACAAAAGCCCGTCCTGTTCTGTTGCAAACCCCTCGATTTACAACTTTCCACCAGCAGCCCCCAGACACAAAATTGCAATAATGTTAAAAGCTGCCAGGAAAGAAAAAAATCTCTCGTTTCAAACGACTTAAAAACTGTTTAAGAGTGTAAAAAGGAACTGGTAAAAACCCTCGAGCGTAAAATATGAAATATGATTTGGTTTAAATGAAGAGCAAAGTCTCCTTGTTGTTACAGTAAAAAACGCCAGCTGAACATTCAGTTTATGCCGTTCAGATGGGGGTTAAATGAATGGAAAGGCACTGTATGGCAACTGCAAAAAAATGGAGCCAATGAGACCTGCATTATTACCATCAGTATTGCAAGGAATGTAAAAAAGCGCCTTTAATAAATAAAAAACCAGGTGAAGGCATCTGCATAAACACCTTCTCAACACATGGCCCTTTTTTAAAGTTTTCTTGTTTTGCTTCTCATCAGCAAACGAGGAACCAAAGTCTGGGAACTGCAGAATCGCTTGAGGGGTGCGCTCCCCCCCCTCTCAAAAAACCCCCCAAACAAAACCCGACAAAATTCACTGTGCATTAGTGCAGAAACAAAAAGACCAGCAAGTGCAAACGTGAATGTAAGATTATTTTGTCTTTTTTTGTTGTTTTTTAAATCTTTTTCCCCATTAGTCCTCAGGAAGCGCGTTCCCAGCCTGGGTCCGGCACCGGCAGCCACGCTCCTGCGCTCTCCGCTCGGCAGGTTCACGAAAGGACTCTCTCCTGCGCCGCGGCGGCCCCTTTAGCTGGAGTCCCTGTTCTTCTGGTTGCGCATCAGCGGGCGGTGGTGACGCAGAACCTCCATGGAGTGCTGCCAGTGCCAGCAGGAGCGGCAGAAGTACTTGAAGCAGATCTGTGGGGAGAGCAGAGGGGGTGACGCCGTGGGGTGGGGGTTTCCAGGCTGGGAGAACAGCAGCGGTGGATCGTGGAAGCGCAGGAAGGGATTTCCAGCAACGCTGCTGGAGATGGGTTGTGCTGAGATCCAGTGGGACCCTTTTTGTTATAAAAAGGTTTGAAAAACCAGGATTCTGGGCAGCAGCAGCCACCACACAGGGGCTTCATCCTCCCTGCTCAGTGAGGGACAACAGGCAAACCCTGACACCACAGTGGACACTGCTCCCCGTTGAAGAAACCCCCCGAGCACCCGCAGGGAAAAGCAAAAAGCCTGACCTGGTCTCTGCAGAAGAAGGGGCCGGGCTGGCCGCTGCAGACTTGGCACATGGAGTCTTCCAGGTACGGGTCGATCTGAACCTGCAGGAGAAACAGGCAGTGGGCACGGGGCAGTGCTGGGGACAACCACCTGCCCCCAGGTGGCACCAACCCACTGCCCTGGGCACCCCAAATCCATCACCAGCACCCCCCAGAACAGGCAGAGCAGTTCACCACCTCTCGCTGTTCCACAGGGAGACAAGCCTGGCTACACAGGTCGTGTCACTCCTGGCAGTGCCACCGTCACACACACATTCAGCTCCCCAGGCTGCACCATCAGCCCCACTCACCTTTTTAGTAAACTTGGTTGTTTTGATTTCCACAAACGCAGCGGTCACCGCCTTCAGATAGCTGCGCTGGTTGTTGAAGGTGACACGGCCAGACCCTGGAACAAGCCAGATGAACGCTAGAGTGACCCAGCACCCACGGCAGGAACCGGGGGAGGCTGAGCCCGAGCTGCTGCCAGCACCATCCTTTCCCAAGCAGGGTTCAGCTTTGCCAGGGAGGTGGTATCCAAAGGCCGTGGCTCTCCCCCAGGTGGTAACAGCACAGCCGGCAGCAGAAAAGCTCTTCCACAGACACCTCCAGGCCAGTTAAGACAAGTTTAGAGGCAGCAGCAGTCCCAGGAGGACTGACAGTGGCCAGAGGCCACCAGGGCACAGCTGAGGCCCCCCCGCCTGCACCTGGAAGAAGCTGGTGCCGACACAGCTCAGCAGCTTTTATTTTGAGCCTCCCACTCATCCCAGAGCCTCATGTTTTAGAGCTTCACTGTTAGTCAGCAGTGCTCCTGCACAGGTTTCCAGCCAAGCTTTGTTAAGCTCCAGGAAAACCATGCTTACCTATGAGTTTTTCTTTGGTGTGAAGGAAGCTTTGGCTGTTACAAGCCTGTCCTACGCACCAGCAGATCACTAAAGCTCAGCTCACCAGTCACAGCCACAGTGCAAAGCGTTGCCCAGAACCCATTAACTCTCCTGCTGTAGCATCCCACAGGACACAGGCTGGAGGGCCCGGATCTGGTTGGGGTTACACTGTATGTGGGGATTGCAGCCGTGCTCATGGGTCCTTCCTCTGCTGAAAGGGCCAATTCCACCCTCTCGGGGAACCCCTCCCCAAAAGCTTCCTCTGCTGGGCTGGTCTCAAAGGCAGCTCCTCACAACTACAGTCAGATACTGATTTTTATACTAATGTCTCCAGCAGTATCACCCACTACTCAAGATGATTCAGCACAAGGCAGGTTCTTCCCATGAGGAACCTTCTGCCAAGCCTGGGGCAGCATCTCAGCACAGGAGATGCTTCAGTCAACACTAAGTAAAATCAGGGTACAATTTAGTTACCAGAATTGAGTTTGTTGCTGTAATGCTACAGCAACTCCAAGTACCAGCCTGCTGTTGGGAGCCAGAGATCTCACCTACTTGAGGGAGCCACCTGGCTATGCGTGAAGCCACAGCAGCTTTTCAGGTCATGCTCTGGGACTTCACAGCACACAATACTTCATCTGTGCTCATACAGGAACTCTATTTGCTTAAATTCTCATATTTCCATACCTAACCCCACTTGGGACTGTCCCCAAAGCCACCTGAGTGCATGTCCAAACCCCAGGCCTTGGGCACCAAAGCCTTGACCAGAAATGCCTGAAAGCTGCCCAAGGACAGTGACAAGCAGCTGACAGCTCTGTGCCACCAAACCCTGATGTTCCTGCCTGGCAACACACAGGAGATTCACAACACTGCAGCCTGAAAAGCTGGAACTCATGCTCAGGGGTTTTCCACATAAATCAGCAACCTCAGTCTCCTGTCCTGTGAGGCCACCAAGGAGGTACAGGGGACACTGTGACATTTCAGCACCCTGAAGGGGAACCAGAGAGGACAGTGGGGACAGGATGCTGCCCATGGCCCTGCCCTGTTGCTTTGCAGCCAGTGGATCCGAGTTTGCCCTGACAGGCAGCAGGAACCAGGGTGAGACCCACAGCTCTGGGGATGGAACAGCAACTAAAGCAGCATCTAACAGCACTGAAAAAGGGCAGAAAAATCCTTCAGAGAATATTAAAAACCTCAGGCTGCTCTAGAATGATCTAGGGGACCTTCCAGCTCCCAGGCACATCAGCTCTGCCAGCTGTCCCCACAGTGCCCTGGGCATCACTGCCATCAAGGGACCAAGGGACACTGCTGTAAGCTCCTCAGAGCACATCATGAGTGATCCTGGGGGAGCAGCACTTACCGATGGGGTACTTGTGCTTGTCCGTGTCGATGCCAGCGTAGGCCACCCCTCCAAACAGGTCGCACATGACGGCTGCCAGGGCCTCAGCATTCAGCATCCCATGCAGAGCCCCCACGAACACGGTCTTGCTGGGGTCCAGCCGCTGTGATGGGCTGCGCACGAAGTTGCTGTCTGCCAGCACCCACGGGATCACCTGCACCTGAAAACACACGAGTGGGTTGGTTGGTCAAGGGCCCATGAAGCCACGCGCTGCGCTGCTCCTCAGTACCCTCGGCTGACAGAAGCCACCCCAAAACCTCAGACTTTACCCCTAAACTCAAACGTCACTCTTTTATGCCCACATCCAAACTGGAATCCACCACACTGGTCCCTTAGGGCTGGTGTCCAGGAAATATTCCATGCTCGAGTGGATTTTACTTATCAACATTTACAGCCCAGTCAGACACTGCCCTGCACAGGAGCTTGTTGTTGATCAACAAAACAACCCACCCACTGCCAACTTCAACAGGAGCTTCCATCTGCTAGACAGACAATCTAGGGCTCCAAAGGGGAGAAACTTCTGCCAGAGCTACATCACTGAGCACAACAGCACTGCCAATAGCCGGCAGCAGCGCTCTCTGCAGCCCAATGAGTTTGTGCCTATCTAGATAAGAGTGGAATCCCTAATCTTGAACTCGTCCCTCTTTACTGGGAGGCCACCCTGCGCCTCTGGCAGCCTCAGCACCTCCAGAGCACAGGTTAGCCAGCCAAGGCTGTGCTGGAGAGCAGCTGCATTTACAGCTGCGGATCCAAAGTATCTGCCTGCAGCGAGCACAAAAGCCATTCATTCTGCAAGCAGATGAGGTTTAACAAAGCAACAAAAAGGGATTAAAGTCTGTCTCTGTAAGCAAGGGTATGCTGAACAGAAAATGAAGCAGTAAAATCCATGTTTCCATGCTCCTTTCCAGCTAACCAAAGCTGCTTGGCTTCATGAAATCAGTTTCCAACAGATACAGGTCACAACTCCCAACAGTGGTGGTTGTGAAGGACACAAACACCGATCTGACACTTCCCTCCCTGCCTGCATCAGCCCTGCTGCAGGAACACACCAATTAAAGATGGCCAAGAGCCAGGTTGACCTCTGCTTTCCTGGAGTAACACTGTGCACCCCCTTGTCCCCAAGGATCTCATCAGCGCTCCCTGCAAGGCCACCCTCACAGGTCTGCTCACCTCTTTGCAGCGCATCCTGCGGCTGGACATCTTGAAGTAATATTCACTGAGCCCGTCGGGGCTCAGCAGGTCCTGGGAGCAGGCCTGGAGCAGAGCACGCACAGATTTCTCTGACTCAAACACCAGGTAGACGTATCCTTTAGAGGCAAAGAGAAAGAAGCGGCTGTTATAATTGTAGAAAAGGAGAAAGATCATCCCAGTTGGCAGACATCTTCCAAAAAAAAAGAAATAATCACTCTCAGATGCCAGCTGAAGTATCTGCACTGCGTGCCCCCTGCTGCCCCCAGCCCCTTTGAGGGAAGGCAGCAATTTGCAGTAGGCTCTGCACACAAGATCCACAGAGCCCAGCTGGGCAAGAGCCCAAACACAGCACCACAAGGGAACAGGTTGCCCACAGCCAGTGCCCATGGGCCAGTGTCCCTCACACACAAAGCCACATCTAGACGTGACAAGTGGGCACCAGCCTGGCCATAGCACGATCTGCAGGAAAACAGATTTTGCTTCACGTTTAGGATGCCTCGGCCCAGAAACAGAAGTTCAGGGCTTTAAAAATCGCTTCCATCAGCACAGCACTTCATACCTCACACTGCTCTGGTGACTGAATGAGGTCACCAGGCACCACTGAGACTACAAAACCAGCCGCTCCTTACCCAGTAGCTTACTGTTCACACAATGTATTGGCCCAGCTGCTTCAGCCATGATTGTGCTGTGGGGGCTCTTCTGCTCTCTGGTCCCCACAGCCTGCCAGATTTATGCCAAGGATGCACACAATCAGGTGCTTGCACTGGCAGAGGGGACTAGTGGCCATTGCCCAGAGAAAAACAGCCCCACGCAGGGCTCCAGAAGCACCAGAGGAGGTTTCTCACCAACCCACGTTTCTGCCTAGCCCTGCAAGGGACAGTGGGGATACCAGACGAGAGGTGACAGTGCTCTGCAGCCCTGGTGCTGACCCAAGTGAGAGCGGGACATTTACTCTAAGGTGCTCTGTACCATCCAGTCACCAGCATGCAGCCGTACCAGCCCAGCATCCGTGCTGTAACATAGCATGGGAAAAATGTAACCCTACCGTGTCGCTATTACCTTTAGGCATATTACCTTTGGGAGGGCAGCGTGGGTGTTTGCCATCCTTACCAGGCCACTCCACACTCAGTGAGCCAAAAACACGGAAGGTGTTGATCAGTCCAGCTACAGACAGAAGGAGAGATGTCAGCATCCCCCAAAAAGCTCCATCCCGAGCCCTCCTGATGTCAAACCCCAAGCGCAGGACCTGGGGGCTACTTGCCTTCCGTAATGTCCCACGGGACTCCTCCCAGGAACACTTTGCAGGAGTAAACGGGGTTCTTGTAGTTTCGGGGAGGCAGCTGCCCGCTCCAGGTGCAGGTCGCTTCATTCACAGCTGGGACAAGCACAAGCAACATTCAGTACAGACCAGCAACCTCCTACAGGTCTCCAGGCGAATCCCCGTATTCCACAATCGTAGGTTCATCAGAGCTGCAGCAGCAACAGGCAGCTGCCCACACACTCTGCCCGTTTTGCTGTCAGCTGCCCACACAACCTGCCTGTTTTGCTGTCAGCAGGCAGACCCAGCAGCAGGCTGGAGCAGGAGAAAGCTCTGATCTGCTGCAAACTCACTTCCAGCCACGTTACCTGCACAGGGGCCACCTTCGTGACCTCCCAGAAGCACAGGACCGTCATCACACGCCAAAACCTGCTAAGACCCACCACCCAACTTACCTGCTGCTTGCCTATGAAGCCTGGCTTCTCTTTCGATACTGAAAGGGTCTTCTGGAGAGTCCAGGAGATCCCAGGAAGGCCACGCAGATGCTCCAGGCCATCTTTTTGACACACTGGCCGGAGAGGAAGTGACTGCAGCCAGGGCAGCTTGGTCTTGATCCAGACGGGACCCCACTCCCATCTTGAGAGGGTCTCTTGACACCCCACTGAGAGGCAGGAAGGGCAGAGGCGGGGAGATGCGAAGGCTTGACTGCAAGAGAAAGTCCACGTTAAAACATAGCTTCTAAGCAGGAGAACGGAATACTGGAGGCCATAGAATCACAGATTTGTTTTTGGTTGGCAAAGACCCACAAGATCATAAAATCCAACTGTTAACCCAACACTGCCAAGTCCACAACTACCCCAGGTCCCTGAGAACCTCATCTCTGGTCTGTCCAACCCTCCAGGGACGGTGACTCCAGCACTGCCCTGGGCAGCCTGTTCCAATGCCCCACAGCCCTTTGGGGAAGAAATTGTTCCCCAGATCCAACCTCAGTCTCCCCTGGCACAACTTGAGGCTGTTTCCTCCCATCCTCACAAGCTCCAGCATGCATCCCCAAGGGCCCTTCCCTCACCCACAGCAACAGAAGGGGCTCTTGGTGACCTCCTGTTCTCCTGAGAACCCCCAAGATATGGCAGAGGCAGGAGAGCAGCCACCTCACCCACACAGCAGCCTGATGGGACCACAGTTTCCCTGGGGAAGGCCTGTCCCTTCAGCCATTCCCCCCCAAACCCAGGCCAAATTATGAGCAGCAGGGCTGGTTAAGCAGGAGGTACCTTGCAGACCCAACTGCTCACAGGTTTAATGTGCCTCTCCTGGAGTGGAAGGAGTAAAAGCAAGGATTAATAAAACAGCAGGGATGCGAGACACAGTGTAGCTCAGTGCCAGCCACTCTGCAGATCCAGCCGCCCACACCAGGGAAGACCTGACCTTCACAAACAGGGCCGGCACAAAGCCCTGCTGTCACCAGAGCCACTCACAGCTCAAGATCCTGACTCTCCAGGGTGGATTGTAGGAGAACTGACTCCACATCAAGTCAGCTGTGTCCTTCATGCCCACCCAAACACAAGGGTCAAGGCCAGGGCTGCACCTCAGCAGATCCAGGCACAGCTCAGGCCTGGTTTTAGCCTCGGGTGCTGAGGCACCCAGCAGCACCCACGGGGCTGACCGGAGCCAGGCTGTCCTGCTGGCACCCAGGGCTGCTGCTCACACTGCAGCACAGAGCAGGTCAGTGAGACAGACACTCGCCTCACTTGCCAGCTTCCAAATTTAGCTGTGCTTTAGGGAACAGGAACAGGCTAGACCCAGTTAGCTTTAGAAGAAACAGCCCTGAGATGCAGAAATGCAGCCAGCAAATGGGAAGGGCAATCAAAGGCAGGGACATGGAGCTCCTGAGAAGCCCAGGCTGAGGCCTGGAGACAGCTGTGCTGATCAGCCACCTCACTGCAGGGATCAGGGCACAGACACCCTCCTGCCACACAAGCATTCACTCCCCTCCAGGGGCTACATTAACCCTTTAGGGCTGCAAGCACAAAGCCAAAAAGCCCTAACATTTTTTTAAGAAAAAAATTACAAGGATACTGCTAGCTTGTGCTGAAGGAGGATTGCATGAGCAGCCCTCCTTCCAAACCCTGGGCCATAGCAGAACCTTGCTGTGTCAGTGTGGGCACAACAGCTCCCTCCAGCACTCCTTCCTCCTCCCAAGTAGGCAGGGCTGCAGCTCACAGCCCCCCCAGCTCTGCCATGCTCCCCAGAAACACAGCACAACACCAGCAACCCCCAAGCAGGTACAAAACCCAAACTTACAATCAAATCTGAGAGGTGGTCAGAGCCAGAGCTGAAGCCGCTGGTGTCGGAGTCCGAGGGGCTGCTGGAGCGGGAGTCCAGGAGGGAGCGGGAGTCCAGGCGGGAGTTCCTCAGCATTGGCGTGGAAAACTTCTCAGACAGGTCTGAACCAATAGGGTCTGGAGGCAGGAAACCCAACGGGGGCTTCCCTAGGACATTCCCGAGAGGGTTACTCAGCATGCTGAGAACTGCAACAGAGTAAGAGCCCATCAGTGCTGCAGCATGACACATCTCCTTCCCTCCTGGTGCTCGGGGCAGAGGCTCAGGAAGGCACCAGGCTCCAGCAGCCCACAAACCGCTTGTCCGGCAGGTGGCACATCCAGGAGGTACCAAACCTCCACAGCGCTCTGGAAAGGCTGCGTGCTCTTTGCTGTGGGTCACAGCCCCATGCCACATGGCTGGAGCCCACAGAAGCAGCCACGGGTGACAAAAGTGAGGCTGGGTCACTAGATCAGCCGGGAGATCCCATTTGATCGGAAGCAGAACTGAAGCCCCCATGTCATAGTTACGGAGCTTGAGATGCTCCAGACAGGCCTCTGTGCCATTACACTAGGAGGTTTTCTTTGCTGCTTGTGCTGGAACAAGCTCAGCAGAGGCATCTACTCAGTTTTAGAAACTGGGGGGCACAGACCAGGCGCACAGCTGCACACACCAATGCCTAGGCTGAGAATAGCAAGGCCTGGCTCATTAGCAGGCATTTGCAGGCTCAGAGGTGAGATGCCACAGACACCAGCCCCAACAGGAGATGGCTACAGACAGCCAGCAACATGCCAGCCTGGCTGCTGACAAAGACGCCTCCCAGGGGCGAGCACTGTCCCCAGAACGCTCACAACAGCCTGTTTGGTCAGGCCTTGCCCAAGAGCCAACAGGCAAGTCCGCACCAGACCACTCCCCTCGCACAGCAGCAGGTTTTCTGACCACTGAGAACCCAAGCAAGGAAATTCCTCTCTGTGAACCGAGCAACCCCCACTCCCCCCCCACCAGCAGAGCACCAGGCCACCAATGGGTCACAAAAGTCCTGCCCTGCTCCACAGCTCAGCTGCCACCCCAGAGAGGGAACGCAGGGATCCCACAGGGACACAACAGCAGCCAGCTCTATTCAAGAGGAGCAAGTCTCAGCAAGCTGGACATGTCCCCAAACCAAAAGAAAAGAGCAAAGCGTTCAAGAAATGGTTTTAATTATTCAGAGGCTGCAAAACAAGGCAGCTCGCCCTGAAGCTTTCAGTTTGCAACAAAGCAAGCTTGCGATCCAGTTGATATCCTCCAGCCTCACCTGATCCAAACCAGCAAGGGCCACAAGGTTAACCCAGATTTTCAGTAGATTTTGTGCAAAATAATGCAAACTACTGCCCAAACTAGATGAGTAAAAAAATGCCATCATGCTCAAGTGCAGTCAGACATCAGTACCAACTCAGCGCCAGTGCCAGGGAAAGTTTGAGAGTGCTCAAAGAGAGATGTTGGGATGTGCCCACGCCAAGGTGTGTTACACAGCGACATACCTGCATGGAGCTGGTGTCTCCAGCCTCACACTGCAGCAATAAACCTCAAAACACCCACAGAAACCCCAGACAGGTAGAGGTGTGTCCTTCACTTGAAGCATCAACCTCCTCCCAAGGCAGAGCCGGTCTGCAGAAGCTGTCAGCAAGTCACAACATCTTCCCACATTTACAGAGCTTTATCCCTGCGAGTTTCCCCAACAGAGGCACAGACTCATTTCAGCTGCAACACAGGACTATGAACTCCGACCGCACTTGGAAAAGGGCCTCCTGCCCAAATATCTGTTCCAGCTCTCCCCAAAAGCAGCACCTGCACTGACACCCAGCCCTGCAGCCACAGAAAAACCTGGCTGGTACTCACCCTGGGCAGAGCGGGAAGAGCAGCAGCCGCCCCGTGGGGCTGCAGCGCGTTGGCCGGGGGAAAAAGCTGCGGCAGACAGCGTGAGGCAGGGAGGAGACCGCTCCCTCCTCGTCACTGCTCCGGGCAGGGCACAGCATCTCCCGGCACAGGCCAGCCGCGCCACCACGCTGCTTTGCCGACTTCTCCGAAGCCACGTGACGCATTTAAAAATACAGCCAGCGTATTGTTTGAGGGAGACAGCTGAATTTGTTAAACAGGCTCAAAAATCTGATTAGTCACTGAACAGTGCAAGAGTCAAAGCAAAGCAGCTGATGCCATGGCCCGAGCCTCATTGCTGACAAACACCTCTGCCATTGAGCAGGGGGTTTGTAACGCTGGGCAGAGCAGCCCTGCACAGACCCCGTGTGTGCGGCGTTCCTAGAGACCCACAGCGGCAAACACCACACAGACAATGCCATCCTGCCCCTCACCTCCTGCTTATTGGGGAGGTGGGACCAGAGTTCCACTTGCGATGCACCAGCAAGGGTCGAGGGGCTCAGCAGGAACACCCAAAGGTGTCCTGGGGTCCAGCTGCTCTGCCCCATTTCCTTCACCCCCATATCTGCCACCACCCTGCCACACTCACACATTTGCTCTTAGGATTGCTCAGCTGTCACCATGGCTAGAAAACCAGTAAGACCAGTATGAGTAGCAGGATTACTGGCCTTTAAAGTGATCTGCTCCCTGGGCATCAGAGTTCCAGCACTTACCACCACGCAAAATCCTGCTGGCTACAAGTGACCCACTGCTAACCTGGTGTCCTGGCAGCGCTGACATCCCGCTGTGAACGCAGATGGATTTCATCCGCTCCAGAAGCGGTGACAGGTCTGAACAGGCAGCGCTCAGTCACACGCTCTGCAGGCTGATCTGAGCTCACGGGAGACCCCACATCACCCCAGTGCATCTGAACCTGCCTCACCTGGTACCTACAGCTGCTCACAGGGACATCAGGAGGAAAAGCTGCAAAGCCATACTCAAAATCTCCTCCTTCGCAGTTGCTTAGCGATCAGGTTGCATCCCCTGAAGACAGTGTTTACAGGTAGCCTAAGAAACAGAGGGACCAGATCTTATTTCTTACCCTCCAACTCCTGCCTGGGGGTTACCCACTGAACCCTCTTCCTGGGGATGGGGCACAGAGCCTGACAGAGGCTGCCCACCTGAAAGAAAGCCCTCACATCACTGGGGCCACTCAAACAGCAGTTCTTGTGGGAAAAGTCAGCCTTGTCTCCCCCCCAAGCAGAAAAAGAACATCTACAACGCACATGACACCAGAAATTGCTGATGCATCTTGCCAAGATCCCAAAGTGAAGTAGCAAACATCAAAACTCAGATTACAAAAAAAGAACACCACCAAGTGCAAACACCTAAGTATTTTTCACATCTATGGGTGAAATTTTAACTGAAGGGTCAACGTGATTCTCATTCATCTGCCCACACCCAGCAGCTCTGCTGCCCAGAGCCATTTGCAGAAAGCTTCTGGAACTTTTCCTGCCTCCACTCGGAGCTGCAAGAGACACACGTGCCAATGCTCCTTTGCGGGGGACAGCAAAAAAGGTGGCTTTTAATAGAAACTCAGCTGACTTTTGACTCGCTGCTGCAGCTCTAATGCCTGGATTGGGAGCCAGCGTGCTCCATCTTCGAGCGCGTGAGCCAAACCCTGACGGATTTAAGAGCTCTGTGGAGCTGTCTCGACACCGGCGTGGCACTCCTCCAGCTCACAGGCGCTCGGGTCGCTCTCTAGAGAGCAAATGTTTTATGAACCGCTCCTCCTCCTCAGCTGAGCTTTCACTAGTAAGAGTGATCAGGACAATGCTGCTGCAATTAGTCCTCTTAATTCCTGCATCATCCCAGGGCCCCTAAAGATACCAGGGGAGCACACACAAGCATCGTGGACCCATCACACCTGAGCCAGATGTTTCACAGCACAAATCCACAGCCACACTGAGCCCACAGTGGTGGTTTCAACTCTTCAGGCCAACCCCAAACCATCTTTTCGATCCAATTACAAAGCCCTGAACTACTACATTTAAGGTGAATGCACCCAATCTCAAGCAGATCACTCCACCAGCACAAGCTGCAATTCACAGCACCCATCTTGGGAAAGACACCCCAATTGATGCCCAACACCCAGCCAGCCGCAGAACAACTTATTCTTCCAAGTGCCAGTTAGACTTGCAATTTAAGATTTTTCAGCCCCTGCCCAGGACCTCAAAGCATGCAGCTGTCTTCCCTGTATACTATAATTTACAGCTGTTTAGGAATTAGACCTTTCTAGTAGCTTTGGCCAAGCCCATTTTATAAGAGATGGATGTAAAGTTGAGCCCTAAGGAGCCAGGCTTAGCAATGCTGGCAGCTCAGGAAAGGGCTCTGGGTAAATAAACCACCTTACCACTGTGCTGATAAATGATGCTTTAATGCCTTGAATAAGGCCTCAAGATAAGAACACAACATACAGTGCATCTACTGAATGTATTCCTGACAGCTAGCGCTGACATAAAGCTCTGCCACCAGTAAGTTGTTCCTCCAAACAAGTACTTCAGCTTGGGTCTGTGGGAGACCACCCAGCAGAACAAGCCACTGGCAGAGCGGTGCTTGTGCTCTTAACTTGCCTAAAACTGGAGGGGAAGTCCAGGAATAATCTCAAAACTGAGTCCTGCAGAAAGCAAAAGAACCTCTTGCCTTACAGCTATCCAGCTCCTTCTGCTCAAGGTCTTTCCCCACACGGTAGGAATGTTGGTGGAAGCTTCTCTATAGAGGCAGAAAACAGCATTTGCCACAGGGCAGCACATGTCACAAGCCTGAAGGCACATGTAACTGTGGGTGTGCTCACAAGAAACTCACGTTAGTAGAACATCGTACCAGACTGTAGATTCTTATGTTATCAGCAATGTCTGGCACCTGCACGCTCAACGCACAGGAGCTGGACACCACATTTGGCAGCAGCAGCCAGTGCCAGATGAGCACATGCGTGCACTTTTTAAAGTCATGCTCCAAATGAGTATTTCATCCTCTGAATGCTCACCACAGAGCTGCAGTAAGGCTGTTTAGAAGGGATCTGGACTTCTCTGAGCAGGTCTATAACACCAGGCCCTTCAGTGTGTCACCTTTGCTGGCTGGCACCCCCAGCAAGGTGAGACAAAGGAACATTTTAATCTCCAGAGATAGAAGTTTGTCCACTGGGACATTACTCAGCACAGGAGGGATGGCAGAGTATCAAATCCTTCCCTTCATCCACCAATTACACTGAAAGTCCATCCTTCTGCCCCCACCTCCTTGCAGAGGTGATGAGATCAATAGGAAAGCTCTTACCAACAGAAGCCAGGCAGAAGAAATGGGTTTCAGTGCCACCATGGATACACCTGCCATGCACAGAGGCTGCAGAGCCATCTGCACATTTGGGGCAGGGCAGAGGAAGAGGGAAACAGCACAACCGAGGCCCTGGAGATGGAACACAGTGCAGTTTCTTTTGTAATTTATCAAATAAGCTTGTAACGAAGAAAAAAAAGCTGATGTCCTAAACAATAGCCTGCTGCAGTTCCAGAAAAACAGCTCGTCTGCAGTTTTTACCGCCCAGCCAGACTCTGCCCCGGTAGGGTGGGAGCAGGCTGAATGTTTTAGTCAGCCAAAAAGCAGCACCTCCTACAGACACCAAGCAAATCCATGGCAAGGGAAACATTTGCATGTCTGAAAGGCAAACGGGCATCTTAACCACCTACAGCTACAGTTAATGTCTCTGTAGTTATGGCAGCCATGCAGCCAGGATGCCAGAGTGAGTTTTCCCCCCTCCATCGCACACAAGCACCTTAAAACAACCACCTTGCTGCAGGAGAAGAGGGAATCAATACCCCAGACTAATTTTAAGTGAAGTTCTAGTGCCTCACACCCGCAGCCCTGGGACCTCGTGCTGCCAGCAAGGAGCCAGCACAGCTGCAGCCACAGCATGGGGAGTGGCAGGGGACACCAAGAGAAGCTACGGTGACACTCACAGGGCCACAACACACTGTACAGGAACAGGTTTTGCTTGGCATACGGAAGGCAGACACCACATTCCCATTCTGTTCAGTCATTAACAGGGAGCTCTTGCAGGCTCCTACAGTGCACAAAGAAACAGGAAAAGCTGCAGCAAGAGAAGTGGCACAACTTTCCTCTTAAGTGGTGCAGCCATGGGACGGTGCAGAGAAGTGGAGGGAATCTCCATCCTTAGGCTCTCAGTTCATCTGAGGGGGTCTGGTATTTCCAGAGGTCTTGTCCAGCTCAAATCCTCCTGATTTGATTATATTACCATTATTCCAATGGAGAAAAGTCAGTGCTGTTTGAGAAAAGTCACCTGAAGTCAGGCACACACATCTCCAGAGCTGTACAATGCAACAGAACTCTCCATCATCTGGAGCCAACTGCCAACATTCAAGAAAAGCACCTCCCAGAGCTGCAGATGTGATCAAACCAGCAATAACTGTCACCTAAATAGCAACTACTTTTTGTTTCTGAACTACAAAAGAGGAACCTCTGCCCTGACAGATTCCTCATGTGGGGCGGAGAAGAACTGAGGATATTCAGGCAGCTATTTCTGGTTTGCCAAGAAGGGGACAGGGGAATAAAGACAGGCAGCACGATCCCACAGCTGAACCACAGAATTAGAGTCAGGACACCTAAGGTCTATTCTTGGTTCCAGCATCAGTGTGGTAAGTCACTTCCCCGGTATGCCCTGAAAAATGGAAACAGCGACAAGTAGGAATACGGAGCAGCTTATCACATTAACAGAGAGCATGGGTCCTCCTGCGCTGGTGGGACCCAGCTGACCACAAGCCTTGCTGCCTCTTGAGGCAGCAGGGAACTTACCACTGTGTTTCTAGAAACAGAAAACAGATGCCCAAGGTAAATATAAAATCAGTAAAGACAGCTAAAACACAATTCAGGATGAGAAGCGTGCCCGTAATTGCATTCACCAAGCAGACTGCCACAACTGCGTTTGTCTTTAAAAAGATCAGAACATTGAAATGCAGCAGGGTTTAACATGTATCAGTCCCAGAGGGATTTAAAAGCCAACATATTCAGGTCAAATTCTGCACAACAAGCTTCAGCTTCACAAGCCTCAAGAACAAAACACTTCTATATTTAAGTACCAAACTCCTCTCAATTATCTGCTGCAACATCCAGGGTGCAAACTCTGCAGCATGTGTTACTTTAGGTGCTAACAAGGATGCGACTGACTCATTTTCACCGCAGTTTGTAGGGTGTTGAATCCATCAGGATATCACCTTTGGGGGAAAGTACGTTCTCTATAGGGGGAGCAGGCTGGTGGCCGTATCCCTTTGGGCAAGACAGCAGGCTGCAGTAAAGGAAAAACAACTGAAAAAAAGACAACCTTCAGTCCCAAATGCAATCTGATTTGAAAAATGGCACACAAGCCTGACTAAGGCGTTCAGCTGGCACAAAGCCACATATTTCATCAGGAGACTGGCACAGCCAGTACCATCAGTGATGCCTGCAGCTTCCCAGTTACCTTCCAGAAGGCTCAGGTGCAGAATCACAGCTTCAGGGGTTTGCTTCACCTTCCCTCTTCACTCCTGGGGAGAAAACATGCCAGAGGGGCAGGGAGGGAAGCCAGGCGTTTCCCTGCAGCCGTCTCAAACGGACAGCGGCTGCTGCCGTGCCTGAGCACAGCCTCTGAGCTGGCAGCAGCACAGACATCACTTGTGATTCAGCTCTTTTGCCAGCGCCCAAAGGGACCATGCACAAGGTGCCAAGACAGAAGATGCGGCACCAGCTGAAGACACCCCTGTTGTTAATCCAGGCACCAGAAAGCACCTGTGTGGTGACAAGCAAGGACCATGTACCTTTTGGAAGTGGACTGTTCCAGAGCCAGCTCAGAAGCCAGCCTTGTTCTGGGAACAAGACAGCCCATGGAATTAGTTTCTCCAGCCCCCCTGGGCTACGCTACTTTTGCCACCCTCTAGCAGCTTTCCCATCCTGCTTTGAGCAGGAGCTTGGGACTAGATAACCTTGGAAGGTCCCTTCCAACTTGAGTTACACTGCCACCCTAAAAGACAGCAAGGTGGCCCAAGAGGACCTCTCACAGCACTCCCAGGTGGAGTCACTGCATGAGATCTCAGCAGGATCTCAGCTGTACAAACCAGGCAAACGCTGGCCTTGTCCCTAGTGTTCCTTCCAATGGTGGCACTGAGGCAAAAACACACTTAGGGTCTTTTTTAGAGAGTTACCTTATTGCCACCAATGAGCTACAGCAGGCAAAGCCTTTCACTGAGCATCCCAGCCGTTGCTTAGACATCTAACAGTGCAAGGGATGGAGAAAAAACAACCCACCACATCTGGCAGAATCCTGGGGATGAATCTCTCCCGGAATCAAAGCTTGCACACATATAAACCACCCTGCCACTACCTCCAGTATCAGTCACAAAAAAAAGCCAGGCTATTAGTTGCCTGGGGTAGCTCAGGGCTACCAAACAGCCACTCTGATGCTCTCCTCAAAACGGAACGTGCTTATTAAGGCAGATTTCAGGAGCCGACACACAGTTCAGACTGCAACTTGAGTAAAGAAAAACTTATAGACAAGCTCCATGAGCCCAATGTATTTGTTGCTCACACCAGCATCACCAGGTAGCTCCAGAGGCTGCAATAAGACATCCTTCCCCAACAGAAGGTTTTGGGTGGTGCGTGTCTGCTCCTGCAAGCCACCTCCAGCACAAGAGTGCCCTGACCCACTTCAGTCCTCGCTGGATACAAGCCGAGATGCTGGTTAGGTTCTCATCTCAGTTACTCATCATTTTGCATTATTTTACAGCATCAGCGCAAATGAAATCTGTTTAGGAGATGCTCAAATGGAAGCTTTAAGAGGTGGATTAAGAGCTACTTCCATTAGAAACCAATTCCAAACTCAGAGTTTTGATACTTGTTTTACTTATTTGATACATATTTTCTTCCGTTACGGATCAAATACTGCTGCCAGATGAGCAGTCTGCAGCTATTAAGTGCTCTCTGCTTTCTACTCTGCAGCATGGCTGGCTCCAGCTAGTAGTTGAAAATATATATACATACATATATATATAAAAATCAGACCACGGAGCATGAGCAGCCCTTGCTGAAACACACTCAGGACACAAGTGCCCATTAAGCATCCATGCCAAGTGCACCCTCAGAAAAGAGCTACAGGAGCTACAATGGCATGGGGCAAGCTTGTAGTAAGGCCGTCTCGGGCACTCCTGAAGCATGATGGCCAAGGAGGCCACCACACAAGTCACAGCAGCTCCCAGCTTTGCTCCCGTGCACAATTATTACAATTAACTCCACACTGAAGGCACCACCAGTATGTTTGTGGTTCCACAACAAAGCCCTGAGCAAGGCTGGTCCAGAAGGACCAAGGCTTAACATGCAGCTGCTGAGAAAAACCATCCTCCTTCCAAGGCAACAAACACCACCAAAAACATGGGGAATTCAGGATTCCCACCATCAGCAAGTCTTTGGTTACCATTCTGCCTGAATCAGATGCAGGTTTAAGTCCAGCAAGAAGGGGTCTTGCCCCAACATAACCAGTCATACCATCCACACTACAATGGAGCCTTTTGAGTTTTCTAGGCAGACTTGAGCTTAAATCTGAACAAGTCTCAGGGTAAAGTACTCCCTGGACCCGAGTGCTCACCTGTCACTAAGAGAGTAAAGTCTTTCTTGAATACACTCTGGTTACACCCTAGAAGCTGAGCTCTTCTACCAGAATGAACCTCAGAAACCTTCCTCTAGCACAAGGAGGATTTTCCTACAGCAGTTAAGGGCACATCTAGGCAGTGATCACCTTCTAAAGCCAGTTGTGCAAAAGACAGTGGGTAAAAGAACAGGGAGAGACCCAAACATGCAGAGGGACACAACAGAGGTGGCAATGGAGCAGGTACTCTGCACCATAGGTTGGTGTAGCAGCAAGTTAAGTCACAAGGGGAGATCTGGTAGACTTCCCTCCCCCAAATCCTCTGACCCTCTAAGTTCTTCCACAAGCTTTGCGGCTTGAACACCCAAACCAACAGCTCAAGGAAGGCCTCTTATTAACAACCACCAGACCCAGACCGATTAGCAGCTCACTAGGGCAGTGTTTCTCAGGTGTCTGCCACCACACACAGCATTTCTGAGGAGTCTGAAAACAGCCCGTCCCAGGGGAGCAGCTTAGAGTCCCTCCTGCTGTTACAGAGAAGAAAGGCTTTGAGCCCATGACAACAACCACGCTGCCTTCCGTGAAACAGATCTTCTCTTTCATCCTTCAGAGATAGGGTTTTGCCTTGAAGACTTCAGAGTGATCCACACTCGGAGGCCTCAGCTATCTGCCAGCAACACACAGGCCGCCTGCAGGCCTAGCCTAGCTGATTTTAAGCAACTGCAAATAATAAGGACATTCAAGCTTACTGCAGAAGTTGCTGTGCCCTGGGAAGCAGGAGAACCAAGTGCTGGAAAGATCCAGCAACGCACCCCAGCACCAGAGCAACTGGAGCTGTAACCTTGCAGGCTAAAGGATGAGACAGCAGCAGCCACCCTGGAGAGGGCTGGAGCTGCAGTCTCAAGAGCAAATCCAAGGAAAGAAAAAAAGCTCAAATCTGTTGCTGCACCAGCAGCTTTAGGGTCACACACCAAGCAGAGAGGCAGATACAGCAATATCATTCATCTGACACCATCAGGAAGGCTCACCTGATCAGGCTAGGCTCACCTAGAGAGGCAGATGTCCTCTGTGGAAGAAAAGCTGATCCTCCTGGAAACATCCTTGCAGGTCAGCATCACAAACTTAGCATTAACAGACTGTTTTTAGGATGATTTCCCAGTGGGCAAGTCTGTCTGTCCCACATAGGGTTAGTCTCAGCCTCCCGATGTAGGGCAGGCCAGGCCAGCTGGCACACAAGCTAAAAAACCAGCTGGGGAGACCCAAAATCTGCACACGGATCTGCCTGTGTACTGCTGTCACCTGTTCTCTAGGCAAAAATTGGATCAAGACCCCATTTGCTTGTGCTCCTTGAGGAACAGGGCAGTAAAGGTAAAGGATACCACCAAGGGCAGTCCCATCTCACTGCCTCTTAACCCCTTCTTGCCTCTGTGGAGAGATAAACTTGCAGGTCTCAAAGTAAGTGACTGCTTACTACAAGGCTACTTTAAAGAAAAGGAAATGCTGCCTCAAGAAATACAGCCAGGAATGACAGGGCTGGAAACATTCAAGGCCTGTTTCCTGCAAAGGCTCCTCCACAGGCCACAGAGGAGGTTTCTGGGACTTGCTGAAGTATTTCCAGCCTGACAGATCTTAGTGGCAGCAGCGGGTTTGAGATGCCTTCCCTGCTATGAGACAGCAGTTCAGTCCTACAGCATGTAAATGCTGACAGCTCAAGCCTGCAGCAGCCACTGCCTCCTGGAGAGGTTCTCTCCAGCACATCCGGCACACTCTCAGGGCTACACACACCCCCTCAGAACATTACAGTGCTGGACCCAAGAGCAAAACTTGTCACAAATAACCCTGTCTGGGTGCAAGAGGTTCAGCAGCCCCTTGGGAAGGGGGACATAGGCAGGATTAGAGTGTACAGACCAGCCCTGCTGTTATCCAGCCTCCTCCGGCATGGCCCTGGCACCTGATCCCACTGCACCAAGCTGCACAATGACACCGCCCTGGCAGTGCAAGGTGACACCAGCAGGGCTGGCAGCCAAAGGTCCTTCCCAGGCCGAGCACTCCTCACAGGCAGGGACTACGCAGGCAGGAGAGGAGGTCCCAGCTCATCAGTACTCAAGCTCAGGCACTGCAGGGGACCACATCAGCAGTATTTTTAGCCTGATTGTTAGGTGGTTTTTTTTTTGCATTTCCACCCTTCCAACCCTGTGGGTCTGCGCAGCTGAGTCACTGCTGGAACCTTCCAAACACTTGGGCGCCAGTGGCATAACAGCTCTGCTTGGCAGCACTGTCCCCAGAGACATCCCAGCCCTGCTGCAGCCTCACCTGCCCTCAGGACACTCCGGAGGCCCCAGCCCACAGGGCCAGGCCAGCTGCAGCCTCCCAGGCCTCAGCACTGGGCATCAGGAGTACCTGGACACAGCAGCATCCTCTCTACATCCCTCTCTCCATCACAGCACGGGCAGGCCACCTGGAAGCATCAGCATCTGCCAGCTCCTCAGATCTGTACAGCTTTCAAATACAGGAACACTACCTTGCCACCCAGAGAGGAGCACCTCAGAAGATGCTCCTGAACTACAAGATCTCTGCTCCCAAGGAGCTTAACATTGCCACTCCAGGGCCCACGCAGAGGAGGAAAAAGAGATGAGGCTCTGCAGATATGGGTAGGCTGAAGTGATACAACAGCTGTGCACAGATACCAGCCTTTCACTTCTCCAGTCAGTGTACACCATGCCCACAGCTCTCAGAGCAGAAAAGCAACAGCATCCCAGGCCAACGAGCACTCCTGGCTCAGCTGCTGCTCACTCAGTATGGGAAGGTGGGATTGAGAAGAAGAACACTGTCTCAGGACCATGAGACCCCCAGCTATATAGCCCTAGACCTGTGCACAGCCTCTGTAAGCCAGGCTCCTCTGTGCAAGCAGCACAGCTGCATTTGGGTCACATGCCTGCCATGCTCCCCTCACATACCAAGGGGAATATCAGGAGTGAGAAGAGATGAACAGGCCTCTCCAGACAGTATTGCGTGCCATCCTCTAGCAGCTGTTCCACATGTTGTCACAAACAGCAGTGGGGTGCAGATGGCCTGAGCCCAGGGCAGTGCCACACTCAGATCCTTCCCAGGGCTCTGCGGCAGGTGGGAGCTCCAGCTCAATGCACTGCAGTCAGCGAGGGCACCTGACACCAGACGCAACCTTTGCGAGCAGAGAGGTCACCAGAGAACCTTCAAATCACCACCAAATCAATCTCCCTCCTGAAACCAGAGGCCCCTTCACCCTTGACAGTGACACCCACCCCCCCCCACTCCACTTGGCCCTGTCACCCAACCTGCAAGGCACAGGGCCGGCCAGGGGCTTGTGCAAACACTGTTCGTCTGCCTGCCAGAGAGCTGCAGAGACACCAGCACCTCTGCCAAGACAGCCTGGTGGGAAGCTGGCCAACAGAGCGCTGGAGACTGCTCCAGCGGATCAGGTGGGGCTGGGACAGCCGCCCCGGTGTGCGACAGCCCTTGTTCCGCAGCGCCATTGTGCACTGAGACCCAGGCGCTGTGGCTGCCAGCAGCAGCAGCACCATTGAGCAGGGATGTTTAAGTGCGCTCTTTAACGTAAAGGTGCTATAACATGGGTTTGGTGCCCCATAGTCTAACAGCCATTGGTGCAGAGCTCTAAGGCACTACTACACCAGAATAACTTTCATTTCTCCCTCCTCCTTCAAGGTTTCAGCTGGCAACAAAAAGAAGGCAGATACCAAGCATGTGGTATTCCCTGGTTCATTCAGGGAAGCCCAGAGGACGATGTGCTGGAGCACAGCAAAGCTTAATAAAACTACCAGGGTCTGCTTGCAGTCAGGCTGTAAGTGCCAGTGCTGGGGCCCACAGGCAGGCCTGGACCCTAAGTCTGCTGGAAATCAGACGTAAAAACTCCAGTGAGCTGTGCTGATCAAGCTGTTGTTTCAAACCCCACTACCCCACAAGTGATTTATTTTTGCTTTGTTTTACAACCCATGCAGCAACATCCAGGACTGTGTCCCAGAAGCTCTACCTATCCTGAGAGTAGCATCCCCTGGACATCAGAGGTGGTCAACAGCACCCCCTTGTCCCCCCCAAACATCTGTGAGCAAATCCCACTGCCCAGGCCACCCCAGAAACCATCGACATTCCTGTCAGCACAGACTTGACGCCTGGGGCCTCCTGTGTCACCCAAGTCTGCCCACAGATGCACTACCCTTTTAACAAAGCAGCAGCGTGCTGCTATAAAGGGATGAGTTTCTGTAGCAACCAGGCTGAACTTGTACAAACTCTGCCAAAACACTAGATCTTTCCATGGACTGCTACTTGAATGAGCACAGCACTATTTGTGAAACTGGTTTTTACAGCCCTCAGAGGCTGGGAAGCAAACTCTTCCCTGTTTTACCCCCTGCTCCATCACCAGGCCAAGCAGATGCATTAAGTTTGTGCACACAGCACCCCTTTCTCCTCCTGCAATTTTACAGAGAAGGCTGGTGCCTGTGGAAGAGTTAACTGGACCCTGCATCACTCTAGCACCCCAAAACCTCCCCATCTGATCCCAGCTGCAAAACCAGACTGTAGAGGATAGAGGGGGAAGGGCAAACCAGCCAGCAGCACGTGGCTGCAAGCCCACACCCTGCCAAGCACGTAGGTTTGTGCTGGACCAAAAGAGTTAAAGCAAGAAGCCATTCCACAGCATCTCCTCCAGCCCACTGCTAGGCACAGACCGCTATTTCTAGTTGAACGTGGGAGTGGAGAAAGATCCCTCCACATCTTCCACACAGCCTGCGAGCTGCCAGCTGAAGTTGTGAGTCGGCTGCACCTACCACACCCCATGGGCAGAGTTGGGCAAGCAACAGCACTGTAGGGTAGGAGCAAGTGGTGCTGTCTGGATACTCACAGTCAGGTAAGGGGGCTACCTTCTCCAAGCACACACACCCCTGCCTACAGAGCTACCCACCCCCAGGGATTTTCACAGGCTGCTGGAGTGAAGTTCAGCATCACTCCCACCCCATGTGTTCAGCCTCCTGACACCACACCCCCACCCACACTCCCTCCAAATGCAGGGAGAGGATTTCTCCCCTCTCTGTGAGGTTGTTACAGCACTGAGGAAAACATATGCCTGGGCACTTTTCGTCTGCAGTGAACTGACAGCAGAGCAGAGGGGGCTGTGGCACAGCAGCCACAGCCTCCCCAACTCAACCGCCACGTTATACAAGCATTACAGGTCCAGAAGCCCCCATCAGCAACTGCAAGCACTCCGTTACACAAGCAAATTGCTCCACATTAGCTTTAAAAAGCCCCCCAAAATAAAAAAGGGAATCCAACAAGTGTTGCTGCATGTGTCAGCAGACTCACCGGACTGTGGGCTGGTTTGTGCTGCAGCTTCGGAGTCCTGGGTGCTCCAGGGTCTGTCCCACCCTGTCAGGTTGAGGGACTGCAGGCCAAGGCACAGATCGTTGGTGTCTGGGAGGCCACGGGAAGACTCTTGCGTGGATGTGGGGAAAAGCATCCTGCTTGCCACTGCTTCTTCAGAGTCCTGGAAGTCTGCTCAGATTGAGAACAAACAGAAGCTTGAGAGTTCAGGGCTGCTTTTTTTCTTTTTTAAAAAGAGGAGTTTTCCGAAGCGTTAAGCCCCGAGCCAGGTCTCGCGCTGCTCTGAAGCCACAGCTTCTGCAACTAGCAGTTGAACCCCAAAAGGGAGGGCTACCATATGTCCAGAAACCAGCCCCCCACCCCCCTCAGCCCCTCCACCTTCCTATCCCGTCTGCATTACTGACTGGGTCAGCATGTGACCAGGCTGCTGATGCTTACTGTGCTGACAGTGACGTCACTCAGCCATGCAAGACTGCATCAGCTCTTACAAAATCAAAGGTAAGAAGAAAGGAGAAGATTTTTCCCCAAAAGACAAGGCAGCAGGAGGAGAGGTACAGCTCCAGTGAAGGGGGGAGGCAGGCAGCACAAAAGCAGGGCTCCCCGATCCGACACCGCAGCCCAGCTGGAGGCAGCGATCCCCCCAGCAACGCCGACAGCAGCAGCAGCGACAGAGCAGACAGTTAGTTCGAGTGCTACCCAGCTCTCCTGTCCCCGCCTCCCTCCACCCACAAAACCCAAAAACACTTTAGTCCTGGCCAGCCTCCAGCTGCTGGCTCTAATTCAGAGCCCGATGCAAAGCTTTGCAATTCTGCTAGCATAATCTATTTGGTTCAACTTGGCCACTGTGCCTCACTGACTCTGCATTGTTTACCACTGAGTAACGAGGATAACCTTCAACCCTGCTGCTACCCAGAGAGATGTCCACCATCCCAGTCCAGCCCACACGAGCACATCATGTTGGCACAGAGGACAGGACCCAATTCAAATCAGGAATTTTAAGGCCTGATTACCTTCCCTCTGCCTGGTGCCCCCCTTTCCCAGCCCTCCCCTTCCCTAGGGGGTGTTCACAAGCCCACGGTACTGGAGACACCGGATTCTTGCTTCAGTTTAAGCCTGTGCCAACAGCCTAAGGAAATGCAGCAGGTTCATAGTCTGAGAATTCCAGTTTAATGCAGGGATCTGGGGGCCGATAAAACCACAAGATGCTCAGCTGTGTTACCCGAAATCTGAGTCAGAGGGCATTTAAAAGCCAGCTCCCAAGCAGCAGCAGCTGTCTCCTCCTCCTCCTCCCTGCGCGCCCTCCCACTGTGCCATCAGATGTACACCTCGCACACACCAGCCAGGCTGCAGTGACTCCAGCCTGTCACGTTATCCCTCACGTGCGGCCCAGACAGCATCCCCAGCCTCTTTTGCCACATGCACAGCCACATCCTGGACCACTAGCCAAGCCCAGCAAGGCCCCACCATCAGCTGGATGTCCTATGCAAGACTCAGGCCACTGCCATCACCTCACCGTCACCCCACATTGATTTGGGGAGAACCAGCATTTCCAGATCACCAAGGGGGAGCTGAAACACTGGGGTCAGGATGAGAGCAGCTAAAACCACAACTGCTGGCAGCACTCTGCCTTCCCAGCTCTTCACCAGGATGGGGTTTTCTTCTCCCCTACTAGCACTAGTACAAGCTGCAGTGCCAACTCAGTCACATTACTATCAAGCACCTATAACAGCATTGAATATTCCTCCGAGAGCATCACGCTGCATCTTCAGCAGGGGATTTCAGTGCGTTAATTCTTCCAGTCTAGTTTTCAGATTGCTTGTTTTGGACAGGCCCTAAAACCCGTTTATAATGCAGCTGTAGGGAGGAGAGGATGAAGGCACATTGCTCTGACAACTCAGTTCCCACAGCAACCATAACTTGCCCATATGAATATGGAACACTTCTGCATTTATGAAAATGCACAAGTGCTCTGCTCTAGCCCAGATCCCCAGCAGCAGGAAACTACCTTCTTTTTGGGGATCAGAATCTTACTGGGTTTTAGGTTGTCTTCAAGATTAATTCCCACCAAGTTTTCACAGACACAGAATACTGACAAACAGCACAACTCAAATCCCAAACAGAGTCCCTCATCCAACCTCCTGGATGAAACCCACCATTGAAGAAATAAGGAAAATGTGGAACAAATTCATCAGCCACAGGAAATGCTCACTCCACAGCATCCAGCCACATTTTCCCTAGCTATCTACATTTTTCAGGAAATAAGCTTTTTTGTTTAATTAAACCCAATCAGATTCAAGTTCAAGAGATCTACATTTCCCTCTGATTACTTCAGTCTACATTAAAGACAAGCTCCCTGCAATTCAGTTATGGGTAAACTGCTGAATCAGAGTAGAAATTGCTTAGATAACCAGCATTTTTTTAAGTAGACCTTTTCCCATCTGAAGCAAACAGCCAGCACAAGCCCGCTTCCCCTTTAACACTCCCAGCCACACCGAAAGCTGGATACGGGTCATTGAGGAAAACCACAAACTAGTAGTTAAACAGATCTCTGGAATAGTTATTTTCAAATTCAGAGTATGGAAGTTTGTTACAAAGAAATCAATTGTTGATAGAAGACAAAACAAATAGGGTACTGGGGCAGGAAAAAAATCTCCTACAAAAACTCAGCCTAAAGAGTCAAAACCAAGTTAGTTATAAGTAAAAATCTCCCAAATACAAAATAGTTTCATTTTGCAACCTGACACAGCCCAACCCAGCCCAAATGCTTCACTGCAGACTTTTCCAAGCCCCACAAACCAGCACGAGTTTTTCCAACCTGGATTTTTCCCCGGAGTTGCCACTGGACGCCAACCATCCTGGCAGAGGAAGCCGCGCCACGCTGGGCTTGTGCCCGAGCATCTGGAAGAGCCCAAGCTCCCGCCTCCCGAGCTGGTTAGGTCGGATTTCAACAGCATCACAAGAAGCAAGTCCTTAGTAAAATGCTCCGGTGCAGGTCTTGGAGCAGGCGGCTGTCCTGGATGGCGTCCTCCTGTCTGTCCAGGAGATCCCTGGAGCCAGGGTGCAGCACAAGCTGAGCAGCTTTCCACACCACCACTGCATTTTTCAGACTTCAAATGTTAGCACCGCATTTAAGATATTTCAAAGGCTTCTTGAAGGTGAGCATCTCCACACAGTTCAGCTCTTAAACTGCAGTTAAACTCTCCCAGGCCAGACAACTTACACAAGCTGCAGCCACAGCCACTTGTCCCCACCCCAGCACTCCCTCCCCGCTCACACCAGTTTAGGCAGATGCATTTCCATACAGGAAGCTGGTTTGAGGAGCTCATCTGGTTAAAACCAAACCACCAGGAGTTAGTTTGAGCTCAGCTCATTCCCCTAATCTGGTATGTAGTGTGGCTGCACCAGCCAGGCATTTGAAACAGCAAAATATTTAAAAAAATTACAGCCTAAGCCCATGTGGAAGGGACAAGCAGGGACTGGGATCAGGAGCATAACCCACAGGCAGTTTGGAGCAGGTAAGTTAGGACTAGGAGAGCCAAAAGTGATTCAGTCCCTGTCCTGCAGGAGCAGCATATGTGTCATCAGGCTTAGTCTTGAGAAGTAGCACTACTTTCAAGCACAAAGACATTCAGATGTTTGAGATTTCCAGGCTTAAACCACCTGCCAAAACAGCTAAATATCCAGCAAATGTATTTTAGCTGGAAAAGCCAGAAAATCTAGAGAAAGAAGGCAACAGAATGGTTAAGCAAACATGAACCAAACAAGCTGGATCCTACTCATACCGCCTCTGCGGCCACAAAGAGGTCTGCCTTTGCTCCCACGTGCTAATTTCCAGCAGAATCTGAGTTCTAGCAGAATCTGAGTAGAGAGGAAGCCCCTCCATGAACAAGGTCTGAGTCTACAGAACAGGGGAAGGATAAGCACAGCTCAGCTGTAAGTTCTGTGCTCTGACAAAACCAGACTCACCTCTTTGGGCTGCAGCCTTGTGGTCTAGAGCTCTGACCAAGGTGGAATTTCCAAACCAAATTCAGAAAAGAGGCATGGCCAGCATCGCTGCAGCCTTGGGATCACAAATGGGAAGACAGCTCACAGCACAAAGCACTGTTTTGCCTTTCACGCCTCTTTACACCCCCAGTTTTAAAGGCTAGGAACTGCAGCCCTGAAAATTAAGCATCTCAAGTACATTTTGCACACAAAGCAAACGAGTCTCAAGTGAAGGCTTTTAGAGGATGAGCCAATTGTATTCCTAAGGTACACCAGGGATCATCAAGGCTTAGGAAAGCTCATTAGGCATAAACCAGTAGTTAGAAAAGGTTTTACTAAAATGCAACTACACATCTTCCCTGTAAGCTGAAAAATTCCTCAAGTGGAGACATTTGCTGCTGCACAACCTGTTTCACAGCCAAAGGAGTCTGCCTTCCTCCAGTGACCACAAACACTTCAATGGCTGGCAAGCCACTATTTAAGCAATTAAGAGGGCACTGCAACTAGTCTTGTTGCTCTACCTACCCCTTCCAAGAGCAAGAGTTTGCCATGGGGCTACAGCAAAGCCTGAACGTCAAGAAACCTGCTGCTTCTTCAGCAACACCATCCAATTTGCAGCCGCCGCAGAGTGAAACAGTTCTAGGCCAAGTCTGAAAAAGAACACTGTGATCTGCTTCCACTTGCAGATCTGATGAAGAAATCCATTTGCTAGAGCTACTTTCCAGCGCAGAAAAACATCACGCCCACATGGGCAAAGAAAGACCTGTTAATGTGACACTTGAAATATAAAGCCCAAAAGCAGAGGCAAGTAGGTGTGCACCTCTTTTGGGGCACAGGTGTTAAATTTCACCATTCTGGATGTGTGTCATCTGGCACACAACATTTATTTGGGGCAAGCAAATTGTTTTCAGCTGCCAGCTCCAGGTGAGCTCCTGTAAACAGTCTCTGCCTGTTAACCCCACAAACTCCAGGCAAACAGTGCTACATTTTGAGTCTTACAACATTATCTTCCTTTATTGAGACCACACACATCAGGTCAGCACTGCGACATTTCCTCATGGCTGCAGGGTAGTGAAGAACAGAGAAATGTACATTTTAGCACCAGAAAGCACTTTTCAGGTGGCTAAACAAGTGATAGGTCATTAATTGGCTGCAATTAAGAGCAAACAGGAAGCCTATTTAGTCATCAGCTAGTCTGGGGTTGCATTTGTCCTCCAGTTTTCCTTAAATAAAGCAGTCACTGAGAATAATTAGGACCTGATGGGCCACAACTAACAGCTTTTACACTGAACTTGGCCCCTTAAGCCACTCCCATGCACAGGAAGTCATTTAAGCATCTCCCATTTCTTCACACAATGGCCTGTCAACTTGTAGCAAAATAATGGCTGCTTTGTCTCAGTTAAATGAGCAGAGCTTAATGAAAGGGAAATCAATGCTGCTGGGACATTTGGGGTACCTGCAATCCTTTTAAATCCATTTGTTTTAAGACACTATTGCCTTCAGTTGAAGTCAGCTTAGCTAGGTGAGTAAATGGGCATGCAAAAGCTGAAGAGGAAGCTTTACTCACTGTTCTACTTAATTAAGCTGAAGTTGTGCCTACTGAACAGGATGATGATGTCAAAAGCTGTTTTGTTTTGGTTGTTGAACCAAATCTGGTAACAGCACCTTCCACTCAGCAAGATGGCAAAGCAAACAAACCACCTGCTATCTTCAGAAACTGGCTTTGCTCACATTCTTATTCAGACCAGTGATGAATATGCAGATCAGGTTTAAATTTGGGAGCAGACAACCAGGATCCCTGTGAAGCAGTTGCTCAAGGACAGGCTGCAGTCCAGCAGCACTGGCAGATGTTGACTCCTGCCTCTGATCGAGGCCACATTCTCTCTCCCATCTCCAACCCCACTCTAAAAGCCACCGAAGGTGACACACAACCTTGCTGAGGAAGTTCCACCTTTCTTCAGAGAGGACTAAATCAGCCAGAAAGGCAGGTGTTTTGAAGCACCATGCAATCCTGTCCTAAAAGTTACTAGACAGGTTCTACAATTACAGCTTTCACCACACTGCTGCACTGTACCCTTTGGTTTGGGCCACTAAACTAAGCCTAAGCTTGGGAAACTCCTGCAGCAAGCACCCATGAGCCACTGCAACAGTGGTCAGGCTGGGCCTGACAGCTCAGATCATTTTGACAAGGCAATCAAGCTCACCAAGGATTATCATTAACTGTAAAATGATCTTTACAGAGATTTAATATTAGGTATGGCAAGCTAAACCTCCAGTGGCAGTCCCTCCTGCCACACAGCTCTGCCCAGATTTGGATTACTCCAAATGTGTCAGAGCCAGGGCTGCTGAATAAGCTTGTTCTCTCACATTGCTCAGACCTGCTGTACTGATCTTCTCATCACCATCTTGCCACGCACCTCACCACACAGAGTACGGTGCCTCCACACGTGTTTCCCCAATAGCATTAGTGAAAGGTCACAAATTTCTGTCGTCCCTTCTCCACCATGTGTAATCCTCTTAATGCTGAAAGAGGCTTCTTACACACAAGTCAAATCCAGGATAAATTTAGTTTGACCTGAGGAAGAGAACTGAGAAGCTTGAGGGACCATGAATAGATTAAAGTACAAGTATTTCTCCTGTTGGAATAAAATCTCCTCCCCAAGCTCTCCCACCAAGAGTTTAAGTTACAAAAAGACAGTCCTTTCACCTACTACACACAGGTATATCTCCATGCTCATTAGGACTGTCCAAGCTACAAGTTTCAAGATAATACAGCTTAACTACAACACACAAGTTGTTCCCACACAGTAAAAGCACCTGAGGCTCATGAATTCTTCAGAAGTAATTTAACTTGGAGCAGTGACAAGACACCACATGAGATCAAGGGTCTGTGCTCCACTGGTCACCTACCCAGAAGCTGGGCTCACCAAAGACAAGATGCTGATCCTGCAGAGCAGAGTTTTGTTCATGCAAAGGCATGGCAAACTCCTCCAACAGTCCGCTTCAGGCTCTAAATCATCTACCCTGGGCAGGGGACAGTTAGCAGCATTATATTCTGAATTTTAGTGATCAGCTGCTCAGCCATAGGGTATGAATTTCCACAGGGTCCAAAGGCCAAAGCATCTCCGCATTTGCGGATCACGGCTGTCCTAGAATTCACATCCTTGCTGTCAGCACCAACTTTATCACAGAGAAGATACTCATTAGCAACACATTAAACAACCAAAGCAACTCATAACACTTTGAGACAGAAGGAAGCTTGCAGAACTGCTGCATTCAGGGCCTTATTACCCAGAGAGGTCCTGACAGTAACAAAACAAGGCCAGGACTGCAAGCAGACTCATAACTCCAAACCCACGATGCACTGGCAGATGCTGACTCATCCACATATTTATGGCTGATAAATGCTGGCCCGCCTGGGGTAGCTCAGGTCATACTTTATTATCAGTCTCTTGCACAGCCCAGAGGCACCTTCTGAAAAAGATGACAAGTTTCCATCAGCCTAAACAGCAAGGGCACCCAAGGCAGCCACTTTCTAGTCCCAGCTCAGTGCCCAGCAAGTCTCTATCACAAGTGTTTGTGCCACTGCAGAAGCTAAAAACCTCCTGTCAGGTTACACAGTGCTGAGCAGGACCCATCCCACCACATAAATGGCTGAGCCAGCACCTACTTGTGAGATTGGCCTTAGCTGCTACATCAGGAACAAGAAAAGCTGCTTTGGACACCCCAAAAAGCACAACTTGTGTTGTCCTGAAGCAGAAGTAACATTTGCTAGAGGAAGCCTCCTCTTACTTTTAAACACAAAGTCCCACCATACTTGTCCTACAAAAGGTCTTCCATAGAAGTTACTCAGTGATAGCCTGAAACATGAGCAGTTTCATGCTGAAGGAAAATCCACCCAGTTTCCAATCAAATTTAAGGCTGCTGAAGTGAAATTCACCCTGTTTCCAACCAAGGCACCACCTTCCAGCAGCTCCAGGCATCCATAAGGAATACCACAGCAGCTGATGAACCAGAGACTTACATGCAGTTATTTCATTGCCAGGTGAATAGCTCAGTCCCAAAGAGAATGGCTTTACAAGTCTAGAAGACAGTACTGCAAATTCAAATTGATGTGCCAGCTCTAAGCTGAGACCTAAAACCAGAACTAACCCACATCTTCACAGGATGAATCTGCCATAGCAGGCAGGGATAGTTCCTTTATCAATCAACTAGGTTAACTCTGGCAAGTAAGCTGAAACTTCATTAGAAAACATTCCCATTCCCAAATTATAAATGGAATATGAAGGGCTACAGCTAAGATTTCAACCAGGCAGACAAAACAACTCTAACTCATTGAAGGAGATAAAAGAAAATACTCTGTTTTACTTCTCTCTTATGATTCCAGTGCATCCAGATCAGATACAACACTGACTGCCACTGTGCCAAGGGACAACAAATGTCTAAACAGCTCAGTACAACAGCAAATCTCTAAAAACACACCACTAGCCACACCACTGACCTGAATTAGTTAATATTCACTACGCAACTGCGCAGGAGTAGCCAGCGCATCCTCCAATGTCATTTTATTAGTCATGTTTTAAGCAAAGCTGGCTATAGATCCGTACCTCGAAGCGAGTGATTCCCTTCCTCCAGTGTTTCTGCAGCGCCAGCACAGAATCACATGGCCAGATCAGCCCCTGCTACACAGTGCTAAGCCCTTCAAACACCCCGGAGATTAAGCTGCACTGGAAGTCATCTGGTAGCAGTCATTTTGCTAGTTCAGGACAAAGTCACACTGCACAACCATCAAACAGGATGCCCAGACACCTGTTCATTGCTTTTTTTACACTCATTTGATTAAAACTCAGATTATCCATGAGCACAAAACAATGCTGTCTCCAAGTGACTGCAACAAAAGCTGTTCTGCCCGCAGCAGCAAGGTCACCAGCTGCAGAGGTTTTTCCCTTTGCTTCGGGCCAAGTCCAGAGGGTCAGTTTGTTTCTAATAATGGCCAAAGTGTTTATTGACCCCATAATTCAGAGGCTGGAGAAGCAACAGCAGTCTCTTCCAAGCACCAAAATCCTTGGCACAAGTACTGCCGCACAAAATTGCGCTGGCAAGAGGAACCTCAAGGCACTGGGCAGGTACATTTACTGGCAGGTCTCGCCTAATGTAAAGGGACAAAAGCACGTTCTTCACTTCCATAAAGATAAGATCGGGCCCAACACTCTTTGCTTTGGCATTGAGCCTTCTGTTTTGAGTGCAAGACAATATGCTTGCTCCTCTCAGCCTGCAGGTAGCAAGAACTTGCCTCACTGATTTCATAAACTTGCTTTGCAAGAAAACCTTCACCTACACACACTGCTTTGGTGTACTCTTAAACATGTGATTAATTGACCTGTAGCAAACACGGTTATTCAAAATTCTTTTGCATTTTTAATGTATGCAGCAGATAAGCCATACTAACTGCTAAAAGATTAACCCTGCCTCCAAGAGAAGCAGACTGTAGAGGAGTCCACAGGAACTATCTACAGCAGAAGCTGGCAGGTCCTGCTCAGGTCCTGCCCACATAATCCACAGCATCACAGGGAGCACAAGCAAACCTTCCCAAGTACCTCCATGCTGCCAGGGAATGCCTGGTTTATCCATTTAGAGCACAAAAAATGAAGTCCCCAGTAGCAAATCAGCATTAAACCCAACTCCAGGCAGCTCACAAGCACATGCCAACAACCACACCACCAAGGTTTCCCACCACCACGTGTTCACCAGGTCCCACCAAGCAACTCCCCACTTCTGCCAGCCCCAGACCCTCAAATTCATCTTGAACCCAGCCAAACACGTCACCTTGCAGGATGTCACGTTTGCTTTTTGTGACGGGTGTGGTGCAGACTCCACTGAAATCCAAAGAGTTGTCCAACATGGCATTTATTCGGCGGAATATATCTGCATTGCTGCAACTGGAAAGTGCAGGGGCATCTGGGCTATCCCAGCAGTCTTTTATGCTCCTCCCAGTATCTTCTTTCTGGTAAAAAAGAGCAAGTAATAGTGTTAGGCAGGCTAGTAGTCACCACAGTGTGGAAAAGTCTGGATGGCCTCCAATACTCATATCAGCTTTAGCTCCAGGTCTTTGCAACACTCAAGTACAATTCTTGGCATTAATGAAACAGTTAAGCAAACATGTCAGCAATTTGTCAGCACAGCACATCTAGGGCCATCCCAGTCACAAAAAGGTAACAGCTTACCATGGCCAGGATCAATCAGCTAATGAGAGCCCCAAATTTTAAAGTCTGCTTCGGAAAGCGAGAAAACCAAATCCAGATCTTCCCTTTAGGCAGCAGCTCCTGACCACAAAGGGAAGTTACCCAAAACCAGCTCTGCTTTGGCATGACCCTCCACAGGCACTGATCTACCTTTGGGACCATCCATCATACACAAGCCAGAGCTCCTGAAAAGCTTCCTCTGCATATGAAAATCAAAAAAAGGCAACCCCCTCCTGCTTCCTGGTGCAGGTCCAGAGAAACAGCAAGAGCAGCTGCTTCCCCAAGCTCTGCTCACAAGCCACTTTCACACCCAGGCTTGTTTCAGCACAGCTGCACAACATTCAAGCCTCTGCCAATCTAGAAACCACTAAACTTAATCTCTAACCAGCACTTTTGGACCAAGGGCAGCTCTTCCCACCACCCAAAAGCCACTGCAGCAGAACTCTGCTCCTGAACATGCTGAGCAAATGGTATCGCTATCAATTAAGTGCTACATTAAAGAGAGAGCAGGAAGGCACAGCCTCGCCAGCCTTGGCCTCCGGAGCAGAATCCTTGCTATTAAGCAAATCGAGTTAGAGCCAAATTCAAATACCTGAATTGCAGCGAGGCTGGCGAACAAGCCCCTGCTACACCAAGACACACAGAAGCCTACAGTTCTAAATTGAGCCATTTGTACTTGTCAAGGAGGCATTTAATACATCTACCTTTTGGATGCATTCCTGCCAGAGTTTTAGGCTTGACTTCCCCACATCTCTCCCCCGCACCGCTTCATCCCTGAAGCACCGAGCTGGTTTTACTTCCAAATCATCCCCTTACTGAACTTTCCCCTGTGCAGCCTGTGGCAGAAAGCAGTTTTAATTGGAATTCCACAAGGACACAGGAATTTTAGCCTTCTTCCCTTTAAGGGTATGTGCATTTCTTACCCTGCCCTGTCATTAGGAGCAGTTTTACTGCTGTAAGGTATGATCTGGTAGTTTTCTCCGCACAGGAAAGCCTCCCCCTTTACCACTAAGGTAAAAGCAAAGGAAACTCTGTCCTGGGAGCAGCAGAAATAAAGCTACTGAATTGTCAACTCACATGATGCCTCCAGGCAGGACCTGAACAATTGTTTCAGGATTTCAGCCCATTTAAGACTATTAACATCTATTCAGCACTGGGGTCTGCGATCTTGGTGTATTAAAAAGCTCAGCCCACCCCCAGGTAAAGTCCTGGGACTCTGCAGGAGCATTTGCAAACTAAGAGTACAACAGGTAGGGCTGAAATCTTCAGGCAAGAGGAAACAGGCAGAGCAAGCTTTAAGTCATCTTTATAAAAAGCAGCTGAGGAGCACAGAAGCTCAATTTAAGAATGTATTGCCAGTCATCTTTAATAAAAAGAAGTGCTGCATCAGGCTGCTTTGGCACAAGTATGAAACTCCATATTCTACTCCTGTTACTGCTAGAGAAGGACTTACAGCAGGAGGCAAAGCTTTTCCCTAGGTGTTTGTGCTAGCAAGACAAAAATAAACCCAAGCAGCAAACCAAACACCTGACCCATTCCTGCTAATTTAGCATTTAATGCTTCCCACAGCTGGCAGCACCAGCCCTGCTACAAACAAGAACAGAAAACAGCAAAAGCACAGCCATGCATTTCCACAAAAATTCCTTCCACTTACAGAGCTTTTCACCTTAAGCCTGTCACAGATATCCTAGAGATATTGCAAGCAACCCAGAGCGGGAGCTTGAAACCAAACCCTTGTAGGAAGCAGCTCATGTCTCTCCTAGTAAAGCTCAGCCCCGTTCCTAAACCCCTAAACCAGAGATACTGCTCTGAGAAGAGCTCTGCAGGTCTTCAAAGCACACAGAGGCCCAGCAGCGACCTAGCACCTTGGGTGACACACCAGGGTATCACCAGCAGCCCAACAAAGGGCCTCCTCAGACGGTCCCACCTCCTACAGCCTGCAATCCCAATCCAGGAGAGGAGACATCATTTTATCAGTGTAGCCAGTGGAGGAACAAGTCACAATCCAGCTGACAGGTCATTTAAAAGCATTAGGAATCAAACCCCATCTCCATTTAAGAGTGGAGAGTTTCTAGGGGTGCTCAAGGATCAGAAACCAATGCGAAAGGCAATTCAGCCCCCGCAGTAGGCACAAAGTGCCACCAAGCAAAGGGTTTAAAGGCTTCAGGTTAAATCATTGTGGTAGATCTGGAACACAGACTCAGACAAAGACACACAGCAAGGTGAATCTCAGGCAAGAACACAGCCCATCCAAGCCTGGCTCAGCTAAACCCTAGGCCAAAAACCCATGTCCAAGCATGAAGACATGTCACCAGGGTGGTCTGAGGTCTCAAGGAGGGCACAGGCAGGCTCCAGACATCTCCAGCACACCAAATAAAACACACCTGAGTGAGAAAAGTGATTTGAAATCGGGTGGAAGAGTTTCTGCTCCCTTGGAGCAACAGAAAGACAACTGATGATCCTCACCACCACGGCCAAAAGCTCTTGCTCCCTGGCTCTGCATTGAGAAGCCCATAGCCAAAGCACAGCCACTGTCAGGTCTCTGGAGGCCCCAACCCACCAGCCCTGAGCCCTCACTAGAAAGAAGTAACAGGAGGTTTCATTTAAATGTGGGAAGTGTTTCAGTTTGCACCCACTGTCCTACCATTGGTTGTCACCGAGAAGAGCCTGGCTCCATCTTCCTGACACTCATCCTTACATATATTTATAGCCATGAATTAGGTCCCCCCTCAGTCTTCTCCAAGCTCCAGAGCCCCAGCTCCCTCAGCCTTTCCTCACACGGGAGATGCTCCACACACAACCTGCAGCACCTCAGTAGAACAACATACCCTTCTGCAGCAAAAATCGACCAAAGACATCCACAAGAAGCAGAAACAAAGACACCTCCACAGCCCCGAGGCACACACACCTGTAGGAAACCTACAGATGATGAAGCCTCAGGGGGCCGGGCAGAACTAGAATTAGGATATCCTAATCCTTAGAGAAGTCATTAAAACACAGCTAAGATGCAACTCTAAAAGTCATTTTTTCCAAGGCGTGTTTTGCTTCCCCTCGGCTTGTGATCCACACGCAACAGCGGGGCCAGGCTCGGGGGGGGGTCCCCGAACGGGGGCTTAGCCCCCGTTCGGGGACCCCCCCCCGAGCCTGGCCCCGCTGGTTCGCTGAGGGAAGGGCCCCCCCAAATCCCCCCCACACGGAGCAAGGGCGGGAAATCACCTCAGAGTGGCGTCTCCCCCCAGGCCCCGTCCTCACCGCCCGCCCCGCGCCGCCAACGTGTGAAACCACGTGACCAGGGGCGGCCCTTAAAGGGGCCGCGTGCGCCGCCTGTCTCCTCCCTCCCGCCTCGGCACGTGTCCGGTTCCTTCACTTTCTCTCTCTCTCTCTCTCTCTCTCACCGGCGGGAAGGCCATGAGGCGGCGCTGCGAAGCGAGCGGATTCCCAGAGAAGAAGGAGAGTAGCGCGAAAGCAACGGGACAACCCTTGCTCGCCCCGGCGGCCTTTTATGCGCCGCCGCCGCCCCGGGGAGGGGGGCGCGCAGCTGAGGGGAGGGGTCGTGGCGCATGCGCGTTGCGCAGCATCCCGCTCCCCCTCATTACTCCTCCCCTATCCCGGCGTGCCCCGCGGCGCGCACGCGCCGCTTCCCGCCTTCGGGAGGCGTCGCTTGTTTCGCAGAATGGCAGAGTAATGTGAGGGGTTGGAAGGGCCCTGGAAAGCTCATGCAGTGCAATCCCCCCATGGAGCAGGAACACCCAGATGAGGTTACACAGGAAGGTGTCCAGGCGGGTTGGAATGTCTGCACAGAAGGAGACTCCACAACCTCCCTGGGCAGCCTGGGCCAGGCTCTGCCACCCTCACCCCGAACAAGTTTCTTCTCAGATTTCAGTGGAACCTCCTGTGTTCCAGTTTGCACCCATTGCCCCTTGTCCTGTCACTGGTTGTCACCAGAAGAGCCTGGCTCCATCCTCCTGACACTCCCCCTTTCCACATTGATCCCCAGGAATGAGTCCCCCCTCAGTGTCCTCTTGTCCAGCTCCAGAGCCCCAGCTCCCTCAGCCTTTCCTCACACGGGAGATGCTCCACTCCCTTCAGCATCTTGGTGGCTGCGCTGGACTCTCTGCAGCAGTTCCCTGTCCTGCTGGAACTGAGGGGCCACAGCTGGACACAATATTCCAGATGTGGTCTCCCCAGGGCAGAGCAGAGGGGCAGGAGAACCTCTCTTGACCTAGTTTCTCGACCCCTTTTTTCCCTCGCCAGGATGCTCAGCAGCTGTCCCAGCGGTTCCCTGAGGGAAATGGGACCCCCGAGGGGTTAAAAAGGGTCCCCGAGAGGTTAAAACAATGTCCTCAAGGGGAACGGGGCAGCGGTGGCGCTGCCATCTCCCAGTCAGCCCCTCTGGGTGTGAGGCAGCGCTGAGCACCGCAGCCCTGCCCCCGCTGTTGTGGAAATGAGCTTTTCCCCACAGGAGTAAGTGCTTGATGCCCAGCGGTTTGGTGCTGCTGCGTATTTTGTTACGTTATCATAAAAAAAAAAAAAAAAAAAGAAGATTATTTTACCCTGTTTCCTACTCGCACACCAGAAAAAGCAGAAAGCCCCTCACCCTTTTTTTGCAGCAGAAGGGGTCAGACTCGATGTGATTTGGTGTTCGGGCCTTCCTGTGTGTCCCGTGCTTGTGGTCCCACTGTGCTATGTCTTTGCAAGGGGAGAGCCAGGGCCCTGTTAAATCCCACCCAGCCCGTGCTGGGAGGAGAGATCTTGATAAAGAGTCAAATTTCTTTTTTTTTTTTTTTTTTCCTCCCAGTTTGGAGATGAAAAGCCAGCCCCCAAAATCCCCTCAGTGACACTGCAGAACAGCCCCAACCCTGCCATAGCAGGTATTTCTGCAGCCGACACACAAGCAATTCTGCTTTTGAATAAATAGCTGGGAACCTCCCAGGATGACTCAGATCCCTGGTAGGGACCAAACGCCTCCCACCCTGCACCGAGCCCAGGGGGGTTCACCCCAAACCTATGTATTGGTGACATCAATAACAGGTTTTCTCTGACATCCAGCAGCCACCACCCCCAGGGGACTCCCATGTCCCCAGCTGCCTAAGGGATGTGTCCCCTTGTGTCTCCGCAGCAGAGCCTGGAGTGGGGACAGGTTGGGGTTATCCAGCCACTATGCGCACAGAGCAGAGGGGAAGAGAGCGGGTTCGAGAAGAGCTTTATTGGGAGATTCTGGCCATAATAAATAGGGGTTACATTGGGAGACGGTGGCGAGGGGCCGGGAGCTGGAGCCATTGACATCACTCCAAGCAGGACATCACCCCGTGTCCTGTCTGTCCCATTCTGCTCCTTCATCCCAGCAGCAAAATTGCCCCCGGGGTCACTGCCTGCTGCCCCGTCGGGGAATAACCCAGCAGAAATGGGAGCAGGGGGCATTTTGGGGAGCGACGTGGGGCAGAGGAGGGTGGGAGGCCAAGGCTGTGGGTGCAGCGGGGCCCGGCTGTCACTGCGCCAGGGCCTGGACGATGTCCTTCACCAGCATGGTGCCAATAACCATCTTCTCGCTGTTGACGGTGAGCTGGGCCGCAGCGCCCTCCCGTCGCTCCAGGGTGATGAGCACCAGGCTCCCACTTGTCATCGTCTTGGCTGCGAACCTGCTCGCCGGCAAACATGAAACGTCAGGGCAAACTGTCCCCCCATCACCTTCCTGTCCCCTGGGATGCTCCGGTGGGGACCAGGGAAGCGTCTGTCCCATGTCCACCATCACAAGTGGGTTCACGCAGGTTCCTTGTCCTAACAGGAGCCCTGAGTGTCCTCACTGTGATTTGTGTAGGACCGGAGAAGTGACAGCGTCTGCGTGGTCCCAGTGTGGGGTCCGGCTACCTGTACTCGTTGGCGGCGCCGCAGGGCACGCGGCCCACGTTGGCGGCCAAGGTCACTTGCTGGACGATGGCGTGATCGCTGCGGCACTTCTCGGGCAACGTCAGCTTCTCCGTGATCTCGCTCATGCCCGTCAGCTTCCCTGGAGCAGCAGCAGAGGGACCTGCCCGTCTCCGGCCACGCACCCAGCGGCCATGTCCCTGCTGGCCCCTGTTTTGCTGTCCCCAAACCAGCTGCCAGCTCCCCACGTCCCCAGCTGGCTGCCCTGCTTGCTACTCTTCAGCCCAGCAGAGGTGGATTCGGGAAAATCCCTCTTCCCAGGCTCAGCACTGTGTCCCTGCCCAGTGGCAGCAGCCACATCCCTGGGGATGGGCTCCTGTGGTCACCAGTAGCGATGGGGGATGCTGCTACTCCAGGAGCATGGGGACACAGGGCCAGGGTGTCCCCGTCGCTCACCAGACACAGTACTGGGAGCACCAGGGGTGGCACAAGCCCTCCATGCTGCACAGGGACCCAGTGGGGCCACCCTGGTGCCAGGGTGGTCACCCCAACCCGCAGGGGTGCAGGGGAGACACAAGGGGAACAGAGCTAGTCTAGGGGCGGCCACTTACCCTCGCCCGGCCACGCCAGGTGCTCTAGGGGCACGGCAAGGGTGGCAGAGGGGACAAAATGGGGGATGAACATTTGCACTGTGGCAGTGGGTACCCATGCGCCGCCCTGTTCCTGTCCCCGTCCGTCCCCAACTAACCCTGCTCCTTCTTGAACTCGTTCTCGCTCATGAAGACAGGGGCCATGAGCTCCCCCACAGGCGGCTGGATGGAGACGTAGAAGTGGCGTGTGTGGGTGCTGGGGAGAAAGGTGGGTGAGGGGGATGTATGCTCAAAATGTGTGTCCGCACCCCACTTCCCATCCCTACCCTGGAGCAAAACTGAGGCACAAAAGGCCTTGGTAATAGAGAGAAGCTGTCAGGCTGGACCTGGGACTGCTGCCACCTCCTTGACCCCTGCAGGGCCTCAGTGCCTGTCCTGCTGTCCCCTGACCACCCCATGCCCAACCCAGTGTCCCCCCTGCCCTGTAAGGACCCTGGTTCCCATCCTACTGTCCCCCATCTCTTGGAGGGACCCTGTCCCTCTGTCCCCAGGGGCACACCACACTCTCTCCTGCTGCCCTCTGTCCCTTGGAAGGATGTTGGTGGCTGTCCAGCTGTCCCCAATGCCCTGGAGCAGCCCTGTCCCCTGGGGTACCCCATACCCTGTCCTGTCCCTTGTCCCCTTACATACCCCATGCCCTGTACAGCTGTCACATGTCCCCTGAAGGGATGTTGGTGCCCACCCCCACTTTCCCCATCCCCTGGAGCACCTGTGTCCTGTCCCTTGAGCCCCCCATGCTGTCCCCATCCCCTGGGACACCCATCCCTTCCTGCCCAGTGCCGGGCACTCACCACAGCTGGAAGTTGGCCGCCTGGGTGGAGTCACAGAAGTCGATGCCCATCACCACACTGGCTGTGTCCCCAGGTGCCAGGTGCTCTGAAACCACAGGGCTGCCACCACGTCCCACATCCCTGACCCCACCCCTGTCCCCCCGCAGCGTCGTGGCCGTGCCATACCGATCTCAGGGAACTCCTGGATCCGCATGCCAGAGAGCAGCTTGGGCTCACTGACCCGCAGGTTCTTCACCTCGGCGTCGGTGTTGTTGGAGATGTGGATCTGGACGGCCACCATGTGCGGGTCCCCCGGGAAGGGCCGACGGCTGAAGCAGTACTCCACCGACAGCCCCTCGCCCGCCATGCGGTGCAGCAGCTCGTAGGTCCTCATCGCACCCAGCCCCGGGCTCAGCAGCTGCCAGGGACCGAGGGATCGGCGTGGGCCGCCCGCCCCCTCCTTGTGACCGCCGCAGGTGGTAGGGGTCCCAGGAGCCCCCTGGGAAGAGGATGCTGGGGACACTTACAGCGGGTGCTAGGGAGGTGTCAGTAAGCGTGAGGCCCTCCAGGTCGGTCACCAGGCTGGTGGAGACGATGCTACTGGAGGGGATGGGCTGGGGAGGAGGGGGGGTGACTACAGGGTGGGGAGGAAAGGGTTAATAGAGCTCTGATGAGCCACAGCCCCATGGGGATAGCTGCATGGGGACAACCCTGGTGGCACAGCCCCATGGGGAAAACCCTTTAGGCACAACCCCACAGGCACAGCCCCATGGGAACAGCTTCAGTGGCACAGCCCTGTGGAGCAGCCCTGTGAGGACAGCACCAGTGGCACAACCCCAGAGGGACAGCCGCATGGCAGCCCTGGTGCACAGCCCCATAGGGACAACCCCAGTGACATAGCCTCATGGGACAACCCCATGGAGACATCCGTGGTGGCACAGACCCATAGGGACAGCTGCATGGGGCCAGCTCTGGTGGCCCAGCCCCATGGAGACAGCCCCAGTGTCAGAGCCCCATGGGTACAGCCCTAGTGGCACAGCCCCATGGGGACAACACTGTAAGCACAACCCCATGGGCACAGCCTCACAGGGACAATTCCATGGAACAGCCCCAACGAGGACAGCCCCACTGTCTCACACCCATCCTCTGGGGACAAAGACCACTCACCCCACTGGTCCCTGTCCCAGCTCAGCAGCCCCCAAGAGACCCACAGGACCCTGATCCCACCAGGGTGGGTGCCCATGCCTCAGTTTCCCCAGTTGCCACAGTGATGGCCCTGGGCAGCCACTCACAGTCATCCAGGTCGAGCAGGGAGATCTCCTTGGGGCCAGCCCTGCTGCTGGGGGGCTGCAAGGGGGCAGAGAGACGGGGGTTGGTGAGAGGAGACCTGGGGGTCCCTGTCCTGCCCCCCATCCAGCCCGGCCCTCACCGCCTTCCTGCGCTTGGCCTCTGCCTCGGAGCCAGACTCGGAGTCTGAGGAGCTGCTCTCGGAGGCGCTGGCCTCCTCTGACGAGGTCTCAGTGCGGCCCTTCCTCCCCTGTGACGCCTTCTTCTTCTTGGTCTTCTTCACCCCATCCTCCTCCTCTTCCTCACTGGGGCTGCGGGGGGAGCCCAGCTCAGGGAGGGCAGGGATGAAGGCTCGGGGAGGGGGGGCACCCCAACCTCCCTGGGGGGTACCTGCCCGGGGCTGCCTTGCGAGAGCCTTCCTTCTCCTTCCTCTTTGGCCTCTCCTCCTCCTCCTCTTTGTCCTCTGACTGCTCCCCGCTGCCTTCCTCCTCATCTTCCTCCTCCTCTTCCTCTTCACTGCTGGAGCTGGAGCTGCTGGAGCTGCTGCTGCTGCCGCTTTCCTCGCTGACCGACTCGGGCTCTGCGGGTGACACAGCTCTCAGCCCTGCTATTGTGTCCCCACCATGTCCCCACACTTCCCTGCTGTGTCCCTCCATGTCCCCAAAGCTCCCTGCTGCGTCACACTGCATCTCCCCATCTTCCCACTGCATTCCACTGTGTCCCCATGACCCCCCCCAACATCCCTGCATCCCCCTGCTACATCCCTCCGTGTCCCCTGCCATGTCCCCATCACAATGGGATGTCCCCACTGCAGTGTCCCCTGCCCCATGCCCCACCATGGTGGCACTTGTCCCATGCACCCACCACGGTGGCACCTGCCTAATGTCCCTGCCACAGTGACCCCAGCCCCACACCCTACCGTGCCACTGGGTCCTCACCACTGTCCGCCGACTCCGTGGGCCCCGACTCACCCTCCGAGTCCGAGTAAAAAGGTTTCTCCACCTTCTCCTTCCTCTTCTCCCGGCTGGTGCACTTGGTCCACTCAGGAACCTGCCGGCACAGAGTGGATGGATCAGGGCCACCACCCATGGGTGGGGAGCCCAAACAGCTGCCCTTGACCCTCTTCTGTCCCCAAGCACGTGTGTGGGCACCAGAGAGGCGACATGGGGCAGCTGAGAAGCACCTGGGCACCTCCTGAGGCTCTCCCAAAACCTCAATGTGACGCTCCCACCTCAGCCCCACCATGCACCCCAGCACCCCAGGGTGCTCCACGTACCTCCACATTCCTCACGGAGGGGTCAGGAGCCTCGTCCGGCCAGTCGGGCAGCTCCTGGTAGCCCACAGCCTTGGCATTGAGCAGGTGGGACAGGGAGCCCAGCTGGAAATGGTCTCGATCTACGGTGGGGTGAGAGGTGGCAGCAGCTCGGGGAGAGCCATGCAGCACCATGGTGACAGCTGGCCCCGCGTCCCCATGCCCTGTGACCAAGGGTGGGTACCTTTGAAGGAGGACTCCAAGATGGGGGCAGGTTTTTGGGCCAGGAAAAGCTTCTTGGCGTACTTGTTGAGGGCTCCGCTCTTCTCGGTGGGCACGATGAGCTGGCGGATGAAGCGAGCCCGGTCACGGATGTCATAATTCTGGTCGTACTTGGCCAAGTTGAGGACGTACTGGGTCAGCAGCTTGCTCTGCACCAGGGGACACACTCAGGGTCAGCCTCCTCTTCCCCAGTAGGGAAACTGAGGCACACCGTTAAGTCACATCCCTGGTACCTGCTTGGAGTTGGTCAGGTAGAGCTTGGCTGCCAGGTTGATGACCTGCAGCTTGACGATGTCCTCCTCGTTGGTGAAGGACTTGGCCATCTTGCGCAGCACATCGGGCGCAATCTTGGGCACGTGCTCGCAGTACTCGCCAATGAGCCACAAGATGCTGGCCCGTGCCATCGGCACCTGCAAAACGCCCTCAGGCACATGGCATCGCTGCCACCTCCCTGGTCCCCGGGGCCACACAACATCCCATCCCACCTGGATGTTGTCGGTGAGCTTGGCCATGTGCTTGATGATCTCGCTGTGCTGGGCCGGTTGCATCTGCAGGAGCTTTTTGATGACAACCACGGATTCAGCCACCACCAACTCTGCGGGTAGAGGTCCATCCTTAGTGGGGTGCTGCCCTGAGAATGACGGAGTCCCCATTTTGTCCCCAACACGTGCACTCACCATCCCGGTTGGAGAGGAGCTGGACCAGACCATTGAGGCAGGTGTCCCGCACCTTCCCAATGTTGGTGGCACAGCGCCCGATGGCTTGAATGGTGGCTGCCACAAAGTCCTTGTCCATGCTGCGGATGTATGTCTGCACAGGCATGGGGGGGACACACGACATGTCACCCCCATGACACCCCCATGTGTTGGGGCTGTTTGGAGCCACCCATGAGGCTGGCATGGCCTTAGCCTACTCCTGGTGGGACTCTCCTCCATCCCCTCTGTGGTGGTGTTTTGGCACCCAGAGCCATGGCAGGGTGGCACAACGGTGACATCAGTATGGCCGTGGCATACCTGGAACTCCCGCAGGATGGTGGAGATGTTGGTCTCGTTGGCCAGGTTGGTGAGGACCTCCAGCTGCAGGAAAGAGGAAGAGATGGGGACATGGTGCCAAGGCATGAGGTCCTTGCTGTCCTCCTGTCCCCAGGGCATGGAGAACAGTCGCCCCACGGGGAAGGGCTCCATGAAGCCCCAAAGGCACCAGCAATGGCTTCTGTTGGGTGTTTCCAGGTCACCTTGAGGATCTTGATCTGTGTGGGGTCCGTGGAGCGAATGTAGAAGCTCTTCAGGTAAGGCTCAAACATGCCCTGCAGGCAGAGCCAGTGGCGTTAGTGCTATCCCTGTACCCCTGTCACCGAGGAAACCCACACGCAGCTGGCCCTGGTGACCCTGCTGCCTAGCCCTCATTCCGCTCCAGAGTGAACAGGGCCAACTCCTCCAATACCAAGTCCAAGACTCACCCGCCGTTTGATGGACATGGTGGCCACATTCTGCAGCACCACATACTGCACCTCGCTGTGGGAAAAAATTTGGGACAACCATCAGTGAGGCAGGGCTAGACCCCCCCAGCAAGTCCCTGTGAAGATGGGGCAGGACCCACCACCCAGCTGGTGCCACCACGACACTGCTACCCCATGTCTGGATGGGCCTGGACCAAAAATCCCTCTTTTTTTGGCAATTCACCCCAACATGATGTCCCTAAAGGGATGGGCATTTTGGGGGTCTCTCCCAGGGTCCTGGGCCACCCCATGGGGTGGTGGGGTAGGGGACAACCACAACTGGGTGCCACAGACCTGTGACTCCGCAGGAGCCGCACCAGTGCCTTGGCGATGACGCCAACTTCCGCCTTGGGTGCCAGGTGGAAGTAGAGCTGTGCCACGGCCATCACCACCTGCCGGGAGACACCCCGGTGTCACCCACTGAACATCAGGCACCCCGAAAGATGCTGTGTCCCATTTGTGAGCACCCAGAGGAAGCCCATCCCTGGGGACGCCCATCCCTGGGTGTCCCTCAGGTGCGTCACTGGCTCCTTAGCCAGTGGAGACATCACAAGCCCAGGCTGATAGACACCAGCGGTGGCCTTGGGGACAGCCAGGCCTGCGGCAGGGGCTCACCGCGGCATTGCGGCTCTGCAGCAGGGGCTTGGTGTTCCGCAGGAGCAGGCGGTGGTCGGGGTCCATGACGTAGGGCTTGCGCTTGGCCAGCGGTGCTGCCTCCGCCTTGGCGTCCTTGGCGTCCTCCTCCTCAGAGCCGTAGAAAGCCTTCTCGGTGCTCTCCTCTAGCAAGGACTCCTGTGGTAGATGGGTAACCTTGCACCCCCAACAGTACCCTCCTTCACCCCACCTCCCTGGGGACACCCAGTGGATCCCGGGTCACCCCAAGGCTCCTGCACTCACGTTCTGGTTGGGGCTGAGGAACTGCGTGCGCGCGTAGCGGGTCAGCATGTTGATGATGACCACCTGCCCCCACTCCTCCACATCGATGAGCAGGTTGCAGAGCTTGCGGTAGTTCTTGTGGATGAGGTCGATGCGCTCGGGGCAGACCTCCTCGAACGCCATCACCACGCTGCCGGCCACCAGCTGTGCAGGGAAGGCCCAGGGTGACCCACTGGGGTGGTGGCATCTCTGTGAGGATGCTGCTTGGTGGGAATGGTGGCATCTCTGTGAGGATGCTGGCTCAGTGGGGACATTGGCATCCCCGTGAGGATGCTGGACCTGTGGGGTTGGCCGCATCACCACGAATATGCTGTATTGGTGGGGATGGTGGCATCTCCGTGAGGAGATGGTGGGAACACCAGTATCACTGCAAGGATGCCCGCTCCACATGGTTGGCTGCATCCCCATGCGGACACCAATTTGGTGGGGACATCAGCGTCCCCAATGATGACACCAGGTCAGCAGGGACAGTTAGGTGCCCAGATTTAGGGGCAGGGGAGACACAGTGCTACGCTCACCGTAGTCTTGTCCGCCAGGAGCTTCTCAATGACCTCGATGAGCTGGTCCTTCTGGTCCGAGTCAAGGCTGTGAGGGACGAGCAGGGCAGGTGTGGGTGGACCAAACTGGCCACCCCACCACTGCCCATCCCTGAAAGCAGCCGAGATCCCAACGCTGCACCCTTACTGGTACCCCAAAATGTAGCTGTTACCTGTACAGCTTAGGGATGGCATGGGCAGCCGTCTTGCGCACGTACGGGGACATGTCCGAGGCTGCCTCCTTGATGGCCAACATCATGATGGGCACGATGATGGGCACGCGGATGCTGGAGAGGACCCGCAGGGCGCTGGCACGGATCAGCTGGTTGGGATCCTGTGGGGACAGATGAGGAGCTGCAGTGTGGGGGGCTCACTGTCCACCCCAGGATCCCCTTTGTGTCCCCAAACCAACCCACCTTGAGTCCTCGCTGGAAGGTGGAGATGGAAAGCAGGGCTAGATCCTGCTGCTCCTCTGCATAGCGCACCAGGTAGACATACACCAGCTTCTTCACCTGCAGGGTGAAGGTGGTGGGACCACCTCAGTGTCTGCCAAAACCCAGCCCATCCCCAGGACCCTCCTGCAGGTGAGGCACCACACCCCGGGCACCACACCACCATGGGTGCCACCTGGACCCCCAAGACCTTCCTCACCTCGATGTTCTTGCAGGCGACGTTTTTCACCACGGCTGGGAAGAGGTCAGAGGCGTTTTTCCCCCGGGCGATCATCTAGGGGGTAAACGAGCGGCACGTCACCGGGCAGCCGGCACAACACCAGTAATTGTCCCTGTCAGTGACAGCAACACTCACCGCCACAATCCTCTTCATGGCCTCCAGCTTGAGCGAATCCTTGTTGCTGTCAAGCATCTCCTTGAGGTCATCATGCCTGTGCCGCGGCAAAAAAAAATCCCATTTTTCCATTTTTAGTCATTTATACCTATTTTTACCAATTTCTAGCCATTTTCTTTTTGTTTTGTTTTTCACTCCCAGCTTGCCATCAGGCTGGCAAAACAACCGTCTGCCATGCAATATTCATGGGGACAGGAGTTGGGTTACAACCAGGTGAAAAAGGAGCCGGAGGGACCGGTGCGGTGCTGGTACCCAGCTCTGTATCCATCCCCTGCACTGGGACAGGGACCCCATTCCAGCCCACACTGGGATTGTCACCCTAGAATGTCCCCAAATGGCTTCTTGGGGAGTGACCACCCATCACTGGCCCATCCTGGTTTCCAGCTCAGCCTGACTGTGTGTCCCTTGTCCCCTCGTGGGCACAGTGGCCATGGCATCCCAACTCAGAGCCCTTCACTGTCCCCTCCCTGGGGTGGGAAAATGCCACCACTGTCCCCTGGGTGTCACCACTATCCCCTCTTCTAATGAACATCCATCCCCACAGAACCACGGGGGACCTGCAAGGCCGTGTCCACCCAACGCTGCTGGATGATGGGACAATGCTCGGCCAGAGCCACCATCGCCAGAAGGTCCCAGGAGGTTCCTTGGGGGGGTCTTACCGCCGTGCTAGCCCGGTGTCGGTGGCCATCGCGGGCTCGGGGCCAGCAAGTGGCCGCAGTTCATCAGCTCGCAGGGCACTGTAGCAGGCAGGTTGTCCTGCCTCGCTGTCCAGCATGGGGCTCGTCACCTCCTTGGCTGTGTCAGCACCCAACGGTGCTTTTGGGCGCCCGGCCGGCCCCACCGGCAGCTGCTGCAGCAGCTTCTGCACCGGTGGCAGGGACAGCATGGCTGCAGCCGGGGTGGTGGCCCTGCAGACGGTGGCGGGACGGTGGCCCCGCTCCTCCTCCCAGCACCGCCGGCTGAAACCTGAGCCTGAGGATGGGCTTGGTTTGGGTTGCAGCCACGATTGTGAAGTCCTTCCCAGGGGACGAGATCACTCCGGGGTGTCACATCCCAAGTGACACCTGTCGTGCAGCTGGGGCTTGGGGACATTGCAGGGAGCTCCTTCCCTGGGCAATTTGAGTGGCTCAGTCCTGGCCAGGGACCCCATGTCATGATGGGACACTGGGCTGGGTGGCGGGGTGGCACCATGGGACACCTGTGGGCATCTCCCCCAGGTGATGGGGTGTCACTTGGGGGACATTTCTCTTTCCCAATATCCATGCCCGGCTCATGGGGATGGTGACAGATCTGGTGTGGCCACAAGGAGACAGGCTGTGGGGAAGGGCAGCACGCAGGTGATGGGGACACTGGTGGGGGTCAGGGGTGGGAGACAATGCCGGGGGGAGGTTTGGGGGGGCACTGCCAGCCTATGGTGACATGGCCAGACTGGGGGACACTGACAGAGGGACAGGGATAGGAGACACTGCCAGAGTGGGGAACACTGACGGCAGGTCACTGTGGGGACCTGGCCAGACTGGGGGACAAAGACAGGGGTCAGGGCTGAGCGACACTGCCAGACTTGGGGACAGTGCTGCGGGGGTGTCAGAGATAGGGGCCACTTCCAGAGTGGGGGACACTGCCAGGGGCTCACAGATGGGGGACACTGCCAGACTGGGGACACTGCCAGCAGGGCTGGGGACACATCCAGAGTGGGGGACACTGTCAGTGGATCAGGGCTGGGGTGTCACTGCTAGACTGGGGGACACTAACAAGTGCTAATGGATGGGGGGACACTACCAGAGTGGGGGACAATGCCACGGGGTCACAGACTGGGGACAATGCCTGAATGAGGGACACGGTCAGTGAGTCAGAGCCAGGGGGACACTGCCAGATTGGGGACACTGCCAGCAGGTCAGGGATGGGGACACATCCAGAGTGGGGGACACTGTCAGTGCTGGAGGGACAAAGGGACCCCCACATTTCCGCAGCTCCAGGGACCCTCCACCTTCTTCTGTGTCCCTGCCATGTTCCCCTAGCAGCCTGTCCCATACAGGGGTGACATTGCTCAGCACCCCCGGGGACCTCCTTGGGGGGTTTGGTGCCATCACCCGGGCACCCCCTGAGACCCGCAGGAGCCAGCAGAACCGGGAGGGGGACACTGTCACCAGGGTGTCCCCCAGCTCAGGATCCCAGCAGCTCCAAAACCCCGCGGTTTTTCCCCAAACCCCTCCCCTGCCTTCACAACCTGCAGCTGCGGTGTCACCGCGTCCCCTGTCCCCATCCCCATCCCCATCCCCATGCTCATCGCGGTCCCCGTCCCCATCGCCGTCCCCGTCCCCGTCCCCGCGGCAGTCGGGTACCACGTCCCCGGCGGGGAGCAGCCACCCAGACCCGCGGTGCCGCCCCCCCCCGCCCGGTGTCCCCGCGTCCCCCCCCGCGTTGTCCCCACCTCTTGTAGTCGGAGGAGAAGATGCCGCCGCTGGCGGGGTCGTGCCCGTACTCGGGCTCCCCCAGGCTGGAGGAGCCCCCCTTGTCCTCCCCGTAGGCCGGGCTGGCGGCCATGGCGGGATGCGGCCGGTTGGGATGCCGGGACCGATTACGTCAGCGCCGTGACGTCAGCGCCGTGACGTCAACCCCGCGGCTCGGCGTGCCCCCCCGCCCCACTCCGGGGTGTGGGATTACGGGGGGGATATCGCCCCAAATTGGGAGTGGGGGGGGGTTAACCCCAAAAAAAGAGGGTCCCCAGCTCTGCACCCTGAGCTACCTGCACGGGTTTGGGTGCCAGACAGTGATAAAACGGGTGTAACTGAGGATATTAGCAGTAGTAGCATGTGGGATGTGATGATATAGTATATATCATATAGCTCGTATAACATACACCATGATGGAGTTTATAATGATACATATTTACAGAACAGTAATATATCATAACATAATATCATATAATGTACTGTAATGTACGTGACAACATGTCATGTCATACCCACAGTATGTCATATTATATTACATTTTATTACATATGATATTAAGTATATTCTATGACGTTATCTATATTCTGTATTCTATTGTACCACGCTATAAATACTCCATAATCCATTCCACATTCTATATTATACGCTAGATGTTATATATAATGTGTTACATATTATATGTTGTATACATGTTATACCACATTATATTATATTTCAGATTATATGAATTATATTTTATATCCTATATTCTATATTCTATCCTAATAAGTATTCTACATGACACATTATCTTCTACATGCTATATGGTATCTTGCATGTTATATACAGTGTATGATATACATCTACGATATATTATGTATGATATTGTATTATATTATTTATTCTTAATATAGTCATTAGTGTTGCTACTTTTCCTATTACCAACAATAAAAATAACAATAATATCAATAATAATCACCAGTAAATACTGACGTTGGCCAGTGTTACAGTCATTATCACCCTGGGCAGCCAAGAAGCTCCAGAGGCTGGTGGCAGCCGGGCAGCTCTCTCAGCCCATCAGGCAGGACTGAGGCTGTAGGTAAAATGAGGCACGTTTCAGGTAGCAAAATTTAATAAAACATCTGATTAGCGCATGGCAATTAAGCTCCAGGAAGCAGAAAGCAACGTTTCCCCCCCCACCAAAGAAAAGCTCCTTCCTGCTGGGGACCACAAAACCCTCCTGGGGACCCCACAGCACTGCTGAGGACCCCAACACCCGCTGAGGGACTCCACAGTCCTGCTGGGGACCCCGCAGCCCTCCCAGAGACCCCAACCCTGCCAGGTAGAGCCAACCCTGTGGCATTTGTGCTGTTTTCACTTTCACTTTCCAGTTCCCAGCAGCTCCTTTCCCCGAAGCCGCCGCTGAGCCACGTCCCAGCCCTGGTGGCGCCACCCCCTCCTGCCCCCCCGCAGCAGCAGCTGCTCTTTGCTCCCCGGGGCCTCTTGCAGGACACGCACTTTTGCACGTCCTGCAGCTCCTCGCACTCCCGAGCTCTCTGCAATCTCCCAATTTACCATTTTGAATGGAATCAGCAAATTAATTTGAACTAGAACAAGTGGAAGCAGCCGCCCAGAGCTTTTCTGTACTTTGCTCTGTTCGGGGTTTGGCTATTGACCTTTCTCCACCTCTAGTGTATCAGGAAGAATGTGAGGTCAGGATTTGCCCCATCCCCTGCATTTCCCTCAGCCCTCGGAGGAGTGAGCAGCCCAGGTCTGTCACTGATTCTGTCCCAAAGAAAACAATGGCACACGCTGCCCCTTTCATCGGCGTTGGATCTATCTTAGTTTCAGCTGCTGCAGGTACCAGCCTGGTAAGTGCACTCCCATCTCCCTCACCCATTGCACGCAGCTGCCTGGACGGTGGTCAGAGCAGGGCAGGGAGGGGAAGATGCACAGGGCTTGTCCCGGGACGGCTCCAGCTCGGAGCCGTTGGGAAGGACGGGTGACTTTTGCCCGAGCCCTTGTGCCTGGCAGGACCCACCCCGGGCAGGGTGTGATGGCAGCTGGGACCCTGCCCTGGCGCACGGGCAGGACGTCACAAGCACGGCGCTGACACCCCTTTTCTGTTCCTCTCTCCTTGCAGGTGTTCAGAAACACTGTAAGTAGGAGCTTGGAGAGACCTGCACCGACATTTTGAGGTCCTGGGGGGCATTGGGATTGATGGGGCCGGTTCTGCCACCTCCTCACCTCCCCTTCCTGGTGTGGTTCGTAGAGCACCAGATTTCTGCTGTTCAAGAGCGTCCGCGGGCACGGTCAGATCTTCAAGGTGCTTTCTGAGAGTGAGTTGCACCCTGGAGACATCTTGCTCTTCCCCGTTGATGGAAGCAATAACATCGTTGTCCAGATGATCTTCAAACATGCAGCCGTCTACTGTGGGGATGACGAGGTCATTCACTTTGTGGGTAAGCGCCAGACCCGCTGCTGCCATTTGGGTTGTAGTGATCCTCAAAGTGTGGCCAGCGGCTGTGGTGGCCGGGCCAGGGCGATGGGCGGCTCTTGCTTGTCCAGGCACCAACACTCAGAGGAAACGTGATGTGATCAGCAGTCGGAAGACTTCTGGAGTGATCGCCAAAGAAGGTTTGGTGAAAATGGAAAAGGAGAGGGGAAAGTACCTGATTTACCGGAAAAAAGATGGGGTTAATCTCAGTGATTTCTGGAGAAAAGTCAAGGAGGCGATGAACAGCGAAGCTGAGTATTGCGCCAGCAAGAACAACTGCATCCACTTCGCCCTCTCCCTCCTGGGCTTGGAGAAGTTCTCCTCAAAACTGGTGAGCACGGAGCTGGTGTCACGGCCGCGGTGGGATGGCTCCTGTACCCACGCCCAGCCCTGCGTTTGCATCCTGATCTGATTCCCCCTGGGGTGCCCATGGGCGGTGGGGACAGCGGTGGGGACAGCGGAGCCCCCTGCACATGGACAGCTTTCTCTTGCAGGTGCAAATCCAAGATGAAGGTGACAGCAGCCGCAGTGAGACTGTGAGTACCCTCATGTAAACCCCCCTGGCAGGGTTTGGGGTCCTTAGGAGGGCTATGGGGACTGAAGGAGAACTGAGTCTTGAGGAGGATTGGGGTCCCCCAAGAGGGATGGGTTCTCCTGGAAGGACCTCATGGGCCTAGAAGGACTTTGAGGTCCCCAGAAGGGCTTTGGGGTGCCCAGAACAGACAGGTATCTCCACGAGAGTTGGAACACGTGAGGGGGATTCAGAGTCTCCAAGGAGGTTTTGGGGAAACCAGGAGGGCTGGGGTGCCCACACACAACTGGGGTCTCCAGGAGGGCTGTGGGTGCCCAGGGAGGTCTGAGACCCAGGCAGGACCAGAATCCCCAGGAAGGCTCCTGGCTCCCCCACCCACTGCACGCAGCTGCCTGGACCATGGTCAGAGCAGGACAGGGAGGGGAAGATGCACAGGGCTTGTCCCGGGACGGCTCCAGCTCGGAGCCATTGGGAAGGACGGGTGATCTTGCCCAGGCCCTTGTGCCTGGCAGGATCCATCCCGGGCAGGGTGTGATGGCAGCTGGGACCCTGCCCTGGCGCACGGGCAGGACGGCACGAGTACGGCGCTGACACCCCTTTTCTGTTCCTCTCAGAGCTTGGAGAGACCTCTCTCAGAAGTGTGGGTGTCTTGAGGGGGGTTGGGGCCGATGGGGCTGGTTCTGCCTCCACCTCACCTTCCCTCCCTTTTGTCATGGGCAGACATTCAAGTTTCGCCTGTTCAAGAGAAGCCCTGAGCATGGGAACATCTTTGAGGAGGTGCCGGAGCACAAGTTGCAGCCTGGGGACATCGTGCTCTTCCTCTTGGAGAGCAGCTCTCAAGAGCTCAGCAGCATCTTCAGACATGCGGCTGTCAGCTGCGGGGATGGAGAGTTGATACAGTTCCGACGTAAGCACTTGACCCCCTGATCCTGTTTGAGTTGTGGTGGTGGCCAAAGTGTGACCAGTGACCGTGGTGGCCGGGCCAGGGTGATGGGCAACTCTTGCTTTTCCAGGGATCCAGAGCAGCTCCGGTCTGACCAGCAGCAGTGTGACAGCCCCGGCTCTGGTCACCAAAGAAGGCCTTGGGACCATGAAAAAGAAATGGGGGAAGTTCAAGATATACCATAAAACAGACGGGGTTGCTCTCAATGACTTCTGTGAAAAAGTCAAAGAGGCAATGAACAATGATGCCAAGTATGACTTTATGAAGAACAACTGCATCTACTTCGCCCTCTCCCTCCTGGGCTTGGAGAAGTTCTACTCACAACTGGTGAGCACAGAGCTGGTGTCACGGCCGCGGTGGGACGGCTCCTGCACCCACCCCCAGCCCTGCGTTTGCATCCTGACCTGATTCCCCATGGGGTGCCCATGGGGGGTGGGGACAGCGGTGGGGACAGCGGAGCCCCCTGCACATGGACAGCTTTCTCTTGCAGGTGCAAATCCAAGATGAAGGTGGCAGCAGCAACAGTGGTGGGGCTGTGAGTATCCCCATGTCAGCCCCCCTGGCAGGGGTTGGGGTCCCTGGGAGGAATGAGGGGTCCAAGGCAGGGCTGTGTCACCAGAAGAATTGGGTCCTCACTGAGGGATGGGATCCCATGGGATGACACTGTGGTCCTGGGAGGGCTTTGGGGCTCCTCAGGGACTGTGTGATCCCTCAGAGGGTTTTGGTGTCCCCATGAGGGTTTTGGTGTCCCGTCCACACGGGCTGGGAAGGGCAGGGCAAGGGATTATGGGTCCGTCCCCCCTTTCCAGGCCATCTGAAGCCCCCCCAGCCCGGTGGGGCAGGGGAGCAGCCACACGGCGTGAGGGGTGGCAGCCCCGTGTCCCCCGAGGATGATCCCCGTGACCCACAGAGGATCCTCAGCATCACCCCGCGCACCCCAACTACTCACCCAGGGAAGGAGCTTTTGTTTGGGAGGGTGGGGGACGTTCCTTTCTCTTTGGAGCTTAATTGCCATGCACTAATCAAATGCTTTGTTAAACTTTGCTACCGGAAAGATGCCTGATTTTGCAGACATCTCTATAATAAAATAAAATAAATAATGCAATAGAAAATAGAACATTTGGTGACTGTTTGGTGGGAATGGTGACATGTCTGTGAGGATGCCGGCTTGGTGGGAATGGTGGTATCCTCCTGAAGATGCCGGTTCTGGGGACGGCTGTGTCCCTGTGAGGATGCTGGGTCAGTGGGGACATTGGCATCCCCATGAGGACATCAGCCCTGCGGGGATGGCTGTAATGCCACGAGGATGCCCTGTGTATAGGGACAAGACACTGAGCCCTTCCTTTGTCCCCTTCCTGAGATGGGAAAATGCCACCACTGCCCCATTTTTTAAGGGATATCCATCCCTACAGAACATGCGACACCATGTCCACCCAATGTTTCTGTTGTGTCACCCATGGGACAATGCTTGACCACAGCCACCATTGCCAGAAGGTCCCAGGGGGCTCCTTGGGGTGGCCCTGCAGATGGTGACAGGGCTGTGGCCCTGATCCTCCTCATGGCACCACCGGCTGAAACCTGATCCTGAGGATGGGGTTGAGGTTGGGCTGCAACCACCATTCCGATGCCCTTCCCAGGGGACGAGGCCACTCTGGGGTGTCACATCGCAAGCGACACCTGTCCTGCAGCTGGGGCTTGTGGACGTTGCAGGGAGCTCCTTCCCTGGGCGCTTTGAGTGGCTCAGTCCTGGCCAGGGACCCCATGTCATGATGGGGCACTTGGCTGGGTGGCGGGGTGGCACCATGGGACACCTGGGGGTGTCTCCCCCAGGTGATGGGGTGTCAACTGGTGGGCATTTCTCTTGCTCCGTGTCCATGAATGGCTCACGGGGACAGTGACAGATCTGGTGTGGCCACAAGGGGACAGGCTGTGGGGAAGGGCAGCATGCAGGTGATGGGGACATTGCTGGGGGTGAGGGGTTGTGGACACTGCCAGGCTGGGGGACACTGCACAGCACAAGCAGCAGGGTTGGCACGGTCACCAAGGTGGGTTTTTGGCATGGCGGTGTGAGATCACAAATTTTGGGGGCAGAGAGGTTCTCAGGATGCAGCTGGGCACAACTCTGTGTCCCCAGCTCACTGGGCATCAGGATTTCTCTTTGCAGAAGAACCTCCTCACCAGGTAATGGGGCAACTTGCGGGGAAGCACCCACACCCAGGAGGTCCCATGTATTTTGTGGCACCCTTCACCCATGGACTCCGTGGATGAGACCGGCCCAGTTCTGAATCTGGGGTCAGAGGGACTGAGGCGTGGAATGACCGTACAACCCTTGAAGTTATAAGGAAGATATGCATCTATTTACGACGCCGGACACACGGGGAATCGTTTCACCTAATGCTTGTGTAAAATTACAGTAGCTGTGAGCTTGGTTAAATGCAGTAAAGTGTTACATATTCATGAAAGTTTTAGGAATGCCTATAGATATTCATAATCTGTCCCCAAGAAGGCGGTTCGTATTACAATGAGTTCTGGGAGACCATTTCCATAGTCTCCATCTCTGGCTCCTCCTGGTTGCAGCTGCGCAGTGATCGCGACCCCGGGTCCTCTTTCTCTGTTGTGGCAGAATGCAAACCCCTCTCCTTCCTTCAGTATGGCACATCTCCCCCTTTTCTCTGCTACTTGAGGCTAACAGCTTCTTTTGTTTGACCCGGAGCACCCTGGCTCCTGGGACATTGGGAGAGGGGCGTGCCGAGCCGCTGGGCGCCAGCGGCCAGGGTAAGGCTTCAGGGGCACCCACAGCCAGTGTGGGGGGTGCAGAGAAGCTTCTAGAGTGCCTACAGTCAGATCTGATCAGATAAAAACGGGACTCTCGTCGAGACCTGGCCCTTTTGCCGTGGGTCTCTCGGAGCACGAGCTTAGCCACTGCCGCCGAGAGCCCCCCTCCCTGGGATGGAGACTCCGCTTGCCTCGCCGCCACGGGTGTAAGTAAAACTTCTCGCAGGATTGCGAGTATATTTATACTTTTCGTGCACATATGCACGTATAACTTTCCGTGCACATTTGCACACGTACTTTACATTATTTCCTCGCACAATCGCGAGTGTATTCTCCTCCCGTGCTTCTACATAAGCACGTGTAGGATTCCGTGCACACTTGCACGTATAAGTAAATTAACTCTCGAAGGGTTGTGAGTGTATTATAAAGTTACTCTTGCGGAATCGCGAGTGCACACTTTCCGTACTCACTATGAGTATGTGTATCTCTATGAAAATAATCCCACACCGTGTTTAGGCAAGTGTGTACTCCTCCGGGACTCGGGGACGGCTCCGGCATTGTTTTGAGTGAAGCCACGTGCATGCACTCTGTGGACCGCCAGTTGTATTAATTGGCTGCCCCCCTCAATAATTTTCCTCCACTGATATCCGAACCTGCATTTAAGTCACTTTTGGAGTGCTAAAACCCTGTTCCTCACCGGTCTAATAAAAGTTGTTTTTGGACCTTGTTGTCCCTTAAATTAACCTGCGAGGACTCTCCGTGACATCTGTACACCGTCACCTTTGGTCAGTGTGACGAGCTGGTTGGGTCTCAGACTGCTGAGTTGGTTAAAACTGGCGTATCTCCTGTCCTGTGCCCAAGTTTCTGTAATCTAGTTCACCCAAAGATGCATCAAGGATGCACCCAAGGATTATTATCCTTGCAAGGCGTCAGGGAAGTCCTGATTCTCATACAATAAGTTACACAGAGCTAAGCAAGGCTAGGCAATAGTGATGTGGGTTAAAGGGTTAGCTCTTAGTGATGTGGGGTAGGGTTAGTTCTTCAAGTGTTAGTTATTAAGTGTTAATAAATTCGTTGTCAGTTCCCTGTATCAGGACGGGGGTTTTCGGGGGCAGGTAGGTGGGGGCCCGGTGCTCAGTACCTGGAGGAGATGACCCCTTCTCCAAGGGTTTCCCCATCCATGGAGAACCAAGCTGTGCCCAAGCCACCAGGAACAGGGGATGACCCAGAGGTTCGGTGATTCTGTTGATGTCCCAGAGCACCAGTGACCCTGAGACACAGATGGGTCCCCATGCAGTGACAGGGAGATCATCCACCTGGAAGGTGAGCCCCAGCAGGTGGTCACAGCAGGAGGACGTCCCTGTGCAAGAGACACGGGGCACAGTGTCCCCTCTGTCCCACAGGCAGCTCGGGGACGTCCCATCGGGGATCATGGAGGAGCACAGCAAGAGCCACCTCCTGCAGATGTTGGATCCGGCCAAGGTGCTGCAAGGGTGACAATGTGGGTGCGGGACACACGGGGATGGAAGATCCTTATCCTGAGGATCGGTGTCGTGATGGCGCCTCTGGCATCGCTCTTGCGTGGCAATGGATGGTTTGCATGGGGAGGCTGTGCCAGTCCTGCGGAACTTCTGTTGTTTTCACTTTCACTTTCCGGTTCCCAGCAGCTCCTTTCCCCGAAGCCGCCGCTGAGCGACGTCCCAGCCCGGGTGCAGCCACCCCCTCCTGCCCCCCCGCAGCAGCAGCTGCTCTTCGCTCCCCGGGGCCTCTTGCAGGACACGCACTTTTGCACATGTCCTGCAGCTCCTCGCACTCCACAGCCTTTCCAGGGTCTCCTGCCCCACCTCCCTCCCTCTATGCCCAAACTTAACATTTCCAGTGGAATTAGCAAATTAATTGCAGCTTTGGGAAGTGGAAATGCCTCCTGGCGCTTCTCTGCACTTTGTTCTACTCGGGGTTTGGCTTTCAGCCTTTCTCCGCCTCCTGTGTATCAGGAAGGATGTGAGGTCAGGTTTCGTCCCTGCTGCTGTTCCACCCATCCCCTGCATTTTCCTCAACCCCTGGCGGAGCGAGCAGCCCGGCTCTGTCACCAGCACCGTCCCAGAGAAAACAGTGATGAATTTCTTCTCTCGCATGTTTGCTGGTTCCAGAGTTCCAGAGAGTGTCGCGGTAAGCGCGCTCCCGGCTCCCCCACCCATTGCACGCAGCTGCCTGGACGGTGGTCAGAGCAGGACAGGGAGGGGAAGATGCACAGGGCTTGTCCCGGGACGGCTCCAGCTCGGAGCCGTTGGGAAGGACGGGTGACTTTTGCCCGAGCCCTTGTGCCTGGCAGGATCCATCCCGGGCAGGGTGTGATGGCAGCTGGGACCCTGCCCTGGTGCACGGGCAGGGCGGCACGAGCACGGCGCTGACACCCCTTTTCTGTTCCTCTCAGAGCTTGGCCCAACCTCTGCTGGCAGAGTGGGGGTCTGGGGCTGTTGGGGTGTGATGGGGCTTGTTCTGCCACCTCCTCACCTCCCCTCCCTGGTGCTGTTGGCAGAGGGAGTATACGTCCATCAAGTTTCTGTGGTCAAAGAGCCTCCCTGATCATGGGGTGATTTTCGAGGAGGTGTCGGAGCAAGATTTGCAGCCTGGGGACATCGTGCTTTTCCCCATGATGAGCAGCTATAAAATGTGCAGCAAAGTCTTCCAACATGCAGCTGTCTACTGCAGGGATGGAGAGGTCATACACTTCCTGGGTAAGTGCCCGACCCCCTGGTCCCGTTTGGTTGTGGTTGTGGTCAAAGTGTGGCCAGTGGCTGCGGAAGCTGGGCCAGCGTGATGGGCGGCTCTTGTTTTTCCAGTTGGAAGCGATACAACCTCATTGGGTCAGATCAGCGGTTTCACATATGAGGGTATGATTGTCAAGTCAGGCTTCATAGCCCTGAAAAATAAAAGAGGGAAATGCAAGATTTACCGGAAAAAAGGTGGGGTCAATCGCAATGACCTCGATAGTGAAGTCGAGAAAGCGATGAACAGCGAAGCCAAGTATTCCCTCTATAAAAACAACTGCATCCACTTCGCCCTCTCCCTCCTGGGACTGGAGGAGTTCTACTCAGAACTGGTGAGCACGGAGCTGGTGTCACGGCCGCGGTGGGACGGCTCCCGCACCCACCCCCAGCCCTGCGTTTGCATCCTGACCTGATTCCCCATGGGGTGCCCATGGGCGGTGGGGACAGCGGTGGGGACAGCGGAGCCCCCTGCACATGGACAGCTTTCTCTTGCAGGTGCAAATCCAAGATGAAGGTGACAGCAGCCGTAGTGGTGGGGCTGTGAGTATCCCCATGTCAGCACCACCAGCAGGGTTTGGGGTCCCTGGGAGGGCTGTGGAGACTAAAGGAGGGCTGAGTCTTGAGGAGGATTGGGGTCCCCCAAGAGGGATGGCTTCTCCTGGAAAGATCTCACAGGCCTAGAAGGACGTTGAGGTCCCCAGAAGGGCTTTGGGGTCCTCAGAGCAGACAGGTATCTCCAGGAGACTTGGGATGTGTGGGTGGGTTTCAGAGTCTCAGAGGAATCTTTGGGGTCCCCAGGAGGGCTGAGGTGCCCACACATAAAACTGGTATCTCCAGGAGGGCTGTGGGTACACCAGCGAGGTCTGAGACCCAGGCAGGACTGGGATCCCCAGGAGGGCTGCGATGTCCCCAGGAGGGAGTGGTGCCCAGATGGGATGGGGTTCCCAGGGGGCTGGGTGCCCCGAGGGGACTGTGAGATTCCTGGGAGGTCTGTGGGTACCTGAAGAAGGGCTGGGTTTCTGGGTGGCCTGCAGCATCACCAGGACTAAGCATGGTAAGCATGGTCCGATCTGCACACCCCGTTGCACACATCTCTCCTTGCAGCTGTGGGCCAACACTGTAAGTAGGAGCTTGGTGAGACCTGTGGTGGCATTTTGGGGATCTGGGGGGCATTGGGGGCAATGGAGCTGGTTCTGCTGCCTTCTCACCTTCCCTCCCTGGTGTGGTTGACAAACAATCATGTTTCTGCTGCTCAAGAAAAACCACATACATGGGGAGATTTCAGAGAAGGGGCCGGAGAGAAATTTGCCACCTGGGAACATCGTGTCCTTCCCCTTGGAGAGCAGCTCTGAAAAGCACAGCAATGTCTTCAAACATGCAGCTGTCTACTGCGGATCTGGAGAGGTCGCAAAATTCCAGGGTAAGTGCCAGACCCCCTGGTCCCGTTTGGGTTGTGGTTGTGGCCAAAATGTTGCCAGCAGCTGCGGTGGCCGGGCCAGAGTGATGGGCGGATCTTGCTTTTCCAGACTCAGGCACCCAGAGCACAGAGGATCTGATCAGCAGTCAGAAGTGTCGGGGTGAGATTGTGCGAGCACGCGGCTGAGGAAAACATGCAGGCCGACTCAGTGTGAGTGATAAAGCATGATTCAACTTTATTGCCCAAAATAGCGCGTATTTATACCAAACACAATAGTTATGCATACTTGTCTCTACCTAATAGGCTTAGCATTAAAAAGGATACATTTACTTATACCACCTACTTGGGTTTAGTTATCTATGCACATCCTGCACTCCTCTGACCCTTATCTCTTCAAGAACAGACCCCATTCCTCTCTTCAAGGATATGCAGACCCTGCCACAGTCAGTACTTTTCCATCTCCCCCTTCCCCATGGCCTAATACTCAAGCTAACTAAGGCCTACTTATGTCAACTAAAATGGGCTCTGCTCGTACAGTTGCTTGGTGGACTCATGTCCACGCTCCTTGAGCCAATCCCTGACAAGATTGTCAAGTCAGGCTTCCACGCCCTGAAAAATGAGAGACCCGACTGGGAGATTTACCGGACAAAAAGTGGGGTCAATCCCAATGACCTCTGTAATGAACTCGAGAAAGCGATGAACAGCGAAGCCGAGTATTCCATCTATAAAAACATCTGCATCCATTTCACCCTCACCATCCTGGACTTGCAGGAATTCCACTCAGAGTTTTGGGATTCTGGGAGAACTGTGGGGTCCCTCAGAGCGTTTTGGGGTCCCCAGCAGGGCTGTGGGGTCCCCAGCAGGGCTGGGCTCCAGCTGCCAGTGCTGCCAGAGGACCCATCTGCACGAGCTGGGAAGGGCAGGGCAGGGGCTCAGGGGAACTTCCCCCCTTTCCAGGCCACCTCAAGCCTCCCCAGCCGGCTGGGGCAGTGGAGCAGCCACACGGCGTGAGAGGTGGCAGACATGTGTTCCCCTAGGACGACCCCCCCGACCCACAGAGGAGCCTCAGCATTGCCCCGCGCACCCCAACAACTCGCCCAGGGAAGGAGCTTTTCTTTGGGAGGGTGGGGGACGTTGCTTTCTGCTTCCTGGAGCTTAATTGCCATGAGCTAATCTGATGTTTTCTTGAACTTTGTTACCTGAGAAGTGCCTGATTTTACCTACAGCCTCAGTCCTGCCTGATGGGCTGAGAGAGCTGCCCGGCTGCCACCAGCCTCTGGGGTCTTGTCTGCCCAGGATATTAATGAGTGAAACACCGGCCAGTATCAGTATCACCAGTGAAGAACAGTAATAACAGCAACAATCAGCAGCTATATAATAAAATAAATAATGCAATAGAAAATATAACATTTGGTGACTGTTTGGTGGGAATGGTGACATGTCTGTGAGGATGCCGGCTTGGTGGGAATGGTGGTATCCTCCTGAAGATGCCGGTTCTGGGGACGGCTGTGTCCCTGTGAGGATGCTGGGTCAGTGGGGACATTGGCATCCCCATGAGGACATCAGCCCTGCGGGGATGGCTGTAATGCCACGAGGATGCCCTGTGTATAGGGACAAGACACTGAGCCCTTCCTTTGTCCCCTTCCTGAGATGGGAAAATGCCACCACTGTCCCATTTTTTAAGGGATATCCATCCCTACAGAACATGCGACACCATGTCCACCCAATGTTTCTGTTGTGTCACCCATGGGACAATGCTTGACCACAGCCACCATTGCCAGAAGGTCCCAGGGGGCTCCTTGGGGTGGCCCTGCAGATGGTGACAGGGCTGTGGCCCTGATCCTCCTCATGGCACCACCGGCTGAAACCTGATCCTGAGGATGGGGTTGAGGTTGGGCTGCAACCACCATTCCGATGCCCTTCCCAGGGGACGAGGCCACTCCGGGGTGTCACATCCCAAGTGACACCTGTCCTGCAGCTGGGGCTTGTGGACGTTGCAGGGAGCTACTTCCCCGGGCAATTTGCGTGGCTCAGTCCTGGCCAGGGACCCCATGTCATGATGGGGCACTCGGCTGGGTGGCGGGGTGGTACCATGGGACACCTGTGGGTGTCTCCCCCAGGTGATGGGGTGTCAATTGGTGGGCATTTCTCTTGACCCATGTCCATGAATAGCTCACGGGGACAGTGACAGGTCTGGTGTGGCCACATGGGGACAGGCTGTGGGGAAGGGCAGCATGCAGGTGATGGGGACACTGCTGGGGATCAGTGATTGGGGACACTGCCAGGCTGGGGGACACTGCACAGCACAAGCAGCAGGGTTGGCACGGTCACCAAGGTGGGTTTTTGGCAGGGCGGTGTGAGATCACAAATTTTGGGGGCAGAGAGGTTCTCAGGATGCAGCTGGGCACAACTCTGTGTCCCCAGCTCACTGGGCATCGGGATTTCTCTTTGCAGAAGAACCTCCTCACCAGGTAATGGGGCAACTTGCGGGGAAGCACCCACACCCAGGAGGTCCCATGTATTTTGTGTCATACTTCACCCATGGACTCCGTGGATGAGACCGGCCCAGTTCTGAATCTGGGGTCAGAGGGACTGAGGCGTGGAATGACCGTACAACCCTTGAAGTTATAAGGAAGATATGCATCTATTTACGACGCCGGACACACGGGGAATCGTTTCACCTAATGCGTGTGTAAAATTACAGTAGCTGTGAGCTTGGTTAAATGCAGTAAAGTGTTACATATTCATGAAAGTTTTAGGAACACCTATACATATTCATAACCTGTCCGCAAGAAGGCGGTTCGTATTACAATGAGTTCTGGGAGACCATTTCCATAGTCTCCACCTCTGGCTCCTCCTGGTTGCAGCTGCGCAGTGATTGTGACCCCAGGTCCTCTTTCTCTGTACACCGTCACCTTTGGTCCAGTGTGACGAGTTGGTTGGGTCTCAGGCTGCTGAGTTGGTTAAAACTGGCGTATCTCCTGTCCTGTGCCCAAGTTTCTGTAATCTAGTTCACCCAAAGATGCATCAAGGATGCACCCAAGGATTATTATCCTTGCAAGGCGTCAGGGAAGTCCTGATTCTCATACAATAAGTTACACAGAGCTAAGCAAGGCTAGGCAATAGTGATGTGGGTTAAAGGGTTAGCTCTTAGTGATGTGGGGTAGGGTTAGTTCTTCAAGTGTTAGTTATTAAGTGTTAATAAATTCGTTGTCAGTTCCCTGTATCAGGACGGGGGTTTTCGGGGGCAGGTAGGTGGGGGCCCGGTGCTCAGTACCTGGAGGAGATGACCCCTTCTCCAAGGGTTTCCCCATCCATGGAGAACCAAGCTGTGCCCAAGCCACCAGGAACAGGGGATGACCCAGAGGTTCGGTGATTCTGTTGATGTCCCAGAGCACCAGTGACCCTGAGACACAGATGGGTCCCCATGCAGTGACAGGGAGATCATCCACCTGGAAGGTGAGCCCCAGCAGGTGGTCACAGCAGGAGGACGTCCCTGTGCAAGAGACACGGGGCACAGTGTCCCCTCTGTCCCACAGGCAGCTCGGGGACGTCCCATCGGGGATCATGGAGGAGCACAGCAAGAGCCACCTCCTGCAGATGTTGGATCCGGCTGTTATAAATAAGAGCCAATAAATCGATTCTGCGTCAATCAATCGATTTTATTTAGCAAGCGGTAATTAGGCAAAACAGCGCTGGGTGACCGGGGGAAGCTCAGTTCCACCAACAGGCACACCAAATCAACCTTTCGTATGTGCTTATATACGTTATGCGTTCGTTTACGTGCTGGGAATTTCCGCCTCTGGAACTTTAGTTATCTGTTGCAACATCCGAGCGCTTTGTTATCTGTAACACCATCTGGGAGTCCTATTATCTGTGGCACCATCCGGGAGTCCTGTTATCTATGACACCATCCGGTAGTCCTGTTATTTATGGCACCACCTGGTAGTCCTGTTATTTATGGCATTGTCTTTAACTACTACTACAAGGTTCTACAAAACATAATCAAACTCGCACAAGCACAGTTACTGCTTACAATAATATGCATAATACAATTGAATCCCACTCGATTTGTTCAACATTAAAAATTTTGACCATCACTTATTACAATTCCCCCCTTTTTTTTTTTTTTTTACTCATTTATTTGTTGATCAAATCGAGTTACCGCTTTTCGGGCTAGTAAGGTCATTTCAGCTTCTTCATCAGTTCCATGTTTCTGTAGCAGCATAAGGTGTACCCGCTCTACACGGTTTTTAACTAGTCCAATAAATCGATTTAGGATACATCACATCTTCTTGATGATATAATATCCTTGGAATTATAGTAACTGACATGCAATACTCTCGGGAACTGTTAAACACTTTTAAAGACACACATGGAGTAAGTCCCGTCCTGGAACATATCCATTTTGTTCTATTAGGGGGAATAATATATCCTGTGGTTTTATTAAGGCTTGGTATGATATTCCCACAAAGTGGTCTCTTGGAATTTGGTACTTTACCTGTACAAGTCCCTATTCCAGTTACATGTTGCATAGTTATCCCTCTTTTCTGCTTTTCCCAGGGACATTGAATAGGCATAGACTCCTTGTTTATGGTATACCGACGATTATCCCATATAGCTTCATAAAAGGGTGGATTAACATTATAACACAACCAGCAACCCATGGTTAAGTTGGGTTGAGTATAGTTTAGAGTTTGATAAGCAGCCAGAATAATTCCCCATAGAGGATTCAAAGATTCCGGGGCTTCAATATTCAGAGATTTCAAGGCTTCAGTGACAGTTTCCTCTATTACTATTATATTCTCCTTCTCTACTGTCTTTGTCTCCCTACCTAGAGGGGTCGGTTTAACTTCTTCTTTCTTTATGAGAAACATGCTTCCTCTATCAGCACCCGGTCGATAATATCGCATTCCCCAGGTTTTTCTAACAAACCATCCACTATGTTCAGGGTTTGTTATGTTAAGGAATATATATTCATACTTGCCATCACTGTCCCGCTCGTTTCGGTTGCGAGGATAACCGAGTTTTAGTCGGCGGCCTTGGTTCGAAGGAGGAATGCATCCTACAGGTCCCCATCCAACCTTTAAGAACTTATCAGTATTTGCCGGAGGAATTGGCCAGCTTGAGGCAATCATTTCACACCCCCAGTAAGAGCAGTAATAGTGTCCTGGAGTATTACAATACGAGGGCCCTGTGCTGGGGCACATATAAAACCCCATTTTGTTAAGGTATGGCTCAATCTGAACTAATTGGCATAAGGTTACAGTAAAAGAAGGTGACCCTGATGTGGTCTGTTGTTGTATTATCGTTTGGTCCTCCCATCGATAGAGGGTCCATTTAAAAGGTTGGTGAGAACTCCCCTGCTTTATTGCTATTATTACCGGTAAGGTAAGGAGGATTAGGGAGAGCAACCCGGCCCCTGGCTGGCTGAAAATCAGCCAGTGGAGGTTCATTTTGTTGAGGGTTGTTCTGCTTAAGGAGCTGCTTTATTTTAGAAGTCTTTGGAGGCACTTGCCAATCCCCACAAGGATACCCCTCTGCCTTGCCCTGGGCCTACTCTGTTGCTTCAGAGTAGCCGGATAAGTTATCTTCTCGGCAGCAGTTGTAGTCTTCAGGGGACTGCCTCCTGAATTCTCTCCTTGTTCTGTCACAACCCACTTTCCAATATTGAACCCAATAGGGCTATTTTCAAATACAAGGGTTTGGCCACTGTCCCGAATCCTTACAGGGTTTGGAACACTTCCTGTATCTTTTCTTACCAAAACGCTTCTTACACTTCCTCTTGGTTATTTCCCAAATGTCTGGACTTATCAGTGATTATTAATATCCTAATGGTATCTAAGGTTTTTTTTCCCAACACTCATTACACCATCGTTCAACATAAGGAAACTTTTTTTTCACTGCTGTATCCCGCACCCGTGACACACACGACATACCCACGGATTGCATTGCTTACATACAGGACATGCGATGTGCGACTTATGTAATTCCTTACAATTGTCCATAAAAAGCCTAGTATCCAGGGCTATGCGTCACGTGTCTGTTTCCTCTTGAAGGTCAGCTTCAACTCATCCAGTTTCCCAGTGACTTCCCAGTCTGTGTGCAGTATAGGACCTTTTACTCGATTAGCGTGTGTCCATCCTCTTTCCGCGGTGCAGACTGTGATATCTGTGGTGAGTAAAACAAGGAAAGGTCCCTCCCAGGACGGGTTAGCGATGATTCCCTCCATGTTTTTATGAGTACTTGATTTCCTGGTTTGATACGATGTATTGCTATATCTAAAGGTGGTCTCTAGACCACCAGACCTGGCTTTAACAGTTCTTACGAAGCCACACAAGCACAAAAGGGCCCGCGGGACTTCACCACACAACGCAGGAAGAAAAAAAAAAACAAAGAACATATGTGGCAGGGACAACACCTCCCCCCCCACTCTGCTCGGTCCCCTGGACAGGAGAAACGGCACAGGAGCCACAAAGTGACCTTGGACAGGTGCCACTGTTCACTGATCAACCAACTGCAAGTCTGGTTCGTGCTGCCAGAGATGCACTTTGCAGACCTACAAAACCCAAGAATTTGCCCCAAATATTTCTGCATAGCACAGCATCAAACACATCTTAGTATCTTATTCAGTCTGGAATTCACACCTCAATATATTGCGATTATGGAAGCTACTGAAAAGTCAATGAAAGGGGTTCTATGAGAGTTGGTCCCCACACTGAACACTAAAACACATGTAAAATAAAAGGGGGCAAACTTCCAAGTCACGATTAGGGACGGTGATAGGTTCGACTTTTTTTCAGATTCACCTCCCATTAAAGCAAGAGAAAAGTGCAACTTTGCAGCATGTTTGTTCACGTCAAGTTTTGCCTCAAGAACACATTTTGCAGTAACAAAATATGGTCTATAAAGTTGCAAAGTGCACAAGCTGAAGGCACAGAGTACAAGCACATAGGAAAACAGATTTCAAAATACAAAGTAACAAAAAAGAAATCTGGTATTTAAAACTCCCTGACAGAAGATACATTTATATGGGACCAACTCTTAAAGGTGACAATTTTTAAACTAATGAACAAATATTGCACAATAACAAAGTTTTATTCTTATTAAGTAAAAGCTCCCGAAAATACCTTGAAGTTTAAAAACTAATACACTGACATGTTAACTAGTTTTAAGAATGTCCTTAATATTAAGAAAAGAGTGCAAAAAGGATTCTTCCATTCTAACACTTTTTGGAAACTGCTGATTCCAGCTGCCCATTTCTTTTATTACCAGCAATGCAGCTTTCTTAGCTTCCTCATCTGCTAAATTATTCCCTCTTATTTGCGTGGAGGTTCCCTTCCGATGGCCCTTTACATAAACTACCGCAATTTGTTTGGGCCCTCTTAATGCCTCCAAAGTTTGCGTTATTAAGGTCTCATGTATTAATCCTTTACCCTGAGAATTCATCAGTCCCCTCTCTTCCCAAATTTTTCCGAACGTGTGAACCACCCCATATGCATATTTAGAATCTGTAAATATTGTTCCTCTCTTATCTTTTAACAACTGTAATACCCTCAATACTGCGAACAGCTCACAAGCCTGCGCTGACCATCCTGAGTTAAGGGGACCTGACTCCTTAGTTGTCCAGCTGTTTCCATCTATTATAGCGTATCCTGACTTCCTTTTCCCATCCACTACCCGTGATGATCCACATAAAAACTCCTCTTCTTCTTCTAAATCCTCTCTTACCTTGGTATAGTTTTACTTTCAATTCCCGATCTTTTATTTCTAAACTAATTCCCAATTCGACCATTAAATCCCTTCCTAATAGGTTATATTCAGCTTCAGGCACTAATAAAAGGGACCCTATCCCTATTCGGGATGGGGATTCTATTTCTACCCCTTTAATTACTAGTACAGAAAAGGGGTCTCCTTTTGCTCCTATTACTTCTATTTTCTCCGAAGATGGAGCACATCCCCGGGGCACAGTTTGGACAATAGATCTTTCTGCCCCCGAATCTACCAGGAATTCCATTTCCTGGCACTGGGGACCTAACTTTAATTTTATCAAGGGCTCTGTTGTTTTAGGAGTCCCCAGCAGATAGAGCCCCTGACACCCCTACTCAGCATAATACATTTTCTCATCCTGTATAAGTTTCCTACAGCTCCTTCGCATATGTCCCTTCCTCTGACAGTAAAAATATTCGATTTCCTTCAAATCCTTCAGTCCGACTTGACTTCCCTGAGGTGGCCCATTCCCACCTATGCGTGGTGGCCCTCCCTTCTGTGGAGCCATCCTCTGTACCTCTCGAACTGCCGCTACTAAAATTTTAGCTTGCCTCTTCTGAGTCTCTTCCTCCCTTCTCACATAAACCTTCTGTGCTTCCCTTAGCAACTCATCCAACCCTTTCTCTTGCCAATTTTCCAATTTTTCTAACTTTTTTTTTTTTTTTTTTTTTTAATATCCGGCCATGACTTCGCCACAAACTGTGTTTTTAAAAGAGCTTGCCCGACCGGTGTCATAGGGTCTATACCGTAATAAAGCTGCAAGCTCTTTCTTAGTCTTTCTAGCCATTCTGTGGGAGTCTCATCTTTCTTTTGTTGTTCTTTAAAGGCTTTATTTATGTTCTGCCCTTGAGGGACAGATTCCTTAATCCCTTGGACGATTATAGTGCGGAGATCTCCCATATGGCCCCTGTGTTCCGGGTTTTGATTATCCCAGTTAGGGCGCTGCTGGGGCCACTTAATGTCAGCACCCGGCCCTTGTTGGTGCCGTTGGTAAAGATTTAGGGCCTGACAAATCCAATTCTCATATGACCCAAAAATTGGCCAAAATAAATGATCTGGTCTAATCTGCTGGTTTCCCCAGCCATGCATGCAATAGTAAACCATCTTTTCCCTATTTTTGTTTCGCGTGCTAGACCTCTCCCTGGGTCCCTTCCCAGTGAACACAAGGCCCAATGAGGATTCTCGGGGAATATCTGGCAACCTCTCTGTGGGTCCCTTCCCCATGAGATCAGAAGGCTTGCCCTTCTTCTGTCCCATCTTCCGGAGTGTCTTCTTTTCACACACACACACGCACCCCTCGTTCGTGGCTCACGCCCTCACGGGCTATGAGAACCGCACTACTAGAGAGTCCCGCCCTGCCTTATGGCAGGGTCCACACTCACTTCGCTTCCTCCCCAAGCCGGGGGGGGGCGTCTCGTTCATGCACACTCCAGGATACCCACCCCAACCGAACGGAATCGCTTTCTATACTTACCCTCCCTGGGGTCTTCGTCCGGTTCTTCGTGCACAAAGGTTTAAGGGGTTCAATTCTTTTGCCTAATTACCTAAATTTAGGGTTCGGAGGTTAAGGTTTCAGGGCAATCCTCTGTCCACTCCAGGGCCGTCTGAAAACGGGACGGGGCGCCTCCCTGAAGTTTAAGAGTCCCTCCCAGAGATCCTTAATCCGAGTCACGGCACCAAAATTTGTTATAAATAAGAGCCAATAAATCGATTCTGCGTCAATCAATCGATTTTATTTAGCAAGCGGTAATTAGGCAAAACAGCGCTGGGTGACCGGGGGAAGCTCAGTTCCACCAACAGGCACACCAAATCAACCTTTCGTATGTGCTTATATACGTTATGCGTTCGTTTACGTGCTGGGAATTTCCGCCTCTGGAACTTTAGTTATCTGTTGCAACATCCGAGCGCTTTGTTATCTGTAACACCATCTGGGAGTCCTATTATCTGTGGCACCATCCGGGAGTCCTGTTATCTATGACACCATCCGGTAGTCCTGTTATTTATGGCACCACCTGGTAGTCCTGTTATTTATGGCATTGTCTTTAACTACTACTACAAGGTTCTACAAAACATAATCAAACTCGCACAAGCACAGTTACTGCTTACAATAATATGCATAATACAATTGAATCCCACTCGATTTGTTCAACATTAAAAATTTTGACCATCACTTATTACACGGCCAAGGTGCTGCAAGGGTGACAATGTGGGTGCGGGACACACGGGGATGGAAGATCCTTATCCTGAGGATCGGTGTCGTGATGGCGCCTCTGGCATCGCTCTTGCGTGGCAATGGATGGTTTGCATGGGGAGGCTGTGCCAGTCCTGCGGAACTTCTGTTGTTTTCACTTTCACTTTCCGGTTCCCAGCAGCTCCTTTCCCCGAAGCCGCCGCTGAGCGACGTCCCAGCCCTGGTGCAGCCACCCCCTCCTGCCCCCCCGCAGCAGCAGCTGCTCTTTGCTCCCCGGGTCCTCTTGCAGGACACGCACTTTTGCACATGTCCTGCAGCTCCTCGCACTCCACAGCCTTTCCAGGGTCTCCTGCCCCACCTCCCTCCCTCTATGCCCAAACTTAACATTTCCAGTGGAATTAGCAAATTAATTGCAGCTTTGGGAAGTGGAAATGCCTCCTGGCGCTTCTCTGCACTTTGTTCTACTCGGGGTTTGGCTTTCAGCCTTTCTCCGCCTCCTGTGTATCAGGAAGGATGTGAGGTCAGGTTTCGTCCCTGCTGCTGATCCACCCATCCCCTGCATTTCCCTCAGCCCTTGGCGGAGCGAGCAGCCCGGCTCTGTCACACGCACCGTCCCAGAGAAAACAGTGATGAATTTCTTCGCTCGCAAGTTTGCTGGTTCCAGAGTTCCAGAGAGTGTCGCGGTAAGAGCGCTCCCGGCTCCCCCACCCATTGCACGCAGCTGCCTGGACGGTGGTCAGAGCAGGACAGGGAGGGGAAGATGCACAGGGCTTGTCCCGGGAAAGCTCCAGCTCGGAGCTGTTGGGAAGGACGGGTGACTCTTGCCTGAGCCCTTGTGCCTGGCAGGATCCATCCCGGGCAGGGTGTGATGGCAGCTGGGACCCTGCCCTGGTGCACGGGCAGGACGGCACGAGCACGGCGCTGACACCCCTTTTCTGTTCCTCTCAGAGCTTGGCCCAACCTCTGCTGGCAGAGTGGGGGTCTGGGGCTGTTGGGGTGTGATGGGGCTTGTTCTGCCACCTCCTCACCTCCCCTCCCTGGTGCCGTTGGCAGAGGGAGTATACGTCCATCAAGTTTCTGTGGTCAAAGAGCCTCCCTGGGCATGAGGACATCTTTGAGGAGGTGTCAGAGAGTAAGCTGCAGCCTGGGGACATCTTGCTCTTCCCTGAGAGCAATGCTAACTTCATCAGCAGGGCCCTGTTCAAACATGCAGCCGTCTACTGCGGGGATGGAGAGGTCATTCACTTCCAGAGTAAGCACCCAAGCCCCTGCTCCCGTTCGGCCCGTGGTGTTGGCCAACGTGGCTGCGGTGGCCGGGTGAGGGTGATGGGTGGCTCTTGCTTTTCCAGGCACAGGCAAGGGACACGGTGGTCTGATCAGCAAACAAGGCTTTGAGGCCCTGAAAAGGGAGAGGGGGGAATGCCACATTTACCAGAAAAAAGGTGGGGTTGATCTCAATGACTTGCGGAGTAAAGTCAGGATAGCGATGGACAGTGAAGCTGAGTATTCTCTCCGCACAAACAACTGCATCCACTTCGCCCTCTCGCTCCTGGGACTGGAGGAGTTCTCGTCAGAACTGGTGAGCACGGAGCGGGTGTCACGGCTGCGGTGGGACGGCTCCTGCACCCACCCCCAGCCCTGCGTTTGCATCCTGACCTGATTCCTCCTGGGGTGCCCATGGGCGGTGGGGACAGCGGTGGGGACAGCGGAGCCCCCTGCACATGGACAGCTTTCTCTTGCAGGTGCAAATCCAAGATGAAGATGACAGCTGCTCCACTGGGGCGGTGAGTATCCCCCTGTCAGTTCTCTGAGGAAAGGCTGTGGGCTGGTAGAGCTTTGGGGTATCCAGGAGGGATTTGGCTTCCTCATGGCGCCCAAGTCACCAGGGTCCCAAAGAGGAATGAGCATCAGGATCCCCAGGAGGGCTTTGGGGTCCCCAGAGCAGACAGATACTTCCAGGAGAGTTGGGACCTGTGAGAGGGATTCAGGATCTCCAAGGAGGATTTGGAGTACCCAGGAGGGCTGGGGTGCCCGCACACAACTTGTGTCTCCAGGAGGGCTGTTAGTGCCACAGGGAGGTCTGAGATCCAGGCAGGACCAGAATCCCCAGGAGGGCTGTGGGTTCCCAGGAGTGAGGGGTGCCCAGATGGGATGGGGTTCCCAGGGGGCTGGGCACCCCAGGAGGGCTGGGGGGTCACTGGGAGGGCTGCAGTTCAGAAAATGGGCTGGGGCCTTTGGAGGGATGTGGGCTTCCCAGCATGTCTGTTCGGTCCCTCACAGGGCTTTGGGGTCCAAGCAGGGCTGTGGGGTCCCCAGAAGGGCTGGGCTCCAGCTGCCAGCGCTTCCAGGGGACCCATCTGCACGGGCTGGGAAGGGCAGGGGCTCAGGAGACAGTCCCACCTTTCCAGGACACTTGTAGCCCACCCCCTCCAGAGGAGCAGCGGAGCAGCCACACAGCATGAGGGGTGGCAGCCCCGTGTCCCCCTAGGATGATCCCCCCGACCCACAGAGGAGCCTCAGCATCGCCCCGCGCACCCCAACAGCTTCCCAGGGAAGGAGCTTTTCTTTAGGAGGGTGGGGGACATTGCTTTCTGCTTCCTGGAGCTTAATTGCCATGGACTCATCGGATGTTTTATTAAACTTTGCTACCTGAAACGTGCCTGATTTTACCTACAGCCTCAGTCCTGCCTGATGGGCTGTGAGAGCTGCCCGGCTGCCACCAGCCTCTGGGGCTTCTTGGCTGCCCAGGTTAATAATAACTGACACACCGGCCAATACTAGTAATTACCAGTGAAGAACAAGAATAATAACAACAACAATAATCATACCTATAATACAATAAAAAATATACAATACATTACCAGATACGAGACATGATAATATAATTGTAGCAGGTTGGCCTTGTGGCTGCCAGGACCCCATGTAGCAGCTCTGTCACTCTCCCTCCACAAATGGATAGAGGGAGAACAATTCAACGAAAGGCTCGTGGGTCCAGCTCGGCACAGGAACATCACCCAGCAAGTGCTCCATGGGCAAAACAGGCCTGACTGTGCTGGTGTGGCCTCACCTGGAGCATTCACTGTGTGCAGGTCTGGACACCACAGGATTAAAATGAGATAAAGCAACTGCAGAGTGTCCAGAAGAGCCTATGAAGTTGGTAAAGGATTTGGAGGGGAAGCTGTATGAGCAGCGGCTGAAGTCCCTGAGTTTGTTCAGCTGGAGCAGAGCAGACTGAGCACAGAGCTCATGGGGCTGCAGGTTCAGCAGGAGCAGGAGGGGCAGGCTGAGCTCTGCTCTGTGACAGTGACAGAGCCCAGGGAATGGCAGAAGATGTGCCAGGGAGGGTCAGTGGGACATGAGGAAAAGGTTCTTCACCCAGAGGTGCTGGACACTGAACAGGCTCCCCAGGGAGGTGTCACGGCCCCAACCTGACGGTGTTCAAGAAGAGACTGGACAACGTCCTCAGACACATGGTGTGAACTCTGGGGTGTCCTGTGCAGGGACAGGAGTTGGACTCCATGATCCTTGTGGGTCCCTTCCAACTCTGGACATTCTATGATTCTATGATCTGGTGAGCACGAGGGTTCCCGGGAGGTGGCCATGTCCCCCAGTGTCACAACGTTCATCTTCCGAGAGTGGCTGCTGGGCCAGCACTTCGAAGTGGTCCCCAGTGGGGTGGCCAAGCCCCAGCCCCATGTTATCCAAAAATGCAGGTCCCTTCCTGGTGTGCAGTGAGCTGATTACACACAGAGAGATGCTGTTTATTACAGAGTTGTGCAAGGCTGGATGCTGGAATACCGCCAGCAGGGCAGAACAAAAATTGATGGTTGTCATAAACAAATTCTTATCACTACTTTCACACCCTCAGGACAGTCCTAAACATTTTAATGGTTAGACATTTGTATATTGGTTGGACATTGGTATATTGGTTAGGCAACGTATTGGTTACACAATCATTTCACGACTATGCAGGCACCCTGAGGAGGGGAGCTCTGCTGTCCCCACCACTGTCCCCACTGCCCACGGGGCAGCCCCAGGGGAATCAGGGCAGGATGCAGGGGATGGGTGGTTCAGCAGGCACTGGGGCGAAACCTGACCTCACATCCTTCCAGATACACAACAGACAGAGAAAGGCGGAAAGCCAAACCACAGACCGAACAAAGCGAAGAAAAGCCCCGGGCGGGTGTTTGCCGTTGTTAAAGTTCCAAATAATTTGTGATTCTATTGGTCATGTTAAGCTGGGAGTTCATGTAGCACTCTGGAGTGCGAGGAGCTGCAGGACATGTGCAAAAGTGCGTGTCCTCCAAGAGGCCCCGGGGGAGCAAAGAGCAGCTGCTGCTGCGGGGGGGCAGGAGGGGGTGGCTGCACCAGGGCTGGGACGTCGCTCAGCGGCGGCTGCGGGGAAAGGAGCTGCTGGGAACCGGAAAGTGAAAGTGAAAACAGCACAAATGCCACAGGGTTGGCACGTGTCCTGGGAAGGGCATCGGAATGGGGCTGCAACCCAGCCCCAGCCACAACCTCAACCCCATCCTCAGGCTTAGGTTTCAGCCGGCAGTGGTGTAAGGAGAATCGGGGCCACAGCCCTGCCACCGTCTGCAGGGCCACCCCAAGGAGCCCCCTGGGACCTTCTGGTGACGGTGGCTCTGGCCAAGCATTGTCCTATGGGTGCCACATCAGGAGCTATGGGTGGACGCTGCCTCGCAGGCCCCATCACTTTAGTGGGTATGAATGTCCCTTAGAAAATGGGACAGCTGTGGCATTTTCCCATTTCCAGGAGGGGACCAGGGAAGGGCTCCGTGTCCTGTCACCAATGATAGCACATCTTAGAGGTGTTGCAGCCTTTCCTGCAGGTCTGGCATCCTCATGGAGATACCACCATCCCCAACCAGCATCCTCACAGAGATGCCACCACCCCAGTGGGTCCCCCTGGGCTTTCCCTGCACAGCTGGTTGTCCATGACGGCCCTTGCTGGGTGATCTCTTGATCCTAAGCTGGACTCATGAGCCTTTTCTTGCATTTTTTTCCCTCTGTCCATCCAGTTGTGGAGGGAAAGTAACAGGGTGGCTGCGTGGGGACCTGGCAGCTACACAAGGCCAACCCGCCAGAGATATATTATCATGTCTGATGTACCACAGATACAGGATGTGTTATGTATGATACTGTACTATTTATCCTATTATATAATAGAGATTATTTTTATTGCTGTTATTACTGTTCTTCACTGGTGATACTGATATTGGCCAGTGTTTCAGTTTTATTTAGCCTGGGCAGCCAAGAAGCCCCAGAGGCTGGTGGCAGCCGGGCAGCTCTCTCAGCCCATCAGGCAGGACTGAGGCTGTAGGTAAAATCAGGCACATCTCAGGTAGCAAAATTTAATAAAACATCTGATTAGCACATGGCAATTAAGCTCCAGGAAGCAGAAAGCAACGTCCCCCACCCTCCCAAAGAAAAGCTCCTTCCCTGGGCGAGTTGTTGGGGTGCGCGGGGCGATCCTGAGGCTCCTCTGTGGGTCGGGGAGATCATCCTTGGGGTACACATGTCTGCCACCTCTCACGCCATGTGGCTGCTCCCCTGCCCGCCAGGCTGGGGGTCTTCAGATGGCCTGGAAAGGGGGTACAGTCCCCTGAGCCTCTGCCCTGCCCTTCCCAGCCCGTGCAGATGGGTCCCCTGGCAGCGCTGGCAGCTGGAGCCCAGCCCTGCTGGGGACCCCACAGACCTGCTGGGGACCCAAAAACCCTCTGAGAGACTCCATAGCCCTGTTGGGGACCCCAAAACCCTCTGAGGGACCCCACAGCCCATCTGGGAAACCCAAAACCCTCATGGGGACCCCACAGTCTTCCCAGAGACTCCAAAACCCTCCTGGAAATACTACAGCTCTCCTGAGGACTCCTAGGTCATCCCAGGGGATCCCATTCTTCTTTGGACACCCCAGCCTTCCCGCTGACAGAGCCATTCAAGGGACCTCACATTCCTTCCGTGGGCCCTAAACCTTACCAAGGCCCCCAAACCCTGCCTGAGGGCTGTACATGGCAATACTCACAGCACCACTGCAGCACCTGACATCTTAATTTTTCATTCGCACCTGCAAGAGAAAGCTGTCCATGTGCAGGGAGCTCCACTGTCCCCACCACTGTCCGCACCGCCCATGGGCACCCCAGGGGGAATCAGGTCAGGATGCAAACGCAGGGCTGGGGGTGGGTGCAGGAGCCGTCCCACCGCGGCCGTGACACCAGCTCCGTGCTCACCAGGTTGGAGTAGAACTCCTGCAAGCCCAAGAGGTAGAGGGCGAAGTGGATGCAGTTGTTTGTGTAAGGGTCATACTTGGCTTCGCTGTTCATCGCTGTCCTGACTCTATGACGGAAATCATTAAGAACAACGCCATCTTTTTTCCGGTAAACCTGGTATTGCCCCCTCTCCTTTTTCATTTTCACCAATCCTTCCTTGGTGATCACACCAGGGCTTTGCTGAGATTCCGTGCCTGGGAAAACAAGAGCCGCCCATCACTCTGGCCTGGCCACCGCAGCCGCTGGCCACACTTTGGACACCATTACAACCGGATCAGAAGCAGGGGGTCAGGTGCTTACCCTGGAAGTGTATGACCTCTCCATCCCCACAGAAGACGGCTGCATGTCTGAAGAGGGTCTGTGCGATGGTGCTATTGCTTTTGTCCAAGGGGAATAGCAAGATGTCCCCAGGCTGCAAATTGCCACTGAAAACCTCCTCGAAGATCTCCCCGTGACCAGTGACGCACTTGTAGAACAGAAACTCGAGAGACACATATTCCCTCTGCCAACCGCACCAGGGAGGGAAGGTAAGATGGTAGCAACACCAACCCCATCACGCCATAACGCCCTCAGACCCCCACTCTGCAAGCGGAGGTCTCTCCAAGCTCTGAGAGGAACAGAAAAGGGGTGTCAGCGCCGTGCTCGTGCCGTCCTGCCCGTGCGCCAGGGCAGGGTCCCAGCTGCCATCACACCCTGCCCGGGATGGATCCTGCCAGGCACAAGGGCTCGGGCAAAAGTCACCCGTCCTTCCCAACGGCTCCGAGCTGGAGCCGTCCCGGGACAAGCCCTGTGCATCTTCCCCTCCCTGTCCTGCTCTGACCACCATCCAGGCAGCTGCGTGCAATGGGGTGCAGAGATTGGAGTGCACTTACCTCACCAAGTCTGGAAGCGCTGGCAAGACTCATAACACTGCCTTTTAACATTCTTTTCTCTCTGGGACGGTGCTGGTGACAGAGCCGGGCCGCTCGCTCCTCCGACGGCTGAGGGAAATGCAGGGGATGGGTGGATCAGCAAGTGCTGGGACGAAACCTGACCTCACATCCTCCCTGATACACAGGAGGCGGAGAAAAACTGAAAGCCAAACACCAACCAGAAATAAGTTCAGATAAGTCCTGGGTGGGCTTTTCCACTTGTTAAAGTTGCAATTAATTTGCTAATTCCACTGGAAATGTTAAGTTTGGGAACAGAGGGAGGGAGGTGGGTCGGGAGACCCTGGAAAGGCTGTGGAGTGCGAGGAGCTGCAGGACATGTGCAAAAGTGCGTGTCCTGCAAGAGGCCCCGGGGAGCGAAGAGCAGCTGCTGCTGCGGGGGGGCAGGAGGGGGTGGCTGCACCAGGGCTGGGACGTCGCTCAGCGGCGGCTTCGGGGAAAGGAGCTGCTGGGAACTGTACAGTGTCAACAGCAACAAGCGCCACAGGGTTGGCACAACCTCATTCCCTGGAAGGACTTCACAATCGTGGCTGCAACCCAAACCAAGCCCATCCTCAGGCTCAGGTTTCAGCCAGCGGTGCTGGGAGGAGGAGCGGGGCCACAGTCCCGCCGCCGTCTGCAGGGCCACCACCCCGGCTACAGCCATGCTGTCCCTGCCACCGGTGCAGAAGCTGCTGCAGCAGCTGCCGGTGGGGCCGGCCGGGCACCCATAAACACCGTTCGACGGTGACACAGACCAGGAGGTGATGAGCCCGGTGCTGGACAGTGAGCCTGGTGCTGCTACAGCATCCTGCGAGCTGACGAGCTGTGGCCGCTTGCTGTCCCCAAGCTTGCGGTGGCCACTGACACGGGGCCAGTACTGTGGTAAGACCCCCCCAAGGAACCCCCTGGGACCTTCTGGCGATGGTGGCTCTGGCCGAGCATCGTCCCATGAGTGACACAACTGCAGCATTGGGTGGACGTGGCCTTGCAGGTCCTGTCTCTTTGGTGGGAATGGATGTCCCTTAGAAAAGACTTCAGTGGTGGCATTTTCCCATCTCAAGGAGGGGACCAGGGAAGGGTTCAAAGTCTTGTCCTCATGGATAGGTCATCTTCATGGCATTGCAGCTATCCCTGTAGGGCTGATGTCCTCATAGGGATGACAGTGTCCCCACTGAGCCAGCATCCTCACAGGGACACAGCTGTCTCCAGAAATTGCATCGTCACAGAGATGCCACCACCCCCAAGCAGCATCCTCACAGAGATGCCACCACCCTGGTGGGTCAACCTGGGCTTTCCCTGCACAGCTGGTGGCCGGCAGCGTGGTGATGGCGTTCAAGGAGGTCTGCCCCGAGCGCATCGACCTCACCCACAAGAACTACCGCAAGCTCTGCAACCTGCTCATCGATGTGGAGGAGTGGGGGCAGGTGGTCATCATCAACATGCTGACCCACTGCGAGTGCACCCAGTTCCTCAGCCCCAACCAGAACATGAGTGCTGGAGCCTTGGGGTGACCCAGGAACCTTTGGGTGCCCTGGGAGATCCTGTACACAGTGGGTGACACTCGGGTGTCTCCTGGCAGGTGGTGATGGCCGTGGCACAGCTCTACTCCCACCTGTCACCCCAGACAGAGGTTGTGTCACCACCGAGGTACTAGTGCAGCTCCTGCAGAGTCTCAGGTCTGTGTCACCCAGCCAGTGATGGTACCCAACCCCACTGCCATGGTTGGTGGGACTCATGGGGAGCCATAAGGCACTGGGATTGATCTTCAACAAGCCCATTCCATCAGGCTTATGGAGACAGCACCAGGTAGGACCTGTCACCCCATGGACAGCAGCTCACGCTGGAGCAGCCTGTGAAGAACTGCAGCCCCTGGGAAGGACGCATGTGGCAGAAGTTTGTCCTTTGTTCTCGTTGTCCTTCCCTTATTTGAATGGCAATAAATGGAGTTAATTTCTCCAAGTCAAGCCTGTATTGACCATGATGGCACTTGCTGGGTGATGTCCCTGTCCTGAGTTGGACCCACAACCCTTTCATTGTATTTTTCTACCTCTGTCCAGTTGTGGAGGGAGAGTGACAGAGTGGGTATGTAGGGTCCTGGCAGACAGGCAAGCCAACCCACTGCAACTATCTTATGATGTATGAAGACACTTGAGACATTATGTTTTGCATATTATTTGTTTAATTATAGAAAACATTATTGTTGCTGTTATTACTATTCTTCAGTTGTAATTACCAATATTAGCTGCTGTTTCACTCATTATTATCTTGGGCAGCTATGAAGCCCTGAGAGGCTGGTGGCAGCTGGGCAGCTCTCTCAGCCCACCAGGAAGGACTGAGGCAGCAGAGGAAATCGGGCAGGTTTCAGGTAGCGAAGTTCAAGAAAACATTTGATTAGCGCATGGCAATTAACCTCCAGGAAGCAGAAAGCAACGTCCCCCACCCTCCCAAAGAAAAGCTCCTTCCCTGGGCGAGTTGTTGGGGTGCGCAGGGCGATGCTGAGGCTCCTCCTGGGTCATTTGGATCGTCCTTGGGGGACATGGGGCTGCCACCCCTCACGCCGTGTGGCTGCTCCCCTGCCCCACTGGGCTGGGATGGCTTCAGATGGCCTGGAAAGGGGGGACGGTCCCCTGAGCCCCTGCCCTGCCCTTCCCATCCCTTGCAGATGGGTCCCCTGGCAGCACTGGCAGCTGGAGCCCAGCCCTGCTGGGGACCCCACAGCCCTGCTGGGGAGCTAATAATCCTTCTAAGCCCATGAGGTCCTTCCAGGAGAACCCATCCTTCCTTTAGGACCCCAATCCTCCTCGAGACTCAGCCCTCCTTTAGTCCCCACAGTCCTCCCATGGAACCCAAACCCTGCCAGGGGGGCTGACATGGGGACACTCACAGTCTCACTGTGGCTGCTGTCAACTTCATCTTGGATTTGCACCTGCAAGAGAAAGCTGTCCATGTGCAGGGGGCTCCGCTGTCCCCACCGCTGTCCCCACCGCCCATGGGCACCCCAGGGGGAATCAGGTCAGGATGCAAACGCAGGGCTGGGGGTGGGTGCAGGAGCCGTCCCACCGTGGCCGTGACACCAGCTCCGTGCTCACCAGTTCTGAGGAGAACTCCTCCAAGCCCAGGAGGGAGAGGGCGAAGTGGATGCAGTTGTTCTTGCTGGCGCAATACTCAGCTTCGCTGTTCATCGCCTCCTTGACTTTTCTCCGGAAATCATTGAGATTAACCCCATCTATTTTCCGGTAAATCAGGTACTTTCCCCTCTCCTTTTCCATTTTCACCAAACCTTCTTTGGCGATGACACCAGAAGTCGTCCGACTGCTGATCACATCACGTTTCCTCTGAGTGCCGGTGGCTGGAAAAGCAAGAGCCGCCCATCGCCCTGGCCCAGCCACCACAGCTGCTGGCCATGCTTTGAGGATCACTACAACCCAAATGGGAGCAGGGGGCCTGGCGCTTACCCACAAAGTGAATGACCTCGTCATCCCCACAGTAGACGGCTGCATGTTTGAAGATCATCTGGACAACGATGTTATTGCTTCTGTCCAAGGGGAAGAGCAAGATGTCTCCAGGGTGCAACTCGCTATCTGACACCTCAGTGAAGATCTCCCCTTGCCCGTGGACACTCTTGAACAGCAGAAATCTGGTGGTCTACGAACCACACCAGGGAGTTAAGGTGAGGAGGCAGCAGAACCAGCCTCATCACACCCCAACACCCCTCAGACCCCCACACTGCTGCCACAGGTCTCTCCAAGCTCCTACTTACAGTGTTGCCCGACACCTGCAAGGAGAGAGGAACAGAAAAGGGGTGTCAGTGCCGTGCTCGTGTCGTCCTGCCCGTGCGCCAGGGCAGGGTCCCAGGTGCCATCACACCCTGCCCGGGATGGATCCTGCCAGGCACAAGGGCTCGAGCAAGAGTCACCCGTCCTTCCCAACGGCTCCGAGCTGGAGCCGTCCCGGGACAAGCCCTGTGCATCTTCCCCTCCCTGTCCTGCTCTGACCACCGTCCAGGCAGCTGCGTGCAATGGGGTGCAGAGATTGGAGCGTACTTACTGCATACACACTGCTGGAAAGGCTTGCAATGCTGGCTGGTAGCATTGTTTTCTCTGGGGCCGAGTCAATGACAGAGCCGGGCTGCTCGCTTCTCCAAGGGCTGAGGGAAATGCAGGGGATGGGTGGTTCAGCTGGTGCTGGGATGAAACTTGACCTCATATCCTTCCTGATACACAAGAGGCAGAGACAGGCTGAAAGCCAAACACCAACCAGAAATAGGTACAGCTAAGTCCTACGTGGGCTTTTCCACTTGTTAAAGTTGCAATTAATTTGCTAATTCCACTGGAAATGTTAAGTTTGGGAATAGAGGGAGGGAGGTGGGTCGGGAGACCCTGGGAAGGCTGTGGAGTGCGAGGAGCTGCAGGATATGTGCAAAAGTGCGTGTCCTGCAAGAGGCCCCGGGGAGCAAAGAGCAGCTGCTGCTGCGGGGGGGCAGGAGGGGGTGGCTGCACCAGGGCTGGGACGTCGCTCAGCGGCGGCTTCGGGGAAAGGAACTGCTGGGAACTGTACAGTGTCAACAGCAACAAGCGCCACAGGGTTGGCACAACCTCATTCCCTGGTATGGGCATTGGAATGGTGGCTGCAACCCAAACCAAGTCCATCCTCAGGCTCAGGTTTCAGCCGGCAGTGCTGGGAGGAGGAGCGGGGCCACCGTCCCGCCACCGTCTGCAGGGCCACCACCCCGGCTGCAGCCATGCTGTCCCTGCCACCGGTGCAGAAGCTGCTGCAGCAGCTGCCGGTGGGGCCAGCCAGGTGGCCAAAACCACCCTTCGACGGTGACACAGATGAGGAGGTGACGAGCCCAGTGCTGGACATCAGGCCAGCACCACAATAAGACCCTGCAAGGAGCTCCCCGGGACCTTCTGGCGATGGTGGCTGTGGTCGAACATTGTCCCATGAGCGACACAACTGCAGCACTGGGTGGACGTGGCCTTGCAGGTCCCGTTTCTTTGGTGGGGATGGATGTCCCTTAGAAAAGACATCAGTGGTGGCATTTTCCCATCTCAAGGAGGGGACCAGGGAAGGGTTCAATGTCTTGTCCTCATGAATAGGTCATCTTCGTGGCATTGCAGTTATCACTGCAGGCCTGATGTCCTCATAGGGATGACAGTGTCCCCACTGAGCCGGCATCCTCACAGGGACACAGCCATCCCCAGAAATGGCATCCTCACAGAGATGCCACCACCCTGGTGGGTCACCCTGGGCATCTGCAATGGTATGTGCAGATGGGAGCTGTCCTGTCTCAACAGATCAGATGGGGGATGAGTTAACTCTAAACGCAACACGCGCCCTGACTCAACAGGGGAGACCAGGTGTGAGTTAACTCTGGCTTAATTCTGCGCGGTTGTGTGAAGTGAATGACAGACAATCACTCCTGGGGTCCAATTCAATTATGAGTTTTACTAAAAGTAGGTGTTGGAATACCAGTTACAGCGAATAGTGACTTGGCAGAAGTATAACAGAAAGTATCATTACATTAACAGCAAAGGTCATACTACGAGTGATGTATTGGCAATCATTAGTAGTTATAATATGAAATTTAACCAGAATCTACCAGCAGAGCTTAAAGATTGTGTTATCCTTATACGTTCAAAAGGGAAAGAGAGAAAGAGAGTGGTAGAGAGGGAAGGAAAACTAAGGTATAAGGGAGAGAGAAAGAGAGTAATATATATAAGGCAGGAGAGACAAAGAAACGGAGTTATAGAAAAAAGGAGAGAAGGAAAGAGCAGAGAGAAAGGAAGAAAGAAAAGGGTGAGGGATCCAGTCTCTTACGGCCCCACAGTGAAGATGACAGGACTTGTATGATGGTGTATGACCTCGGTGTTCCATGGCGAGGATGCTGGGGTTTGCAGTTCAGGAGCGCAGCGTCCTCCGATGTCTGGTTCAGAGTCCTCAGGGTGGATTCCCTTCAGCGAAGCTGGTGGGCTGAGAGTCCTCAGGGTGCTGGATTCCCTGCGGTGAGGCTGGTAGGCTGAGTGTCCTCAGTGACAGAGGAAACTAACTAACACTTGAAGAGTGCCTAGTTTAGAGCTTTATGTAACCAATTATGTTAATAAAAAACAGAACTCAATTGAATGCCAAGATAAGAAGTTTTACAGCACCTAGATGTAAACTTGAGGCACCTAGCTGTAAACTTGAGAAGACGAGATAACGAAGATCTATGGCAAAAAGGGGGGAACCAGTCTGATTTCAATCGGCTTGGCAGCTTGGATTCCAGTCATTCAACATAATGAGACAAAGGAAAAAAGGTCATTGTGACGAAGCTGAAGGGGCCTTCATCCAAAGACTGCTTCAGTCCGCTCCGGCTGGTCACCACAGGGGCAGACAACAACCTTTTGCATTAAGCGGATAACGTATGCCTATGTTTTACTGTAACACGGGCCTGTGACATGGGGGGCCAGTAACTCGTGAGGGATGCCTGTGCAAGGCTGGATTTCCCATCTTGGTGTAAACGGGTACCTAAGGGGGTCACTAACTTGACTTGACCAGAAGGGGGTCAGCTGCTAGTGATCTTGGGGGCAGATCGAGTAACTCTGAGACTTCTGTTGCATCTCGATTACGGAAGCCAGAATCGACCTGCTAGTGACTGTTATGGAAGCGGGAGAAGGGTAAACAGAGTTTCCAGTTGTGGGTTCGAGTCCCACTAACAACTGTTGGGGGTTCGAGTCCCCATGGCAATTGACGCCTTATAACATCTTAACCCATGGGAACTGAAATTTATATTGCTGTAACTGTAACTGGAATACTTACGTTGACAGTAACATGTTGTATGATCAAGAAGTTTTTGTGCCCGGTACCGTGCTCTGTGTGAACGAGTGCTCTGTGTGAATGAGCGCCTGAGACGCAGTCTGACTGCGAAGCGAGTGCGGAGTCCCGATCCGCGGTTCCGTGTTCTCCGCGAGGAGACCGGCCGGAGACGGACGAAGCAAATGATAAGTGTTTTTTGAACCAATAGCTAGCTTGGTAATCATGTGTGTTATCTTTATAAGTGCCTGGGCATTCCATGTCTATTGTAATAATATTTAGAGTACAACCATCTGTACAATGAGCAATTTAGCTTTTAACTGTGTGCATGTGGTGATAAGATTATGTGTGTGATAAGCTGTGTCTCATCTCGGTGTATTAAATGTAGCTTTTTGTATGTACACCAAGTAAGAAATCCTGGTTTGGGATAACAGTTGTAATACCCCAGATGAGACACTAATAAGAGCTTTGGCCAGCCCAGCTTGCTGAAGGAAGCGGGGGGGTGGGTGCCGAATGGGGCTCCAGCCGCACTGACCTGCATTGTCAGGGAGACCCAGCGGTACCTCTACCCGGCTGAGCAGTAAGTGGCTTAAAGGTGCAATGCTAAAATCGAGATATTGTCTTGAATGAGTGTAATTGCGATTTGTTTGCATATTTGAGCTTAGTATTTGGCTTGCGTCTTTGAGCTCAGTATTTTAGTTTGTATATTTATATTTGGTACCAAAAGAATTTTGTTTGGGGAGATACTTACAAAATGAGAACCGGTTCCATTACCTTGCTCCCCCTTAAGATGCATCTGTACACATGAGAGTTAATTAGTGGGGAAAGCGATTTGAATGTGAAATTCTGGGTTAGCCGTATTGCAGTTAGTGTTGTTCTGTGGATGGACTGATTTTGATCTAAAATTAATCTAAAGGATTGATGCTTAATATGCTGTTTATTGATATCTGTAAGAAATTACAAAAGGTAGGAGCTGAGAGATGTAACTATAGCTCAGCTAATTGAAGTTGCTTATAAAGTTTATAGTCACAGGAGTTAAATGAAGAGAAAAAAAAATAACATATATATATATACACACATTTTGACTGGGTTCAGAAGTAGGGATACAGCAGTTAGTGGTGTTATTTACAAGTCAGCCAGCAAATGATATTTGGAGGAAGTTACAGAAACAGAAAGTAACAGAAAGTAGGAATTTGGAAACATTGTTAGATGAAGCCTGGGAAGTATTTAGTAACAGGTGTAAGGAACATTTAATGAAGAACTGTTGTTTTTACATAACTGAGGACCCTCAGGTCCTTGACCCCAGCAGGGGGGAAGGACCAAGGGACATTGGACTATGAATTCATAATGTAGAACACAGTCTCTTCCCGGAATATATACTGACACCTGTATGCATACTGATACCTGTATTGACAAGTTAATTTAGGGGGAAGTGTAGCCAAAGCACCAGAAATCCGTATCTTAAATAGATTGATAATGGGAAGGGTGTTGTAAGTGTCGGGGTGGTCTGTAAACCCTGCAGTACCAACCAACGGGGAACAGGGGAGGGAAATGGCAGCCAGGATTTTGGGGGATATAAGCAGGGGCTTTTTGCCCTATTATGTGTGTCCAACACCCAGTCTTGCAAAATCCTTATTAAAATATGCTTTGCCGAGAGATCCTGCCTGGGCCTATTATATTTGCAAAACAATTGTTTCCTACAGAGGGAAGAAGAAGACCGTCAGAAGGATAGGTGTATGATAGCAGCAGTACTACAATAGAGTAAGGAACTGAGAAGTGGAAGGGCTGGAAGGTTCCGAAAGTCTTTAGAAAGGGAGCAGTGTGCATGGTGTGGGAAACAAGGACATTGGCAAAATGAAGGTCGAGAAAGGAGTGGAGGAAGTAGGTGAAGGGGGAATCGGACAGTAGCAAATGTTGAAAGAGACTGACGGGGACCTGGGGAATCCACCCTGGCAGACCCACTGGTTGTAATGAAGCTAGGGAAAGAACAAAACAAGTAGAATTTTTGGTAGATATGGGAGCAACATTCTCAGTTCTCAATCGAGTGTTAATGCCAATAAGTAATGAATACATAGTAGTAAAGGGAGCCACTGGCCAAAGTGAAAGAGTATATTTTTATGCTAGGGTAATTTTACACCAGCTGCATCAGAAAACTCATTGGGAAACCCAAGCATCGTGTGATTGGTGTCTTACTTATTTTGGGTGTTTTGGGATATTTGAACTAGCAAAACAAATCACCCATGGATGCATAACTTATCAAAAGATAAATAAAGGAAACATGAGGAGGGCCCAAGCAGGAGGAAGAAAAACTGTGTGTAGACCTTTTGAAAGGATCCAAGTAGATTATACAGAACTTCCGAAAGTGGGACAGCACAAATATCTGCTAGTTATAGCAGATCAATTGACACACTGGGTTGAAGCCTTCCCGGCAGTGAGAGCTAATGCCCCGTTTGTGGCCACGATATTGTTGGAACATATCGTCCCAAGGTTTGGGATGATTCTGGCCATTGATTCAGAGCAGGGAACGCATCCAAAATACTAAAGGCCGTAGTATCTGCTTTAGGCATAGCCTGGGAATATCACACTCCATGGCATCCCCAGAGTTCTGGAAGGGTAGAGAGAATGAATCAGACTCTGAAACAACAACTATCTAACTTGATGACTGAAACCCTATTATCTTGGATAAAGTGTTTGCCTTTAGCCTTACTGAACATAAGAACAATGCCTAATTCAGATACTGGCCTTTCCCCTTATGAAATGTTGTATGGCACGCCGTTTACCAAGTGGATGCCAACATCCCCTCCTGAAATTGAAGATTTATCTTTCCAGCACTATGTGATCACAGTAAACAAATATCAAAATGAACTAAGAAAAAAAGGGATTTTAAATCAGACTCCGCCTTTAGGGTTTCCGATTCATAAAATACAACCCGAGGATAAAGTACTAATTAAAACCTGGAAAGAAGAAACTCTAACCCCACGATGGGAAGGGACTTTCCTTGTTTTATTAACTACAAAAACGGCCATTCAGACTGCAGAGAAAGGTGGCCACATGTCTCTCGAGTGCAAGGACTACTGATGGAAGAAAGAACCTGGAAAGTAACTCAAGGACCAGGGGAATTGAAATTGAAATTGACATGGGATTGCTGGTGTAACTACTATCAGTATTATTAATATGAATGTCCAGTATAAATGAAAATAAGAATGTTTCAACAGTTAAGTGTGTTGAACCAAGCTGCATATGTAATTCTCTTATTTGTATTCGATGTTTAGATTGTAATGGACTGTGGCATAAGCATATCCACAAAGAGAACTTACCGAGAGGTTTGTGTAATAAATGTCTAAGAATAGAAGATAAGGAAACCAGAGCTAGGTTGAGGATTCTAGTTGCCACTGGAAGAATAGAAAAAGAATAGCAAAGAATGGTGGGAGGTATTTACTAAAGGGGTGAATGGGAATTTAGTGTCCACCAGTGATGAGAAGAATAGAGTGTAGAAAGAGAAATCAAGTTCCGTGTTGCTCCTGTTGTTTCTGGGAAGTGAAGGCCAAGAGCTGGGAAACGATAAAAAGTCACCATGCTAAACAGCAAAAATAGGAAAGGAGGGGACACTGCCCTTGCTGCCGAGAAGATGATGAACTCGGCTGCCAGCTGCAACCTGGTAGGCCAGAGAGGCAGAGGGTGAAACCTGGACCTGATCCTCTTGCTAGGAGTGGTGACTTATTGATCCCAACCTAGCCTGGCTAATCCCTGTACCAAGTGCTACGAGCGTGTGAGAATAGGAGGACTAACCCAATATGTTCTAAATTATCACACTCATGTTAATTCTGGATGTTATGATAGAACAAAACTGGAGAAGTGTGAAATCCAAGGGCAGAAGTTATGGGTAGCAACTAACCCAGAGAAAGGTGGACTCGGTGTAGGCTCTGTCTCCTGCCCTAGGGGAGAACAGAATATCTGTTTTACACAAGCTGGTATGTGGGGCTGTTCAGATGGAGGGGGAGTGAAAGATCAGTATAAGGAGGAATTAATTAAGAGTGCAACCCAGGAATTAAAAAGAAAGCAAGAGAAACAGAAATTGGTACAGAAAAGTGGTGATTGGTATGAGGAAGTAAGGCAAGAAGACAAGGAATTACAATTACCAACAGTAGGGAAAAACCTGTTCATAGATCTTATGGAAAAGATAGCCCGGGAATTAAATGTCACCTCGTGCTGGATGTGTGGGGGGTCTCAAATGGCAGAACAGTGGCCTTGGAGAGGAGAGAGTGTAAGCCCAGAAGGATTACTGGTATGGAACAGAACTCATGGAACTTGAGAAAAAAAGACCAGAAGGACGGGTATTAAGTCACTTAATAATAGGGCAGATATGCATATCAAGGGATGATGGTAAACCAGATTTTACTGAATACTTTGGACAAACCCCTTGTAAGTTAGTGTTGCGGGCAAATTCATTAAATACCTCTATTCCTCCCACTTGGCCAGGTCCACCCCATGGATATTGGTCTTGAAATTGTAGCCTGGAAAATTAAACGATATGCTGGAAAAATCAATGCAAAGCAAACCCCTTTGAGGAAATCGGGAATTTAAGGAGATATTGGCAAAAACCTGGCTCTACCTATATAGATGAACCATGGAAAGCCCCTGATGGATTATTTTGGATATGTGGGAACAGAGCCTATGATGAGTTAATACCTAGGTGGAGAGGGTCCTGTACTATAGGGATAATTCAACCAGCATTTTTCCTTTTACCAAAAGAAAAAGGGAGTCATCTAGGGAAACCTCTGTATGAAACTTTAAACAGAGAGAAGAGGATTTTAAATGCCCCCATAGGAGGAAGGCAAACTTGGAAAGATGATGAATGGCCTGCACAAAGAATAATTGAATACTATGATCCAGCCACCTGGGCCCAAGATGGACGCTGGGGATACTGTACCCCAATATATATGCTAAACCGAATTATTTGGTTGCAAGCAGTGGTTGAAATAATAAGCAACCAGACAGCTGAGACACTGAATCTCACAGCAAAACAATTGTCTCAGACCAGAGCTGCAGTGTACCAAAATCGGATAGCCTTAGATTATCTCTTAGCTGAAGAGGGGGGCGCCTGTGGGAATGGAATACTTCTGAGTGTTGTTTGGAAATAGATGCCAACGGGGAAGCTATAATGAAAATGGCAGAAGAGATTGCGCATATACCAGTACAAAAATGTAATTCTATACTTACCAACCACTGGTGAGATAACTTATTTGGAGGAGCCTGGTGGAAGAAAATAGGGTTCATGATATTATGTGCATTTCTGGGTTTACTGTTTGTGCCATGTATGATCCTGTGTTTTATTCGGTTAATACATTCAGTAGTCCAAGGCATGCAAATCTCAGCCATTACTATAGATCCTGAAATGGCAACAAAACAGGGTATAAATTAATTATTTTAAAAGATAACACCAAACTGGACGTAGCCGTCGCTAGGCAAGTGCTAGCTAACGTTGAGGCCAAAGCACCAAGAAATAGGACAAAAAGTAAAGGGGGAATTGTGAGAAACGCAGTTGTGATTCGTGCTGAGAAGATGTTTAATGTTTATAGATATAACCAAATGAGGCACGGGCTCTGAACCTGGAAAAAGGAAAAGGTGGTTAAGTTCTATGTAAAAAGTTGTGAAACTTGTTTATGAAGTTATACTGATAGAGGGAACTAACATTTTAAGGGTTAACCAACCACATAATGAGTGCTTACTAACGAACTAACACTTTAAGCCACATGATGAATGCCTAGTTTAGAGCTGTATGTAACCAATTTTGTTAAGAAAAAAACAGAATCTCGTTGAATGTCGAGATAAGAAGTTTTACAGCACCAGCTGTAACCTTGAGGAGACAAGATAGCCAAGATTTACAGCAAAAGGCGGCGTCAGTCTGGTTTTGGTTGACTTTGCAGCTTGGGTTCCAGCCAGTTCATCATAATGAGCCAAAGGTAACAAGTTCACTGTGACGAAGCTGAAGGAGCTTCATCCAAAGAACCCCAAAGACCCCTCCTCAAAATCACCAAGTGACACCGCGCAGGCGCAACAGGGAGGGTCAAGGAGGAGACTATGGAAATGATTATCTGAGACTCATTTTAGTAAGAAGCAGGGAGAGATTATGAATATGTACAGGCATTCCTGGGGTCATTATGAATATGTAATACCTTACTGTATTTAAGCACACTGCTTATTGTTAAAAGGTGTGCGTGCTGGGCGGAGTGAATCCCCTGCACACCCAGCGCTGTTTTGCTTATGGTTTAATGAACATGATTAAATGAATTGCATTAAACATTGCTGTTAATAAGGAAAAAGCGTGGGTGGTTTATTTCAACGGGCATGGTCAGATCTTCGAGGAGGATTTTGGAAGCAAGTTGAAGCCTGGGGACATCTAGCTGTTTCCCTTGGACAGAAGCAATAACATAATTTTCCAGATCATCTTCAGACATGCAGCCGACTACTGTGGGGATGGCGAGGTCATTCTCTTTGCGGGTAAGCGCCAGACCCCCTGGTCCCGTTCTTGTTGTAGTGATCCTCAAAGTGTGGCCAGTGGCTGTGGTGGCCGGCCCAGGGCAATGAGCGGCTCTTGGTGGTCCAGGCACCGGCACTCAGAGGAAACGTGATGTGATCAGCAGTCGGACGACTTCTGGTGTGATCGCCAAAGAAGGTTTGGCGAAAATGAAATAGGAGAGGTGAAACTACCTGATTTACCAGAAAAAAGATGGGGTTAATCTCAATGATTTCGGAGATAAGTCATGGAGGCGATGAACAGCGAAGCTGAGTATTGCGCCAGCAAGAACAACTGCATCCACTTCGCCCTCTCCCTCCTGGGCTTGCAGGAGTTCTCCTCACAACTGGTGAGCACAGAGCTGGTGTCACGGCCGCGGTGGGACGGCTCCTGCACCCACCCCCAGCCCTGCATTTGCATCCTGACCTGATTCCCCCTGGGGTGCCCATGGGCAGTGGGGACAGCGGTGGGGACAGCGGAGCCCCCTGCACATGGACAGCTTTCTCTTGCAGGTGCAAATCCAAGATGAAGTTGACAGCAGCCACAGTGAGACTATGAGTGTCCCCATGTCAGCCCCCCTGGCAGGGTTTGGGTTCCGTGGCAGGGCTGTGGGGACTAAAGGAGGGCTGAGTCTCGAGGAGGATTGGGGTCCTGAAAGAGGGATGGGCTCTCCTGGAAGGACCTCATGGGCCTAGAAGGACTTTGAGGTCCTCAGAAGGGCTGTGGGGTCCCCAGAGCAGACAGGTATGTTCAGGAGAGTTGGGACGTGTGAGAGGGATTCAGGATCTCCAAGGAGGCTTTGGAGTCCCCAGGATGGCTCGGGAGCCCGCACACAACTGGGGTCTTCAGGAGGGCTGTAAGTGCCCCAGGGAGGTCTGAGATGCTGGCAGGACCAGGATCCCTAGGAGGGATGTTGGGCCCCCAGGAGTGAGTGGTGGCCAGATGGGATGGGGTTCCCAGGGACTGGGCACCCCAGGGGGACTGTGGGGTCCTGAAGAGGGATGAACGGGTCCACAGGATGGCCATAGGGTCCCTGGGAGGGCTGTGGGGACCTGAAGAGGGGTCTCTGGGTCTCTGAGAGGCCTGCAGGGTCACCAGGAGTAAGGATGATAAGCATGTTCCCATCTCTGCACCCCATTGCACACATCTGCCTGGACCATGGTCAGAGCAGGACAGGGAGGGGAAGATGCACAGGGCTTGTCCCAGGACGGCTCCAGCTCACTGCCCACCTGCTGTTCCAGGTGTCCCCAGCAATGCAGCGATGGAGGTGGCAATGGGCCTGAGGGACATGTGGGACTGGAGCAGCTGTCCCCAGAGACCAGTGTTGTGCCAGTAGTGTTGGCATTGCTCTTGCGTGGCAATGGATGGCTTGCATGGGGAGGCTGTGCCAACCCTGTGGCATTTGTGCTGTTTTCACTTTCACTTTCCGGTTCCCAGCAGTTCCTTTCCCCGAAGCCGCCGCTGAGCGACGTCCCAGCCCTGGTGCAGCCACCCCCTCCTGCCCCCCCGCAGCAGCAGCTGCTCTTCGCTCCCCGGGGCCTCTTGCAGGACACGCACTTTTGCACATGTCCTGCAGCTCCTCGCACCCAAGAGCCTTTCCAGGGTCTCCCCCTCCACCTGCTTACTTTCCCAAACTTAACATTTCCAGTGGAATTAGCAAATTAATTGCAGCTTTGAGAAGTGGAAAAACCGCCCGGGGCTTCTCTGCACTTTGTTCTCTTTGGGGTTTGGCTTTCAGCCTTTCTCCGCCTCTTGTGTATCAGGAAGGATGTGAGGTCAGGTTTCCTCCCAACACTTGCTGATCCACCCATCCCCTGCATTTCCCTCAGCCCTTGGCAGAGCGAGCAGCCCTGCTCTGTCACCAGCTCTGTCCCAAAGGAAACTATGTTAAGACTCGCTGCTGCCATTATTGGCAGCCTTGTAGGGGCTGCAGGAATTGCAGGTGTTGGTGCCAGCCTGGTAAGTGCACTCCAATCTCTGCACCCCATTGCACACATCTGCCTGGACGGTGGTCAGAGCAGGACAGGGAGGGGAAGATGCACAGGGCTTGTCCCGGGACGGCTCCAGCTCGGAGCCGTTGGGAAGGACAGGTGACCCTTTCCCAAGCCCTTGTGCCTGGCAGGATCCATCCCGGGCAGGGTGTGATGGCAGCTGGGACCCTGCCCTGGCGCACGGGCAGGACGGCACGAGCACGGCGCTGACACCCCTTTTCTGTTCCTCTCTCGTTGCAGCTGTGGACCAACACTGTAAGTAGGAGCTTGGAGAGACCTGTGCTGGCATTTTGGGGGTCTGGGAGCTGTTGGGGTCATAGAGCTGGTTCTGCTGCCACTTGACCTTCTCTCCCTGGTGTGGTTTGTAGTCGACCAGATTTCTGCTGTTCAAGAGCATCCCTGGGCATGGGGTCATCTTTGAGGAGGTTTTTGAAGGTGAGTTGCAGCCTGGGGACATCTTGCTCTTCCCCTTGGACAGAAGAAATGGCATTGTCAGCAGGGCCCTCTTCAAACATGCAGCTGTCTACTGTGGGGATGGAGAGGTCATACACTTTGTTGGTAAGTGCCAGTCTCCCTCGCTCCTTTGGGGTTCTGGTGGTGGCCAAAGTGTGGCCAGTGTTTGTGGTGGCTGGGCCAGGGTAATGGGCAGCTCTTGCTTTTCTAGGCACGGGCACTGCTGGTCCCAGCAGCAGTCAGACGATCCCTGGTCTGATCAGCAAACAAGGCTACCAAACCCTGATAAAAGAAAGGGGGCAATGCCGGATTTACCGGAAGAAAGGTGGCGTTAATCTCAGTGATTTCCGTAATAGAGTCAGAAATGCGATGAGAAGTGAAGCCAACTATAACGCCTACACAAACAACTGCATCCACTTCGCCCTCTCCCTCCTGGACTTGCTGGAGTTCTACTCTGAACTGGTGAGCACGGAGCTGGTGTCACGGCCGCAGTGGGATGGCTACTGCACCCACCCCCAGCCCTGTGTTTGCATCCTGACCTGATTCCCCTGGGGTGCCCATGGGTGGTGGGGACAGCGGTGGGGAGAGCGGAGCCCCCTGCACATGGACAGCTTTCTCTTGCAGGTGCAAATCCAAGGTTGATGTCACAGCTGCAGCAGTGGGGCTGTGAGTATCCTCATGTCAATCCCTGGGCAGGGTTTGAGGTCCCTGGGAGGAATGTGGGGTCCAAGGGATGGCTTTTGGATCTCCAGCAGGGCTATGGGTTCCCTCAGAGTATTTGGGGGTCCCCAGCAGGCCTGTGGGGTCCCCAGCAGGGCTGGGCTCCAGCTGCCAGCGCTGCCAGGGGACCCATCCACACGGGCTGGGAAGGGCAGGGGCTCAGGGGACCATCCCCCATTTCCAGGCCATCTGAAGCCCCCCCAGCCTGGCGGGGCAGGGGAGCAGCCACACGGCGTAAGGGGTGGCAGCCCCATGTCCCCCAGTGATGATCCCCCTGAGCCACACAGGAGCCTCAGCATCGCCCCGCGCACCACAACACCTCACCCAGGGTGGGGGATCTTGCTTTCTCCTTCCTGGAGCTTCATTTTTTGTGTGCTAACCTGATGTTTTCTTGAACTTTGCTACTTGAAACGTGCCCTATTTCTTCTGCTGCCTCAGTCCTGCCTGATGGGCTGAGAGAGCTGCCCGGCTGCCACCAGCCTCTTGGCGCTTCTTCACTGCCCAGGATAATCATGATTGTATCACTGGCCAATATCAGTAATTATGGGTGAAGAACAGTAATAACAACTTCAAAAATCATCTCTATAATAAAATTATTAATATGCAATACATAATGTCTTATGTGTCTCTCATACATTATAGCAAAGTTGTAGTTGGCTGGCCTTTTGCAGGACTAGTTCCCCACGCATCCGCCCTGTCACTCTCCCTCAACAAATGGACAGAGGGAGAAAAATACAATGAAAGGCTTGTGGGTCCAACTCAGGACAGGGATATGACCCAGCAGGTGCCGTCATGGTCAAAACATGCTCGACTGGGGGAAATTAATTCCATTTATTGACATTCAAATAAGGGAAGGACAATGAGAACAAAGGACAAACTTCTGCCACATGCGTCCTTCCCAGGGGCTGCAGTTCTTCACAGGCTGCTCCAGCGTGAGCTGCTGTCCATGGGGTGACAGGTCCTACCTGGTGCTGTCTCCATGAGCCTGTTGGGATGGGCTTGTTGAAGGTCTCTTCCAGGGCCCTACGGCTCCCTATGGGTCCAAGCAACCATGGCAGTGGGGTTGGGTACCATCACTGGCTGGGTGACACAGACCTGAGACTCTGCAGGAGCTGCACTAGTACCTCGGTGGTGACACAACCTCTGTCTGGGGTGACAGGTGGGAGTAGAGCTGTGCCACGGCCATCACCACCTGCCAGGAGACACCCGAGTGTCACCCACTGGGTACAGGATCTTCCAGGGCACCCAAAGGATCCCGGGTCACCCCAAGGCTCTAGTACTCACTTTCTGGTTGGGGCTGAGGAACTGGGTGCACATGTTGATGACGACCACCTGCCCCCACTCCTCCACGTCAATGAGCAGGTTGCAGAGCTTGCAGTAGTTCTTGTGGGTGAGGCCGATGCGCTCGGGGCAGACCTCCTCGAACGCCATCACCACGCTGCCGGCCACCAGCTGTGCAGGGAAGGCCCAGGGTGACCCACCGGGATGGTGGCATCTCTGTGAGGATGCTGCTTGGTGGGAATGGTGGCATCTCTGTGAGGATGCTGGCTCAGTGGGGACATTGGCATCTCCATGAGGATGCTGGACCTTCAGGAATGGCTGCAAAACCTCTAAGATGTGCTATCACTGTTGACAAGACACGGAGCCCTTCCTTGCTCCCCTCCTGGAAATGGGAAAATGCCACCACTGTCCCATTTTCTAAGGGATGTCCATGCCTGCCAAAGAGATGGGACCTGCAAGGCCACATCCACCCATAGCTCCTGATGTGGCACCCATAGGACAACACTCAGCCAGGGCCACCATCACCAGAAAGTCCCAGGGAGCTCCTTGGGGTGGCCCTGCAGATGGTGGCAGATCTGTGGCACCGTTTCTCCTCACAGCACCCTCGGCTGAAACCTGAGCCTGAGGATGGAGTTTGGGTGGGGTTGACGTGCCAACCCTGTGGCATTTGTGCTGTTTTCACTTTCACTTTCCAGTTCCCAGCAGCTCCTTTCCCCAAAGCCGCTGCTGAGCGATGTCCCAGCCCTGGTGCAGCCACCCCCTCCTGCCCCCCCGCAGCAGCAGCTGCTCTTCGCTCCCCGGGGCCTCTTGCAGGACACGCACTTTTGCACATGTCCTGCAGCTCCTCGCACTCCACAGCCTTTCCAGGGTCTCCCCCTGCTTCCTTTGCCAGACCTAACATTTCCAGTGGAATTAGCAAATTAATTGCAGCTTTGGGAAGTGGAAATGCCTCCCGGGGCTTCTCTGCACTTTGTTCTACTCGGGGTTTGGCTTTCAGCCTTTCTCCGCCTCCTGTGTATCAGGAAGGATGTGAAGTCAGGTTTCGTCCCTGCTGCTGATCCACCCATCCCCTGCATTTCCCTCAGCCCTTGGCAGAGCGAGCAGCCCGGCTCTGTCACCAGCACCGTCCCAGAGAAAACAGTGATGAATTTCTTCGCTCGCACGTTTGCTGATTCCACAGTTCCAGGTAGTATCGTCGTAAGCGCGCTCCCGGCTCCCCCACCCATTGCACGCAGCTGCCTGGACGGTGGTCAGAGCAGGACAGGGAGGGGAAGATGCACAGGGCTTGTCCCGGGACGGCTCCAGCTCGGAGCTGTTGGGAAGGACGGGTGACTCTTGCCTGAGCCCTTGTGCCTGGCAGGATCCATCCCGGGCAGGGTGTGATGGCAGCTGGGACCCTGCCCTGGCGCACGGGCAGGACGGCACGAGCACGGTGCTGACACCCTTTTTCTGTTCCTCTCAGAGCTTGGCCCAACCTCTGCTGGCAGAGTGGGGGTCTGGGGCTGTTGGGGTGTGATGGGGCTTGTTCTGCCACCTCCTCACCTCCCCTCCCTGGTGCTGTTGGCAGAGGGAGTATACGTCCATCAAGTTTCTGTGGTCAAAGAGCCTCCCTGGGCATGAGGACATCTTTGAGGAGGTGTCAGAGAGTAAGCTGCAGCCTGGGGACATCTTGCTCTTCCCTGAGAGCAATGCTAACTTCATCAGCAGGGCCCTGTTCAAACATGCAGTCGTCTACTGCGGGGACGGAGAGGTCATTCACTTCCAGAGTGAGCACCCGAGCCCCTGCTCCCATTCGGCCCGTGGTGTTGGCCAACGTGGCTGCGGTGGCCGGGTGAGGGTGATGGGTGGCTCTTGCTTTTCCAGGCACAGGCAGGGGACACAGTGGTCTGATCAGCAAACAAGGCTTTGAGGCCCTGAAAAAGGAGAGGGGGGAATGCCACATTTACCGGAAAAAAGGTGGGGTCGATCTCAATGACTTGTGGAGTAAAGTCAGGATAGCGATGGACAGTGAAGCTGAGTATTCTCTCCGCACAAACAACTGCATCCACTTTGCTCTCTCGCTCCTGGGCCTGGAGAAGTTCTACTCAGAACTGGTGAGCACGGAGCTGGTGTCATGGGCGCGGTGGGACGGCTCCTGCACCCACCCCCAGCCCTGCGTTTGCATCCTGACCTGATTCCTCCTGGGGTGCCCATGGGCGGTGGGGACAGCGGTGGGGACAGCGGAGCCCCCTGCACATGGACAGCTTTCTCTTGCAGGTGCAAATCCAAGATGAAGATGACAGCTGCTCCACTGGGGCGGTGAGTATCCCCCTGTCAGTTCTCCGAGGAAAGGCTGTGGGCTGGTAGAGCTTTGGGGTATCCAGGAGGGATTTGGCTTCCTCATGGGGCCTAAGTCACCTTAAGAGCCAGGGTCCCAAAGAGGAACGAGCATCAAGATCCCCAGGAGGGCTTTGGGGTCCCCAGAAGGGCTTTGTGGTCCCCAAAGCAGACAGGTATCTTCTGTAGAGTTGGGGCCTGTGGGGAGGGATTCAGGATCTCCAAGGAGGTTTTGGGGTCCCCAGGAGGGGTGGGGTGCCCGCACACAACTGGGGTCTCCAGGAGGGAGATCTGAGACCCAGGCAAGACCAGGATTCCCAGAAGGGCTGTGATGTCAGATGGGATGGGGTTCCCAGGGGGCTGGGTGCCCCAGGGGGACTGTGTAGTCACTGGGAGGGCTGGGGCCTTTGGAGGGATGTGGGCTTCCCAGCACGTCTGTGGGGTCCCTCACAGGGCTTTGGGGTCCCAGCAGGGCTGTGGGGTCCACAGCAGGGCTGGGCTCCAGCTGCCAGCGCTTCCAGGGGACCCATCTGCACGGGCTGGGAAGGGCAGTGGCTTAGGAGACAGTCCCACCTTTCCAGGACACTTGTAGCCCACCCCCTCCAGAGGAGCAGCGGAGCAGCCACACGGCATGAGGGGTGGCAGCCCCGTGTCCCCCTAGGATGATCCCCCCGACCCACAGAGGAGCCTCAACATCGCCCCGCGCACCCCAACAGCTTCCCAGGGAAGGAGCTTTTCTTTGGGAGGGTGGGCGACGTTGCTTTCTGCTTCCTGGAGCTTAATTGCCATGCACTCATAAGATGTTTTATTAAACTTTGCTACCTGAAACGTGCCTGATTTTACCTACAGCCTCAGTCCTGCCTGATGGGCTGTGAGAGCTGCCCGGCTGCCACCAGCCTCTGGGGCTTCTTGGCTGCCCAGGTTAATAATAACTGACACACCAGCCAATACTAGTAATTACCAGTGAAGAACAAGAATAATAACAACAACAAAAATAATACCGATAATACAATAAATAATATACAATAAATAACCAGATACGAGACATGATAATATAATTGTAGCAGGTTGGCCTTGTGTGGCTGCCAGGACCCCATGCAGCAGCTCTGTCACTCTCCCTCCACAAATGGATAGAGGGAGAACAATTCAACGAAAGGCTCGGCACAGGAACATCACCCAGCAAGTGCTCCATGGGCAAAACAGGCCTGACTGTGCTGGTGTGGCCTCACCTGGAGCATTCACTGTGTGCAGGTCTGGACACCATAGGATTAAAATGAGATAAAGCAACTGGAGAGTGTCCAGAAGAGCCTATGAAGTTGGTAAAGGATTTGGAGGGGAAGCTGTATGAGCAGCGGCTGAAGTCCCTGGGTTTGTTCAGCTGGAGCAGAGCAGACTGAGCACAGAGCTCATGGGGCTGCAGGTTCAGCAGGAGCAGGAGGGGCAGGCTGAGCTCTTCTCTGTGACAGTGACAGAGCCCAGGGAATGGCAGAAGATGTGCCGGGGAGGGTCAGTGGGACATGAGGAAAAGGTTCTTCACCCAGAGGTGCTGGACACTGAACAGGCTCCCCAGGGAGGTGTCACGGCCCCAACCTGACGGTGTTCAAGAAGAGACTGGACAACGTCCTCAGACACATGGTGTAAATTGTGGGGTGTCCTGTGCAGGGACAGGAGTTGGACTCCATGATCCTTGTGGGTCCCTTCCAACTCTGGACATTAGATAATTCTATGATCTGGTGAGCACGAGGGTTCCCGGGAGGTGGCCATGTCCCCCAGTGTCACAACGTTCATCTTCCGAGAGTGGCTGCTGGGCCAGCACTTCGAGGTGGTCCCCAGTGTAATAAGTGATGGTCAAAATTGTTAGTGTTGAACAAATCGAGTAGGATTCAATTGTATTATGCATATTGTTGTAAGCAGTAACTGCGCTTGTGCAAGTTTGATGATGTTTTGTAGAACCTTGTAGTAGTAGTTAAGCCAATGCCTGGATTGCCTGATGGTGCCACAGATAACAGAACTCCCGGATGGTGCCACAGATAACAGAGCGCCCGGATGGTGCAACAGATAACAAAGTTCCAGAGACGGAAATTCCCAGCGTGTGAACGAGCCTATAACATATATAAGCACACACGAAAAGTTGAGTGGTGTGCCTGTTGGCGGAACTGAGCTTCTCCCGGTCACCCAGTGCTGTTTTGCCTAATTACTGCTTGCTAAATAAAATCGATTGATTGGCTCAAAATCGATTTATTGGCTCTTATTTATAACAAATTTTGGTGCCGTGACTCGGATTAAGGATCTCTGGGAGGGACTCCTAAACTTCAGGGAGGCGCCCCGTCCCGTTTTCAGACGGCCCTGGAGTGGACGGAGGATCGCCCTGAAACCTCAACCTCCGAACCCTAAGTTTAGGTCATTAGGCAAAAGAATTGAACCCCGTAAACCTTTGTGCACGAAGAACCGGACGAAGACCCCGGGGAGGGTAAGTATAGAAAGCAATTCTGTTCGGTTGGGGTGGGTATCCTGGAGTGTGCATGAACGAGACGCCCCCCCCGGCTTGGGGAGGAAGCGAAGTGAGTGTGGACCCTGCCGTAAGGCAGGGCGGGACTCTCTAGTAGTGCGGTTCTCATTGCCCGCGAGGGCGTGAGCCACGAACGAGGGGTGCATGTGTGTGTGAAAGAAGACACTCCGGAAGATGGGACAGAGGAAGAGCAAGCCTTCTGATCCCATGGGGAAGGGACCCAAGGAGAGGTTACCGGATATTCCCCGAGATTCCCCATTGGGCCTTATGCTCAAGAATTGGGAAGGTGCAGCTTGCACGCGAAACAAAGGTAGGGAAAAAATGGTTTATTGTTGCATGCATGTCTGGGGAAACCAGCAGATTAGACCAGATCATTTGTTTTGGCCAATTTTTGGTTCATTTGAAGATTGGATTTGTCAGGCCCTAAATTTTTATGTAAATTTTTATGTAAATGATAAGGAGCCCTTTGATCCTGAGGAGAGCGAATATGCGCGTTGTTGGCTACCTCCTGCGACTCGCGCTGGGATTTTTACCATAGGCGAAAAAGAAAAATCTGGCCGCAAAAAGGGGGCTCCCGAGGAACCTCCACCCCCTTCCCCTCCCTGTGATCCCCCGCCAGTAGCGAATCCAAGGCCCTCCTCTCCCCATATGCCTTTGGCTTCTGAGGAGGATTCCGATTCTTCGGGGTCAGTTAGGGGAACCCGAAGACTCACAAGGGGTCAAGCTAGGCAGCAAATGACATCAGGGGCAGGACAGCAAGCATCATCAGAAACAGGGCTATACCCATTACGAGAAATAGCGATGGGAGGTCCACAACCCGGGGTGGGATTTGTGTCAGTGCCTCTAAATTCGGGGGATGTAAGAGAATTTAAGAAGGAAATGGGGAATTTGTTAGAAGATCCCTTAGGAGTTTTGGAAAGGGTAGATCAGTTTTTAGGACCTAGTTTATATACCTGGGATGAACTGCAAGCTATTTTAGGGATACTATTTACCTCAGAAGAGCGGGAAATGATTCGGAGAGCTGGGATGAGAGTTTGGGACCAGCAACACCAACAAGGGCCGGGTGCTGACATTAAGTGGCCCCAGCAGCGCCCTAACTGGGATAATCAAAACCCGGAACACAGGGGCCATATGGGAGATCTCCGCACTATAATCGTCCAAGGGATTAAGGAATCTGTCCCTCGAGGGCAGAACATAAATAAAGCCTTTAATGAACAACAAAAGAAAGATGAGACTCCCACAGAATTGTTAGAAAGACTAAGAAAGATCTTGCAGCTTTATTCCGGGATAGACCCTATGACACCGGTCGGGCCAGCTCTTTTAAAAACACAGTTTGTGGCGAAGTCATGGCCGGATATTAGAAAGAAGTTAGAAAAGTTGGAAGATTGGCAAGAGAAAGGGTTGGATGAGTTGCTAAGGGAAGCACAGAAGGTTTATGTGAGAAGGGAGGAAGAGACTCAGAAGAGGCAAGCTAAAATTTTAGTAGCGGCAGTTCGAGAAGAACAGAGGACGGCTCCACAGAAGGGAGGGCCACCATGCATAGGTGGGAATGGGCCACCTCAGGGAAGTCAAGTCGGACTGAAGGATTTGAAGGAAATCGAATGTTTTTACTATCAGAGGAAGGGACATATGCGAAGGAGCTGTAGGAAACGTATACAGGATGAGAAAACGTATTTTGCTGAGTAGGGGTTTCAGGGGTTCTATTTGCTGGGGACTTCTAAAACAACAGAGCCCTTGATAAAATTGAAGTTAGGTCCCTAGCACCAGGAGATGGAATTCCTGGTAGATTCAGGGGCAGAAAGATCTACTGTCCAAACTGTACCCTGGGGATGCACTCCATCCTTGGAGAAAGTACAAGTAATAGGAGCAAAAGGAGAACCCTTTTCTGTACCCATAATTAAAGGAGTAGAAGTAGAATCCCCATCCCGGATAGGGGTAGGGTCCTTTTTATTAGTATCTGAAGCTGAATATAACCTATTAAGAAGGGATTTAATCGTCGAATTGGGAATTAGTTTGAAGGTAAAAGATCGAGAATTGAAAGTAAAACTGTACGCTTTAACAACCGAAGACGAAGCTAAGATCAATCCTGAAGTATGGTACACTCCCGAGTCGGTTGGAAAATTAGATATTCCACCGATTACAGTGACAATAATGGATCCAGAAGTACCGATACGTTTTAAACAATACCCTATATCACAGGATGGGAGATGTGGGCTGCAACCAGTAATTGATCGATTGTTACAACAAGGGTTACTAGAACCATGTATGTCGCCCCACAATACCCCCATCTTACCTGTAAAGAAATCAGATGGGTCCTATCGTCTAGTACAAGACCTCCGTGAAGTAAATAAAAGAACAGTAACTAGATTTCCGGTAGTGGCCAACCCTTATAACCTATTAAGCCAAGTGTCCCCAGAATTGACCTGGTATAGTGTAATAGACCTAAAGGATGCCTTCTGGGCCTGTCCTTTGAGAAAAGAATGTCGTGACTATTTTGCCTTTGAGTGGGAGAACCCTGATACTCATCGGAAGCAACAACTTAGATGGACGGTTCTTCCACAGGGATTTACTGAATCTCCAAACCTCTTTGGGCAGGCCCTGGAACAAGTCTTGGAGAATTTTGAACTGGAACCTGGAGTAGTTTTAGTACAATATGTAGATGACCTATTAATAGCTGGAAAAAGCCAAGATAGTGTGCGAAGCACCAGCATTAAGTTATTAAATTTCTTGAGTCTAAAGGGTTTAAAGGTATCAAGATCTAAACTGCAATTTACCGAGGAAGAGGTAAAATATTTAGGGCACTGGTTGAGCAAAGGGACTAAGAGACTAGATCCAGATCGAGTAAATGCTATTTTATCCCTCCAGCCTCCCAAGAATAAAAGGCAGGTGCGACAACTTTTAGGTCTTTTCGGCTACTGTAGACAATGGATTGAAAATTACAGTAACAAGGTTAAGTTCTTATATCAGAAGTTAGTGGGGGAAGGTCTGATGAAATGGAGTACAGAAGATGATAAACAATTAGAAAACTTCAAAGCTGATTTAGTAAATGCCCCAGTACTGAGTCTTGTGGATGCCCGAAGACCTTTTTACTTATTTGTTAACACGGAGGGTGGAACGGCCTTTGGGGTCCTAACGCAAGAATGGGCAGGTAAAAAGAAACCCGTAGGATATTATTCCAAATTATTAGATCCAGTTAGTCGCGGTTGGCCTACCTGTTTACAGGCCATAGTTGCTACTGCTCTCCTAGTTGAAGAAGCTGGAAAAATAACTATGGGAGGGGAATTAAAGGTATACACACCTCATAATATACGAGGGGTATTGCAGCAGAAAGCTGACAAAGGGATTACGGATGCTAGGTTATTGAAATATGAAGGGATCCTATTGCACTCTCCTAAGTTAGAGCTTGAAACCACTAACTTGCAGAATCCAGCCCAATTTTTGTATGGGGAACCGAGCGAATCTCTTTCCCATGATTGTATCAGGGTAATAGAATATCAAGTCAAAATAAGAGAGGATTTAGAAGAAGAGGAGTTGCTATGTGGAGAAAAACTGTAGATGGATCATCGCGGGTAGTGGACGGAAAGAGGAAATCAGGATACGCCATAATAGATGGAAATAGCTGGATAACTAAGGAGTCAGATCCCCTTAACTCAGGATGGTCATGGTCGGCGCAGGCTTGTGAGCTGTTCGCAGTATTGAGGGTGTTACAGTTGTTAAAAGATAAGAGAGGAACAATATTTACAGATTCTAAATATGCATTTGGGGTGGTTCACACGTTCAGAAAAATTTGGGAAGAGAGGGGACTAATGAATTCTCAGGGTAAAGGATTAATACATGAGACCTTAATAAAGCAAACTTTGGAGGCATTAAGAAGGCCCAAACAAATCGCGGTAGTTTACGTAAAGGGCCATCGGAAGGGAACCTCCACGCAAATAAGAGGGAATAATTTAGCAGATGAGGAAGCTAAGAAAGCTGCGTTACTGGTAATAAAAGCAGTTGAACAGGACTCTGTACAAACTAGGTATGCTATGAGATTTACAAATCAGGAAAAGGAGAAATTGGGGCAAATGGGAGTAGTCGAACAAGAGGGGAAGTGGTGGCTACCTGATGAGAGGGAAATGCTCCCGAAAGGAGTAGCTTGGCAAGTTTTAAGAGAATTTCATGGGCAAACCCATTGGGGAGTACAGGCCCCGGTAGATCAGTTCGCTAATAAATATATGACCCTGGGAGTGTATGATTTAGCAAAAAGAATCGTTGGAGAATGTTTAACCTGTCAAAGGATAAATAAACAGTGTCTTAGGGAAAGAGTCCCTGGGGGGAGGCAACTGGCCAAGAAGCCATTCGAAAGGATTCAGGTAGACTTTACAGAATTACCGAAGGTAGGCAGGTATAAGTATCTCCTAGTTTTGGTAGATCACCTAACTCACTTTGTCGAAGCCTTTCCGGTAGTTCGGGCCACTGCGAGGACAGTAGTAAAAATATTATTAGAGCATATCATACCTAGATATGGGATCATGTCAGTTATTGATTCAGACAGAGGACCCCATTTTACTTCCAAAATAATTAGAGAAACGTTAGAAGCTCTGGGAACCAAGTGGGAGTATCACACTCCTTGGCACCCCCAGAGTTCAGGAAAAGTTGAAAGGATGAACGGAGAAATTAAAAAGCACCTGACCAAATTAATGATAGAAACCAGATTGAACTGGGTAAAGTGCCTCCCCTTAGCCCTCTTGAATATAAGGACACAACCGAGGGCAGATACAGGACTTTCCTCCTTTGAAATATGGAATGCCCTATGATTTGGAGAAACCAATCAAACACCCTAAAGTGGAAGAAAAGATGTTACAAGAATATCTTATAGAACTCATGAGAAGGAGGCAAGAACTGTTAAAGCGAGGCCTGGTGGTTCAAAGACCACCTTTAGATGTAGCAATACATAGTATTAAGCCGGGAGATCAAGTACTCGTAAAAACATGGAAGGAATCATCGTTAACCCCTCGCTGGGAGGGACCTTTCCTTGTTTTACTCACCACAGATACCGCAGTCCGCACCGCGGAAAGAGGATGGACACACGCTAGTCGAGTAAAAGGTCCTGTCCTACATACAGACTGGGAAGTCACCGGGGAACCGGATGAGTCGAAGCTGACCTTCAAGAGGAAACAGACACGTGACGCATAGCCCTGGATATTAGGCTTTTTATGGACAATTGTAAGGAATTACATAAGTCGCACATCGCATGTCCTGTATGTAAGCAATGCAATCTGTGGGTACGTCGCGTGTGTAGCGGGTGCGGGATACAGCAGTGAAAAAAAGTTTCCGTATGTTGAACGATGGTGTAATGAGTGTTGGGGAAAAACCTTAGATACCATTAGGATATTAATAATCACTGATAAGTCCAGACATTTGGGAAATAACCAAGAGGAAGTGTTCCAAACCCTGTGAGGATTCAGGACAGTGGCAAAACCCTTGTATTTGAAAATAGCCCTATCGGGTTGAGTATTGGAAAGTGGGTTGTGACAGAACAAGGAGAGAATTCAGGAGGCAGTCCCCTGAAGACTACAACTGCTGCCGAGAAGATAACTTACCCGGCTATTCTGAAGCAACAGAGTAGGCCCAGGGCAAGGCAGAGGGGTATCCTTGTGGGGATTGGCAAGTGCCTCCGAAGACTTCTAAAATAAAGCAGCTCCGTTAAGCAGAACAACCCTCAACAAAATGAACCTCCACTGGCTTATTTTCAGCCAACCAGGGGCCGGGTCGCTCTCCCTAATCCTCCTTACCTTACCGGTAATGATAGCAATAAGCCAGGGGAGTTCCCACCAACCTTTTAAATGGACCCTCTATCAATGAGAGGACCAAACGATAATACAACAACAGACCACATCAGGGTCACCTTCTTTTACTACAACCTTATGCCAATTAGTTCAGATTGAGCCATGCCTTAACAAAATAGGGTTTTATATGTGCCCCAGCACAGGGCCCTCGTATTGTAATACCCCAGGACACTATTACTGCGCTTACTGGGGGTGTGAAACGATTGCTTCAAACTGGCCAATTCCTCGGGCAAATACTGATAAGTTCTTAAGGGTTGGATGGGGACCTGCAGGGTGCACTCCTCCCTCGGGAGAAATGAGTTCCCTACAATTAGCTCCCCGCGGGTACACCCCACCCGACGGCAACTGTGAATATATATATTCCTTAACATAACAGATCCTGAACATAGTGGATGGTTTGTTGGAAAAACCTGGGGAATGCGATATTATCAACCGGGTGCTGATAGAGGAGGCATGTTTCTCATAAAGAAAGAAGAAGTTAAACCGACCCCTCGAGCGATAGGTTCCAATCCAGTAGTAAAATCCCCTCCCCCTCTAGGTAAGGAGACAAAGACAGTAGAGAAGGAGAATATAATAGTAATAGAGGAAACTGTCACTGAAGCCTTGAAATCTCTGAATATTGAAGCCCCGGAATATTTGAATCCTCTATGGGGAATTATCCTGGCTGCTTATCAAACCCTAAACTATACTCAACCCAACTTAACCATGGGTTGCTGGTTGTGTTATAATGTTAATCCACCCTTTTATGAAGCTATAGGGGATAATCGTCGGTATACCATAAACAAGGAGTCTGTGCCTATTCAATGTCCTTGGGAAAAGCAGAAAAGAGGGATAACTATGCAACATGTAACTGGGATAGGGACTTGTATAGGTAAAGTAGCAAATTCCAAGAGACCACTTTGTGGGAATATCGTACCGAGCCTTAATGAAACCACAGGATATATTATTCCCCCGAATGGAACAAAATGGATATGTTCTAGGACGGGACTTACTCCATGTGTGTCTTTAAAGGTGTTCAACAGTTCCCGAGAGTATTGCATGTTAGTTACCATCATCCCAAGGATATTGTATCATCAAGAAAATGTAATGTATGATATTTGGGATACAGGACTCCATCGTACCAAACGAGAACCCATTACAGCCATTACTATAGCCACGTTGCTAGGGTTAGGGGTAGCCGGAGCAGGAACACGGATAGCTTCACTTGTTCAACAAAATCAAGGATTCAATTCCTTGAAGACTGCGATAGATGAGGACCTAGAGAGAACTGAAAACTCCATAACCGCCTTAGAGAGATCTCTAACCTCGCTATCTGAAGTGGTGTTGCAAAACAGGAGAGGGATGGATCTCCTTTTCTTACAGCAAGATGGACTATGCGCAGCCTCGAAGGAAGAGTGTTGTTTTTATGCAGATCACACAGGGATAGTCTGAGACTCAATGGCAAAATTAAGGGAGAGACTGGAACAGAGAAAAAGGGAAAGAGAAGCTGCAAAAGGGTGGTACGAGTCTTGGTTTATTCAGTCCCCGTGGCTAACTACATTGCTATCCACAATAGCTGGACCCTTGATGATATTATTACTCACCCTAACCTTTGGACCCTGTATCCTAAATCGACTTATTGGACTAGTTAAAAACCGTGTAGAGCAGGTACACCTTATGCTGCTACAGAAACATGGAACTGATGAAGAAGCTGAAATGACCTTACTAGCCCGAAAAGCGGTAACTCGATTTGATCAACAAATAAATGAGTAAAAAAAAAAAAGGGGGGGGGAATTGTAATAAGTGATGATCAAAATTGTTAATGTTGAACAAATCGAGTAGGATTCAATTGTATTATGCATATTGTTGTAAGCAGTAACTGCGCTTGTGCAAGTTTGATTATGTTTTGTAGAACCTTGTAGTAGTAGTTAAGCCAATGCCTGGATTGCCTGATGGTGCCACAGATAACAGAACTCCCGGATGGTGCCACAGATAACAGAGCGCCCGGATGGTGCAACAGATAACAAAGTTCCAGAGACGGAAATTCCCAGCGTGTGAACGAGCCTATAACATATATAAGCACACACGAAAAGTTGAGTGGTGTGCCTGTTGGCGGAACTGAGCTTCCCCCGGTCACCCAGTGCTGTTTTGCCTAATTACTGCTTGCTAAATAAAATCGATTGATTGGCTCAAAATCGATATATTGGCTCTTATTTATAACACCAGTGGGGTGGCCAAGCCCCAGCCCCGTGTTATCCAAAAATGGAGGTCCCTTCCCGGTGTGCAGAGAGCTAATTACACACAGAGAGATGCTGTTTATTACAGAGTTGTGCAAGGCTGGATGCTGGAATACTGCCAGCAGGGCAGAACAAAAATTGATGGTTGTCATAAACAAATTCTTATCACTACATTCACACCCTCAGGACAGTCCTAAACATTTGAATGGTTAGGCATTTGTATATTGGTTAGACATTGGTATATTGGTTAGGTAATGTATTGGTTACACAATCATTTCATGACTATGCAGGCTCCCTGAGGAGGTGTCTCAGGTTGGGCCGGAGTCTTCCCTCCTGGGCATGTGATTTTTGGTATTATAATGAGCGTATAATGAGCAAATTTCAGCTATAGGCCACTTAATCCAACACTCTTGAGATATTTGTTAAACAAGACTCAACTAGTTGCCCAGGCTCCAGAAGGTCTGAGCTGCAAGGACAATTGACCTCCAAGTTCCCAATGGGAAGTTCTCCACATCCCTCTTCTCTTTGTTAGAGGAGCAGACTCTGCTAAAACTGACAGGATTTATGTATCTTAGGTTAGCAATTGCTGACAGGATCCATTACTTCAAGTGGTAATGACTACAAGGCCACCACCTGCTCCTCTTGCTGCGGAGCCGCAATGCCGTGGTGAGTCCCTGCCCCAGGCCTGGCCGCCCCCGAGGCCACCGATGGAATCCAGCCTGGGCTTGTGATGTCCCCAGCGGCCAAGGAGCCAGTGACGCACCTGAGGGACACCCAGGGATGGGCGTTTCCGGGGATGGGCTTCATCTGGGTGCTGACAAATGGGACACAGCATCTTTTGGGGTGCCTGATGCTCGCCAGGTGACACTCGGGTGTCTCCCGGCAGGTGGTAATGGCTGTGGCACAGCTCGACTTCCACCTGGCACCGAAAGTGAAGCTTGTGTCATCACCCCCATTTCATCTGGACACCACTCTGTCTCAGGGACCCCACAGTCCTCCTGGGCACCTGAATCCCTCCCAGAGGCCCCAGCTCTCCTGGAGATACCAGTCAGCTTTGAGGAACCCGGAGCCCTCCTGGGGTCTCCACAGCCCTCTGAAGGACACTTTCCTCCCATGAGCCCGACATGTTCACAGGGGAACCGATCCCTCTTTGGGGACTCCTGGTGACTGAGCCCTCCCTTGAACCCAGAGCCCCCTCAGGGACCCCAAACACTGCCAAGGACCCCATCGCCCTGCCATGGGGACTGACACGGGGATACTCACAGCTCCACCATGGCAGCTGCCACCATTATCTTGGATTTGCACCTGCAAGAGAAAGCTGTCCATGTGTAGGGCGCTCTGGTGTCCCTACCACTGTCTCCACTGCCTATGGGGCAGCTCCAGGGAAATCTGGTCAGGATGCAGAGGATGGGTGGTTCAGCAGGCACTGGGGTGAAACCTGACCTCACATCCTTCCAGATTAACAACAGGCGGGAAAGGAGGAAAGCCAAACCACAAACTGAACAAAGTGCAGAAAAGCCCTGGGCAGGTGTTTGCAGTTGTCAAAGTTCGAAATAACTTGTGATTCTATTGGTCATGTTTAGTTGGGAGTTCATGTAGCACTCTGGAGTGTGAGGAGCTGCAGGACATGTGCAAAAGTGCGTGTCCTGCAAGAGGCCCCGGGGAGCAAAGAGCAGCTGCTGCTGCGGGGGGGCAGGAGGGGGTGGCTGCACCAGGGCTGGGACGTCGCTCAGCGGCGGCTTCGGGGAAAGGAGCTGCTGGGAACTGTACAGTGTCAACAGCAACAAGCGCCACAGGGTTGGCACAACCTCATTCCCTGGAAGGACTTCACAATCGTGGCTGCAACCCAAACCAAGCCCATCCTCAGGCTCAGGTTTCAGCTGGCGGTGCTGGGAGGAGGAGCAGGGCCACAGTCCCGTCGCCGTCTGCAGGGCCACCACCCCAGCTGCAGCCATGCTGTCCCTGCCACCGGTGCAGAAGCTACTGCAGCAGCTGCCGGTGGGGCCGGCTGGACACCCAAAAGCACCGTTCGATGGTGACACAGCCGAGGAGGTGACGAGCCCTGTGCTGGTCAGCAAGCCCGGTGCTGCTACAGCGTCCGGCGAGCTGATGAGCTGTGGCCACTTGCTGTCCCCAAGCTGGCAGTGGCCACCAACACCGGGCCAGCACCACGGTAAGACCCCCCAAGGAACCCCCTGGGACCTTCTGGCTATGGTGGCTCTGGCCGAGCATCGTCCCATGAGTGACACAACCACAGCATTGGGTGGACGTGGCCTTGCAGGTCCTGTCTCTTTGTCCCTTAGAAAAGAGGACAGCGATGGCATTTTCCCATCTCAGGGAGGGGACCAGGGAAGGGTTCAATGTCTTGTCCTATGGATAGGTCATCTTCATGGTATTGCAGCTATCCCTGCAGGACTGACATCCTCACAGGGATGCCAGTGTCCCCACTGCGCCAGCATCCTCACAGGGAGACTGCTGTCCCCAGGAAGGGCATCCTCACAGAGATGCCACCACCCCGGTGGTCACCCTGGGCTTTCCCTGCACAGCTGGTGGCCGGCAGCGTGGTGATGGCATTCGAGGAGGTCTGCCCTGAGCGCAACGGCCTCATCCACAAGAACTACCGCAAGCTCTGCAACCTGCTCATCGACCTTTAGGAGTGGGGGCAGGTGCTCATCATCAACATGCGCACCCAGTTCCTCAGCCCCAACCAGAACGTGAGTGCAGGAGCTTTGGGTTGACCCGGGATCCTTTGGGTGCCCTGGGAGATCCTGTACACAGTGGGTGACACTCGGGTGCCTCCTGGCAGGTGGTGATGGCCGTGGCACAGCTCTACTCCCACCTGTCACCCCAGACAGAGGTTGTGTCACCACCGAGGTACTAGTGCAGCTCCTGCAGAGTCTCACGTCTGTGTCACCCAGCCAGTGATGGTCTCAAACCCAGCTGTCATGTTTGATGGGACCCATGGGGAGCCATAAGGCCCTGGGAGAGACCTTCAAGAAGCCCATCCCAACAGGCTCATGGAGACAGCACCAGGTAGGACCTGTCACCCCATGGACAGCAGCTCACGCTGGAGCAGCCTGTGGAGAACTGCAGCCACTGGGAAGGACGCATGTGGCAGAAGTTCGTCCTTTGTTCTCATTGTCCTTCTCTTATTAGAATGGCAATAAATGGAATTAATTTCCCCCAGTTGAGCCTGTTTTAACCATGACGGCACCTGCTGGGTCATATCCCTGTCCTGAGTTGGACCCACAAGCCTTTCATTGTATTTTTCTCGTTCTGTCCATTTGTTGAGGGAGAGTGACAGAGTGGGTGTGTGGGAAACCAGTCCCGCAAAAGGCTAACTCACCGCAACTGTCTTATGATATATGACAGATACATGCGACATAATATATTGTATATTATTAATTTTATTATAGAGATGACTTTGAAGTTGTTATTACTGTTCTTCACTGGTAATTACTAGTATTGGCAGCTATGAAGCCCCAGAGTCTGGTGGCAGCCGGGCAGCTCTCACAGCCCATCAGGCAGGACTGAGGCTGTAGGTAAAATCAGGCTCGTTTCAGGTAGCAAAGTTCAATAAAACATCAGATTAGCACATGGCAATTAAGCTCCAGGAAGCAGAAAGCAACGTCCCCCACCCTCCCAAAGAAAAGCTCCTTCCCTGGGCAAGTTGTTGGGGTGCGCGGGGCGATGCTGAGGCTCCTCTGTGGGTTGGGGGGGACCATCCTCCAGGGACATGGGGCTGCCACTCCTCACGCCATGTGGCTGCTCCCCTGCCCCACCGGGCTGTGGGGCTTCAGATGACCTGGAAAGGGGGGAGGGTACAGTGATCCCTTGCACTGCCCTTCCCAGCCCGTGCAGATAGGTCCCCTGGCAGCACTGGCAGCTGGAGCCCAGCCCTGCTGGGGACCCCACAGCCCTGCTGGGGACCCAAAAATGCTGCTGGGGACCCCACAGCCATGCTAGAGTCCCCAAAATCCTGTGAGGGACCCCACAGCCTTACTGGGGACTCCCAAATGCTCTGAGGAAACCTGTAGCCCTCCTGGAGAAACAAAAGCCATCCCTTGGACCGCACATTCCTCCATGGGACCCCAATCCCTGCCTGAGGTTTGACATGAGGATACTCACAGCCCCACTGCAGCAGCTGCAACATTAACATCGGATTTGCACCTGCAAGAGAAAGCTGTCCATGTGCAGGGGGCTCCGCTGTCCCCACCGCTGTCCCCACCGCCCATGGGCACCCCAGGGGAATCAGGTCAGGATGCAAACGCAGGGCTGGGGGTGGGTGCAGGAGCCGTCCCACCGCGGCCGTGACACCAGCTCCGTGCTCACCAGTTGTGAGGAGAACTTCTCCAAGCCCAGAAGGGAGAGGGCGAAGTGGATGCAGTTGTTTGTGTAGGCGTTATAGTTGGCTTCACTTCTCATCGCATTTCTGACTCTATTACGGAAATGACTGAGATTAACGCCACCTTTCTTCCGGTAAATCCGGCATTGCCCCCTTTCTTTTATCAGGGTTTGGTAGCCTTGTTTGCTGATCAGACCAGGGATCGTCTGACTGCTGCTGGGACCAGCAGTGCCCGTGCCTAGAAAAGCAAGAGCTGCCCATCACCCTGGCCCAGCCACCACAAACACTGGCCACACTTTGGCCACCACCAGAACCCCAAAGGAGCCAGGGAGACTGGCACTTACCCACAAAGTGTATGACCTCTCCATCCCCACAGTAGACAGCTGCATGTTTGAAGAGGGCCCTGCTGACAATGTCATTGCTTCTGTCCAAGGGGAAGAGCAAGATGTCCCCAGGCTGCAACTCACCTTCAAAAACCTCCTCAAAGATGTCCCCATGCCCAGGGATGCTCTTGAACAGCAGAAATCTGGTCGACTACAAACCACACCAGGGAGAGAAGGTCAAGTGGCAGCAGAACCAGCTCTATGACCCCAACAGCTCCCAGACCCCCAAAATGCCAGCACAGGTCTCTCCAAGCTCCTACTTACAGTGTTGCCCAACATCTGCAAGGAGAGAGGAACAGAAAAGGGGTGTCAGCGCTGTGCTCGTGTCGTCCTGCCCGTGCGCCAGGGCAGAGTCCCAGCTGCCATCACACCCTGCCCGGGATGGATCCTGCCAGGCACAAGGGCTCGGGCAAAAGTCACCCGTCCTTCCCAACGGCTCCGAGCTGGAGCCGTCCCGGGACAAGCCCTGTGCATCTTCCCCTCCCTGTCCTGCTCTGACCACCATCCAGGCAGATGTGTGCAACGGGGTGCAGAGATTGGAGCGTACTTACCAGGCTGGCACCAACACCTGCAATTCCTGCAGCACCTACAATGCCGCCAACAATGGCAGCAGCGAGTCTTAACATAGTTTCCTTTGGGACAGAGCTGGTGACAGAGCCGGGCTGCTTGCTCCACCAAGGGCTGAGGGAAATGCAGGGGATGGGTGGATCAGCAGGTGCTGGAATGAAACCTGACCTCACATTCTTCCTGATACACAGGAGGCGGAGAAAGGCTGAAAGCCAAACCCCAAAGAGAACAAAGTGCAGAAAATCCCCAGACAGTTTTTCCACTTCTCAAAGCTGCAATTAATTTGCTAATTCCACTGGAAATGTTAAGTTTGGGAAAGGAAGCAGGTGGTGGGGGAGACCCTGGAAAGGCTGTGGAGTGCGAGGAGCTGCAGGACATGTGCAAAAGTGCGTGTCCTGCAAGAGGTCCCGGGGAGCGAAGAGCAGCTGCTGCTGCGGAGGGGCAGGAGGGGGTGGCTGCACCAGGGCTGGGACGTGGCTCAGCGGCGGCTGCGGGGAAAGGAGCTGCTGGGAACCAGAAAGTGAAAGTGAAAACAGCAGAAATGCCACAGGGTTGGCACAGCCACTCCATGGAAACCATCCATTGCCACGCAAGAGCAATGCCAACACTACCGGCACAACACTGGTCCCTGGGGACAGATGCTCCAGCCCCCTATGTCCCTCAGGCCCATTGTCACCTCCATCACTGCATCGCTTCGTACACCTGGGACGGCAGGTGGGCAGTGGTGACCCTGGGCAGGGTGTCGGAGTCCACTGGGGTGGTGGCTCACACTGGGGTGGTTGTATGCACCATGGCACTGGCGAACTGGCCCAGCAGGACAAGGGCCAACTCGAGGCAGTTCCAGGTGACGGCATCAACCTCCAGTGCCTGATCCATGGCCACCCGGACCCACTGCTGCAGGGCAGCTGCGTCCAGACCCCTCTGACTTCACAGCACTTTGTCCAGGCCCCACATCCCCAGGAGGTGATGTCCCTGAGCTGCAGGTGGGGCAGAGGTGATGCGGTACAGCCAGTCACATTAGCCTGCTCTGCTTTGAATGGCAATAAATGGAATTAATTTCCCCAAGCTGAGCCTGTTTTGCCCATGACAATACATGCTGGGTGATCTCCCTGTGCCGAGTTGGACCCATGAGCCTTTTCTTGTATTTTCCTCTCTCTTTCCACTTGTGGGGGGAGGATGACAGAGCGGCTGTGTGGGGTCCCAGCAGCCAGACAAGAAACAGCCACCATAACTATATTATGATGTCTGATGTATGACATATATGTGATATATTATATATTGTAAATTATTTATTTATTATAGAAATTACTATTGAAGTTGTTATTACTGTTCTTCACTGGTAATTACTGATACTGGCCGGTGTTTCAGTCATTATTATCCGGGGCAGCTAAGAAGCCCCAGAGGCTGGTGGCAGCCGGGCAGCTCTCTCAGCCCATCAGGCAGGACTGAGGCAGCAGAAGAAATAGGGCACGTTTCAAGTAGCGAAGTTCAAGAAAACATCAGGTTAGCACACAAAAATTAAGCTCCAGGAAGCAGAAAGAAATGTCCCCCACCCACTCAAAGAAAAGCTCCTTCCCTGGGGTGAGGCATTGGGACACCTAAACTCACCTTGGGACCCCAAGGCCTTCTGGGGACCTCAAAGTCCTTCTAGGCCTGTTAGGTCCTTCCAGGAGAACCCATCCCTCTTGGGGGACCCCAATCCTCCTCAAGACTCAGCCCTCCTTTAGACCCCACAGCCTTGCCACGGAACCCAAATCCCACTGGGCGGGCTGATATTGGATACTTACAGCCCCACCGCTGCTGCTGTCACCTTCATCTTGGAAATCCACCTGCAAGAGAAAGCTGTCCATGTGCAGGGGGCTCCGCTGTCCCCACCGCTGTCCCCACCGCCCATGGGCACCCCAGGGGGAATCAGGTCAGGATGCAAACGCAGGGCTGGGGGTGGGTGCAGGAGCCGTCCCACCGCGGCCGTGACACCAGCTCCGTGCTCACCAGTTGTGAGGAGAACTTCTCCAAGCCCAGGAGGGAGAGGGTGAAGTGGATGCAGTTGTTCTTGCTGGCGCAATACTCAGCTTCGCTGTTCATCGCCTCCATGACTTTCCTCCGAAGTCATTGAGTTTAACCCCATCTTTTTTCTGGTAAATCAGGTAGTTTCCCCTCTCCTTTTTCATTTTCACCAAACCTCCTTTGGTGGTCATACCAGAAGTCATCTAACTGCTGATCACATCACGTTTCCGAAGCTGGAAAAGCAAGAGCCGCCCATCAGTCCAGACACTGCAGCTGCTGGCCACACTTTGAGGATCACTACAACCCGAATGGGACCAGAGTGTCTGGCACTTACTCACAAAGTGTATGACCTCGCCATCCACACAGTACATGGCATGCTTGAAGATAGTCTGGACAATGAAGTTTTTGAGTCTGTCCAAGGGGAAGAGCAAGATGTCCCCAGGCTGCAAGTTGCTCCCAGAAACCTCCTCGAAGATCTGACCGTGCTCACGGATGCTCTTGAACAGCAAAAATCTGGTGGTCCACGAACCACACCAGGGATGAAAGGTAAGGAGGCAGCAGAGCCAGCACCATCAATGCCAATGCCCCACAGGACCCCAGCACTGCTGCCACAGGTCTCTCCAAGCTCCTACTTACAGTGTTGCCCGACACCTGCAAGGACAGAGGAACAGAAAAGGGGTGTCAGAGCCGTGCTCGTGCCGCCCTGCCCGTGCACCAGGGCAGGGTCCCAGCTGCCATCACACCCTGCCCGGGATGGATCCTGCCAGGCACAAGGGCTCAGGCAAGAGTCACCCGTCCTTCCCAACGGCTCCGAGCTGGAGCCATCCCGGGACAAGCCCTGTGCATCTTCCCCTCCCTGTCCTGCTCTGACCACCGTCCAGGCAGCTGCGTGCAATGGGGTGCAGAGATTGGAGCGTACTTACTGCATACACACTGCTGGAAAGGCTTGCAAAGCTGGCAGGTAGCATTGTTTTCTCTGGGACCGAGTCAATGACAGAGCCTGGCTGCTCGCTCCTCCAAGAGCTGAGGGAAATGCAGGGCATGGGTGGTTCAGCTGGTGCTGGGATGAAACCTGACCTCACATCCTTCCTGATACACAAGAGGCGGAGAAAGGCTGAAAGCCAAACCCCAAATAGAACAAAGCGTAGAACAGCCCTGGGTGGGTGTTTCCAATTGTTAAAGCTACAACTGATTTGCTAATTCCACTGGAAATGTTAAGTCTGGCAATACAGGGAGGGAGGTGGGGCAGGAGACCCTGGAAAGGCTGTGGAGTGCGAGGAGCTGCAGGACATGTGCAAAAGTGCGTGTCCTGCAAGAGGCCCCGGGGAGCGAAGAGCAGCTGCTGCTGCGGGGGGGCAGGAGGGGGTGGCTGCACCAGGGCTGGGACGTCGCTCAGCGGCGGCTGCGGGGAAAGGAGCTGCTGGGAACCGGAAAGTGAAAGTGAAAACAGCACAAATGCCACAGGGTTGGCACGTGTCCTGGGAAGGGCATCGGAATGGGGCTGCAACCCCACCCAAACCTCAACCCCAACTCCATCCTCAGGCTCGCGTTTCAGGGGACAGTGCTGTGAAGAGGAGAATCGGGGTCACAGCCCTGCCACCGTCTGCAGGGCCACCCAAAGGAGCTCCCTGGGACCTTCTGGTGATGGTGTTTCTGTCCGAGCATTGTTCCATGGGTGACACAACAGCAACATTGGGTGAACATGGCCTTGGAGGTCCTGTCTCTTTGGTGGGGATGGATGTCCCTTAGAAAGGACGTCAGCGGTGGCATTTTCCCATCTCAGGGAGGGGAGCAGGGAAGGGCTCTGTGTCTTGTCCCCATACACAGGGCATCCTCGTGGCAGTGCAGCAATCTGCACAGGGCTGACGTCCTCATGGGGATGCCAATGTCCCCACTGACCCAGCATCCTCACAGGGACACAGCCAGCCCAGAACTGGCATGTTCAGGAGGATACCACCATTCCCACCAAGCCGGCATCCTCACAGACATGCCACCATTCCCACCAATCAGTCACCAAATATTTTCTTTAGTATTGTATTATTTATTTTATGATAGAGGTGCTGATTGTTGTTGCTATTGCTCTTCTCCACTGGTAATTACTGATGTTGGCCAGTGTTTCAGTCATTAATATCCTGGGCAGCTAAGAAGCCCAGAGAGGCTGGTGGCAGCCGGGCAGCTCTCTCAGCCCATCAGGCAGGACTGAGGCAGGAATGCAAAATCAGGCACATTTCAGGTAGCAAAATTTAATAAAACATCTGATTAGCACATGGCAATTAGGCTCCAGGAAGCAGAAAGCAACGTCCCATACCCTTCCAAAGAAAAGCTCCTTCCCTGGGTGAGGTGTTGGGGTGTGCAGGGCGATGCTGAGGCTCCTCTTGAGTATGGAGGATCATCCTTGGGGTACATGGGGCTGCCACCCCTCATGCCGTGTGGCTGCTCCCCTGCCCCGCCAGGCTGGGGTGGCTTCAGATGGCCTGGAAAGAGGGGACGGTCCCCTGAGCCCCAAGGTCATTTCAGGGAATACCATGCCTCTTTGAGGACAGCAATCCTCCTCGAGACTCAGCCCTCCGAGGGACCCCAGAGCCCTCCCAGGTAGCCCAACCCCTCCCAGGGAGTTTTCATGAGGATACTCACAGCCCCACTGCTGCTGCTGTCACCTTCATCTTGGATTTGCACCTGCAAGAGAAAGCTGTCCATGTGCAGGGGGCTCCGCTGTCCCCACTGCTGTCCCCACCGCCCATGGGCACCCCAGGGGGAATCAGGTCAGGATGCAAATGCAGGGCTGGGGGTGGGTGCAGGAGCCGTCCCACCGCGGCCGTGACACCAGCTCTGTGCTCACCAGTTTGCTGTACAGCTCCTCCAGGCCCAGGAGGGAGAGGGCGAAGTGGATGCAGTTGCTTTTGAAAGCATTATACTCAGCTTCGCTGTTCATCGCCTTCCTGACTTTCCTCTGGAAGTCACTGGTCTCGCCGCCGCCTTTCTTCCGGTAAATCCGGCATTGCCCCAACTGGCTTTTTACGGTCTCAAAGCCTTCTTTGCTGATCAGACCAGGAGTCCTCCGACCGCTGACCATATCACTGATGCTCCCAATGCATGTGCCTGGAAAAGCAAGAGCTGCCCATCACCCTGGTCCGGCCACCACAGCCAGTGGCCACATTTTGGCCATCACCAGAACCCAAAAGGGACCAGGGAGTCAGGCACGTACTCAGGAACTGTATGATCTCTCTGTCCCCGCAGTAGACAGCTGCATGTTTGAAGGTGTTGCTGAGATATCCAGAGCTGCTGTCCCAGGGGAAGAGCAAGAGATCCCTAGGCTGCAAGTCTCTCTCCGACACCTCCTCGAAGACGTCCCCATGCCCAAGGATTGTCTTGAACAGCAGAAACTTGAGCGTCTGCCAACCGCACAAGAGAGGGAAGGTGAAGAGGCAGCAGAACCAGCCCCATTGCCCCACAATGCTCGCCAGATGCTCACACTGCTGGCAAATGTCTCTCCAAGCTCCTACTTACAGCGCTGCTAGACACCTGCAAGGAGAGAGGAACAGAAAAGGGGTGTCAGCGCCGTGCTCGTGCCGTCCTGCCCGTGCGCCAGGGCAGGGTCCCAGCTGCCATCACACCCTGCCCGGGATGGATCCTGCCAGGCACAAGGGCTCGGGCAAAAGTCACCCGTCCTTCCCAACGGCTCCGAGCTGGAGCCGTCCCGGGACAAGTCCTGTGCATCTTCCCCTCCCTGTCCTGCTCTGACCACGGCCCAGGCAGATGTGTGCAATGGGGTGCAGAGATGGGAGTGCACTTACCTCACCAACTCTGGAAGAGCTGGCAAGACTCATAACACTGCCTTTTAACATTATTTTCTCTTTGGGACGGTGCCAGTGACAGAGCCGGGCTGCTCGCTCTTCCGACGGCTGAGGGAAATGCAGGGGATGGGTGGATCAGCAGCAGGGACGAAACCTGACCTCACATCCTTCCTGACACACAGGAGGCGGAGAAAGGCTGAAAGCCTAACCCCGAGTAGAACAAAGTGCAGAGAAGCCCCGGGAGGCATTTCCACTTCCCAAAGCTGCAATTAATTTGCTAATTCCACTGGAAATGTTTAGTTTGGGAACAGAGGGAGGGAGGTGGGTCGGGAGACCCTGGAAAGGCTGTGGAGTGCGAGAAGCTGCAGGACATGTGCAAAAGTGCGTGTCCTGCAAGAGGCCCCGGGGAGCGAAGAGCAGCTGCTGCTGCGGGGGGGCAGGAGGGGGTGGCTGCACCAGGGCTGGAGCACCGGGACAACCCGGGAACCTTTGGGTGCCCTGGGAGATCCTGTACCCAGTGGGTGACACCCAGGTGTCTCCTAGCAGGTGGTGATGGCCGTGGCACAGCTCTACTTCCACCTGTCACCCCAGACAGAGGTTGTGTCATCACTGAGGTACTAGTGCAGCTCCTGCAGAGTCTCAGGTCTGTGTCACCCAGCCAGTGATGGTACCCAACCCCACTGCCATGGCTGGTGGGACTCATGGGGAGCCATAAGGCACTGGGATTGACCTTCAACAAGCCCATTCCATCAGGCTCATGGAGACAGCACCAGGTAGGACCTGTCACCCCATGGACAGCAGCTCACGCTGGAGCAGCCTGTGTAGAACTGCAGCCCCTGGGAAGGACGCATGTGGCAGAAGTTTGTCCTTTGTACTCATTGTCTTTCTCCTATTTGAATGGCAATAAATGGAATTAATTTCCCCCAGCTGAGCCTGTTTTGACCATGATGGCACTTGCTGGGTGCTCTCCCTGTCCAGAGTTGGACCCACAAGCCTTTCATTGTATTTTTCTCCCTCTGTCCATTTGTTGAGGGAGAGTGACAGAGCGGATGCGTGGGGAAGCAGTCCTGCAAAAAGATAACCCACTCCAACTATCTCATAATGTATGACAGATACATGAGACATTATGTATTGCATATTTTCTATTTAATTATAGAGATTATTTTTGAAGTTCTTATTACCGTTCTTCGCCTGTAATTAATTATATTGGCTGTGATTCCGTCATGATTATCCTGGGTAGCTAGGAAGTCCCCAGAGGCTGGTGGCAGCCGGGCAGCTCTCTCAGCCCATCAGGCAGGACTGAGACTGTAGGCAAAATCAGGCTCATTTCAGGTAGCAATGTTCAATAAAGCATCTGATTAGCGCATGGCAATTAAGCTCCAGGAAGCAGAAAGCAACGTCCCCCACCCTCCCAAAGAAAAGCTCCTTCCCTGGGCAAGTTGTTGGGGTGCACAGGGTGATGCTGAGGCTCCTCTGTGGGTCGGGGGAACCGTCCTCCAGGGACACGGGGCTGCCATCCCTCACACTGTGTGGCTGCTCCCCTGTCCCGCCAGGCTGGGGGGGGATTCAGTGGCCACTCCAGATTGCTACACAATCTCCCAACATAACATTTCCAATGGAATAACAGATTAATTGCAACTTTAAGAAGCAGTAACACCAGCCTAGGGCTTTTCTGCACTTTGTTCAGTTTGTGGTTTGGCTTTCCGCCTTTCTCCGCCTGTTGTGTATCTGGAAGGATGTGAGGTCAGGTTTCACCCCAGTGCCTGCTGAACCACCCATCCTCTGCATCCTGACCAGATTTCCCTGGAGCTGCCCCATGGGTGGTGGGGACAGTGGTAGGGACACCAGAGTGCCCTACACATGGACAGCTTTCTCTTGCAGGTGCAAATCCAAGATTATGGTGGCAGCTGCCACGATGGAGCTGTGAGTATCCCCGTGTCAGTCCCCATGGCAGGGCGATGGGGTCCTTGGCATGGTTTGGGGTCCCTGAGGGGGCTCTGGGTCCAAGGGAGGGCTCAGTCATCAGGAGTCCCCAAAGAGGAATGGGTTCCCCTGCGAACATGTCGGGCTCATGGGAGGAAAGTGTCCCTCAGAGGGCTGTGGAGCCCCCAGGAGGGCTCCGGGTTCCTCAAAGCTGACTGGTATCTCCAGGAGAGCTGGGGCCTCTGGGAGGGATTCAGGTGCCCAGGAGGACTGTGGGGTCCCTGAGACAGAGTGGTGTCCAGATGAAATGGGGGTGATGACACAAGCTTCACTTTCGGTGCCAGGTGGAAGTCGAGCTGTGCCACAGCCATTACCACCTGCCGGGAGACACCCGAGTGTCACCTGGCGAGCATCAGGCACCCCAAAAGATGCTGTGTCCCATTTGTCAGCACCCAGATGAAGCCCATCCCCGGAAACGCCCATCCCTGGGTGTCCCTCAGGTGCGTCACTGGCTCCTTGGCCGCTGGGGACATCACAAGCCCAGGCTGGATTCCATCGGTGGCCTCGGGGGCGGCCAGGCCTGGGGCAGGGACTCACCACGGCATTGCGGCTCCGCAGCAAGAGGAGCAGGTGGTGGCCTTGTAGTCATTACCACTTGAAGTAATGGATCCTGTCAGCAATTGCTAACCTAAGATACATAAATCCTGTCAGTTTTAGCAGAGTCTGCTCCTCTAACAAAGAGAAGAGGGATGTGGAGAACTTCCCATTGGGAACTCGGAGGTCAATTGTCCTTGCAGCTCAGACCTTCTGGAGCCTGGGCAACTAGTTGAGTCTTGTTTAACAAATATCTCAAGAGTGTTGGATTAAGTGGCCTCTAGCTGAAATTTGCTCATTATAATACCAAAAATCACACGCCCAGGAAGGAAGACACAGGCCTAACCTGAGACCCCTCCTCAGGGAGCCTGCGTAGTCGTGAAATGATTGTGTAACCAATACATTACCTAACCAATATACCAATGTCTAACCAATATACAAATGTCTAACCAATCGGCTCTTCAGGACTGTCCTGAGGGTGTGATAAGAATTTGTGATAAGAATTTGTTTATGACAACCATCAATTTTTGTTCTGCCCTGCTGGCGGTATTCCAGCATCCAGCCTTGCACAACTCTGTAATAAACAGCATCTCTCTGTGTGTAATCAGCTCAGTGCACACCGGGAAGGGACCTCCATTTTTGGATAACATGGGGCTGGGGCTTGGCCACCCCACTGGGGACCACGTCGAAGTGTTGGCTCAGCAGTCACTCTCAGATGAACGTTGTGACACTGGGGGACATGGCCACCTCCTGGGAAACCTTGTGCTCACCAGATCATAGAATCATAGAATGTCCAGAGTTGGGAGGGCACAGGACACCCCACAGTTCACACCGTGTGTCTGAGGACATTGTCCAGTCTCTTCTTGAACACCGTCAGGTTGGGGCAGTGACACCTCCCTGGGGAGCCTGTTCAGTGTCCAGCACCTCTGGGTGAAGAACCTTTTCCTCATGTCCCACTGACCCTCCCCAGCACATCTTCTGCCATTCCCTGGGTCTGTCACTGTCACAGAGCAGAGCTCAGCCCTGCCCCTCCTGCTCCTGCTGAACCTGCAGCCCCATGAGCTCTGTGCTCAGTCTGCTCTGCTCCAGCTGAACAAACTCAGGGACTTCAGCCGCTGCTCATACAGCTTCCCCTCCAAATCCTTTACCAACTTCATAGGCTCTTCTGGACACTCTCCAGTTGCTTTATCTCATTTTAATCCTATGGTGTCCAGACCTGCACACAGTGAATGCTCCAGGTGAGGCCACACCAGCACAGTCAGGCCTGTTTTGCCCATGGAGCACTTGCTGGGTGATGTTCCTGTGCCGGGCTGGACCCACGAGCCTTTCGTTGAATTGTTCTCCCTCTATCCAGTTGTGGAGGGAGAGTGACAGAGCTGCTGCATGGGGTCCTGGCAGCCACAAGGCCAACCTGCTACAATTATATTATCATGTCTCATATCTGGTTATGTATTGTATATTATTTATTTTATTATAGGTATGATTATTGTTGTTGTTGTTATTATTGTTCTTGACTGGTATTTACTAGTATTGGCCGGTGTGTCAGTTATTATTAACCTGGGCAGCTAAGAAGCCCCAGAGGCTGGTGGCAGCCGGGCAGCTCCCTCAGCCCATCAGGCAGGACTGAGGCTGTAGGTAAAATCAGGCACGTTTCAGGTAGTAAAGTTTTAATAAAACATCCGATGAGTCCATGGCAATTAGGCTCCAGGAAGCAGAAAGCAATGTCCCCCACCCTCCCAAAGAAAAGCTCCATCCCTGGGAAGTTGTTGGGGTGCGCGGGGCGATGCTGAGGCTCCTCTGTGGGTCAGGGGTTCGTCCTTGGGGGACACGGGGCTGCCACCCCTCACGCCGTGTGGCTGCTCCGCTGCTCCTCTGGAGGGGGTGGGCTACAAGTGTCCTGGAAAGCTGGGACTGTCCCCTGAGTCCCTGCCCTTCCCAGCCCGTGCAGATGGGTGCCCTCGAAGCGCTGGCAGCTGGAGCCCAAACAGACATGCTGGGAAGCCCACATCCCTCCCAGAGGCCCCAGCCCATTTTCTGAACTGCAGCCCTCCCAGTGACCTCACAGCCCTCCCTGGGCGCCCAGCCCCTGGGAACTCCATCCCATCTGTGCACCCCTCACTCCTGGGGCACCAACAGTACTCCTGGAGAACCCAGTTGTGTGTGGGTACCCCACCCCTCCTGGGGACCCCAAAACCTCCTTGGAGATCCTGAATCCCTCCCCACAGGCCCCAGCTCTCCTGGAGATACCTGTGTGCTCTGGGGACCCCAAAGCCCTTCTGGGTACCCAAAAGACCTCTTGGGGATCCTGATACTCATTTGTCTTTGGGACCCTGGTGACTTAGGCCCCATGAGGAAGCCAAATCCCTCCTGGATACCCCAAAGCTCTACCAGCCCACAGCCTTTCCTCGGAGAACTGACGTAGGGATACTCACCGCCCCAGTGGAGCAGCTGTCATCTTCATCTTGGATTTGCACCTGCAAGAGAAAGCTGTCCATGTGCAGGGGGCTCCGCTGTCCCCACCGCTGTTCCCACCACCCATGGGCACCCCAGGAGGAATCAGGTCAGGATGCAAACGCAGGGCTGGGGGTGGGTGCAGGAGCCGTCCCACTGCGCCCATGACACCAGCTCCGTGCTCACCAGTTCTGAGTAGAACTTCTCCAGGCCCAGGAGCGAGAGAGCGAAGTGGATGCAGTTGTTTGTGCAGAGAGAATACTCAGCTTCGCTGTCCATCCTGACTTTACTCCACAAGTCATTGAGATCAACCCCACCTTTTTTCCGGTAAATGTGGCATTCCCCCCTTTCCCTTTTCAGGGCCTCAAAGCCTTGTTTGCTGATCAGACCAATGTGTCCCCTGTCTGCACCTGGAAAAGCAAGAGCCGCCCATCACCCTCACCTGGCCACCGCAGCCACGTTGGCCAACACCACGGGCCGAATGGGAGCAGGGGCTCGGGTGCTTACTCTGGAAGTGAATGACCTCTCCATCCCAGCAGTAGACGGCTCCATGTTTGAACAGGGCCCTGCTGATGAAGTTAGCATTGCTCTCAGGGAAGAGCAAGATGTCCCCAGGCTGCAGCTTACTCTCTGACACCTCCTCAAAGATGTCCTCATGTCCAGGGAGGCTCTTTGACCACAGAAACTTGATGGACGTATACTCCCTCTGCCAACAGCACCAGGGAGGGGAGGTGAGGAGGTGGCAGAACAAGCCCCATCACACCCCAACAGCCCCAGACCCCCACTCTGCCAGCAGAGGTTGGGCCAAGCTCTGAGAGGAACAGAAAAGGGGTGTCAGCGCCGTGCTCGTGCCGCCCTGCCCGTGCACCAGGGCAGGGTCCCAGCTGCCATCACACCCTGCCCGGGATGGATCCTGCCAGGCACAAGGGCTCGGGCAAAAGTCACCCGTCCTTCCCAACGGCTCCGAGCTGGAGCCGTCCCGGGACAAGCCCTGTGCATCTTCCCCTCCCTGTCCTGCTCTGACCACGGTCCAGGCAGCTGCGTGCAATGGGTGGGGGAGCCGGGAGCGCGCTTACCACGATACTATCTGGAACTCTGGAACCAGCAAACATGCGAGCGAAGAAGTTCATAATTGTTTTCTCTGGGACCGTGCGTGTGACAGAGCCGGGCTGCTCGCTCCACCAAGGGCTGAGGGAAATGCAGGGGATGGGTGGTTCAGCAAGTGCTGGGACGAAACCTGACCTCACATCTTTCCCGATACACAGGAGGCGGAGAAAGGCTGAAAGCCAAACACTAAACAGAAACAGGTCTAGTTAAGTCCTACGTGGGCTTTTCCACATGTTAAAGTTGCAATTAATTTGCTAATTCCACTGGAAATGTTTAGTTTGGGAATAGAGGGAGGGAGGTGGGTTGGGAGACCCTGGAAAGGCTGTGGAGTGCGAGGAGCTGCAGGACATGTGCAAAAGTGCGTGTCCTGCAAGAGGCCCCGGGGAGCAAAGAGCAGCTGCTGCTGCGGGGGGGCAGGAGGGGGTGGGGTGGCTGCACCAGGGCTGGGACATCGCTCAGCAGCGGCTTCGGGGAAAGGAGCTGCTGGGAAACAGAGGTGAAAGTGAAAACAGCACAAATGCCACAAGGTTGGCACGTCAACCCCACCCAAACTCCATCCTCAGGCTCATGTCCTGGTATGGGCATTGGAATGGGGGCTGCAACCTCACCCAAACTCCATCCTCAGGCTCAGGTTTCAGCCGAGGGTACTGTGAGGAGAATCAGGGCCACAGCCCTGCCACCGTCTGCAGGGCCACCCCAAGGAGCTCCCTGGGACTTTCTGGTGATGGTGGCTCTGGCCGAGCATTGTCCTATGGGTGCCACATCAGGAGCTATGGGTGGATGTGGTCTTGCAGGTCCCATCTCTTTGGCAGGCATGGATGTCCCTTAGAAAATGGGACAGTGGTGGCATTTTCCCATTTCCAGGAGGGGAGCAGGGAAGGGCTCCGTGTCCTGTCACCAGTGATAGCACATATTAGAGGTGTTGAAGCCATTCCTGCAGGTTCAGCATCCTCATGGAGATGCCAATGTCCTCACTGAGCCAGCATCCTCACAGAGATGCCACCATTCCCACCAAGCAGCATCCTCACAGAGATGCCACCACCCCAGTGGTCACCCTGGGCTTTCCCTGCACAGCTGGTGGCCGGCAGCATGGTGATGGTGTTCGAGGAGGTCTGCCCTGAGCGCATCGCCCTCATCCGCAAGAACTACTGCAAGCTCTGCAACCTGCTCATCGACCTTTAGGAGTGGGGGCAGGTGCTCATCATCAACATGCGCACCCAGTTCCTCAGCCCCAACCAGAACGTGAGTGCAGGAGCCTTGGGTTGACCCGGGATCCTTTGGGTGCCCTGGGAGAGCCTGTATACAGTGGGTGACACTCAGGTGTCTCCTGGCAGGCGGTGATGGCCGTGGCACAGCTCTACTCCCACCTGTCACCCCAGACAGAGGTTGTGTCACCACTGAGGTACTAGTGCAGCTCCTGCAGAGTCTCACGTCTGTGTCACCCAGCCAGTGATGGTCTCAAACCTAGCTGTCATGTTTGATTGGACCCATGGGGAGCCGTAAGGCCTTGGGAGAGACCTTCAAGAAGCCCATCCCAACAGGCTCATGGAGACAGCACCAGGTAGGAACTGTCACCCCATGGACAGCAGCTCACGCTGGAGCAGCCTGTGAAGAACTGCAGCCCCTGGGAAGGACGCATGTGGCAGAAGTTCGTCCTTTGTTCTCATTGTCCTTCTCCTATTTGAATGTCAATAAATGGAATTAATTTCCCCCAGTCGAGCCTGTTTTGACCATGACGGCACCCGCTGGGTGATCTCCCTGTCCTGAGTTGGACCCACAAGCCTTTCATTGTATTTTTCTCCCTCTGTCCTTTTGTTGAGGGCAGGACTGAGGCAGCAGAAGAAATAGGGCACGTTTGAAGTAGCAAAGTTCAAGAAAATGTCACGTTAGCACACAAAAAATGAAGCTCTAGGAAGCAGAAAGGAACATCCCCCACCCTGGGTGAGGTGTTGGGGTGCGTGGGGTGATGCTGAGGCTCCTCTGTTGGTCGGGGGGATCATCACTGGGGGACACGGGGCAGCCACCACTCACGCCGTGTGGCTGCTCCCCTGCCCCGCCGGTCTGGGGGGGCTTCAGATGGCCTGGATATGAAGGATGGTCCCCTGAGCCCCTTCCTTTCCCAGCCCGTGTGGATCGGTCCCCTGGCAGCGCTGGCAGCTGGAGCCCAGCCCTGCTGGGGACCCCACAGCCCTGCTGGGGACCCCCAAATACTCTGAGGGAACCCATAGCCCTGCTGGAGATCCAAAAGCCATCCATTGGAACCCACATTCCTCCGAGGGACCTCAAACACTGCCCAGGGATTGACATGAAGATACTCACAGCCCCACTGCAGCAGCTGTGACATCAACCTCGGATTTCCACCTGCAAGAGAAAGCTGTCCATGTGCAGGGGGCTCCGCTCTCCCCACCGCTGTCCCCACCGCCCATGGGCACCCCAGGGGGAATCAGGTCAGGATGCAAACGCAGGGCTGGGGGTGGGTGCAGGAGCCGTCCCACCGCGGCTGTGACACCAGCTCCGTGCTCACCAGTTCTGAGGAGAACTTCTCCAAGCCCAGGAAGGAGAGGGCGAAGTGGATGCAGTTGTTTGTGTAGGCGTTATAGTTGCCTTCACTTCTCATCGCACTTCTGACTCTACTACGGAAATCATTGAGATTAACCCCACCTTTCTTCCGGTAAATCTGGCATTGCCCCCTTTCTTTTGTCAGGGTTTGGTAGGCTGACTTGATGATCAGACCGGGAATCGTCTGACTGCTGCTGGGACTGTGGCAGAATGCAAACCCCCCTCTCTCCCACTCCCTCGTTCAGTAGGCACCAGTGAGCCGCTGGGCACCTGCGGCCAATGTGGGGGATGTTTGGAGGCTTCAGGGGCACCCACAGCCAGTGTGGGGGTGCAGAGAAGCTTCTAGAATGCCTACAGTCAGATCTGATCAGCCAATAAACACGGGATTCTTGTCGAGACTCCGCCCATTGTCGCGGGTCTCTCGGAGCACGAGCAAGTTGCTGCCGCTGAGACCCCCCCCCCGCTCCCCGGGACTGAGACTCCGCTTGCCTTGCTGCCACGTGTGTAAGTATGTGTATCTCTTTAAAATAACCCCACACCGTGTTTAGGCAATGTGTATTCGAATCGGACTCAGGGCCGGCTCTGGCATTGCTTTGAGTGAAGCCACGTGCGTGCCCACTGTGGACCGCCTGTTGTACTAGTTGCTGCCCCTTAATAATTTTCCTCAACAGATACCCAAAACTTTATTGAAGTCACTTTGGAGTGCTAAAACCCTGTTTCTCCCCGGTTTAATAAAAGTTGTTTCGGACCCTGTTGTCCCTTAAACTAACCTCGGGGTGCCTCCATGACAGGGACCAGCAGTTCCCGTGCCTAGAAAAGCAAAAGCTGCCCATCACCCTGGCCCAGCCACCACGAACACTGGCCACATTTTGGCCACCACCAGAACCCCAAAGGAGACAGGGGGCCTGGCACTTACCCACAAAGTGTATGACCTCTTCATCCCCACAGTAGACAGCTGCATGTTTGAAGTTCTCCTGCCAGGCACAAGGGCTCGGGCAAAAGTCACCCGTCCTTCCCAACGGCTCCGAGCTGGAGCCGTCCCAGGACAAGCCCTGTGCATCTTCCCCTCCCTGTCCTGCTCTGACCACCGTCCAGGCAGATGTGTGCAATGGGTGGGAGAGCTGGGAGCACGCTTACCGCGATACTATCTGGAACTCTGGAACCAGCAAACATGCCAGCGAAGAAATTCATAATTGTTTTCTCTGGGACGGTGATGGTGACAGAGCCGGGCTGTTCACTCTGCCAGGGGCTGAGGGAAATGCAGGGGATGGTGGATCAGCAGGCGCTGGGACAAAACCTGACCTCACATCTTTCCCGATACACAGGAGGCAGAGAAAGGCTGAAAGCCAAACACCAAACAGAAATAGGTCCAGCTAAGTCCTATGTGGGCTTTTCCACTTGTTAAAGTTGCAATTAATTTCCTAATTCCACTGGAAATGTTTAGTTTGGGAATAGAGGGAGGGAGGTGGGTCAGGAGACCCTGGAAAGGCTGTGGAGTGTGAGGAGCTGCAGGACATGTGCAGAAGTGCGTGTCGTGCAAGAGGCCCCGGGGAGCGAAGAGCAGAAGAGTGCCACAGGACTGGCACAGCCCCCCCATGCAAACCATCCTTTGCCACGCAAGAGCGATGCCAGATCTGCCATCACGACGCCAATCCTCAGGTTAAGGATCTTCCATCCCCGTGTGTCCCGCACCCACATTGTCACCTTCTCAGCACCTTGGCCGGATCCAACATCTACAGGAGGTGGCTCTTGCTGTGCTTGGCCACCATCCCTGATGGGACGTCCCCGAGCTGCCTGTGGGGCAGAGGGGACACTGTGTCCCTTGCACAGGGACGTCCTCATGCTGTGACCACCTGGTGGGGCTCACCTTCCAGGTGGATGATCTCCCTGTCACCACATGGGGACCCATCAGTGTCTCAGGGCCACTGGCTCATACCCTGTTCCTGTTGGCCTGGGCACAGCTTGGGTCTCCATGGATGGTGAAGGGGTCATCTCCTCCAGGTGCTGAGCACCAAGCCCCCCCCGTATGCACCGAGTCCATGCAGCCCCCAAAGACCCCTGTCCTTCTGACCCCCACATTCAGAACCGGGCCGGGCTCAGCCACGGAGTCCATGGGTGACTGATGGACTGATGGTGGTTGTTATTCTGTCAGTATTCTGACATGGGGTCTGTGAGAAACTGTGAGAGTCAACAATGTGGGAACAAGAGTTGGTGGAAAAATGCAACAGGCAAAGACCTTATACTCATTAATACATGAAGGACAGAAGGATTGATACAAAATTGATACATCAAGGACAAAGGGATTGATACAAGATTGATACATCAAGGACAGCGGGGTAACTTGTGATAGACCAAAAAATGCTTTTATGGCAGCAACTTCGGTGGGAACACAAAATGTATCACTTATGCAGTGCCTAACCTAGCAAAGCAGCAATGCTTGAGCAAGCATCAAAGCAAGTATAAATACAAGCCTCAATTTGTTAGAAATGTCTGTGCATGCACCGAAAAAAAGAGATTCTGTGCCTCATTCGCTGAAGTTATAGCTGTTCTTCGCCAGTAATACTGATATTGGCTGTTGTTTCGCTCATTATTATCCTGGGCAGCCAAGAAGCCCCAGAGGCTGGTGGCAGCCGGGCAGCGCTCTCAGCCCATCAGGCAGGACTGAGGCTGTATGTAAAATCAGGTTCGTTTCAGGTAGCAAAATTTAATAAAACATCTGATTAGCACACAGCAATTAAGCTCCAGGAAGCAGAAAGCAACGTCCCCATCCCCCCACAAAGAAAATCTCCTTCCCTGAGGCTTCTCAGTGGGTCGGGGGGATGGTCCTTGGGGGACATGGGGCTGCCACCCCTCACGCCGTGTGGCTGCTCCCCTGCCCCGCCAGGCTGGGGGGGCTTGAGGTGGCCTGGAAAGGAGGGACAGTCCCCTGAGCCCCTGTCCTGCCCTTCCCAGCCCGTGCAGATGGGTCCCCTGGCAGCACTGGCATCTGGAGCCCAGCCCTGCTGGGGACCCCAAAACCCTCCTGTGGACCCCACAGCACTGCTGGGGACCCCGAAACACTCTGAGGGACCCCACAGCACTGCCTGGGAGCCTGCATCTCTCTGAGAGACCCCAAAGCCCTCAGAGGAGCCCAAGATCATCCCAGAGGAACCCAACAATCTTTAGGGGCCCCAATACCCCTTGAGGCTCAACCCTCCCAGGGATCCCACAGTCCGCCCAGGGACCACAACCCCTGCCAGGGGGCTTTACATGGGGATACTCACAGTGTCGCTGCAGCTGTTGTCACCTTCATCTTGGATTCGCACCTGCAAGAGAAAGCTGTCCATGTGCAGGGGGCTCTGCTGTCCCCACCGCTGTCCCCACCGCCCCTGGGCACCCCAGGGGGAATCAGGTCAGGATGCAAACGCAGGGCTGGGGGTGGGTGCAGGAGCCGTCCCACCGCGGCCGTGACACCAGCTCCGTGCTCACCAGGTTGGAGTAGAACTCCTGCAAGCCCAAGAGGTAGAGGGCGAAGTGGATGCAGTTGTTTGTGTAAGGGTCATACTTGGCTTTGCTGTTCATCGCTGTCCTGACTCTATTATTGAATTCCTTGAGAACAACCCCATCTTTTTTCCGGTAAACATCAAATGGCCCCCTGTTCTTTCGCATTTTCACCAATCCTTCTTTGCTGATCACACCAGGGCTTTCCTTGCAATCTATGCCTGGAAAATAAGAACCTCCCATCACTCTGGCCTGGCCACCACAGCCACTGGCCACACTTTGGCCACCATTACAACTGGATCAGAAGCAGGGGGTCGTGTGCTTACCCTGGAAGTGTATGACCTCTCCATTCCCACAGAAGACGGCTGCATGTCTCAAGAGGGCCTGTGCGATGGTGCTATTGCTTCCATCCAAGGGGAATAGCAAGATGTCCCCAGGCTGCAAAGTGCCACTTAAAACCTGCTCGAAGATCTCTCCATGTCCAGGGATGCTCTTGGTGAACAGAAACTTGAGCGACACAGATTTCCTCTGCCAACCGCACCAGGGAAGGAAGGTAAGAAGATAGCAAAACCAACCCCATCACGCCATAACGCCCGCCAGACCCTCGCTCTGGAAGCGGAGGTCTCTCCAAGCTCTGAGAGGAACAGAAAATGGGTGTCAGCGCTGTGCTCATGCCATCCTGCCCGTGCGCCAGGGCAGGGTCCCAGCTGCCATCACACCCTGCCCAGGATGGATCCTGCCAGGCACAAGGGCTCGGGCAAAAGTCACCCGTCCTTCCCAACGGCTCCGAGCTGGAGCCATCCCGGGACAAGCCCTGTGCATCTTCCCCTCCCTGTCCTGCTCTGACCACGGTCCAGGCACATGTGTGCAATGGGGTGTGGAGATGGGAGCACGCTTACCAGGCTGACACCTGCAACAGTTGCAGCGCTTGCAGCACCTACAATGCTGCCAGCAATGGCAGAATCGACTGGGTCCATTGTTTTCTCTGGGACGGTGCTGGTGACAGAGCCGGGCTGCTCGCTCCTCTGAGGGCTGAGGGAAATGCAGGGGATGGGTGGTTCAGCAGCAGGGACAAAACCTGACCTCACATCCTTCCTGATACATAAGAGGTGGAGAAAGGCTGAAAGCCAAACACCAAATAGAACAAAGTGCAGAGAAGCCCAGTACCGTTTTTCTACTTCTTAAAGCTGCAATTAATTTGCTAATTCCACTGGAAATGTTAGGTCTGGCAAAGGAAGCAGGGGGAGACCCTGGAAAGGCTGTGGAGTGCGAGGAGCTGCAGGACATGTGCAAAAGTGCGTGTCCTGCAAGAGGCCCCGGGGGGCGAAGAGCAGCTGCTGCTGCGGGGGGGCAGGAGGGGGCGGCGCCACCAGGGCTGGGACGTGGCTCAGCGGCGGCTTCGGGGAAAGGAGCTGCTGGGAACCGGAAAGTGAAAGTGAAAACAGCACAAATGCCACAGGGTTGGCACGTGTCCTGGGAAGGGCATCGGAATGGGGCTGCAACCCCAACCAAACTCCATCCTCAGGCTCAGGTTTCAGCCGAGGGTGCTGTGAGGAGGATCAGTTGCACAGCCCTGCCACCATCTGCAGGGCCACCCCAAGGAGCCCCCTGGGACCTTCTGGCAATGGTGGCTCGGACCGAGCACTGTCCCATGGGTGACACAACAGCAATATTGGGTGGACGTGGCTTTGCAGGACCTTTCTGTTTTGTGGGGATGGATGTCCCTTAGAAAGGACGTCAGTGGTGGCATTTTCCCATCTCAGGGAGGGGAGCAGGGAAGGGCTCTGTGTCTTGTCCCCAGACACAGGACATCCTTGTGGCATTGCAGCCATCCCCACAGCGCTGATGTCCTCATGGGGATGCCAATGTCGCCACTGACCCAGCATCCTCGCAGGGACACAGCTGTTCCCAGAACAGGCATCTTCAGGAGGATACCACCATTCCCACCAAGCCGGCATCCTCACAGACATGCCACCATTCCCACCAGTCACCAAAAGTTCTGTACTGTATCAAATGTTTTGTACTGTATTATTTAGTATATGATAGAGATACTTACTGTTGCTGTTATTACTGTTCTTCTCCTGTAATACTCATATTGACCACTGTTTCAGTCATTATTACTGTTATAAATAAGAGCCAATAAATCGATTCTGCGTCAATCAATCGATTTTATTTAGCAAGCGGTAATTAGGCAAAACAGCGCTGGGTGACCGGGGGAAGCTCAGTTCCACCAACAGGCACACCAAATCAACCTTTCGTATGTGCTTATATACGTTATGCGTTCGTTTACGTGCTGGGAATTTCCGCCTCTGGAACTTTTGTTATCTGTTGCAACATCCGAGCGCTTTGTTATCTGTAACACCATCTGGGAGTCCTATTATCTGTGGCACCATCCGGGAGTCCTGTTATCTATGACACCATCCGGTAGTCCTGTTATTTATGGCACCACCTGGTAGTCCTGTTATTTATGGCATTGTCTTTAACTACTACTACAAGGTTCTACAAAACATAATCAAACTCGCACAAGCACAGTTACTGCTTACAATAATATGCATAATACAATTGAATCCTACTCGATTTGTTCAACATTAAAAATTTTGACCATCACTTATTACAATTCCCCCCCTTTTTTTTTTTTTTTACTCATTTATTTGTTGATCAAATCGAGTTACCGCTTTTCGGGCTAGTAAGGTCATTTCAGCTTCTTCATCAGTTCCATGTTTCTGTAGCAGCATAAGGTGTACCCGCTCTACACGGTTTTTAACTAGTCCAATAAATCGATTTAGGATACATCACATCTTCTTGATGATATAATATCCTTGGAATGATAGTAACTGACATGCAATACTCTCGGGAACTGTTAAACACTTTTAAAGACACACATGGAGTAAGTCCCGTCCTGGAACATATCCATTTTGTTCTATTCGGGGGAATAATATATCCTGTGGTTTTATTAAGGCTTGGTATGATATTCCCACAAAGTGGTCTCTTGGAATTTGGTACTTTACCTGTACAAGTCCCTATTCCAGTTACATGTTGCATAGTTATCCCTCTTTTCTGCTTTTCCCAGGGACATTGAATAGGCATAGACTCCTTGTTTATGGTATACCGACGATTATCCCGTATAGCTTCATAAAAGGGTGGATTAACATTATAACACAACCAGCAACCCATGGTTAAGTTGGGTTGAGTATAGTTTAGAGTTTGATAAGCAGCCAGAATAATTCCCCATAGAGGATTCAAAGATTCCGGGGCTTCAATATTCAGAGATTTCAAGGCTTCAGTGACAGTTTCCTCTATTACTATTATATTCTCCTTCTCTACTGTCTTTGTCTCCCTACCTAGAGGGGTCGGTTTAACTTCTTCTTTCTTTATGAGAAACATGCTTCCTCTATCAGCACCCGGTCGATAATATCGCATTCCCCAGGTTTTTCTAACAAACCATCCACTATGTTCAGGGTTTGTTATGTTAAGGAATATATATTCATACTCGCCATCACTGTCCCGCTCGTTTCGGTTGCGAGGATAACCGAGTTTTAGTCGGCGGCCTTGGTTCGAAGGAGGAATGCATCCTACAGGTCCCCATCCAACCTTTAAGAACTTATCAGTATTTGCCGGAGGAATTGGCCAGCTTGAGGCAATCATTTCACACCCCCAGTAAGAGCAGTAATAGTGTCCTGGAGTATTACAATACGAGGGCCCTGTGCTGGGGCACATATAAAACCCCATTTTGTTAAGGCATGGCTCAATCTGAACTAATTGGCATAAGGTTACAGTAAAAGAAGGTGACCCTGATGTGGGCTGTTGTTGTATTATCGTTTGGTCCTCCCATCGATAGAGGGTCCATTTAAAAGGTTGGTGAGAACTCCCCTGCTTTATTGCTATTATTACCGGTAAGGTAAGGAGGATTAGGGAGAGCGACCCGGCCCCTGGTTGGCTGAAAATCAGCCAGTGGAGGTTCATTTTGTTGAGGGTTGTTCTGCTTAAGGAGCTGCTTTATTTTAGAAGTCTTCGGAGGCACTTGCCAATCCCCACAAGGATACCCCTCTGCCTTGCCCTGGGCCTACTCTGTTGCTTCAGAGTAGCCGGATAAGTTATCTTCTCGGCAGCAGTTGTAGTCTTCAGGGGACTGCCTCCTGAATTCTCTCCTTGTTCTGTCACAACCCACTTTCCAATATTGAACCCAATAGGGCTATTTTCAAATACAAGGGTTTGGCCACTGTCCCGAATCCTCACAGGGTTTGGAACACTTCCTGTATCTTTTCTTACCAAAACGCTTCTTACACTTCCTCTTGGTTATTTCCCAAATGTCTGGACTTATCAGTGATTATTAATATCCTAATGGTATCTAAGGTTTTTTTTTCCCAACACTCATTACACCATCGTTCAACATAAGGAAACTTTTTTTCACTGCTGTATCCCGCACCCGTGACACACACGACATACCCACGGATTGCATTGCTTACATACAGGACATGCGATGTGCGACTTATGTAATTCCTTACAATTGTCCATAAAAAGCCTAGTATCCAGGGCTATGCGTCACGTGTCTGTTTCCTCTTGAAGGTCAGCTTCAACTCATCCAGTTTCCCAGTGACTTCCCAGTCTGTGTGCAGTATAGGACCTTTTACTCGACTAGCGTGTGTCCATCCTCTTTCCGCGGTGCAGACTGTGACATCTGTGGTGAGTAAAACAAGGAAAGGTCCCTCCCAGGACAGGTTAGCGATGATTCCCTCCATGTTTTTATGAGTACTTGATTTCCTGGTTTGATACGATGTATTGCTATATCTAAAGGTGGTCTCTAGACCACCAGACCTCGCTTTAACAGTTCTTACGAAGCCACACAAGCACAAAAGGGCCCGCGGAACTTCACCACACAATGCAGGAAGAAAAAAAAAAAAACAAAGAACATATGTGGCAGGGACAACACCTCCCCCCCCACTCTGCTCGGTCCCCTGGACAGGAGAAACGGCACAGGAGCCACAAAGTGACCTTGGACAGGTGCCACTGTTCACTGATCAACCAACTGCAAGTCTGGTTCGTGCTGCCAGAGATGCACTTTGCAGACCTACAAAACCCAAGAATTTGCCCCAAATATTTCTGCATAGCACAGCATCAAACACATCTTAGTATCTTATTCAGTCTGGAATTCACACCTCAATCTATTGCGATTATGGAAGCTACTGAAAAGTCAATGAAAGGGGTTCTATGAGAGTTGGTCCCCACACTGAACACTAAAACACATGTAAAATAAAAGGGGGCAAACTTCCAAGTCACGATTAGGGACGGTGATAGGTTCGACTTTTTTTCAGATTCACCTCCCATTAAAGCAAGAGAAAAGTGCAACTTTGCAGCATGTTTGTTCACGTCAAGTTTTGCCTCAAGAACACATTTTGCAGTAACAAAATATGGTCTATAAAGTTGCAAAGTGCACAAGCTGAAGGCACAGAGTACAAGCACATAGGAAAACAGATTTCAAAATACAAAGTAACAAAAAAGAAATCTGGTATTTAAAACTCCCTGACAGAAGATACATTTATATGGGACCAACTCTTAAAGGTGACAATTTTTAAACTAATGAACAAATATTGCACAATAACAAAGTTTTATTCTTATTAAGTAAAAGCTCCCGAAAATACCTTGAAGTTTAAAAACTAACACACTGACGTGTTAACTAGTTTTAAGAATGTCCTTAATATTAAGAAAAGAGTGCAAAAAGGATTCTTCCATTCTAACACTTTTTGGAAACTGCTGATTCCAGCTGCCCATTTCTTTTATTACCAGCAATGCAGCTTTCTTAGCTTCCTCATCTGCTAAATTATTCCCTCTTATTTGCGTGGAGGTTCCCTTCCGATGGCCCTTTACATAAACTACCGCAATTTGTTTGGGCCCTCTTAATGCCTCCAAAGTTTGCGTTATTAAGGTCTCATGTATTAATCCTTTACCCTGAGAATTCATCAGTCCCCTCTCTTCCCAAATTTTTCCGAACGTGTGAACCACCCCATATGCATATTTAGAATCTGTAAATATTGTTCCTCTCTTATCTTTTAACAACTGTAATACCCTCAATACTGCGAACAGCTCACAAGCCTGCGCCGACCATCCTGAGTTAAGGGGACCTGACTCCTTAGTTGTCCAGCTGTTTCCATCTATTATAGCGTATCCTGACTTCCTTTTCCCATCCACTACCCGTGATGATCCACATAAAAACTCCTCTTCTTCTTCTAAATCCTCTCTTACCTTGGTATAGTTTTACTTTCAATTCCCGATCTTTTATTTCTAAACTAATTCCCAATTCGACCATTAAATCCCTTCCTAATAGGTTATATTCAGCTTCAGGCACTAATAAAAGGGACCCTATCCCTATTCGGGATGGGGATTCTATTTCTACCCCTTTAATTACTAGTACAGAAAAGGGGTCTCCTTTTGCTCCTATTACTTCTATTTTCTCCGAAGATGGAGCACATCCCCGGGGCACAGTTTGGACAATAGATCTTTCTGCCCCCGAATCTACCAGGAATTCCATTTCCTGGCACTGGGGACCTAACTTTAATTTTATCAAGGGCTCTGTTGTTTTAGGAGTCCCCAGCAGATAGAGCCCCTGACACCCCTACTCAGCATAATACATTTTCTCATCCTGTATACGTTTCCTACAGCTCCTTCGCATATGTCCCTTCCTCTGACAGTAAAAATATTCGATTTCCTTCAAATCCTTCAGTCCGACTTGACTTCCCTGAGGTGGCCCATTCCCACCTATGCGTGGTGGCCCTCCCTTCTGTGGAGCCATCCTCTGTACCTCTCAAACTGCCGCTACTAAAATTTTAGCTTGCCTCTTCTGAGTCTCTTCCTCCCTTCTCACATAAACCTTCTGTGCTTCCCTTAGCAACTCATCCAACCCTTTCTCTTGCCAATTTTCCAATTTTTCTAACTTTTTTTTTTTTTTTTTAATATCCGGCCATGACTTCGCCACAAACTGTGTTTTTAAAAGAGCTTGCCCGACCGGTGTCATAGGGTCTATACCGTAATAAAGCTGCAAGCTCTTTCTTAGTCTTTCTAGCCATTCTGTGGGAGTCTCATCTTTCTTTTGTTGTTCTTTAAAGGCTTTATTTATGTTCTGCCCTTGAGGGACAGATTCCTTAATCCCTTGGACGATTATAGTGCGGAGATCTCCCATATGGCCCCTGTGTTCCGGGTTTTGATTATCCCAGTTAGGGCGCTGCTGGGGCCACTTAATGTCAGCACCCGGCCCTTGTTGGTGCCGTTGGTAAAGATTTAGGGCCTGACAAATCCAATTCTCATATGACCCAAAAATTGGCCAAAATAAATGATCTGGTCTAATCTGCTGGTTTCCCCAGCCATGCATGCAATAGTAAACCATCTTTTCCCTATTTTTGTTTCGCGTGCTAGACCTCTCCGTGGGTCCCTTCCCAGTGAACACAAGGCCCAATGAGGATTCTCGGGGAATATCTGGCAACCTCTCTGTGGGTCCCTTCCCCATGAGATCAGAAGGCTTGCCCTTCTTCTGTCCCATCTTCCGGAGTGTCTTCTTTTCACACACACACACGCACCCCTCGTTCGTGGCTCACGCCCTCGCGGGCTATGAGAACCGCACTACTAGAGAGTCCCGCCCTGCCTTACGGCAGGGTCCACACTCACTTCGCTTCCTCCCCAAGCCGGGGGGGGCGTCTCGTTCATGCACACTCCAGGATACCCACCCCAACCGAACGGAATCGCTTTCTATACTTACCCTCTCTGTGGTCTTCGTCCGGTTCTTCGTGCACAAAGGTTTAAGGGGTTCAATTCTTTTGCCTAATTACCTAAATTTAGGGTTCGGAGGTTAAGGTTTCAGGGCAATCCTCTGTCCACTCCAGGGCCGTCTGAAAACGGGACGGGGCGCCTCCCTGAAGTTTAAGAGTCCCTCCCAGAGATCCTTAATCCGAGTCACGGCACCAAAATTTGTTATAAATAAGAGCCAATAAATCGATTCTGCGTCAATCAATCGATTTTATTTAGCAAGCGGTAATTAGGCAAAACAGCGCTGGGTGACCGGGGGAAGCTCAGTTCCACCAACAGGCACACCAAATCAACCTTTCGTATGTGCTTATATACGTTATGCGTTCGTTTACGTGCTGGGAATTTCCGCCTCTGGAACTTTTGTTATCTGTTGCAACATCCGAGCGCTTTGTTATCTGTAACACCATCTGGGAGTCCTATTATCTGTGGCACCATCCGGGAGTCCTGTTATCTATGACACCATCCGGTAGTCCTGTTATTTATGGCACCACCTGGTAGTCCTGTTATTTATGGCATTGTCTTTAACTACTACTACAAGGTTCTACAAAACATAATCAAACTCGCACAAGCACAGTTACTGCTTACAATAATATGCATAATACAATTGAATCCTACTCGATTTGTTCAACATTAAAAATTTTGACCATCACTTATTACAATTACCCTGGGCAGCTAAGAAGTCCCGAGAGGCTGGTGGCGGCCGGGCAGCTGTCTCAGCCCATCAGGCAGGACCGATGCAGGAAGGCAAATATCAGGCATGTTTCAGGTAGCAGTATTTAATAAAACATCTGATTAGTGCATGGAAATTACCCTCAAGGAAACAGAAAGCAACATCACCCACCCTCCCAAACAAAAGCTCCTTCCCTGGGTGAGGTGTTGGGGTGCACGGGGCGATGCTGAGGCTCCTCTGTGGGTCGGGGGATCATCCTGCTGGGGACATGGGGCTGCCACCCCTCACGCCGTGTGGCTGCTCCCCTGCCCCGCCGGTCTGGGGGGGCTTCAGATGGCCTGGATATGAAGGATGGTCCCCTGAGCCCCTTCCTTTCCCAGCCCGTGTGGATCGGTCCCCTGGCAGCGCTGGCAGCTGGAGCCCAGCCCTGCTGGGGACTCCACAGCCCTGCTGGGGACCCCCAAATACTCTGAGGGAACCCATAGCCCTGCTGGAGATCCAAAAGCCATCCATTGGAACCCACATTCCTCCGAGGGACCTCAAACACTGCCCAGGGATTGACATGAAGATACTCACAGCCCCACTGCAGCAGCTGTGACATCAACCTCGAATTTCCACCTGCAAGAGAAAGCTGTCCATGTGCAGGGGGCTCCGCTCTCCCCACCGCTGTCCCCACCGCCCATGGGCACCCCAGGGGGAATCAGGTCAGGATGCAAACGCAGGGCTGGGGGTGGGTGCAGGAGCCGTCCCACCGCGGCTGTGACACCAGCTCCGTGCTCACCAGTTCTGAGGAGAACTTCTCCAAGCCCAGGAAGGAGAGGGCGAAGTGGATGCAGTTGTTTGTGTAGGCGTTATAGTTGGCTTCACTTCTCATCGCACTTCTGACTCTACTACGGAAATCATTGAGATTAACCCCACCTTTCTTCCGGTAAATCTGGCATTGCCCCCTTTCTTTTATCAGGGTTTGGTAGCCTGACTTGATGATCAGACCGGGAATCGTCTGACTGCTGCTGGGACTGTGGCAGAATGGAAACCCCCCTCTCTCCCACTCCCTCGTTCAGTAGGCACCAGTGAGCCGCTGGGCACCTGCGGCCAATGTGGGGGATGTTTGGAGGCTTCAGGGGCACCCACAGCCAGTGTGGGGGTGCAGAGAAGCTTCTAGAATGCCTACAGTCAGATCTGATCAGCCAATAAACACGGGATACTTGTCGAGACTCCGCCCATTGTCGCGGGTCTCTCGGAGCACGAGCAAGTTGCTGCCGCTGAGACCCCCCCCTGCTCCCCGGGACTGAGACTCCGCTTGCCTTGCCGCCACGTGTGTAAGTATGTGTATCTCTTTAAAATAACCCCACACCGTGTTTAGGCAATGTGTATTCGAATCGGACTCAGGGCCGGCTCTGGCATTGCTTTGAGTGAAGCCACGTGCATGCCCACTGTGGACCGCCTGTTGTACTAGTTGCTGCCCCTTAATAATTTTCCTCAACAGATACCCAAACCTTTATTGAAGTCACTTTGGAGTGCTAAAACCCTGTTTCTCCCCGGTTTAATAAAAGTTGTTTCGGACCCTGTTGTCCCTTAAACTAACCTCGGGGTGCCTCCATGACAGGGACCAGCAGTTCCCGTGCCTAGAAAAGCAAGAGCTGCCCATCACCCTGGCCCAGCCACCACGAACACTGGCCACATTTTGGCCACCACCAGAACCCCAAAGGAGACAGGGGGCCTGGCACTTACCCACAAAGTGTATGACCTCTTCATCCCCACAGTAGACAGCTGCATGTTTGAAGTTCTCCTGCCAGGCACAAGGGCTCGGGCAAAAGTCACCCGTCCTTCCCAACGGCTCCGAGCTGGAGCCGTCCCAGGACAAGCCCTGTGCATCTTCCCCTCCCTGTCCTGCTCTGACCACCGTCCAGGCAGATGTGTGCAATGGGTGGGAGAGCTGGGAGCACGCTTACCGCGATACTATCTGGAACTCTGGAACCAGCAAACATGCCAGCGAAGAAATTCATAATTGTTTTCTCTGGGACGGTGCTGGTGACAGAGCCGGGCTGTTCACTCTGCCAGGGGCTGAGGGAAATGCAGGGGATGGTGGATCAGCAGGCGCTGGGACAAAACCTGACCTCACATCTTTCCCGATACACAGGAGGCAGAGAAAGGCTGAAAGCCAAACACCAAACAGAAATAGGTCCAGCTAAGTCCTATGTGGGCTTTTCCACTTGTTAAAGTTGCAATTAATTTCCTAATTCCACTGGAAATGTTTAGTTTGGGAATAGAGGGAGGGAGGTGGGTAAGGAGACCCTGGAAAGGCTGTGGAGTGTGAGGAGCTGCAGGACATGTGCAGAAGTGCGTGTCGTGCAAGAGGCCCCGGGGAGCGAAGAGCAGAAGAGTGCCACAGGACTGGCACAGCCTCCCCATGCAAACCATCCTTTGCCACGCAAGAGCGATGCCAGATCTGCCATCACGACGCCAATCCTCAGGTTAAGGATCTTCCATCCCCGTGTGTCCCGCACCCACATTGTCACCTTCTCAGCACCTTGGCCGGATCCAACATCTACAGGAGGTGGCTCTTGCTGTGCTTGGCCTCCATCCCTGATGGGACGTCCCCGAGCTGCCTGTGGGGCAGAGGGGACACTGTGTCCCTTGCACAGGGACGTCTTCATGCTGTGACCACCTGGTGGGGCTCACCTTCCAGGTGGATGATCTCCCTGTCACCACATGGGGACCCATCAGTGTCTCAGGGCCACTGGCTCATACCCTGTTCCTGTTGGCCTGGGCACAGCTTGGGTCTCCATGGATGGTGAAGGGGTCATCTCCTCCAGGTGCTGAGCACCAAGCCCCCCCCGTATGCACCGAGTCCATGCAGCCCCCAAAGACCCCCGTCCTTCTGACCCCCACATTCAGAACCGGGCCGGGCTCAGCCGCGGAGTCCATGGGTGACTGATGGACTGATGGTGGTTGTTATTCTGTCAGTATTCTGACATGGGGTCTGTGAGAAACTGTGAGAGTCAACAATGTGGGAACAAGAGTTGGTGGAAAAATGCAACAGGCAAAGACCTTATACTCATTAATACATGAAGGACAGAAGGATTGATACAAAATTGATACATCAAGGACAAAGGGATTGATACAAGATTGATACATCAAGGACAGCGGGGTAACTTGTGATAGACCAAAAAATGCTTTTATGGCAGCAACTTCGGTGGGAACACAAAATGTATCACTTATGCAGTGCCTAACCTAGCAAAGCAGCAATGCTTGAGCAAGCATCAAAGCAAGTATAAATACAAGCCTCAATTTGTTAGAAATGTCTGTGCATGCACCGAAAAAAAGAGATTCTGTGCCTCATTCGCTGAAGTTATAGCTGTTCTTCGCCAGTAATACTGATATTGGCTGTTGTTTCGCTCATTATTATCCTGGGCAGCCAAGAAGCCCCAGAGGCTGGTGGCAGCCGGGCAGCGCTCTCAGCCCATCAGGCAGGACTGAGGCTGTATGTAAAATCAGGTTCGTTTCAGGTAGCAAAATTTAATAAAACATCTGATTAGCACACAGCAATTAAGCTCCAGGAAGCAGAAAGCAACGTCCCCATCCCCCCACAAAGAAAATCTCCTTCCCTGAGGCTTCTCAGTGGGTCGGGGGGCTGGTCCTTGGGGGACATGGGGCTGCCACCCCTCACGCCGTGTGGCTGCTCCCCTGCCCCGCCAGGCTGGGGGGGCTTGAGGTGGCCTGGAAAGGAGGGACAGTCCCCTGAGCCCCTGTCCTGCCCTTCCCAGCCCGTGCAGATGGGTCCCCTGGCAGCACTGGCATCTGGAGCCCAGCCCTGCTGGGGACCCCAAAACCGTCCTGTGGACCCCACAGCACTGCTGGGGACCCCGAAACACTCTGAGGGACCCCACAGCACTGCCTGGGAGCCTGCATCTCTCTGAGAGACCCCAAAGCCCTCAGAGGAGCCCAAGATCATCCCAGAGGAACCCAACAATCTTTAGGGGCCCCAATACCCCTTGAGGCTCAACCCTCCCAGGGATCCCACAGTCCGCCCAGGGACCACAACCCCTGCCAGGGGGCTTTACATGGGGATACTCACAGTGTCGCTGCAGCTGTTGTCACCTTCATCTTGGATTCGCACCTGCAAGAGAAAGCTGTCCATGTGCAGGGGGCTCTGCTGTCCCCACCGCTGTCCCCACCGCCCATGGGCACCCCAGGGGGAATCAGGTCAGGATGCAAACGCAGGGCTGGGGGTGGGTGCAGGAGCCGTCCCACCGCGGCCGTGACACCAGCTCCGTGCTCACCAGGTTGGAGTAGAACTCCTGCAAGCCCAAGAGGTAGAGGGCGAAGTGGATGCAGTTGTTTGTGTAAGGGTCATACTTGGCTTCGCTGTTCATCGCTGTCCTGACTCTATTATTGAATTCCTTGAGAACAACCCCATCTTTTTTCCGGTAAACATCAAATAGCCCCCTGTTCTTTCGCATTTTCAACAATCCTTCTTTGCTGATCACACCAGGGCTTTCCTTGCAATCTATGCCTGGAAAATAAGAACCTCCCATCACTCTGGCCTGGCCACCACAGCCACTGGCCACACTTTGGCCACCATTACAACTGGATCAGAAGCAGGGGGTCGTGTGCTTACCCTGGAAGTGTATGACCTCTCCATTCCCACAGTAGACGGCTGCATGTCTCAAGAGGGCCTGTGCGATGGTGCTATTGCTTCCATCCAAGGGGAATAGCAAGATGTCCCCAGGCTGCAAAGTGCCATTTAAAACCTGCTCGAAGATCTCCCCATGTCCAGGGATGCTCTTGGTGAACAGAAACTTGAGCGACACAGATTTCCTCTGCCAACCGCACCAGGGAAGGAAGGTAAGAAGATAGCAAAACCAACCCCATCATGCCATAACGCCCGCCAGACCCTCGCTCTGGAAGCGGAGGTCTCTCCAAGCTCTGAGAGGAACAGAAAACGGGTGTCAGCGCTGTGCTCGTGCCGTCCTGCCCGTGCGCCAGGGCAGGGTCCCAGCTGCCATCACACCCTGCCCAGGATGGATCCTGCCAGGCACAAGGGCTCGGGCAAAAGTCACCCGTCCTTCCCAACGGCTCCGAGCTGGAGCCGTCCCGGGACAAGCCCTGTGCATCTTCCCCTCCCTGTCCTGCTCTGACCACGGTCCAGGCACATGTGTGCAATGGGGTGTGGAGATGGGAGCGTACTTACCTCATCAAGGCAGGAAGAAGTGGCAAGACTCATGACACTGGCTTCTAACACTTTTTTCCTTGAGATAGAGCCGGTGTTGCTGATCTCCTGCAAGGAGAGAGGAACAGAAAAGGGGTGTCAGCGCCTTGCTCGTGTCGTCATGCCCGTGCGCCAGGGCAGGGTCCCAGCTGCCATCACACCCTGCCCGGGATGTCCTGCCAGGCACAAGGGCTCGGCCGAGAGTCACCCGTCCTTCCCAACGGCTCTGAGCTGGAGCCATCCCGGGACAAGCCCTGTGCATCTTCCCCTCCCTGTCCTGCTCTGACCATGGTCCAGGCACATGTGTGCAATGGGGTGCAGAGATGGGAGTGCACTTACCTCATCAGGGCAGGAAGAACTGTCAAGACTCATAACACTGGCTTCTGACATTTTTTTCTTTGAGATAGAGCCGGTGTTGCCCATCACCCGCAAGGAGAGAGGAACAGAAAAGGGGTGTCAGCGCCGTGCTCGTGCCGCCCTGCCCGTGCGCCAGGGCAGGGTCCCAGCTGCCATCACACCCTGCCCGGGATGGATCCTGCCAGGCACAAGGGCTCGGGCAAAAGTCACCCGTCCTTCCCAACGGCTCCGAGCTGGAGCCGTCCCGGGACAAGCCCTGTGCATCTTCCCCTCCCTGTCCTGCTCTGACCACCGTCCAAGCAGATATGTGAAATGGGGTGTGGAGATGGGAGCGTACTTACCTCATCAAGGCAGGAAGAACTCTCAAGTCTTATAGCACTGGCTTCTGACATTTTTTTCTTTGAGAGAGAGACGATGTTGCCCATCACCTGCAAGGAGAGAGGAACAGAACAGGGGTGTCAGCGCCATGCTTGTGCCGTCCTGCCCGTGCGCCAGGGCAGGGTCCCAGGTGCCATCACATCCTGCCCGGGATGGATCCTGCCAGGCACAAGGGCTCGGGCGAGAGTCACCCGTCCTTCCCAACGGCTCCGAGCTGGAGCCATCCCGGGACAAGCCCTGTGCATCTTCCCCTCCCTGTCCTGCTCTGACCACCGTCCAAGCAGATGTGTGAAATGGGGTGTGGAGATGGGAGCGTACTTACCTCATCAAGGCAGGAAGAACTCTCAAGTCTTATAGCACTGGCTTCTGACATTTTTTTCTTTGAGATAGAGCCGGTGTTGCCCATCACCCGCAAGGAGAGAGGAACAGAAAAGGGGTGTCAGCGCCGTGCTCGTGCCGCCCTGCCCGTGCGCCAGGGCAGGGTCCCAGCTGCCATCACACCCTGCCCGGGATGGATCCTGCCAGGCACAAGGGCTCGGGCAAAAGTCACCCGTCCTTCCCAACGGCTCCGAGCTGGAGCCGTCCCGGGACAAGCCCTGTGCATCTTCCCCTCCCTGTCCTGCTCTGACCACCGTCCAAGCAGATATGTGAAATGGGGTGTGGAGATGGGAGCGTACTTACCTCATCAAGGCAGGAAGAACTCTCAAGTCTTATAGCACTGGCTTCTGACATTTTTTTCTTTGAGAGAGAGACGATGTTGCCCATCACCTGCAAGGAGAGAGGAACAGAACAGGGGTGTCAGCGCCGTGCTTGTGCCGTCCTGCCCGTGCGCCAGGGCAGGGTCCCAGGTGCCATCACATCCTGCCCGGGATGGATCCTGCCAGGCACAAGGGCTCGGGCGAGAGTCACCCGTCCTTCCCAACGGCTCCGAGCTGGAGCCATCCCGGGACAAGCCCTGTGCATCTTCCCCTCCCTGTCCTGCTCTGACCACCGTCCAAGCAGATGTGTGAAATGGGGTGTGGAGATGGGAGCGTACTTACCTCATCAAGGCAGGAAGAACTCTCAAGTCTTATAGCACTGGCTTCTGACATTTTTTTCTTTGAGATAGAGCCGGTGTTGCCCATCACCTGCAAGGAGAGAGGAACAGAACAGGGGTGTCAGCGCCGTGCTCGTGCCGCCAGGGCAGGGTCCCAGCTGCCATCACACCCTGCCCAGGATGGATCCTGCCAGGCACAAGGGCTCGGGCAAAAGTCACCCGTCCTTCCCAACGGCTCTGAGCTGGAGCCGTCCCGGGACAAGCCCTGTGCATCTTCCCCTCCCTGTCCTGCTCTGACCACGGTCCAGGCACATGTGTGCAATGGGGTGTGGAGATGGGAGCACGCTTACCAGGCTGACACCGGCAACAGTTGCAGCGCTTGCAGCACCTACAATGCTGCCAGCAATGGCAGAAGCGACTGGGTCCATTGTTTTCTCTGGGACGGTGCTGGTGACAGAGCCGGGCTGCTCGCTCCTCTGAGGGCTGAGGGAAATGCAGGGGATGGGTGGTTCAGCAGCAGGGACAAAACCTGACCTCACATCCTTCCTGATACATAAGAGGTGGAGAAAGGCTGAAAGCCAAACACCAAATAGAACAAAGTGCAGAGAAGCCCAGTACCGTTTTTCTACTTCTTAAAGCTGCAATTAATTTGCTAATTCCACTGGAAATGTTAGGTCTGGCAAAGGAAGCAGGGGGAGACCCTGGAAAGGCTGTGGAGTGCGAGGAGCTGCAGGATATGTGCAAAAGTGCGTGTCCTGCAAGAGGCCCCGGGGGGCGAAGAGCAGCTGCTGCTGCGGGGGGGCAGGAGGGGGCGGCGCCACCAGGGCTGGGACGTGGCTCAGCGGCGGCTTCGGGGAAAGGAGCTGCTGGGAACCGGAAAGTGAAAGTGAAAACAGCACAAATGCCACAGGGTTGGCACGTGTCCTGGGAAGGGCATCGGAATGGGGCTGCAACCCCAACCAAACTCCATCCTCAGGCTCAGGTTTCAGCCGAGGGTGCTGTGAGGAGGATCAGTTGCACAGCCCTGCCACCATCTGCAGGGCCACCCCAAGGAGCCCCCTGGGACCTTCTGGCAATGGTGGCTCTGACCGAGCACTGTCCCATGGGTGACACAACAGCAACATTGGGTGGACGTGGCTTTGCAGGACCTTTCTGTTTTGTGGGGATGGATGTCCCTTAGAAAGGACGTCAGTGGTGGCATTTTCCCATTTCAGAAAGGAGAGCAGGGAAGGGCTCTGTGTCTTGTCCCCAGACACAGGACATCCTTGTGGCATTGCAGCCATCCCCACAGCGCTGATGTCCTCATGGGGATGCCAATGTCGCCACTGACCCAGCATCCTTGCAGGGACACAGCCGTTCCCAGAACAGGCATCTTCAGGAGGATACCACCATTCCCACCAAGCCGGCATCCTCACAGACATGCCACCATTCCCACCAGTCACCAAAAGTTCTGTACTGTATCAAATGTTTTGTACTGTATTATTTAGTATATGATAGAGATACTTACTGTTGCTGTTATTACTGTTCTTCTCCTGTAATACTCATATTGACCACTGTTTCAGTCATTATTACCCTGGGCAGCTAAGAAGTCCTGAGAGGCTGGTGGCGGCCGGGCAGCTGTCTCAGCCCATCAGGCAGGACCGATGCAGGAAGGCAAATATCAGGCATGTTTCAGGTAGCAGTATTTAATAAAACATCTGATTAGTGCATGGAAATTACCCTCGAGGAAACAGAAAGCAACATCACCCACCCTCCCAAACAAAAGCTCCTTCCCTGGGTGAGGTGTTGGGGTGCACGGGGCGATGCTGAGGCTCCTCTGTGGGTCGGGGGATCATCCTGCTGGGGACATGGGGCTGCCACCCCTCACGCCGTGTGGCTGCTCCCCTGCTCCACAAGGCTGGGGGTCTTCAGATGGCCTGGAAAGGGGGGACGGTCCCCTGAGCCCCTGCCCTGCCCTTCCCAGCCCGTGCAGATGGGTCCCCTGGCAGCGCTGGCATCTGGAGCCCAGCCCTGCTGGGGACCTCATAGCCCTTCTGGGGACCCCAAAACCCTCCTGGGGACCCCACAGAACTGCTGGGGACCCCAAAACCCCCTGAGTGACACCACAGCCCAGCTGGGGAGCCTCTAGCCCTCCCAGGACTACAGAGGCATCCCAGGGAATCCCATACCTCATTGGGGACCCAATTCTCATTGTGACTCAGCCCTTCCTTCAACCCTACATTCCTCACAGGCACCCCAGACTCTGTTCAGTAGAGCTGAAAAGGGGACACTCACAGCCCCACCGCTGAGGCTGAGGATGGACTTGGTTTGTGTTGCAGCCACCATTCCAATGCCCATACCAGGGAATGAAGTTGTGCCAACCCTGTGGCGCTTGTTGCTGTTGACACTGTACAGTTCCCAGCAGCTCCTTTCCCCGAAGCCGCCGCTGAGCGACGTCCCAGCCCTGGTGCAGCCACCCCCTCCTGCCGCCCCGCAGCAGCAGCTGCTCTTCGCTCCCCGGGGCCTCTTGCAGGACACGCACTTTTGCACATGTCCTGCAGCTCCCTGCACTCCACAGCCTTTCCAGGGTCTCCCGACCCACCTCCCTCCCTCTATTCCCAAACTTAACATTTCCAGTGGAATTAGCAAATCAATTGCAACTTTAACAAGTGGAAAAGCCCACATAGGACTTAGCTGGACCTATTTCTCTTTGGTGTTTGGCTTTCAGCCTTTCTCTGCCTCCTTTGTATCTGGAAAGATGTGAGGTCAGGTTTTGTCCCAGCGCCTGCTGATCCACCATCCCCTGCATTTCCCTCAGCCCTTGGTGGAGCGAGCAGCACAGCTCTGCCACCAGCTCTGTCCCAAAGAAAACTATGCTAAGACTCGCTGCTACCATTTTTGGCAGCTTTCTAGGTGCTGCAGGAATTGCAGGTGTTGGCGCTGGCCTGGTAAGTGCACTCCCATCTCTGCACCCCATTGCACACATTTGCCTGGACCATGGTCAGAGCAGGACAGGGAGGGGAAGATGCACAGGGCTTGTCCCGGGACGGCTCCAGCTCGGAGCCATTGGGAAGGACGGGTGACTTTTGCCCGAGCCCTTGTGCCTGGCAGGATCCATCCCGGGCAGGGTGTGATGGCAGCTGGGACCCTGCCCTGGCGCACGGGCAGGGCGGCACAAGCACAGCGCTGACACCCCTTTTCTGTTCCTCTCTTCTTGCAGGTGTTCAGCAACACTGCAAGTAGGAGCTTGGAGAGACCTGTGCCGGCATTTTGGGGGCCTGGAGGTCATTGGGGGCAATTGGGCTCATTGTGCCCCCTCCTGACTTTCCTTCTTTGATGTTGTTCGTAGACCACCAGATTTCTGCTGTTCAAACGTGACTGTGGGCACGATCAGATTTACAAGGAGGTATTTGGGATCGAGTTGCAGCCTGGGGACATCTTGCTCTTCCCCTTGGACAGACGCAATAACATCATTGTCCAGATGATCTTCAAGCATGCTGCCATCTACTGTGGGGCTGACAAAATCATGCACTTTGTGGGTAAGCGCCAGACCCCCTGCTCCATTTGGGTTGTAGTGATCCTCAAAGTGTGGCCAGCGGCTGTGGTGGCCGGGCCAGGGCAATGGGCAGCTCTTGCTTTTCCAGCCACCGGCACTCAGAGGAAACGTGATGTGATCAGCAGTCGGACGACTTCTGGTGTGGATCGCCAAAGAAGACTTGTTGAAAATGAAAAAGGAGACATGAAAGTACCTGATTTACCAGAAAATAGATGGGGTTGAAATAAATAACTTACGGTTTTTCTATGGATAAACAATGTTTAATCCAATTCCTTAATTGTATTCCTTAAACACATGTTCATTAGAGCATAAGCAAAACAGCGCTGGGTGTGCAGGGGATTCACTCCGCCCAGCACGCACACCTTTTAACAATAAGCAGTGTGCTTAAATACAGTAAGGTATTACATATTCATAATGACCCCAGGAATGCCTGTACATATTCATAACCTTTCCCCGCTTCTTATTAAAATGAGTCTCAGATAATCATTTCCATAGTCTCCTTCTTGACCCTCCCTGTTGCGCCTGCACGGTGTCACTTGGTGATTTTGAGGAGGGGTCTTTGGGGGTCTTTGGATGAAGCTCCTTCAGCTTCGTCACAGTGAACTTGTTACCTTTGGCTCATTATGATGAACGGGCTGGAACCCAAGCTGCCAAGTCGACTGAAACCAGACTGATGCCCCCTTTTGCTGGAAATCTTGGCTATCTCGTCTCCTCAAGGTTACAGCTGGTGTTGTAAAACTTCTTATCTCAGCATTCAATGAGGTTCTGTTTTTTTCTTAACAAAATTGGTTACATAGGGCTGTAAACTAGATATGCATTATGTGGCTTAAAGTGTTAGTTTGTTAGTAGGCCTTTATGGTGTGGTTGGTTAACCCTTAAAATGTTGGTTCCCTCTTTCAATACAACTTCATAAACAAGTTTCACAACTTTTTACATAGAACTTAACCACCTTTTCCTTTTTCCAGGTTCAGAGCCCGTGCCTCATTTGGTTATATCTATAAACATTAAACATCTTCTCAGCACAAATCAAAACTGCATTTCTCACAGGGTTAATCTAAATGATTTCCGGAGAAAAGTCATGGAGGCGATGAACAGCGAAGCCGAGTATTGCGCCAGCAAGAACAACTGCATCCACTTCGCCCTCTCCTTCCTGGGACTGGAGAAGTTCTACTCAGAACTGGTGAGCATGGAGCTGGTGTCACGGCCACAGTGGGACGGCTCCTGCACCCACCCCCAGCCCTGCGTTTGCATCCTGACCTGATTTCCCCTGGGGTGCCCATGGGCGGTGGGGACAGCGGTGGGGACAGCGGAGCCCCCTGCACATGGACAGCTTTCTCTTGCAGGTGCAAATCCAAGATGAAGGTGGCAGCAGCTGCAGTGGTGGGGCTGTGAGTATCCCCATGTCAGGCCCCCTGGCAGGGGTTGGGGTCCCTGGGGGGAATGTGGGGTCCAAGGGAGGTCTGAGTCACCAGAAGAATTGGGTCCTCAATGAGGGATGGGTTCCCCTGGGATGCCACTGTGGTCCTCAGAGGGCTGGAGGATCCCCATGAGGGCTGTGGAGTCCCTCAGAGGGGTTTGATGTCTCCAGCAGGAGAGCAGAAGAGTTCTGGGACAGGCATCGGAATGGTGACTGCAACCCAACCCCAACCCCAAAGCCAACCTCAGGCACAGATGGTGCCGGGAGGAAGATTGGGTCCACAGCCCTGCCACCGTCTGTAGGGCCACCCCAAGGATCCCCCTGGGACCTTCTGGTGATGGTGGCTCAGGCCGAGTGTCATACCATGGGTGACACAACAGCAGCACTGGGTGGACTTGACCTTGTAGGTCCTTCGTCCTTGGTGTGGATGGATGTTCTTGAGAAAAGGCATCAGTGGTGGCATTTTCCCATCTCAGGGAGGGGAGCAGGGAAGGGCTCTGTGTCTTGTCCCTATACACAGGGCATCCTCGTGGCATTGCAGCCATCCGCACAGGGCTGATGTCCTCATGGGGATGCCAATGTCCCCACTGACCCAGCATCCTCACAGGGACACAGTCGTCCCCAGAACCGACATGTTCAGGAGGATACCACCATTCCCACCAAGCCACCATCCTCACAGACATGCCACCATTCCTGTCAGTCACCAAAAGTTTTGTACTGTATCAAATGTTTTGTACTGTATTATTTAGTTTATGACAGAGATGCTGATTGTTGCTGTTATTATTGTTCTTTACTGGTAATTACTGATATTGACGGGTGTTTCAGTCATTATCATCCTGCACAGGTAAAAAGCCCCAGAGGCTGGTGGCAGCCGGGCAGCTCTCTCATCCCACCAGGCAGGACTGAGGCAGGAATGCAAAATCAGGCACATTTCAGGTAGCAAAATTTAATAAAACATCTGATTAGCACATGGCAATTAAGCTCCAGGAAGCAGAAAGCAATGTCCCCCACCCTCCCAAAGAAAAGCTCCTTCCCTGGGCGAGTTGTTGGGGTGCGCGGGGCGATGCTGAGGGTTGGGGGGGACCATCCTCCAGGGACATGGGGCTGCCACCCCTCACGCCGTGTGGCTGCTCCCCTGCCCCACCCGGCTGGGGGAGCATGGGATGGCCTGGAAAAGGGGGACGGTCCCCTGAGCCCCTGCCCTGCCCTTCCCAGCCCGTGCAGATAGGTCCCCTGGCAGCACTGGCATCTGGAGCCCAGCCCTGCTGGGGGCCCCACAGCCCTGCTGGGGACCCCGAAACCCTCTGAGAGAACCCACAGCACTCCCAGGGACCCCAAAGCCCTCTGAGAGATCCCACAGCCCTCCTGGGAGCCTCTAGCCCTCCTACGACCACCGTGGCATCCCAGGGGAACCCATCCCTCATTGAGGACCCAATTCTTCTGGTGACTCAGACCTCCCTTGGACCCCACATTCCTCCCAGGGACCCCAACCCCTGCCAGGGGGGCTGACATGAGGATACTCACAGCCCTACCACTACAGCTGCTGCCACCTTCATCTTGGATTTGCACCTGCAAGAGAAAGCTGTCCATGTGCAGGGGGCTCCGCTGTCCCCACCGCTGTCCCCTCCACCCATGGGCACCCCAGGGGGAATCAGGTCAGGATGCAAACGCAGGGCTGGGGGTGGGTGCAGGAGCCATCCCACTGCGGCCGTGACACCAGCTCCGTGCTCACCAGTTGTGAGTAGAACTTCTCCAAGCCCAGGAGGGAGAGGGCGAAGTGGATGCAGTTGTTTTTATAGAGGGAATACTCGGCTTCGCTGTTCATTGCCTTCCTGAGTCTGCTCCTGAAAGCTCTGAGATCAACACCACCTTTTTTCCGGTAAATCTGACAGTTCCCCCTGTCCTTTTTCAGGGCTGTGTAGCCTTGTTTGCTGATCAGACCGGGAGTCGTCTGACTGCTGATCAAAGCAGTGCTGTTTGGAGTGCCGGCACCTGGAAGAGCAAGAGCCACCCATCACTCTTGCCTGGCCACCACAGGCGCTGGCCACACTTTGGCCACAACCAAAACCTGAAGAGGAGCAGGGGGTTGGATGCTTACCCTGGAAGTGTATGACCTCTCCATCCCCACAGTAGACGGCTGCATGTTTGAAGAGGATCCTGCTGACGATGTCATTGCTTCTGTCCATGGGGAAGAGCAAGATGTCCCCAGGTTGCAACTCACTTTCTGACACCTCCTCGAAGATGTCCCCGTGACCAGGGATGCTCTTGGTGAACAGAAACTTGAGCGCCACATACTCCCTCTACCAAACACATTGGGGAGCGAATGTCAAGAGGCAGCAGAGCCAGCTCCATCGCCCCCCAAGTGCCCCCCAGGTCCCCAAAATGATGGTGCAGGTCTCTCCAAGCTCCTACTTACAGTGTTGTGCAACACCTGCAAGGAGAGAGGAACAGAAAAGGGGTGTCAGCGCCGTGCTCGTGCTGCCCTGCCCGTGCGCCAGGGCAGGGTCCCAGCTGCCATCACACCCTGCCCGGGATGGATCCTGCCAGGCACAAGGGCTCAGGCAAGAGTCACCCGTCCTTCCCAACGGCTCCGAGCTGGAGCCGTCCCGGGACAAGCCCTTTGCATCTTCCCCTCCCTGTCCTGCTCTGACCACGGTCCAAGCAGATGTGTGCAACGGGGTGCAGAGATGGGAGCGTACTTACCAGGCTGGCACCTGCAACACTTGCAGTGCTTGCAGCTCCAGCACCGATGAGAGAGGTGGGTTGTAGCATGGTTTTCTATGGGATGGTGCCGCTGACAGAGCCGGGCTGCTCGCTCCTCCGAGGGCTGAGGGAAATGCAGGGGATGGGTGGTTCAGCAGCAGGGACGAAACCTGACCTCACATCCTTCCTGATACATAAGAGGCGGAGAAAGGCTGAAAGCCAAACACCAAATAGAATAAAGTGTAGAACAGCCCTGGGTGGGTGTTTCCAATTGTTAAAGTTGCAATTGATTTGCTAATTCCACTGGAAATGTTAAGTTTGGGAATAGAGGGAGCGAGGTGGGTCAGGAGACCCTGGAAAGGCTGTGGAGTGCGAGGAGCTGCAGGACATGTGCAAAAGTGCGTGTCCTGCAAGAGGCCCCGGGGAGCAAAGAGCAGCTGCTGCTGCGGGGGGGCAGGAGGGGGTGGCTGCACCCGGGCTGGGACGTCGCTCAGCGGCGGCTTTGGGGAAAGGAGCTGCTGGGAACCGGAAAGTGAAAGTGAAAACAACAAAAGTTCCGCAGGATTGGCACAGCCTCCCCATGCAAACCATCCATTGCCACGCAAGAGCGATGACAAAGCCGCCATCACAACACTGATCCTCAGGTTAAGGATCTTCCATCCCCCTGTGTCCCGCACCCACATTGTCACCTTCGCAGCACCTTGGCCGGATCCAACATCTGCAGGAGGTGGTTCTTGCTGTGCTTCTCCATGATCCCCGATGGGACGTCCCCGAGCTGCCTGTGGGGCAGAGGGGACACTGTGCCCCGTGTCTCTTGCACAGGGACATCCTCATGCTGTGACCACCTGCTGGGGCTCACCTTCCAGGTGGATGCTTTTCCCACCACCACAGCAGATATTGTGCGTGCCACACCAGCCAGAGGCAGGAACAGGTCTCATCAGGGACCACGTTGAAGTGCTGGCCCAGTAGCCCCTCACAGAGGAAGAATGCTATGGTGGTCACTGCTCTGGTCACAGCCTGCAGACCCATCCAAGTCTCAGGACCACCAGCACTCTGGGGACAGCAGCAGCATCACTGACCCCCTGGCTCATCCCTCATCCCAGTGGCTTGGGCACAGCTTGGCTCTCCAAGAATGTGGAAACCCTTCAAGAAGGGGTCATCTCCTCCAGGTGCTGAGCACCCATGGGTTCTGAAGAAAGGGCAGAGTATGAGGGATTTGGGCCTGTTGAGCACGCATTCCTGATGGCACCCACCCATGACAGCACCCACCTCCAGTCCATGCAGCTCCCCGGTACCCCTGCACCAGCAGACTCAGCACTGGTCAGGTCCCATCCATGGGTTCATGGGTGACAGGTGCCACAGGGCAGGACCTCAGCTTTCCCCAACAGGCACTGCGGTGACTCTTGGCACCCACACAGAGCTCTGCTGGTGCCCAGACCCCACTGACCAGCCACACTGTGGCAGCCAGTCTGTTCTGTTCTGGCACCCTGAGGCCAGTCCTAAGGGAACAAACCAACCTGGTGTGACATTTCATCACCAGACCCCTTGGGTGACCTCAAAGGAGTCACAAAATGGCTCTGTGGCCATGATGTACTGATAGCTGGTGGTCACTGAACTGATGAAAACCACCTCTTGGTGCCAAAACACTTCTTGCCCTGCAGGTGGCCCATGGGATGGCCACCAACCAATTCCCAGCCCTGTGTCCCCGGGGCAGTGTGTGCTCCAGAGCCACATTAAATTTTAATCTTTGCTCTGGGGTGTCACCAAAGGCTTTGGCAAGGCCTTTGGTGGGTGATGTGGGAGCTGTCACCTTCTGTCACCAGGTGACCTCCACGGCACCATTTATCAAGGAGTCTTCAATAAACAAGAGCTAATTACGGCTGAAACCAGAGCCTGGGGACATGCTCGGCTTGGGGCAGCCACGTTAACCCTTCCCAGCCACCTCCAGTCCCACGGCCCTCTTGTACCCTCCCAGACCCTTGTGTCTCATTGTTCTTGTCCCCTCCTGATCCACCCCATCCTCTCCTGGTTCCTGTTGTTCCCTCCTGATGTACACTCTGGTTCTCACCATCCCTTTTCTGGTCCCTAGTGTCACCTCCCACTTTCCATCATCGCCTCCTGGTCCTCACTAGCTGCTCCTAGGCATAAGCATCATCATCTCCTGGTCCCCATCATCCCTCTAGGTTCCCTTGGCACCTCTTTGTCACCACTGTCCCTTTCTAGCCCCCATCATCCCCTTGCAGTCCCCATCACCTCTTCCTCATCCCCATTATTCCTTCTTGATCCTTGTTGTCCCATCCTGGTCTCTGTCATCTCCCCTCCATCTCCATCAGCTCCTCCTGGTCTCCAGCATCTCCTTCTGGTCCTCACCACCTCCTCTCAGTCCCCATTGTCTCCTCCTAGTCCCCACCATACCCTCCTGATCTTTGATGCCTCCTCATGGTGCCCACCGTCTCTACTTGGCCTCCATCATCTGCTCCTGGTCCCCACCATCTCCCCTTGATCCCTGTTGTTTCCTCTTAGTCCCCACCACCCCATGCTATCACCGCAGGAGCTGCCTAGGACAGCAGTGCCTTCTTGGGTCACCCAGTGTCCCCACTGAGCTGTCCCCAGGCCAGGGTGCACCCACCAGCTCCCCATGGCCAGTGGGATTAGGGCGGCTGGAGCCTTGGGGCTGCTCCTGACCACAAGTTTCAAGCTTGTCACCAGCATCTTTGGTTAATTAGTAAATTAGTAATTAAACGCTCTCTGCCTGCTGGAGAGAGAGAGGAGCAGATCCCAAGGTTTTAGGCTGGGTAATCCGGTGGCATCTGCCCCAGCGTCTGTCACTGAGCTGAGTCACGACCCCGCTGCGGGCTTTAACGTTTGCTCCTTCAACCCCAGCCCACCCCACTGCTACCAGCCCCTCAGCCTTGGTGTTGGGCCTGCTCAGGTGCTCCCCAAACTGGAATGGGTATAGCCCCGCTGGGTGCTGTGGTTGGTTGCTCAGCCTCAGCAGAGGGATGGGTGCTGCTCCACGGGAACCTCACCTTGGGGACAGCACCCAGCTGGGTGTAAAGGAGAATCAGGGTGGGAAACCATATTTTTGTAATTATTGGCTTTCCTGGGCGTGCTGATGATTGGCCAGCAGCAGATGGTTGGCCTGGCTAATCCCCCTCCCAAATCCCAGCTCCGGAGCTGGCTTTTAACCAACGGCAAGGAGGGAATGGGCAAATTAGCCAACTCAGCACCTATCGCCACACCAGACGCTCCCTGGTGTCCCCCTGCAGTGGGTAGCCTGTGTCACCCATGGGTGGGCTGGCACCCTGGAGTGCAGGTGTCCCAGCACCCCTGGATCAGGCACCAGGGGGGTTGTTTCACCCATGGGTGAAGCTCTGCTGAAGGGTCTGGAGGTTCCAGGGCTGGGCAGGGTGAGGTGACAGCTTGCTCCTGCCGCATTAGCCCAACGTCATAATTCTGCGGAGGGAGGAGGGCGGCCGCTGCTGCAGATGGCGGCTGTCAGAGATCTGGGTCAGGGCTGGGGCCTGAGGCAGGACGGGGGCTGCAGGGTGGGACACGGCACCCCAGGGGGACGGGGGGTCCTGGGGGTGGAGGGTGCTGCAGTCAGAGTGGGGGAACTGTGATGCAGGTGAGGACGGAGCGATGGTGCAGGCAGGAATGGAGAGAGGATGCAGGCAGAGGGTGATGGAGCGATGCTGCAGGCAGGAGAACACGGAGCGATGCTGCAGCCAGGGAGGACGGAGGCAGATTGTCTTCTGAACTTTTTCAGGCTTCAGCCTGGAGAATTTAGACCCGGAGAAGCTGTCCCTCTCTGTCACTGCCCTCCAGCTTGGGAGGAACAGGACAGACATAGGATTACAGAATGTCCAGAGTTGGAAGGAACCCAGAAGGATCATGGAGTCCAACTCCTGTCCCTGCACAGGACACCCCACAGTTCACACCGTGTGTCTGAGGACGTTGTCCAGTCTCTTCTTGAACACCGTCAGGTTGGGGCCGTGACACCTCCCTGGGGAGCCTGTTCAGTGTCCAGCACCTCTGGGTGAAGAACCTTTTCCTCATGTCCCACTGACTCTCCCTGGCACATCTTCTGCCATTCCCTGGGCTCTGTCACTGTCACAGAGCAGAGCTCAGCCTGCCCCTCCTGCTCCTGCTGAACCTGCAGCCCCACGAGCTCCAGCTGAACAAACCCAGGGACTTCAGCTGCTCCTTATACAGCTTCCTCTCCAAACCCTTCATCAACTTTGTAGCCTCCTCTGGACACTCTCCAGTAGCTTAATACCCTTATTATCCTGTGGTGCCCAGATGCCCAGGAGAGGCTGACGGGTGAGGTATGGAAGCCTTGGTGGCTCTTCCAAGGATGTCGCTGGGAAAAAGGCTGGTTCTGCACCGCTGCATGGGGGGACAACCTGCTCTAGAGCAGGGACAGGGGGTAAGCTGTTGTTTCCTCTGCATCATCTGTGAAGCACCCCTGAGAAGAAGTGCCGAAAAGCAGCTGGGACTGCTCCTCCAGCCTTTATATCCCCCCAGGAGCAGGAGCCATCTGCCCCGGGTTCCCATTTGGGGAACAATGGCACCCAAAGGTCCTCAGGGGTGCAGGAGAGGGAAGGCACAACCCAGGTTTTTCCAGGGTGCTGGGAACCCCATTCTTGGGCAAGAGATAAATACTGTCAGCTTTTGGGAGCAAGTCATTTAGAAAACTCAGCAGAAGCCAGAGTTGAGAGACTGGTACAAAATGGCTTGTTTAGGTCATAAGGGGCTTTTCAAGGCTGCTGGGGAGGTGACAGGAGTGGGTGGGTGACCCTGGTCCAGGTGCTTCCCATGCCCTCTGGGGGACCAGCCCTGGCCAGTGCCACCAGCCTGCCCTGAGACTTTGGTTTTTGATGCACTGGGGGGGCTGGGATCCCCTGTGCTCCCAGCTCCAGCTCAAACGGGGGCTCTCAGTGTCCCCCCACTCCTCTGTGGGGAGTGGGGGCTCAGCCCTGCCCCTATGGAGGATCTTCAGTAACTGCTGAGCCGCCAGCAGCTGACAGAGCCTCATCACCTCTGACACTAGCCAGAGCCCAACAACGCCCCTATCAGCCTCTGTGTTTTCAAGCCTCATTATTAGAGTTTCTGTCCCTTCTTTTGAGCATCTCCATCTCCTTTTCCCTGCCAGGGCTCTGCTGGCATCCCGTTGGCTCCATCAGAGGGATGCTTCATTTCCTACCCCAAATCCCTCTCCATCTTTGGGGTTGTCCCCAACGAGCCTCTGATCGGGATGTCTCATCCAGAGCCAAAAGGTAAGAAAGAAACAAGAGGTGACATTTAGAAACCACTTGCTGTCCACCTCAGTACATCCAGCTCTGCCGAGCGCAGCGATGGGGCGGCCAGAAGGTTTGTTACAAGATTGAGTTGCGTATTTTTTTCTTTAAATAGCTGCATATATGAGCTACTTACACTGCAGAATGCAGGGGTACACTGATATAATCATTATTCCCCTTTCTACATAGGGAGAGGTTTGCATATATAATATACCCTCAAAATGCCATAAAATTAGAACTTTCTTAGCTGGTCTCCAACAGGAGGATATAATCAGTGCCATATGTTCTTTATTTTCGTGTGCAATTATGTACGAGAAGCATTACACCAGAAATTTGAATGCAATTCTGGTCTCAGATGCCCGAGCAACAGGAAAACAACAAGTTAAAAGGAACGTATGCACACTATAACGGAAACAAACGGGAGGCTAAAATAAATTAAGTGCTTCTTAGTTTTAACAATGCTAACACGGAATATTCAAAGGTTGAGCACACTCAGTTAAAAGTCTTGATTATAGCAGCCAGGCATATTCTTTTAATGGACATCAATATCTTCTTTCACTTTACTATGAACAGTCCCAAAATTCCCCTCGTTTTCCCAGAAGCCAACAGCACCGTCCCTACATAACCTTTTTTTCCTTCACCTTCTTTTTTTCCTTCCCCTTTTTCTTCCCTTTTTTCCTTCTTTTTTTCTTCCCTTTTTTCCTTCCCTTTTTTTTTCTTTCTTCCTCTTTTTTTTTCCTTCTTTTCTTTTTCTCCCCCCCCTTTTTTTTTCCCTTGTTGTCCCCAAGCTGGTGGCTGCAGTCTCAGAACCCCTTACCAGGTTCCTGGTGACAGGTACCCTTGGGGTGTTTGGTCTCTTTGCCTATTGTTTGTTGTGTCCAGCCTTTTTATTTTATTTTTACTCTTTTTGTCCCATTTTTGCAGGTGTGTGGAGGGAGCAGAGTAAAACCAAGGAGAATGTGGAAGCCTGTGGTGTGTAACTTATTTTCAGGCTCCTGGAGGCAGGAGATGAGGTTGGTACCCTTGGTGAGTGTTCATTCTTTTTCGTGCTGGGGTTGGGGATTTTTATTTTAAATTTTTATTTTAAATTTATTATTTTTTTTCTTTTTTCAGGTGCCTGGATGAAGAGGAAGATCAACAACCACTGGAGGAAGAAGGAGCCCTGGGGGGTGAGTATGAGGGGTTTTGTCATGATTGGGGGCTAGAGAACCTGTGTGAACTTATCTTGAACGGGGAGGGTGGGTTTCATGCCCTCAAATGGTGGTTTGTGGCAGGGGGGTCACTGGGTGGGCCCCCTGTGAGTGGGTGTCTGGGAGGTGGCCCTTATGACTAGGACAAAGGGACCCCTCACTCCTGGGAACCCACCTCCCTGGGATGGGGGCTCCTCTTGCTGGCACCCCAGTGCCAGGCAGGGGGAATGAGGCAGCACTGAGACCTGCTGCCCCTTCACCTTGGGGGTATTGAAGATCTGCTGGACCCGCAGGACGTTGGTCCTGTGAGAAGATGCCCAGGGAAGCGCATCCTTGTGGATAAAAATTGTGGGGAGGGAAAGGGGTGTCGGGGGAGAGGGTCACTGGTGTTTAGGTTGCTCCATGGTGACATTTTTGCCTCTTTTGTCCCCATTTTTGTCTCTGGCCTCAGCTCACAGCTCTACCCTGGCTGAAGGCAGCTTCAGCTCCTGAGCGCTTGGCTTTGTCCTCGCTGGGGACTCTGCTCGGGGACTCTGTCCATCCTGAGCTGCTGATGTTGGTCAGAGAATCACAGAGTCATTTGGGTGGAAAAGACCTTTAAGATCATAGAGCCCACTTGTTGCTCTAGTGTTATCATCAGTATCGCTGTGTGGGTGCAGATACAACGAGCCTGAATTTAATTAATACTCCATCACATCTAAAGAAGAACTTTTTCCAGATTGGGTGAATCCATCTTGATGCTTCTTACACCTTGCATGCTTACACTCACACTTGTTGAATGGGACAAGTTATCCTTTATATTTGACTATATACAAATTGAGCCTGAATTTAGTTAATGCTGCATTACATTAAAAAAAACAAACAAAAAAAGTGGACCTGTTCCTCACTGTGGGGGGTGCTGAGCCCCCTGAGGCTTCAGGTCGCTCTGAGCTGGGGTGATGCTGCTGGGGGGGTCACAGTGGAACTGTCTCTAAGAATTGCCGAATTATCGAGGTTGGAAAAGACCCTTAAAGTCATCAAGGATCCTGGAGCAGAGCACAAGACACCGTGGCTCTCAGATGTCACCATGTGCGCTTGACGGCATCTTGCAGCGAGAGCTGCCTGAGAGCAGGAGCTGTGGGTTTGTCTGATGGGACACACTGATGATGCTCTTATGGTACCTGGAAACAGCTGCTGCCATTTGGGCATGTTTTTGGGGTCCCTCTCTTGAGGCGCAGCCCCTGCCAGCCCAGCACAGCCCCCACAGCCAAGATCAAGTCCAACCCCAACAAGGGTTGTCACAGCCCAAACACAAACCTACCCCTGTGTGCAGTTTGGCACAAGTCTTGACAGCAGCTGTGGCTGTTCGTGCATGGGGAGCACTTTACACTCTGTATTTCCCCCTTGTGTTTGGGGAATGTAGGGAAGCTGAGGATGCCTGAGCTCTACAAGGGAGGAAAAGTGAATTATTATCAGCAGTTCTGACACTTAACACCATGTGAGGTGTCTCTCCTGACTTTACCTCCCCACTTCTACTCTGCCCTGGGTGGTCTGAATTCCAGCATCAATAACCTCTAAGGGAATGTCTCCCTTCCCCAGCACAAACAGCAGCACCAGGCTGTGGATAAGCACCGAGTCCATGCGCAGGAAACAAATCAAAACCCAGAGAAACTTCCCAGGGCAAAATAACATTTGTGCCAAGCTTGGCAAAGCACTCACCTCCTTTAGGGCTAAGTTAGTTAATTAATGCTGCCTAGAACTCAACAACCAAGGCAGCGCACAGAATGAAGTGGAATAAAGCGGAATGATGCCCAAAGGCTCTCCCGAGGTGTCCCCTGAGGACTTAGTGACACTAATGCTGGTTGTGATGGATGTGGTAAAGGTGAGGGGACCTGTGGCCCATCCTGCAGATGCTTGGTGCTTGAGAGAGAGGGAAGGGACATCAGAATCCACATCAGCACACGCATGAAATGCCAAGGCAGGAGAAATGCCCGAGGCTGAGCCACACTGGCCACCCCACGGGCACAGCTCCAGTCCAGGATTCCCCATTTTATCCATACGGGTTTGCCCAGCAGTGCAGACACAACCATCCATGTTACGCACAGTTCAGAGATGCAGCATGACCACAAACCAAACCGCCTGTCCAGCAGCTGATGGCTCAGATGCTGCTGCCTTGAGCAGCTCTGGGGTTTGGAAATGCAGGACTGCTTCAGCAGCTGTCAGAGAATCACTTTGGTTGGAAAAGTCCCTTAAAAATCACCAAGTCAAATCATTACTCCAACACTACCAATTCCACCACTACCCATGTCCCTGAGAACCTCATCTCCGTGTCCAACCCTGCAGGGATGGTGACTCCAGCACTGCCCTGGGCAGCCTGTTCAATGCCCCACAGCCCTTTGGGGAAGAAATTGTTCCCCAGATCCAACCTCAATCTCCCCTGGCGCAACTTGAGGCCGTTTCCTCCTCTCCTGTCACTTGCTATTTGAGAGAAGAGACCAAATCCCCTCGTTCCCACTTCTTTTCAGGTAGTTGTAGAGAGCAATCTGCTCTTAAAACCCCCTGTTTGCTCTTAAAAAAACCTACACCCTTCTGCTGTCACCAGGAGCTGCTGCCTCGATGACATCTCTGTCACCGTGACTGTCCCCAGGAGCAGGGCCCAACATGTTCTCATCGCTCTCTTCCCCCAAGGCCACTGACACCAGGGCACTTGGAGGCATTTGCAGGAGCAAAATGAACCATCGCAGGCTGCAGGACAAGGTTTATGTGCTCTGTCTCAGGGGTAAAGGAGAAATAAAAGAGATTTTCCCCACTTTCTAGGCCAAAAGAGGCTAAGAGGAGCGAAAGTGCTAAAGCAAGGCTCCTACTCAGCACTGAGAGCAGCTTCTCTGAAGGGCTCTGAGACCACCGGGGTTTTCAGGGCATGGCCTGACCCGTCCCTCTCTGAACACCCATAAACACGCAGCCGACTGCTCAGAGACACCAGTTCTCACACTGTGCCCACCACAACTCCCCAAGGCGGACGCAGGTCCCGTCTCCTGCTCTGTTCACAGTGAGTCACCCACAGCTCAGGACACTCAGAGATGCTGCAAGCACCGGCAGCGGTGATATAAAGCAACAGGGACCAGCTCACCACTGTGCCGACCCGATTAGCCCATCCACTTTATCTGGGAGAGCACTTAGTGGCATCAGGAGATACTTAATAATGCCTGGAGCTCACAGCAGTGCTGGCCCCACCACAAACCAACTTCTCTAAGCTCGCTGCACTAAAACATCCACCAAAGAGCCACCCTGCATGGACACCCAACATCATCCTTATCTCATAACTACAGACACCAGAGCTCTGTGAGCTGCACACCAGTGCCGGTGACCCCAAGGTGCCCGAGACCAAATTGATCCCCCAAGCCCGTGATGGCCAGAGGAGGCTCAGCCGTCCCCTCCGCAGGGATCTGGCAGCACCAACCCGACCCCGAGCGCTCACCGTGTCTGTTCCGGTTCTGCTGCTGCTGCTCCGGGGGGGTGTGAGCTGGTGGGAGGCAGGAGAAGGCTGGTCTGCGCCCCAAGGGGCCAGAGATCAGTTTGGATGGAACAGACCATCAAGATCATTGAGTCCAACCATAACCCACATCCACCACTGCCACATGTCCCTGAGAACCTCATCTCCATCTGTTCAACCCCCCAGGGGTGGTGACTCCAGCGCTGCCCTGGGCAGCCTGTTCCAACCCTTTCTGGGAATAAATTGTTCCCAATATTCAGTCCAAACTTCCCCTGGCACTGTGGATTTGATCCCTTTCAGGCCAAGGAAAAAACAAGGCTGTGGCCTTAACTGCACCTCATGCAAGACACAGGGATGGTTTTAGGTGGGTCTCGCATCCCCCTCCCCTTCCTGGTGCTTGTTCTGCCCCCCTAGACCTCCCAGCACCCCTCAAACATCCCCAGAGAACCCCAAAGACCCCTCAGCCCTACAGACGCTTGGAGGGGAAACCAGTGAGGCAAGTGGTGATTTTAATTCACTCTCATCACCCAGGTCATCTCCTGGGGGCAGGTTTTCACCTTTAGGTACCTAAAGACAGAGGGATATGATCCAGGTGCAACTATCGGGGTGCAACCCCCCCCCCCAGGTGACAGAACCCCAGAGGCTGTTTGTAGGGGGGTCAAACAAGTTGGGCTCCCCCCAGCACCACAGGGCCCAAAGGGAGGAGAACACTCATCTCCAGGGACAGGGGAGGAACCAAACTCACCCCCAGTGCCCGTTGCAGCAAAGCCAGACAGGATTTGCACCCCCAGCCCTCAGGGGAGCCCCCAATCTGCTCTCACCCCCAGAACCAGGAGAGAGCTGAGCCCAGGAGGGATCCATCCCTCCCCACAGAGCCTATGCTGCCCCAGGGAGGGGCAGTGAATTAACCCCCTGCTAAAGAAGTACTGATAATGAGCAGGTGTGAGCGCAGCTCACAGGGCTCGATCGAGGGGACCAGGTGACTTCAGCCCCAAACAGCCCCTTGACAATCCCTGAAAACCTCCTGGATAGGCCAAAAGCCTTGACCATGAACCCTACCAGAAAGTTAATATGAGATTAACAATAGATGAGAAGTCTAGCAATAATTAACTTTCAATTGCAGAACAAAACCTTTCCTGGTACTGAGAAGAACCACGGACAGTTGATTAATTAGTGTTTACTGCTAAGTTTGGGGGACTGAAGTAAACTTTGCTCATTATAATGTCATTTTAATACAAACCCACACCTCCTCGTCGAAGGGTACCCACCTCCAGGAGACCTCTGTTCACTGAGCATGTGTAGAAAGACTAATACTATATAACTTGAATGCCCTGAGGGCATGTATATAGTAATAAGATTTTGTATAAATGACTGAGACTTCTCTGTTGCTGGGATGCTGGTCTGACCCAGCATCCAGACATGTGCAACTCTGTAATAAAATAAATATATCTTGTCTCTGTGTGCAGAATTTGGCTGATTTGCATGCGCACCAGGCAAAGAACCCTGTTGGGGACAACATCTCCCTGTCTCCCCCCATACCTACTGCCCCAGTCGCAGGCTCGATCACCAGCTGCCAACGGGCTGTTGGGTTTTGGGGAGTTGAGCACAGAGCTTTTTGGGATGGCCTCGGTCTGGCAGTTCGGAGATGGTTTGACCTGCTGTCATTGGTTTTCCACCACGATCCAACCTCAACCTCCCCTGGCGCAACTTGAGGCCGTTTCCTCTGCTCCTGGCGCTTGTTCCTGGGGAGCAGAGCCCGACCCCCCTGGCTCCAAGCTCCTTTCAGGCAGTTCAGAGATCAGAAGGTCTCCCCTCAGCTCCTGTTCTCCGGCTGAACCCCCCAGGTCCCTCAGCCGCTGCATCACACTTGTGCTCCAGCCCCTCACCAGCTCCGTTCCCTTCTCTCCACTCGCTCCAGCACCTCAAGGGCTTTATTGGCATGAGGGGCACAAAACTGATGCCAAGATTCAAGATTTTGCCTCAGCAGTGCCCACCGCAGGGACAGTCACTGCCTTGGTCCCAGGTGAAGTTTTAGCACCAGGTTGGTGGCTGAGGAACAAGAGAGTCACTCCAGCAAGACACCGCAGCACTTGGAGGAGCTGCCAGTGCTGAAGCTTCAAGTATTTCTCCTGTGCCAACCATGAACCTGAGAAAAAGAGCCACATGAGGAAGTCGGCAGTGACGGCTGGGCAGGGTGAGGTGACAGCTTGCTCCTGCCGCATTAGCCCAGCGTCATAATTCTGCGGAGGGAGGAGGGCGGCCGCTGCTGCAGATGGCGGCTGTCAGAGATCTGGGTCAGGGCTGGGGCCTGAGGCGGGACGGGGGCTGCAGGGTGGGACGCGGCACCCCAGGGGGACGGGGGTCCTGGGGGTGGAGGGTGCTGCAGGCAGGGTGGGGGAACTGTGATGCAGGTGAGGACGGAGCGATGGTGCAAGCAGGAATGGAGAGAGGATGCAAAGTGGGGGTGATGGAGCGATGCTGCAGGCAGGAGAACATGGAGCGATGCTGCAGGCAGGGGGATGGAGCCATGCAGTAGGTGGGTGTGACAAACAGGTGACCCCCCCTCAGTGCCCAGATCCACCAGTGTCACTGCCACCAGCCTCAGCAGGGACCCACTGCCAGCGTCCGTCCCCTGGGACACCTCCACAGGGGCCACAGATGGCAGCAACAACACCGAGGCTGCAGGCTGAGCCCCCCAGGGGACACAGGGAGCTGGGGACCCCCAGCCACAACCCAGCCCAGCCCTGGTGACAACCCGAGCCAGGTGACAGTGGCCACCCACCATCCCCCTGAGCTGGGCAGGGGCGGTTTAGCAGCTAAAGCCCTCAAATCCCAAATTGTGCTGCCCTGTCACATCGAGGGTTTAGCGGCAGTTGCGTAACCCCGGGAGCCACCTGGCCCCCACCCGCTGCCGTGTCAGCAACCCCGGCCCAATGCCCGGGGGGGCCCTGAGACCCCCCAGCAGGGGAAACTGAGGCACAGGGGGTGCTCTGTGTCGACTGTTGGGGCTAAGCTGCTTGTGGGGGGCGCTACTGAGCATTCCCCCTCCCCTCGCCGTCAGGGCCGGTAATTAATTACTTGGGGCAAGGAAATTACCCCCCTTAATTACCACTTTTCGTTATTCCCCTCTAACCGCCTTAGCAAAGGGCTTATGCGCTTATAGGACCTGGTGGGTTCCAAGCTGGGGGGAGAAACATGGGGGCTCCCTCTCCTGAGCCCCATCTCCCACCCCCACTGCAATCTCGGCCTCACAGTGTTAGGTGGGGGTTACACGTGGTGGCAGGGTGACACCCCCACGGTGGCCCATGGTGACACGGGGGAGGGGAGGGAGCGGAGGAAGTGGCTTGGGTGTCGCAGGGTTTAGGGTTACAGGGCTGGGGCTCAGCACCTTTTTAATTCTTCATCGCGTGGCTGATTGATCCGTCCACCCCCCCGCCCTGCGCAGACACTAAAGATTAAGAGGGTGACAAAGAGGCGGCTGCTTACACAGCGCCCGCCACTAAGCTGCCTTGAAGAGAGCAAGGCAAGAGCCCCGCTGCCCGCAGAGCCGCCAGAGCACCCACCACCTCGCCAGAGCACCCACCGCCTCGCTGGAGCCTGGGGCACCCACCGCGGTGGCAGCTGGAGGGAGGGGACAGGGACAGGTCAGGAACGGCAGGTCCGCGATGGCCGCGTCGCCAGCAGGGTCGGTGGTGAGCGCTGGGCTGGATGATAGTCCCACTGGTAAGAGGTTCTGCTTGAGCGGGTGTGACAAGGTGGGACTGTGGTCACTGGTGGGGTGTTTCTTCAGGGTGGCTGGGGTCCTCATCGTGGTCCTTCTCCAAGATTCTTGGGGTTCCTATTGTGGGCCCTTAAGATGTCTGGGTTCCCCATCATGGTCCTTATCTGGAATCCCTGGGTTCTTAGTTCTCCTCATAGAATCATAGTTCTTCTCCAAGATACCCAGGTTCCCCATCATGGCCCTTCTCCTGGATGCCTTGGGTCCTCAGCTGTCACCCTTCTTCTATCGAGATCCTCCCCTGGGCCAGGGTTCCTGCAGTCCCCAACCCCAATGCTCTCCGTGATGCCCACAGTCCTCATCCTGATGCTTCTCCAGGATCCCCGTGGTCCCCAGCCATGGCCTTTCTGCAGGATGCCTGTAGTCCTCAGCCACAACCCCTCCTGGATGTCCCTGCTCCCCAGCCCTTCTCCAGGGTCCCCACGGTCCGCTGCTGTGACCCTTCTCTGGGATGTCCACAGTCCCTTGCTGGAATGCCCAGTGTCCCTATCCACAGCCTTTCTCCAGGACACCTCCAGTCCCTGCTTGTGGATCTTCTCTGAGATGCCTGGTGTCTCCTCACTGGGACACCTGGTGTCTTCATTCCTAGAGACAACATTCCATGCCCTCATCCCGCAGCATCCCAGGCGCTGGGGTGTGTCCCCATCCATGTCCCTGAGCTGGACCAGCAGAGAGGGAAGCCACCCCCCTTCCCAGCCTGCTGGCGGGCAGTGGGGACGGGTGGCAGGGACAAGGGACATTGGGGTGTCCTGAGTCACCCTGACCTCCGTTGGCTCCGCTCCTGCAGGGCTGAGCCCGGCGCCCGGCAAGGCGCTGAGCCCCGTGCTGCTGTGCAAGGTGTGCGGGGACACCAGCAGCGGGAAGCACTACGGCATTTACGCCTGCAATGGCTGCAGCGGCTTCTTCAAGCGCAGCGTCCGCAGGAAGCTCATCTACAGGTGGGGATGGGGCTTGGGGGTCCCTGTGGGGCAGGGACCCAGGGCACAGGCACCCAGTGGTGCATGGACTAGGGGGACAGGGACGCAGTGGTGGAAGGACCCATGAGATGGTCACCCAGTAGGGCAGGGACCCAGGGGAATGTGAACTCAGAAGTGCAGGGACCAGGGGACAGGCACCCCATGGGGGGGTGCCCAGGGCACCCACATGGCCAGGACACCCATCAAGGCAGGGTGTTGAGTGGGACAATGCACCCATGGAGGGGACAGAGCACCCACCGGGTGACACAGCGTTCATTGGGACAGGACACCTGTTGGGGACAGGGTGCTCATTGGGGCAGGGCACCATTGTGTGGAGTACACCTGTTGTGGGGAGACAAGACACCCAAGAGGGACCAAGCACCCCCAGAATGTGTCAGCCCTGAAGGTAAGACACCCCTGAAGGACAGGGGCCACGCCAGGGTGTCACCTCTCCCCACAGGTGCCAGGCGGGGACGGGGCTGTGCCCGGTGGACAAAGCCCATCGCAACCAGTGCCAGGCCTGCCGGCTCAAGAAGTGCCTGCAGGCCGGCATGAACAAGGACGGTGAGAGGGATGGGAGGGGACACACGGTGACAGCTCAGGGGGGTGACAGCAGGGCAGCCGTTGCTGACACCGCCATGTCCCCGCAGCCGTGCAGAACGAGCGCCAGCCCCGCAGCACAGCCCAGGTCCGGCTGGACAGCATCGAGCTGGACACCGAGCTACCCCCCGAGCACGTGGCCACCACCCGGGAAGTCCCCCCAACTCCCTGCCCAGCTCCCCGTGGTCCCGGTGCCACCATCGCTGTCACCCCAGGCCCCCGAGTGCCCACGCCGCCCACCAACCATCGCTTCATGGCCAGCCTGATGACAGCAGAGACCTGCGCCAAGCTGGAGCCTGAGGATGGTGGGTGACCACTGGTGGTGAGGGGACAGCCAGATTATCCCCATGGTGAGCTCACCACCAGCATCCTCTTCCATCCCAGCAGCCGATGAGACAGTGGATGTGATGGGCAGTGAGCCGGAGCGGGCAGCTGGAGAATACCAGGTGGCACCGTACCCGGCGGCCAGCCCCGAAAACGTCTATGAGACCTCTGCACGTCTCCTCTTCATGGCCGTGAAATGGGCCAAAAACCTGCCTGTCTTCTCCAACCTGCCATTCCGTGACCAGGTGGGCTTGGGGACCACCCTGTGGGGCAACAAGGACCCCCAAAAAGTGTGGGCCATCAGTGGGATGTGGATAGCTGGAGCATCTCAATCTTCAGGGTCTTGGGGTCCCCACTCCAGATGATGCTCTTCAGCCCAACCAACCGTGGTGGCTTTAGGGGTGACGGGGGTTTTGGGGCTCCCCCCGTGTCCCCAGGTGATCCTGCTGGAAGAAGCATGGAGCGAGCTGTTCCTGCTGTGTGCCATCCAGTGGTCCATGCCCCTGGAGAGCTGTCCCCTGCTGGCTGTCCCCGAGCCGGCCCCGGGGAAGCTGCTGCCCACCGCCCTGGACATCCGCGCGCTGCAGGAGACCCTCAGCCGCTTCAAGGCCTTGGCTGTTGACCCCACTGAATTTGCCTGCATGAAGGCCGTGGTGCTCTTCAAACCAGGTGAGGGGACCCACCAGCACCCACTGCCGCCCATCCCCATATCCCCACCCTGCACTTTCACCCCCTTGTCCCTGCAGAGACCCGTGGCCTGAAGGATCCCGAGCAGGTGGAGAACCTGCAAGACCAGTCGCAGGTGATGCTGGGGCAGCACAACCGGTCGCACTACCCCGGGCAACCCGTCAGGTACCATTGTCCCCACCTCCCCACAGGTAACAGTGGGGGTGGTGACACCCACCCACGGCCACCGCTCTGTCCCCCAGGTTCGGGAAGCTGCTGCTGCTGCTGCCGGCGCTGCGCTTCATCTCCTCAGAGCGCGTGGAGCTGCTCTTCTTCCGCAGGACCATCGGCAACACCCCCATGGAGAAGCTGCTGTGTGACATGTTCAAGAACTGACCTCTCCCCTCCACCTTGTCACCCGGCTTGTCACCCTGTCACCCCCACTCTGGGCTATCACCCAGGGAGGTGGGAAGGTGCCCATGGTCACGTCTCCAGGGTGGTGGCCAGGACCACGGGATGCTGCTGGTGGCTGGGACATGGGGACAGCTGGGGACAGCGGGATGTCCCTGAACAGGTGGCAGCTGCACCAGGAGCATGTCACCAGGGTGGCTCCCCTGATGGCTGCCGCTGTCCCATGGACCCAGGAAAGGCGCCCTTGCTGTGGCACCAGCACCCGCGGGGACCCACTGGCGCCAGGGGGTGACACCATCCTGGTGGCGACACCATCCTGGGGGTATGACCCCAGCCTGGGGTGACACCGGCCAGGGGTGACACCACCCTGGGGCTGGGTGCACCCCTCATCCTGCAATCACTGCCCCTCACTCCTGGGCTGTGACTCCAGCCCTGTGACCCCAGGGGACATGTGGGGACAGGCCCTCATCCCTGTGTCCCAGGGGCTCCTGTTTCCGTCCCGCTCCCCTTTTATACGCGGAATAAAGAGGGTTTTGCAGTCAGACTCTGTCGCCAAATCGGGGTCCCTGTCCTGAGTGTAAATAATCTGAATTTAAAGAAATAAAATCATTTATCTGAATATTAGAAAGCTAAATATAAATAAGATGTATGCAAATGAGATTAATTAAATAATCAGAATATAAATATTCTCAAGATAAATATTCTCAATATAAACAAGAAATCACGTGGGTATCAATAAAATGTAAGAAATAATCTGAACAGCAGGGGAATAAAAGAACCTATATAGAAAAGAAACAAACAGAAATAATCTGAATTAAATAATCTGAAAACAAATACATTGATGATAAATTATTTGAAGAGAAATGAAATAAATATAAATAATCTGATTAGAAAATAACTGAAAATCAATTATCTGAATAGAAATAGGATTACTAGAAAAAAAGATTAATAGAAATAGATTAATAGAAAAAATAGAATAATAGAAATAAGATTAATAGAAATAAATTAAGAATAAGTTATATGAACAGAAATATTCATATATCTCTATATTCTCTGGACAAGCAGCAGCGGCCCCGGGGCACCAGAAATTCTTCGTCTTTATAGAATTACACTTTTATTTCTCTTTTTTTTTCTTTTTTTTGTCCTTTTTTAAACAATTTCTAGCGCGGATGACACAGGATAATATATCCTCTTACAATACAGACTTTGTTTTTAATTTACACGCAGCAGACTTATAAATTACTTTAAAAAAAATGCAATAAAAATAAGAATAATTAACAGCACGCGGCCCCTCTCCTTTCCAGTAGTAAGTACATTCATGCCGCTCCAGAAAAGCCCATTTTTTGCCCCAAAATCCAGCCCTTTGCCAGGAAGGAGCTGTGGGAGATACCTACGCTGACACCCAGATTATACACATATATATATATATTTATTTTATATACTTTTCTTTATATATATATAATATATATATAAAGAAATATTTTTTCTATATATTCTATATACCTAATATCTATATTTCTTCATATCTATTTTTCTATGAAGAACCATGTTTTCTATATATATTCTATATATATTCTCCCCATATATAAAGGATATCTATTTCTTCATATCGATTTTTATATGTATATAAAAAACCATATAAACATATGTTCTTTATATATAATATACATTTCTCTCATATTTCTTTACATATATGTAAATACACTATATATAAATATAAACACATATTTATATATAGAAATTCTTAAATGGGCAGGGAAAAATTTAATGCAATATAACAAGGGCAAGTGTAGAGTCTTGAATCTGGGCCGAACAACCCCAGGTTCCAGTGTAAGTTGGGGAATGACCTATTAGAGAGCAGTGTAGGGGAAAGGGACCTGGGGGTCCTGGGGACAGCAGGGTGACCATGAGCCAGCACTGGGCCCTTGTGGCCAGGAAGCCAATGGTACCTGGGGTGGGTTAGAAGGGGGTGGTCAGTAGGTCAGAGAGGTTCTCCTGCCCCTCTGCTCTGCCCTGGGGAGACCACACCTGGAATATTGTGTCCAGCTGTGGCCCCTCAGTTCCAGCAGGACAGGGAACTGCTGGAGAGAGTCCAGCGCAGCCACCAAGATGCTGAAGGGAGTGGAGCATCTCCCGTGTGAGGAAAGGCTGAGGGAGCTGGGGCTCTGGAGCTGGACAAGAGGAGACTGAGGGGGGACTCATTGCTGGGGATCAAGATGGAAAGGGGGAGTGTCAGGAGGATGGAGCCAGGCTCTTCTGGTGACAACCAGTGACAGGACAAGGGGCAATGGGTGCAAAGTGGAACACAGGAGGTTCCACTTAAAGATGAGAAGAAACTTGTTTGGGGTGAGGGTGGCAGAGCCTGGCCCAGGCTGCCCAGAGGGGTTGTGGAGTCTCCTTCTGTGCAGACATTCCAACCCGCCTGGACACCTTCCTGTGTAACCTCATCTGGGTGTTCCTGCTCCATGGGGGGATTGCACTGCATGAGCTTTCCAGGGCCCTTCCAGCCCCTCACATTCTGGGATTCTGTGAAATATAAAGGCTATATACTATATATAAAGAATATATACTATATATAAAGAATATATATAGTATATACATACTATATATAAAGAATACATACTATATATAAAGGATATATATAGTATATATATACTAAATATACAACATGTAGTATACATACTATATATAGTATACATACTACATATATACTCTATATATATACTATAGTGTATATGTAGTATATATACTATGTATAGTATACATACTACATATATATAGGTACTGTATACAGTATAGTATATATAGTTACTATTATATATATACATATTTATGCATAGCATCTGTATTCTTTATTATATAGTATATCTATTTCTTTTTAATATATTTATATATATAAAAGAAACATAGAAGTTATATAAAGAAATAGATCCTTTATATGTATTCTTTTATATCCATTTTTATATATAGAATATATATTCTTTTATATTTTCTATATATATAGAATATATTTTCTTATACATATATTTCCTTTATATATATTTTATATTTACATATATATAAGAGAAATATATATATCTCAAAAGAAATATACATATATACATATACTTGAAGGTGCAGCTAAGGCCAGAAATCAGAGCCCCCTCCTGCCCCAGGGACCCTCGGCTGGTCATTTTGAGGGGAATTTCGGGGCTTTTAGCTGAAAAGGCTCTAAAACCGATGCTGTTCCTGCTCTCCCTGTGGCATCCGTCGCCTTCCCCCACTGAAAACAAACTAAAATTCAAAATGAAATAAAAATAACCATTAAACCCCCAATAAATAAACCATCCCTCAAAGAAACGGCACTTCGGGCAGGGGAGAGGGGACGAAAGGGCTGCTCGGCAAAACACAAAATACCCAGGAAAATGGAATTTTTCGGTATTTCTCCTCTTTTTGGCAGCGTTCAGGGAAAGGACGATGGATGCTCTCCATGTGCAGCCCAGCTGCAAGGACTGATCCAGCCTTGATTAATCTAATTAGCGCCCCGGGGTTCCTAATTGTGCCTTTCCAGAGGTTTTTCCAGCAGCTGGAGCACCTCCGGGTGCCACCGAGGGCGACGAAGATGACATGGGAGGGATTAAGAGGCGAGTCGTTAGCGTTGCTAATTAGCTCTGTCATGGGCATGGCTCTGAAATCGTGCTAATTACACCTCCAGGGGCTTCTTGTTCCAAGTCAAATTGGATGTATAGAGCAAGGGAGTAGCGGCAAGTGACGGGTGACGGACGGTGACACCGGTGGTGACACCAGGATGGCTCAGCCCATTGCTTCCCTCCTCCCCAGTCAAAAAATAATAATAATTAAAAAAAAAAAAGAAAAAAATAATAAAAAAGTCCTGTCTGGGCAAAAATACTAAAAACAAAACAAAACAAAATTAAAATATATATATTTACACCAAACTCCAGTATTCGGCATATAAACAAATATAGCTTCAAGTAGTCTTTGATTATTATTATTATTTTTTTTTAATACTGATGGTCTCCAAAAAAAAACCCAAAAAAAACAAGGAAAGGTGGTTAAGTCACGTTAAAAAAATTAAAAAAAAAAAAAGAAAAAGGTGATTTTTGGCAGATTTTAACGCGTTTCCATGCGCTCGGCGTTGGTGTGGATGAGGTGGTTCCAGCGTGGAGGGCCACGACGCTTGGGATGCTCCCGCTGGGTTTTCAGGCTCTGTTCGGCCCAAGGGTGCTCCAACCCCCCCGAAGGTCTGAACCCCCCTAAAACCACTAAGGCCACCACTAAAACTGTCCACCACTGGCCTTTTTAATTAAGAATTCCTCCTCCTGGTGCTAACGAGAAGCCATCGGGTGCTGCCGGTGGTGCCAATGTGGAGGACATTCCTACGCGCAACACTTCCCCAGGGTGGAGCATCTTCAGACCATGAACTCGTTGCTCCCCAGGAGGACGAGGGGTTGGGCGGTGGTGCAGTCGGCCTCGGCGTTTCTCTTGCGTCCCCCTCCTGTCCCCCCGTCCGGGGGCTCTTTGGTTTTTGGGGGGGACGTTTTGACGCTCTTCAGTTTCTGTTTGCCTTTCTCTGGGTTGAAGGTCCCACGTGTGGTGAACTGAGGCCGGTCCTCGGGGTGATGCAGAGGTCCTGTGAAGCCCTCGGGGGTCACCCGGGTTTCGGGGGGCTCACCGGACCCCCCCGCTCGGTAGAAAGGTGATTTGGAGTACATCTGGAAGCGCTTGCGGGGCAGGTGGGGCAAGCAGGAGGTGGACGATTGGGAGGAGGAAGAGGAGGAGATGGAGGCATCTGTTGCGTCCGCCGGGTCTGGCCGCAGCCGGGGGTGTCTCCGCAGGCGGCTCGGCCCCTCCACCTTGGCGGGGCGCAGGGAGGGAAGGACCACATTTCTCTCTGGGGTGGGGGGAAGGACAAACCTGTCATATTAGCTTTGCCCCCCCAGGGACAGATGATGTGAGACCATGATGTTGCCAGCATCTCACATCACTGGGGATGATGGAGGAGGCCTCACTGCCCCACCAAAGCTGGGGTGCTACCACCCACCTCCCCAGGTCTGCGTGTTTTAACTCTTAAGCCTCCTCTTTACACCCATTTAAATGGCTGTACATCAAGACAGGGCAAGAAAAATAAACTCCCACCAACCTGATCTAGTGGAAGATGTCCCTTTCCATGGTGGGACAGTTGGACCAGATGATCTTTGAAGGTCCCTTCCAACCCAACTCATTCTACAACAAACCCCAAAATGCCTGGATGTACCTGAACGATCGGAGATGGCGCCTTCGGAATCAAAGTTCAAATTTTCGGAGCTATCGGCGGTGCCGATGGAAGCTTCGGACTCGAGGGTTTCGTCGTCAGAGGCGCGAGGCTCCAGTGTCAGCATCTCGAACGTCAGCTCCTCCCTGCCAAAACCAACCCAGAGCCATTGACCCAATGGGACCAAAAAAGTGGGGAGAATAAAGGTATGAGTGTACACCAAGAGATGATGGGGGAAAGGAGTCGTCCAGCTCACCCTGTGAGCAGTACGTCAACCATATGATGCCAAACAACATTCATAGGTCACCTACAGGTAGGGAACATGGCTTGAACTCATGGCCAGACTCACTTTTCCTTCTGCAGGCTCTCGATCTGCTCAGTCAGCACCTTCTCCTCTTGCTGCATGGCCGCTTGCTGCTGCTCTGTCACCTCCATCTCCATGGCTTCCTCGCTGCTCATGGTCTCCTCGGGGACGTCCGTCACCGAGGGCAAGCGTACAGTGACAGGAGACGTCGGGCTGGGGTAGGCGCCACGTCGCACGCGTCCTTTGCCCTGAAGATAGATGACGGTGTCACCACCAGCACCAGCCAAGGTGATTTTGGGGACATCTTAGGTGCCAACAACGCTGCTCTCCTGAGGTGCAGAGATGGCCCTGGCCATCGGTCCTCAGTGTGCCACCACCGCTCACGCCTGGGACCCTCCAAAATCTCACCCCAGGCTGGGAGAGGTACCAGAAGGACTCAACACATTGGAGGTGGTGAGGATGGAAGTGGTGAAGATGGTGCTGATGGACCAAGTGCAACTTGGGACTTCAAAGCAAGCTCAGCTGGTGGCAGGATGGGTTTCTGCAAAGCCTGTAGCCCGTGCAATGGGAAGCTTGACCCGCCTGGTGGCCGTGTTGGTTTTGGGTGGGAGCATCACCAGGGCTTTGACTCCAGGGCACAGGTTTTAGTGTTAGATCGCGTCTCGCATTCTTCCCTCACCCACCCTTGGTATTTCCAAGGGTCTGCACCTCGGCAAATGGTCACTCACACCTAATCCCTTTGCTGTGCTCTGATCTCACGTACATGAGATCCAGAAACCAAGACCATGTCCAATGGTCCATTATGAGACAGTAAACGTGAATTTTTGTGACCATGGTTCAATGGGAAGGTTTAGTACAGCAGTCCCTGTGCTGAAAACCACTGAAGAACCACCTAATTTTTTAAATACTAAAAGCAATGATGAAAACTGACTCAAATGGGGGTGGTACACATGGAGGAATATTATATCTGCAGCTGCTTTATCCTTTCAAGGATCAGCTCTATGGATCTGCTCCGCGCAGTAGGAAAAAAGATGGATTTTTGGGGTTGAGGGATGGAATAGACATTAAAAAACTTTTATCCTAAGTGTTAACATAACCAGACACACCTCATCTTCTAAATTCAAGGTCCTGAACTGACCAGGACTTAGGAGATGCCACCTCATCGCTTGGTGACCTCCTCCTGGTGACCCTCACCCAGGATGAACCTGCCTCTCCCTTGCAGTTGAAAATCTCTTTGCAATGCAGCTTTTCTCCCCGTAGGGTTATTTAAACGCTGTTTGCAGGGGAAAGGAGACTCCCCTTTCTCCTTTAAAAGTGAAATTTGCTCCTTTTTACTCCTTTAATCTTTGAACGTCTTGACCTTGCATTCAAGGAGGTGGTGGTGCTCCTCCTCCAAGGCGGTGGAGGACACCTTTGGATGCCTCGTGGTCCTCGAGGCAGCTGAGCTGGTGGTTTTATCACCACCCTGCGATACAGCAGCGCTGTAAAAGCAACTCAATGGCATAGATGGATGCTGAAATGCACCCTGACGGCAAAAACTGGGGTGGGAAGGGATGAGTCAAGCAAAGCAAAAAAGAGGGAAGCACAGGATGGAAAAAGAAGAGAAAATAGAAAAAAAAAATGGGTAATAAGGGAAAAAGGGGTTGGAAAGCAGTTTTTTTGAGGAGCTGTGAACTCCTGCCACCCTGGGGACCCGTGGGGGACACGGTGGCCCCGAGAATCAGCGTCCGCTCAGGGACGGGACGGGCAAATCACAGATGATGGCCGGTGGGACGAGGCTGGAATGAGCGGTGGTGACAGACAACGGAGGGACGCGGCGGCTGGCGCGGGGCGCGCTGCAGCGGATACATACCGGGATTGAACTGCGGGTTATGCTCATAAATCTAACTGCAATTAGTACGGGTTTCTGGATTAGAGAGGAGATGAAAAGGAAAGCAGAAGGTTAGAGTGCGCATGCCGTCGTCCCTCCAGAAAAACTGATTTTGTTCATTTTTGTGTTGTTTTTTTTTCTGTTTAACTGGGATGAGCAGGGCAGCTCTGCAGCACCATGACCTCGGGCAGTCCCTGCTTGGATTTCATCCCCAAAAGAGTCAACATGTTCCTGGAGAAGCACAGCTTGGCACCCAAGCTGGGGACAACCACGCTGTGCTGAGTCCGTCCTTCTCCCGCAGCCCAACAAGCCAAGCACAGTGTGTCTGCAGCCCACTGGCCCCCGGCAAGCATGGAAGCTCAATGAGATGGGTTTGAGGCCCCCAAAAAGGCTCTACAGGAGCAGGGTGAACCTTCAGGGAGCTCATTTTGGGTTCAGATAATGCACCCGAGCACAAAAAAGGATGGTCCGGGTCTCCCATGGGGTGACGTTGAGCTGGTCAATGAAAGGCTTGACTCAACCCAGGACCAAACAAGCTCAAATGAAGGTGGAAACATTGATCGGGAGTGTCTGAGCTGGAGTGACCAGGTTTCCACGGACCGTTCCCATGTCCTCGTGCTATGGTGTCACTCGAGGAGCCGCCACAGGGCTGAGGGTCTTTGTCCTGGGGGAGATGGTGTGGGAGGTTGCGAGGGGTTTGGGAGGCTGGAATAAGCAGGAGAAGATCAGGGAGGGTTGCTTTGGGGGCAAGGAGAGGACAGGAGGGAATGGAGACGGTTTTGGCTTCTCACCATCGATCTGCGGATCAAGGAGAGGCGGCTCTTGGCTTTGTTCTCCGCAAACTCCAGGCTGTTGATGTCCTTGAGACGAGCCTTGTATTTGTTCATCTGCTCAATCACGATTAATTCTACGCAACTATGGGGGAAAAACCCAAAAGAATAGAAGGTGGGAGGAGGAGGTTATTTTATCTGGGTTGTCTCTGTTTTACCTGAAGATCTGTTCTGATGGAAAAAGACAGAGGGGAAATCTCCAGCTGGCAATCAAAGAGTAGCAAAAATTCCCCTAAAAGTGTGATAATGGGCTTGGGATGGATCAAAGAACTTGGACTAGAGAAATTCAAGACCTCCAAGGATCCCACCAGCTCCTACCAGCTGGGTCACCAAGCATGTTTTGGTCTTTGACAATTTTAATAGCCTTACTGGAGGTAAACCCACCTCTTTCAGAAGCCCAGCCCTTTCCTGGATAGTTTCTATTATTATCACTGTCTCCATTACATATTTTAAACCTATTTAATATGAGGCAGATGGAATTTGGGCAAGCGCTTCACTTTTTCTCTTTAAAATCCTTCTGATTATGTCAAATACCTTAAAGCAATCTAAGTATGCAATATTATTATTGCTGCAGACCAAATGAGCTCACCTCCTCAAATAAAAAAGACAAAATTAAAGCAAAAATAAAGATCTGCTTGCCTTAAATGGGATTAATTTTGAAAGGACATGAGCACAAGCTCCATCTTTTCCTGCAAGCACAAGTTGATCTGCTCTTGTGGATCCTTCATTGCTTAAACATCCCCATTCAAGAGCCTCTTGGGGATTGAGAGAATATTAAATATCTTCACAGAGACGTGTTTAATACGTATTTATCACTCCCATGCTAAAGGTTTCTACTCTTGAGCCATATGAGCATTAGTAAGTGGTGAAATAGCAATGATTATGGCGCTGGATCACCCAGCACCACGTTCTTACGTGGTTGTTTTACTGATGTCCTGAACGCTCTGCAGCGGGTCCGTCGTGTCGGGGCAGCGGAGGATACAGGGAGCAAAGACGATGGCCAAGGCATTAGCTGACATGCGATTGGTCTCTTCTTGGAGGGCAATTCTAAAAAAAAAGAGGAATTAAGAGAGAAGTCAGAGGTGAAGGCAATCCCACCACACCTCTTCCGCTGGCCATAGTGAGATGATGCGTCTACAGAACAATCTTGCTCTGCCCTCAATGGAGAAAACCAAACCCGAAGACATCTCAGGTGTTCCTGAGGAAAACAACCAGCTTTTTCCGCTCAAAGAACCTGTCTCTGCAGTGGCAAGAGGTACCACGGACCCACAGGCACCACAAGCAACCAAAGCGCTGTGGAGGTTGCTCATCAACATGAACATCACTTAGAGAAACAGCGCTGGGGCCACCTCCTGGGGGATGTGATGGATCTGAAAGCTCTTCCCTTCCCTTTGTTTTCAGTCTCGGTTATTTTGGTATAAAAGGATGTCTGAGCATCCCCTGTGTCACCCGAGGCTGCCTCGGCCCAACGTACCGCACCAGGTGGAAGATGAGACGTTCCAAGGTGCTGAGATGGGGGCGGGAGAGCTGGTCGATGACCGAATACACTCCCCGCACTGTCTCCTTCCTCTCCTGGAGGCCTGCAGAGAAAGCAACAGCATTTAGGAGCAGTTTCTACTTCTTCTTTGTGATTGAAATGATACCTTCTTAATGCTTGCTTACTTTTGCTACTTAAAAGGCAGATTTTCTGGGTAACTTTTTGGGCTGAAATTTGCTGAAATGTGATACAAATACTTGCCACCAAAGGCAAGACAGAACTGCCTGTGGCTTTGCTTAAAAAAAACTCCTTAGAGCAGATAAAAATCAGGCTTTGAAACCAGGTAAATATAAATATAATTTGGCAAAACCAGTTGATTTGGGCCCAAAGACTAAATAAGAGTTTGGCACTAAAAGTGGCCTTGTCTGTCAGTGGAATGAGGTGGTGAAGGAGGCTCCTCACCCATCGCCCGCAGAAACTCCTCATAGAGCTCGAAGGTCATGAGAGGGTTGGGTAGATCTCGCAGCCATTGCTTGAACACGCTGGCAATGACGTGGATGTTGTAGTCGTCCAAATTCACGTTGTCGATGTCTGCGTTTGGCAGCGGATTGGGGAGAAAGAATGAAAATGAGAGGCAAGGATCAATATGGAGCCGTAAATAGAGCCAGGGCATGGATAAGCTACTGTAAGACAGAAAATGTACATGTGCCACCCCAAAACCATACTGTGTTCCATGTCAAGAAATCCATCACCTGATTTCAGCTCCACGTCTTAAAATCTGCATTTTCCAGGGCAAGTAACCTCAGGTGGGACCATGATTTCTAAGGCAGCCTTTTTCCTCAACCAGAGTGACATTTTTTGTGCATCACACCCCAAAAAACATGAGACAGTGACTTGAGAACAGATTTTGGTTGGAGATGTGAAAGCATCACTTGTGTTTTTGTGGTCAAGGAAGGCGGGACCACTCCTTTCCTTTGCCCTGATGAAGCATCCCACCTTCCTCACATCCAGCCTTGACGTTGCAGAGATTTTTCTCCCTGTGGTGTTTATCTTTCCTTCCCTGTCGTTTTACCTGTATCGAGTCCTTGCCGCAGCTCCTTGATTTTGTTGGTGGAGCCTGATTTTCTGTAAATGCCCTCCGTGTACAGCCCGTGCATCTCGATGTAGTTGATGAGCTTCTCCACCAGCACCGGCACCGCTCGTTCTCCGCTGGTCAACCGGGAGAGCTCCACACCAAACTGCCGAGATGAGAGCTCGGGGTCATACTGGTGGTGAGAAAGAAACAAAAAGGTTTTAAAATCCTGCTGGAGCACTCGGATCTCACTGCTATTCAAACTTCTTCAGCCAATCCAGGTGACCTGCAGGTCAGTCTGATACAGGAAGACAGGACAGCCAGCAATGTACAACTTGCAATGCTAAATCAGGCCCTCAAGACATAAAAGTCTGAATTTCCGTGGTGGTCCTCCAGCTCCTGCCTCTCTGGCACTGGCTCAAGGGATGATTCCATGGCCTGAAGCAGAACAGATAAATCTGAGTCTTGGGTACTTAGATCAACTTGCAGCACGGGAAATCACAAAATGTCTGTGAACGAACACAATGTCAAACTAAGAGCATGAAGAAAACTCATCTACATCTGCCAGGAAAGATGCATTTGACACCTGCAAATGCTCACTGGAGATCTGATATTTGTGAATTAAGTCCTCCTGAACAGGAGATTCTGGGTGGAAAATGTCAGAAGATCTAATAAAATCTGGACACAAAGACCCAGTCCCAGCAAAGGGAACATGAGACAGCACATGCTGTCATCAGCGAGGTGGTGGTGACCACCACCCGGGTCCCAGCTATGAACTGCTCCTGCATCTGTGTTTTACCCACTCAATCTCATCCTTTCATCCATCTTGTCAACCTTATGAGAAGATGTGGGGAAGACGCCCACGCTGTGTAATGCTCTACGGAAAAAAAACCCACCCCAGTAACATCTGGTCTCAGCTGCCAGGTGAAATTCATCAGCTGCTGTTCAACCAGTTGGCTGCTAAACCCAGGAGAAAACATGATGCCACAAAACCTATGTGTGACTTAAACAGAGAGTCAAGTATCTCCAAGATGAGGTGCAAATATGGGTGAAAACTATTGTCACTGAGAGAGGTGAGCTCAAGTTCACCATAAACCTGGAGAAAAAGGTCCAGTCTGGGGCAAGGCTACCAGTTATAAAACCAACCGTTGCTGGAGAATAAAGAGCTTTTTCTCAAAGCATAATAGGTGGTTTGTGGCTCCTTGTTGCTGAAAACAACCCTAAAATGTTAAACTACTGAGCACGGACAAGCCAGAGTCCTTCTAGAGAAGGAACTCCAACCACCCATGTGGAAAGTGCCTGTGGAGACACAGTGAACTCACTTCCTTGGGTATGAAAATATCCTTGTGCAGAGAAACATCAAGAAATGAGAAGGCTCTGAGGATCTCTAATAAAACATAATCAGAGATCTCACGGAATTTCCCAGATCTGGAGGGGAGAAACTTGTACGAGGTGTTTCTTGCTTTCGCAGATACTGCTGGGGAGTGAAAGAGCGCAGCAAAAACACCAAATCAAAGAAAAAAATAGATATTTAACACATATATTCAGATTATTTCTTGGGAAAAATGTAATCACGCAGCTTTATGGAGGCTGTAGGGTTATAGAGGCTGCTCTTCCCCCAAGACTCCCAGGGAGCTGATAAAGCTTTATGCACATTATTATCCTGGCTGTATTATCATTTTTGGGGTATAAACAGCAAAAAATAAACTATTTATTTTTTTAAAATAAAATCTTGATGATTCATTGTTAGCCAGGGCAACCTGCTGTATTCATTTGCTGTCCTTAAACCCTGTAAACATATTTATTTCCTTGTGAGGACAGGGAGTGCTTGAGCATCCTCCACTGTTTGGGGACCACGTTGTGAGCCTGAGCTCGTATTTCCAAGAATAACCCCACATGTAAGAACGACCCCAGATTTCCATGTCCTTAAAAGCTATAAAATGAAGCAGCTTTCTATTATTCAGCATGATGACAAAGCGGGGAACATCACTGCAACCTCTGCCGCGTGACTGGGCAGATATACAATGCTAAATTGCTGTGTTATTCTCAAAATATAAGCAAACACCCAAGTGCTGGTTGGAGAGACAGGGATCTCCAGTCCATGCTCCTGGTTCGAAGACAGGTGATTTCCAACATTATATCGAGTTCTGTGCCTGCAAATATATTTTTATACAAGTCTGAGATCGCCGTCTGAAAGGTATTTAATGAAAGAAAAGGAATGAGAGACATTTACCTTTTTGGAGCACTTGGTTGTGGTTTTAAGACAGCACTTCTTGTGACAAGCATATTTACATACTGCAAGGAAGAAAAACAGTATTTAATAATCCCGGAAGTCAGATCGCTGCCAAAATATGAATTAGTATGAATTAAGTAGCTCTTCTGAGGACTAGCAGGTCAAAAGCACATTGAATTTGCAGTTCCAGGGGCCAAGTCTATACTAGATCCACTCAAACAAAAACAAATGAAGCCTTTAATTTTAAGTCCTTGAAACATTCAGAAAACCCTGATAGATCCACTCAGTAAATAATCCATGAGTCACTCTGAGCATGGGCACCCTTAAAGAGGTTGGAAATAGTACCTAATTTGTATTCTTCCTGCAGTGGGTGTTGGCCTCAGGGTTGATATTTCAACCTAATCAAGGAAATGCCAAAAAAACCTCAAGCGGTGGATCATCCTTTCCCATCACTCCTCCTCCATTTTCATGATTTCTCCGAAAATACATGTGCCTGGAGGCCAAATGGGCTAAACCCAAGTGAATTTGCTGCAGTCATGAGGCCCACGGGCACACTGTGGGCTGAACTCATAGGGGACATTCACCAAACCTGATTCTCTTGATCATCCTTCTTACCGTGACACTTGAATTTGGTTGGACCATACGAAACGACCATAGGACCTTATGGGATAAGATATGAAATGCAAAGCTCCCCCACACAAAACTAACCCTACCATGAGGTCTGGAAGGACTGACTAATTGACTTCAGAAATGCTTAAGACCTGTCCCAAAAGCTCTTTGAATGTGAAAAAACCCAACTTACCTGAGAGTGGGGTTGCAGGAACCAGCAGTGAACACTTTTTAAAATGCAAAAAACTCATTACTGTGAAACACGCATGTGAAAAAAGGGCAAAGAGAATGTGCTTACATTTACAAACAGAAGCCCTGTCCATTATCCAGATCAAGGAGGAACAATATTCACAGTAGGTGGGGATGCTGTACTGGGTTGCCTTAAAAATGTGGCCGTTGTGCTCTTCCACCTGCGACAATAAAGATTCAGTGGTGAGAAAAAGGAGAGGGGCAAGAGTTTCCTGCAAAATGGGGAGATGAACACAGTCAGCTGTCCGACTTTTAGCTGTTATTAGCTATTTTTGTTTCCTTTTCAACCCAATAACTCTGTAGGTAAACCAAAAAGACATCCAGCCAGTACAGGAACCAAACCATCATGAAACCAGGTTAGAAACTACGTTTGACTGGTCAGGTCCCCATGTTAAGAAGGTCTTCTAAGCGTCCATGGCCCCTTTTTGCCCTGCACTTGCATCCTTTGGAGTACTATCACTTCCTTTAGGAAAAAAGGAGATGGAATCTCCTACATCTCTGATAAAAGGTAGACCACATGCTGTAAGTTAATGCAGAAACCCAGGATAACACTCTCTGTTTTGCAATCAGTTCTATAATAACTCCTGACATTATGTTTACTGTCTTGACCGATGTGGGACGTGCCCAACTCACCACATCCACTTCCTTTTTTCTTCTCTTTTTTCGCTCCGTTTTTGGCACCTGGTATTAGAAAGAGATTTCAATCTTAGAATCATAGAATTTCCTGAGTTGGAACGTATCTAACATGGCCCACCGCTTTCCAGCCCCATCTTTCCAGTGCATCTGCAGCCCCATGAGAGTCATTCTAGGAAAACCTCCCGCAGATCACCCTGTTTTCAAAAATCTGGACAACTGGCCCCATCTCAGTCTCAGAGCTGGAATTAGGTGCTCTGCCTCCAGCGACCTAAAGCTATTCCATCTGATGTGGACAACAAAGGAGGACATGGCACAGCAGTGCAGCTGAAGCTGATGCTCAGAAAACCTGCCTGGAGAGGAGCCTGAGGAGGACTCAGAGTGGAAGAGTCAGCAGATGGATTATTTCTACAATACACACCATCTCCCAAACCCCAACCTGAGACCCTGTGGTTGTCCTCACAGAAAGCAAGGAGGAAGCTCAGGTTTGTGAGAGGAACACTGCAAGTTCTGACTGCCCTCAAAACTGTAGCTAGACCCCAAGGATAGACACTGCCTGTGTCCCCTTTTGCAACCCAACTGATGGGTGACACGTGGTCACCTGGGAAGAGGTCAAGATACCAGGAAAGCTTGTATCTCTTTCCCTTTCCCTCAAAGATTGAAAAAAAACCTCAAAAATCTAAAAAAGAAGCACCAGGAGATGCCTTTCCAGTCACCCACAGGTGGTTGCAGCTTTGCCCTGGAGACAACGTCTACACATTGGCATTGGCCAAGGCCCAGCTCAGCCCAAATGTGAATTTGGCTTTGCTGAGCCCAGTGCAACACCACCAATGAATCATGTCACCTCAGCTTAAAGCAGAGGAGAAGACAACAGAGGTTCCCATGTGTCTACAGAGAGCATGACCCCACAGAAAGACAGTTCCCAAATCTCCAAGGGGCTGAAGAAACGTGCCAACTACCTTCACTGCGGTGTAGTCCAGGGGTTTGTACTCGATCATATATTCATCAAGGAAGACTTTGAAGGTATTGACCCAAACTTTCACTGGAGATTCACTCCAGTCTCTCTGCTCAAGCCTCATAGTCTTCTCCAGAATCTGCTCGAATAAGGCGTACAGGTCCTTATAGCGGATGCTTTTCCCATCATCCATCTTTTAAGGAAAAAGAAGCAAAAAGAAAAGCCATTTTTATAAGCCCCAGACTGTCTATTCTGCTCCAGACAATTATTTCAGCCTGACTGGCTTCCGATCGCTTGGGGAAAGTCCGAGTATGATTAAAGAAGACAAAAATGATCTATAGATCATCTAATAGAGAATTGTTTCATGACCTTTGGCAGGGTGGCTTCTCAGTGAGCAGAGCAAGAGGATGTTAAGTTCCAGCTCAAGTCTTAAAGGGAACTTTTAGTACAATCTGGGCAATAAAATAGCTTTTTTTGACCGCTCTGGTCATAAGGCACAGCGATCATTGCTCAGATTCAGAAGTAGCAGAAGAACAGAGCTCCACGTTGATCAGACATTTCCACCACTCACAAATGTAACACAAAGGTTTCCAGGCACTTTGAGTGGCAAAGAGGGGTTTATTGACTTAAAGTCATCTCCCATTTGATCAGGAGCAACTTGTAACGAGGAGATCAGAAATCTCCACTCAACATATATCGAGAGCTGACTAAAGAGGAAGAATTAGTCCAAATTTACAGCTCATGGCACTGAATGCAAAGGAAGACCATCCACCCTCTGGGCTGAGCAGAGCAGGAATGGAAAGCCTGGCAACCTCTCCATCACCAGGAGGACCCAGAGCATCTCATTTCTCCTGGAGGTGGAAGTTCTCACCCATCATCCGCTCACTTACCGCCAACGCTGAGGAGTAAAAGCTGAATATGTTTTGTCGGAATTCCTTCAGAGCTTTCTTGAACACAACATCCACTAGCGTGTCCTTCTTGCTATCTTCATTGTCCAGTTCATTCATCTGCGAAACCAAAGGGGTTGATGTGCCCGTGCCACTTTTGCTGCGGCAGAGCACTGCAGATGAAGCAGAACTAACGAGTAGCTACTCCACCATGGGCAGATGATGTTAATAATGATTACAATACAATTTCTCCACCATGCAAACTACAAATACGAGCATTTCCCTGCAGCCTTCAACTCCTGCCCTCCTTGGTCACCCATTTCTGATGCCACCAGCAACAGCACTGAAGCTGCTGGGCTCGTGCAGAATGACCACATGTTGGTGCCCATCTTTTCTCCCAAGTGTTGCCACTGCTGCCCCCAAGATAATTTTGGTTTTGTTGCCTCCATCTGCTCTTCAAGATTTCTGGTGATTTATGTGAGGACAGGAGTTACCTTTTTCAGGAGAAACTCATCCATGCTCTTCAAGTCGCTAGCGCTGGTGATGATCTGCAGCGAGTCGTTCTGCCACTGCACGGGCTCCAGAGTCACGTTGCTGATCTTGACACTGCGCTTGCGTTTCACTTTGGGAGAGGGTTCCTTGTTCTCCTTAAACTCCCGCCGGTAGATGCCGGACAGCTCAGGACTCCGTGGAGGGGTCAGGTGGTGAGGACCCAACTCTACGGGTGATAATTAAATAAGGGGGAAAGAGATTGAAGAGCAGATGAAAAATAATTCTCTCACTAAAAAAGGGAATGGGCTCTGGAATAAACCTGTGGAGGAGAAAAACACAGTGTAGTACTCGTAGGAAGATTAAATGTAATTTCTCCTTTGGTTATTTTCTCCATCAAGAGGGGAAATGTCTGTCCATGTCCAGACAGACGGCTGTCATGAGGGTTAGCAACGTGGAATTCCTCGCGACTCGTTTTGGATTCCATCCTCTAACCTACTTGCTGTTATTTCAGGTTGACACCATCCATGAATTCAAGAAAAATGAATCAGCACAGGCATTTGATTTGTGCAGCTTCCCAAACCATCTTCCTCAGCTAGACCACACTGTTGTATATGATACTCCCAATTAGAGATACCCTACCCCTATAGATAAACCAACCTTCCTCAGTTCTATAGCTTTACCCAGGCCCCTATATGTAGCCCAATGTCAGATTTAGACTCACTTTTCCCTCCGCCATGAGAGCAAACGCAATTTCTCTGCTCCTTACCACATCAGAATCTTCTCCACGTACCTTCTCCAAGCTGCAAGCCAGAAATCATCTCCCGGCCGGGGACTTCTTGCTCCGCATAGAGCTCCAGCAGCTCAGACTGGGTAGCAAGCTTCTCCCGTGAGGTCTTCTTCTCTCCCTGCTTTCCCTTCCCCCAGAACCTCATCTTGGTTCGGTGAGGCCTGGAAATAAATCATGGAAAGAAGAACCACCTTAGCTAGGAAAACATTCTTACCAAAACTACCCCAACACTCCCAGATCTTCATGGTGTTTGAGGAGGAGTTATATCCACGCAACTCCTACCAGAAAAAGCAGGCTACGAGTCCTCAGGAACGGCAAGAAACTCAAGTTTCACGCATGCAATTGGGTGGTTTGGGATGGGATGTCTGGCACACGGTGTCAAAACCTTGCCATGATATGAGCAGGATGCCTCTTCTAACTGAGCAATTCCACAGTCGCATAGACAAGATGGGATGAGTAACTCGCGTGCTGGTTTTGGCAGGTGGAGCTCCAAAGGAGCCGGGGTGGTTCAGCGGGGGGATGGACACCAAGAAGGACACAAGAGGGACTAATTTCCTGTCTCCAGCCGCGTTTCCTACCTCCCATCTGGAGCCAGGTTCTTCTGAGCGGCCGCCAGCTTCCCGATCTCCCCCTGAGACATGGTCTTGTGCAGTTTGGTTTGGCCTTCCCCGGAGGCGAATCGCTGCACTGTCTGTAATGATTCCAAGTACAAAGCGTTTAAAAATGAGACAGCTCTTGGGACGCCAACTATTTTTTTTGTTTCCCTAGCAAAAATTAGATATTTCATCTGTTACGTCTTTATTTCTCTTCCTACAGGTGGAAACCTACAGCCCTGTTGAACTACCTACAACTAAAGAAATATTTTAATGACTCGTGAAACAGAAAGGCATTTCCCTTGCTCCAGCTCTACATTGAGGTCCAACCTTCTTTCTCCTTGAGCAACCAGTGATGAAATCCCAGAAAAGCCACGTTAACAATGATTGTTAGCCATGACAAAGCAATTTGTGGTGTTCCCAGCATCCAAGGAACCTTCAGCCACATGGATATGTCCCAGCAGAGCTTCCCCCTCCAACCCTTGTTGAGGATGTTACAGAAAAGACCATGGTCTTTGGGCCAAGGACACGTCAAAATGAACGATTTAGAAATAAAGATTTTGCAGCTTTAATACAAAGGATCTCTGCTTTTGCCACCATTTTATATTCTCTAGGATCAGTTTTAAGGGTGAAATGAATTTGCAATCATTCAGCCTAATGGGATTCCATGAAGTCTTGCTGTATTTAGAAGAAAATAGCAAATTTTGTTTTTTTTTCTTGTCTGTTTCCAATTGCAGCTGTGATTTCAGAGTTGGACTCCAGGAGAGACTTTCAGCACGAGGAAAACAGGGAAGACGATGGTCAAACATCTCCTGTAGCTTCCCCATCACCTGAATGTCTGCGCTGAACACACTGAGGGGTTCATTTTTCGCCTTTGGACTAAACCTCTACCAGCCAGGAGATGGCAGCACATGAGGCAAAATCGCCACTGGGAAAGACAACCTGCCTAAACCACCAAAGGGTTTCGTGTTTCTGTCGCTTTCACATTGCGTAATTTGTGGATGGATACTGGGGGAGGGGGGAAAGTTAAATCCACCCAGCCCAAACTTACTACTTGCTTTTAAAAATAACCTATTACAATATTTGCCCCATGTTACTGAATAATTTAACCTTTTAATCACTTTCAGTGTTTTGTTTTGGTTTTTTTTCTAAGTATTTTGTGGAGGTATTTCCTCCCTTTTTTTTCTGTTTCAAAGCCATTTAAAGCACCGGCCAAGGGGATCACTGGGGCACCACAGGGGTTGCTCTATGGGACACCACAGCCACTTTATTGTTTCAATAGATATCAAACCTACTCCAAAAGCAGACCTGGTGTGCAGATTTTGAAGTAGGGTGAAGCAAGCAAAACCCCTGGCTCATGCAGAAGACTGAGTCAAAAACATCTGGGATGCACTTTTTAGCAAAAACTAGAAGAATAATGACTTAGGACAAGAGATCTTTCATTGCTGGCTCTTCAGGCATCCTTGGGATCAGCTGGTGACAGATACTTGGACTAATTTTGTCAATTCATGGCTTTATTACAGAGGTTGGAACTAAATCGTTGCTTCGTTATCCACGACTCTCTCTCTAAGAGCTTCTGCTGAAGGACAATGTCTTTCAGAAGGTATTTCTGGTGTGGTTTCTCTAAGACTTTCTATTTATCTGCTACAGGAAAGCTCCCCAGGCTTAGGTGCAACTCAGAAGTGGTATTCATATGTGCTGACCACAGCCAGGAGCTATTCTTCCCACTTGCACTTCTCTCACTGGAAGGCTGGTTAATCCTCAGCTCATCACCAGCCAAAAAACTCAATCAACGTTGAAGGCTTGGTCTTGTCAGGAAGCCTTAAAGGCTCTTTGGAGTCAACTGAACCTTCAGCAGCCACCTTAAGTACTGGTGCCCACTGGGTCTCAGTGCTGGCAGGAGGTGCTCTTGGTCTTTGCTTCTCTGGGATCCCACAGACTTAGGTCAGGAGCATCGGTTTCTGGTGGACCTCTACTTACACAGTCACTGAGTTGATAGTCAAGAAACCCAACGGGCATAATGGGCAGGTTCATGCCAGCGTGGCTGGTGAGCCATCACATGCTCAACTTCCCAAGGTCACACATGATCTCTCTTCCGTCTATCCAGCAGCCCTCGGCCACCGAGCAGCACATCAAAAGAGGCTTTTTTGGGAAAGTTGTAGCCAGGGGCAGAAGCCGTATGAATAAACTATTCACTAGCACGGAAACCAGCCCACACATGGCAGCTGCCTGACTCGTCTTCATGTGAACATCACAAGACACAACGATAGTGTCTACACAGACATCCCCCTATTCGAGCTTGTACCCAAACCAACATGCACCAGTATTGCTCCATTTGCAACACCCAAATGGGCTCTGCTAATAAACATGTATAAAAAGTCCCTATCTTTTGCTACTTGTGGCAATTCTGACCCAGAGAAGCCACAAGCCAATGGGCTGGTCCCCAACCTGCAATACAGATGGAAACACTGTACATGTCGGCAGGACACAGGGACATCAGGTTGCGCCGATGATGCGACTTCACAAGCAGCGATTGGTAGGAAGCAGAACTCGACCACACAAAGGGTGAAGGTGTTGAACACCAGTTAGAGCCAAGTGATGGGGAGCAGAGAAGGAGGAAACAGGAAAGACGAGAGACAGTTGGCACCTACTACTACTTGCATGCAGTGAGAGCTGTTAAACCAGGTGAGCAGAGGCCCAAGGAGCATTTCCAAAGAGTGGGATGAGCCGGGTCCCTTCCCAAGGATGGAGTTTGCCAAGCGCCTTTGGCATCGGCTACAAAAAATTTAGATCTTTACAGCTAAAAAAGAAAATCCTAAGGTTTTGTAAGAGGGTAGTCTCCAGGAACACAGCACTCCAGGTACAGCATGGCCCTTCTATGTAAAATAATGTTTTTTGCTACATAAAATTGTCCCTTTCCTGGTCTCCAAAGCAGGGAGAGGTAGCCCAGAGGCCTCAGTTCATGGAACAGCCTCTTTCAATCAGGTTTCAAGTATTCCTGACTCAAAACTCCTGGAAATTTATCAAGAGCAACCTTCAAAAATCTGTGGAATTTGTAAATCTCTGGCCTCTTCCAGTGAGGAAATGATCCTGGGGAAAATTTAACCTTTATAATAAAAGCTGCTAACAGAAAAGTCACGAAGAGCTCTCCTTGTCCATCTGCCTCTCTTGGGAAAGCAGATTTTAGGATTGGGCGAGAGGTTTGCTGGAACCAAGGCAATGCTGGAGCACAAAATAAATCACTAACTCAGGGTTTTGTGCTTTTGTTTGGTTTCATACTCAGCTGCACAGCCAGCAGCGCAGCCGGAGTAGAGGAACAAGGCAGCAGGAGACAATTCCTGGGGTTTATCCAGGGAATATCTCCATCACTTCAAAAAAAACACCCAAACCATGAGTGGGCTGGAAGCTGTTGGCCTCTTCCACCCCCAAAACCCCTGCGTTTGTGCTTTCCAAAAGCAGCTTATCCGGGTGGGAGATTAAGCCTGAGATCAAGCACAGGCTCACAGAGCTGCAGCCCATGGACCTGCCAAGGGAAATCAGTTATTTTGCTTGAAAAGTCACTAAAGTTGGGGTTTTTTTTCTTTAAAATGCACTATTTCACTCTATTTTTATTGCCCAATTTACATGGTTTTGCTTTTTCTAAGAGCCACCTGCCAGCATTGCTCCAATAATTGAATAATCAGATGCTGTGGCTAAAGACACAAAATCAAAAGTAATAGGAGGTGAAAGACTTTTATCTCATTTTCTTCGTTGTCTGTTGCTTTTTGGATGGGGTTTGCTTTGATCTTTTCTACAGATGTGCACAGAACATTTTTAGAGCAGAAAGATCCCAGGGGGACTTTGATATTGAGGTTAAAAACCAGATTTTTAAAAGGTAGCTGTGCAATACAAGTTGCAACGCTACAGGAAAGCTATGGCAAGCGTAGCTGATATTGAATCAAGCCGGGAAATATCCCCACGGCCAAGAAATACAAACATATTCCCCATTTTGCATCCGTTTCTGCTGTGTTCGCCGAGTTTACCCATCTCCAGCATCCTTGGAAGTGGGAGAAGAAGCGGAGGAGGGATCAGTGCAGCTAAGGTTAGCAAAGAAAGGCTCCGCTCGCTCTCTTTTTCAATTTTCCCCGTCAAGTTGGAATATAATTTACCATTTCGGAGTCACTGTAACAGGCCTGGCCCAGCCGGGCTGCAGGCACCGCCTCGGGGTGAGGAGGTTGGTCAGAGGAGAGAAGGAACTCAAAATTGCCATCGTAATCATCTTCCTCCGTATCCCCCTCCCCATCGGGAAAAGTACCTCTAGTCAAGAAATCGGAGCGCGTCCGCGCCATGCGGGCTTTCTTTTTATGGGTCGGTCTGGAAACCTGCTTGACCAAATGATAAAACAAACAACAAAAAAGGGGTTTTAAAACGAAAAGGAGGTGCTACCGATGTTTGACATCATAGTGTAGCTCAAGTACAGGCTTAAGACATCTCCGAGCGACGTTGCACCCCAGAGAGGGGACACAATATTACACGTAATGCAAAAATAAACAGCAAAAGACTGGGAAAAACAACAACCAAGACAGCACGATGAAAATGGACAATCATGGATGTTACTCAAACGTACGTTAAACCAAAGCAAGACAAGACTGTGTTTGCCATCAGGACCACGAGATCCTTTTTAGCCAGAGTTAATGAATTAACGCTATGGGGGCTTTTATCACAAGAAGGTGTGAATCCTCCTTCCCTGTGTCTGGCAGCTCTTGTGATTTACAGTTCACTTCTTTGAAGCTCTTGAGGGAAAACTGGCCGGATAAGGTTTCCCCACCTCTCTCTGTTCAATTAAAAGAGAAAATAATTGAGCCACAACCTACCTCTCCTCTGCCAGACCCCGACATCTTAAATGGTTTCCGAGATAGTTCACCCTTGGACAGGCATTGGTGACTTAGTTCCCTGTTGAAACACAACAAACCAGAGATGCTTCATCTTCTAAAGTCCTTTCCGCCGCACCAGCCCAACTCGCGGGAGCGTACAAATGCGCAGCCCAAGCAGCCAAGACCAAAACTGCAAGGTTGAGGTCATGGGGCTTTGGAATCACTTAGAATTCTTCAGGATTTGAGTTAACACCCCATCACGGTGGTTTATGGATGGTGCCTTTTCTATATTCTCAAATGTGATCGTTCTGTTGCAGATTAAAAAGTCAAATTCATGATTTTTTAATTTATTTATTTTTTTCCTATTGTTTGTTCTGTGTGTGAACAGAACAAGACAAAACTTCTCCAAAAATCAGGCAAGGCAGCTTAAGGAAGAGCATAAACTGGAAGCAAATGTTGTTCCAGGATATTTTTATCTTATTTAGTAATTTCTGCTCTGACCACTGAAAAATCCTGAGGATTTTTTCTTCATCTTTCACCTTGAGAAATAAACTCCTATCACCGTTCATCTCAGGTAAGTGAAAACAACATTGACTCTAGTAACTCACTTCACCTGTGAATGTCTATGATTATCTCCCCTGGCTGACATAATGCCCATCACATAAGAGAGCAAGAAGTCATATTTTCAGCTCATTTTCCTTTTCCTCTCATCTTTGAAATTAAAAAACCCCTTCTTTTCAACAGAGGTTTTGTACAGTCTGTAGAAGCAAAGTTCTGGACTGTTTGTGTGGTCTCTAAGAGATCAAAAAGCCTATGGAGAAAGCACATCATCTTTCTACTCACTGGAGGCCGAAGGGATTGTCTTTCGGTGTGAAGAAGATGGCGCTTGCCCTTGTCTCCTCGGTGGCCTGGTTGGGCACCCGGGGCTGCCGAAGACGTTCCATCCTTGCAAAGTGGCTGCCCGGGAGGTCCTTGGGGTCCAGAGCTGGCTTGGAATGGCCCCGGGGTTCCAGCGGCGATACTGGTTGAGCTTCTCTTCGCTCCATGAACATGCTGACGGGTCTGTCTTTGGGGGCACTGTGGGCTGGAGAACTTCCTCTGGTCCCAACGGTGAGACCTTTGATGTCCACCGATGGGGTTGCAGTCACACCTGGGGGGACACTGTGCTCCCCTCGGCTCGGGGGGTGCAGGATGAGGACCGATTGAGGTCGGTTGTCCGTTTTTTTGGTTGGTTTGAGGGAAGGGTCCTTCATTCTGCCCTGCTCAACCCTCTGCAAAGCCTCCACCCCCCCTTGCTGCTCGAAGGCTTTGCGTTGTTTCTCCAGAATTTCCTTCTGCTGACGGATCTGCTCCATCATCTGCCTCTCATTTTGGAGCTGAAGCTGCTTTTGCCGTTCCTCCTTCTCCACGTTGAGTTTTTCCAGTCTCTTGATGACAGAGTCTGGAGAATGGGCCTGTGTTGCAGTTGCTGCTCCACGTTCCTCTCTCCTGGTAGAGGACTTCTCCTCTTCCTCCTCTCCCAAGGCTTTGCCCTGGGGCTCAGAGTCCTTCCTGACCTCAGAGAATGTAACTGTTCTCTCCTCTCTTTCCCCTGCTTTGTTCCTCAGTTTATTCTCCACCAGCTTTACCTTCATGTCATCTTGTGGTGGCACATAGAAAGTGGGTAGATTGCTGGCAAGGAAGGCTTCTCTTGGATGCCCCTTGTACAGAATATTCTGGGGGTTGCAGACCTTCACGGGGAGGCTATTGGGGAGCTCCAGGTCTGAAGGTGTCCTCCTGCAACTGGGCAAATTGCTGTTCACATCTGCCCCACCAAAGGTCTTCTCCTGCAGAAGAGCCTGGGGACTGCTAGGCAAAGAGTCCATGGAAAACAACAGTGTATCTTGCTCGTCTAAAACTAAGGAAATGTGTTTATTACTTGGGGTATCTTCACAGCTTAATATCTCAAAGCTCCCTTGAGAGCTCTCACTCTCTGGGGTTCCCTGAGGGGAATGAAGTGCCTCAGATACCAGCTCGGTTGACCACCGCCGCTCTTCGGAAGGTGACAGCCCACCGGTGGAGCGGACCTTAAGCAGCTCCAAGCTAAATTTTGCCTGTTCCAATTCCCGCATCCTCCGACTTTCCCTTTTTGCACGAACCACTTTTTTCTGGTTGAGGTCCTCCAATGACTTGGGTCTCTCTCTCACAACAACCTCCTCTTCAGTGTCCATCCCGCTCTGGCTACTGGCTCTCTCTTGCCTTTTGTACAATAAACTCGCCGAAGTATCCAGCAGGTCCACGTGATTCACCTGATTATTCTCCATCAACAATTTATGTTCCTCTACAGCTCTCAGTCGCTCTTCAAATGAGCCATCCTCCCACTTTGATGGGTCCGAGCCCTTGATTTGCAAAGCATCATCTGCCTCTGGCCCATCCTCTTCTCTAACCGACAGGCCGCTCTCCAGCTGCATCTCTTTTAACCGTTGCTCTTTCAAAGCTTGAAACCTGCAAGCAAGCAGAAAAACAGCACATATTATCCCTGTGCCCACTTCAAGGCACCGCACCGGTGGCATCTCATCACCACCAGCCTCACCGTCACCACCTCAAGCAACCCTCCTTGCACATCTGGTGCAAGGCGATGCAAGCGCACGTTTGGTTTTTGACCTTCTCCTGTCCCGCCATCTCTTCTAACCAAGGAACCCCTCAATGCACCCGAAAGCTCCTCTCATGCTGACAATGGCAACTCCAGCCTTCACCCTTGGCCTGGCTCATTTTGTAACTGATGGAGCCAGAAGAGCTTAACGGATCGCACCCCTTGGCTTCTCCATCTTCATCATCGTTCCCGGGCTGTCTCTGGTACCGCTAGCAGGGGCTTCAACCTCAAGAGCACTTTCCAGCTCCCAAATCTTCCTTCCACCCTACATCAAGGTGCTCCACACCTTGCAGAAGAACAAACCAAGCCCTGCTCTGCAGCTGGTGAGCTGAGGCATGGCAGGAAACCCTCTCCCCTTTGCGGCAGCTTGTTCCAGTATCTCCTGTCCCCGCGAGACAGCACAGCGATGAGATCGGCGAGCCGAGCTGAGTTAAAAATAGGCTACTTAAACTGGTGCTGCTGCCAAGGGGAGAAAAGAAAACAACCCAGGAGTATTTATGGGCTCAGCTTTCCACTGCCTACGTGCTCCAACCTGAAATAGGCTCTGCTGATTCTAAGAGTAAGATGTGCAGCTAAATAAACTCCTTTGTTAGAAAGTGTGGACAAGGGAAGGATGGGGGCAGGTCAGAACAGGGTCAGAGATCCTATGAAGGGACAACATCTTCTGTAAGTCACCGTAGTCCAAGTAGAACTCCCACAAACCACATCCCTCCTCATTGGGTACAACCAGAAAATGTTTGGGTTTTTTGTTGATTTTTTTTTAATCGAGGCCACCGGTGTTACCTTTGTCGTGCTAAATATCCCCTGCACGCTGCTTGCAAGCAGACGACTTTGCTCCTGCTGGCTGTGAAGGACCGTTTGGCGCGATGTCCTCGCCAGGCGGCCTGGATGCTTGTGGCCGCCTCGTGCCGCCGCTTGGCGTGTTCCCGCCAGCAGCTCTGGATGAGCTGGGCTGCAAACTGCATCTGCAGGAACCTCCTCCTCTCCACGAAGCCGCGCCAGTGCGTCTGGAGAATGACGGCGGCTTTACTGAGGGCGAGCGGGTCTGGGGATGGCTTGCCTTGTTTTCGGCTCTGGTAGTTACGCCAAAATCTCTGCAAAGACAGTGGGGAGCTCCTTGTAACAGGTGTTGCATGGGGATGGGAGAGCTCTGGCCTTCTGCAGAAACAGCATGGCCAGGCCCAGGGCAGGCACCGTCCCTGTGCTGGGCACTGTGGAGGCCAAACCTCGAATCCTGGGGGCAGTTTTGGGTCCCTCACACCAAGAAAGGCCTTGAGGTGCTGGAGCGAGTTGAGAGAAGGGAATGGAGCTGGTGAGGGGCTGGAGCACAAGTGTGATGGGAGCGGCTGAGGGACCTGGGGGGTTCAGCTGGAGAACAGGAGCTGAGGGGAGACCTTCTGATCTCTGAACTGCCTGAAAGGAGCTTGGAGCCAGGGGGGTCGGGCTCTGCTCCCCAGGAACAAGCGCCAGGAGCAGAGGAAATGGCCTCAAGTTGCGCCAGGGGAGGTTGAGGTTGGATCTGGGAACAATTTCTTCCCCAAAGGGCTGTGGGGCATTGGAACAGGCTGCCCAGCAGTGCTGGAGTCCCCATCCCTGGAGGGGTTGAAAGGATAGAGATGAGGTTCTCAGGACATGGGGCAGTGCCAGGGCTGGGTAATGGTTGGACTCCATGATCTCAAGGGTCTCTTCCAAACAAAATGATTCTATGATTCTGTGCAACCTTTCCAGCCCTGTCCCCCAAATTCCCAACCTACCACAGCACAAGGAGTCAAATCCTGATTACAAGCTCCTTCTTTGCAGAGGGGAGCAGATTTTAGGATTCGTAGATTGTAATTTGCAACAAAATCAGGTGCCGTCACCCACCTGTATGACCACGGCTGCATGCCGTAAGCTGAGGAACTGCCTTCTGCAAAGCAGGCTGCGGAACCAGCGCTGCAGCAGCGTGATCCGGCGCAGCACCTCCTGATGGAGCAGGTCCTGCAGAAGCTGTCGCTCTCGCTCCTTCACGAAAACCTGGCCAAAAAAAGAGATATTCCTGACTTTTTTGCATTAACATTAACCAAAGCTTCATTTGAACCATTTCCTTCTGGCAAACGGAAGCTTCATGAATTAAAAACATACATAAAGATGTCTATTTATCCTTATGGAAATGCAGGCAAATGCCATATCTATATCTTAAATGGAAGGCTGAGCTGAGGATAAACATTTACCATCGTTCTCCCAACTTGGTAATTGTCTGGATCAAGTTTGATTTTCCTGAAGAAGTCATGGATATTGTGCTTGGACGGGCTGATTCCTTGTGGAAGAAGAACATGGAAATGGTTCACAAAATCCTGAGAAGGAAAATAAAACACAAAGATTTGGTTAGATGAGTCCTGCTGTGTCTCTTCCTTCCATAAATAAAGGATTTGCTCCACATGAAACAGGGTCTATCGAGTGAGCAGAAGGACAGATAGCATTTTATGGACTAGGGGACACCAAGTTTCCTAAACTGTTCGTGGTTTGACAGGAAAAAACATCAAAGCAGGGACCCAGCAATATTCACATGTCTTTTAGCGTAGGAGGAAAGATTCTGCAGAACCAGTGGGGTCATCTGGAGTGAAAAATGCTCCAAATCCTCCACAAGAGCTGCTGCAGAAGGGGGTTACCAGCATCTGCAAAGCATCCTTGAGATGCTCTGTCGGTTACTGCTGTGAGGACTCAAAGAACAGAGGAGGTATGAGAGGAGAGATCCTCCCAAGTAAGGTTGGGAGCCACGCTCATGACAAAAAAATATGAGCTGTTTTCTTTTTCTAAACAGCTGCTGCGCAGCACACGACATCTGGCCCAAAGCAGCTGCCAGCAGGAGAAATATCAGCACCAGCAAAGCATGAAAGGACTGACATGTGCACAAAACCTGTTAAAACCCAGAAAAGAAGAAAACAGGAAAAACTGGATAACTCTGAAGAGGTTTAGAGGATGCTCATCGCCCTCTCGATGGGATGCAGCCAGCATGGATGAGATGGGGTGAACACCACTCCCAGCTGATTGCAAAACCTGCACAGAAAAGTGCGTGTAAACTAGATATTTTTTGCAAAAAGAAAGTCCACGTTATAAAAAAAGACTGCTTTTGTTCAAAAACCATGACGTTATCTGCAGAGGGGCTCACAGCCTTCCCTTAGGTCTGGAGCAGCTTGCTAGAAAACGGCAACGCAGCAAACGACGCCGAGCTATAAATGCATTACTTTTAAAAAAACCAACAAGGTAGCAACATTCAGACAACTGGGATAATGATGCTAAAAGGTGAGGAAAGACCAAAAAGCTTTTCCCCCACCTGGAAGGAGTATTTGCAGCTGTATCCCGACTGGCGAATGCGAACGGTCTCCAGCATCCCCGTGTAGCGCAACTGCCGCAGCACCAGGCTGTCATTGAACCGCAGGGGCAGCTGGAAGGGGAAAAACAGGCCAACGATGAGCAAATATTCCTTTTAAGTGAAGCTTTTAAGCGTGTAGATGGGTAAATGGGTTCAGCAGATGTGGCACATCTGCATGACATGCTTGTTGGCAACGATGCTGGGGAGAGAGGGAACATGGTCCCCGGGAACTGTATTAATCCCACCAGGGTTGAATCCTGTTTGCTTCCAAGTTGCCATCAGATGACGACTTTCAAAGAGCTAATTACATATATAAAGCTATAAAGAAGGTTTTTTGAAGCCCCCAAACTGAATGAGACACCCCCAAGGGCACGGCTAATGGGTAAGATTGCGAGCAACTAAATCATCTCCTCAGCATAAAGCTTCATCTTTAAGTATCTGCATAAAACTCCGAAGGGTTAATCCACAAGAAATCATCACTTCTGCAAGCTTTGTTTTAAACTGAGCCCATGAGACAAATCAATCCTTGAAGTCAAATTAAAAAAATATGATGCATCTTTGAGCCACTTTAATAATGTGGCTTATTCTACAAGTATCTGCTTTCACCTCGAGAAAGTTTATTTTAAAGAAGTTTTAGGGCTCAGTAACAGCACAAGTGAATCCACGGGTCTGAAAATCAAATTCACTTATGAAAACCAATGTATTTCTCATATAAATTAAACCATATGTTTTTCATAGACGTGTTGCAACAATTACAAGAAAAAAACCCTGTGCAGTTTATCAAGAGCAACACCCGAGTGGTATCACCCACGATTTTCATTGCTCATATACAAATATCTTCTAAATCTAAGTTGATTTAGGGCTTTCTTTTGTTTTTAACCCCCTGTGAATATTTCCCAAAGGATTTCCTGGAGGATTTTTCCCAGGTCGGGATTTACCTTTTCAGCATTAGATCGAATGCATTTGACAAAATAAGGTTCTGCTTGGCCAAGGGTCTCCATCAGCTTGTTGAGCGACGCCTGCAACAGAGAAGACATCTTCAGTTGGGAAATGGAGAAAAGACCGCAATAAATCCTGAAAATCCAGGTATTTAAGTCAGAAAACAAACAGCTTGGAACAAATGATGAGTAAACCAGGCAGAGGGAAATTATTCCTTGAAATGAGCGTTTCGGTTCAAGCAACTTGGCTGGTTTTATCTTTACATCTGACAAATTACCTAGAAATAAATCTAATTGGACTTGATGATCTAGTTGGACTTGATGATCTCTGAGGTCTTTTCCAACCCTGTCGATTCTGTGATTCTGTGTAATTCTGGGTTGTATTTTGAGATATTTTTAACATCTCGAAGTCACGTCCTGCCCCTCATCAACAAACCTGTTCTAGATGTGAGCGGGAGCTCCAAGAAGATGATTTACCCCTTGTGCTAAATGCTTTTAAAATACAAACCAAATTTTCCTCTTTATTCCTGATTTTTAATTGTTAAAACCTTATTTATGGCCAAGAAATTACTTTGTTTTTTTTAATGACAGTGACATGGAATTTGCAGTGATTTTTAAAGCCTACAAACACTAAACACTTCAGAAGCTTGTTTTAGAGGAGAATATTTTCAATGCTGGCCTATTCCTGGCCTTATTCCTCTGCTGAAATGCACAGTTGTGATCACTGATAATAAAGGCTTTTCCAGGTTCCCATTTCCCCTTATTTCTGCATTATTATTAGAAGTCCAGCCCACGAAACTGAATTTATATTGGCATCATCGCTACGCAGACTTGTTCCAGTGGGACATGGTGCCAAATGTGCAAATCTTCGACTCTCCTGCGATGAAGCACAAGCTCTTGGAACACAACAATACTGAAAATCAGAGCGTGCTGAGTCAGCCTGCAGCTGGTAAAGACGCTTTGCTGCGTATTTATTATAAGCAGAGTTATGAATGTTTGAATATATCTGTTAATAAAGCAACGTGGTACTAGAAAGAAGCGTGTCGCCTAAAGATCTCATTGCAGGAAGCCTTTTCTTCTCTTTCTGATGGTTTTAAAAGGCGTCTTTAGGGAAGCCTTTCATGTTCAGAAGCGTTTATCTGGGGAAGATCCCGCGCACGTGCAGCGCAGCTGCGTTCCGCATTGATTAACCGCACGCAAACGTCCACGGTGCTCGCATCCCGGGTACAGCGGGAGCGCCACAATGTCCCAGAGCCCCACTGGTTTTCTTAAAAGTAGCCTGGAAATGCTTTTTTAAAACAAACCTAACCAAAAAACTATTAGGAGATATTGGAAATGGGGTGGAACCGGGGCCGCTTTCCATCTCGTCAGTGACATCCCGCACACGGCAGATGGTTCGGGTCTCCTCTGCCATCTGCTGCGAGCTCTGGGCACCGGGAATCCGCAAAGGCCACGTGAGGTCCCTGGATTAACCCCATACCCTGCGCCTTTGTCCCTCCGCTTGTAAAACTTTCCGGCCACCCACTCTTTCACCACCTGTATTCAGAATTTCAGGGTGTGATGAACTGTTTCGACGTCACCCCGCGCTATATGTGGCAGCATCTTTTCCTTTAGGGGCACAGCACACGCAGGATTTACATCTCCATCCTGCAGTTTAGGGAACGGCTGTTTAGTTTTCAGCCCCCAAAGGCATCACTGCACTTACAGCATCTTCTAATATGATACAGCTGTTTCAACTACCCGAGGTAGAGGTGTGGTTAACATCAATAGGAGATGGAGAGGGTGCAGGCCTGCTGTTTGGGCATTAGGCACAAGGCAGCGTTTATCAGAAAAAAAGGGGGAAAAAAGGAAAAGGAAAAAGCAAAAGGAAAAAAGAAAGAAGGGAAAAGGAAAAAAGAAAACAGAATAAAGAAGAAAGGAAAAGGAAAAGGAAAGAAGACAAAAGAAAAAGTAAAAAGAAAAAAGAAAAGAGAAAAAAAGAGGAAAGAGAAAAGAGAAAAAAAGGAAAAAGGAAAAGGAAAAATGAAAAAGAAAAAAGAAAAAGAAAAAGAGAAAAGGAAAAAGGAAAAAAAGGAAAAAAAGAAAAGAAAAGAGAAGAAAGGAAAAAAGATAAAAGAAAAAGGAAAAAGAAAATGAAAGAGAAAAGAGAAAAAAGGAAAAAGAAAAAGAAGAAAAGAAAGAAGAAAAAGGAAAAAGGAAAGAAGATCAAAGAAAAAGGAAAGAGAAAAAAAAGAGAAAAAAGGAAAAAGAAAAAAGGCTACAAGAGAAAGAAAAAAGAGAAAAAAATAAAGGAAAAAAGAAAAAAGAAAAAATAAAAAATAAAAAAGAAAAAAGAAAAAAAGAAAAAAGAAAAAAGAAAAAAGAAAAGAACCAAATAAAAAAATAATAAAACCTCACATACACACACGAAAAAGAAACCCCCCCGCAAAACAAACCCCCATGATAGGAAACGTTTGGTTTTCCCGCCTGTGACCCAATTCCACACGCTGCAGTTTTCTTCTCCTGCTCTTGCTAGCAAAGCCATCTGGCTGGCTCGTGCCGCGCTGCCCGCCAGAGACAACGCTTCTCTCCTACCAGCGCCCAGGAAACGAGGGCTGCAGTGCCCACAGCTGGGCTGAGAGGAGAAGCAGTCATAGCAGAGCTGCCTCTGACGTAGCATTGTATTCGTTTTCATTAAAAAAAGAATGTGGTGTAGACCCAGCTCCTAAATCGTCAAATCACCGCTGGGAAACAGCAGAAGGCGTAAGGAAAAGGTACTTGAATGATCTACTTTGCTTCAGAGGGATAGGGGGGAAATGTTCACAGTGTTTAGTGCTCTCTTACTTGTATGTGCTGTAAAAATAGATATAAAAATCTCGATTTTCAGATTTTCTATTTCTATAGGTTTGGGGAAGTCATTTCACTCCAAGACATCCCTGTCTCAAGCATCTCATGGTATTGGATGAATTAAACTCTGCAGAAGTGTGTTTAACCAACACACAATTAGATTAGACTAAGCTAAAATATATACATATATACACAAATGTGCATCAATATATGTGTGGTCACATATATGCGTAATATATGCATATATGCATATATTGCAATATATATATTGCAAATATATATGCAAAAAATGAAATTTGAAGCCAAAAGCAAGCCAGACTCGCTGAGAAACCGATTTTTCACTGAAAAGCTGCTTTCTAACATTACCACCTGCTCATGTACGTGTGCTGTAGCAGTTTCCAAGCCCTGATGCACATATCGGAGGATTATTTTTGCTGTGGCTGTTCCTGGCGCACAGCACCAACACAACAAATGCCGTATCGATCCCTTCCCTGAGCTCCTCCACCTGCCGGGAGACAACGAAGCAATATTTGGACCTTTCCGCTCCTATTAAAATTCACGTTCTGGCTGGCTTGAAACCAGGTTGAATTTCATATGCTGAATGTGAGTAAAAAGACTGTAAAAATGTTTGGTTTGGGATTTTGCTAGAAAAAGCGCCATGATGCAACAGTTTGGAAAGCGAGGTACCGGAGGATGGGGATACACCAACATCTCTGCTCTGCTGCTCATCCTCATGTCCCATCTTGCTCCACCGCATCATCCCCCACCATGAGAACCACCATCACTCTTGTTTCTCTCCATTTACATCATTTTGATACCTGCAAGGTGTCTCCCAGCTTACCCAAGCTGCCTCCTCGGCTTAACTCCAGCCCTAAACTGGTGAGGATAGGACAGGACTGTACCTACAAGGGTCCTCCTTGGGACCAGGTATTGGGTTTTAGTTCACATCTCTGTGTTGGAGGGAAAGGATTTACCTGGAACTGGGCGCTGATGCTGGGTGGTTTTTTCTTCTTATGGAGATGGAGCAGAGATTTGGTGATGCGGTCGTGCAGCGTCAGGTTGGTCAGGTGCTTGAGGGACTTCACGTCCAGCATGTGCTGTGGACAAAGAAAAACTCTATTTACTCTTGATAAATACAAGAAGAATTAGATCTTCCCACCATGCCATCTGCTGTTTCCCTCTTTATACCCTCTGTGGGGCTTCCTTAGGTGACCACCCTACTTAATCTCAATGGGAAACATCACTTGAAACATTGCTCTGCTCCCCCAGATCATGTTCGTCCAAACTCTTTCCATCTTTGACCATGGGAAATTTGGCTCTTCTACCGACTACGGGTCACAGATAAACTACTAATTATTAATGAACAGTTCATGGATTAACTGTGCCTCTCCAGGTGCAGTGTGCATGTAGAGTAAAACCAGTTTTGCTCCTCCAGGTTCTCCATTCCTGGCCACCAAAGGGGCATCAGCGAGGACCACAAGGAGCAAGACCTGGACAGGCTGGAGACTTTGGCAGGGAAAAATTTAATGAAATATAACAAGGGCAAGTGTAGAGTCTTGAATCTGGGCAGGAACAACCCCAGGTTTCAGTATAAGTTGGGGAATGACCTATTAGAGAGCAGTGTAGGGGAAAGGGACCTGGGGGTCCTGGGGACAGCAGGGTGACCATGAGTCAGCACTGGGCCCTTATGGCCAGGAAGGCCAATGGTACCTGGGGTGGGTTAGAAGGGGGTGGTCAGTAGGTCAGAGAGGTTCTGAGGAGACTGAGGGGTCACTCATTCCTGGGGATCAATATGGAAAGGGGGAGTGTCAGGAGGATGGAGCCAGGCTCTTCTGGTGACAACCAGTGACAGGACAAGGGGCAATGGGTGCAAACTGAAACGGAGGAGTTTCCACTTAAATCTGAGAAGAAACTTGTTTGGGGTGAGGGTGGCAGAGCCTGGCCCAGGCTGCCCAGGGGGGTTGTGGAGTCTCCTTCTGTGCAGACATTCCAACCCGCCTGGACACCTTCCTGTGTAACCTCATCTGGGTGTTCCTGCTCCATGGGGGGATTGCACTGGATGAGCTTTCCAGGGCCCTTCCAGCCCCTCACATTCTGGGATTCTGTGATTCTGTGAGCATTATTCTTTGAGGTGCAACAGATTTCTTGACATCTCTTAAAATACAGTAAATGCAGTCAAGATGGAGGGAAACTAAATATGAGACATCCTCATACAGCTCTCTTCCCAGGGCTGAAATCCTTTGGTTTTATAGAAATTAAAGAGCCCTGAACAGAGCTGGGTTGCCGAGGGCTCGATGAAGGCACAAGTTGTCCTCCTCACATCCACCAGCATTTCAACATTGTACCTGCAGACTCAACCCAGCAACTGGCAAGGTAAAAATACTGCTTTTTGCTCACCTTTGGGAGATTTGGTTTGGCTTTGAAGTTCTTATTTCGCCTGGGGAAATAATAAATGGCTCTGATTAATCCACGTGTGCAGCTGGGGAATTGAGTTGATAAAACAAGCCCTTCAAAATCCCTTTTAGCAGCTGCTTCCTAAAACCTGCACTGAAATGGGGCTGCTTCTGCATGCCACAGACTACAAATCCAATTAAACAAATTGTTACGTTGGAAATGAGGGGGATGCCGGTAATTTGGGTAGAGTGAAAGTACCGATCACCCTCCTGCTTTCTCATACCCCCCGTTAACTCCACCCACCCCGGTGATGTTCTCTGAACCTCCTGAGGCTGCAGCGTGAATCAGCGACAGCATTTCCCCACCTCATTTGTAATGGAAACTTTGGTATCGTGTCAAAAAGTGTGACTGCGTTACATCGCTGTCATATCTTAAGACCAGTTTGACCGGCAGATTCATCCCTTCTCTCTCTCCCCCGCGTCTGTCATTGCAAATGAATGATAAGAGTTAAATAAATGAGACACATCAAACATACTGGGGTCACTTTGACCCAACCGAAACGTCTGCAAGTCTACTTGAAATCCTGATATTTTTATATCTTGCCTATTTACATTCCTCTATCTACCCATGCTGCTCATTATGCTGCGGGATCAAAGCCCAAACCCCCTCGTTTAGTACTGACATGAGGATGCCGTGGGCTCTCTCCAGCAGTTTGCTGTTGGTGGCGTTGACGAATATGCCGTCTTTGTCTAGAAAGGTGCCGGGGCTGGCGAGCCTGCCGTGCCGCATCCCCATCCGGCCATTCCAGCCGACCGCGTAGGCATCGCTGCAACACCAAACAGCATTAGGAAGAGAGAAAAAAAACCCAGTTCTATGACAAAAGAAAAAACAAGATCGTAAAATAATCTGTCAGTAGAAAACAAGAGTCGTCGCTTTATTAAATCTGTCCCCATGGGATGAGTTGCTGATGAGTTGCTGATGCCAGACACCACATGAAGTGACTGGCTTATTAAGCAACTTTTAAAAATCAAATATTCATAAAAGGATCAAACTATCAGCAGGAGAATAACAGCTCATGGTTCTCGCAGTCAGAAGGTTTGGGTCTGCAGATCCCCCAGTGTTCTGAAGAATGTGAGACTAAAACCTCTGCCATCAGCCTTGCCACCATTAATAGCCACAACCTCAGATGATGCCAACTCTGTCTTCTCTAATTCATGCAATCATTTAATTAGGAAAAGAAAAAGCAAAAAGTAAACTACTTATTTGCCACAAAGGAAGGATTCCAGCCCCAGAATCACTTGCAGGGATCCAATGACAACTCACTGGCCCGGTTTGGCCCTCCCTGCCTCTCCAGAAACACTCGCCTGGCTGCTGAAGGGAAAAGGGAAAGAAACCAAAATCTGCCCTGGGACGAAGAGAAATGGGTTCTCAACACAACTTCACATCATGGCAAATAATTTCCAGAGCTGAGGAACCTTTCTGTGGTGTCCGGGGTTATGCAAACCCCTCCTGGGCTGTGCCCAACTGCAATACTTTTGGTTTGCTGATGGCGTTTTGGGGGTTTTTTTGGTTTTGTTTTTTTGATCTAAGGAAGGATGTGGGGTCTGCAACCCCTGCCAGAGCTGTCTCAGGAGGGAAAGGATGATAAAGACACTCAATGCAGCACCAGTGTCCTGGTCATGAGGATGCTGAAGGACACGGTGGCTTAAGTGGGTCCTCCGGCATCCATCACTTCTGAGATCCAGCAACAAGGCAGCTCTTTGCCTTTCAAGTCAGGATTTGGAGGGAAGGCGAATACCAAGTGCCACACGGAAATTATAAAATCAAGCATGTGAGGTTGTTCATTCAGCCAACTTCAAGCCTGGAGCCAGATCCTTGGAGCAATGCGATGCTGGAGCCTAAGTCGCTTTGCTGCCTCACCACGGCGCTTTTCAAATCCCTTCCTGGGCCCGTTAAATCAGTGTTTTGACATGTATTAAAAGAAAGGATGAATCACAGCGAAGTAAACCCCTGGCTGAGTGCTCGGAGACCTGCTTTTTTATAAGCAGTCTGTTCAATTCAAGGGAGGCCAGAAAGAAGCTTTAATATCCTGGTGATCTCTCCTGTCCAGCTTCTTTTTCTTTACAGCTCAGGTCCCACCCATCAAAAACCTATTTGTAAGGGGGAAAAAAAGATAAAAATCACCGGTTGATGGGCACCACTAAACCTCAATGGCCACTTTCAGGATCTACAACCCGTCATTAATCCTGGCTGACCACAATGTGCTCTCTGGTTTGAGACCAGCTGTGGTTATACAGACTCCGAGCAGGACCAGAGAATAGAAAACCCTAGAAATTCCCATGTGGTTTTGAAAAAGAGAGAGAGATAAAATGATAAGTGTGTTTATTATGGACACTTGAGGATGGATATGGACACTTGAGGATGCATATGTGCATATGGTGATGGACAGCTGTTTTGGGAGGTCAATCATATCACCAAGCCCAACTCACTGTTTCAAGACAGGTGGATCAACGCTTGCTGTCCTGCACACCACTGAGACATCACTGAACATAAATGAATTCTATTAACGGACATAAACCGGCAGGAAAACACACAGCCGAGTGGTTTTTGCTCTGCTGAAGCCTGGTTTCCACCTCCAGCATCTGCAAACCACCCGTCCGCTTTCTGCGGAGATCAGAGGAGAGCGCTTGGCTCGCCGAAGCCTCCGCTTCCTGCGTGATGTCATGCCACAAATGTGCTGCTTGAAGCGAGCCCCGGGCTATCCTGTGGGCTGGATGTACAGCGCAGACGTATCAGCCACCGCATGATCGTGAGATGACTCTGAAACCAAATTCCTGGTTAATTTAGCTCTGGAAATTGCTTGCCGGTCTATCTGTTGGAAAGCTGAAAGAGTAAATCTCTCTTCTACACATGTTGCATTCAGCCTTGTATTTCCCTCTGTTTCTTGCTCGACAAGCGCAATTTAACCGAAATAACTAACATTTATCGAGTGTGAGATGACTCTTCAGATCAAAATTAGGACTCAGATCAATGAAAGGTACCAAAATCACTCTGAAAGCACAGGAGATCCTATGAGACCCCTGTTTGTGCTTTTGGAAGGAAGCGGCACAGATGACATTTGGGGACCATCACTGATGATTGCCCAAGATTGTGGCCCACTGAGGCATCACACCAGGACGAACATAGGAGTTCGGGCATCTTCCAAAGGATATTTTGTGCAAATATACCAGTAAAGGGAACAAACTGTCTGTCCTGACCCTGTTGTGAGGATACAACTGCTGAAGATGACAGAAGGAAGCCACAGAAGTTGCTGCCCTTGATCCCGGCTGTTTAAGGCAACTTGTCTGCTGTGCTGGCTTGGGTTACACCAAATAAACAGAGCTGACCACAGGCTGAACTCCCCAGTAAACAAATCCATCCTCCTCCTTGTTCCCTGTCTTTACAACGGCCCCTTGCTGAGATTATCGAGATGTTTTGAGTTACAAAAATACCAGCAGCCCAAGCTGCTGCACCAACGCATCTCCATATGGTCAAGAAAAGCCCCATCCCACCTCACACATCTTCAGACACCAACGTCAGGTTTGAAGGCTTGCTAGAGAAACTGCAGAGCTTATCTACGTGTGAAGATCTCCACAAGGATAAAGTTTCACCTTACATCATGTTTAGGGAAACCTGCGCAACCAGAGATGCTCGAAACAGTGAACGTCATCTCTGGAGACAACAAACTTCTCTGCCTCAAACATTAGCAGGTACCTTCTATAGCCATAAACTGACAGATTAGAGTTGGAGTAGCTAAAGTGTTAGGAGACATTCAAGGAGGGGTGGGAAAGACTGATGTGAGGACAACCGGGGTTGCATCACCTTCCCACGATAGGCTGAGATTGCTCACACAAGCTGGATTTCTGCCCGAACTCGAGAAGTGGCACAAACTTTTGAATTCAATCCAATAATCTGATGGAAATCACAACCTCACTGAAAAGAAACCAGCTCGCAAGGATATGAGAATATTCAGTTGTCCTTCAGCAGGGTGCCAGCACCACTCTCAAAGGGAAGAAATTCAGACCAAGAGGGATGTTCTAGTCTTGATAGCAGAGGGCACTTGGGGAGCAAAGCCAGACTACAAAAGACACTTTTGTTCCCCTAACAAAAAAAAGGGAATGTGTATCTAATTTCCATCTGGGCCATTTGGCACAGAAGCCAGTAAAAAATTAGGTTTAATAATATCTCTGGAGGATATTTTATTATGTGTGGAAGGGAAGCCCCCTGAGATGCAAGGCCCATGACAGGGGAGTCGATGGGCACGTTTCAGGAGACAGTCTCCTCCCGACGTGTTCTGGACGTCTGATGAAAATCAGAGCAGCCGTGAAGTTACACTGGGATGTCTGCAGCTCCGAGCAATTGCTTTAGGAGCTGAGGATGATCTGATCATATCTTTCCCCAGCACACTGACATCTGCTCAGAGGGAAGCAGAGAAGCATTGTACTCCTTTAGAGGTGGAATTTGGATGATGAGCCTTTCCAGTGTCTGAAAATGGATGGCACAAGAGTAGTTGTAGAAGAGAAGGCGGCTCAGCGCCCAGATATCGCTTTGAAATGGAGACATCTTGCTTCAGAAGCAACTTAATTCTTAAATGGATTCGGAAAACCTTTGGCAGAAGCAGCACAGATTGCATCTCAAAGCATAGACCTAACTCTCAAACAAAAAGGTCTCATTAAGGAGTCGCCTGAATGGCCAGAACCTTCAAGGAATAGCTAAAAAATTAAACTGTACATAGAAACTGTAAAAATTCAACCTATTTCCAGTTAACATGCTTTTTTCCCTTAAAAACAAGCAACCATTTGACAAGGTACCATCTCAAGCTTCACAACTTTCTGGGTTATCAAGACTGAGCGCCCATCATCACATAGCTGCACCCAAACACATCACTGGGTTTTTCCCCTCTAGAGAAATCCTCATTAAATTGGTATTTCCTTGATATCAACACATTCATTAATTTTTTTTGCAAGCTTCTTACTGCCTCGTATGGCACACCACCTACAATCACTGCCTTTTGATGGAGGAAAGTTGCTTTCCCTGCCTGCTGTTATAAAGATATCTAGATATGATCATATAGCAGAGAAAGAATGAAGACACACTGGGAGAAACATTAATACAGAAATACCAACAGATAACGCTCCTCCGACCAAGATTTCCTTGCTGTAAAAGTAATAGCAAGAGACATACCGCTGGGCTTTCTCGTTGATGGTGTTGACTCCCTGGAGATCTGAGAGCGGTGTCCGCGGGCTCTTCCGAGTAATACCTAAAGTAGCACGTGGACAAAGAGAAAAAAGAAGAAGTTTCTAGCTGGCTCTTCACCAAAAGGCAATTAGCATAGCCATAGCTTAGCGTTGACGAGAGCGAGGAGGAGCACGTACATGTCACGGCACATGCTGGGCACACAAGGGTGCCAAGGATGCCGATGTACCTGTCGCCTACTCCGTCCTACCTCCCTGCCGCAAAGTCATCGCCCTTCTGAGTAACGCCGGTGGCTCAAGGCTACTAATTCCCCTCCCACACGTCGGAGTAGGGATGTGTTGCCCAACTGATAAGCAAAAGGGGTGACGGAAAAGGCTGACGTGGTGGAGGGGACCAGCCACCCACGTCCTGCGTGTCCAAAATATTCGGAAGCTCTTCGCTGTGCGTGGAACAAACCCGTCACTTGCACGGGCAAAACATGGGGATGATGATAAGTAGGGTGCTTGGAAAAATGGGCGTTTATTCCTCACATGCTTCTTCCCTTTCTATAGATGTATGGAGAAGGATATGTGTAGCAAGCGGTATGTGCTGTACAAGGAGGCTTTATTGTCTATTGAACCTATATCCTCTGCTAGGGGTAGTTGTAGAGTAATTTATTCATACTTATAATTGAGATTTAATGTTAATATTCTATATTCCAATATTATATAAATATATTCACATGTTTTATATTAATATTCATATTTATGCTATATATTTAATAAATATAAATTTATATTCCATTTATATTTAATAAAGAGTGAAGCAAGTTATAACACGTGGTTACAGAAGCAGCTATTACCTTCCCCAAAGTGCAAGTGTTTTGTAACCAAGTGTTTATGAAGACAGAAGACAATTTTTGTAGACAACAAAATGCTTTCCAAGTCACTAAACTGCAGGTTCTTAAAGACCCAAAAAGCTCGAATTTTGACATGAAAACAGCTGAGCAATTGTTGAATTGTCTTGACATCGCTGCTGTGAGACAGGAAACATCGCAGCGCTCACTCGAACACAGGGAAAAGATTTATATACTAGATACATTCTTTTATATATGATATGTTTGTCACTTTACCCTGGGATTTTTGCAGTGGAAAAAAATGGCAAAAAACCCATCTGTTTAAAAAGAAAGAAGTCCAAGCTATAGTTTGTAACCGAATAGGAAGCAATAGCAAATCTCCTACTCCCCACATTTATAAGAGAGCAAGTCAGATCAGCTGAGTGCCCAGCTATGCCTAGAGTTCAAAATTCTCTTTTTAATTGCCATTTAAACCATTTTTTGGTTACATTTATTGTCCCAGGAATGTCCTTTTGCCTCTTCCAAGACTTGCATTTTGGAATTCTGCCAGTTTTAACACCCAAAGTGACTTTTTGATGAAGAAAAGTTAGGGTGCACAAGCTGGTTAATGAGAATTGCTTTAGACATAGCCCCAAAAATAGAATTTTCTACATTTTGCCATTAATTGGCTCTTAAAAGAAGAAATACATCTAAGCCAAAGCCAAAGCAAAGTTTGATATTGATGTATTGATATACTGATGTATTGATATATTGATGTATTGATATATTGATGTAGCCCCATATATCAGCTGTAGCTTTTCAGAAACAGACTCATTTGTCTCATTGAAACGAGTTTGGGATAATCCCAGTCTGCTCCCTACTTAGGAACATCAACCAGATGAGGTTTCAATATGTTGAGCTCAACATTAAGCTCAGCCTACCTGCTTCACATTAAATTAAGGCTTTAAGTGTCTCTTGAGCTATATGAATTTCCCTCTTTCAAGCCTAACTAATTCTGAATTAACTCCATCAAACTTCCCATATTGCTGAGCCAATTTACGGATTAAAATTAATTAATTTAAATTAAATTTACTGATAATCGCCTTCCTTTTCAATAGTTTCTTAGCACAATGCCGCTTAAGAAAATCTATTGCTGTGTTTGTCTTACTGCTTTATATTCCTTTTAGTTAATACTAGCGGTGTGTAGGAAAAGGTAATGTAGTCTAAATTCAGAATTAAAGTCTAAATTCAGAATTAAAATCTAACTTAAGAATTAAAGCACCTCCTGCAATGCTACGTGCTGCAGGAAGCATGGAAATCTGATATAAGGCTTCTAGTAGGAGAAGCAGATTTCTGAAGACTTAACATGCAACTGCGGTACTTACCGTGCTCAGCTCTGCAGAAAGGAATGGCAGAAAAATGATCTCTAAATATATAAGTATCGAATAGAGATTTTTAAAATATATATAATACAATAGCACAGGTAGAAGTGTCCGTGTTGTCATGCAGGATGAGTTTATTACGTGACAGAGGAGTGAGGAGGAAGAAACGGAGACCAAGTGCATCTGTACCCAACTCATTCTGTAAAATAACATTGCCAAATGCTTTCATTTTAAATAGGAGCCCTTGGAGATCATATTTTTGCGAGACAAAGTTATTTTTAAAGTCTAATGAAACCTGAATAAAGACAAATTCCAGCTGTATCAGCCGCGTGCCTCCTATCAAGAATATTCCGACCAGATCTGCGGTGCTTTGAACTTATTATCACGTGTGTGATAACAACAATAAAACACACACCAAAAATACTCCCAGCATCACATCGGCGAGTAAACAGGGAAACCGCCAACAATATGACGCCGTATCTCAAGAAATGTGGATTTGCATTTAATTTTACCCTTGGAACTCCACCTAATAATTTCCCAATAGGCTTAAAATTGCCGTAAGGCGGCCGGTTCGATCTTAGAAGGTCCCTTGGGCATTTTGGGTTGTTTTTTTTTTACCCTTTCTACACTGAACGATGCACCTGGTTTCCATTTCTCGGCGTGTGAGTGTGGTATGAGAGGGAGACACGGGTGCTGGAGCCTTACTGTACTTCTCCTCCTTGCATCTCTGCAGGATCTCTAAGCTCCTCTGATGGACTGGGTGATGGAGAAAGCTAAAACTATCCACATTTTTCAAAACGGCACATGGCACTGCATCATCATGCCCTTGGGAAGCAAAATAAAAACAAGATAAAAAACAACAAACGGAGAGAAGAGAAAGATTATATAAGCGGAAATCAGCAGAGAACGACCCCGAAGGACGGGAGAGCTCGAAGGTCGCGCTTATTCCATGCTCGACACAATTTAACTTCGGTTTCCTCCGGATGTGGTGCCGCAGCATGGGAGCGACGGGCTGGACCGAATCCCAACCCCACTTATAATCCTTATTAACCAGAGCGTAATCGCTTTATAATCTCTCTGAGATTATTTGGGCAAAAAAAAATAGATGATTAGACAAATCTTTGCTTTTATTAACTGCTTTTTAAAATGCTTTCCATGCCTCTGAAAGGCATTATCCACAATTCCCTGTGGAGATGTTCTTGGATGAGGCCACCTCCAATTTGCATCTTGCAAGCCAGAGCCACGCTTTGCTCAGGTTTTGGTAATTAAAAGGGAAAATTAGAAATTATTTGTATTAAACAAGGGTTCTGTATTCCTCATTGCAGAGGACACAGAGTCTGGAGTCAGGTAGGACGGTTTTGAGGTCAGAAGTTGGAACAAACCACTGTTGTGCAGCCAAGACAACCTGAGATGGCCCAGCTCCAACCGGTGACACTGTGCAAACGGGCAGCACCTCCCAGCATCGTTGAGGTGCCAGGGGACGCGTCACGCTCCTGTTGAGGCATCACGAGGTCACCGAGGAGTTACCTTGTGTCAGCACTTCATACCGACGCGTTACATCACCGGGAAGGACGGACGGGAACTTTGCGGAGGAACACTGTCAAGAGCATCTTCCTGGCATGACCACCTCTTCACGCTGCTCACTGGGACCTCAAAACCAGTTTTTTGGTTGCTATCACCTTTATTTGGCAAATACATTTATTTTTTGGTTTTAATTCTTTTTGGGGGGTTGGTTTTTTGGGTGCCCGGCTTGAGGAATAAACCTGCAGAAGTCAATGGGGTTGGTTTGGAGACCACGCTCTCAGGTCACTAACCCAAGGTGCAACCCTTGTTGGCCAAACGCAAATGCCTGTCAAGGGACAACATGGTGGCAGGACCATGAACCATCGTCAGAGTGAGGATTTGGGTTCATGTCCAGCAAAACCAAGATGAGAAAGCTGGGAGTCTCCACAGCCTGGTTTATGTGGACAGCAACAGTTCTTTCCTCAAGTTTTCGCTTACAAAGAATTAGCGGGTTTTTTGCGTAATAAATTCATATTGATGATATAGCAAAAAAAAATTACCATCAGCCAAATTTCATTCCTAAAAAGCTTGATAATGTTCCTCTAATCAAAGTTCACTAACAAATCTAGTTCAAACATTGGACCGGTTCAATCTTGCCTGATAAACTCAATAATAACTACAATTAAAATATGAAATTATTGAAGAAATCCACCCTTCTACTAATTGCAGCTCATCAGATCCCGGTGTGTTTCATCCAAGGAGGAATCTCTTGGCCAGAAGAGAAAGGTACCCAACAAAATTGGAGGTGATTGCAGCTCTTCACCTCCAGGCTAACAAGGACAATCACACAGTCACTACAAAGCTGCGCTATGAGGATATTACAGGCAGGAAAAGAAGAGAAGAGTCCCCAAAGCCAGCAGTAGCACGGGCTGACACTGCTGGAATGGAGGAGATAACCAAAAGGATGATGAAAAAGGGAGCAGAGCAACATATTGCAGAGCTGCTTATAAATAAGCCAGAGATTTTTCATTCAAATCCCCGTTGGGTATAGCAAGCGTGACTCGAAAAGGTCTTCAGACGGGTAAAAGCAAGGGAGAGCTACATGGTATTAAAACAAAAGAGCGCAATTAAATTTCCTTCTCATTAATTACACCTGCCAGGAGCTCAGAAGCCAAGAACAGGGCAGCATGCATTTTGAAAAAGGATGTATCAATATTAAGCATGCACACTTGGATGAACACACGTGTGTGAAGTTGTTCGCAGCTCATCTACCATCATTTTATCCAAAGCTCCACGACCATGGGCAGTCATTCCAATCAAACTAATTAAAGCCAGCAAGGTCTGGTAAAAAAGACAAAATAAACCTAAAGCATCTTTTGTTGTTTGCTTTTGTCTGTTGACAAGGGGTAATTTAATAATTACTTCTTCCTACTTATTGCTACTAATAATAACCCCTTCTTTAATAATTCACAAATGCCTCCTGCTGTAGATGCAAAGCGTCGGTTTGGGGCTTTTCTGGGTGATTTTGGGGAGCAGGAGGCACCAGCACCAAGCAGTAACAGATGTGCTGTGCTGCACCAGCCCAATTCAGGCTGACGATGAGCATAGAAATGCAGGCAATAAATTATCTGTCAATTGTGAGGTTTTGTGTTTGTGTTTTCTTCTTTGTTTTGACTATCAAAGCTTAGAAAGAACAAAGCCATTTGAAAGCAGGTGATGGGATACCATACAGCTAAAAGAGCAGCACCACGTGCCAGAAAAGGTTTAGAAAGCACGTATTGGTTAGTTTTGGTACGGAAAGAAAAGGTGATGCGAGAACTGAGTCTCAGAATGGTCTGAAAACCTCCTGGACTCTATTTTATACCAATATATTGACATATATATAGATATAAAGAAGTTATAGCCACAAAGTCAAGACTGAAAAGCAGAACGCTAACTAGTGAGACGAGCACAGCAGGCATGACCCACAGCCAGAAATTGCAGAAAGCGAAGCAGGGCTTGAAATTAGTTTTTCCTTCCTGATATTGAACGTACTTTTATTCTGTCCTTGACCAGCTCACTCTAGTTCAACCTGGGTGAAAGGTGAAAAGGCAACACTGGGAAAATGCAAAGCTGGATTTTGGAAGCCAACTCTGGAGTGAGGTTCCTCCCAACACCAAATGGCTTTGTCATCCACCTCTCGGCGTTAGGAAATGTCGCTGCCTCGACGTGCCAGATAGAACCAGGTTCACAAGAAACAGCTTTTCTCTTACACCGTATCCGAGCGGTTCAAGAGGAAGGGCCTCAAGAGCTGACTTTTGGCTGCTCTTCTCGGGATGCTATTATTCACCACGAACAAGAAAATTATACTTGTACGGTTTCTCTACCTACATTCCTTGTCCCAGCTCTTTGGCTCTCCTTGACGCATATCTCTTCAACTGAAAACAAAATATGGTGTGGCTTCATGCTTCATTTTAACTCCGCTGACATTTTCCCTGCTGAAGCTCTAATTTCATCACGAATTTCAAGCCCTTTTGTGCCCAGAAATTAATAGTACCCGTCTTGCCGAAATTGTTTTTTATGCAGAGAAATGGCCTGAAAGCACAGCCAGGTATTGCCTGCCACAGCATGATGATGCACCGTTACTTTCCATTAATTTAATGCCCCTGCGCTGGGCGTGAGCTGGTTCTAGATGACTGGAAAGCAATGAATTTCGCTAGACAAGAGACACGCTCTATTGCAGCTTAAAGGGTGAACAGCTTGAAAAATTCTAGAGGAGAATTATTGCCCTTTTTTATATCCCGATGTAAGCAATAGCTCAAGAATTCCTAGCAAAAATAATTTGCCGAATAGTTTTGGCGCTTTTCAATCATTCAGGTTTTCCTTTGCATGCATCCTAGGAAAAGGAAAAGTTAAAGCAGCAGTAAAGTGAAAACATTTTCTTACGATGGACCTGAAAATGTAACTTTTACATACTATCTGAATTAGTTTTTTAATTGATTGATAGCTCCTAATAAGTCAGGCTACTTACAATAGTGTAGTAATATATTAGACCTTGTGAAAAACAGGCGCTGGGATTAGGAGATGGGCACACGTACCGGTTTTCTTCTCCACGTATCGTTTTCCAGATTCCCGAAAAGCCACCACGGCCCTGAAGAAGGCCCGCAGGACGGCCCAGCGGAACACGGCCACCGGGTCAATGCCGATCATCCCGCAGATAAAGGCGTTCTTGCTGCTCCGCAGGAGAGCTACAATGTCCGGGCGCATGTGATCGGTGTTTTTCTCACGGAAATCCTAGGGAAGGAGAAAAAAGAGGGGGAGAAACAAGGAAAATGAACAATATTCACAAGATACATCGGGTAAGATTTGTCGCTAGGACAGAAAAACTATTCAATCCTATTTGTATCTTTTTTCTGCCCACATATTAGACACTTCTTAATGGTCAGAAAATCGACATTTAATCCCAAAGCACTGCTCTCTGCAGCAGCTCAAAACTGATGCTGAAGTTTGTCATGTGTTACTGTTGCGTCAGAAACACGATTACAGATTTGCAGCTGTAAATCGTAGAATCATTTCAGTTGGAAGAGATCCTCAGGATCATTGAGTCCAATCCTGAGGGTGTTTCTCATACAGGCTTCACTTGCCCATTGGAATTGTTTCTGCTAAGCATTGGTATGAATATAAGTGTTAACTTTGAAACTGTTTGCACGGGATTTTTAAAAACTACCTGCAGTGGTGAGATGCTGAGAGCTATGCTAATAAAACCTGTGCTAAAAAACAGCTAATGATGAAAAAAATGTTGGGTTTTCTACACAAATCAAGCCCAGAAATGATACAAAACACCCAATTTAGCCCAAATCTGGGATGCACCATTATCCTCAATGCGTGTCCCTAGTTCTTCCCAACACATAGAGCTTGCAACGTGGATGAGAACAGGAAGACATGATCCCCACCACACTCTTCTTTCAACCAAGCTTTTCACCAAACGCTTCTCTCCCAGCCCTTGTGTCTCTTCTTTAGTCAAGTCCTCTCCAAAATGTCTCTGTGGAGCATTTGGAGCTTTCCTGCTGGATGATTTAAATGAAAAGAAGTTGGGGAACAGCTGTGTGACAGACCTTCACTCCGTACTTCACTTTGCCCGCGTAGTGTTTGATGATGAAAGCCGGCTCCATGACTGCCGGAAATTCAATGTAGGAGTTGCCTTCGTGTTGACGCTTAAACTTGTCCAGCAGTGTCTGGTTTGTGGCTTGAGGGAAACTGAATGGAAAGAATGGAAAAGAAAAGAGCTGTAAAGCCAACAAAAAAGCTTTTACGCTTCTTTCTTGACCACAACTAGGAAAATAGAGGTATTCTGAGCTTCTGTGCCTGCACATAGTAAGCATGTGGTTATGTACAAATACAAGGTTTATCTGATGTTTGAAAAACTCTGAACTGATTTAATAATGGCCTGTAATCAGTTCTTAAAGCACAAATAGGCATGTTTTTATTGTAGCATACTGTATGCCTCTAGAAGTTACGTTAGGTAGCTGCTTTTAGCTGAAATCCCCTATTTCTGTCGTTGGCTTTGAGGCTCAGCCTCTATGGGGTACTCATGTGTCTAGGAAATATTGAGCTGTTTTACCTCCAAATGTAGCTTTAATTTCAGGAGTTACTTCACTAATCCTGGCAGCCCGTACTTACAGTGCCCTGCGTTCACTTTGGCTTAATTTTTAAAAGTAAATTGATAAATCCACCTTACATTTGAATAGCAGCACCCACACGACCCGCTTGAACTCATGTGCTCGGATTCTCAGCATCTTCATTGTACCACAAGAGACAGAGAAAATGGGGAGAGAAGCAAAGCCAAGGAAAACTTTGCCCTTCCCTTTAAGGGCCAAAATTCACAAAGCAGAGTTTTAATTACGATTTGCTCAGGCTTTTTGCTCAGCTTGTTGATGCTCCGCTCTTTGCGTTATCATTGTGAGCATAAAACGAGAGATATAAGATGATGAATTGGCCTGGTGAGCCATTGGGAAGGATTACAAGAAGCAAGAGTTCAGGATAAACACTTTTTCAGTGAAGAACACCCCAAATATCATTAGGAACAAGAGTTCCTACTCACTTGCTTTCCTCATCCAGCAGATGGAGCAGACCCGTCGGCTTCTTGCTGATGAGGTTGATGCAGCTGGAGTTGTCGATGTAGTCGATGTTGTGCCAGCTAATTCCTTCTGCTCTATATTCCTCCTAAAAAATCCACAGATATTAGAATGATACGTAAAATTCAAAGGGTTTCATGGAAACAAATGCGCCATTTGGCAAAACGAACATCTTTTCTGCTCATGTGCCACTGATTTTTTCTCTTTTGATGCAAAACAAAATGATAAGGAGCCATTCGAACAACCTTAAACCACAAGGAACCGCGTGATATTGTCTAAATTTGGGCGCATCAGCCATAGGTTAGCTATATGGCAGACCATGATCTTTTATAAGTTATCATCTCCTCCGATATTTTCAACTGGATTAATTCAAGAAGTCTTCTGGAGAAACTATTTTAGGGCATCTTGAAGAAAGTAGAGCTTAAAAACCATCATTTTAATCGTGTTTTTAAGGCTTGTGACTCAATTTCGAAACGGCGATATTGGAAGTGTACGGTACTCCCCATGTTGGGAAAAGTCCAACTGATCCAAGCTGAGTTTTTACTTCTCTATCATAAGACGTTTTGATGGAAGAGTTGGGGAAAAAAAAGGGAAAAAATGCTTCAAATTGCACCTTTATAACAATCCAGTTCATTTTTATTGCTACCCCTGCTTTTATTTTTAAGTGCTTTGAGCTGTCCCATGAGGAAATCACAGAATCCCAAAATAATGTCAGGGGTTGGAAGGGCCCTGGAAAGCTCATCCAGTGCAATCCCCCCATGGAGTAGGAACACCCAGATGAGGTTACACAGGAAGGTGTCCAGGCGGGTTGGAATGTCTGCACAGAAGGAGACTCCACAACCTCCCTGGGCAGCCTGGGCCAGGCTCTGCCACCCTCACCCCAAACAAGTTTCTTCTCAGATTTCAGTGGAACCTCTTGTGTTCCAGTTTGCACCCATTGCCCCTTGTCCTGTCACTGGTTGTCACCAGAAGAGCCTGGCTCCATCCTCCTGACACTCCCCCTTTCCATATTGATCCCCATGAATGAGTCCCCCCTCAGTCTCCTCTTGTCCAGCTCCAGAGCCCCAGCTCCCTCAGCCTTTCCTCACACGGGAGATGCTCCACTCCCTTCAGCATCTTGGTGGCTGCGCTGGACTCTCTCCAGCAGTTCCCTGTCCTGCTGGAACTGAGGGGCCACAGCTGGACACAATATTCCAGGTGTGGTCTCCCCAGGGCAGAGCAGAGGGGCAGGAGAACCTCTCTGACCTACTGACCACCCCCTTCTAACCCACCCCAGGTACCATTGGCTTCCTGGCCACAAGGGCCCAGTGCTGGCTCATGGTCACCCTGCTGTCCCCAGGTCCCCAGGTCCCTTTCCCCTACACTGCTCTCTAATAGGTCATTCCCCAACTTACACTGGAACCTGGGGTTGTTCCTGCCCACATTCAAGACTCTACACTTGCCCTTGTTATATTTCATTAAATGTTTCCCTGCCCAGCTCTCCAGCCTGTCCAGGTCTCTGATGGCAGCACAGCTTCCAGTGTCACCACTCCTCCCAGCTCCGTGTCATCAGCAAACTTGCTGATAGTACACTCTATCCAAATTTTGGCTAAAAACCTATGAGGTCCTGAATTCAGTATTTGAGACATCATATAACTTCACGCCAATGATACTGCCTATGCACAAGGAGTTTTTAACAGCCCTAAAAGCCTTTTGGGTTCCAAACATAACCCATCCTGTTCAGAGAAAAAAAACTCCTGAAAATAAGGAACAACTGCATTATGAATTTTATTTTTTCTTTTAATTTTGTTGTGGTTTTTTCCTCAGTTTCCTACAGAACAACCAGGACAGAGCCAGAATGCAGAACTGCATCCACAGCTCCCTGTGGATCTATAGGTGTTGAAAAATTGTATATTTGACTATATTTTATGTATTTTTAGTGCAATCAAGAGAAAAAGCTTCTACAGCACAAACCAGCCAAGTGTAGAACGCTGCGTATTTCTTGAGCGAGTGTGAGCTTAACCTGAGTGATTTATCAACTGCCTGCTAAGCGGCTGCAGGGTCGGTTAGTCCCAGCTTTGCCCGCTCAAGACCGGTCCTAAGCACCCCAGAGCAATAAAACTTGCCAAGATGACAAAACAGGAGCTTTATTTCAGTGGTTGCTGTGTGTTATTTGGCTTATCTATTTATTACCATGACTCTTTCTTTGAAATACTTGCATGGGGGCCTTCCACGTCTATTCTTTTCCCCAGTTACACTGGGTTTTAAAGGCTTAATACATCTAAACCGGGCACACACCATCACTCTGCACAGTGAATGTTGCTGCGAAACTCTTCTGATCACATTCAAAAGATCCAAAGATCGGTGCAAAATTAGCAATGCCAGCTGGTTTTCTTAAATATACTTCAATAAACAGCCATAAAAGAGCAGAGTTTAAAGTCTTGACTTGTTTAGGCTCCTCTTGAGCTCAGCAAAAAGCAGTGTATGACCCGGGGCTGGACATCACGTATTTCCTTGGCCTGGGTTTCCTCAGCTGCAGGATTTTGGCTAATTTCCCCCAAAATGCAACATCTGGCCACGTTGGCCCAATATGAAGAGGGATTAAAATCCTCAACTAATAACCTTTTCCACAATAAGTCAGGTCCACGCTCTCATTTCAAGACAGGAACGTACGTAGCAAGAGAAACGATGCCAGAGCAATTGCTCCAAAGCTTAAGTGGAAAAAATATCCCCCTTTTATGTATTTTTTCTTAGTATTTTTCCAGTTATTTGGTTGTCTTGAGAAAGAATGAGAGCCCAGGAGAAATAACTACAGCTTTGTGGTAGAGAACATCGTGAAACCGTGCACAGAAAAGCAGCAGCTTTAGGGTAACGTCGTTGCTATCCATATATATACACATTAAACTTACTCAATTCTCAGTTATTAGTCTTCTATATAATTTGTATATTCATCTAATGATGGTGTTGCTGCAGAATTCAGGAGGGATCCTTAAAAGCTACCTTGAAATATTTCGTCACTTTGGAGGATGACACTAAATCTCTGCCACGCTTTGGTGGCCTCGGGATCCTCGCGCAGCACTTGGATATTAAGGAATTCAATCCAAACGACACGAGGTTTTCATTTAACAAACACTCCGGCAGGATGAAGACAATATGAAACACTTACATAAAAAAAAACAACCCTCAAACTGGAGGTTTATTTAAAATCGGCTTAAATTTATATCTTGTATTTAAAATTATGTTTAGGGGCAAATTGAAATGTTGTGTTTCTAGAAGATGAGTTTTCCATCAAGAAATCATTGACGTTACCACTATCTCCAGAGTTTCCAGTGCAGTAAAGTCCATAATGGCCTATTTTTTGGCATTCTTACTCCCCCCAAATGTAGGGATTTACTCCTCCCATCCCTGGATAGCTGAGACCTGCTCTGGGGAATGTGGAGATGCAATTTTGCACTGGGCTCCCAACTCGACTCCATCTGGCTTCTCTTTAAGGAAAAAACCCTACATTTCTATATGTACTTCATCATTACATTCAATACTCATAAAGATCCGGCTAAGCAGGGCGGTGGCTCTTAAGAAAACTCAGTATTAGTTTGAGTTTTTCTTGTTTGGAAGGGATGGTTTTTTAGAGCTTAAAAAGCTCAGATAGACATGAATACTGTGACATGAAACACAGATTGTGATGTTCAAACATTTAAAAAAGCCTCTAAAGAGCATAAAAAAGGATGACAAAATGCAGGTCCAGACTTTGAAATGCATATACTTGGAATACAAGCATGTTATTGAAAATCACAGTGTTACCTGAGACATATGAGCATGTCAGAATTGGGGGGGCAAATAAACAGAATTTCCAACATATTTCTATACAAAAATCAAAGGAACTCCAGTAAAGAGATAGTTAAGTGCTATTAAAGAGAAACCCTGCCTGCCTAACACTGACCCAGAGTACAAATACTGCTTATGCCACACAGAATAATGAAATACAGATTAAAATACACGTGCTGAGGATCAGGAAAACCTTCCCAAGCGGGACACAAGAGGCTGATGAAATCCCTCCTGCTACCACCAGAAAAGAATCCACAATTTTACAGCACAGGGTGTGGAGAAATAAGTCCCATTATCTTTATAGGAGTATTGGATCTGTTCTCTTATCAGGACTTTATTTTGATGCTAAGCCAAACAGAAACACGCTCTAATCCCCAGTAGAATTAAAGGTTCACGTGTCTCAACCAGTGGAAAATACGAGCCCAACAGCATCACGAAGGTGCAGGAAATGTCTCTACACATCCACACATGCACTATGATGAATTATTCCACACTAAGTAAAATCAGAGGCTAAAAAGCACAATTAGAAGGAAAAGAAGTGTTAAATATTATTTTTAAGATCGTATTTATCTAGAACACCGTGCTCACTGGGGACTGTTGCTCTCCAAAATCATATGGTAAAATTAAGAGGTGGTTGGCGGGAGCGATCAGGAGCTTGAAAGCTTAAGAGGAGAGGAACATGGAAACCCAGAGAAGAAATGAAACAGGAGAGATGTGATAAAAATACAAAGAGAAGAGAACATGAATGGGAAGGGAAAAGGGAAAGAAAAGAAGAAGAGGAGGAAGAAGAAGAACAAGAAGAAGAGAAGAAGAAGAGAAGAAGAAGAGAAGAAGAAGAGAAGAAGAAGAGAAGAAGGAAAAGAAGAAAGGAGGAAAGGAAGAAAAGAAGAAGAAGAAAAGAAGAAGGAAGGAAGAAAAGGAAGAAAGGAGGAAGGGAGGAAGGGGAGAAGGGGAGAAGAAAAGAAGAAAACAAGAAGAAGAGAGAAAAGAGAAACATAATTTCCCATCTATCTTTAAAGTACAAAACTGAGGGATTAATAAATTCAAATCCAGAAGCTGAGAAGGACAAAGGCATATTTTTTCCATGACACATGAAATCCGTTGCCCTATCATGGGATATCAAAGGTCAAAACATTGCAGTGATTTCCAGAGGTTTGGAGGTTGCTGGGCAGGCAGCCACACTCCACAAGCCCAGAGCCACGAAAAGATCTCAGCATTTCAGTGCCCAGGAGGTAGATGGTTTATATAATGGGGATATTGCCATTAGTTGCACTGAAAATGGAGAAGAAAACACCATTTAAAACTCAAAGGCAGGGATGATGCTCTCTCCTCATTCCTGGGACGGGGCAAGAATGAAGGTAAAGAGTAAAACGGAGCGTGTGGCGCTGTTTCAGTTTTTGTCAAGTCCAAAATCAAAGCTTTAAGAAGGACAAAATAAATAAAATTATGATTTGCAGCAAGCTGCGTGCAAGGGAAATACAGCATTTTCTGTTTCCTGTAAGCATGAGTAATGCTTGAGTAAATCAGAAGAGTAGAGGAAAAGCCCAGGCAGAAGAAAACCTCATTTACACAATGAAAATTCCCGAAATAAAGCGGGAAATCAACTGGAAAAATCCCTTTTTCCAGCGTAGCTCCACAGGGGAACACTACCCATCACATTCCTATTGTGGATACGATCTACAGGCAGATACTATTGGATGTCTAAATGTGTGTATTTTGCCTCAAAAATTCACGACTAAAAAGAAGGGTGTGAAATTCCTCTCATATTGGCTCTGACGCCGTCTGCTTCAGGCAAAGTGAGAAACGAGGAATTAAATCCCCGTCTATGTCTTTCTTCATTCCCAGCTGACTTCTCCGGCTTAAAATAATCTTTAAAAAGTATTTTAAATCAATTAAACACCCATGAAAATATAAACCTTTGCAAACAGAAGCTTAGAGCCACTGAATCCAAGCATATAAATTGTTTCTCTCTTGATCGCTTACCAAGTACCAAGGTACCATCAACTTGCAGATGCTGATGGGCAAGAAAATATGAATAACGTCTCTAAAAATTAGAACAGAAAGCATATTTTGCATATTGGATGAAAAACCTTCCAGGAAACAATGTAACATTTAATGTTGTTTTTTAAATATATTTAAATAGGTCATTGTTACATGATGAAATAAAGGAGCTAAACCTTGTAAAAGCTCCTTTCTGGAGATGTCTGCACACTATGCATCCTAAAATTGATCCTGAGGAGCTTGGGAAAGCTTTTCTGAGGCTGGAAACTTTATATTTAGAGAGTTCCCGAATGAACGAGACCGACGTCTGGTTGTGTCTAATGTGCTGCAGACAGTGGGGATGCCGCGAGTTCCCAACATCCCTCCAGACAAGGATGCCACGGCTAACGATGCGATGCTTTCATTTCTGAACACAGATTTTTATGTAGAAAAGCAATTTATACACTCAGTCATATATATAAAAATACATATATATTCAACCTCCCGTCTGCTTTACATACACAGCCCGAGATTTTAGTTTATTGTAATTTGGATCATCCATTGTTAGAGAAAGTGGTTTAAAATAGTAGGTGCATGTGGCCATCTGAGCGGTGCCAGCTCTGCAGCATTCAGCTCCGAGCTCAAGGGGGTTTCAGTCATAATTTGCTCTTCACATGGGGAAAACTGGTTTTGCAGGGTTCAGCCAGCAAAATAAACCTTGCCATGAGCCCATTCCTTCCCTTTGCGGGACCATCCTTCTTTCCAACCTGCTTTTATAAGAGTCAGGAGAAGCGTAAACCTAAAGATGCTCCATGATCTGCTGGCAGATTAATTTCTTTAATTTCTTGCTAGCTAAATTAAAGAGGAAAAAAAATATATATATTTATCAATGTAGTCCTTGCAGATGTATCAGTCTTAAGAAATGTGAAGGGGACCTCTCCACAGCAGTCATGATCAACACCAGACTGGTCGTGGTCAACACCAGATTGGTCGTGGTCAAAACCAGACTGATCGCGGTCAAAACCAGACTGATTGTGGTCAACACCAGGCTGATCGTGGTCAACACCAGGCTGATCGTGGTCAAGACCAGGCTGGTTGTGGTCAACACCAGATTGATCCTCCAGCCTAAACATCTTCTTCCCCTTCCAGTTCCTACTCCAAATTTGTGTCAATAAATACACTTGTTCCTAATTCTCATTCACTCATTATAAAATATTCATTTTTATATAAATATGTCTTATGCTACCCTATAAACTCTCACTGCCATGCCAAACCAACTGTCCAGGCAGGAATTTGGGACATAACAAGTGGAAGAGCCTCCATCAGGATGGACCATCCACTTCTGCCTCAGTCCTACATGGTTTTGGACAAATTGAAACATTCTTGAGGCTTTTAGAGGTTTCTTGCTCATCTTCTTGTTTAAGAAGAAGGGCGCTCATGTTGCTCAACGCCGTCCTCTGAAAATCCACCAGCATGCGTTGAGGTGTTTTATTTTTCACAGTATCACAGTATCACAGTATGTTTGGGATTGGAAGTGACCTCAAAAGATCATCTAGTCCAATCCCCCTGCTGGAGCAGGAACACCTAGGTGAGGTCGCACTGGAACATGTCCAGGCGGGTTTTGAATGTCTCCAGGGAAGGAGACTCCACAACCTCCCTGGGCAGCCTGTTCCAGTGCTCTGTCACCCTTACTGAGAAGAAGTTTTTTCTCAAATTTAAGCGGAACCTCTTGTGTTCCAGTTTAATCCCATTACCCCTTGTCCTATCATTGTTTGCCACCGAGAAGAGCCTGGCTCCATCCTCATGGCACTCACCCTTTATATATTTATAAACATTAATGAGGTCCCCCCTTAGTCTCCTCTTCTCCAAACTAAAGAGACCCAGCTCCCTCAGCCTTTCTTCATAAGGGAGATGCTCCACTCCCTTCATCATCTTCGTTGCCCTACGCTGGACCCTCTCCAGCAGTTCCCTGTCCTTCTGGAACTGAGGGGCCACAACTGGACACAATATTCCAGATGTGGTCTCACCAGGGCGGAGTAGAGGGGAAGGAGGACCTCTCTCGATCTACTAGCCATCCCCCTTCTAATACACCCCAGGTACCATTGGCCTTCCTGGCCACAAGGGCACAGTGCTGGCTGATGGTCATCCTGTTGTCCACCAGGACCCCCAGGTCCCTTTCCCCTACACTGCTCTCTAATATGTAATTTCCCAACCTATACTGGAACCTGGGGTTGTTCCTGCCCAGATGCAGGACTCTACACTTTCCCTTGTTAAATTTCATTAGGTTATTCCCCGCCCAACTCTCCAGCCTGTCCAGGTCCCGCTGGATGGCAGCACAGCCTTCTGGCGTGTCAGCCACTCCTCCCAGCTTAGTGTCATCAGCGAACTTGCTGATAGTACACTCTATTCCCTCGTCCAAATCGTTAATGAATATATTGAATAATATTGGCCCCAGTACTGACCCCTGAGGCACTCCACTAGATACTGGCCTCCAACTAGACTCCGCACCATTGACTACCACTCTCTGGCTTCTCTCCTTAAGCCAGTTTGCAACCCACCTCACTACTCTATTGTCTACACCACACCTCCTCAACTTAGCTGTGAGGATGCTGTGGGAGACTGTGTCAAAGGCTTTGCTGAAGTCAAGGTAGACCACATCCACCGCTCTGCCATCATCCATCCACCTTGTTACATTCTCATAAAAGGCTATGAGGTTGGTCAAGCATGACTTACCCTTGGTAAAGCCATGCTGACTGCCCCTAATAACCCTCTTATCCTTGATATGCCTTGAGATGGCACCAAGGATAAGCTGTTCCATTACTTTCCCAGGGGCAGAGGTGAGGCTGACCAGTCTATAATTACCCGGGTCCTCCTTCTTGCCCTTTTTGAAGACTGGAGTGACATTTGCTTTCCTCCAATCCTCGGGCACCTCCCCCGTTTCCCAAGACTTGGCAAAGATGATGGAGAGCGGTTGCTCACAAGTATTGCTAGCGGTTTTTAGCTGAAATCACCAAAGATTTCATCAACTCCTTACCTAATTTAGCTCAAAGGGACAGCGAATGTACAAGAATTTCCCTGTGACTGTAGTTCTGGACTATGAGCCAGGTCTTGGATCTAAGAGACCAGTATAGAAGCATCTAATTAATATGAATAGATAGCTTAGTGCTCTCCAAAGTGGGATTGGGATACAGGGAGAAAATACCTTTTGTACCATTAATAAATAAAAATTAGTATTTATTTTATCTTCACCTCTTTTTTTCTTTTTTATTTTTTGGGGGTGGGAGCTTCATAATGCAAAATGTTAGTACATGTATATAATTTGAAAATCAATAAAATAAATCTATTAGATTTTGTCTCAGGGGCAGGTATCAGAGGAAACCCAGGCTCAGCATATCCAGGATTAACCCAACCCCGAGGCGCAGGGTTCCAGCTGTGTTAGGTGGACACAACTGTTCCCTGGCACAGTCCAAACCCACATCTATTTATTCAATATATTCAAGTAGGAACCACGAGCAGCAAAAACCACCTTCTAACTGGAAAAAGCCAAGGAAGCAGCTCAGAGAAGATGCACAAAACGTCCGAATCTTTTCAACCAGTACATCAGAGCAGGAGACCTTTCTAGAATATTTTCTAATGATATTTTAAGCACATTTTCGAATTCACCTACCTGGGATGCCACTACACACATTTAAGAACATTATTTCTGCAGGTTCATATATAAAATGTGTGTGGGTGGAACTAGATGATCCTTAAGGTCCCTTCCAACTCAAACCATCCATAATATAATTTATTATGATATGCTCTATAAGTTATATGAGAACATTCATCATCTGGAGAAACTCAGGCCCAAGGGGATTCCAAACAAAGCCCCCCCGGCCCTGCAGATAATGTTGAAACAACTCTAAGCATCCATAGTTTTTTTTAAATATGAGTTATGTACTCTAAGCATTTTTGTTTAATATGAGTTACATACAGTGGCATGTAGCCAAATAATAAATCTGGTGTGGTTTTGTATTTCCCCGCCTGTCGCGCGGCATTTTTCCGAGAGCGCCCGCTCCCCCATCTCCAGCTAAACCAGAAATTGGAACTGAGCCTCCCAGTCCTCAATGGGTGATTTGTGATGCTTGGCCTTGGTCTTCGGTGGTGCTAAAGAGAAAGCGTGTTCATCCCTAAAGGGAGTGCTGAGATGCAAAAACAAACTCACTGGAGGGAAGGGAAAAAGTGGTTTAAGCAATAGGAGAAAGAAATTACGTTTTTGTAGTTTATTTTGATCTCATTATATTTAATTTAATTATTTTTCATTAATATTATTTTAATGACTTAAAATTCATGTTGATTAAATGATTTTAATTTATTTATTGATATTTAAATTTAGTTCAGTGTTTTATTTTCTCCACAGGGAGACGGAGCAGCACGGTGCGAGAAGCCCAAGATGCTTTAAAATATGGCGGGCATTTCACTAACTAAATAAACCACCTATCACCACATCCTGTGACAAATCCATCCTTAAACAACTCCCTTTGCGCCAAACAGATTGTTGTAACATTCATTATTTAGTCCGGACTGTTGGATTTCTCCACCTGTTACACAGGGATGACAAAACCTATTTACCTCCTGAAATATTTAGGGAGCTTTAGATGGCTGAGCAAACGTTTCATAAGATGCGTTATCTTTATACAACTCAGTTTTTCTATGTGAGGAGGTTGGGACATCAAACTCACCAGAGACCACACTAGAAAATAGACTTTGCTCAACACCTGAGCTCATGCCAGTTGATCGCACTCCAAATAATATCGGGTTTTTTCAATCTCGACCTCGGTTATTCAGCAATTTTTAAAACAATAGAAGGATGTCCTCGAAATTGAGGTTTGGCAGGTGGACAAAAGGTAGAAAATGGAGTAGAAAAGAATTTAATAGCAATGTCTGCAGGATGGAAAGCAAAGGGATGATTTCTCAAGCTTTGCAAAGCATTGGCTGAAAATAGGGAAAGGAGGGTGGAGTAATGGAAAAGTCGAGCTTTGGATAAGCCTGAGCAGGGATGGGGGAAGATGGGTGAGGTCAATGATGACAAAGATTGGAGCATAGGATACATAAAGAAATCAAAACTTGTATTGCTGGCCCTCAAGCTGCCAAGGACCTGGCAACTTGGAGGAAACTCATATCATGGGTGTCATCTTAGTGGTGATCTCCAAACTACATCTTCATGCACGGCAATTAGTTCGTGCAACGCCCTAAATTGCCAAAACAAAAGAGGCAAGTTGCAATGCAAAAATGCTATTTTCCTTTCCCAGAAGGATTATCTGCTCTGCAGAGGCCACTTCAGCAGGACATGAACACGCAGCAATCTTTTTATTGCAAGAGCAATTAATAAATAGATTGTTATTGGTCTGAATCCAAGTGTTTGCCTACAGAGATAGAGCAGGATTTATGGGCCTGGGCTTCACCGCCTGTTGGGGTTTGTGTCTCGTGTCCTCTTCTGCTAAATCATATCCCCAACCACCGCAAATCATCGCTAAATTTTCCTTAGCAATGAGCTGCTTTTAAAAAGAGCATCAATAAGTGTCTTGATTCAAGGCAGAACTCTAAAATGTACAACAAACAGTGGGCAAAGATGTGTTACCCTTATTCTCCTGGTTGGCTCCAAGAAAGGAGGTTTCTTGCACACAAATTCTATGATGATTTGATGAAAACTCCTTGGTGATTACTTACATTTGTCATTTCTTCTAGCAAAAGCATCCAAATATCTCAGCAATCTGTCCTCAACCTCCTGCAGGCTCTGGAGACACAATCTCCATCTCCAGATGCAGAGGAGGAACCACCACCAATAACTCCACCTGCTTTTCAGCCATGGAGACACCAAGTAAACCCTTGTAAAGCCACAAATATCTCAGATAAATTCACAATGCAAGGTAATCGGACTAATTCCCATCTTGAAACACAATATTAACTACTCCATCTTCACCTGTAGACTGGCAACTATTATTAAAAAGCAGTTTAATCTTCAAGGTGGGAAGGATATTCTGAAGTCCCAAGAGCTGAATATGTATCACCAGTTTTCTTTCCATCAAATCCACTCCTCTAAACACAGCATACAGCTCCAAGCAAAGCAAGAATAGATTAAACTGCATAAATGTCATTGGAAAATTAGCACTCGTGCAGCTGTGTGGCTTATTTATATGTATAGAAAGCAAACTATGGAGACATGACTGTATTTTCCACCAGCAGAACTTGCAGCACGAAGAATCAGAACGAGCCCTTTGCAATCAGACGACTACTCAACTCCTCATCTGTGTGGCAAATACTGATTTAATGACTTCACGCACTTGACAGATTTATAGGAGAAAGCTAATTAGGTCACTGGGTATAAGCTGGTCCAAGGAGAATTACTGCAATCAGGAGCTCGCTCTCTCTCCAGCTTTCAGGAAGGGTCTTCCCTCCTCAAGTCCCTTCTTAAAGCGTATCAGAAAAAAATTGCTATATTGGCTTTGCAATAATCTTTTGTGGTTTGTGGGAGGGGCTGGTTTAGGTCTCTGGTTTCAGCTGGACTCAGGCTGCAGAGCGCAGCTCATCAAGTACCAGCTCTACCGAAACTAAGGATAAGGAGGATTTCTCTTGACATCACCCAAAGAAGAATTTCACCTGAAGGAAGTGAATGCAGACCAGCATTTTTTAAAAAAAGGCATTTTTAAGATCTATAACATATTTACTGGATTGTACAGCCCGATTATACATTGTGCATCCATGAAACAACATGTACTTTAGCAGTTTTCTTGTCCTGCTTGTTGTTAGATATGACATAATATCAGGAGAAGCCTCCTCCCAAACTAATTACAAGACTATACCATCTTGTCCTATATGTTACCGGCTAAATTATGGCCTATATTTTTGTTATTTCTCCTATAGGGGCTTAATTTGAGGCTGGCAAGCAACACCCAGTCTTAACAAACCTAAAGCAAAGCTTAAAGTTCAACCTTTCCTAACCTACTATGGCTGTCAGACGTCATAAGGATCTCAAGCTGCAGAAGATGTATAACGGTGACATTTTCCTTCAGTCCCCACAAACTAACACTAGAAAGCCAGAAAGCACCAGAAGACTGCGGTGGCATTTTCAACAGTTGTCAAAAAAGAACTTTTACGCAATATTAAATGACAAAGGCGAGAAAGAAATGCTCCCAGATGAACCCACTGACCATATATCAAGGAGACAACAGAGCAACAGTGAAGTTCTTCATGATATTTAACAATACTTGTATCCCAAAATGTTTATTTAAAGCCAGCAAATCTCTGGTTGGATTTTATTTTACAGGTAGCCGTTAAGTATTATGGTAAATTAGAAGTTAAATGTGAATATTCAATGCACGCTCAACATACAAGAATTAAAGGGATGATTTAAGAACTTTATCGGTGCCATAAACTCATTGGCATCAGAGAGCAAAGATTTCCAGCCCTACCTGTTCCAGTTTAAAGATGTGTTGGTTAAAATAGTGCTGCAAGCGCTCGTTGGCAAAGTTGATGCAGAATTGTTCAAAACTATTATTTTCGTAGTCTTCAAACCCAAAAATATCAAGTACTCCAATGGATAAAGTCTGCAAGAAAAGCAAGAATGTGAATTAAAATAAAATCACAGAAAGCCAATGGATTATTTGTACGCAGTACACGATCAGAAGCATCCAAAGAGAATTAAATGTACTTAATAGCAGGACATTTAATTTTTACTGTAATTGTTGATATTATGCCATTTGGAAGACATCACATCAAAGAGACATCACGTAACTTTAGATATCCAGACAAATGGCCTTTTTATAAAAGAAAAGTCCTTTTAGAATATTTTCTTTGAAGAAACCTGAACCCGGTTTCAAGTTATTCTATTGGATCTAAGACAGTATTTATCTTTTTTTTGGGGAAAAATGGGGGTAGGGTTGGAAAAAAAGGCTTAAACCATGAAGAGAGTCCACAGAAAGATGCCTACAAGGTGAATGGAGGGTGTCTAAAGAAACCTGCTCCCACTGCAAACCTTCCAAAGAAACACCTGCCAAGGGCCCACATAGAAATAACCCATTGCAGGGATGGAAAATAAGTTGGGGCTGAGGTAAAATGGCATTTAATAGAAAATATTCTACTTGCATATCAAATGGATCAGTTGAACGTTTGCTACTGAGAAGCGTAACCCAGATGGACTGATTTTTGGAATCGCTGAGTCTCTCTCGCCTCACCAAAAAGGATATAAAATAACGTATAAATAGTAATGCTGCTGAAAAGGAAGGTTCAAATCCATCCCTTGAATCAGGTTCTTTCATAATTAAAAACTCAGGCAACAGAGCTGTTGAGGAAATAAAACAAAAGGTTTCTAACCCAATGACCTGCTGTCTTGGCCTTTGTGCCCGTTGAGGATTCAGCTGGTGCCTGCCTTGGGGGAAGTTCTCTGGGCAAGAGAGGGCCCCAAAGCCATTGCCCATGGATGTTGTCCAAACCTCTGCCACCAGGACACCAGAAATTCTCTGCCAGAACAGCCCAACATCTCCAGCTATGGCAGCGGTATGTCCCATCCCATCCCATCCCATCCCATCCCATCCCATCCCATCCCATCCCATCCCATCCCATCCCATCCCATCCCATCCCTCTTCCACGGTCCGTTACCCTTTCCTACCAGCACCCAGAGTTTTGGGACGAGAGAGACAAAGAAACACCTCTGTGCTCCCTTTAGGTCATGGGCAAGAGATGTGTCAAGAGGTACCCACCCAATTTTTTTGGAACTCATTGACACTACGATCCCCCACAGCCTCTCACAGACCAGCTTCCAGAAGTTCATGATAGAGAAGCATTTAGTTTTACTAAATCCATCACATAAATTGCAAGATTCAGTGAGTTACAGTTCTAAATTGCCTTTTTTCCTCCACTTTGGTGATTTTGTAAACCTCAACCGTATTCCATGCCAGCTTTTCTCCAAATTGCAGAGTCCTAAGCCTGTTTGGTCCCTCCTCGACTGAGCCAGAGTGAAAAATAAGCTTAAGCAGGAACACCTACTGCTGCAACTTCCAACCTGCATGGCGACTGTTCTGTTAAACAAGTAATTAATAATTAGTTAGCAATAAAACTCAGATTGTGTCCATCTAGCCAGCCTGTTGTCACCAGAAAAGGAGTGAAGAGCCTGAAGGACACTGAGCGCTCCACCAGCAACCGCGCTCCGGGCTCTGACCAGAGCCATCTCACACATGGGCTCTGTTCCTTTGTTACAATAAATTAAATTCAAATGTTAATTAAAATCATTAGCGCTGGTCAAATGAACCCAACCTCGAGCAGGGAGGAGAAACACCTCAGCCTCAGAGAACCTGAGAGCTGCCAGGAACCCGGCTTTTAATTTTGTTGATCTTATCTGCACTCTGGATTTCATAAGACTAGTGTCCTAAGACCAGTCTAACTCCACTAAGGGTAGATTTCAGTAAGAATTCTCCTTAAATTCTTCATGTAATTAGCAGCTTATATTTTATCTCTATTACACATGGAAAAAATGATGACGGAAATGCAACTTTTTCTCATCCACAACACCGATATTCCATTGGCATCGCCCTTGTTGGTGCAAATCCCAACCCGACGCTCCACCACCGTGTGAACTTATCCCTATGAACCATAAGAGCTCCCCCAAATTCATCTGTTATAGATAAAAATCTCCATTGCGCTATAGGAAAACAAGACTTGGAAGATGAAATGCTCACAATTCCAGAATCCTTATGGAATTACGGACACCGGCTTTCCCAAGTGCTGCGCTGATGCTCTGCGGACATAGTTAAACCCTTGTGACTTTAAACTAAACCCAGTTTTCAAGCTCTCGCAAACATAATTTCATACGAAATAGCTGCGCACAAAAAAACCTCCCCCTATTTTTAATGCTGGTTCATTTACTGTGTTGAAACTGCTACTAAAATAGATTTTAATGGGCATGCAAATACATTTATAAAGCAAAGCAGAACCATTATATAGATTGAAAAATGGCTATTTAAGTTATAGAAGAAGAATGCTATTAAAAAGACTGTATTTTGAAGTTGACTTTTCTGCTGACACCCAAAATTAAACAAGCTCAGAGAGGTAAAATGCACAGAATCTTTAAAAATCCTGTATTTAACCAAAGTGTGGCAAACTGTAGCAAAGAGTGTGTACAGGATAAGGATTGGTAATCCTGCCACAACATTTCTACGGAGTAAAGCACCATTTCTCTAGCATCTCCTACTATATTTCCATTGAAGAATGCATACATGAAATTATTTTGGCAGACAAAAGCACAAAATCTGGCTGTTTTGAAGATTGAGTTTACCGCCCAATATTTAAAGGAGATAATCCAAGGAATTTTATATTTATAAATCTTCTAATTCATTGTTTTCGAATTCAGACGTTGAATGAGCGTCGTAAATAAATAGGGTAAAGGTGCAACATAATTTAGACCTCAATTAGCCAAGTCTAGCTTAAGGGTTAATGCTGTTTTGTTATCAAAATTAACATTTAAAATTAACAACTAGGCGGCATGGACAAGCCTGTAGCAGCTGCCTGTATTACTGTATATCAAGTTTATAGCAAAATTCCTGTAATTAAACATATTTGTCTACAAGGATTCTTAAAATTTGGGTGAACCCTGGGTTAGGAAGCAGAAGGTTGAGATAATAAAAGTGACCTCATGCTTTACAGGCAATGTCACCGTCGTGATATTTAAAGAGCAAGCACGCGCTTTCAGAGCTTTTGGCAAGTGATGGTCTTGAAGCTCCACACTCTCCAATTCCCAAAGCACCACGAAATAGTGACGGTTGGAGCTGATTTATGTGGCCCCAAAAGCACGGTGGTGATGTCATTCCACAGCTGAGGTATTTTTTGGCAATTACAAATAGGTCTGAGGAAAAAGATTTTTTTATTATTATTTTTAAATTTTTATCTGTTTTCAAATTATATTTTTTACAATATTCCAAAGCCAATACTGAAAAAACCCCAAATAATAATTAAAAAATCACCACTAAATCTCAAAGGACTACTCCAATCTACATCACTGCAATATACATGATGACCTATTATATAAAGAGGGTGATTTGCTACAAATTTGGAAGTTGGGACCTAAAAATAACGAACAGATGTGCATTAAACCCGTTGTGTGTTCAGCAATTCTTCCGCTGTTTCAGGCCAAAGAGCCAAGAACTAACTAATTGTTTAAATTCAAATGAAGTTTCTTCGCGGCCATGAATTCTTCATGAATTCAAGCGTGAATTTGCTTCATGGCCATTAATTTAAATGAATTTTCTTCATGGCCGTGAATGGTCATCACAATGTACGCAGCACCTCATCTGAAAACAGCAGCAGGGTTATGTAGGAAGAAATTAAAACATTTTATAAGAATTAAATGGGAAAAGCCTAAAAAACCCTTGGCAAAATGCCTTTTGGTCCAGCACGATCTACACTATATCATCATTTTAAGCACTGAGATGGACTTGTAACGATTCTTAACCTAATTTATGGAAGGGGAATGAAATAAAGAGACTCTCTGAGGTTCAGTAATCTAGTTCTCAAGAGGAGGAAAAGTCTCTGACCTCATTAATAAAGGTCAAATTTCAGACAGTTTGTAGGGGATCATGAGAACATAAAAGCCACTAAAACACCAAGGAAAATGGTGTCGGAGTGAAACTGATACATGGCAGTGCTGCTATGAGCATAAAACAACCCGTATCGAATAACTTATTCACAGCTCCGTTCAGAAATAATACGCTAGAAATCCTGTCCCAAAATAATTCGCTGTACATTTCCCTAAATTTGGATATCAAAGGTCTGATTTACATCTTCCAAATACTTGCTTGAAAAAACAGTAGAATGACTGTTTGGTGTTTATTTGTATTTTTTTGCTTCATCTTTTGATCTTCTCTTTACTGCTGCCATCAAATAAACACACATATGGAGATCAGAAAATTGTCTCCATTCCCATTGTCCCAATTTCTCCTGGGGTTCAGACTTCATTAGGATCCAGGACTTCTTTCCACCTATCACCAAACCACATTGTCCACCAGCAATTAAACTGGTTTAACCAGCTATAAATAGCTTCTCCTTGCCAAATATTGTTTGTACTGATGAATATTATTAAAATATCCACCACTGGTCTAGTTGAGCGTCATGTTGGTCAACACGGTTGTCCCAGGTGGGACAAAGGCCGTTGCTGGATTTTGTGCATGTGCCATACGTGCAACAATAAGTATTTGTCGGCTTGGGTGACCTCCAGCCTTCCCAGCAAAAGCCTGAGCTACCACAACCAGCTCTGGTCAAGCCAACTTCTGTGAAGGCCACACAAGCCCTGCTTTTGTAGGACAGCTGTGTGTGACCACCAAAATCAAAATTTAAACTCCCAAAGAGACATATTTTCATAATTCAAGTGATTTTGAGTCTTATGTTATCTCTGCATAACTTGATTGTCACATAAGAAAGCCTTCAATCAAAAATCCGTCATCTGATAGCCCTCTGAAACTTCACAACGTGTTTCCAAATATATCTTAAAATATTGGTGGCAAGCATGGGCTGGGATTAAGGCAGGACATTTGCTGCAGGACACTTGCCACCCACTGCAAACTCAGCTCAAAAACCTTCTGTGGCAAGGTGCAAAACTGTATTTTTCTTTCATAAATCAGAGTGTTGAGGAAATGTGTTGAGGGAGCTGGTAGATGCCAGCAAGTAGATGTCATCTAAGTGCTGAGATCTATTCCCAGTGCCTGGAGATGTCCATGATCCCAGGTCACCTCCCAGTTACTCGCTGGTGTTGCCCAACGTCAAGACCATATACAGGAGGTTTCTCCAAGTATGAGGTGAAAAGGGTTTCAAGAAGATTGTGCAGAGGTTGGAAAGGAAACAAATTGATGGTCACCAGCTCAGTTCTCCCAGGGCAGGGGAGGGTGGGAATCGCTGGTTGGGGTCTCGGTGGCAGAGCCCAGGATGCCCTTGGCCATGACGTTACTCCTTGAGGGCCAAGGAGCAGCTGTTCCCAGTCTTGCCCAGTGCAGGCAGGAGCTTCTTGTCCCTCTGTGCTGGGAGGAATCAAGTCAGGGATTAAAACAAGGGGTGAGGAGGTGACGCTGGAAAACAGCTCAAGGGAAAACTGGCTGGTCGATGTTTAACGAAGCTGCTCTCTGCAACTCTGTGCAATGGGCATAACGTCTCCGCTTCAACCCTTCCACCCATAAAACGGGCAGGATTCGTGCGTTTTTGTGATTTCTGAAAATTCATCCACGTTCGGGCAAAAATACAAGTCAGAAAACTAGGAAGTGGGAATTTATGAGATGATGTAGGGAGACGGGAAGGTGGTTACACTGCCCAGGAGCCTCGGCTGGAGGAAGCAGAGGGTTAATGTGCAGCAGCGATGCTGGAAACAGCACAAATTTGGGCTGTTCTGGCTCTTACCTGCTGAGATTTGAGGTTGGGAACTGAAGTTTAATGGCCTGTAAACACTGTTGTGTCCCACTATTACAGACATGCTGGCTATGCAAGCGACTGCATTCTAGTCTGATTTTGTATTTAAATATTAAGGAACAGATAATATTTTTTTAAATCATTGGATCATTAAAAAAAAATCAGTGTTTGAGATGCATTTCATTGTCAAAAGGTATCGACCTTTTCTATTTCATCAAATACACAACGTCGCTTTTTTTTCCTGACAGCCCAGACCAAACTTTTGATGACTTAGGGAAAATAAATCAGGAAAGAACACAACATTTTTGGTAATATATTAAACAGAGGGAGAAGCATGTGCAGTCAGAAGAAACGCTGGATGTTACCCATTTTAACAATCTTTCTTGTCAGAAAAGCATATAACCAAATTTTATACATATGTATTTATTTCCAGTCTATAATTACGCTCCACAAGCATTTCTAGGGAGTTAAATAAAGGGCCGACTCCACTGCAATTCTCTGCAACTTCAGTCCTCCAGCATAATTCAAATGTAATGGCAGCGCTTAGCAAAACAATCCTCCTTTTGGCAGCTGCGGCTTCAGCCTGGATCTACAAACCCCCCCAAAAACACACACACGCTGCTGGCCCGTGCCCAGAATTTGCGAGCCAAGGGTAGTTGGCGAGATGTGAGTGTGTACGGTTGTGATTTTGGGGTCAGCGTACCCCTGCAGATGAATAGGGGAGAGATTTTGGGGAGGACGTTGCAGCATCCAGCCCCTGCTACCGTGGGAAACGTCATGTCATCCCATCCGTCAGCTCTTCGGGAACGCCGTTCAGCGCCCCGTTGATTTGCTCTTCCCGTCATGCCCTTTTTTCCCCCCAATCTCACTTTTCTGCTCGTTATAGACATGTTATCTCAATACCTACCCACACCAGAGCTTCTTCGCCTTTTCTAATGATTTTTATGGAGTGACTACATCAAAACACCTCGCGTTAGGAAAATTTTCCATTTTTCCCCTCAATTATATACGGTTTTCCACACAAGGAAAAGTCTTTGGCATCGCTCCTGGAGGGGGTGGGGGAACAGCCTTTTGTGGCTACAACAAAACCTCCTCCTCAGCCGCATGGAGGATAAATTACTTGAGGTGCTTCACCCTTCCTGGCTCAGCAAACGCCACTTAAATAATGACATTTGAAACATTAACCGAGGAACTTGAGTAATGTTTGATCCCGTAGTTTAAATTTTAAAAACGCGAGCACGTAGCCGGAAGAGCCAGTGAGACGTTACCTTGGTGTTTTCCTCCATGTCCTTGGAGTTGAGGAGCGCGTGGTTAATTCTGAACACTATCCAGTCAAACAGGGCGCTGTACAGCGATTTTGCCATTGAATTCCGCACAGTCACAGCCTGAAAGAGAAAAGCCAAAAAAAAAAGGTGATTGGAAATGATTCTTGCCCTGCACTGAAATGGATTTTGCTTCTCAAGCGCCCAAGTCCAATGTTCATATTTCCCCCTCGCCAAAGCTTTTGTCAACTGAGTTTACTCCAAGATAATGCACGAGATCACACCATAAATCCTGTCGCTGGTGGCGAAAGGGAAAGAAATACAAATATATATACGAATTATAAAAAAATTATTAAAAATATGTGTTCAACTTTGCCAAGATCCTTGAAGAGTTTATTTGGGGAGAAGGAAAGGGGAGGACGGATTTAGTGCAGCTCTCGGCCACGATGGAAAGAGATTTTTCTTAATCAACACGCACTTCGGGACAGGCACCTATATACATATACCTATTACCGTAAAGCGGTAATTCATACTTAAGGATTCTTTCTTGGTTTAAATTATTACCTGGGGTTGTACTACAGCCCTTCAGCTCACGCTAATCACCTCAAATCTTCTGACACCAGTTGCCTTGAAATCCTTCTCATAACTCTCCCTTTGTGCTGCATCATTCAAGTTACTTTATTTGGGGCTTTTTACGTTGTTCTTATTACAAGCAACTTGAGCTGGGGTGTTTTGTTTTGTTTGCTGCTCTTTTAATTTTTGACGTTTTCCCAAAATATTGTAGTGATGAAGAGAAAATTTCAAGACCAATTCTCTAAGCCTGTGCTCTATCTCAGTTTATTTAATTGAATAAAGCTGGAAAGGCATCAGTGTTTCTGTCACACCCGAAAAATTAGTCTCTGGGGAAAGACAAAGGCCAAGACTCAGGAATATTTCTTGCTGCCTAATGCTTTGCCGTAGTGTAAACCAGCCCAATTAACTGATCCATCACAAAGACATGCAATTAAAACAAACAAAAATAGTTCTATTTAAAGCCAATGAAGAATGGGGCATCATTTTCTCTATACATTGGTTTATATGCCAATATTTTCTTTTTCCCTTTTATTGGAGGCTATAGAGGATGTGCAGGACTTCACCGCTGAATTGTTCTCTTTTCACAGAATCACAGAATCCCAGAATGTGAGGGGTTGGAAGGGCCCTGGAAAGCTCATCCAGTGCAATCCCCCCATGGAGCAGGAACACCCAGATGAGGTTACACAGGAAGGTGTCCAGGCGGGTTGGAATGTCTGCACAGAAGGAGACTCCACAACCCCCCTGGGCAGCCTGGGCCAGGCTCTGCCACCCTCACCCCAAACAAGTTTCTTCTCAGATTTCAGTGGAACCTCCTGTGTTCCAGTTTGCACCCATTGCCCCTTGTCCTGTCACTGGTTGTCACCAGAAGAGCCTGGCTCCATCCTCCTGACACTCACCCTTTCCATATTGATCCCCAGGAATGAGTCCCCCCTCAGTGTCCTCTTGTCCAGCTCCAGAGCCCCAGCTCCCTCAGCCTTTCCTCACACGGGAGATGCTCCACTCCCTTCAGCATCTTGGTGGCTGCGCTGGACTCTCTCCAGCAGTTCCCTGTCCTGCTGGAACTGAGGGGCCACAACTGGACACAATATTCCAGGTGTGGTCTCCCCAGGGCAGAGCAGAGGGGCAGGAGAACCTCTCTGACCTACTGACCACCCCCTTCTAACCCACCCCAGGTACCATTGGCTTCCTGGCCACAAGGGCCCAGTGCTGGCTCATGGTCACCCTGCTGTCCCCAGGACCCCCAGGTCCCTTTCCCCTACACTGCTCTCTAATAGGTCAGTCCCCAACTTTTTTCTAAATCAGATGAGGATATTGTTAATTTTGCCATCCAATAAAGTATTTATTCTTTAGAACAGATCCTAGATGCTGTTACGTTATAGATAAAGCCCCTCTTTATCCTACATAGCCGTCAAACTACCTGATCTAAAGACTGTTTAGGGAATATTCTTTCTTTTCAAACTAAGGAGCTGCTGCAATTTCAGGAGCGTGATTTCACATTCCCCCAAATCACTGGAATAGTCCACTTCAAAAGCGAGGCTTTCACCTTGATTTCTCATTTCAGACATTCACCTCACATTGCCATATAGAATACCACTGGTCCATAAAAGGCTTGAAATAATAACATAACTAACAGAAAACCTGTATGGCAGTTTATCCTTTTCAATATGTTTTCTGTTTGACAGGGTAAAGCTGGGGACGAGTGGCAGGGTGAAGGATGCTCAGCCTGTATTTATTATCCTACGTATATTAAACGTGATTATTCTCTGAAATATATAGCACATATTACATATAGCTTGTCTTCAGGCAGCTTCTTGTCTCTTCTGTAAGATTTATGGGACATTTTAGGCAGATCTGGAGCTCCGTGGCGCTCGTCAAACCGTTCTGATTTCGCTCACAAAGCAAAAGAAAAATAGCTCCTGCAACACCAAAACAAATCTCAAAGCAGACACGCAAAAATATCACTGTTTCGGAAACCAAAGAGATCAAACGCACTTTAACGTGGCGATTCAGGAAATGAGACAAGTGTTTGATCAACCTGCTTATCAGGCTAGGAAGGATAAATATTGTATTTATGACATGCTAGAAATGGCACTTGTTGGGCTTGGCCAACCTGATATAAGATATTTGGGGTTCTTCATAAGTTTTCATGATGGGGATGGCACTCAGGCAGCCTTAAAAAGAAAGAGGATTTTGGAAGCATCTTTTGCCAAAAAGGAACAAGGGAAAGAGAGACATAAGAACTAGAATTTCTCTTTGAAGTGTTTTGGAGCAAGGGCTCAAGGTTCCGGCAGCGACAGCCTGTGTTTGAGACGGGAAAAGATATCATCTAAGGAAACCAAAATTGTTGCAAATTAAAAGCTTCTGTAAAGCACACTTGTACGTGTTCAGTAGATTCTTAATTCTTAAGATTACAAGATCGCTAAATATATAGGAGCACATCTTCCGTCTGCCGCCGTCATCAGGGTTTCTTACTCTGCTCTTCTGTGCTGAGCTGAGATTGGAAACACCCAGGAAAGGTCTTTTTTTGCTGGGGTTGTTCAAAACAGTCAGGTAATCTGGGGAAAGCAAAAGGGTTAGAACCGCCCCACAAACTTACAAATGGAAAAAGCAGGGAATCAAGTCAAAGAGGTGTTAATATTGTAAATAGTCTGTCTGCTTCAAGAAAAAAAATATAGAAAATTCAAGTTTTCTTCCTTCCCCATAAATAGTTTTGCTGGCTGCAATCAAATTCCAAAAATCTATATTTAAAAAGAAAATTAGCTATGAAACTTTAGCTTTACAGGCTTTTTTGCTCTAACATCACCATCTTTGCATTAGTCCCATAAGTACCTCCTCCCACAGCAGCAATGAGTCACGAAGAGCAAAAAGCAGCAAAGGGCCGTACACGATGATGCAAAGGGCTGGAATGTTCATATCATTTCTTTTCGCAGTGCTTCTGTTGGCCGCTGTTAAGGCCTGTGCCGCGGGCTGGACGGCCACTGGAGCTCTCAGGACAAAAATGAAATAAATCATCTTCTTAACAAATGCCAAAATGATGATTTCTTTCACTGGGCTACACATTCAGAAACCACAAGAGCTTCCGTGTAGATAACCAAGATTAAAGCGTCTTTTTCACTTCCTAAAAGTCTGGTTAAACCAGCAGCTTTTTATAATACCCACCCTGCCACGATGTCACTGATCTTCTAGACTCTGGACTTGGTCCTGCAGCCAAAACCAGGAGGAATTTCCAGCTTTTTGACCCTACTGTGGTATTAAGGCTCCAGTTGGTTTTTTAGGCGCAATATCAGCATTTAAAATATATATATCTACCAGCATATAATCTAATGGGGAATTTTCTAGCCCAAAAAAACATCTTGAATTGAGCACAGGCTGCTGTCCCAACCACGCTGAGCTCAATCCACTTTTGATTTATGCACATGGATGGGTTTGGTGCTCTCATGGGATAGTTTGGGTTGAAGGGACCTTCCCAGCTCCCCCAGTGCCACCCCTGCCATGACAGGGACATCTTCACCAGCTCAGGTTGCTCAGAGACCCGTCCAGCCTGGCCTGGGATGTCTCCAGGGATGGTTCATCCACCACGTCTCTTGGCAACCTTAATCCAAGGTACCCTTCCCAACCACAGCTCTTGATTCCATCTTCTCGCCAGAGGCCAGGGGAGAAGAAATGCCGAGTTCTACCTTGCACTTGGACATCAGCTCCTTGTAAAACCAACAGGTGACTTCGCACGGATGCCCACAAACCACCTTGGTCTTTGTTCTGCTGACTCCAGCTTCTCCCTCTCTAGTGACACTGCAGACCCCGAAGGTCAAAGCCATCACCCATCCTCCTGGCAGATGCCCACTTAACCTTTCACAGATATTTTCACATGATTTTCTGGGACAAGTTCCCCAACATGCAGTCCCCGCAAGTCTTGGATCCAATGTCTATATTATTGACTAACTTCATATAGGAACTAACTCTTGCTGTTGCTCAACAGCAAACCCTCAGATCTTTAGAAGTTTTTCAGGCTAAGAGGAATAAATGAAGCCTGGAGAACAGAGGGTGGGTAGAAACAAATGCTCTGAAAGGCAAAGAGCAGTAGTTTATCATACATAATTGCAGCAATATCCCAGTGGCTGCACATCCCAGGAAGCAGAAGTCAAATAGAACTTGTGCAAGAAAAAGCCATCAAGACACCAGTGGTTTTAATCAGACACTTCCATAGCCAAAATGAGTATTTTTGGGAGTGAGGACCCCATTAGCTCCAGGGAGATCCAGATATTGAAATGCAAAAGTCAGATGCTTTCTCCAATTACTCTGTCCAGCCAAACCCAACCACAGACCGTTTTCTGACAAAAACACAGCCTGAAGGACTCTTGTAACCAGTATAAACGCTTCCACTAACATTTGTTTTAAAAACAAACAAAATACCTGAACAAAATAACCATTTCTGTGCAGTGCAGCTCTCCACATGGAGACCCAAAAAATAGAAAAGTGGCAGAAGCAAAGCAAAGCAAAGCTCATCCCTTTAGTTATCACGTAGGAAGAGCATCATCCTCATGCACTGACTAACTCCGGGTAATAAATTATTCCCAAGTGGTATCTAAAAGCCAGTTACAGACCTCTAAAGACTTAAAACATCTTATCTGGCCACAGTTGAGAGATCTGCTCGTCATCCCTCAGCGCTAACGCAAACGGTGAGCTAAACCAATCCTGGAAAAAACAGAACAGAATGGATGATGGATTTGGGGGTATGGGCAGCTCTTATGACCCGTTCATCCAAAAGAAGCGATTAATATTATGATTTAACAGGCACTGAGTTTGCTGAGGAGGGATGTTGAGCACGGCTCCATCACTGCTACCGTAGGTAGAACCCCATGCTTCTCTATGGAAAAGTGAGGTGAAAAAACCCAAATACCATTTTGCACAGAAGAAAAATGCCATTTACCACAGACATATTGGAGAGCAGCAATCTATTTTGGACCACTACTGTAAAAAATGCAGCTTAGGAAGGGTACATGAGCCCAGAGCTGGGGTTTTGAACCCCAGCTCCTAAGTACAGCCTCAGTTAATGGGAAGTGAGAGTAA